>NC_138940.1:34222500-35602500 GCF_965226115.1 Aulonocara stuartgranti | reverse complement strand
CATTGTTCCACTAGCATGCCTGCAGCTGTACTAGACACAGAGTGTAGTGTACCATTGGCTGGTACTGACCTATATTAGACTGCATCTCTCGACAACAGGGAGGAGGGAAACTCATCATGACCTTGCACTGGGAACAACTTCCTCAAACATTTTGGTCACAGACACATATAGCGACACTTTTGGTATAGTGACAACTTATAAAATGTCTAAAAGCCATAGTTGTTTTGTGAGTAACAGGTTTCATGAGAGGCTTTTTAAAGGTCATCCCCAAGCTGAAGTATTTTCTGTGAGTAACATCAAAAAAGATGACCTTTGAAATTTAAAGAAACACAATAAAAGCCCATTAATATTAAAAACAGGAAATGCATGTGAAGTCACAAACTGCTGACAGACAACTGTGGTCAGACAATATAGACATGGATGTTTTTAACCGGTTTAGTCTTGAAACATTCATTTACTAACACATAACTTAATCCGCCTTCAGGAGTGTGAACTTTGTTCACCTATTCACTTTGTTCTCAACCAGTTAAATTAAAGTCCTGCGGAGAATGAGAAAAGCACATTATTTTCCAGGGATTTCACGGAGAAAACCTCCAGACTTCACATTTTAAGGCCTGGAAAAGCAAGCACATTTTAAACTACAGCCTAGTCACACTTAAATTTCTCTTTAATTATATATCAAAGTAGTTTAGCCTTAGATGGGGTATGGTTTTTCCAGCTAAGTGCACACTCTCTGTACTCTGTTTGCGTGTGTGTGTGTGTGTGTGTGTGTGTGTGTGTGTGTGTGTGTGTGTGTGACAAATCACTAGATTTAGCTACTTAGACATAAGTTCTTGATGCGGCTGCTTTTTTCCCCATGTAGAGCATGGGTTTCTAAACTGCAGTACACCACACCACACTGGCAGAGAGCCATGCAACACCAACAAAAAAAAACAGCATTTACAGTATGTCCTAATGCTGACAAGCTTTAAAAAAAAAAACTCCATCTCAGCTACAGCCCCTCTGATGACATTATCTTTAATAATGTACCAAGCTACACTGACTGTAATTACTACTCAATTAATTATCCTAAGACGCTGCATAGGAGAGCAACAGGACTAATGACAAAAATCAATGGTGGCCCTTTCCTTCCCCTGCTTCCACTGCTTAGAAGGCATGGTTGACTGTGGTATTCCTACAAAGCATTTCTTCTCAGTGAACTGTAGCCACATTAAAAAGACAAATCTTTCACCCTTTGACTAAACAACACTTCCTTCCTAGCCAGGAGTTTGCCATGAAGATAATCACTGGAGGCTGTTGCTTTACCTAAGTGATGAACGTGTAGGAGGGGACACGTTCGTCTTTCTTCCAGCATTCGTTAAATCCTAACATGCTGTTCCTCTCTCTCTGTGTCAGCGAGTACCCTATCATTTTGGGTGACGATGAAAAACTGGGATGATGAAACAGCACAGATGCTGACGTCCCCACCCGACTTCCTCCATGCGCAGACACACGGATGGAGACATAGACACGAAGCAAAAAACACAAACACCCAGAATACACACGTCTCAGTATTCTCTTCGCATCTCACAGCAAACACTCTGAGTAACGCTAGAGCTGAGCCATAGCACAGAAAATCTCTGGATGAGCCTTTATACATACAGTGGGGCAAAAAAGTATTTAGTCAGCCACCGATTGTGCAAGTTCCCCCACTTAAAATGATGACAGAGGTCAGTAATTTGCACCAGAGGTACACTTCAACTGTGAGAGACAGAATGTGAAAAAAAAAATCCATGAATTCACATGGTAGGATTTGTAAAGAATTTATTCGTAAATTAGGGTGGAAAATAAGTATTTGGTCACCTCAAACAAGGAAAATCTCTGGCTCTCACAGACCTGTAACGTCTTCTGTAAGAAGCTTTTCTGTCCCCCACTCGTTACCTGTATGAATGGCACCTGTTTGAACTCATCATCTGTATAAAAGACACCTGTCCACAGCCTCAAACAGTCAGACTCCAAACTCCGCCATGGCCAAGACCAAAGAGCTTTCGAAGGACACCAGGAAAAGTATTGTAGACCTGCACCAGACTGGGAAGAGTGAATCTACAATAGGCAAGCAGCTTGGTGTGAAAAAATCAACTGTGGGAGCAATCATCAGAAAATGGAAGACATACAAGACCACTGATAATCTCCCTCGATCTGG
This sequence comes from Aulonocara stuartgranti, assembly GCF_965226115.1. NCBI lineage: Eukaryota > Metazoa > Chordata > Actinopteri > Cichliformes > Cichlidae > Aulonocara > Aulonocara stuartgranti. The sequence goes on along the minus strand of NC_138940.1, from coordinate 35,600,318 downwards.
GGCTCCACACAAGATCTCATCCCGTGGGGTCAAAATGATCATGAGAACGGTGAGCAAAGATCCCAGAACCACACGGGGGGACCTGGTGAATGACCTGCAGAGAGCTGGGACCAAAGTAACAAAGGTCACCATCAGTAACACACTACAACGGCAGGGAATCAAATCCCGCAGTGCCAGACGTGTTCCGCTGCTGAAGCCAGTGCATGTCCAGGCCCGTCTGAAGTTTGCCAGAGAGCACATGGATGATACAGCAGAGGATTGGGAGAATGTCATGTGGTCAGATGAAACCAAAGTAGAACTTTTTGGTATAAACTCAACTCGTCGTGTTTGGAGGAAGAAGAATACTGAGTTGCATCCCAAGAACACCATGCCTACTGTGAAGCATGGGGGTGGAAACATCATGCTATGGGGCTGTTTTTCTGCCAAGGGGACAGGACGACTGATCCGTGTTAAGGACAGAATGAATGGGGCCATGTATCGTGAGATTTTGAGCCAAAACCTCCTTCCATCAGTGAGAACTTTGAAGATGAAACGAGGCTGGGTCTTCCAACATGACAATGATCCAAAACACACCGCCCGGGCAACAAAGGAGTGGCTCCGTAAGAAGCATTTGAAAGTCCTGGAGTGACCTAGCCAGTCTCCAGACCTCAACCCCATAGAAAATCTGTGGCGGGAGTTGAAAGTCCGTGTTGCTCGGCGACAGCCCCAAAACATCACTGCTCTCGAGAAGATCTGCATGGAGGAATGGGCCAAAATACCAGCTACTGTGTGTGCAAACCTGGTAAAGACCTATAGTAAACGTTTGACCTCTGTTATTGCCAACAAAGGTTATGTTACAAAGTATTGAGTTGTATTTTTGTTATTGACCAAATACTTATTTTCCACCCTGATTTACGAATACATTCTTTACAAATCCTACCATGTGGATTCATGGATTTTTTTTTTCACATTCTGTCTCTCACAGTTGAAGTGTACCTCTGGTGCAAATTACTGACCTCTGTCATCGTTTTAAGTGGGGGAACTTGCACAATCGATGGCTGACTAAATACTTTTTTGCCCCACTGTATATGGATGATGAGGATACATTTTGAGTGCCACTAGCCTGGTGAGGATAGGTGGGGGTCAGGAACGGCAGGAGGAGTGTAAGGAGAATTCAAAATAAATGAAGCAACCTGAATTATTTAGAGGTACAAACTGAGAATTCAATCCAGGTTTTAAAAGGAAGTGGAAAAATTGCCAGAAAAAGCCATCCATGGTCCCTTTGTATTGAGCCTGAACTGCCCCCTCCACTATAGGAAGGCTGAAAATGTCCGTCCATTCGAAAGGAAACTGCGAGGCGCAAAGAGGCAACATATCTAACCCCCAGATTCACTACAGTTTTTCAGGCTTGAGTCACGCAGGTCTTTCCGGTCTCCCCCACTATATTTCATCAGCCCACTATCTCACAGCAGGCCGTTTATTCTTTCATGGTACCTCTCTCCCCACGCTAAATATATTTATTATCCCGCTGTGTGTTGCAGATGAGCTTCTTTGGCTGTGTTTCTATTACTGGGCAGAGTGCAAGAGATCAGACGGAGACAGGAAGGATGAGAGAAAACAGAGTAAGCAATTCTCTTCACCAGCCAGTTCACGGTTGCAAGACTAATGGCGGCAAAACTGAGCACACATAATCAATATGCATCTCCCCTAATCAAACAGGCCTGATAAATCAGATGACTTTACATGCCTTCTATGGGCTGTGGCACTTAGATGCACTGTTACCCTTACTGCTAACCAAAGAGTAACAGCTCTGTTCGGGAATTCTTGATTCTCATCAGTTACTGAAAGCCCCTAGCACGTTTCCAACAGGTGCTACTAGTTGTTAACAGTAGTCAGCATGTCAAAAGCCAGACCAGCATGGAAAAACACATCTGAAGCATTCTGAAGGACGGATAATGCTGCAATAACTGAATGCTTGTAATGCTGCAGTACCGGTAGTTGCCCCAGTACTTGCAGGCCATAAGCAGATACTGTTTTTTCTTATTGTACAGCAGCAGATAAAAACATTTCCTTTTATTGCTGAATGAGAAGTCAGCTTTTATTGAGAAAAGTGGACATGTGATAAAATCTGGAAGTTTAAAATATAGTTCACTCAAGTAGCGGTTTGACCAGAATGGAGACCTAAAGCACCTATATCAAAATTCTAAAAACACCTCAATACTTGCTTTTTTTAGTGTCCTTTATAACAAAGGCAGCTTATGTATGTATGTAAATAAATCCCACCTATAATGAGATACTAATCTTATTACTTAATACAAACAGTACTGCCTTCATCTTCTCTAGCTGACATACAGCCTAACATACATTCTTCACACAGTCTCTCCACTCTTTACCAGTTGAGCACTCAAACAGAAGCATGGCAAACAGAAAAGTACCTTAAAGAGTAACACCCTGGTCTTTATGGGGTATATTGTGGAGTCAGTAAAGCTTCCATTTCAACAACATATAAATAGTAACCAGTTATTGGAAACATTAACCTGTCCAGCACACATGTTAATGTCATACATGTAACTATTAGCAAATACCGGTACCCAACTGCTACCTTAGCTGTCTGTTGACTTACCATTATTTCAAACCCATCTTGTCTGGCAGCTTTTGCAATCAGAATTATGATCAAACACATTTTGTTTTTCCAAGATGAGCTCAATAAATTCTCTATAGGCTCCTCTTGTTGTGTTTCTCATGTTTCTTTTACTGGTTTACTTTTTCATTAGTGTCATTTCAGTTATTACAGTATATGCGTAGTATGACAATGTCCAAGCTGACAGGCAGGAAAACAAAAAAAGGAGGGAAAAAACTGGAGAAAATCTAATAGTGAGTATTAAGGAAATGAAACGACAACAATGATGGAGCTAAGCACCAAACATCATCAGTCCTACATTCTGTAATGTAAAGAGACAATGTTAATTTAACGAGATTTAAAAAAAATTAGCACACAACTTGTGTTACAAAATTGATTTAACATAATTATTTGTGTCTAGAAAGTGTTATGTTTCGCTTAAAAGTCACAGATTGAGGCGGAGAAAAGGTCATCAGCAACTAGACAGAAATCGTGGCCACGGGTCTCACCAGTGTCGCTGAGCCAAAAATAAACAGGACTGTAGCTAAATATACAGACAAGTGTTATTCTAATATTTATTTAAAAGACAATGGACTCTTAATTTTTAATAGTAGTACTGAGTTTGAAATTCTAATGTTGTTATAGCCCTACACTTGAGTGTGAGCAACATTAATTGCTACATAGGTTTGTGAAAGATGTGTACATTTCAAAACTGCGAGTGCTGCTGACCGACTTGCCAAACAGGTTTGCAAACCTCTGGGAATTTCCAAAGCATTTGACATGCAAACCTAGTTCTTTGGTAATGTCATGTAGTCTCAGAGTTGAGGCAGGCCTCAGATCATCATGGAAAGATTGATGAGAGATGGAGAGGTGGTTTTAGACTTCTATATTTTACAGCAGGAAGAACTTTACATATGCTAATTGTAATTTAAGGCTTTCAGTGATTTATTTGAACTGTTCTGTTGCCAGGGTGAAATGATTGTACAGCATAAATCTTTAACAAATCTCAAATACATACACTGCCACTAATATTTGATTAAAGGTCACTTAGCAAGTTGCACCTTAGCTAGCAAGATGCTTTTGGCAGTTATTTACAACCTTCTATCATAACTTTGTCAAGATACTTGAATCGGTTTAAACTGGTTGGTTTACTGGGGCATGGACACAGCTTTTCAACTTACTCCATAACTTTTTGCATATTTTTGGGAATGAAATTCCAGGATTCCGCTTTATCCATTCCAAAACCAATTTAGTATCATTTTCCTACCTAGAAAATCTAATTGTGTCTAAGCTTCAATTGTCTATCTGTTGAGGTAGGCAACTGAAGATTGTAAACGAAACTGGTGAAGCTGAAGAATTTGAAGGTGGTCCTGCTACATTTTTCTATCCACGCTGTGCAATGTAGAAGCACCACTGGCAGAACAACAGGCCTGGAACATGATGCCACACCACCATGCTTCACAGCTGGTGCAATATTGTTTGGTTTGAAAGCCTCACCTTTAATCCTCCTCCTACTTGTCATTGTAGCCAAATAGCTCAATCAAGGTCAAGTTTACTTATTTAATCAATGTCTTGTCTTTCCATAAAATCTTTTTCCCAAAGGCATTTCTGTGGGCAGCTGCAAATTTCATTCAAGCTTTAAGGTGTCAATTCTGAAACAGGGGCTTCTTCCTTGGTCAGCACCCACTAAGTCCAAGGGGGTGTAAAACTTGCATCACTGTAGACAGTGATGTTTGTATTATGTAAGTTTCCAGTTCATGGCAAGAGCCTTGATGATCCCTTACCAGTTTCCCCTCATCTGACATTTTGGTGACAGTTTGGGTCTTCTTCCAGACGTTGGCACGGTGGTGACATATCGGAATAACTTGTACTTTTTTTAACTGATGATCTTAGATTCTGCATTTGTTTAGAAACGGCTGCAAAAGAAAACATAAATCTACAGTTCTTTTTTTAGATCATCACTGAGATCCTTGGACTTTCCCATTGTTCTGATCATTGGTCAGTCCAGTGAGTGCTGTCAAACAAATTCTTTTTATGCTAGTAAAGAGAAAATACCAGTTTTAGTGAAAACCTACCTCTCAGAATCAGATGGGAATTTTATTATGAACTAATCTGTCAGTTAGGTTAGTTCCTTGTCAATTTGCATATACAAGTGAAGTCCAAAGACAAAAAGCAGCAATCTGGCACTGGAGAATTTTTGGTATTTTCCCAAAGAAGGATTTAAACAGCTGACTGATTTTTTAATTAAATGGAAACCTATTTTTAGCACACATTTTTTGATCGTGGAATCCAAAAACAAGTTAGCCTTGTTTATGTCTATATGGTTACTTCCTGCTTTTGTGTATACCAAAGCTTCCATTCTCTTAACTGGTGACTGCATCACATGAGGCCTCGGTGTACTTCACCACTGAGCAGAAGAAATATTTTCTACAGCACTGTAACATAATCCAAATAAAGGACTGAAACTTCACGTGCGGGGTTTTTAACCGAGCTACTGAGTAGGAGGAGATCTAGTAGTTACCATGGTGCAAAAGGAAAGGAAACTGAGGTGCTGCATGGGCAATGTTGTTTTTATTTGCTTGCACTGTTCTCCTTGAACACAAGGCAGGGCTTCCACAATAATACTATCACATTTTTGCCAGGCTCCACCTCGCACAGATCACACTGCTGCCTTCAAGGGCTTGAATGAACATCAAAGGCAACTGTGTGATTTTGCATTCCTGTCAAGAGCATTACAACCTCTGGAGCTTCCCTACTCATGAAAAGCGCCCTCGTTCCCACAGCCATCTTTAATGATTTTCTAAACACTCCGGGTTTAGTGGCACGGCACATCATAGTGTGAGAGTCAAGTAAACACACGAGGCTTCCACTGTGCCTTTTTGGTCACTCTCCCTCCTCTCCATCTTTCTCCCTCTTCATGATGCACGTGTACCTCCCGTGGGCAAGGGGAGGGTGGCAGAGAAAAATCAGGAGGAAGAGAGCCAGAGCCTCAGATACCAGCACTGCATGCATCAATGATAGTGTGGCTGGCTGCCCTGCACAAAATATTATTTACAGCTCACGCTGAAGAGAGATTACAGCAGCAATCCTCTCCTCAAGCAGGAAAACCAGCTGACCTGGCAACACTTAGAGAGAGGCCAGGAGGAGGGTCAGGAACTATAATTATTATATTGCTTCTCCCTATTCACTCTCGGTGTCTATACTGCTCACACAGCGTGTGAGGGATTCAGCTCAGTGGTGACAACAGGTTACTGGTGCATAAGAAGTGGATAAAGAGGCAGTAAAGGCGGTGTAGCATTTATAAACGCAGATACTCCACTTTCAACTAGCCCACTCATGATTAACCGATGAGAAGGGCAATGAAACCAGTGGATGAACTTTAAAGAGGCAAGCATTTATTTCACCAATTATGAAATATCATGCCTAAGCGATTAATGTTGGCAAAACACCACCTTCCACCACTGAAAAAAATGTTTATGGCCAAGCACATAGCAGGGACTGTGCGATTATGCTTCCTGAGGACAAATATGCATTCATTATCTGGTTAAATTGATTTCAACTAACAGATGTGTCGTTTCACTTACACTAAGACTAACAGTATAAATTACCCACTGTATGTACAATATATATGACCAATTTTCTATATTCAAAATTTAAGAACCTGCATCAAGTGACATTCACAGCATTTATATTAACTGAATGGATGAAATAGTTGTTTTCACTAATCAATACTGAGTCAACAGATATGGACCATAAAGACAACACAAGGTGGCACACCTGGTTTGATAGATTATGTTTTGACTTACAAGTGAATAAATTTTTGGAGCCCAGAGAATAGAAACATTTCCCTGGGCATAGGTGTCTTCTCAATCGAGCTGTAGTTTCCAGGTGTTTACTGATATTATTGCTCTTGTGCATTGTTATTTATTCTTTTTTCCCCATTTTGTATTTCTGTCATTGTTTTTGCTTTTTTAGAACTTGAAAACCATTTTAAAAGGTTTCATTATCATCACTGTAATATTGAAAGTGTTAATGACGATAATAATATTGTTGCTTAGGATGACGACAGACTGTACTTCCCTTTATCACTGCAAAACTTGCACTAAAAGTGCAGTTGACTCCCCGTTAATGCTAACTTGCATCTGTCGTGACTTCCTGGCTGGTAAGAACTTACCTAACAACCAGCTGCTTGACTAACGAGAGCCGTGAAGTGAGACAACAGCTGGTTCGTGTTATCTGGCGGTGTGAGGAAAACTGTTTGTTGCAATGTGTGTGGATTCAATCGCAATTACAACGAAGACAGCAAAGGGGAAATACATCACGCAAGGGCACGCTCAGCACTTCATTGTTATTTGGGGAGGGGAAGCAAAACCACAGCGGTTAAACGCTAGCAGTGGCAGCTGGACGTCATAAGCTAACCGTGTGTGTGTGCGCGCGTGTGTGTGTGTGTGTGTGTGTGTGTGTGTCAGGCACACATACCCAACGGTTCAGTCTTCTCCGTAGCATCTTTTCTTCCTTTAATTTCACAATGCTGATGAACTCTTCAGATTCAACAGACGCCTCCGGGCTCTGCTTCAGTTTCTCTGGTGAATAACTTTACATGTATGTTAGTAAACGTGCTAGCTCCTTGGCTATCTATTCTCTACTCTAACGTTAGTTCTAGCTATATGAAATGCCGCAGCGACGCTATATCGTTTCCATTTTGTTTGATTTCGGTATCTTCGCACCATTCGCATTCTCTCTCCCCTCTGAATATTTTCCCCGTTGCGGTGTACTAGTCGCGCTTCACGCTGCTCAAGGCTGAAACAGTGCCTGACATTTCGCTCTGAGCCCTGTTGCTTACACGCGAAGGAACCATTTGTCGCCCCCGAGTCTCGCCTTCCCGCTGACTCAAAAAGCTGGCTAACGCCACGGTAAAAACTAACTTCTCCTGCGAGTCCCCCGTGCACAGGTCGCCTCACCTCCCTGTCAAACAATTTTCACTCCAGCAGCAACAGCAGCAGCCCACCAACGTTCCCACGTTCACAAGCTCCACCCGGCGAAGGTGCGGCTTGCACTGCACTGTGGGTAATGTTGTCTAAATTCCCGTGCTGGGGGACCAGCGTGACACCAAAGGTCAGGGAGTATGGACGCCCGTCTCTAGATGGGAAGAACTTCTAGGTTTTAGTTTCATTTTACATATTTTTCTCAGCTGAATTATTTTGTGTATGTTTCTGCATTAGGCAACATCTTATACCCCCAAATAACTTAAATCAAGGCTGTTAAAGTCAGTGTACTTTGTGGGCCACACACAACCCAGGAACATTTCCTTTCTGTCAAAGGCTTAACTAAACATTTCATACCTGACTTGTCTTAATATAAGAAAAATAACTCTGTTCTTCCATATGACAAATGTATAAAATTACTGGTAGTGCATTGTCCAGACTGTTTATGAAACATTTACAACAAGTTTATGTTAATTCATAGAAAATGCAGACATTTCTATAGTGCATAGTTTAAAAACAGAAACTTTTCCTTCATTTAATTGTTTATCTATTTCTTAATACTTTGGTTTGGTGTGGGCAATGGCAATCAATAGGACAAGCTGTAAAACTTATGAAGATATAGTTACAAATGCCTTCTGTTTGACAACCCTGACCTAAATGGTATGCGCACTGGGATACAAGCAATAACATCAGCTTAGTGAAAGCACACCAACATTGACACCAATGACAGGCAGAGTGACCAGATAGGCATAGAAACAAGTTAAATTTGAGGCAAAGAATATGTTTGTGCATTATGTGACAGATACCAAAAGGCGGTTTGATGCAATGTTATTATAGTTAATTTAAAAAAAAAGTTCTCATATAAAATAATTATTTAAAAAAAATGGAAAAAATTAAAGATAACCGAAACTTTACAAACTAACTTAAATAAAATACGGAGAAAATATCCTTAGTTCTAGCGTTTGTTAGTGTGGTAAAACTTTCTAAAAATTTGCCTGATTAGGCTTTGAAAAACTTATATCGTCAGACTTTGGATGTCTACAAGGCTGTGAGTCACTGCTTTCAAAAAGTTCTGTTTTTATGGTAATATCTATACTGGTTTTCCCAAACTTGCCCATTCTGGAAAGCCTTGGGTTTCAACCCCAAATAATGAAACTAACACTGAAACTAATAAAAACTCAACTAAAAGTAGACAAAAAGAAAAACTAGGTCTAAACCAGCCAACTCCCTCAGGACACTTAAACTCAATCATGGTGAGACAGTAACTGCCATTACTGTAATTCCTCACACTCAGTAGGTGAAATACAGAAAGTATAAACAGTTGCTGATGTCTGTCGTTATGGTTTTATTCTATAGTCTTCTTACAGTCACCTCTTCTCTTTCTGTTCTAGTAACTATGAAACTGGTTGCTGTTCTGTCTGCTAATCATCTCTGTGGCTTTGTGACTTAAGTTGATTTAGAATGATTCATTCAGAATGTGGGACATGGTCTCAGTATGTGGGACATATTGTCCCTGACAGCAGCAGTCTTGAAACACCTACAGTTGTTCAGCTCAAAGAAACTCAAAAGCCTAGGACGCTCACCCACAATACTAGGTCTCCAGTACCCAACCCAAGAGCATCTCTGGGACGTGCCAGAACAAGCCCTGACTGTAGAGTCCACAGAGGATTTATTGCCAAAGTCCAAATTCCAGACAGCACAGGAGTCCCATGGAGGTCCCTCATGCCCCAACAAGTCAGAACTGTTTTGACAAAAGGCATCTGCAATCTTTTATTACTTAGAGTCAGTATTTATGAAATAAGAAAATCCCATTTGAAATCATTTTTATACACCTCATGCTGTTTGAGGCATCTCCTGATATGATTACAGGAAGTGAGCAATCTTTCAAGTTTGGAAGGAGGGGTTCTGAAAATTCTATTTTAAATGACACAAAAAATGATCCACAAAGCCAGCACTCTGACTGCATGAAAGTAAATCATAAAAGCAACGCTGAACGTATTTTGAAACTATGCAAATGAAATATTTCAGATCTTAACTAGAGCATAATCCAGTTCATGATTTCTGTCTTCAAATCTCCCATCAAATTCTCTTCCGGCCAGCCAAAAGTTATATGCTTAGGAATTTCTAACTGCTTTTAGAATCAATGGTCTATAAGAGCTACCATAGCTTAATGCCAACCCATGATTATACTAAAATAGCAAAAATAATATTAGCCAAAATAAGTTATGATTAAAGATTTTTTAAATTTATTTATTTTTATAGAATAGATCTGTATTAGATTATTAACTACTGGTGTCATGTAGTATAATGTGTTGTGTAATGGACAAGTATGCCATTGTGTCACACTTCAAAATGCAGAATACGCTTGAATCATGTTAATCAAGGAAACGGAAAGAACTAAATGTTCTTTATCTGAATCTTTGACCTTAAACGCCATCGCTCAGCATGCTCAAGCTAGATGCTACAGGGCAGTACAGTGACCCTTTAGTTCTGAAGTTCTTGTTTGTATTTGTGTGGGTCATAGCATGAGTGGTGGCCTCAGCAGATTTTTTTTGCATGTGGCATCAGATTTGCATTCTTGCTTTGGTCACTGCCCTGCTTTAAATGAAATGTGCTCATACTGAAAAGCCATGCACTTTGTGAAACCAAAGGAAGTTCATTAGAAAAAAATGCTCACACGTTATCCCTCACATGAGAAATCAGGCATGTATTTGTGTGGTTGTGAAAGAGTGTTCTGAACCAAAAGAACAAACAAGCTACTAGGTATTCACACAGTTTGTGCTTAATACTCAGTGGTAACTAGATGTCAGCTCTGACAAAGAAGTGCATAAGCTTATTTTAGTCTGAAACCACAAAAGGGCAACTCTATGAAGTTTACTTATTCTGAAACTTATGAAAAAACTTTCAGAATAAGTTTGAAAAAAATATTAACATTTTAACTTTTTTGGTATTAATGTCTAGTATTATTGCTTTAACACTTTCAATTGTATTCAAATGTATGAAACAATCCATTGGTTCAAACCTGAAAGTCTTAAATGTGCTGTACCGCTACAAGAAAAAACAGACCATTTTAGAATAACCACATGTGTGCCAGAATAACCTTTGGCTTTAATAAGTTTAAATTGTTTCTAAAGAACCTACTAAAATATGTATAACCAGTGGTTTCCTGTAAGAATTACCATATAGCTTATGAGATTACATGTTTTGAGAGATAAGCAACCATTCACCCAAGTCCCTCTGTGAGTCACTTTTTTGTTTAAAGTCTCTTCCTCTTTGGGGCTTCTTTTTTCATAAACTGCATGATCGTTCTATGTTCCAAACTGTCTCTTTTGTTTTTATTGTTGTTGCTGTTGTCTTGCTGATTTAAACATATTAGGCCCAACCAAAAGTTAATAAAAGGCAGTTCAACAGCTGCATAAAGAGGTAGTGTCTATCACAAATCGTCTCTCAATGAACAGCTCCACAGCTGTAAGTTGGACTCTATCGCCACCACGTGGCAAAAGTAACAAATTACTCATCACATTTTACTTTAATTTTTTTCTCCATGTTGAATCTCAAGAAAAATGTGCACTTGTTTTGTTAGTATTTCTTGTTTCTGGAATACTAAATCAATTGTATGCGACTTATTATTTAGTCTCAAGGACTGAAGATGTTATCTTCACTAGATGGACCGGTTTCATACCTGTGAATCTGTCAAACTTAAAAAGTGGGCCTATTGTGTGTTCTTATTTTATGTCATGTATACTGTTGCAGTGGCGGATGTTCACTGTAAACACAGCAAAAGTTTTAAATAATCAAGTCAGCATATGCGCTAGTAATCAGAAGAAAGTTGGCCACATGGGAGAACACATAGGCAAAATGCAGCCTGAGGTCCTCAGTCAGGCCCTCTGTGTCCTAACAGGAAAACCAAACCAATACATCCCACAAAAAACAACAAAAGCCAGCAGTTTCTCAAGGAATCTTCTTGCATTTTAAAAAACAAACCTAGGTCTACTGGTTATGTCTAACACAATTCATGAAATTTCGTGTCATTCTGTGTTCAAGTTTCAATCTACTTGTTTATGGCTCTCAAAATTTTGCACTACCCTGCATATTAAGGTCTTCAGTATGGGACTGTAGTAACTCTAATAATACTGTGATGTTTTTTGTAGATCATACTATTTTTATTTCTGTCTGTCTGTCTTTCATACAGGGCTCTCTGAAGAAATATTACACACCAAGCTAGAGGGATCAGTACAAGATAAATAAAGATTATTATGATTTGAATCAGGAAAAGATCCCGTGCAGAGTCTAAAAATAAGACAATGTAAAACTTCAAGTGACTACAGGGTCATAAAAGGAAATGCTCAAGGTCTGTATTAGAAAAAATGGAAGAAAGAACATATTATAAATGTATCCACAGACAAAATGGTTTTTGTTGTTTTTGCTTATTTGATGTTTTTTTCTTTTTCTTTTGCGACTCTTTGATTTTGCATGCACAACAGTGGAGCGTTTTTTTCTGTTGCTGTAATTCAATGCATGTCCACATGGTGGCAACGCCGTAACATCAATAGGATGTCACAAACCTGTTGCTCCAGGAAATGATCATTGGTGTTGTATAAAGTTTATTGCTATAAAAAATTAGTCATGTTTTTCTCTTCATTACTGTTAGCGTTTTTTAACACTCCATATGAAGTGATGAGGGAGGTTGCACATCTACATACTGAAGCATCTCTGAACACATTTTATTGGTTGTGTTTACAAGATGTAAGTATTTCAAATTTGAAATGAGAAAGGGATAAACACTGATTTCTAAATTGTAGAAAAAAGATGAAGAACATACTAGTCATTTGAGGTATAACCAGCTGTACCTTCTTGCTTCTGCAAGAAAATGTGATCTCAAAGTCAAAGTTCAGAGGATAACAAGAAAAATCCATGATTTTTTTGCAGTAGGTTCTTTTGGTCTATTTCATGACTTATTGCAGCATTCCACACGTAGCTTCTATTTTTATTTATTTTCACATCATTTAAAATATTTGTGAACATATCAAGGTAAAAACTTTGTTAAATTACTAATTATATAATGCAGTTTTATTTGTCATCCAGAGTGTGCTGCGCCTACTGCATTCTGGTCCTGCATGAAGTGTACAGTACCTGCTGAATAAAGTGGGCATTCCTGTAGTGGTTCTGCCCCTGTGTGTCTCATTCGTAGCTCTGAATTTAAACTGACAGCCCCTGTAGAGGAGTCGGGAGACTTCCCTAGCCATCTGTCTTAGAGCAGCCCCCCTTCCCTCCCTCCACACATCCCTCATTCCCACACTGGGTCTTTGTCAGCAGTTCCTGTCCCTGGACTAGGCGTGGCGTGCGCAGAGGCTGGGGCGACCGTGGGTGCTTTCAGAGGCACCTGCAGATGGGACAAAGGGCCAAGGGTGCTGGGGCTGAAGACAGATTGATGCTTTGTGCACTGAGGCTGGAGAGAGTGAGAGAGCGCAAGAGAGAGAGAGTGAGGGTGGGTATGGGGGGGGTAGTTAGCTGAGAAGTTTTCAGGGAGAGGATTTTAGGGGGAACAGGGGTGGGTTGGGGTGAAGGGGGAGGTCTGTCACTCTAGTCTGTGTGAGTCCAAGCTTTGGAGGACCCAGAGAGATTGACAGCTTTTGTGGATTGCATCTCTGCACAATGGTCGGGCTTTAATGGTCGGCAAAGCTAGAGTAGAGCTTTGGGGAAGGTTTCGAGGGGAGGTGGTGCTTGGTAGTGGTTGCGATGGTGGCGGTGTGGGGAGGCTAAGAGATGGGGGGCCAAAGGCTTTACTGCTTTGCTTGGTGGGGACCAATTCATGGGTATTCAGTCCAAGGCTCGTTATTCACTGAATGCATCCAGTGGAGGAATGCAGTAGCATCAATTAGAATGTGTTAGGAGATAGCAATGCAGGGAAGAAAAACCTTTCTCTCCCTTTTGCTCACAGGACAACACAGTCCCACTATAGGAGGTGTCAGAGCCACAAAGCCTTTTTTGTGGGTCTCTCTCCATTACATTACCAGTGCAATATGTAAGGTGGGGACTCTTTTGATTTAAATTAAGTGGAAAAAACACTAAATCCTATTTTTATTCAGCAGGGATAATGGCGTTATACTCTATAAAGGTCTTTAACTACTTATCTGTGGCTTAAAATCTTCCCCAGCTCCCTTTTCACTCTATCTCAGTGTCTTACTCTCATTGGGAGCATTATATTTATTCAGTGGTGGAGGGTCAAAGACAGACTGTTAAACAAAGTTGCTTGTAGCCTTAACTGCCGCATCACTTCTAATTGTGTATCACTGGGTCAGTGGTTTGTTGTGTTGTCCCCCCGCAAGAAAGGACGAGCGGATATGAATTTAAACAGTATCTAGTAAGGCATTGTTTGGAGTGGGCTCAGGCCACCTCTTCAGAATCAGAGGGCCTTTCAGACAAAAAGAGGTGTTTTTTTTTTCTCTATAACTTTTAAGACAGTTATATAAAAGGAAGGGGAAGGAGCGGAAAACAGTTTGATGGTGATCACATGTCGGGGTTGACACACCATTCTGTTTTTTTGAATGTAGAGAGGCCAGTCGTACATGCCATTCAACCTAATTAGACTGCACTTAATTGAATGCTTTTTCAACTTGCATGCAGTAAACACATTCTGTATTTGAAAACAATGAAAATAGCTTTAATTTCAATCAGCCATGTCCCTTGGGGTTTTTCTTCCTTTTCCCCACTGAAACATCCCTGTTAAATTTCTAATTCACACTCCTTGTGAGAAATTTAGAAAACAGGCATCACGTCGGGGGAAAGGGGTTACTCTGCACTGACTAACTTGAACAAACTGATTTTTAAGTTTTTCATCCATGCACTCAGCATCCATTTTGTCTCCAATTTCCTTGCTTTTAACACAAGATGATACAGATGGCACGTGTGCTGAATGTGTGCGGAATTTTTGTTCTCCTTAGGTTTAATGAGAACTAACTGGCAGGAACCTCTTGTAGAAAGGTGTGGATTTCAATATGAGCAATTATGCTTCATTTGAAGCCAAATGAGCCAAATTTGCATCCTCTGAAAAGAGAACCAGAGTTAAACTGTATGAAAAGTGCAGTAAATTGGGGCAAACATCACAACGTGCAGAAATGCATCTCCGCTGTAATTGTGTAATTGTAGAAGAGCTCTAAATGCACGGCCCAATTAAACTTGCTTCTTCTGCAAGGCAAAGAATTGGCAGGTTATTATGCAGGAAAGTATCAGCAGATCTAAATAGCTGCCTCCTTCATGGGTGGGGATGGAGGGTGAGATCATTTGCAGGAAAATGGAATATCTGATCAAATATGGACAGATGTCTTCATACATGTCGAGCGGCTGTGAATTGGATTGGAAGAGGCAGGATAGATGGATGGCCTCGTCTAAGAGATAGAGCTTCCTGCCCTGAGTACTGAGGGGGCACAAGAGGAAAAGGGGGAGAGAGGGGGAAGGTTAGGCTCGCAGTGGGGGGAGACATTTCCCTGAAACACCAGTTGATGGGTTTCTCCCACAAAGGGTGGAGTGACGCATTCTGCACTGCTGCAGAACAGCCTGGTCTCTGTCTGGATTAGGCCCTGCAGCACACAAAGGAGAGCTCAAGTAAACGGTTCATGAATGTTGATTAATTGATGCCATTTTTTGCAGTGTGCCATGGAGATTTAGAGGGTAGGGTGCATGAGGGAGGTTGTGTGTAAGCCGGGAGGGCTGCGATCTGAGGCTGGAAATGTGTTTTTGTGAGTGTATTTTTCAGATATGCAAATCTTAAATGGTCGCAATAGATCACAAACTGTCACAAGTTTGATTCATAACTTCTGTGGAGATTCCTTAGTCGTTCTGCCTTCAATGAGAACAACAGTTTGCCAGTAAAAAGTTCTAAGAGCTCAATCAAGTCGGCACGCTGTGACTCTCTTTGGTCTCTGTATGCTTTTGCTCCCAATGGTGTTGTCAGATGTGCCCAGCTGGCACAGTAAGCAGCTCAGGTGGCAGAGGCAGCGAGAAGGTTCCCACGATGGGGTTTAGGGGTACAGGTGTCCTGGGAGAATGAGGGTGGCCCGGGGCGAGGAGGGGCGAAGCACTGGCCCATAGCCCACCTCAATGGAGGGATCCCAGGGGCCAACTCAATAGCCTGGGTTCCACTTGATGGAGAGAGAAAGGAGCGTTTCAGCCGCTGCCCAGCAGGAAAGATCTGGTTGTGGGAGACCTCTTTCAGGACTCACTGTTTGTCTGAAGGCTGTCACAGCAGATGAGTACTCAGCAAACAGCGTGAACAAGGATTTGAACCAGAAAACCAACAGAGCCTTGACAATATTGTGATTGGGCCTTGTCTCTTTAGAGGGGCTGAAAGCCGAATTGAGAGCAGTAACAAGTGCACATTCACCGCAAGACGGGGATGCCTTTGGGTTGTGTTTTATGGTTTTGAGGCTTGCATGCGGTGGATAAAGCAAAATCATGTTAATCTCCCTTTTCTCTCATCTAAAAGCAGAATGGCAGTGAACCTGTGGCACTTTAATGGTCTAACTAAAGTCTTACAAAGTCATTCTTCAGTCAAATGCGAATCAGACATCTGTAATCGCTTGACCCAAAACAGAAACACTCTTTAAAAGTGTAAATAAGTACACCACAATATTTACACTGACTTTGTTCCTAAATGTGTTGCTTGTTATCAATAAAACTAAAGCCGTGGATGACACGAACGCACCCGTTGCAACAGAGACACTACCATAAATGTATGCATGTGGATAAATAGTAAGACATGTTATGTACACTTATGTGTAGATATTTACTCAATCTTTATGACTCACTCAGACGTGCAAGCCTTTGCTTGGTAGCTCATATCTAACTCTAGCGTCCTAGAGTGCAGGAGAGGAAAGAGGAACATACCAGATGCATACCGCTGTAACCACACCATAGTACCTTTAAGTGTTGTTGTGCTACAGTAGCTCAATATTAGGGATACAAATATCACTAATACCTTATTCATCATTTGGCTGTAAAATCTGTTTTGTTAATGTGGACCTGGGTGCTTTCACACCAACGGCTCTTTTAAAATCTATCCATCAGCACATGGGAAAAACCAAAATGGATAGTGGGATTCAGTAAATTCAGATTACACATAAAACAAACAAATTATATGCTTCAGTTTTGTTTCCCCTCTGACTTTGTATACATTTATTGACCGATTTATCCATTTGATGTTGAGTGAGAGGGGTATACAAAGAGCGATGTTGTCTTTTGGAGGAGTTGGGGTAACTTTGAAGGTTTCTGAAGAGAGAGGCTTGTGATGGAATGGGCCGGGAAGGACTGTGACTTCTCCATTGAGACTGGAGGGGCACGCTGGATTAGCTCGATTTGCCTGTGAATGGGTGCTTTCCATTATTCTTGTTAGGGAGCTGTCACATTGAATTGAGAAAGTGAAAACCTCCTTTTATCAACCTTTTCCAAGTGAAACTGAACAGGCAATCAATAACTGAATTCAGACTCAGGGGAAAGTCAAGCAGAATGATATGGGGCTGTTATAAAGGGAGTATTTGTCAAATTGCTAATGCGAAAAAGCGGATAACTGATGTAACTTTGGCTCCAAATGCCATTAAGTATAAGAGAACACTGAAAAAATAGAAATAAAGTCTTAACGGCACAAATAATGGTTTACTACTAATAATAATACTGTAATTACAATTTTTTCAAGCTAACACAATAACAGCCACTAACATTATTACTATCACACAATAGTAGTAATCACAACTTTCATAAAGAATTCAATTTAAAAAATAGAAAATATAAAAGTTACAAACATTTTTTTTTACTTTTCCTTGCTTCTTTTTTTTTTTAAGAATTTTATTACAGAATAACTTAAGACCATTTGTCATATGTCAAATCGGCTTCCACAAAATGCATTTTTATTTGCAAATAATTTTACAAAGAGCTCAGTACAAGATCATGACTGTTGCAGGACTAAACAAACCGAGAGTGGCTCACATTTTATTATACGAATGACACCATATTGTTTTGGAGTTTCATTATATTGACCTTATTGTGCCATTGTGCTTGTTCTGACACCATGATAATGCCTGAATACGGAGGGAATTATGCCCTGTATAAATAGATCCCATAGTCAAAGATCGCCTCAATTATCCCTCTACACATTGACAACATGAACAGAATAAAAACTAAAGCCTTAGTCCAAGCTGGTCTCAAGGCGCTCTTCAAACATTGTTTTGGCCTTTGTAAGAGGGGCAGAGGAACATCATCGACATCAATACCAACAGAGAAAAGAAATGCATTCATCTGATACATTAAATACTTACATGTATTATAAAGAATTAACTGAGAAATCATATATATATTTATGGCAGCTCTTTAAATGCATTTGTTTTTTTTAAATAACGCAAGTCTGTTTGTTCCCTCTTTATTGTGTAATTCTTATTATGGATTTTAAACCTATTTAGCAAAAGCTATTTTTAATGTTTACTGTGTTTGCATATTAAATTGCACATACTACCACAGAGAAGGGGTTTCTGTACATGCACACCATTAATCAACACATTTTCTCATACTGCTGCTTCCAGTTTTTACGCTGAATGAAGAAAATGAATCGGATCATTTGGTCTCATCAATCAAATTGGTAATTGATGTCTTAATCGTTATACAGTTAATTGAGCACCTTGATTGTTGCCTGTCATTGTTCAGAGTATTTGGATACATTACCCAGTAGCCAGCCTGCATCAGTTTGGGGGAATTAGAACAAAGGGATTTAATTTTATTGCAATAAAAACTATACAGTTTATATAAAAGTAATGCCATATTGCATATTAAAGAATTGTATTTTAAATTTTAAAAAGATGGTTATCTGTCTCGCAAATTGTTTTAATTTTAAGAAATTAACTTAAAAATAATGATAGCATGAATCTCTTAAGTGCTCTATTCCTGCCAAAAAAGTGTATGTGAGGTTTTCATCAGTATAATTGTCATCAATCCATCTTCTGTGCACAGTGAAGTGATAACAGCTTATGAAAAATGACTCATGGCTTTAATGAGTGCCTCGCCTCTTCGTGGTAAGCAGGTTCACAGCACTCCATGAAACACCAATTCTCCATTTATTCCACTTCACTGTTTTAACTCCACCTCATATACCATCTTGCCTTCAATTTTTCACATAACGAATTCCTCTTTCTTATTGCAACCAGCGCAGAGATTAGTTAAACGAGTAAGACTCTGGGCCAGGCGAGTGATGATAGAGGCCACAGCCTATAAACACCCTTTGATCCCCTGCAGAAGGGAATAGGTGTAGGATAGCAGTTAGGGCTCAGGGGAAACTGTAGGGGAAGAGTCCTTAATTGAGTTACAGAATACTTTAATTACAACTGTTTCCCACATTCCTGCTCTTAATGGCTTGCGCACAATATGAGCCACCAAGGGGTAAAAGAAAAAAAAAACCTGCACCTAATTCAATGCCCGGAGCGCAGCTGCAAGGCAATTATCATCAAGCACCCCTGCATCTGTGTACAAACAATCTCGCAGCTGCTGCCATTGATACTGTACATACAGAAAGGCACAGATTGACCCCAGTCTCTAGTATCGCCTCCAGACCATGACCCATTCATTTAGGAGGCTTTTGTGACACCGATGAAAACTCAACCTGTTTACAGTTTCTAATGAGTTTACATGCGCTGTTTATCATAGCGCCTTGTGTTTGTGGACATATACAGCATCGTTTAAATGTTGCATCATCGTGAAAAATGCTAGCAATAAAAATTGTTAGACGATTACTGGAAGGTCATTTGATTTTTTTAAACTTGCATTTTTATTTATAAAACATAAACATGCTTTATAGAACACAGAAGTAATTAGACTAACAATCATCACCTCTTTTCAGTCCATCCTGAATTTCCTGTTGTAGATGGAACCACACCTCACTACAGGGATATTTTCAAGTCATCTACAAGCCGGCAAGTTTTCAGGATTGGGAATTTTTAACTTTTTTAAGTGTAAATTCCTGTTCCAAATTTTTTTGGGGGATGATATGGGTGTTATTCAGTACTTCTTTAAGAAATATATGAACATATATGATCATGTAACCTCTATAATCTGCTTCTTCGTTAAACCCTCTAATAAAACGTCACTTTTCACTTAAATTTTAGGTATCTTTAAGGACAGCCACAAAGTTTTACCATTTAACACTTGCATAAGGGATTTTCTAAATGAGCTCTTTAAAGTTACAAGATGTTTACACACCAATCAGAATTCTTTCAGTTCAGTGTTTAGATGCCCAAACTGACATATAAAGCACCTTAGTACCACTGTGGCTAAGTGCACCGTGTATTCACAGCATCTGCATGTTTTACAATACTTTTTAGTTTCCAGTTTTGTACACATATTTAAACAAATGCCACCATGGTGGGCATGTGCGTGTCTAAGCTGGATGGATGCGTGTGACCAAGAATGTGAGTGGGGTAGTGAAAGTGGGTGAGTGGGCCTATTTGTGTGAGGAGCACACCAGCGAGGGCCACTGTGGGACAGAGGGGGAAATGGAGGATGACTTTATGACACAGAGGGCATAGGATCGGAGACAGAAACAGAGAGAGCCTAGTGGAGGCGGAGGTGGTATGGGGAGAGGGGCTGCCCGAGCTGTCAGCTCTGAGGAGCTGCTGGAAGGCTCAGCGGGAGCCCAGCTTGGCCCCCAGGATGCCTTGTCACCACGGCGAGGGCCTGGAATGCACCAACACACAATGAGCTCCTGGGGCTTAGAGGGCACTCTGATTTGATAACCACATTAAAGTCCTAGCAACATCTGTTGGGGTGCAGGAGAAAGGCCTACTGGCAAGCTTTAACCCCTGAAACTGGGATCATTAACCCTCAGCCCTGTGAGAGAAGGGGGAAGACAGCCCTCTATTTGTCAGCCGCCCAGCACAGGGCTGAGGGGGCTAATATTTTACTAAAAACAGCGTGAGAAGAGAAGCAGCTCAGGGCACCATGGGGAGTGCTCCTTCACACTTTACACACAGATTAAGAGGAATGTACAGTCTGTTTTGCTTAATGGAACTAACAAAATAACATTTGCATAACCTCCAAAGTAGAGGCTTTCTGAGCATGTCACTGATTTACATGATATTGATCAAACAGCTCTGCTTGTCTCCACTAGTTTAGACTGCATTAAAAAGTTAGCATTAAAATTCATGTCACTGTTCCTTCGCTTAAATGAAAACAAAGCATCATACTATACATCAAATGCAATAAACTGTTGGTATACATTAACATAGATATGCCAGGATTATTTTCCTCTCTGATTTGTTAATGTGCAGTAAGAGGAGAGGGGGCAAAGTTGATAGAGGATGGATGGAAATAACAGGTGTCCTGTCACAAAGACATCTCGGGCTTCGGGATGCTCCGATGCTTCGTGGTCAGCTCCAAGCCTCATCCACCTCCACAGGTTTCAAAGGGAAGGCCACCTCTCTGTAATGAATAATTAGGGAAACAAAAGGCCCAGAGGGGGTGAGAGGCTAGGGAAGGAGGGGCAAGCTGTGGAGGGTTTAATGTAACTAGACCAGATGCAGAGAGGTTTTTGCCCCTGTGCTTCATAGAAAACATCATCCTAAATGTATTCCCTGGAGATGAGGGCCTGCAGGAGGTGCCCCCGATGCACAGGGTCCTCAAGTACCTCCACACAAGTAATCCCATTCACTGCAGCTCATTACATGGGCAATTAAGTGCTGGGGTAGGGGAGAGGGATGGGGTAAGGGGGTGATGGCAAAGAAGTGTGTATGCGCCTGTGTGTGTGTGCGTGTGAGAGAGAGTAAGTGTATGGAGGGTAACAGGCCCATCACTGGGTTTTAAGGATCGAAACCCCTACCAATCCAATTCCCCCTCACCCGGCTTCACCCTCACTAGCCGCCCCCTCCCGGATTCTTCACCTGGGCTGAATCTCTCTGGACACCTGCCTCTCCTAATGAAGATCCATGGCTTCATTTCCATTTCTGGAGTCATATCAGAGACGGCCAAGCACAAAACAGGCCTGTTTCCTCAGAGGCCTGGAGAGCCGGATAGAATGACACGGCTAAGTGCTCTGGCAGAGCAGGGCAGCTGCAGAGCCTGAAAATGGGATTTGGTTGGGGGTTCTGAAGTGGGGGGCTCGGATGGAGAGGACCTGATGTTTGGATTGGCCACAATGGCAGCCGTGTGCTACCTCAGCAGCTCCTTGGTACTAATGAGGCTTTCTGCAGAGATGGAAGAGAAGAGGAGAGGGCATGAGGAGGAGAAGAGGAGAACAGAGTAGGAGTGTACCACTACACACCTACCTCACACACTCTCACCTCCTCTGCTGATGACAGCTATGTTAACTCTTGAGAACACACACCAAGGGTCTTCTACTACACAGAGCAGACATAAACAGGTGTCAAGACTCACACAACTACCAAAGGACCTGCTTTCTGCAGCTGCTTAAGCTCTTGTTGGCAGTAGCTGACATGACTACAAACAATTTTGGCACATGTTCTACACATTTTTTTGCATTTAGTGAAAATAGGTGGGGAAAAAAGCAGATCATATTGGCACAAACCAAGAGATCACAAACCACAAAACATGAAGAAAAATGTCGAGGTCACACAAACACATCCTCAAACTTTGTAGAAACTTTTTATTGATAAAAAAATATGACTGCATACCACTATTGAGCTTTTCCCACCCCACCCAGTTACCAGCCAGCACAGCGTGCATGTGTGTCTTTCAGTACAGTGGTTAAGGCTGTGCTTGTTAACATGTTCTAGCTCACTGACTCCTCTCAGCACCTGGGGCTAGGGACTCAGAGCTGAGCCAGGTGAGGGAGATGAAGAAAGGAAAACAAACAAGCTGACACCCTAGTCTTATCACAGCTGCCTCCTTAAATGAAGAAACTTTAAGAAGCCCATGTTCTTGTTGTATTAGGTCAAAAAAAGCCAGTTCAGGCAATGATCAAAAAGTATTTTGATTTTAATTGTCATAAATAGCCATCAGATATTAAAAGGAGATTGGGAGGGGGCCATATTATATGCATAAAGTGGCCACTATGTATAAAAAACCAGTAAAGGTCAGTGCATGAGGCATAAAAGGTGACCTGTTTGTGTAGGTACAGGACGAGCCTGTAGGGGAGGAGGGTTTAGCTAAGGACTGTGTACGGTGTCATTTTGCAGGCCCCTCTGCACTCACCTGGAACAGAGCACTTCCCCTCCCCAAGTCTTATCAGTTCCCAGAGGAAATACCTGCTGCAGGTAAACACGACCTTTCGACCCCAGGAACATCCACTCTGCCCCACTGTCAGCAGCCAGTGTCCCCGTCCTGGAGCCTGTCTCGGCCTTAATCCAAGGATTACCTCTACCTCAACTTCTAACTCCAGGCTCAGAGCCTCGTAACTGCATTTAGCACCATGTTCAGGCCAGGTCTTCTGACAATCCTTCAACCCCTACCCCAACTACCTGAGATGTTGTTCTTCATGCACCGGTGAGAAAAACCTTTATCCCTTCACCCCGACTCTTCCCCCATCCCCTCATCCCTCTGTCTCAAATTTAATCTTATCTACATATCACCAGGTGTAACCAAATATGCCTCTTATCAACCAAAGTGTCTTCAGCTCTGTTTTGCATTGTCACTCGAGTGATTTATTTTGGGGAGGAGAGGGGGACTGAATTAAATAATATGTCATATGTCAAAGGAATAGCTGTATTTGTGATGGAAGTTGGCTTCATTAGGGAATGAGAAATTTGATGAACTTTCAAAGTGATCGCATTAAAGAATGATCGTAATTAAAATGGAGTCTACTTTTAATGACTCTGGAGTGTAATTAATTCTTCAACTGTATCTATAACACATTTTCTAATAAATGTGTGGGTGGTGATTTATATTTAATTACTTCCTTAAGAATTTTGAAATAGGAGTTTTTCTATGAATTATGACATAGCCGGTCATAATGGTGAAGCAAATGCCACACCCTACTCATTTTAACGGCGACACATATGTATGCTCACACAAGCACCAGTGAATGAGCACAAGTAAATATGCATAGATAAATAGGTGCAGGGTGATATAACACTCACAGTGCTTGGCATTGCTGGGACTACAAAGGTGGGGGAGGCTCTGCTAATTCTATCACTAGTGTCCAGGAGTCTCCTGCCTGCCTTCAGGACATAGACTAAGAGGCTGGCAGTGCCCTAACAAAACCTTCCCTACGCTACCATCACAGGGTCAGGGTTATGCTCACACCCCTAGGTTAACCTCCATCTCTCCCAACCCCCCACTCTTCCTCCACTGTCACCTGAGCCACACAGGTGAATGCTTGACTTTATTTGATGGATGCGGTTTCCCACAGCGACAGTGATGTATGCAGGCCCATAAGCCCCTCCCCCACCGGTCAAGTCTGGAGCTAGAGTGGTGATTTTGTGCCGATAACCTCCTCGGTGCACACAGCGCCGGGCAGGGCGATGGAAACTGGAGAGGACAAGACATTCTGTGTGACGCACCTGAGCGTATGCTTCATGAAGCTGAAACAAAGGAGAATCCATTCCGAAGCCATCAGCACTCATCCGAATAACAAACTTTGAGGCTCTGTGATGATGATAATGAATAGGTATTCGTGTGTCTACATGCACAGATATTGATGTAATCCAATTACTATTTCTGAGAAGGTTGTCAAGTCATGTTACATGTTGTATGCAAAAGATTTTGTATAGGTGAAGCAAGTTCACTGCTTTTACAGAACTGCACTACACATTATTGGGTGGTGACAGTCCTTAAACTACACCTTAATTAACAATAGATTGTGTTTTTGTTCCTTATCAATGACAACACCTCCCTCTATCTCCTCCTCTCTCCTCCTCATTATTAGCAGAAGCGCTACATTAGAGATAAGCAGTAACAATGGCCGGGGTGAAGGCCTGGAACACAGTTGTTTTTATCTCTTGCTTGATCTGGAGCCTGTGGTGTCTCTGTCAGAGGATGTTGTTAAACCAGGTCAAACACTCAAACATCCTGTGGCATCTCACACAGGCACACACTTACACAGCCCTCTTTGATGGCAGTTCACACTCGTCTGGGAGCCTGGTCCATGTGGATGGTTTATAGGCCCAGTGAGGTAATTATATAAACCTAATTTTAGATAAAGACTTTCATGTATAACTCAAAAGTCAGATCAGTTAAAATTAGAAGCCATTACTTTCTCTGGGGTCTGTTTATCAAGATTTTACAAATTTAGCCCACGATGGGAGACTTGGCTGCCAGAGGACTATTCCTGGACCAGACAAGCAGAATAGAGTACTTAAAAAAAATACAAAAAAATACATAGTGGAGCAACTAGTTAAAACGAGGCCTTACACCTGAGAGCACAGGGTATGAATCATGCCCGATGCTAAAATTTATGGCAGACTTTATTTTAAAGCATGAAGCACATACATATGACCATCTTTGTTTGGTGGAGAGACCAAGGACATTATAAACGACATGTCATGAAAAAGATGGCAGTTGTCCAATCCCTGCTACCAAAACCTCAATCAGCAGCCTAAATGGGAAACATTAACAAGTCAAGTTGTTGCAGGTGCACAGCAGAAGGTCACAGCATATCTCTGTATTCACTATCATGGCAAATATGCACATATACGTTCATAAAGTGCATCAGCCGGTGCTCTCAGATGATGTCAGCACCGGAAAC
Organism: Aulonocara stuartgranti; assembly: GCF_965226115.1. NCBI lineage: Eukaryota > Metazoa > Chordata > Actinopteri > Cichliformes > Cichlidae > Aulonocara > Aulonocara stuartgranti. The sequence continues at coordinate 35,575,060 of NC_138940.1, read as the reverse complement.
GAGCCATTAATAAAGCTGTTGTGGCACGTAACTTGGCACAGAAATATAACTTACAGAGAAAAATGTTTTAAAACTTTTATGAGCTGCATTTTTTTTATTATGTGCAAACAGTTAAAATAATGTTGAGGCAACACTGAGGTGTTTAAACAAGATGGGTATCGAGCAGCAAGGCACTGAAGGGACTTAAACAATCCTACTGCAGGTGCCTATTTTAAAATTATTGCAGTTTTGTTGTTGCGTGTTTTTGTTTCCAAAATATTTAGATGATAGGTTTCATGATGAAATAAGCAACCACAGTTAGGAACACAAAATCTTTAATAACCCACAGATTCAGAAAAAGTAAAACTTTTGATCCTAAATTATAGATAAACTAGCAAAATGATATCTAATGCTTATTGTAACTATATAAAACTTACCAAGTTCAACTCAAGTAAAATTTTTAATGTGGCCCTTTTTTGACCAACTTTCATCAGCACTAGCCCTCAAAATAGGCTACACGATTGCAGACACACACACACACACACACCTCTGTGTGAAGGGAGGAAGCCCCGGTGCAGGCAGGTTAATATCAGGAGCACTTGACAACAATAGTGTGTTATGAGGTGCTGCAGCGGTAATAAGGTCTTTGTTGGGACTTTAGAGCACAGCCACATCACATCATTACTCATCCTGGGAGACCAGTTGCCAGTCGGCATGGCAACCGGGACTTGGCTGAAGCCAGAAGCAAGACCAGAATCTCAATGCCCAGAGGGAACACACACACAAAGGATGTTCTAGTGGAAGGAAAAAGTTTAAAAAGTGGCCACAGTGACCCCAGACCAGTGCCGTGGAGATGGGATAGAGTTAATCTAAAACCCAACATGTTAAATCAAAATTGTATTTTGTGCAGGAAAATTCTATCTTAATAAAAGCCACCAATTCAATTTCAGAGCACAGATCGAGTCAAACGTTATGTGTACATACATTTTCATATCAGGTTTTTTTTCTTTTAAGTGAAATTAAGTTGAGTTCAGATAAACAAAACTGATTGGACATCACAATCCAACAGGAAACTGCTTTATCTCCCACATGCCGAGTGTGTGAATGGACAGCTTAGGAGTGGGCAGGGCGATCAGTGGAGGTATGCAGAGGTGTGATGGTTTTATCCTGCAGGTTGTTGGGAGTGTTGGGTCAGTGTAGAGCGGTCAGCAGCTGCTGCCTGGCCTAGGTCCCACAGTTCCCAGGCTGGGGGGATTGACAGGCCAGTAATAAAATAGGCGCCCCGGTTGGGCTGTGTGCGGCCTATTGTTCACCCAGCAAGGCCCGCGGCTGCTGTTTACTTTCTCCCATATGCATTATTCAACGGCACAGGAGCTCCCGGAGAAAGGGGCCCCATTCAGGGATCCTCTTGCCCTTGTTTTGTTTTGCTAATTTTCAATTAAAATAAACCATCTTTTGCCAGTGCCATGGCTGAGTGGGGAAAGAGAGAGGGACACTGTCCCTGCCACTTGGGCCCTCTGAGGAGATTAGACAGAATGCGTAAATGAGAATAAAGTGGGATGTATCATTTATACTGTCAGTGATATGTTTTTCTATAGTAGGATTTAAACGGAGACAATAAAAGGAGCTGTTGTTTCGGTTGAGACCATACGCTGGCCTCTTATTTTTGTTGTTACCAAAACATTGTCTCATTGTGACCTCGTTAAAATAAAAGAGGATTATACTAAATATATATGAGTGAAAAATCACATAGGTTAGGATTTATTTTCACCTAGTCAACAAGCACACTTTTGTTCTACGACGACAAATTTCACCATTGCAGTTGCAACAGGAGGATTCCCATATGGTGGGAGGAAAGTGTGAAGTAATCACAAAGACAATAGCTTTTCAATAATGACTCCCAGAGGTCATTAAATGAAGCCAGCCAGAGCAGCCTGGACTAATCAATAAGTGCAGTGATGGCTCTCTTTTTAGTCTTCTTATTCACACAGGAGGGGGCTGAGCCAAACTTGCGAAGAGCAGGGACAGATGCAGTGACAGTGGGGGAATAAGCAAAGTTAAAGATTCACTACACATCTGTCACTTCAAACTGAGGCGGCAGCTCATAGTCTGCCCCCGCTGATTAACTGCCTGCCTGTCGACCAGCCTGCCTGATGCCATGCCTACCTGTGGCTGGGGTCTGGTCTGTTGCTGTGGTTTGCCATATGCCTCTTCTGCCTGAATCCCCACAGTTTGCTCAGTGGCTATTAAACTTTTCCTGCCATGTAGAAAGGCAGAAAGGTCTTAGTGTTATATGTAATCAGTAAAATGGAGAAAAAAGAATATGTACAGCCACACGATGGGAATCTACCTTTTCTCCAGCGGCATGCTGCCATTTTTTTTCCCATCAAATCAGTTTTACGGCATATTTTCACCTTAGCTGGTAATCACACAACCAGTGCTCTAATTCCTTACCTTAAAATTGACCATTCTATTTCCCTCGTCGTATAAAGTAAATCCCCACTAATGCCCTACACACACAAACACCTGATATTTCATATCCTCCTCTTAAATTACCCCTTGAAAAAAAATCTGGATACCAGTCCTAATTGGCTGGCTCCCAAAGCCCTCACTCTCGCTACCTGTCAAATGCTGATAATTACAGAGTCTAGCAGAAACCTGTTCTAGCCTGTTTTGTGTCTAACAGAAGTCGGCATTCACTGAACAAAATCATTTCCACAGCATATACGTGTACTGTCATCATCTAGCCTATGAACTGAGGATTTGCTCCTCACTGAGAAAGAGAAATTATTTATCTCTGGCAGACCCACGCTAGCCCGTTAGTGCCTGGTGAGTGGGCTTGTGAATGTGGAGGGCCTCTTGGCTTGGCTGGACACAGTGTGTTCTCCCGCTGAGTGCAGGTGAGCTCTCAATGCAGCCCTCAGCACCTGCCCTCTTTGTTCACTTGTTGATGGCTTTACGGCATGAAGGGGATCTGTCTGTCTGGCTCTCGTAAAGCCAGCAACGCGCGGCCTAGTAAAAGCCACACTGCTGCTGGGGCATTGTGTGGGGCCCCCCATGGCTCCCGGGGTGACCCCACCAGTCACAGAGAGAGCTCGTTTTTAGCGCCCACTGCAAATGACGCACATGCTTACAGTGTACACCTAAAAATGCAGTACACAGTTCAAATTTCAGATAGTTGTGCATGAGCATCGCCTGGTTATGCCAGCTTGTACTTTTTCTTCAGCACCAGGAGTAATATTCACCATTAAAAAGATTATAAATATTAAATAATCATATAATAAACTGGTGGACGTAAAGAATTTAATTCACCTTGATCAACTAAAAGATTGCTGTTTACACGTTATAAGGTATAACTTCTGATAAAATAATTCTATGATACAAATGCTGTGCTTTCCACCCTTTATATTTTTAGTTATGTGTTCTTTCTTGAATAAAATGTGATTTTTCTTGCGAATGGTACAAAGTTAACTAAAAAAGCAAAAGTCTAAAAACAAGGGATGGCTTATATAACAACATGCAGTTTATCTAATAATATTTAATGCAGTGCTTTTCAAATATTAGGCTGCGGTCTGTGCTGAAGGCTTCACATCAAGCTGATTGACAAACACCGAGTCCCAAGCCGGATAAAGCAGCTCAATGGCCGTTGGAGGTCAGTGATTGCACAGAAATAAGCCTTACATTAATGTTTAATTTATATGATTTTCCTAGATATGAAATCTTACTGATAACTTCAAGCAAATTAAGTGACTGAAAAGAAGGCCATAAGCAGCTTGGTATTTGAGATCAGGTCTTTGAGTGGGAGCATCTTAGAAACCAATTACCAGACAAGAAATAGATCATTATTTTTTCTTTCAGGATTGGGTTGTGGGGATGTGGGGGTGGGCAAAGGTGGTTGCTAAAAGGAAGGGAGGGTTTTCTAGATTGAGGAGAGAGGGCACAATAAAGACATAATCATCTACCCTCAACTTTTCCTATCCAACTTTCAGATTTTAATTTGCTGTCTGTGAAGTGATACCTAATTTATTTTCGCCTCATCCCTTCAATGCGCCATTGTTGCCGCTGCTGAGATTCAGAGCTTCCTCTCTTAGCTCACCTCGGCGTGAAATTGGTTTAATGAAGCTGAAAGGTATGGGGCTCTCACAACACTGTGGATTCCAGTGACACTGCTTGATCCACCCACCCCTCCTCTCTGTACCCTCCACTCCTACCCCAAACCAGTTCTCTGCACACCCACATTATGGTACAATTTATAACACACCCACAAAAGATCCCTATCTGACATATTACATCAGAGCATATTACCGTCTTTTTGATAGCACCAGGCTTCGTGCAAACACCGAAGAGGGGGGAAAAAAGTGACTGGCTGATCAGCTTGCATATATAGCATGCATATGCCACTTCAAAGTATCAATCAATGCCAGTAATAAAACTGATCAGAAACAGAGGTCAAGATTAATATAAAGGGGTAAAAAGCAAAGAGGTACAAGCTTGTAAATAATCAGAGAGTAACCCTGCCTGTTTTTCCCCACCTCTTCCAATCTGACCCTGTGAAAGGTGTTCTCGTGTTACCTGTCGTCCTGGGTGTGGTTTCTAATGGGAATGAAAAGGAAGTCCCGCAGGACTATTGTGTGTGTGTGTGTTACATTAATATGATCCCCTTAAGTGATATCGTTTGCTTCTTCTTGTCCCCTTTTAGGACAATCAAATGGAAATGCATCCGTAACCGAATATTCTGGCCTGTGCCACTCATTTCTGGTTTGAGGCCCAGTTTGGAGCTGGTAGTTTTTGTACAAAAACCAACGAAAGGGGAAAGAAAGTAGACCGTGTGTGTGTGTGTATGGACAATGTAGGATATGAAAGGTTTCCTGTGGTGCTGGTTTCCCATGCTAAAAGTGAGCAGAGAGTATGATGAGCAGCTTAGAAGATGTCATAACACAGTCAGGTGCTTCTATAACTGAATCGGCTGTGGTTGCTATAATCCTCCTTCCCGAATGTGCTACGCTATGAAAAAACATGAGTTGCTGATGCACTTCCACTGTGATTTAGAACAAAAACTACAGTCTGCATTCCATGGAGATGTGTACTGAAAAGGTTTGGCTAAAGTTGCTATCAGACCTGGGTAATCCAAGTTAGTTTGATGTAAAAGTCCAAAGTTAAAGTGTCCTTTTTAATACATTTTCTGTGGAAAATAAAACACTGATTTGAAAAAAAAAACCAACGCATATTAGCTCAATTTAACAACAATAGAATACCAGAAGAGAAGAGAAGAGAAGAGAAGAGAAGAGAAGAGAAGAGAAGAGAAGAGAAGAGAAGAGAAGAGAAGAGAAGAGAAGAGAAGAGAAGAGAAGAGGCTGAGCAAGTTCAAAAACTTTAAGACAAAGAGAGAAACGCTTAGGAAAACCAGGAAATGGACAGGGCTGACTTACAAAGGTTTCTTTACACTGTAATGACACGGGCATTATGCTGAACTTTGGCTGCCGTAAGTCAAAAAGAATGAACACTTTCGCTGCTGTGGAGCTCTGGCCAGCAGCACGCACTGCTGTTTGTCTTTCAAATGCCATTGTGGGTGAGGCCACCAGTGTATGCTCAAAGTGCCTGTTACAACTTTGCATTCACCGTGGGATTGTGAAACTCACAAAGGCATGCCAAATCATCGTCCTGTAATTTTGTACAATTTTGAATGACCAACCATCATCGTCTCAGAGTTGGTAAATGATTCTTTTAGACACTTTCATGTTCCCTGTGATTACAGAGACCAGTTTTGTGATATCCTAAGTGTGAATATGTGTAGCCTACACAGTACGTAACACACACGCAGACACATTTACACACGAAGTAGTGCCAAGCTGTTGTCTTTAGCTTCCCAAGTTAAAACCTAATCTGAAGTGGATGGAGATGGGAAGATTGCAGCTGAACAGAACCGCAGGAGTGCTATCTTTTATAGGTAATTACTTAATTATCAGTTAACACTGTCGCAGGAGACACAATACCACCATAACAACATGCATTCACAGATGTGAAGACGTGAAGACAGCTAGAAGCTATTACACGCACTTTCAGTGCACTCTTTCTACATGATAGGGAATGCGGTCTATGCTAAAATAATACTATAAATATGTCCTGAGTTAATCTCATTAATTGCCCTGTAGAAGTAAAACTGGTACCTCTTGTTTATCTTGATGCTAAGTAACCTGCTGTATCTCATTTTGATTTAATCCCAGTAAAACAAAAAACTTCTGTGCTATTTAATATTAAATGGTTTACAGAGCTAGACAAACACCATTCTATTTACCATTGAAGTTGAGTGTGATGGTGCTGCTTTTTACCACTAGTGGGAGCTAGTAAACAGGTGACATGCGTCTCAAAGGATGCCCTGCGGGCTCTGTCTCAGAAAAAGTTCATGTTTGAACAGTGTTGGGAACCAGCAGTGATTTTATAGGTTTGTTTAAAGACACAGGTTAAGACACAAACAGCCAGGTAGTTAAATAGATGAGTCTGAAGAGGCTGGGTGTTCGGTTACACTGTTGTAGGCTGAGCAGATGAGAAAATCCAGTCTTTTCATTGGTCTGTAAACATTTAGCCAGAATAAACAGAGCAGATAAAAACTGACACTAGACCCGAACAACTGAGTGGTGACAGAAGTGAGAAGAGGGGTGAGATTAAAAGATTTTTAACTACTAAGTTAAATTACCCTTATATTCTTTAAAAAAAAAAAAAAAAAGAGTGCTGCATGTTTCCACCTGGAGCATGAAACCACACACAACCAGTCAAGGATGGAAACTCCATATGGTGTTACATGCTTTTGGTCAGTGGTCATGCACCTGCCCTAAAGCCACAGTCCTTCCCTGTGGTCCTACACTCACCACATAGGTTAACTCAGTAAAGCACCCTTCTGCACTGAAGCAGCCCTGCAGGCCTACTAAATCTCACCTGAGACAACCTGCCGTGAGGCAATGAGCATTTAGAGGGTAGGAAGGAGGTCTTAACTCCTGTTACTGTGACCCAGGAAGAGCCACAGTCCTGCGGCTATCAGTAACAACAACAGTCACCACTTAGCCAACATGTCAACACCTCACAACTAACATAACAGAAGATTTGTAAAAGAGGAGTTAGTGGAAAGGCTACTCATGTAAAAAGTAGCTTTAAATCTAAATGTGTCAGTCTGTCACACACACAAACCTCCAAACAGTCTATTAAAAGCTCATGTGTGAGTCTGGACTATTTTTACTGTACAGGTGTATCGCCTCTAGTTTTCACAGATGACACTAATGTACCATCACAAAAAAAAATCTAGCCTTTATGTGACTGTGGCTATCACTGTGCAATCCACTTCCACGTAAATGTGACATTGTGGTTCTGTGATTTGTTTTTTCAAATCCAAAGAAGAAAAACTAAAACCAGCAACTGAATAATATTTAAAAGTATGTCTACATGTCTTAAAAGCCTCATTAAATCACATTCTGTATTTGCTTACCAAAACCGATAGTGAAAAATCCCAATATTAATTGATATAAAATTCAAAATTCACTCAAGCAACGAGAAAAGTGTTTTGGTCAATAAGAATAAAAGAGGGAAGAACATGAGGTTTGTTTTGATGTGATGTTTCCACAGTACTCTGTTGACTCCAAGTGCAGTGGAATTGAACATAAACAAATGGACGCCAAATAGAAAAAGATGAATAAATACTACCAAAATAACTCGATTAACCTGCACATTAACAGACTGTATTTTCCCAGCCCCTTACTAATTTACCTTTAATGCACTTAGTTCCGGGCAGCACGGTGGCACGGTGGTTAGCACTGTTGCCTCACAGCAAGAAGGTCCTGAGTTCAATTCCACCATCAGGCCGGGGTCTTTCTGTGTGGAGTTTGCATGTTCTCCCCGTGTTTGCGTGGGTTCTCTCCGGGTACTCCGGCTTCCTCCCACCGTCCAAAGACATGCAGCTTGTGGGGATAGGTTAATTGGATAATACAAATTGCCACTAGGTGTGAATGGTTGTCTGTCCTTGTGTGTTGGCCCTGCGACAGACTGGTGACCTGTCCAGGGTGTACCCTGCCTCTCACCCTATGACAGCTGGGATAGGCTCCAGTGCCCCCCGCGACCCTGAAAAGGATAAGCGGAAGCGAATGGATGGCACTTAGTTCCTGTAAAAAAGTTGATGTGACTTCTATGGCCACTCCTCATTCCAGTTTTCGCCAGGTTATACAACTTAATCTCTGCAGGCTTTCATCTACTTCTACTTTCTTATCCGTTCATAGCCTGTTCTTCAACAATACTGATAAGATTCTCCATTCTCTTCACTTCCTCATTAGGTTAAATTTAGTGACTAAAAGGTTTATATAATACTTATAGAAGTCAAAATCTTAATACTATCATGAAGAGACTGCTGAATTTATCAACTACACAAGTATGTACATGATAATGTAAGAGTGGTTTTAGCAAAGGAGTTTGATGAACACGAGGGACAAAAACTAGCTTCTGATATAATTCCATGGGACAAAAAGAAAACCAAAACAAACTAACAACGAATAATGCTCCTATGTTTGTGGTTACAGACTGGATAATGTACTACCATAAAAATTCAACATCAAACAAGCACACGCACACAGAGTCTGACTCATTCAGATGTCATGAAAACAACCACAGGATTAAGATCTGTGGCCTGAGTCACTTGCCAAATAGCTGCTAAAAAACCATCATGACTAAAGGTTTGAAGGGGTGATTCTCCTGCTCGGTGTTAACTATAACCAGTGTTACTAGTTTTTTTGATAAAGAAAAAGCTCAATAAATCTGAATAAAGGTTAAAAATATAACCCTTCTATGAATTAAGCTGGAGGACACATGCGTCACATAGTGGGGATGCACAGTCTTAACAGCGACAGATGCTGATTGACAGATACGTCGCCTTTACTGGCTCCTACTTTCAGTTAAGACAACATGGTGAGCCATCTGATAGAGGGGCCCCATGTTCAACGGATGGGCTTACACCCTATACAGGTATGTACTGTGCAATTACCAGAGTCGCTCAGAGCATGCAATAATCAGTAGGTGCTGTAAGATTAAGCACGCGGGCGGCGGTGAAAACAACTTAAAGACAGGCTACTACTGTCAGGTGTCTCACTTCACCCAACTAATTCTCCTCCCTTACAACTGTGTAGGGTGTCCTGCGATATGTGGCTAGACGAGCTGCATGACACGAGCTCCAGTAGGTGTGCCCAAGCATGGGAGAATGTGTGTAGGTGTGCTCACAGTTTTAAAAATAGGCAATACCTAAGAGACAACCGACAAACCCAGCGCATGCGTGTGTTTATGTTTGTGTTGAGTTAGACCGTGTGAATGGAGCTTGATCTTGTCTTGGTCTGACACGTGATGTGAAGACTTCATCATCAGTCAGACAGGGTGAGAATCTGCATACAGACACAAACAAGGATATAGGCACATAAGGACGGCGTTGAAAGGAAATATGAAGAAGTGAAATATACTTACATGCTTGAAAATGTAATTAAGAGATATGAATTATTTTTAAGGTGCGCTTTTACATGTTTGCGTGTGTGTGTGTGTGTGTGTATGCGTGTGTGCTTAGCCATGTCTGCAGGGTTAGGTGGAGGCTGATGCTTTGGCAGCAGGTCTGGCACGTCTTTCAGGCCCAAACCTGCAGAGGAGAGAGAGACAGAGAGCGCGAGAAGGGAGGCCGAAAGCAAATAGGTGTGAGAGTCTACCTGTGATATGCTTCATTTATTCCTCGCCATCATTAAAACCTCCTGGCATTGTCAAACCAAATACAGGTCAACCTAATAATGTGTCCTGTTTACAGCACGGAAGCGAAAAACACATTAAAAATGAAATTTAGTTACCTTCACATACCCAAGAGTGAACCGTGCACACCTACCTGCACATGTCTACCTGCTGTGGTGATAACAGTGTTCACTTGACACGTGCGTTTGGGTTTTTATTCAAAACGATGTTTCTTTTTTTTCTTTTTAACCAACGAGCAATAGGCAGGCATGTGGGGCATCCTTGTTTTGCTCTGAGATTTCAGCCAGGCACAACGCTGTTGATGAATGCATTGTGTTTCAGTAGCCAAGCGCTTCAGGAATGTGTTCAAAATCTATTTGCAGTGGTTTTCTAGTTAGGTTCCCCTCTAATTTTCCATAAAGTTTAGCTTGTATTTTAATTTAAGCTCCCTGAGATTCGGTTTCATGTAAGTGCATTAAAAAGCTTCTCAATCATCAGCTTGGATTTTAACACAGTGTGGTCAAGATTAAAAGGTCCATTTTGAATTAAGTAAGAACTCTCCTTCGGATATCGCTAGATAAAAGGATTTCCTGAATAATATCCAGATAATACCTCCACCTACACAGGAACACTTCTAAAGGGAGTATATGTCCCCTACGGCAGTAAGTAAATCACTGTACATTGTGACCACAGCACAAAAGTGACGTTGGAGAGTGTATCAACTCCATAACCTCAAAGGAAATCTCTATTCAGTGGCCATAAAAGAACGCCTTAGCTCACTGTCACTGTGGGGCCGGTTACAGAAAGAGAGAATGGATTAAGAGAGAAAACAGAGCGTAGAAAAGTGGATAGTGTACAGGTGAAGTCCCATGGCTATGGAGGTTTGCTCAGCTGTGCGGTATTCTTTTCTGTGCCCCACCCAGTAACCAAAGGCCAGGATATCTCTTCTCCACCCTCCCTCTCTACAGCTCTCTCTCTCTCTCGTTCATATTTGCACAGGTGAGAGGACAGCAGTCCAATGGGTGTGGGTGGGAGCCTTGAAAGTCAGGTTTGCCTGGCTGGTGGAAGGAGTTCACATGTAGACTGCAGATGGATGAAGGTCTGATGGCAAGGATCCAGCCAGCCTTTTGTCTAGAGAGACAGACAGCAAACATTCAGCGAAACAGAGAAACTCTAAATATCATCAGTCATAATGACCTGTAGTAAAATGAGAGGTTGAGGTAAGAGACACAGCCATGTAAGCAATTAAATAGTGAGATGTTGAAATGTGAAGGATACCAACCTGGCAGAAACAAACAATTCTAGAAAGATGCACGGAAGCATGCAACGAAAGAAGGAGGGACCGTAACGAGAGGGCAGAGAGCAGGTAGGCAGGTGGAGCAGTGCAGGAGTCATCAGGGTGGAGAGGTTTAGCTCCTGGGGCCAAAAGTTCAAAATGAGGCAAAGCGAGTAGGTAACTCTAGTCACCGTGTGCCAGTGTCTCACATGTTCCCCTTCATTGTCTAAACAGGCTGGAGCTCAGGTTTCTGGAACACCATGAGCTTCCTAGGAGATGAGCCCACCCCCATCTCTCCCGTCTACCCCATGTACCCGCCACCCCACCCTGCAAAGGTAAACACATACGTGCAACACATATATAGCAAGTCGACACACACAAGAGAATTAGGGAAACAAGGAGTACGTACTCAAGCCTGAGAACCGACTTTTTTGTGCCATGAGAATCAAAACCAAAGCACGTATGACTACTCCTACCCAGTGGATAAACAGAATAAGAAGTGCAAATAACAATCCTTTTTTTTAATCACGCAGAATGACACACTAAGTGCCTCGCCTTGAAGAAAAAAAAACACAAACAGCAACCAGAGGAACAAGTTGTAAATCACAATAATTACCAATACGCCTATATCAAGAAAGACTACCTTAGACGTACGAGGCAGTAGTATCAGACATCAGGAGATGTACACCAGAGGCAATTTCCTTTCTCTTTCACTCCTGTAGAATTCCACAAGAGGATCTTTGCCTGATTCATAACTTAGCCAGTGAAATGTTAGTGTTCAGCACCCTCTGTCATTGCCCTGTTAGGTAACATCTGTGTTCAAGTTCCTTAACAGCTACTGCAATTTTGCATCCTATACGTAACATTTTACAGCCCAGTTTCCAAAAAATTTAAAAATATTGAGTTTTCCTGAAAAAATGTTGCAAAATTCAATCTGCTCCATTTTTGTTTTTTGGTATCGTTAGTTTGTTTCGTTTGTTTGGGATAAATACGTAACTGTAACTGGAAGCAGTTAGACTCCCACTCTTTAATAAATTTTTTAATACACTTGAAAACATCCCCAAGCAATTATCCAATAAGAATACATATTATTTGTCTTGCCATATATTTTTGGCTACTCAGGCTACGTCCACACTAGCCCGAATAAATTTGAAAACGGTGTTTTCGTCTGAAAACGCTCCACGTCCACGCTATCGTCTTCAGTCGTTTTCACAGAGTTGTGCGTCCACATTGAAACAGACGAAAACGCTTAGGTTCCAGTACTGCGCATGCGTGAAACGCAAGACGATTCACCCTACCTCATTTCTGTCTGCCGTTTATTTACTTTCCAGCTCTTTGAAACTTGGCAGCAAAATGTTGAGGAAAAGCACAGAGTTTTTTAAATGGACTAATAATGAGGTGGAGTTGTTGCTGCGAGTACCACAAAAGTACAAAGTTGCAAAAGCGAGTGAGAATTAAAGAATTTGAAGAAAGGCTCTCTGAAGCATGTACAAACTGATATTAATCTTTAATAGGGCTGTCAAAATTGAAGGCAAACAAAACTGCTGTATAATGCCCTCCGCTATCTTAGTTTAATTGATAACATGACTGCATCACATGACTAAAATGTGTCATCGTTTTCGAAAAGGCTCCGGGTTCGCTGTCCACACTGCGACGCGAAAACGGTGTTTTCAAATGTATCCGTTTTGGAGAGCGTTTTCAAAACGCTGCGTTTTCCTTGACTGAAAATGCCGTCTCAGTGTGGACGGACGGCCAAAACGGAGAGAAAAAGAAAACGTATTAGTGTGGACATGGACTCGGACTCTGATGAGGAAACAGTAGTGTTTAAACATCTGTTTTCTGAAAGAATGCCATTTTTACTTTTAGTTAGCGTAACTTGAAATACTATTTCTGGCTTCAATGAAAATACATTATATAGACAAAAATAGTGGGTCATCTAATAATTACACCTACAGGCACTGTTTGCCATGAAGCTCCCGGTGCACAGTTTAGGTACTGATGTTAATACCAGAGGAGGTTTGGAGCTGTGCAGTTACTGAGTCAACTTACACATATTATGAATATTATCACTTCAACCTCATTTTGTACATGACACTACTCTTTGCATAACTTTACATGGTGTGCCACTTTACGGCTGTCGATCCTAAAGGATTTCAGTTTGCAGTGATACTACTTACAGTTAATTGTGGTGTAAGAGGAAAGAAATTTCATCAACCAACTTGTTGCAATAGCGACATCCTATTACAGTACGATAGTTGAATTCAGTGAGAATGACCCATTCTTTCACAAATACTTCTAAAGGTAGACTGCATAGCTAGATGCTTGATTTTATACTCCACTGACAATGGGACTGAAAACATCTGAATTCAATGTTTAAAAGGTGTGGATCCATATTTTTTTGTCCCTCCAGTGTATTTTTGAGACAAGAATAGATAGTCACTCAGTTTTGTGGAGACATGATCCACAAAAAATGACTCTTTAAGATTTTAATGAATACATTCATTTTCATCCAGCACCACCAATAAATCAAAATTTGGTACTTGCCGAACTAATGGCATCGTAATCAATCTTGGCTACATTTAATGTCTAATATAAACTGAACTGGAGAACATGGTAAAATGACTGGTTCTCATATAGCACTTTTCTACTCTGAGCACTCAAAGCGCTTTTCTACAACTTGCCTCATTCACCCATTCACACCTGAATCAGAATCAGAAAGGGTTTTATTGCCAAATGTTGAGCAGGTTTACAACATTAGGAAATTGCTGCGGTGCTTCAGTGCAAACATACTGTCATAAATTGCGCTTAAATAGACATGAAAAAATAAAAGTAAGAATAAGAATTAAAAGTGCTACGTAGAAAGATATATACATGAGTGCAGGTGGTGATCAGTGCCAATCATGGAATGATGCAGTGAACACAGCGTAGGGTCATGTGTTAGTGGTGGGAACAGTCGTACGTTTATTGTTCATGTGTCCAACAGCAGAGGGGAAGAAACTGTTCTTATGGCGAGAGGTTCTGGTGCGAATGGACCGGAGCCTCCTGCCTGAGGGGAGCAGGTCAAACAGACTGTGTCCAGGGTGAGAAGGGTCAGCTGAGATCCGAGCTGCACGCCGCAGTGTCCTGGAGGTGTACAGGTCCTGCAAAGATGGGAGTCTGCAGCCAATCACCTTCTCAGCAGAGCGCACAACACGCTGCAGTCTCTGTTTGTCCCTGATAGTGGCTCCAGCGTACCACACGGTGATGGAGGAGGTGAGGATGGACTCGATGATTGCAGTGTAGAATTGCATCATCGTCCGTGTTGGCAGGTTGAATTTCTTCAGCTGCCTCAGGAAGTACATCCTCTGCTGGGCTTTCTTGATGACGGAGGTGATGGTGGGCTCCCACTTCAGGTCCTGGGTGATGGTGGTACCCAGGAAGCGGAATGAGTCCACAGAGGTGATGGGGGTGTCAGTCAGGATGATGGGGGGGAGTGGGACTGTGTGCTTCCTGAAGTCCACAATAATCTCCACTGTCTTCTGGGCATTCAGCACCAGGTTGTTGTGGCTGCACCAGGACACCAGACGTTCAACCTCCCTCCTGTAGGCAGACTCATCCCCGTCCGAGATGAGCCCAATAACGGTGGTGTCATCTGCAAACTTGATTAGCTTGACAGACTGGTGGGTGGAGGTGCAGCAGTTGGTGTACAGGGAGAAGAGCAGAGGAGAAAGAACACAGCCCTGAGGGGAGCCGGTGCTGATGGTCCGAGAGTCCGAGACATTCTTTCCCAGCCTCACATGCTGCTTCCTGTCCGTCAGGAAGTCAGTGATCCACCGGCAGATGGGATCAGGCACATTCATCTGGGAAAGCTTGCCTTGGAGATGGTGCTGAGAAAAGGTGCTGTTCATACAAGCACCTTTTCTATGCCTGTTCTTTCTCGCATGAAGCACTCACCCAAAAGAGAAACAGACAACAGTTCACACTCACATTCACAACTACAGGCAATTGAGATTCACCAGTTAACATAACCTCACCGTCCCTTGTATGTTTTTGTTTAAGATGAACAACTTGTCATAAAGTGGAATCAATAAATTGCACAAAAATCTCAGATGCAAGAATTATACAAATTAAAACGTATATATCCAAACTGATATTTAATTGCTTTTTAAAAAATTGTTAAAAGGTCCAAAAATTAGAACTTTCTGCCAATTATTTCTTGGTTTAGGCTTTACAGGGTTAATATGTATAAAAGAAAAGACCAGTAATATGAAAAACAGATACAAAGTACTAAGAGGTTAAGATATGGTAAGAACACAACCACATTATCCTGTTCAGGAACTCATTTGCGCACTGTAGCGTACTTGGACTAACAGTAACACCTTGTTATATTCGACACCATCACGGTCTCTCTGTATTGTTTATGCACGTTGCCTTAATCGGGGTTGACAAACTGAAACTTTCCAGTCTGAGAGTTGTCAGTTGTTCGTGCTAATATTGTTCTCGTATTTTCCCTGTGCCACTGTACCTTCCATAGGGCAAGTATGTGCAAGAAATTCCCCCTGTACTTTAGAATATTATACATACGCGGTCACACACACACACACACACACTTTAAAACTTTTTCTTTGACTCTGTTGCTCTGTAAACATCATCTCTCATTCCTCTGCAAAAGTCAGGACCACTTTTTACATACTGCATGAAGTTGGCCTCGTGGGTGTAGTCTATAGGTTTGAGAAGTAGGTTAGTAATTTGAGTTTCCAGCTTAAGGCTGAATCCTGCCACTACCTCCTCTCTAAGATTACTTTTCTGTACACAATAGCTGAAATATTTGAAACTTAAGCTAAACAATCCCAAGA
The DNA here is from genome assembly GCF_965226115.1 of Aulonocara stuartgranti. Lineage (NCBI taxonomy): Eukaryota > Metazoa > Chordata > Actinopteri > Cichliformes > Cichlidae > Aulonocara > Aulonocara stuartgranti. The sequence goes on along the minus strand of NC_138940.1, from coordinate 35,559,232 downwards.
AACACAATTTCTTCCATAGCACTTAAGATTTAGGACAGATTATGTGTTAGTGCGAATGTTCAATCAGTTGGACCATCCACAAGCAGAAATGTTGCAGAAGGTTCTGCTATACATTTGAATTCTGTGTGTTTCTCAAGTTTCTATTTATCAGAGGGTGTAAAATACTGCTGTTTCGTTAGCTGTAGTTACCGAAAAATCCCAAATGTTTTCTTATGGTGTCTGTGTAGTGGCAACACGGAGAGCTCGATATCTTGGCTGCATAATTAGGTATAGGCAAAAAGATTATTTTGTTAGCGTTAGGAAAAGACTAACTTTGGTTAAAATGCACTCCTTCAAAACATAAACCCACCATACTTAGTTGGAAGTTGGAATTTAACAGCGGGTGTATATTTAAATCAAGTAATCTGGAAAAATAGTTCCTGTGGGACCAGACGGAAGTTACACGTCTGACTAGCGCTGCAACTGACTTGCCATAGCACAGATGCCATAAGACAAAACTTCATAAATGAAGAGGAGGCACTTACCACCTCTTCATTGATGAAATCATTAAATCACCAAATTTACCTGCCACTTCTACCGGATAACTCCTCTGCAAATTCCATATCCTGTTTTTTAGCTATTGTTAAAACTTGGATCTCACAAAATTCTTTAACCTTAATAAAAAAAATTATTTGAAATAAAAAGAAAATTTTAGTGATTCGTTTCACTAATGAGCAGGCGTTTGGGGTGGCTGTAGCTCAGGTAGTAGAGCGGGTTACCTACTAACCAGAAGGTTGTTGGTTCGATCCAATTCTGCTCCAGTCTGCATGCCAATTATCCTTGGGCAAGAAACTAACCCTAGGTGGCTCTCCGATGCATTCATCGGAGTGTGAATGAGTATGAATGTTAGTTAGGTAACACTGAAAACCTAGAAAAGTGCTTGTGTGAATGGGTGTGATTGGGTGAATAAACAAATGAAGTTGTATAAAGCGCTTTGAGTGCTGAGATAGAGTAGAAAAGTGCCATATAAGAACCGGTCCATTTACATTTTAAGTAGATAGCTGTTCATGTATATCCATTGATCAGCAGCTTTTACCAATTCAAAATTCCCATCTGGTTCATACAGCCAACCAGGGGTTCTCAATTACACCACCAAGCCTCTGAAATCATCCAACTTCAGATTAGGTGAGCTGTCTCAATGAAAAGAAATTGCTTCAGACTATTTTGAACTCTCTATGTTATTATTATTTATTTTTATAGCTTTAACTGCTTGTTGATCATTTTACTTGGTGTGAAGCGCTTTGGTGGTGTCTGTTGTGTTTAAATGTCATCAGATTGTCTTGATTTAATGGTATTTGGTGTCCCAGGAATGAGAATCCATCTTTTTTCACAGCTTTTTTTCCGCAGTGGGCAAGATGCATTTTTTGAAGAAATGACCCCTCCCCAGGAGATGCTCACCATGGAAACCCATGCCAAGAAGCTCTCAGTGCACAGTTTAGGTGCTGATGCTAATGTCACAGAATGTTTGGAGTACCACAGTTATTGAGTCACTAGTTATTTATAGTGGTGACTTGGATCAACTATGTCCTTCATTACTTGGTGAATTAACTTTACATGGTCAGCCACATAATGGCTAAGCTACTATGGTTTCCAAAAGGTTCCTCTTTGCAGTGATACCCCTTACAGTTAACTGTAAGACGGTCATCCAGTTTTGTGGAGACTTTATTTACCTGCTCAGATTCTGTAAAAAAATAGTGCTACAATTATATTTCTTAGCTTATTATCAGGTGGGCGGGACTTTTGGAGCCAAGTGACCCTTGCACATAGCTACTGCTGCCCTGGGCAAGGAGCCAGACTCGAGGCCTTGTGAACACACGCACACCCTGAACACACAGAGCAGGAAATCACTCTGATGTCATCAGAATTCCATGAAGACTACGCAATAACCTTCTCCATGACAACATACATAACTCGTTATGGGTCAGAATGCTGCTGTATGTGCACTTGCATTACGTTGTGATGATATGGTGTTTATGGCACTCGAAGAAACCTGAAATTAAATCTCTGAGAGAATTCCAGAATAGCGGTGGTAGAAGTACCACTAGAAAACCTCATAGAAGCAAGTGTGGCCACTCAGCAGCCATCTTGGTAATGCCTCTGGGCACTTATCTGAACAGGATTCATTGAATGCGAGGTCTCCTGTGTGATGTCTGTGATTTAACTTCTGAGAAGATAAAGCCAGCAGGTTTGGCTGGGTATTGCAATGATTTAAATCTTTATGTCTCTGTGACCACTGAAATTAAAGTTGTTTTCATAATATTTTAACATAACGTCCCTAGAAAGCACCTGGAAGCCTCAGTCAGCATTATGTTCTTCAAGATGGTAAAACCAAAACTGCATGCAAGACATAAAATAGAGCCGCAAAACCCCGAACTACAAAAGAAAGTTTACATGTTACTGAGAAAAAACTGTGAGATCATCTCCATGACCATACAGCAATACTACCGGGGGTGTCATACCACAGATCGCTGTCCTCCCCATAACAGCTGCACAGACTGTAATGGATTAGCAAGTCTGGCTTCATGGGAAGCAATGTATCTGGCCTCCCCAGTCAGTGGTCACTCCCTGATTACTGTTGACAAGGTGATCAGGCTAATGGTCTCCCACTGGGAGAACAAAAGACCCCATGAGTTGAAACTACATACACTGCAGTAGGTGGGCACGTACATGTAATCTTACCTGATAAGTTTGCGAATGTGCTGGCATTATGCAGCAAGGAGAAATAAGAAAGTTAAAAATATTTTTAACGGTAATGGGACAGTAAAGTCAAAAACTCAAAGTGTGAGAAAACAAACTGCCCAAACTGTTCTTTGGGAGGAATTACATGAACTGACTGTATTTTGATTGTCCTCTTTTAAGCTCTTTTGAGCTGTTTTACCTTTTTTGTAGACACAGCTTTAAAAAGTCCATTGCAGAATATAACATTTTACGAATGCTAATGGGTGGATTATGATGGAGATAAAAAAAAAAATAGAATAGAATAGAATCAATAACTTTGCAACTGCAACTGCATACCTATCCTCAAAAATTATGTAAGATTTTGCATTTTTAAGGACTCAAAGAGCTCAAAGAACATATTCCTTAATAACTCAGTACTTCTACTTGTATCTGAATATGGACACTGATACTGAGACTACTGACTCATACTGACCCACACATACAGTTCTTACACACACACTGGACTTTCTGGACTTTGGTTTTGCACAACACTGGTCACTATATTCTTCATTTCCGGTTAATACTTGTACAGCTGCTGTTATTGTGTATATATTTATTTATATTTAGATTTCTTCATACATTCTTATATAGTTCTATATTGTGTATTTTGTTGTACAGTTATTTTATTTTCAACTTTAATTTATATATTTTATCTTATTCTTCCCAGTTAAATTTACCCTTCATTCTAATTTGTGTTGTACAGTTATTTCATTTTTAACCTTAATTTATATTTTATTCCTTCCTAGTTAAATTTACTCTTTTTAATTTTTCATATTTATTTCCTATCTTATTCATAGCCTTTTCCTTTTTTGTTTTCTTTAGGTCACGAGCAGTTGTCCAAGCATTTCACTACATATCGTACTGTGTATGACTGTGTACGTTACAAATAACAATTTGAATTTGAATTTGAATTTGAGACCAAGTTGAAGAAAATGCCTTGAAGCCCAATCACATTCTAAACTAATTTATTACCTAGTCAAATGAATGCGTCTCTAAATCAATCAATAGTTTGTCCTCTACTTCTGCTTCTTCTTCTTTCCTAAAAGTTATCAGTGCTATGAGTGAATACTCGTTTTCTGCATTTTGGAGTCAATGGCGAGCCCTGGGACGCTGTGAGGTGTGAATGCTAACGCGGCTCAATCTGTGTGCCACTGAGAAAAAACAATCCATGCTAATCTGCCACCACAGACAGGAGTCCAGTTAGGCCAATCAGGAGGGGAATCATCTGGAGTGGAGAGGGCTCAGAGAAGCCTAGATCAGGGCCCTGATTGCGGCAGGGTGATTTACAGCTCGAGAACAATGAGTGCTGCCTCGGTCAGCACTGATGGAGAGGCTTTGACTGCACCAGCACAGACAGTTGAAACTCACCTGACATTCATGCGCTGATGTGCATGCATGCATGAGGCCACGTGCAAGGTGCACGTGCACGCACATCAACACAGCCCTTTAAAATACTCCCACTGGTTGACCTTGCGGGGTTTACTCTGTGACCCGAATGTGCCCCCGAGGCTTGCATTTGACCCTATGCATTTTACTAACAACGCATAAACCAAAACAACTCAGTAAGCTACTTCCTAAGAGCCCAGCACAGATAAAATGAGAAGCTGCCATTGCCCTGCAGCGCAATATGTAAATACAACGGGAAAGGAATTGAATGAAAGGAGGAGTTAGTTCAGATGTTAAGTGTGCATGGGGGAGAGGGAGAGAAAGGCAGGGAATTTGGGGGGAGGGGGGGACCATAAACTTTTCTTTGGAGCATCTCCTTTGATCTTCCTGGGCATCACTTCCGAAAAGAGGGAAGACCACAAGGGATAAAAGGTCTCTCCAAACTTTTTTTTAATTGAAAAATAAATATAGCAAATGTGGCCACCCTGATTAACTGATACAAGTACATTTTGAATATAAATTATTTTTTTAAAACTAAAGTCAAAGTTTTGAATCCTGAAATTCAAATGTAATTTACTGGGTTCTCATAGTTCGTAGAACCAGTAAGCATCAGATCCAAGAGAATACTTAGTATACAAATATAATAGCGTTCCATTTAGTGTTTTGTCATCCATGGGAACACCATCAATGCAAATACTTCCACTGTTTTAAAAAGAGTTTCACAGATGGCACAGATGGCAAATACGCAGTTCTGACAAACATAAACAGGACTGTTGTTAAAGCGCCATAATCCTGCAATGTAAAGTACTTGTTAAAATGGATCTGTTCCTGCTTGTATCTGAAGAAGGTAAAGGCATTAAGAAGGAGTTAATTCAGGATTTGTCTTGTTTGTTTGAAAGTGGCCGCACTCTTGCCCCAGGTCCTGCGTGGGAGTCGAGAGGTTGGATCTGACGTGCGATACTGCACAGACAAGATCGCTCTCAGCTTTTAGGATAGGCAGGTGAGTACATGCACAGGTGCCCCCCATGCACACACAAAAACATGGGCACGGAGTCACAGGTCACATGGTAATGTGACTCGTTGTTAGCGAGTGCAGCAGGTGGAAATTTGATATGGGCAGAGAAAAAACTAGTTCATCGTACTTAATGTAATTTTTCATGACGTTTTTGCATGTGAGTTCTATGTGGGGGGTTGGTAGCAAAGACTTCCCAGCCTGTTTTGTAAATATCTGACAGTGATACATGGGGCTTATAGGACAACTCCAACTGATGACAAAGCCTTGAAACCATGACTACAGCTGGCAAATACATCCTGTTTTAGACCTTGGGCGCATGACTCATTACACCAAAACCAACTGTTAATAGTTCGAAGGTGGTTTTAAGTTCTCTTCTTCCGTGCTTCTGGGTACAAATTATAAACTTCCAGCAGTCTGTGTACTGTACACCCCAGAGCTGAGAGAGGGAGGCCTGGTGAGGGTGAGAAGGCAAAGGGGGGAGTTGAGAAAAAAAAAATTTTTTCTTGGGTGCCTAGAGTTTTTGGGGCTGAGTGGGTCTATTTAGCCCCCAGCCGATTGCCCCCCTCTCCTTCCCTCCCCTCCTCCTCTGCCACCCTTCTCCTCCCCCTGGCTTTGTGTGCCCTGAGCCCACTCCTCCCCCTTTTGTCACCCGGGCATTCCGCTTTGGTTAGCACACACAATGGGCGCTCAGTGTTCACCCTCCTGACACTGCATTCTGCCTGTGCACCAGGGAGTGGGCATGGAAGGGGGAGGGAAAGGGCTCCGGAGGAGGGTTAAGGGATGACAGCAACTCGCCCCATGTGACCACAATGCCATCAAGTATCCCCCCTCACCCTACCACCCTGACACCCTTCCTTTTTATCCCCCCCACCTTCCCCCAAAGACCATCGTCTAACTTTGCCCATCCGTGCAGATGGGCAGTAAAATTAGTGCCAGTGTGCCTGGTTGGCACTCTGAAAAACAAAACCTCGGCCCCACAAGCCAAACGAACGAACAGGTGTCTCTTATGGTTGACTGGCGATATGGAGCCCTGCCTTCATGCGCTTGCCCATGCTACACGAGTGTTCCCTTCATCTTTCTACACTGCTGGGCACACATCCTAAATGGAATTTTAAGACCTTCAGAACATTTTTGTCTGAAAATTAATCCCCTGCACCGACAATGGTAAGAGTAAAATTGGCACAATTACAAGTCCAGGCTTTACTGCTTTGACATGTTTATCAAAGTTTTGGACGTCTTCCTAGCCTCCAGCAGTTTGCCCCGCAGATAGAATGGCACGGTTTGTCTCGTGCCATTTTTTTTTTTAAATGTTTGCATAGACATGTCAGAAACGGATGATCAAACATATCTGAAAGTGTGACTGGAGGTAGCAAACTCTAAACATATAAACAGAAAGACGCTAAGTGTAACAATAGCAGTTTCCTTTTTAATCTGAACAGATATGACTCCCTTTCAGACTTTTAAGTAGTACAGTACACCGTATCCTTATTACCTGAAAGTAACTCAGGTGTAAAGAGCTAAAAATAAAGTTGCCGGGCATCTACCCACTGACTTGAAATGTAATTCCTATTTAAGGAAAGCAACCAGTGGACTGGTTCTGTATGTGTGTGTGGCAGAAGCTCAGAGGCTGGTGGGGGGTTAGTTTGAGTTTCAAAGACCCTGCTTGTTCGCCCATATTTCACACCACGGTGACATCTTAAAGCCTAGACAGGCCTGGTTGCTTCGCCCTCTCTTTCACTTTCTGAGAAAAAAGGGGAATTGGGATGTGAGGGAGGGGGCACTGAGATATATGCAAATGGTCCCCCAGAGGGGATACGAATTTTATGGGTTTAGAATTTAGTTCAGCCAACCTGAATAATCAAATGTGGGAACAAAAAAACAAGCCCCCCACCATCCCACCACCACAATTCCATACCTCGAGCTTCAACCCCCACCTCAGGCCTCATCTCTGTTCCCTCCTGCCAGGTCTTCACATAAGAGGAGCTCAGTACGTCCAAACTCTTATTAGGATCCCCTTACGGTGCAGAGGAAGGGAAGAGAAATGAGGGGAGGGGGCAAGGAGGAGGGAACGAGAAGAGGGGGCTAGTGTACCTGATCAGGCAGAACTGCTGGCTCCTGATTACGACACCATTTTCTCAGCGGGCTTCCCAGCCTCATCCTGCTTCTGTGAATATGGAGCATAAGGCCAGCCAATCCCCACAGTGCTCCCTCTCATCTAATGGCAGAATTAAGACCGTTTAGAGTGATTTCCTCTGCCTTCATGGTCGCTTTCTGAAAGAGCTGAATCTTTTTCCCTTCGCGCCGATTTACAATGTGGGGGGTCTGGCATGCAACTGGTGAGAGAAAAGTTCTACATGACTGAACATAACATTACAACAGGTGGGGAATTGAACAGAGACTCTGCAGAACATGACTGAGAACAATTTTATCTTCACCTATACCTTCTTATTAAACTGAACTACTATTTCACTTTGATCTAACTTTTTTTGGCACGCTTACTTTCATGTGTGTTTGTGCTTATGCAGCTGGCTTTCTACAAACCTTTACATTAAAATACAATAAAACACTCAAATGGATTAATTTATATTTAAAGTGGGTGTTACGAGGCACTGCTTAAGGAATAAGTGCTGATGTTTTTCTTATCATTAATTGTTATGTTCAGCAGATTTGTTGGTAATATTAAAGAGAAGAGAAAATATCACAATAAGAAATAAGAAACTGTGGTTGTTCAAATGTGCTGCAGTTCATTTTGCTTTTGATTACCTTTAACGTGGTCCAGTATTATTAGTAATAATAATAATTTAACTCCTAAGTTAAAGTGTTATCTGAAAACTGTTACAGTTTTGAAAACTTTAATGAACAGAGAAGAGAAAAATGAGTTTTCTAGGTGTTAATAAGACAGAAATTTGTAAGAAATTTAAATCCAAACATAACAGAAAACAGGGAACAAATGCTTCAGTAAATGCAGGACGGACGTTGAGTTCACAATTTGCATTCAGTACAAAATATGAATGATGCTTTTCTAGTGTGAGAGAGTGACACATTCAACAAAAAAAAAGCTTTTTTGAGATTTTTGTGAATAGAGTACGGACAAATATTTCTACATCCAAAATAAGGCCTGAATATTTGTACGTAGCTGTTATTGCTTTTAACTTTGCATGTTTTGCCTTTAAAAAAAATAAAATAAAAGTGCTACTCTAAACAATCAAGTGTCTCATTTTGAGTTGAGGAGTTCCTTCTACTTCTTGTTCATTTACATACACGAGGCCCCTGAATAGAAGTGGCCAGGGTTGAAAGCTGATCATGAGTCATTATGATCAAACTGATTCACACTGACACTAACCAAAACAGGGTATAACTCTGGACTCAAATCTGATTAAACTCGCTCTTTCTGTGTCAAACTGCATTACATCAATCCCATCACTCTGGAATATGCCATAGCACCATATCAAAAAAAAAAAAGAAGAAAAAATTCAGTTTGGACCTGTGGCTTTTGTTAGTTCCCATGCTGTCTAATGATCCCCCCACTTTTCCTCCAACCTCCAGCAGACAAATCCTTCAGCTTTATTGCCCAGACTCAAGGGCTGCAGGTGCACAGGCCACAAAAGGAAGGAGGAGGGGGTGCATGGAGCGTTGGGATGGGAAAGAGAATGGTCAGTCGGGAGATAAGAGGGGAAGGAACAGAACCCCCTACCCTGTTTTAACCTCTAAACCCACACATCCTTCCCCTCACCCTGCCTCCATGCCAGTGCTCCTTCTACCCTGCAACACCTCTCTGTTTTGCTCCGCTGCCTTCCCGCTCGTGAGAAGAGTGCAAACTGAATGGTGCCGCCTGGCGCTACCAGGCCTTGCTGGGTATGTGTGGCAGGGGACAGAGGGCAGGCATGGGAATCTGGCCATGTGGTGGGAGCAGCCCTTTACTTCTAAACCAGCAGAGAAGTAATGACTATGAGACTCGTCCCACCTTGTCCTGCAGTGGCCCATGAGCGACTGCTGCTGCTGGTGACCGCTATAATGTCAAAGTACTCTCCTCCAATGAATCTTTCTGAATAGCTCAAACTTGGCTTATGCCCCACTGACAAACTAAACGTGGGACAAACTGGGGATGTTGACAGTGCTGGGGGTTAGTTGAATATATCAATTTTGAATGTAACTTTTCCACCTCACTTGCTAAGTAAATATAATAAGGACAAAAAGAAGCTGAAGTTGGGTCTTACGGTTTCATGCTTAGTCTTTAAATATTCCTGTATAGTCTGTTCTCTCTGGCAACAGTCTTTGGATTTCAGTAGCGACATATCCATAGATGCATATTTTTTAATCAATTTTAAGCCAATTATGACACACTGACTATAATAAAAACCCTGCCTTTCATATGCATTGAGTAAAAACTTTAGAAAAATGGGAGACTGTGGGTAAAGTGGGACATGCATCAAGATGTGGGACAAGGAATAAAAATGTTTTGCAATACCACTTAGAGAGGCACATGTGGTCACTCTATCGGTGGATTGGTGATAGATGAGATGAAGTTGTTGTAAAATCAAGAACCAAAAGAAATGTAATAACATTTTTTAAATTAAACACACTGTAAATTTTCCATTGAGACAATGGAATATTTACTGGATTTTTATATTTCCAGTTATAGTTCATTTATTTTTATCCCAACTAGTAAGTGGTAACATCGGACACTGTAGGACCTAATATTTCTATTCTTATCGGCTCTTTGAGTCTTTGTTGGTTAATTTTGATCATCTGCAGCATTTAAAAAAATTATATTATTCTCTTTATTGCACATACATGCATCCACACACTCGTTACTGTCAGTATTAGCCGGATGGTGTTTTCTGATCCTTAGAGGATGTGTGATCCATTTGGTAAAACAAAACAACAGATTGCATTCACTCATTCAATTACTGTTACCTCATTTATTTAATTCATATTGAATTCATTTTAAAATAGCATCTTGAGAATAAAAATGATCTCCAAAGCAAACACTTCAGCACTTTTACTAACATGCCTACAAAAAACATATAACATGACCGCTGTCACACAGAGGAAAAAATGGCAGTTAACCAAAATGAATTATGGGTGGAAATTTTGGTGAAATTTTATTTGGGGTAAAAAAAATCTCAAAGTCAATTAGTCACATATTAGAATGAGTGGTACTAAGAGCTTGAGCCACTGCTAGGAAGGGATAGAGCAATGTTTTGGTTCCATATTTTGTGCCTTGCAAGAGCCCGTTTCCAACCATTTTAAACTGTATTTGATTGAGCTTTAAGAATCCCAAAACTGAGGAGTACTGTGAAACTCTAGCAAATGCTGACTGATTAGAGTAGATGTCAGTTCACTACTATTAGCTAAATTGACTCATTTTGTTAAATCTTTTCATCTGTTAATTTAGAAATAATTAACCGGATGCCCAGCATTCCTAATTTGAAAATGTTAACAATAGCGGTACAATCAAATGTTGACATGAAAAACAGAAAAGAAATAAATCCGTCTTCAATGTCAAGCAGGCTTTGGGATCTTGTTTGTGGTTCAATGAGTCAGTTTAATTGAAGGCCTGAACAGTACATGTCATGTGAGTAACAGAAGAACTGGTCTGGTGCCAGTGAAGAAACTCCAGTCCAGCTTAGTTTCCCCATAAAGTTATGAGTTACCATCTACACATGCAATATGTTAGCCCACATGGCTCTAACTTGATTCTCTATCACACATTCATACATGAGCACTCCAAACTGCCGGTGTTACAGGAGTTGTTGTGCTGGGAACACACCCTCGTGGACAGGAATAACAGGCCACTCCAGAGCGTGAGGACATAGGAGACACAGTGGCACCATACAAGCGTGAAGACTCTTTAGCTTCTCCTTATCTCCATCCCTAAGCCTCAGTGGGCTCGCCATCCGCTACTGTTTACAACAACCACAAGTCAAGAGTAAAAGCAGAAAATGGACTTTCTTAATTTTGAATGGCTAAAGTCCACTAGAAAGCCATTGACGAAGATCTCTAGTTTGAAGGGAGCCTCGTATTGAATAAGGATTGAAATTTACATGACAACTTGGGAAAAATGCTTTTTTATTACTCATTCATCCCCTAAATCACTTTGCTCCCCCACTCTTTTCCTCTGCCTGAGCTATTAAATCACCATCTTGACCCTGCGACCTGGGGCCGCAACCATAAAGAGCCCCCTGTGGGTCAGAGGCCTGATTGTAACATTTGAATATGAAATGGACTTCGTTGGGCGTGGAAACAGCTCCATGCGCTGAGACACAGGCTGACCCCCAGGAGAGAGGCCTGCCTCAGCAGCTACGGGCCTGGAGGCTCCCTCTTCTCTCAGCATGGATTTACTTGGACTTGAGAAGGAGCGAGAGACAGAGAGAGGGCTGAAGTCGGGGGTGGAGGGGAAGGGGGGGGGGGCAGATCGGGGCGAAGCAGGCTAGGGGTTGAGAGAGACTGAGGGAGAGGAGAAAGAGAGAGGGCAGACATTTGAATAAGACAAGAAGCAAGTGGTGTTTGCATGACAAAGGAGCCCGCCATCTCCCCTGATTGGTGTCACAGCGCTGCACTAAAGCCATGCAAGCCCCCCGGTGTGGGGTGATGTGTGGAGCACAGGCATGTTTATGCATCCAAGGTGTGATATTAGGCAGGAAAAGCAGAGGCCCGTTGTCAAGTTTCGGGCTGGGAAATTTGTGCGCATATCCTTGAAAGGAGAAGAAGTTTCCAGATCACCTTTTCTTTTTAAAAACCGTCTTGAAACTTGAAGAAACAAGAATGGGAGGAGAATTAATGGATACATCCAGTTATGCACAATTAAAAATGTTGTTTTCAGCTGTTGTTTTTTTTCTTATCACATATACATACTGAGATGCTGTAATCTGACCTACATTGTAGACAAGCTGTAAATAAACCAGCAGTATTACCGTTCAAAGGGAAATTTAAAAGAAATTTTAAAAGAGGTTTGCATGTGCAGGGAATGTAGTTAAAATTGGCCCTAAAATGTAGGCAGTTTGGTGTCATTATTTACTTTTTTCTTTTCAAATAAGTTTGCTGAAAGTTGTGTGACTTTAATGAGTTCTGCGCTCAGCAATTATATATAATATAATTTTACAACTTCTAAAAAAATAAAATGCCCAAAGCAATGTCATCATGCCACTAAACAATTGTACTTTACTTTAATCCTCAATGGGACCCCATTAGGACCCTTTATATTTTCTAGAAATAGACTGTTATTAAAAGTTTTGTTTGTTTCCTTCTTGTATGACAGATTTTTTAAACTTAAAGCATTATTATTATCCAGCATTTTTATGCAAAGAAATTACATTTATTCAGACGGTCCTTGTCTGCCAGTTCTGATTAATTCATTTTGAAACTTTAGGCATGTTCAGAGTAAATTATGTATTAGAGTATGCTACTACCATTTAAACATCAAAATGTACATGACAAATCTGCAATACTTACAATGAAGTCATCATGGTCAGAGTGCTTTAGGTACGTTCTTATGTTTAAAATAAAAAATGTATAATAATTAAAACATTCAAAATAGTTTCTGCAGCGGTAAATCTTGTACTCTATGTCCATCAGCTCGCTGGCTCACATTACAAAGTATTGATTAGAAGTGGAAAATTGTAACAAAATCAAAGCCAATCAAAGACATGTTTCATTTTCACTAATGGGCAAGAAATCCTCAAAAAAAAAAAAAAAAAAAAAACATGAAGAAGAAGCTGTAGGAGAGCAAGGCTAATTAACGGTAGGAACATCACATTACAAACATATCAGCAGCCTCTTGAAGGTAAAGGTGTTCTCAGGACACTTATTGCACACAAACTTACTCATAAATAACTTCTATCGCACACCAGAATATAGGTCAGTTTCTCCCTTCTTCAGTTTGGTTTAGGCTGTCAGTGTTCAGTGAGTGGGCAGGATAAAGACCATTTAAATTCCTGATCCATCTGCATCAAACATTTCCTTTCTCACGTTCACCTTTGCTGGTGAAAACTCCTCTAGAATAATAAGAACAGTGCAGACATGGAATGTGTACAGTAGAACCCATGACACTGTAAAACACAGATAGTTGCCTTATCTTTCTGCCTCTTTATCTCTCATCCTCCACCTTGTTTCTACTATTTTCCTCTTCTCTTCCTGTAGACCTGAATCTACAAATAATTTCCAAAAGGTGTAAAGTCCAGCACCATCACCATCCCCCACTGGGCTTTTACTGGAGTCGTTTGCCACGTCCTGCACCACCAAGTCCAGAATCTCCATCTCTGTGGAGTAAACCCTCCACAGAGATGGAGTGTGATTACTCTTTCTTCCTATGTTTTGATAGAAAAAATTACAATACAAAAACAGAGAGGTGGAGATCACATGAGAATGGGATATGAAGGGGATTTCACAGCTCAGTAAGTTTGAACAGTTTGTTTACAATTCCCTTTATAGCAAGTCCCTTGGGAGGAGGTGTAAGCATAAACAGTGATACATTTTCTCAGAGATTTTGCAGATTAGTTAGGAGTTCGTCCACTCAGGAGAAAAAAGTGTAAGTTAAAGTGCCCGCAGGGGCTCAAAAGGAGGAGGGGTGAACCTTGAGTGAGAGTGTACGTAAGATGATGCATGCACGGACACACACACAAACACTTTCAACCCCCTGCAGACAAAGCCTTCACAGGCTCATCTGGGCAGTGCTGCTGGCCCTCAGGGACACACCTCCAAGAGAGATGGCCTGACTAACTCTCCATGGCAACTAATCAATAAGTGACAGTCAGTCAGGACTGACCCGTAGCAGAGTGTGTGCCACCTCCCCCATGTTCCCAGGCTTACACCCCCATAAACTGCACACACACTCTAAAAGACAAAGTGCTCGCAACCGGGTCATTTCTTCCAGGAAACTGAATGTCCTGATGTGTTTTGGATGCATCCAACTGCAATTACTTGGCTTTCAGCATTTTTGGGGGTTTTACGCTAACTACACTGGATGGAGAGCATACACTGGAACAAGTTACCGAATGTTCAGAGTTCTTGACATTAGTAATATGATCGGCAGATTTTGATGGAGCAGATTCGCCACTGTACTATTGTGTGTCTGTCAATCTGTGTTTTATCTCACTGTCCTTAAGAAAATAATCAATATCGCTGGCCTAGATGAGCAGCCTAATCTTCTGCCTTGTATCCCCTGAAGTCCTTATTCCCCTGACTCTATATTGTCTTGCAGCATCTCATACTCACTTTGCTGTCCTTAGGCATACTATATTCATCAGCTCACATACACTTGGCCCAATTTTTCCAAGCTTCCAAGACAGGTCAAAAGCGGGATCAGATTCCAGTTTGGCAAATAAGAAGCAACACTACATGCTCCAGTGTTCATAGACAAAGTAAAGTGTGCTATAGAAAGAGACCATCTGCAGCTGATGCACTTTTACACGACAGTGACTCTCTTGGTTTCCTGAGCTTTCCTGAATATACATTAGAACCAGCCGTTTGTATGTAATTGTCATTACAGGTTATTCAGGAAGAAGCCTCTTAATCCTGGTTCATTCTGGGTTGTGTGCTTTGTGTGTGTGTGTGTGTGGTTTCGCACATTTTCCTCCGACCACAATTACAAGCGAAAACAAGTTCAAGTAAAGCTCAGCAGTGCTTAGCTGAACAAAATATCAAAGGGCTCTCATCAGAAAAACTCTCCAAACATACAAAAAGAAAAAAAAAAAGATTCCTCCCATTTCAGCTGTTCGCGTGATTTGTATTTGTTTTGTTTGGGACAAAAGCGGCGGTAATCCCGTTTTATATTTGACAAGTTTCATATTCACACACACCTGCTGGGACAGAGTAAACACACCTTCAGAGTCAGACACCTTAATGGATGACCCTCGCATTAGAACCTAAGTCCGGATAACCCCTAAAGCAGGCATGTTGACATGATATTGTACAGAGACATGCCCATTCTGGAGATGACTGATGAGCAGTAGCCACATCACAGCTAACTTGTTTACAGGACATTCAGTCTGTACATAGGTCAATCCTGCACACATGGCTCAGTTTCCCTTTTGTTTAACTGCAGTTATGTAAAAAACAGATTCCCTAAAAGTATAAACAATAATATCTGAAAAGTAAATGTGATTTCTTTTTTAACTTAGGTGTTTATAGAAATCCACAGAAGCAAAGAAGGTCAAGAAAACACAATTAGAGATCAATTATTTATATTATAAATGTATCTACGTGCACTACTCTATAGTTTGCTTTACCTTTGGTGCCTGAAAGTCTATAAAGGCCGTAATTCTACTAATTTACTTTCTTTGGTATTAACGCAGGTAACTCCCTGCTGGGCGGATGCAGTTTCTTGAGTGGCGGCATGCTTGTCTTTGAAGCATTTCCCACTCAGCATTCCTTGTGGTTGTGTAATGTATAATGAGCCAACCACAGCTATCATTAATGAAACATTTGCATCACTCACGCAACTAGTCCGTCAGTGTTCACATAGGTTCATGTGAGGGCCTGAACCTACATTGCTGAAAGAAGATAGGTGGGGGAAAAATAAAATCATAATAATAAGAAGAAGAAGATAAAATGTGACTTTGTGCCGTGTCTGGTGAGGGCTGTCAAATGTGTGAGTTGAGTGGGTGAGTGAATGGAGAGGACGGTGCAGTGGAGAGGGGTGGCTCTCTGTGGGTCAGCCCAGAAGCCCTGACCCCAGGAGGATTTGATGCCATTTTCCCACGCAGGGAGTCGACCTGAGAGGAGCTCGTTAACAACATCTGCCCCAGTTCAGAGAGATTAACCTCATCCCCAACCCCCTTCACCTCTACACACACACACACACACAGCACTTTGCTGTCAATCTCATTACCTCACACAGGTCCCACCACTCCGGACAGGCCTCCCCAAGCTGGACAGGCCACCCTATAGGCCTCTCCGGGCTCAGATCAAACGGGTCTCCTGGATTTACTAGACACAGTAAATGGGTACAGTCTGAATCTGTCATAGGCGCAAAGGCCTTCACACATCGATGAATGTATGGCATAGGGATAGCACTCATCCATTCATGCATTACATTCAGACTGCATTCTTAGCTGATGTCTGATCTGTGTATTAGAGGAGGCTTCAGATTTGAGTGTGAGATTATATAAAGATTTGAGAGCGTGCTCAGAAGGTGTGTTCTTGTTGGAAGCTGCCCAGCCAGTCAAGCAGGAAACGTGATGTCACAAACAGATTTTCCACTCATCACATTGACGTAAAAAGGACAGGTAAAGCACACTCCTATTGGTTAGGCCATCTATTTTACCTATATACTTTCATAAAATGTGCAACTGGCAGGGCATGTTCTGACATAATATGGGGAGAGACCTAAGAAAAACAGGACTGACAGAAACATGGCTCATGGAGCTGCTGCTGTCAAGTCAAGAGTCTGTGTTGGCAGACTGATAGGTGTGCACAGACGCAGAGTGGCAGAATCCACTGGGAATCTGCTGAAGCCATGTTTTACAGGGCTATAATTAGGTTAGTTTTTGGAGAGGGGGTTAAACAAACTGGGGCTGTGAGGTCATAGGCAGATGGAAGTGGGATATGCCTGCACTTGCTGAGTGGGCACAGAGCTCCACATGACAGGCGAGAGAGAGAGAGGCCCTTTGGGCACTCAGCAGGGGGACAGCGAGGGGGTGTGGGGGTGGTGTGGTGGGGAGCCCAACTCAGATGGCCTAACTGCCAGAATATTCAAACGCAGTCAATAGATATGCGCACACCTTCCACCAACCACAGCAGTAAAGTCCTAAATCATCAGTAGACGTTACATTTCTGTGGCAATCCAGGTGATTATAGAAAGAACAGAGTCAAACTGGAGTTATAAGAAAATCTTTCACTCCCAACATATTTATACTTTTCCTTTAGTTGTTAAGCCTAAGCCCACGTGTTGGTGCATTTATCCAGAGAGTCGTATTGGTGAAAGTCATCCAATATTACTGAATTTGATAAATCAAAATAAATAAATATATATAAATATTGCTCTGACGAGACTACGACAAACTCCTCTAACACTGAGCACCAGGAAGAGAAAAGCTGCTTAATTACCAAAAAAATGAGTAGGAGAGTGTGATTAGGTGACGGGTGGCTGCTGGCACGCTAGAGTGACTTAAAACCTGTCAGTGAATGCAGGGAGGTCTGGATAATCTTTCCCTCCACAAAGGTGCGTGGGGCTAATCTAGGCTGCTGTGCTGAGCTGTGGATCAAGTCCTAAAGGGGAGTGTGGGAAGGCCAGCGGGACCGCCACCGCTTAGGCCCTCTTGGTGGGCCAGGGCTTATTTATCCTAAGGTACACTGCAACAGCAGGCCAGTCCATTCTTCAAAACACCTTAGCGTGAGGAACAGTACGTGCATTAAAAGAGATTAAGTTTTATAAATGTGGCACGTTTATAAATTGAGAATTTATTGAAGAAGAAAAAATCAGAGCATAGAGAGTTTTCAGAGTCATGACAAGAGTTTAACAGAACCAAGACACAGACTGACAAAGAGTAGAATTTAAAAACGTTTCAAAAGGTACACGAGAACTAAATCTCTTCACATATAAATCAAATAAAAGTTTGAAATAATAAGATCACATTTTGTATGACTGATTGTTAAGTGATACAACACTTTCTGCCAAACAAAGTTGTGAATCAACGATACTTGGTACATCACTGATGCACCAAGTATCGTTAATGAGTGCTGACGCATTAAAGTAAACTTTTTCATATCACATTTCAGATAATATTCTGATAGTATATGGTATAGTCTTATTTAGTAAAAATGTTACCAGTTTAAATACAATCTGAATATGCTTATATAAGGATCTGCCAGTCTAATTCATTTTAGTTTAAAACATCTTAGATTTTTATATTTTTTTAGTTAAAAGTTAAAAAAATATATATACAAAAAGGTAATTATTGTATATTAAAGACCTATTCAAATGAGACAAAATAAAAACCAACCTAAGCAAACAAGTACTTTTACATGGTTTGTTTTCAACCCATCTGACCTATGAAAACTGAGTGAATTTAAGGGAACATACAGCTTTTCAACAAGAGCAAACATTCATTTCATATATATATATATATATATATATATTTTTTTTTTTAAACAAATAGCCTGTTATCTAATGAAGAATTATGACACTCCTTATTAAGCAGATGTTCAAAATTAGACCAGGAATGAAATTTATGTTTATACCTTCTAAAACAATGAAACATTTTTCCTCTCCTGCTTGTGCTTCTGTGTAAGAAAATCGTAAGTGCTTGAATAACCAACTGATTTGACATTTTCAAAGAGAAAACAGTTTTATGAACACATCTTACAAATGTAAATGCCAATTGTTTGGTCTTCAGACGGTTTTGTGAAAAGAAGACTTTCAGTCTGTCTAAGGGCCTATAATTTATTTATTAAATCACCTTTATATCACATTCTCGTCATTCACATTACACACACAGACACATACACACGAGACGGAGTCACAAGTAACGTTTCGTAGAAATTTATTCAGCATTTAAGAATAGAGGATGGTCTTAAAATATGTAGAAACGTCAGTTTAAATAAACCTTTTCGTTCAGGGTAATGAGCAAACATGACACTGTCAAAAACCATCACAGAACAGAATATTTTACAAAAAATAAAACAATAATTGAACATTTTACGTGACAAAACTTCGGGTTCACAAGCTAAAAAACAAAAACAAAACAAAAAACAAGTGAAAAAAAATCTTACTATAAATAAAACTTGCGTTTGCGACCCGCACTGTCTTTACATTTTCTTTAACCTAGTTCACTGGGAGGAAGGGAAGAAAAAAAAAAAGAAAAAAGAAAAAAAAAGGAGACTACAAAATTTGGACACAGTCGAGACAACTGACAGTCTACAAATTAAGTGTAAACATTTATGAAACAACTTTCCATCCAGCTTTTCTGAAATACACCAGCCCCTTCACGAGGCCACATGCCTTTTCATAGAGAGAAAATATGGCATCATTTAAAATATAGAAGTCCAATTCTTCTACATAAGTTAATTGCTCGTACTCGCGATAAAAAGCCTCTTTGCAGCGCAATTTACTCTGGCGGGCTCAACGTTCAGTTTCGATCCATTTAAACGTCTTTTAAAATGGACAAGTCAGAAGATAAAAGCGTGTTTCTCTTTTTTAAAAACAAAACTGCTGAACGTTGTCTCTTTAGCAAGTTCAAGTATCCGTAACTTTTTGAAAAAGTTTTTAAAAGTCTGTGTGGGGGGATTTTTGCGTGCTACTCTCAGATGTGGGTGAGAGGTAGCGTTCCATTAACGCCAGTCCCCGCGGTCTGATAGTGCGGATGGACGCTGTGTAACCGGCTGCTCTGCAGGGATGAATGCTCTGCGCTATCCCCGCCGGGAGGCAGGTACATGCTTATCATATCCCTCAGGTCCCCCAAACACGCCCTCTGAGAGTGGGACGTGATGGCCGGCGGTGGTGAGCTCGGCTCGGTCTTGCACACTGACGCCATGGAGCTCAGTCCCATGGCGCTGGTGGTCTGCTGCGTGTACGCCGGAGACATGCTGTATGTGGAAGCTGCGTTCATGTAGGTCTGCGCCGAAGACATCATCGGGTACTGCAGGCCTGCCATCTCGTACCGGTGCATCTGCTGAATCTGTGGGCTGTTCATGCTGTGATGCTGAGGGTAGGGCAGCTGGTCCGGCATGAGGGAGTACGCACTGTTTGTCCACCCGTTCATGTGCGCGTATCCGTCCATTCGCTGCCCCACTGACACAGCGTTGTTGACGGGGTTGGTTCCTGGCGCCAACAGTCCCCCGGGCAAAGAATACTTGTCTTTCTTGAGCAAGGTCTTGGTCTTCCTGCGGGGACGGTATTTATAATCCGGGTGCTCCTTCATGTGCATAGCCCGTAAACGCTTGGCCTCGTCGATGAATGGCCTCTTTTCACTGTCGGTCAGAAGTTTCCAGTCAGCACCGAGGCGCTTGCTGATTTCAGAGTTGTGCATTTTAGGGTTTTCTTGAGCCATCTTTCTCCGCTGACCCCGAGACCAGACCATGAAGGCGTTCATCGGCCGCTTTACCCGCTCCTGGTCGCTGGCGCTGTTGTTCTTTGCGCCCGGCGCCGAGCCCGAGTTGGACTGCGGGAGCGGGGTCTTGAGCTCGGTTTCCATCATGTTATACATTCAGGCGGCTTTTAGTGTTCACTCAGGCACATAAAAAGTTCACAAAATAACGCCAAAAGTCAAAGAGGTAGATGTACTGACCGATCTCATAAGATGATGTTTTTCTTTTCTTTTTTTGGAAAAAAAAAAGTTCTGCCTTAAGAGGCAAATGTGCCTGCAGGTGCTTCTAGGTTCTCTCCGCTCAAACTGCTCCTTCCTTCACGGCTCTGAAACAGAAGTCTGTAAACTTGTTCGCCAAGCTCATCTGTTAATAGGCCTAGGGGCCGGACCATGTGATGTGGATTGACAGCATGACAATGAGGACCAGGTAACCAATCAGCGCGCGGCTCCCATATCCAGCGCGTAACCAACCAGGGCACACACTCCTGTGTTTTGGTCAGAAGAGGAGGGAGAGGTAAAGTTTTAAAACAGCAGCGCAACTCCAAATATTCTGGGTTTACAAAATTTTGCAAGACTAAATCAACGAGTATATAAAAGAAATGAACCCGATTTATTTCTTCCTTTTTTGTCTGTGAACGCATCACATTTCTTCTAGTGACAAATTATTTTAGTTTTCAAATTTAGTGCTTATGGGGTGTTTTTACGGATTGTAATACCATGGAGGCTGTAAAGTACCCATACAACTATAAATTCTTAAAATATGAAACCATATGACCAAACAAAAGGTTTGGGATCGGTGTCATTTAATTTGCTGAAGAGGCAGACCCCAACCCACATGGATTTAATAAGTCCAAGTCATTTTAAAAAAGCGGGATATTGAAATAAAATATGTTACTTGAAAGGAAAAAATGTTTCTTTCTGCCACTTAGTCAAATGTATTGCAAATCTTCTGGAAAAATTGCCTCCTGACATTAGTTTGGGGTTTCGATGGTGTCATGCTCAACTGATGAACCTGAATGTTATTCTTACGTGTTTTTTCTTAAAGTTTTTTTAAAAATTTCCCAGAGGTGTTGAATGATTAAATGATCCTGTAGTCACTGTGAAAATGAAATCCATGCAATGAGTTTTTGATACAGAATGAGGTTGATAAGGGCATTTATTTAGGTTTTATAAATATAATAAAAATATACATTTTGAAAATAAAATAAAGCATCAAAAACAAGTATATTTATTCTGTTTTATGTGATGATAGAGAGATTTCGTACTTCCAAATGTTCCAAATGAAATTAATCGAAATGTTGTGCGTTAGGATCCCAGCACTGGGGAATTTTAATACATCAACGACCTCTTGTGGAGGGGACAGGCTATCTCCTCGGTCCCTGAGGAAAAGTTTAGTTTGAGTGTCCCTCACGTAAACCGACTGGCGGCCCTAAAAATCGTCGCCAGCTGTTGGGTGACTCGTTTTCTCTCATCGACGTTAATGGTTTTTAAAATGATTTTCAGGGAGTGTCTCCTTACAAACGACTTTGGCCATTGATACCAATCACTCAACTGGGCAAAACTCACACCTGCTAATGATTGGGAGCAAATCGCCCATCGAAAACGCCTGTTAACACCTGAGTATCGACAGGGCTCTTCAGGCGCCGTTCTGCTATGCGCATATTAGAGGGTTTCACACCTCACAGCTTTGAAACTTAAAGGGCAGCTGCTCAAGGCCCACCATGTACATGATGCGAAGGGAGTGCAGGCATTTCATCATTTGTCACCATCGGTGAGAGCAAATATTCAGACTGAAAAGCCAGGCTCTTTCTGATTTATAGGTTTCTACGAGCTACCGATAACATTCTCCAACTGTTTTATTTTCCACTTTACTTAAAAAAAAAAACCCTCAAACATCATATTTAAAGCACTTTGAAAAAACGTTTACTCTCACGACAGATATATATATATATATATAAAATTAAATTTAAGGTTTAGACACACACATTACATAATATATATGTTATCTTAGAAGGAGGGGACTGTAGCCCATAGACCCAAGACCGTAATAGTAAATCAGCTGAAAAGAGACATCACTTCATGAATTTAATTTCCACGTTCAATGGGGCGTGACAAACAGAGCGGGAGCAATAAAACTAACGTTCAATTAGTACTCGTCTAATTCTCCGGGACCGGTTATTTGTTTATCGGGGCGAATCTCAGTACTGATCCGCTTGTAATCTGCTTATGGAAATTGACCGGTGGCAGAGAGAGGGAGAGAGGAGGAAAAAACACGCAAAGAGTAACCCGGAGTTTGATAATGAGGGCCTCTGTGCGGCTAATTTCCTAATTAAGGAACCGAGGACCACCAGCACAGTCTGCTCTGATTCATACTCAACAAGCCTGACGGCCCTAAGGGGCTCTCAGGGCGCACGGCTGCAGGATCCCACTGTTGAATGTTGGGAAATATGTGGATGTCCTGATGGGAGGATGTAACGAGCTTGCAATCACCTCAATCGGGTATAATTTAACGTAAAAAAAAAAAACAAAAATAAAAAAATGAATGAATAGTGCGTCAGCCTAAGAGCGAAAGTTCCTCTCAAAAATTCAGATTTCAGCGCAGAAATTAGTCGTTTTGTATTTTTAGTCAGAACACACAGGTTATGTGTTTATTAAACGCAAAAATGTGTGTTTAATTCTTACATTTATGTTCTTGCGGTAGGAGCTACAGAAATAAAGGTCTTGTGCAGAGTTTCGGCCTTTGGGCCAGCAAATAAAAGCAAACAAAGGATTTATTAGTTCAGGGCTGGAGAGGAATTAAAGTTTATCCAGTATGACAGACTGACACAACGACACATAAATGCCTGCTTTAAAATATAGTGCTCCGAACGCATTAGAGCTTTGTGGTCAGACAGCAACTTTAATAATACACGACAAGGCGCAGGCGCTGCATGCATTCAGCTTCCAACACCTGATAACAGATGAAATTTATTGTTTTGAATCGTGCTTTTATTGTTGCAGAATGAGCTTACAGTTCGTTGTTTTCATTTCATTTTTTTTACAGTTCTCAAACAAAGCAGATTGTTTTTCATTATCAAAAGTCGCACCTCAGATCCACAATAAACATTTTTACGTGTCCATTTTAGACCCCACGACCTCCAGAATCAATAACTTTCTTTTTGTTTCAGCTCAGTGACTGCGGACAAGGCCTTTGAGAAACAGTAATTAACAAAGAATGGCTTTTCAATTACAGCCACAATGGAAACTGTCTCATTAAGATTTGCATGATTTTTTTTTGGACTGGGAATGCAAATGAAGATGCAATTTACGCACGGTCTGCTGTTCCTATTGTGCGGCGTGAATGGTTGCGTCCTCCCAGTTCAACACAGGTAAAATAATATTCACGGGTCATTTAAAGGAATAAAAGTGTCGCTATTATCACCTCTTTATTACACAAATCTGGGCTAGTATCCCTAATGGTAATTTGACGTATTTGACCCGTATATCAGTAAACTGCTTAAAATGTTTAACGTCTGTGCGTAATGCAGAATCATGGCCGGTGGAACATTTTTACTCCCTTAACTGATGACATGGGTTGACACAATTTGGGGGGGGGGGGGGAAGTGTGCATTTGTCTTTTTTTTTTTTTAAATCGCAATTAAGTCTTAAAAGTCTTTAAAAATCCTAACTCTATAAGGATTGTGCATTTTTATTCCCTGCACTGCTTTGGAGAGAGAGGGGGGAAATAGATATCAGCTATGATCCCCTCTAGCAACAGGTATTTATAAATTAGTTCTTAATAGCTCTGCCTGCTTGATCTATTAGGAAGTGGAGCTTTCCCTAATGTGAGTCTTTGGTTTACTTTGAGATGTTATCGAAGCAGAGGACTGCACTCTTACAGCACTCTTGTTTGTCAGAAAACTTTAAGAGGCAAACAACAAATTAATATAAAATACCTCAAGATTTTTTTTAATTCAATGAAGTTTTCATTTTATCATTGGAACAAATTAAATATATTTTATATATATTTTAAAATCTTTGCAAATTTCCTCCACAGTAAGGATGAGCAAGAGACCTTGACTTGAATAAGCACATTTGTTTAAAATTGCTGTAAGCCGGTGTTCACCGCCTGCTGGCAGAAACATAAGACAGAGAAATCACGGATCAGGGCAGAAAATAAATAGAAGTGAGGTCTTTGAGAGAAACATGTTTTTATCACTGCTCTGTCCTGGACTGTTCCCTCACAAATATGCCATATGAAGCATTTTAGTTCTCACGAGGGAGATTGGGAAAGCTTCGAGTACAGGTAGATCATTAAACGTTCAAAATTTCTGGACGCTACTCTGACAATCGTTTCCGACTCAAGACCATCTGAGGCTGTGAAAGTCTCCAAGTTCAGTTATTAAGGGAACAGATGGACGCTCACACCTTCAAAAGAAGCAAAACACACACTTAGAGGACAGATGCATCGATTTTCAGGAAAGCTTTAGTGGAATGTTGCAAGTCCGTCATCAGGAGGACTCCAGGCTAATGGAGAATACGGCATTCTTCCCTCCAGTGCAGCACAGTAATTTGTGTTTTCATTCTTTGTGCTGGTTGGGCAGAGAGAAGCCCAGAAGTGTTCTCCCTGCACTCAACAGTCACCTTGTTCATTTCTGTGGAATGCATACTTCCTACTTATTGCCCTCTGCTTGTAAAACAACATGCAAAAAGCTGCTTGCCTCCTGCCGCTGCCTGTGAAGACTGCTTCAAATTTGAGCCTCTTTTTCTCCCCGGCAGGCCAAGCATGTCCTTCCTCATTATGTTCTTATGTGAGCAAGGCCAAGGCTGCTGACACAGACCCAGTGTAATCTCTTTAACCCGCCACTGTCATGAGCAGACAAGGCGTGACCACCCAACACTCTGCTCCATCTCACTTAGCCAAGGGAATAGTTTTTCACCTCATCGCCTCACACTCCTAGGCTTGTAGCTGCTTATCATTTAGGGATGCACATCTGAAACACATTTGATCGCACACATCGAGGGTTAATCACTGTTACAAGACCACTCCATATAATTACGTGCAGTTAAAAACTCACTGACCCCTGCAGTTGCCATAATTGACGCAAGCCGTTTTTTCACTGGTTATTGACTAATGAAGCCAAAGCAAATGAAATTACATCGCAGGAGAGGACATTGGTGGAAGCATTTTTAAATGAATATACAATGATTACTAGCTCCTTGATGTCATTTCTTAGACAAAGACTCTGTACGTTTACTTCGTATTAGGGGATTTGGTATATGACGCGTTAAATGAAAAATAAAATACTAAATTACTGTGAATTATAAGCTCCTATCCATTGAAAGCTAATTTCAATTCAGTTCAAATTAAGCAGAAAATTTCAATAAATGTGGTTTTGCTTCTAAGCCTGTGGGTGAGGTCTGCATTAAGCCATCGAGTGCAAAGTCTGAAACTGCCTCGACTGAAGCCCAGTGCCGTTTCCATTTATAGTGAACATACAAACCTTTCATCTCATTTGCTCTTTTTTTTTTTTTAAGAATTATGAGATGCACTCATGCACAATAAATGGTGTGCAACAAAAGACAAGAGTGTAATTTAAGTCTCCAGATATTTTTTCCCCCCTGCAGCAAAGTTATAGTAGTCTGACAGCAAGCTGTTGCCTGATTTTAAAAACGCCTGCACGTGAATGGCATTATCAAGCACTCCTATATGATGATCATTTTAAGTAATGTTAATGCCTGACTAGCTAATTACAGCACTCATTATTTTCCATGTATCTGTTGAATCATTGCCATGTTCAGTTTTCCCCAAAACAATGGAAACTTCCTCCGTTTTTTGTTTGGAAGAAAGTGCTGAATCGTCACTTTTTGCTTTGCGCCATGCCCAAGCAAGCAGCCCTCTTTTGTTTTAGCCATAATTGAGATCCCAACTAATCTAGCCTCTTTTTTTTTTTAAGGCAACAGTCTCTTTGTTAAGCCTTCATTAGTTTAAGATAATATTGTGAGAATGCACAATTAATTTGCAGCGTAACTTTAATTAATTAAATACACCCAATTTTGTAATGTGATTAATGCCGCCAAGTTGTTATCTGTGTCCTCCTCCAAAATGAATATGTAACAGCGATACTGCACTGAGCATTAATTGCAGAAATTGATGCATTTAAGAGCCAAAAACTAGGTGAGGTAATTATAAGAGGTAATTTATTAAATCTTAAATAAAGAAACAAACAAGCATTAATTGATATATAAATCATGAGTACCATAATGTGTAATCTGGCTGTGATTTGGGAGAAAATGACAAATCTTTGTTGCATGCCAAGCACTTGATAAAGCAGATAGTGGTCATAAATTTAGCAGCAGTCAAGGTCTCATTAAAGGAGGCATAATTTAATTAAGAGTTAGCCATCGCCCTCTAAATATATTAATTACCTTGAGCATGACGAGATAAGTGCGGTGATTATTGCATATTTCATTAGAGTACGTCTTCGGGGAGAAGAGCAAACTAAGGTGGGAAACTGGCTGTGTTGACAAGATAATGGATGGGCTGGCCTGAGATGAATTTGGTCACCTTGCCGTGGGTTGGAGCTCGGAGAGGTGAGACAGAGGACAACACAGGTACTCAAGCATTAAGGTTTCCGCCTGTTTACTAGGAATTTAATTTTTAGACTTATATATATATATATATATATATATATATATATATATATGATTAAATCTCTGTAAGTCTCTAATCATATTTGAATAAATTATTTTTCCAAAGCATTACATAACTATTACTTCAAATACATGATATAAAAAGGTGAATTTAATTTAAAAAATGTTAAATTTTTATTATTAAAAAAATCTGAATGATGCTAGAGCTCATGTCATTTTAAAAAGCACATTTTTAATTTTAGTAATGATTCAAAGTAGAAGTTGCTGTATTGTGATTTGTGTTGTTATATAGAAAAAAAGAAATAAATAAAAACTGTAAGCGTAGAAATAAGAAAAAATCCTGCTTAAGTGTTATTACAAAAGTCAAAACTAAATACTTCTGCCTTTGTTCTGAGTGGCGCAAGCTATTACGGTGACCTAATAATGCTCTATACTTTTATATTCCACCTGTATCGACTTCGCTTGTCCCTAATATAGCCAAGAGTTACCCTTTTGTGCCAACTATTTTGTACAAACCCATCCACAAACACACATCCTGTGCAGAAGTGTGCAGGGGTGACGGCTCATTGCCCCATAGACTGATATGTCAATGGAACATACAAGATGTTGCCGCTGTGTTGGAGAGATTTGCAGCCTCGCTCCTCTCCCGCCTGACAGCAGGACAAAGAGCCTAAGCTACTATTATCTGGAAGCAACCTCTCATTCTTGCTTTCATCCTTCTCTTCACAAACATAGATGTATACAGAGCTCAGCATAAAGTCACTGATGCATCCAGTGTGCGTGTCAGAGAGGACAAACCATAACAATTGGGGGTAGTTTTAACATTCTTAAAAGTCAAAATAATTGACTATATAGCATTTTTTGAATAAAAGAAATGTAGCTTGCACCACAGTGATTATTTTATGCTTTTCCTATATTTATTTTTTAATCATAACAAAGATTCTTTTTATTTCACGTTTTGTAACTTTTAGGTCGATTCTGCAGGATTTGACCGCTCTGCTTTTTCCTGAAATCTAAAATGCTGCTGTATCTGATTAGAATAAAACCAACAGGTGACAAGACGGCAAAGCTAAGCTTCCTCGACTCAAATTAGACTATGTCATAACAAATATAGCATATGTGAACACACAGAGCTTCCTAACCATCATTCCAAATGCCCCCTCCCTTTTTTCTCTCTCTCTCTCTTTACTACTAACCTCCTCCCACTCTGGCCAGAAAATTGAGGACACTCACCAACCTCTCACTGCTTCCAAGGCTGCTGCTGCTTCCCGATCCCTCTGTTAGACACACCTTCAACAGCTGACTGCCAGCAGGCCCGGGAGCAGAACCATGGACTCTAAGATGGCAGGGACATCAGCAGCCTACAGCCTCAGCCCAGACTCCATCAACAGCCATTTAAACAGGAGTACCTCCAGCAAGGCAGCCCTCTGTGCAGTAGAGAAATAAAAAGTGTGAGAGCGCTGGGCAGTCACCGGTATGGCAGTGCACACTGCAGCTGAGCTCTCCCTGCTCTGGGACCCATCTCATTCAGCCAAGATTGCTTCATACAAAAGTTGACAATGCACCAGTGAAAGCCATTGTTGATATTCAACATTTTTTAAATAGCTGAGCAGAATAGACAACATGGCAGGCTGCAAAACTTGGCAAGGGAAACTGACCTGGAGCTTCCCGATTTGAAAGGGTTGCCACGCTGGGCGAGAGGAGAGAGCGCTATTGTGTTAAAAAAAAAAAGAAAAAGAAAAAAAAAAGAGGGAGAGCTGGTGTGAAAGAGCTCAAAAAACAAAACATCTCCCATCCCAGGAGAGCAGAGTACAGCAGGAAGAGGACAATCACCCTGCACAGTCACGAGCATATATACCCAGAAAGAGCAGAACAATAAAAGGTATGCAATCGGATCCAATTTAAGAACGGGATATTATATTTCTCACTTTTGAACCAAACAATGAAGCAGCCCAGTTAGTTGTTGAAAAGCCTGAACATACGTCATACCTCACGTTCAATATTTTTGCCTTGGCCACTATAATTCATCTTCCATGCGTTGGCTTGGCAAACATCCAGATGAATGCCTTTCAGAGAGAGTGATCCATTTCTCTAATGTTGCACACATGAGAATGACACTGCCTGGTGTTCCTAATGGTGTTCTGTTTCCACTATTGTCAAGCTGACAAGCATGCAGATTGATATGGACATTTAAGAAGCCTTTAACCTTCCTCATGTTAAAGCATCACAGTGCTGCTCGTGCCTCACAAGCTATCAATACATCTAATGTAATGTGTAGGTACAGGTGTGTGCGTGCCTGGTAGCCCTGAGGCAGGTCTCAGTGTTGTGTTTCGTGCATCCTTGTGTTTTGCGATGGGATGGGATAGGAAAGGTGAGTGACACACTATTAGCTCTCCCCCAACCCCACCACAAAAAAGCAGCTGCAATGCATGCTGGGACAATTCTAATCAGCTCAATAAATGACTGCAATACTGTAAACTTTGTGTTAGTGTAACTTAAAAATGTGGTAAATTAATTCATATTCTGACAGTAAACAAAGAAATGACCTGCTGACACTGACATAAACCTAACAATGAAAATATTCTATGGTCTGTATGGCCGTCTTCCAGTTTGTGTGAGCAGTGTTAAATAAAAATCCAGGTTAAACAAAAAATTGCTCCTGTAAAAACTCGAATTATTAATCCTGAATTCAAATCTTTGATTTATAAACAAACTCATGTTTGGTCAGCATAGGTAGTACAACGGACTATTAATAATCATACTACTAATAATAATGGTAATAATAGTACTACTACTAAAAAATAACAATAATACTGAAAATCAATAATTTTTCCATCAGTTTCATAATTTTCATCATAAACTTAAAAAGATAAAGATTAATGGCCCATGCTTGTTCATCTAAACTCAGCTGTAATGTGTCATGTTGCTAAAACTGTTTAATCACTACAGACTGGTCGTTTTATAAGTAATGCATTTCATTTCTTGGTCTTAGTGACCCCTCAAAGCGCTTTTAGCACATTTCAACCTCACATTCTATACACTTCCAGCATTTCATCTACCTCACATCCATGGCCAGTTTAGAATCACCTATTAACCTAACATGCATGTGTTTGGACTGTGGCAGGAAGCTGGAGTACCTGCAGGAAACCTATGCTCACACCAGGAGAATAAAGGCCCCAGCCGGGGTTTTACCCGAGATCTTCTTGCTTTTATGTGTCAGTGCTAACCACTGCCCCACTCTTCCACATACTACCTATAGGTGATATTAATAACACCTCCGTTTCATTATAATAGCATCTGTCAAAAAATTTTGCTCTGAAAATCAGTTCTCTTCAATTTTAGAAAACTTGTAAACTTGCTGTAAAAAGAAACTTTGCCAAATATTTGACCTTCCAAAGGCGGCTTGCAGAGCCTGGAGCAGAACATGCGGGACAATTGAGAAATATATTCAGTAGTGTGAACTAATGCAAAAATCAAGAACACTCCAAACATATTCTGCTCCCATCCGATCAGGCCCTGGAATTTCAGAGGAAGCGCTGTAAGTTTTGTATTGTGCCGTCCTTCCTCATTCAAAAAAAATGAGGTGGTGCACGAGTGTGTGTGTGGGTTTTTATGTGTGTGTGAACAAGGAAACAAGACCTGCCGTGGCCTTTGACATAGGCAGGCTTGGAGTTGTAGAAGTATAATTACATTACATCAAGGAGAAATCACAGCTCTTAAGAAAGCAGGGCCCACGTAATCTCACAGGTGTGTCTGACAGAGAGACGCAGTGAGGGAAAGAGAGAGCGAGAGAGACGAGAACCTGTGGCGTCTTTACTGGAAATCCACATCAGCGCCACCCATCACACACTATTAGTTGCCATCAAAGCTCTAATTTTACTCTAACATTACACCCCGCTCCCTGTGCCCCCCTCCCTCCCCTGCTGGTCTGGATGGCGCAGCCTGGTGGGAAAACGACATTCAATCCACTATCCGCCCCATTCAGGCCAAATTGGCAAATGACTGCTCTCCGCCTCTCAGATTGCAGGAAGTGAAAGGTACCGCAGCTACCAGCCTGGGCCTCCAAAAGCTTCTTGAGGGGTGGGGAAGGAGCAAGGGTGAAAGCAGGGGGAGAATGAGAACCGGTGAGGCCGAGGAGTGGACTGAGGTGGGTTAACAGCTTTCCTTGTCCTCCTCTGCGGTGACAGTGCTGGACAGAGAGCACAGAGGGGGAAAAATAGAGCGAGTGAAGAATGCCTACTCAGCAGATCAAAGGAACATCCCTGAGGCCAACGGAAAAGTTGATCTCAATCCCCTAATCACCCACTTTACCACCCCGGGCCGAGCCCTGCAGGCAGATGAGAAAACAGAGTTTGCCCTCACGGGGGTCAACAGCTGCAGGAGAGCCGTACACGGAGTTTGGGCTACAGAGGCAGGCTGTACAGACAGAATTAAAAGGCCAGCTTCTCCCAGTTTTTTCTATATGCATTCAAGCAAAAGTTCAAAAGAAATAAACCATAAGGACAACAAGCTGTGGCAACAAGTCTGATGAGCGGTAAAAAAAATGTAAAACAAAAACACAAATCTAGCATGTTTCGTATATGACGGCAGAACTCACAGAAAAAAACCCAACAAAACCAAGGCCTTTCATCACTATTTTACCACGACATGCAGGGAAAAGACACAGAACATATTATGTTAGACACTAACTGGCTGCACCGCTGAATGGTACTCTTACCGCTAATTAAGTGCTAATGGCAGTTCCCCCTGCAGAGAATACTAATTAATGCTCCATTCTTCTGCGGGCTCAACGCGTACTCCACCACGGCCTAATGAGGGGAGGCAGGTACGTCTTCTCCCAGGCTGGGTTAATAAGCACAACACAGTGGGGTCTAAATAGAGAGGGCCATACTGGGGGGTTGCTTCCTGTTCCCTAATCTTAACAGACCCCCCTCAGAACACTCACAATGAGCCACAGAGGTAATGAAAGGATCGGTCCCGTAAACTCAGAAAATAGGCCACAGCTTATATACCACCTCAAAAGTTTAAGTGCGTATAATTGTGTAAATGAACATGGAGAAAATTCTATATTAGGTATAAGAAAAAGCTTATATAAAATCCTCCGCAGAGGCATTTGGTAATTTTTCTTTATGTCTTTAAATTTTACAATGCAGAGCATTTAATTTTGCACACTGTACAACTATGTGTTGTATACACAATTTGTTTAAGCTTCTTAACAATAAGTACCATGTCAAAAAATTTCTGAGCGTCCTGCAGAATTATTACCAAGAAATTGCTGATGTCTCATAGAAAACAACTTCTATTTCATATAGTTTCCAGCACTGCCGAGAAATAAATAAATACATTACCTGTTTGGATGCAGAAAGCCCGGGAATCAGATTCAAAGTGCTGAAGAATGAATGGATGTGCGAGTATGTGGGTGCGTGCAGGAGCGTAAACATAGATTGAGGATGGTATTGGAATTACCTGAGTGAGATAATGGGGGTGCATTAGATTAACTTTCAGTCCTTAAATGCAACACATTTAGGCAATCTTGTCCCCCCAAAACATGTCAGTGTCTGAAAGGCCTCCCTCTCGCTATCAGGAGCCTCTGGTCCCCCACACTGTCGCAGCTGGCAAGGCGCTACCGTCGACTGTCAAAACGCAGCGCCAGATCTAGTTATAAAATAATTGAATTTTCATATCAGAGGGGACCAGAGTCCCAGCAGACAATAGGACTGCTGAGTCCTCTCTGATATTGGCTCAGGCCCTTTGCCATGCGCATGAAATCAGTATGTTAATGTTCCAGGGTTTTCTTTTTTTAAGGGCACTTGTGCTCTCGCAATGTACTACCGATGCGGTTTCAAAAAATTGCAACTATTGATAAGTAGGCAGCCAGCAACCCCCTCGACCCCTCCTCCCACCCAGCATGCCACCCCCACCGCCTCCCCCTCCAACCCACCAAGGCTCTAGACGTTCTCGCACCCCCATCCTCCCCCATTATTAAAATTGTAATTTATTTTTCTAAATCAGAATGACAGCTTGCTTTCTTTTCTCTGCAGCAGGCAGTGAATCACCAAGCTTTAATTACTTTCATAACTTCGCTGACCCTGTGAGCGTGCCGCTCTGCCAGAGAAAATGGGACCTCCAACAAAGGCCCTCCACAGCCTCAGCCGCCT
Organism: Aulonocara stuartgranti; assembly: GCF_965226115.1. NCBI lineage: Eukaryota > Metazoa > Chordata > Actinopteri > Cichliformes > Cichlidae > Aulonocara > Aulonocara stuartgranti. The sequence goes on along the minus strand of NC_138940.1, from coordinate 35,526,257 downwards.
TCGGTTCATTCAAAATGCGAAAATTTATCAAACTACGGATTTTATATAAGATTTTGTTAACATTTCACCTCCTATCTTTTTCACACTCTCGCCCCCCCCCTACAAAACACCCCCGCCTGGAGCAGTTCTGCACTCCCAATCTCCTGGCCCAGCTCCAGAAGAAACTCTGGAGAACTAAACAACCTAATTCCAACTCTCCATCCACACCTCTCTCTCTGTCTCCCTGTGCTTTTGTTGACTCAACAAGGTCTCCTCGGGTCAAGACAGACAGGGGTCATACTATTATCAGCAACCCCCTCATATCCGGGCCGTGGCCTCGGCAGCACGGAGACAGTCAGAGCAAGGTCCTGGGGCCACAAAGCACAGATCAACAGGGACGAACGGTAAATTTGATCACTTCACAAATCTTTGGCCTGCAGACATCAAGGTCAGGCTTTATTCAGCAGAGCTGCCAGACTCTATCACCCAGCTATCAAAGGATTTTCCATCCACAGGTTACTGCCACAAGAGAGTCGTTTTTCTCTGTCTAAAAGCATGAAATGCGCTCAGAAACTATCACATGGATCATGGCTGTGACACCGATGAGTGAGAGAGCCACGTGTGGCTTTAAAGTTGAACAGGAAAAAGGGTTAAGATACAACCCTCTCCTGCTTTGTTGCTCCAAAGTTCAGGCATCCTCCTTGTTCGCCAGCGGATCCCTATTTGCTTCGCATTATTCCTGCTGGCTGATTTATTAAAGTAGCTAATATGTTGTAATCCCTGCTATCGCTCTCACCTTCTCACTGGCACACCTCTGTTTTGGGCTGTGCCACTGTGTGAACCAGGGGTGTGCAGGCAGGGTTTTGCTGACTGCCTGATAATTGAATGAGCGATTATCCCTCCCATTAATAGACAATGATACAGAAAGCACTGCCATATGTACAGAATATTAATGAGTGGCTGCAGCGGCCTAGATAAGAGAAGCGCCATGCAGTTGCTGTAATAGGGGTTAAAACAATTTGCCCCCCGCTACCCTATTCCTCCCTGCACACACACGAACATACACACACGCCAGCTCCCCGTGCTTTCCTCTCTGCTAATCCTCCACCCTCTCACCAACTAAGCGGGTTGCTTCTGAAAATCTACCCCCCATGGCCTGGACGGATGCTTGGTGCTGACCTCACTGCTACCAAGGCCAGTCGGTTATTGTGTAAGAAATGGAGCAGGGTCTCCTGACAACAGAATGACATGCAAATGATGAGAAACAGAGGGTGTTTTGTGTTTACGTTATGAGCCATTCAGAATTTTGCCTACAAAAAGAAAACAATGTTTTATTTTATACGGCTTTTGCAATTTTTCTTGTAGGATCTCAAGATTTTACAGCTTCTTCCTTCTCTTTACTTTCCACAACTAAAGTGTTTTCTCCTTGTGTTCAGCTCAAGTGAAGATGCAAGAGGAGTAGAAGCCCACACAGTCACAAAGGCCCATCCTGCGTTTCATCAAAAGTTGCACAGAGTCACGCAGGTGAAACAGCTGGGGCGCTCTTCTGTATGAATCTCCATGCCAATCAATATCTAACATCTATTAGCATTGGAAAGCAATATTTCCCCTTTTACCTTGCAATAATTGTGCTTAATGCTGTGAAGTACCTTATCGTAGGTCTGGCGGCAAAAGAAAGGCCGGTTACCATGGCGACCATGAAAGCCATTGGTTTCCTTTTCAGCAGAATAATGAACTTCTCTCCTCTGTGTGTCACTCTTCCACTCCACTCGCAGCCTCTCCGATTAAATTGAAGTCCACGCGTCCTTGAAATCCCTCGTCTCTGCCTTATAATTTGCCAAACAAGAGGGGAAAAAAAAAAGAAAAAAAACACAGAAAAAAATGTTCAAACCTCAACAAATGCATCACTTTAGGCAGAGGCGTAGGTATATCTCACTCAATCAATGCACAATGTACTTTTTTTAATCTTGCTAAAGCGAATACATCCTCTTAATTAAAAGATTTTCTATACTTGCTTTTGTGTTGTATTTCTTTTAAACTGGAATGATTTCTGACTATATTTTTTCCACTTTTACTTTGTTAGGCGGTTAGATACTGGATTGCAAAGCTGTGAGATAACCATTAGATTTCCACCTAGGAAAACTATCAGTCCTCTCAGATCCTAAACAACTCTTAAAGTGAGGTTTTAACCTTTAGAAAGAGGTATCAGGTCCATTAAAAGCAGTTGCACTACTTTTAGTTTTGTAGCTAATTTAAATGTTAGAATGAATCAACCATGCAATGCAAAACCCCAGATCCCTTTGTGTTGATCAGCTTGATGCTGCAGTAGCTTTGAGGTGACGGAAAGCTCCTCTTGAGTATTTTATGGTTAATACTATAGGACAAACTTATTAATAATGACTGCTAAAAGATTCACCTAACTAGGTGCTCGGCTGCAGGATATTTTTCTACATTTCTACAAGAATTTAAAAAAAAAAAGCTCCGCGTTTCTCTTCTCTAAATGTCTTGAATCCGATCAGTGAATGCACTCGCTATCCACAATGTCCTTGAGCACAGACATCTTCACTGCCAGGGGACATTGAGTGTTTTATTCACTGGAGGTGTCTGCATGATGGTCGATCAAGGGGAAGAAAGGCCTGAAACTCATTCAAGCAAACTTGGTGAACAGAGACGAGCACACAGATCGAAAGAAAGCCAACAAATAATGACATCAATTAAACAGCTGGAATGGAGAATATCCCAAATGTATTCAGATCACCCACTTTAAGTTGGAGACTGTTTTATCTAAGGGACTAAACGCACAGATATTTTGCATATTTTTAATATGAAAACGAAGACGTCAGGTTTTTAATGTTCAAAGTCTCATTTAGTCTGATTTTTTAAGCAATTTGAAAACACAGATGTTAGTAAAATACTCGGTTTTACTTTGTCGTTATTTGTAAATTAATTCTTTGTACGCTTTGATCTTGGTGCTTTGCTAAAACGGATGTGGCAGTTGCTTAAGTTTCTAATCAAATATTAGCGGTCTATAATTATCGGTAAATGTTAGCTTCATGAACGCGTCACTTCTGTTTTCGTTTGTTTATCTGCTTTTTCAATGACAGACCTGCTCATTTATCGCTCCACGTGTGTTTTCCAGCGAAATAATTTCCAAAATGGGCGGAAACACTCGCGATTCTGGCTTGCAGGCGTGGGGTGGGGCCTTGATAACGTATGACGTCTGAACATTTCTCCAAAACAGTAAACTTACCTTTAATTTATATTCGTCATTTGTTTTTGTCTTTTAAACTTCGAGAGGCCGAACCAAAGCACCTGACAAGTGAGTTAGTCCGAGTTGCCGCTGTTAGCAACATTTAAAAAGCCTGATATTATTTTAAAATGAGAGCTGCGAGGACAGCTTTTCCAAGGAAGGGTTAGTTTCTTCAGATTTTTAAAGCGACGTCTAATCGGAGCATGCGCACATGATCAATTGCTCTACCTAGGTTTCTCTGGTAGGTCAAGGTGGCAACATATCCTGTTAGCGGGAGCGTAGAAATGAATCAATCAATATCAGTTTTGAGCTTGTTCAATTAAACATCCCTCATTTAGGAAAAAATGCACATAAAGCAGTAATTAAAAAAAAAGAAAAACACAAACGTCTGATAGATAGATAGATAGATAGATAGATAGATAGATAGATAGATAGATAGATAGATACTGATTTTTTTTAATTACTTAAAATATTAATTTATTAATTAATATTAATTTTCAAAAATCTTTTTGTGTAGGCTAATATTACGATATCCCAGATTTTGTATGTTCTTAGTAGATTTACTTTTGATTCAGAAACCTTAGTCTACACTGGCACCTCTTTCAGAAGTGGAAAACTGCACACAGAGCCCACTCGGAAGTCATGAAGTTCATGACTTGTTTAACTGCAACATATTTACTGCACGTATTCATGTAAATTGAATGTGTTGTTGTTGCTGTTGTTTTTTTTTTTTACCTCTGGAGTGGATGGCAGGGTGCTCATGCTACCTTTCGGGTTGGTCCTTGAGGGTCGGGTTTAATTTTACGCAGATGTGTGAAATGCTTAACAATCACACATGGTGTTTTTCAGAAATGGTACCGTTTGGATGCCCTGTCCATCCTCCCGCGTTTCTTCTGGCTTCCTTCTCTTTTTATCTTAAAGACAGCGTCGTCATGATCGTGGCACAAAAATATTTCTTTCTACACTTAAACGTCATTTTATAATTTTTAGAATTTTCTAATGCATTTTTAAAAAATCGAGTGTATTCACTGCAAACACAACACTGTATCCTGAACTTTTAAGTACTGCCTCCTGACTAAATCAGACCACGAGGAGGCGCCAGTAAGCTTACTTCAAGCGACCAAATGAACGAAATCTGCCGTTCAGTGCAAGGCCAACTATTGAAATGTGCACAAAGTTGACACGTCGTCCTACAAAAGCGTTTGAACCTTTAGGAAGATGAGAATTAAATGTTTATTACACGCCGAGTGCTGGATCAGTATGATAAAGAAGATGGAGATCTTTGTGATGTAGAATGTGTACAGGTTATAGTAATTAAAAGATACCTGTGGGTCAGTTATAACTTTTGGTGTGGATAAATATGGAAATCCCATGCGTTTAAAAATCCCCTGAATACTCTTTGTTATAACCTCCAAAAACATGATATTAAATGTTACATCTTTCACATCCAGCTAATATGACAGGGTATCTTTCTCACCAAGACAGTTTGTAGGCACACATGTAGGTTTTTTTGTTTGTTTGGGGGGGGTGCAACTTTAGGGAAATTCAGTATAAAGACTTCCCAAATAGGCTGATAAGGGTTTACTCTTAAATACAGGAATCTGATATAGGCATCTGGTTTGCACAAAACTGCTTCACCAGCTATATGTTTTTGTTTATCCCTCATATCTGGACACGTGATGGTAGATTACAGTGAAAAACAGGTTTTGTTAACATTTGAGTCACATATTCTGCTTTCACTTCCCAAACGCTGCCTGCGTTGACACCTTATTTAGGTCTCGTAAGGTGTTACTTTCAATTTCGCTAAACACGAGGTGATGTTGATTAGATGTAAAATCTTTCCCTGACCAGTTGTTCACCACATAATCAGGCTGTGACAACTGATATGACACTTCTGTCTTTTGTGGTAACATGTCATTGTGTAGCCACAAGACTTAGAAGTAGTCCTCGTATTTTAGATTGTGAGAGCATCATTTGGGATGGTGCACTCTAAACACTTCTCCACTTGCATACCTTCATACATCAGCAATTTAAAAAAAAAACAAGGGTGGAGGGCTCTGTGTGATTAAGTAAAACTTTCCTATGCTGATTTCAGCTCTTGCAAACCTTTCAGAGTTAAAGCAGCCAACTTATCCTTGAATTCCATTTGTCAATCCCGAAGGTAAAAGGGGAAAAAGGAAAATCCCTTCTCCCGCTGCAGAGGTGTGGGTGGTTTTGAATGCAGAAACAGCCTGGAGTCGTCTCTCCGCTTTCCTCCATGGTAAAGAAAAAGACAGCTGTGAAAGTTGAAGGACAAAAGCAGCTGGGATCTGGGGCTGCGCTATATTTGCAGCTGCAGTTTCTGGGTAACACACAAATACTGTTGATAAAACAGGAAGGATTACATCACAACTGTCTTATGTTTTAAGACAACAGTCAGACGTTTCTGTTATATTTTCATCAGTGAGTGTTCAATCAAACCTTATTATCTACACCAAAGATGACAGACTGACTCAATCGTCTCATCGTTTTACTTTAAGGCACCTGTATTAAAGGCTTTAACTCAAGTGTCTCCCTTTCTTCTGCCTAGGCACAATTTTCTCATAAATAACTGTATACAGGAGTGTAACCACTGTTTATTTACATGTTTAGCAATGAATAATAACGCCTCTGGGTTATATACAGACTCATTAAAAAATACATGATTTTTATATAACAAATAGCATTCTGAAGAAAATGAGAGGAACCTCAAACATTTCTTTGTTTTGTTCTGCAGAAATCTTGAAAGACACAAAGCTTATCCAGCTGAGTTAGAGTCACAGTACACTGGTTCTTTTCTCTTCAAGCCTCAGATCGGAAATGACAGTTCAGCCAGGTGCAGAAATATTTACCAGTAGCTCGCAATTGGCACTACGTCTCAACATCCTCACTGGCTTTAAGAGCTGAGTTTTTATAAGCCAGGCCAATACTGTCGTTATTATTCCGCCGTGCTGGTGCCTGCTCAGATATTTGGCTGCTCACTGTCTGTCTTTTTCTCATCAGAACATTCATCATTTTGGAGCGGTAGTGATCCCCAGCCAGGAAATACAATATGGGATCAATGCAACTGTTGATGCTGGCCAGCGGCCTGGTGATCTTGTAAGTAAAGTTTACTATGTTGAGGAATTTACAGTTAAGATCCAGCACACGGGCCGTATAGTAGAGGGTCCGTGTGATGTGAAATGGGACGAAGCTGACAGCAAACACCACAAGCACCACGATGATGAGCTTGATGGATTTCTGACGTGAAGCAGCGCTCTGCTGGCTTGAAGATATTCCCTGTCTGGGCTGGCACAGGGCCCGAGCCATCAGGCAGTAACACACCATAATGACGACGAACGGGATGCCAAACAGCAGCACCATCACAACAGAGCTGTAGTCCACATACTCCTCGAAGGCCTCCTGGCTTGTTGTGTCATGGCACAGGGTGTCATTGCCCCTCCTGGAGGTGGTGACAAACATGATATTGGGCACCAAGCACACGGTCACCACACTCCACACTATGCCGCAGACCAGGTGTGCATGGCGACGCTTCACCAGGCTCATCATCTTAATAGGGTGGCAGATGCCGAGATAGCGATGCACGCTGATGCAGGTGAGGAAGAGAATGCTGCAGTAAAGGTTGGCATAGAAGAGGAAGCGTGCAAGTTTGCAGGCAACCACACCGAATGGCCAGTGACTCCGGTTGGCATAGTAGTATATGAGGGTGGGCAGGGAGAGTACATAGAGGAAGTCTGACAGGGCGAGGTGGAACATGAACACTGTACTGGCGTTCCAAGGACGCATCTTCACAAACAACCATAAAGCTGCAGCATTAAGCACAAAGCCGAACACAAACACCAGACTGTAGGACACTGGCAGCAGAATGTATTTGAACTCTTCATCAAACTGACAGCTCGAGTTGAAGATCGAGATCAGCACAGACCGGTTGTGTCCTCCTGAGCTGCTGGTGACCCTCTCCATAACTATGAATGACCTGTGCGATCAGCTGTTAAAGCTATCAGATGACAAAACCTGCGAGGAAAAAAAGAAACACTGAGATATGACGATTTTTAAATCGTGTAACTGTAAAGTTCACCTTTTTTTTTCGGTTGGTAGCTGCATATTTATCCCTCAAGGGACCAAGCTGTTTTAGCAACTGAAATGACAGAGTGAGGTAATTTATGGCACCGTTGTTTTAAACAGGAAGACTTTTTTATTGGCTCTGTATGGGTTTATCTTATATATACAGTTTCTTTTATCTATGATGGATTCCAAAAATTTCTATGGTAACAAATTATGTTTTTTTAAACGTTTAACTCAAATCATCAAAGCTTCTGATGTAGTAAATCTTGTTTAGGTACAAGATTCACTGCAAAACATCACTGAGTAGTGATTAGAAGTAGAAAACCACAATAAAATCAAAATCAACAAAGTTCAATGTTAAAGAGTACATATATCTCTGGGATCACAACTAACGTTTCCAAACTTTTCCGTATCTTTAGCTAACTTTCCATCATACCGATACTGGAAGTAGATTGACAAAATCATGGTAGGAAACACATTTTTAAGATTTAAAAATATCACAGCAGCACATATAAATATGTCACCGTCTTCAGTTTAAATGTAAAGAATTTGCCCTCTATAAAATGTTGTTTTTAGAATAAGCTACTGGTGGGGATGGTGCTTAGGTGGTACAGCAGTTTGTCCACTAATTGTAGGTTTGGTGGTTCAATCTCCAGTCTAATTTTGTCCTTCTGAGGCAAGAAACAGAACCCCAACTCTGTTCTGTTGCCAGGCCAGCACCTTGCATGGCAGCTCCACTTGCACAAACTTGTGCAGGTGGGTGACAGAGACATTGTAGAACCACCAAAGATGCATTATAAGATAGAAAATAATCTGAGATTAATCAGCAATGAAAATAACAGTTGTGGTAGTACAGTTAGTCTGTGGAGGAGTCACATTTTTTTTCTACTGGAATCATGTCAGAAGCATTTCAGTCCTTCATTTAACTTAAAAATCATAGTCTAAAAACACTGGGGGGGGGGGGCTTAAATGGTCACTATGCACAGCAATATCCCTTCAGAAAGTAAAATTCAACTAGTTAACTACTTAAAGGCTAGTGTTTGGAAACAATAAACATTATATTATAAAACTATATTTTTATTATCGATTTATGTATCACCTTAAGGTTAAAGGTGATAAGCGTGGTAACTATATAAACGGGGTAGACCGTATTTCACTGGGAAATCTATCGGGAAAGAAGTGCAAAGTTAGATGTAAGGAGGGTTTAATAAACTGTATCTAAACAGAACTTCCATCGGTTTCTTTCCATTGCTGTTGGTTGATCATTTAAATCTCCTTAACCTGAATAAGAATCTTAGATGTGATTTTACTAAAGCTCCGCATATCCGGCTCCGCACCTTTCTCTAGAAGCACGACATGGTAACTTCACTGCTACTCACCGCCCAACAGGATCCTCACAGCCGTGTTGTTGTTGCGGATCGCGATCCCGTTGTTGCACTGTGGAGCTACGGAGAGTTAGTTCGCTTAATTGTAAGTTTCACTCTCAGCCGTGATCCAGATGTATGAAAAAAACTCTGCTTCTCTCATTCCGTCACACTGTCCACTGCCTCTGTGATCCAACCCACGCGCGTTAAGCGGTCATTAATGCGCAGCGACGAATACACTTCTCGACATTTTAACTCCAACACAGTTCGCGCGGAATGATAGATGGCAGAGTGTGGTTGAAGTGGGAAGTGCTGAGTGGGCAAGCTGCCACTCGAGATTCCTGTTTTTGCAGCTATCGAATTAAAGAAACACGTGGAACTGCTACTAGAGTTTAATTCGGGGACAAACATGCCCATGCATGTATGGATACAGTGATCAAAAGATAGTTTCCCGTCGCTCCGACTTACGAAGAAATGCAGTGTTGTGCAAAAGTTTTGAACCAACCCTTTATTTATTTATTTATGAGGCGGAGTTTTAGTCTTGTGCAAAATTTGTCCAGTCTTTTCACGTTTTTCTTTGGACATTGGCTGCTTTTTCACTCATTTTCAGTGCTTGTACTTGACGGTTTTCAGAAGAATGTCGTTTTGTTTGTTAAGCTCCTTACTCAGGAAATGTGTTTTGTGTCTAAACATAACACAGCTTAACAAGGAACCAGTTTTTAATCTTATCTTTATCTGCTTCGTTACTAGCAGTCAACAGTCAACTGTTCTATTTGTTCCCCCTTGTTTTATTCGAGTCTACCAAAAAGATAACCCAGTTTGATGCATAGTATTTTTGCACTATTTTGCAAGACCTGAGAGATTTGTCTGGCCCTTTAGTCACTGAAGTTTAATCAGAAATGGTCTCAATTGAATGACGTCTGTCAAGAAGCCGCTCTTAAGGAAGGGAAACAGAGAGAAAAGCTGAAATATGCCAAACTACACAAGAACTGGAGTGAAATTCAGTGACAACAGATCTAAATGATGAATGACGAAAATGAACATTTTTGGTTCAAATTATTGTCAGTTCAAATTAAAGATCAGGAGAGAAGCATGACAGTGAGTGTCTACAGTCATTTGTAAAACACTGTGGGTCCTCTTTCGTGGTTTAGGGCTGCATTTTGGCCCGGGGTGTTGGAAGTCTTGTCAAAATTTATGGAAATATGAACACAGAAAAGTATAATCAGAGTTTGATCCACCTTTTAATGTCATCTGGAAAGTTTCTGATTGGCAATAGCTTCGTTTGTCAGTATGGAAATTATCCAAAATATACTGCCATTGCTGTAAAAGCTGGATATATAAATACACAATGGAGAATTATAAGTAATCAACTTCCCTCAACAGAACCTGAACTTTGACATTACTGAAGCAGTGTGGGATCATCTTGACAGAGAGCAGAACAAAAGGCAGCCAACATGCAAAGGAGACCTTTGAAAGTCCACCAAGAAGCCTGGAGAACTATTCCTGAAGCCTACTTAAAGAAAAAGAAAGAAAGAAAAGAAAGTTTGCCTAAAATCATTCAGGCTGTGTTAAAGAATAAAGGTGGTCAACTTTCAAGCTTGTTTGAATTGTTCCACAACTCCACGTGTTTCCACAAGTATGTGCACATGTGGGTACTATACCTCAGGCAGTAGTGCAGGTTGTTTACTAATCAGAAGGTTGGTGGTTTGATCCCTGACTGCTCCAGTCTGCATGCCAAATAATGCCTGTGCAGGTACTGCTGCTAGTTGTTAATGAATTCAGCCAGGTCAGAGTAGGCCTTGGGATTACTTTGTCCCCTTTCACTAGGAACTCTATTCAGATGTCTTTGACTTTTATTTAAAAAACTGTATCTGCTGCCCAGCAAGGATTTCATGTTTTCTTAGTTTAGGCCAAGCGCAAAATAAAAATCCTCTCCCACAGGTGTGTCTTCCATCGGTCTCAGTACTGACCAGGAAGCCAGCAGACTTAAATTAAAAACATTTCTCGCAAAAGCAACATGGGATCTCGCAAAAGTACTAGGCTAATGCTTATATACCTTCCACAACACAGAATAGCCTTGCCCTTTAACACTGTAGTTCTTTACATTTTATTTTTTTTGTACATTTTACTTCTAATTTTGAAAACAGACGCTTGTAGGAGTTAACTTTGTAATGTAGTATTTCTCCACTGTCATACTGCCACTTGATCTTTAGTAAAACAGCTCAGTAATTCTTCCACTGCTGGCATTGTATGTCTGAGATGAGACTCATTCCCATGTCAAAACTTTATAGCAGTCAATACTGAAATGTTATAGGAGATAATATTTGAACAGCCCATCTGTCAGAGGAGTCACGACTTTATAGCGGTGTATCTTCCTTGAGTTGTTAGGGATTAAGTTATTCCTCTCCACTGCATTCTGGGCCAAACAAGATTGTTAGGGCATGTAATGATAGCTGGATCATAAAGAAATAAAAGCAGGTAAGTTGTCCAATAATGCTGTTTGAGACAGGCAATAAAGTAAGATGAAATGAGGCAAAGTTCCTAAACCAAAGTTTGGATGATCCACACACTGAATATCACAAGATAAGATACTGTATTGCAATAACAGAGATAATAGCAAAGATATTTTGCTATTATATTAATCGCCATTTTATGATCTGTTCCCAGATAGTCCAGACAGAGCATGCTCCTTGACTCAGGTGATATGCAGAGAGACGATCTCCTTGCATAGTACAGTTGTCTGATTTTAAAGAGGAGTCAGTTATACTTTGACAAAAGAGCATCAAACTGATTTTTTTTTTAAGCCAGTTAAAGATCTTTTAGGGGAAATGAGAATTAATTTACATGAAAGTAGAACCCTCTCAAATAGAAACTGTTGTTCTTCACCCAAAGGTTAATATGTCAAAGACACAGTAACCATGTTTGATTGTGCGTGTGTGCGCGGGTCAGCTTCCTGGTGAATGTGTCTCCATGCGGGAAGGTCATCTTGTTGGTAGCAGTGCAGAGTTTCTGTGTACAGAAGAGTTTGGGTGATTTAAATGTCTGGAATGTGAGTGGGCCACTAACAGAGCAAGCTCCTTATCGGTCAGTTAAGTGTCAATGGATACGTGAGATGTTAACGCATCAGACTGCAAGAAAATTCTTGAAAAACACAGTCATTTTCTTACTAACAACCAGATGAGAAAAGCGATCATATTTTCATATGTGTACTGCAAAAAAAAAAATATTTCAGCATAAAGACCAGACAGGACAAAGCAACTAGACTTCCTGTATTCAAAGATAACAAAACCCAGAAGATTTAAAGATCAGTAACGAAGCTTTGTTTGTTTATTCCACGTAGTACTAAAGCGAAGAACTCTCTGACATTATAACACTAGTGGTTTATGTTAGGTTATTTCTTTTTTTCTTTTTTTTTTTCTTTTTTTTTAAATGACATCAGAAACAGCAGTATGCGACATTACGTGATGGCAGAGCTTCAGTTCATCCTTTGTCATTTTTTTTTTTTTTTTTTTAATAAATAGGACAGGGGGAATGAATGAGAGAAAGGGGGGGAGAGAAAGAAAGAAAACCAAAGGGGAGAAGAGACGGTGAGAAGGGGGGGGAAGAGAGAGAAAAAAAAAAAAGAACTCCTGGGTCACCTGTATGGAGAAAAAAAAAAAACAAACAAAAAAAACAAACAGAGGAGACAGCAAACAACAAAGAGCAACATAATAATAGAGAAAACAAAGCACCATCACAATAAACTAGCTAGTCATAGATATCAATATTTACTAAATAATAAACGATATTGTGCAGCACGCAAGATAGACAGCGCACAGTGTGCTTTGAGGCAGCAGCCAAGAAAGCTTTAGTCCGCGTCTGTGAATACCCATGTGTGCATACCTGTGTGGATCAGCATGCTTGCATTCCAAAGGTTTCTCCATGTAATGATCTGCTAGGGAGTGTGGGGGGGCCACAGCCCCGTCCTCCAGGGTGTGAAGCGGGTATGGAGGAGATCAAAACTCCAGACATCCAGAGGCCCCCAGAACACAAGAGACCATGGAAGACCAACAGAGGGGCAGCCGCGCCACTGTTCCAGTAAGAGCTGAGGAGAGTCCCAGATGAGGGCTCGCCCAGCAGCCGCGGAGCAGAAGTCAGGGGGAGTTGCAGTGACGCGCCCGTGAGCTCCGCCGGCCCCCAGCTGTGCCTGAGTGACCGAGCCCCAGGCCGAGAGGCCGGGGGCACCCCACCTCCAAAGGGGCCCGAGCGAGCCCCAGGCCCCAGGCCCCGACAAGCGGCCGCCAAGGAGTGAGCCGGTGTGTACCCGGACGCCCACCCCCAGACACAAAGAACCACCAACACACCGACACCTGAGGGAGTCCGCCACCGGCAGGGGAAGTGGTGGTGGGTGGAGATAGGCCTCCAAACCTTGGAGGGCCTGAGGTGTCCCCAGAGAGGTGGCGTCTGATACCCAACCTGACATATAGACACAGACATACAGGCACACACAGACACAAACATCCATTCCCACCCTCATGCTCTCATATGCACTCACTCCACACTCAACCAACGTGGAGACAGACATAAAGAGACGCTGTACACACAATCACACTCCCCAAGCGTACTCTACAAACCGGGTCTAGGTACCCTTGCCCCTGGAGGGGGGAATTGCACCCAGACCCAGGTGGTGTTACCCTTTTCCCTGCGGTGGGGAGAGGCAGACCACCCCGACTCCGCAGCAGCAGGGAGGCCCCACACCCCAGACCGCAGTCGGACGGCCAACTCCTCCTACTAGCCCTCCCGCTCCAGCAGGCCGCAGAGAATGGGGGTGGGAGAAGACTCCAAACCTCCCTCCACCCGCTCATTGTAGTGTTGATGCATATGTGTTCTAAGGTGCAATTAAAACCCAGGAGGGCATGGAGCTACCTGCCAAGGAGCAGCAGGTAAGCGCATAGTCCCTCCTGCTAGCCCTCAATGACTAAGTGTATTTAAAATTGAGAGGTGGGCAACGACGTCAGGGGTGAGGTGTACACCCTGATGGTAATTTGGACTCCGTGATTGTGCCCACCCCCAAGATCCTATATGTATGTGTAATGAGAGTGTGAATAATGTGAATGTCTAAGTTGTGGGATAAAATTGAGGCAGAGGCAGCCAGAAGGGGACGGGGGGGGGTAGCCTCCTCTGCACCCTGGTGACATACCCCACTCCAAGGCCCTGCATGTGTGGGTGGTTGTGGAGGAGCGGAAAGAGGGAGGCAGCTGGAGATGGGGAGGGAAGGAAGGGAGGGGCAGGTAACCCCTCCCTGGGGCCAGCTCCCCCGCTGACCCCAGTAGGCACTCCCACCCTTCGCGACCCGCCAGGGAAGGGGGGCCCAGGCCCATCAGACCGGGGCCCAGTGCAGTAGCGCCCTCCGGCTCCACAGAGCCCTGGACAGTCCACCCAACCCCACCACAGAGAAAACTGCACCCACCCCACCATCCACACATCTTCCAGACTACATAAGACGGTAAACGCCCAGGCTGAGATCTTCCTCCACCTCTCCTGTATCTCCCCCTCCTGCAGAGAGTTCCTGAAGAGAAGAAAGCTCCTGCAAGATGTGACCATCCCCCCCACCAGTTGAAGAGCCCCCCAGGCGGCTCGACGCACCGGCGGCACCCTGCTCCAGGGCCGGGCCCCCATGCACCCACCCGCCCACAACCCCAGCAACACACCAACCAGGACCCAAGCCCCCGAGGCCCGGCCCGGGCCCCAGCCCAGAGACGGAGCGCCCCCAGAACCTCACGCCCATCCCGGACCCACCCAGGGGCAGCCAGGTTGCCAGGTCAGTAACCCACGTCCGTCAGCACAAACCCTCCCCTAGCCCCGCTGCACGCAGCCGCGAGGAAACAGTCACCTGAGAGCCAACAGAGCCCCCAACCGGACGTGACCGCTACCCCGGGTTGAGCCCCCCAAGGAAGATGCCTCCGCTATTGCTATTATCTCCTTAACAGAGATAATAGCAAAGATATTTTGCTATTATATTAATCGCCATTTTATGATCTGTTCCCAGATAGTCCAGACAGAGCATGCTCCTTGACTCAGGTGATATGCAGAGAGACGATCTCCTTGCATAGTACAGTTGTCTGATTTTAAAGAGGAGTCAGTTATACTTTGACAAAAGAGCATCAAACTGAATTTTTTTTTAAGCCAGTTAAAGATCTTTTAGGGGAAATGAGAATTAATTTACATGAAAGCAGAACCCTCTCAAATAGAAACTGTTGTTCTTCACCCAAAGGTTAATATGTCAAAGACACAGTAACCATGTTTGATTGTGCGTGTGTGCGCGGGTCAGCTTCCTGGTGAATGTGTCTCCATGCGGGAAGGTCATCTTGTTGGTAGCAGTGCAGAGTTTCTGTGTACAGAAGAGTTTGGGTGATTTAAATGTCTGGAATGTGAGTGGGCCACTAACAGAGCAAGCTCCTTATCGGTCAGTTAAGTGTCAATGGATACGTGAGATGTTAACGCATCAGACTGCAAGAAAATTCTTGAAAAACACAGTCATTTTCTTACTAACAACCAGATGAGAAAAGCGATCATATTTTCATACGTGTACTGCAAAAAAAAAAATATTTCAGCATAAAGACCAGACAGGACAAAGCAACTAGACTTCCTGTATTCAAAGATAACAAAACCCAGAAGATTTAAAGATCAGTAACGAAGCTTTGTTTGTTTATTCCACGTAGTACTAAAGCGAAGAACTCTCTGACATTATAACACTAGTGGTTTATGTTAGGTTATTTCTTGGCTGAAGTCTTGTTAACACTTCATGAGGCTGGCAGACAACAAACACGCACACACCTTTGTGCTAAACTACGTTAATTGGTGGCAGCCTCATTTTTACTGCATAGTCATGAGAGTAGTTTAGATATCATATAAATGTAACGTGGGTTTCTTTTTCTTTCTTTACTCTGTTATGCTGCTGTCTGCTAAGTGGCAGTTTTTTGTATGTCAGCTTAAATCCATATACAGCAAAGCATGTGACTTTAAAAAAAAAACTTGTTTTACAGCTAAAGCCAGCTGTTTCATACTTTGAACTTACCAGCACTCCTCTGGTGATGACATCACTACAATTAGTAGGTCACTGACTTAGTGGTGACTGACACATGCCTGCTGTTAGTACATGTGTTTGGCCGTACTGGAATAAGTAACTACCTCAAATGAATGCAACTGTTAAAACCTGAAAAACATTCACACGCCGGGGATTATTTGTTGCTTCTGAGTCAGCTTCACAGTTGTCTCACCTCTTTCTGCTGTAATGTATCATTTTACCTCATAATGTGTCATTATAGGTGAGCTGGCAAAAGCAACTCTCATATGTTTTGGGCATAATTTCAGTCTGTACGGACGTATCTGATGTGAAGTGCTGTGCTAAAGATCATTTCTTGATCATTTGCTGGGAAAATTGAAAATAGCTGCAGCTATTTACCATAGTGAAACATGTGCAACCTTTCATGGCAATACGATGTGTAAGACAACATCTGAGTTTGTAGGATTCTAACAAGCTTGAAAGGCGATATTTGGTATGACCACCTTTATTCTTCAAAACAGCTTGAACTCTTAGACAAGCTTTCTTGTTATTTCTCTTAAGTAGTCTTCAGGAATAGTTCTCCAGGCTTCTTGAAGGACGTTGTTCCGTTCTCTGTCAAGATAACAAATCTGGTCATATGTGTTGTTCCTCTCTCCTGACCCCTATACTGACAATGATTTGACAGAAAATTTTCACATTTGGATTTATCATTCTGCAAAATCTGCTGCCACATATTTTTGGTTCAGTTCTTGTATAAGTTGGCATATGCCAGCCTTTTCTCGCTGTTTCCCTTTCTTAGGAATGGCTTCCTGACAGACATCCTTCCACTGAGACCATTTCTGTTTAGGTTTTGGCAAACATTAGACAGATCCACAAGAAGGTCCAGATGCATATCTTAGGTCCTCTGTCAGGCCTTTTCTTGTTTTTTTTTCTGTTTCCTAAGGATATGACTTTCAGATATGGTCCATCTGTCAGTTTTCTCAAGTACACACTGAACACTATGTTGCGAAATGCAAAGTTTTCAGCTAACAGCTTTTTGTGAATCACCTTGGTAATGAAACTGTGTTATCTGAAATCAGAACAAATTATGTGTTTTTGAGGCAGGCTGCTAGTAACAATTTCAAATTGTTTCTTTGCTAAAATATTCTGTTTAGGCGCAACAGTGGTTACTTCCTTGAATTAAGTGCCTTTGCTTGAATATTTCACAGGTGAGTGTTAAGTAGCTTAACAAACAAAAAACCAAAAGAAAAAAAAAGGCATTCGTACAATTTGTACAATGTCCCTCAGGATATAAGACGGAATCATCTGTTTGGCTTAGACTTTATCAAAGTCCATTATCATGGCATCACTAAAGAATAAATCTTCCACTGCACACATTAATATAAGGTCATTGTAAAGGAAATTTGGTTGTATATCTGATTTTACATATTCTATACTTGTAGTAGATGATTTTGACTGCAATAACCCCTGTGCACTTCAGTACTAGGCCATTAAGTAGGCTATATCAGACAGCATTCAAGTAAGATAACACACCATGATCTGTGCAATGGACGGCAATGGAAGCAACTGTCTGACGGCATGAAATGACATGCAATTGCTTGGTGATAGTCAAGAGTTGCTTTATCCACTTTATAAAAACTGCATGAACCATGCACAGTGGGCATATTACAGATTAAGCGGCAGGATAATAACAGTATAGGACAGTAAACAAAATGACATATGGCAGGCCTTTTTTGTATCAGCTTTCCAAATGAACTTCCAGTAGATACAGATAGATTTTATGCTTCGTGGGTTTAATAGAGATGCTTTTAAAAGCTCAGGCCCAGGCTCATTAATAGCAGTGTAATGGAAACAGACAGCAGAAGGGATGGAAGTGGAAAATAAAACAATAACTTTTTATGAACACTGGCAATTGAAAGACTATAATATTATAGTCATTTAGAATTCACTGACAGTAAAATCAATGAGACCTTAATACCACAAAGCAATATTTGTATACGCGTCAGTAATGAGAAATGCCTACCAAGGACTTCCATGGATAACATCACGCTCTGGCAACATGGATGGAAGAATCAAGCAGATTGTGCAACGCATGCTTCCTGTGTTCTCTTTGCTGTGTTGACACACACAATCTATTGTTACAGTACTGATGTGATAAATGAAAAGTTGACAGGGCTGTAGTAATGTCCAGCTGGCAGCCTGTCTTACTTTTACTTCTAACAGTTCTTCCAGTTGTAACTGAGTGAATTATGATATTTTGTACCATTAATGTTGCCCGTTTCTCTATTTCAGTTCCAGGTCCTGGGCAGATTCTCGAGAATCCT
The DNA here is from genome assembly GCF_965226115.1 of Aulonocara stuartgranti. NCBI lineage: Eukaryota > Metazoa > Chordata > Actinopteri > Cichliformes > Cichlidae > Aulonocara > Aulonocara stuartgranti. The sequence goes on along the minus strand of NC_138940.1, from coordinate 35,508,212 downwards.
GCGTCGGTGTGAAGCGTTCATTACTCCTGCAGCGCACAGATCCTCCTCAGTGATGCCACTGTAGAGTTAAAGATACATTTAATATTCCAGCATCGGACACACATCGTCATACTTGCTCACAGTTTTTCCTTCTTTTTAACCAGTAATGAAAAGATCAGGTTCTAATGTGCATCCACTGTTAGTTTGCACTCTATCTGAAGTTACCGCAAAGCTGTTGAGTCATAGATAATATCAAAAAAGTCTCATACAAAAGTTTTATTTAGTTACAAAATCTCCTTCTGGGATAAGATTCCTACAGTGCAACTGAAAGAAGAAACAACTGTGACGCAAACAAGAAATCACATGTTCATAAAAATTAAGTAAGAATGTCATAATGTTTGTATTATGCATTTCGCATGTGCAGATTTCACAGAAACCAAGTTTCATTGTGAAGAAAAAAGACAAGCAAGATCGAAAGTAGTGGGGGAAAAACACGATTCAGTGGTACCAGTGTTGAGATATGACATATGAGTTTACATTAAAGTGGCCTATATGTTTCCAAGAAGCAACTACAATGTTTCAGAAAAGATCCCCTTAGTTCCTCTTCACTGCTCATTGTTGCCTCCCAGAAAAGTGTGTTGAAATGACCTTTCACTCACATGAGCTTTTTTCTACTTCTTCCTATGTTTATAATTGTTTATCAAAGCGTGTTTGGAAAAATTGAAAGTGTTTTGTTTTGAATTTACACATTTCCCCTAAATGTACCACATACAGGCAATCAAGCATTTAAAGTACTGTTCTGGAAACTGGACAGCTATGAGGATAAACTAACAGTATGTTTGTGTGTTGTTGTCCTTTTTCAAACTGTGTCTGTGAAGAACGAGCAGATGGTGAATTTGTGTGTGGCATTCTCAAATGTTTAGGTCTGCGTGATTGTAGTCATTGGCCACAGGAATTAAGAGATTAAGAGACAAAAAATAAATAGAAAAAAGCAAAAACAGAGAATAAAGTTATCCATGGAGTCACTCCAGGACAGATACACTGGTGTTATACTCATAATGATCTTACATAAATATCTAAATTAATGTTACCTGAAATAATCCAGATCATCCCAACCATTGAGGCTAAGTCCCAGGGTGTATTTTTGAAGGCCCAGAGTACTAAGAAGTTCCTGCACAGTCTCTGGTGCGCCTTGCAGGGTCGACACCTGCAATGAGATAAACTATATTGAATTATTTATTTGGTTAACAAAACTCAGAACTTATAGCTTTGTCTTTGAAAACAAGATTACGCCTACCTCTTTCTCCCAGCTGCATCCTCTATCTCCATGCATGGAAGGGCCATTTCTATAATTTGTCCTCTGGTAGGGTATAGATGGGCCTCTCTGCTCTATGGGGAAAAAGTCGACTTCGCTGAGGGACTTGGCAATTTGCAAAGCAGTGAGTGAGTTGTCTCCTGTAGGTCCAGGGGGCTGATGATCCACTATCCAGGAAGCAGTGGCCTGACAGTGTGTGCGAGTGTAGGGGAGAGCTGATGGTGTCTTAGCTGCTTTGATAGGGTTGGTCCTTTCTGGAAGAAGCTGATGTTGATCCCTTCTCACCTTTTCCCTCATGATTGCTGAGTGATTCATATACAAGTTCTTTACACTGACTTCAGGCTGTAGGGAGTCCTGAACAATATTTTTACTTTGATATTTGCCTGTGGGTGGTGAAGTCTGTTCTTGGCAATGTGAAATGGCTTTACGTGATGGTGGAGGAATGGGAGATGGGGTTTTGGCTGGAAAGAGTTGATAAGAAGAGTGGGATTGGGATGCATGAAGGTCACTGGTTGTCAAATACTGGGACAGCATGGCTGGAATTTCAATTTCTGTAAAGTCTGATCTGCGGCCAGGTCTGCTGTCAAAGCTATGCCTCCCTGAGACTTTTGGGAGCTGCAAAGCCTCATTACCAGACCAGATCACCTGAGGATCCCTTCGATGGGGAAGCGCATCTTCCACCCTATGTGGCACGGACACGCCTTCAAAGATGTAGTAAGCGGGATTGGTGTAGCTGCTTGGATTTAGTTTGGCGGGAGCAGCTGAGGACCTGCAATGAATTAAAAAAGCCCTGAATTAAGCAAACTCAACCACATACAAAAGTTACTGTCATCCTCAATTCTCACTCATTAGCCACACAACTTTCTAATATTTCTTAGAGTTTTGTTTCAGTTTCATTTCAATTAGTTCCCAGAATGAGTTAGCTCCTTTCAGTTAAAATAAGCTTTGTTTTTATTATTATAACATCAATAAAAGGTTGGCTGGAGCAAGATTCAAGAAGTTCAGATGAGGTATTACTGTATACTTTGTGAAAGCAACTGAATCATATAAGGATGCCATGCAAACATCAAAGAAGAGGTACTGGTTTAATAAACCAACGCGTCACTATCTTTTCATGCTTAATGTGTAAACAAATCTAACCAAACTGACAAAGAATAAAGCATTTTATATTTTTAATTCATATTAATTACAGTAATTACCCACAATTGTTTTTATAGTTTCCACATTTCCAACAATGTTGGCTCTGTGTTTAAGCCAGGATTGTGCTCACTTACAGGCATGTACGCAGACAGCTGCAGACACTACATTCACATAGTCATTAGTTTTATATTTTCCACCTGGAGTCTACATTAAGGACTAGTGCATTTTTCACAGAATGTAGCATAGGCACAAGATATCATCATTGAGTCATATTCCGGTGGATCACATGTAAAGGGCCGCAGTAACTAAAGCACCAGCATTTGTAGTGCCCGTAAAAGCTTACTTACACACACCTTACTCTACATACCACAAACTACACATAATTCATCCAAGCAGACTTCAAACTTGGAAAAAGCACGAGATTAACAATTTGGTCGTGATGTTAGATGGCATCTATGTCTGAAAGCAAGTGTAATCCCAGCCAAAGCCCTGCACAGCAGTTTCTAATAGTTTCTGACAGAGGCAACTAAAGATATATGGCTTCCATATCACAATGCCTTCAACAAGAAAAGCCCATCTGCATGTATTTAACTAACCAGCAAAGTTTCTCAATGATGCTGCACTTTAAAATGCCAAAAATGTATTCTAGTCTTGGGAAATTTGTGCCATCAGATGCCAGAGATTGGGAAACGTAAGTTTTCAGACATTCAGATTAAAGTAATTAAAGTAGTACATTTCAGCATCTATGCCAGTTAGATGGGAAACTAATTTCTCTCATACAATTCTCTAAAATAAGTGTATACAGTGGAATGTGAATCTAAATGTAAGCATGATAGTATGGAAAAATATAGACAAAATGTGCTCACATCCACTAATCATTTGTACAACGTCTGTCCCAGAAAATGTCACCGAGCCCCTTTTCTTGACAAATGACGCTGTCCTCACCTGGTTACAGGGATCCGTGTCACTGCAGGAGACATGTGTCCCCTACCAGAGCCTTTATGATCTTTCTCAATACTGAAGCACTCTGGAAAAGTCAAATCACAGGAAATGAAAATCTCATTTTCTAGTATACAAAATGGACTTACAAAACTAAGTCTGTTTGGGGTGATTAGGCCAAAGGCTGTTGTTGTTGTGTGTGTTGTGCCTGACCTGATGGCATAATACCCATCTGTCCTGTCTCAGGATGCATCTGGTCAGTCAATCGGGAGCCAAAAGAGGAAGCAGCCGATAGATACCAGCAAGTGTAAAGCCAAGCCAGGGATCATTGAGGAACCAAATAGAGGAAGCAATGTGAAACTCACAGGAGTCAAAGAAAGTGACAGAGGATGGAGATGAAGGTTTAGTGGGAAGTGATAGTGCAAGCAAGGCAGAGGTTAAAAGAAGACCAGTTTCATGTGACCCACCATAGATCTTCTCCCGCGTTGCTTGCTTGTCCTTGGGCACATGAACTCTGACACGTCCGCGTATGGAGCCCATTTCCTCACCTCGGTGACTCAGAAAAGTCTCAAACTGGTCAGATGCACCGGTGACGGAGCGCAAAGCCACACAGCATTCACCTATGGCAAAGATATTTTTTATAAAAATGCTCGTTAGATCAAGTAAAACTTTGTTTATTTATGAGATTTGACACGAGATGTTTGCAAAGCCAAATAAAGGAAGTATTAGTATGGATAAGAATATAGTAAATTTAATACAAAACACTATTGCATTGTGTTTTAACATAGTTGGGTCTTTGAAGGCACTGGTTAGCAATGCTACAGTCATGAAGGGACAAACTTGCTCAGCGACCAACCGTATGATTCAAACCCATCACATGACTTCACAGACAGCAGCATGTGTTGATCTTGAAGATGATCCATCTCAGACATAATTGGAAGGAGCTATAATAGGACACAGAAGTGAAACACAAGTTAAAAAAATAATAAATAGATGAGTTATATTTTAGCCACTTCTCTGTATGAATGCCTGACCTTTGGTAGTTGTTTGAAGGACCAGGCGAGTTTGAGAAACCCAGGAACGTCACAGCTCTGTGAGTCATTCTCACTTGAACGTCGCGTCTCTGCAAAGAGAAATACTAAAGATAAACGACTCTGGTGCATAATGCTTCACAAAAAATTCACTTACTGATATGAAACCATACCTTCAAGGCACAAAGAATGAAATTCAATGAAGAACTTTGCCTTGCTCGCCGTCTTCACAATCGCCTCAATACCTTCGAGAATAATCCAGGCCCTCTCCGTGCTGGAATTTGAATCTGTTTGAATTGAAAATACTGTACTGTTAATTTCACGAAGACATTCTGTCAAAGTGCTTATGTCCAAAGGGACAACAACCATGACAGCACCTGTTTTGGAGGTGGACTGTGATGTCACTCCCACTTGATATGTGGCAAAAACAGGTGAATGATCACTTGTGAAGATGTCATCTGTGCAACCTAGTAAGAGATAATATATTACACAATTTAAAAAGCCGCACTAAATATCTCTGTGTGCTGTTGCTACAGCAACATGACTTTGTGGTAAAGCACATGAGCTGTTAATCATATTTGAAGGAGTGTGTCAAAATAATATCCAGTATCTGTTTTGTTTCAACAGTTTGCTTGAGTTTGTCAAAATAGAAGTGTGGCTTAAAGAGAGGAAATGACCGTTGCTTTCATAATGGCCCACAACCGAGTAAGTTCATTTTATTGGGCGATAGGTGACTGGTCATTACCGCAGCAGTCTGCACGGCTTACCGTATGCAGTGCAGGTGATGTGCGTCTCTGGGTAGGACTTGAACAGAATCCTGTCACACCATGATGGTACATTGACTCGCACCTACAGGAATGCATTTAGCCATAAAATAATCAACAGTGCATTGTATTGGTCTGCGTAAAAATGAAATTCAAATACGTATTCATAGCGTGTGCTCTGAAGGATTTCTGTTATGCCAAACATTCATGTTCTAGAAATGAGTTTAACGCTTAGCCTCCTATTTTTAGAGAGTGGGTCAGCTAGTGTCAATCACCGAAGCACTTCCGACCCTTTAAAGAGGATTAAGTTACAAAAAAGTAACAAATAACTCGTCTTAATGACTGTATATTTACTGTATATTTACTTGAATGATTTAAATTTGATTTTTGGGGTGATTTGGATCCAGCCCTGAAAAGATTGGTGATTATTGTTTGCACACACTTTTACTACATCTTTTCATTCTCAAAAAAAAAAAAAAATACACAGTGAAACAAAAAGTCAGCTTCATGTGAGGCACATGTGCTAATCCAGTTCCAGAATGAAGTAACAACCACCGGCAACCACAGACAATGAGACTTCTTGCAACATGCCACTTTAAAAGTTACCCCAATTTTTGTGAACTATTCAGGTGTAAATATTGTTTTTATTTTCGGGATGTGTAATCTGTTGTGCATTGTTTTTTTTATACATTTCCTTGTTTTTCAGAAAGAAAGAAAAAAGAAAGCAAGCTCACCCCTGAGGTCTTGTACTTTTGCCATAGGTAGCAATCTCTAGAGCCACGTTCATACCGATAGGTGGGTGGAAATGCTATCTTCTCTTCCTCTTAACCATGATAAATAAAGAAAGTGAGAAGAATAAGAAAAGTCAGTGTGGCACATAATGAGATCATACTGTTGCTATTTAGGAAATTGCATTTCAGCATTTTTCACAATGCGTGCAGATATAATACTGGACTTTCAATATAAAACAAGGCAAAACTGAAACTCACTGAAATAGAGAAAGGCTTTCCTTTTGTGTCTCTCTTGGGTCAGCTGGTCGGCACACATTAGCTCCTCAAATTCCCTTTTGGATACATGCTTCAGGATGTCCTGGAGTTAGTAAGCAGTGACATCAGTGTATAGGATGTCACAAATAATTGTTATTTCACATGTACTATTAGGAAAATCTTCAAGTGTGCTAAGTCACTCAGTATGTTAAGAAACAGGAGAACAAGGAAATAAGCAGTGTCAGTCTGACCTGTACGTCCAGGTCAAGCCTGTAGTTGAGGTCTCCACACCAGAAGAGATGGGTGAACCGCAGGCTTATGTCAAAAGCAAAGAGCTGTTTGTCACCCAGAGACAGCAGCCTGAGGATGTCCACAAAGTTCTGGTTCCTCCTGGACATTAAACAAAAAGAGATACAACAAAATAAAAAGGGTTTTTTTTGAAGAGCAAGAAACGACCAGAGCACACAAAATTTCTAAACACATTTGGAGAATGCACCTCAGGACTTTGTCGCTTCCAGACGTCAGGTGGCAATTGACGAACCCAAAGGACGTTCCATTGAAGTGGAAGGAGACCCCAACAGCTCCCTTGTTACCTGAAACAATAGAAGCAGTCAACCTTAAATCTACAGGTTAATGAAACATCTTGTCCTATCAACAATCATGCACAGAGTTTGGGGGGTCTTGCTGTATATTTACTGAATTTGCTTTGTGTGCACTTGTGATGGTGAGATCATGCAGAGCAGCCTACCCAATGTGTTCCCCAAGCCAGTCTTCACGTTGGCTGTGTTCACATGGCTGATGCGACTCTCATGCTCAGGCTTTACAAACACGGCCAGCCTTATATTCCAGAGGGACTGCACTGCCACCTACAGGACAATACCCCACATTGTAATACTGCATTTTTGTTTCCAACCAGTCAAAACAATTATTTAACGGTTTCCAAAAAGGCAAACTCTGGAATGAAATGCTTTATTTTTAGAGTGTGTTGTTGTTAAAAATGTTCCCGTTTAAACATTTTTACTGCATGAGACAAAATGTGTGTTCCCATGCACTTCGTCATCTAAGGAGCTTAGAAAGAAAAGCTCTGGACTTCAGAACCGAAGAAGCAACTTAAAGAAGTCCAGACGCTTTTCTTTCTAAGCTCCTTAGACTAAAATGACCTGGATGACTGAGAACCTACACAGACATGCACTTAGTCATGCATATATATTAATATTTGGGCTTTCACATAAGTGTTATTGCCCTTTAAAATTCTAAAGTGTTATTGTTTTAATTGTATATGCTATAAGAAGAATAAAGCACTGATTTACATGAGCTTAAAATTAAACTTTAATGACAGAGGTGACCCAATTGTAGAACATGGCAAAAGATTGATATTGATATTCATTTAACCTGTAAAGTAAACTGTAGGACTAATGTTGATCTTTTTTTTAAGGTAAGCCTCATTTTTGAAATACTTCTGGTCAGATCAAAGGTATTATAGCGCATGAACTCACCGTTTGTAAAAAAAAAAAGTCAAACAGAATAATATAAAATTAAATATGTGGAGATTTTGGGCTGTGTAAAGATAAATGTTTTAATAGCTGGATGATTCTTTTAGAGGTATGAACGTGGACTGAATGAATTCTGTAAGGAGCATTTGGAAAACTGAAATTCGGTATTAAAAACATTTTTTTAAATTTAGTTTTAATAATGTAATTATATAAATCCAAAGCTGCAGGACATGAACATAATGTGATGTTATGTATGTAAATAATAAATAAAAGACAATTAAAATGCTGTTGTGCAGAACAACTCATGAGCTGACTGTGAAATAAAGCTCCTCACTTTATCCTATTAGTGGACCTTGCCTCTGATTGTTGAAGTAATTATTACATTTCTATGACAATTAACAAACTTTGATGTATAAATTCAATCAACCTCTTATTTAATTCATCTGGATGTAACGTTTTCAGTGGGTGAAACATTTCTTTGATCATCCAAGTGACTTCTCTTAGACTGAAGAAGTCACTGATGAACAGATGAACAAAATCAGCTTTTTGGGATTTGCTTATCTGGATGATTTAACATGCATTTAACAACCCATCTCTCTACATTTACATGTGATGGATTTAGATTAATTTACTCCATATTTAGCCATGGGAATCACAGAATTCAGCTGAGAAGAAAATTGAGAAAAGGACACCTACTTGTTTGAAATCAATGTGAGTATAGCTGCGAAGGGTTGCTTTGATGTGATCTGTCCACTCTCTTTCCCCCTGGGGGTTTTCCTGAGTCCCTAAGGCATAGATGTCATGAGGAAGCAAGGCGGTTGAGTCATCAGGGGTGTGTCCCAGACCGCAGCAGGTCACCCACGACTGTAGACTTCGAGGAGGAGGGGAGCCACCTGCACAATTAAAACAGAAGAAGTCAGAGTTAAAAAGATCACCTAACAATAACTCAGCACAATGTTGTCTGGCTGTGAAAAAAGACTCCCATTGTGTTTTAATGTTTACCCATATTCCAGGTGCCAACAAAAACGGAGATCACATCAGGTTCACTCCGCTGAGAGTGCCTGGTTTTCATCAGCTGGAGGAGCTGGCAGAACGCATCGCATTTCTAAAAGAAATGACAGTGAGTTATGATGAGAGAAACAGCAGATTCCAGTAAATGAAAAACTTCAGTATCGCGCCTTACCCGTGCACTCTCAAACGTCATCTCCCGCGGTGTGCTGTGGTGGCTGTCAACCATCATGCGTACCTTGGCTGGACTGCTCTGAAACTTGACAATCTGAAGGACTGATAAAGAGGGAAAAAACGGAAAATAATAAAGTAATACATACATATAATAATTATTAAACAATATTTTTGCTTTGAAGACATACGTTTTAGCCACTGTAAATAGCTAGGAAACAAAGCAAAGATTTCCTTACTTCTGTCATGTGAGACTCTTTCTATACCAAATGAGCCAGTCTTCTTGTCAAAAAGCAACACTCCTGCGTCCACATCCACAGAAACAGTTTGTCTGCCATACCTCAACATCTTCACCTGAAAAAAGACATCAGTACATTTAAGGTCAGAGATGAGTTCATTTGTCTTGCTTTCAGTCATCTCTTTAAAAGATGGCATGTAAGTGAAGAACAGACTATAGATTTTTGATTGTAGTAAAACTTGAGGCTTTTTCTCACTCTAGTTTACCTGAAAGGAGTAGACTGGCAGCTGCCGGGCATTGCTCTTTGCGGGGGTTACACAGGTCGGTGATGGTTCAGGAGGGGGTGGGTTGGGCTGCACTGCCAGGTTGTGATTAGTCACAGCATCTTGTAAAGCTTTTAATACCTTTATGGGAAAATGATATCAAATGCATTGTTGCAATGTATAACTTGTGCTGTCTATCAGGGGAAAAAAAGGGGGTTGTTTTAATTTATGTATAATTATTAACACTTTATCATCACTTAACCGAACGCTATGACTAAAGGTAAACTTTGGAAAGGATAAAGACTAACAAAAAGAGCTGCCTGGTAGTTTGTTAAAGACTTTTAATTCTAAGTTATGTAGCTTTATTGCCCATGTAAGAAGTATATGAATGAGTTTTCGAGTGTTAGACCTTTTTCAGCTCCACAGCAGAAGTTTTATTTTCATCGTAAACGTACCTTTTTCTCCAAAGAAGAAAGGAGACTGACCAAAGCTGAGATCTTACACAACAGGTTCTCTATATCCATCTCTGAACCCTTGTTAACAATAAAAAAAAAAGCACTCAATTAGTTTGTCTATATGGATGTCTACTACATTTAGTGCATAATGTTAAGAAAAAAAAACATAATATATAGTTTGTATTGTACCTGTGCCTTGAGGGGTGTTAAGGAGCAGCTAGGATGGTCAAAGACTTTGGCCAGGGTCTCCAGACTTGAGAGAGTCAGATCAATCTCACTGTTGAATAAATAAATGCACAATTTTAATTTACCCATTATTCATCTGTTATTCCTAACTTCTTATCCAATTCAGGGTCATGAGGAAGCTGGAGCCTATCCCGAAAGGTGAGGTAAACCCTGGGAATGTCTATCACAGGGCTAACAGAGAGTAACATCGCTCAGTCTCAAAATCACACCTGTAGACAATTTAACATTAGAATAATAATAATATCTATGAACTGCAGGAGAAAGCTGGTTTACCACAAGAGCACCCACACAGGTACAAGAAGAAGATATGAACTCCACAGAAAGACCTCAGTGGACCTGCGATAGATTCAAACCCAGAACCTCCTTGTGAGGCAATAGTGCTAATGACTTTACCATCATGCTTTCCTAATCAGTCTCAAACATACGTAAATTTTAAAGAAGTGAATCAAAAATTAAAAGTCTATTGCAGGTGAACTAGTATATATCCTGCATATAGCAAACAATGACACCTTGTGTGTGGCAATAACAATCCGTACACTGCAGGCTGCTACAACTGGTCAAAAGCTCAGCACTGAAATCAAGTGTGAAATTATGCTAACCTGTTGAGGCCTTGGCAGGCAGCACCCAGAGTGCGTTTGAGGTGGCATAGTGTTGTTGCCCCTTTATGCACATTCTCAATGTCAAGAGGAAGCTCACTGAAGAGGTAGTCATTCAACAGGCCAATCACATCACCTGCAGTACTATTAAATAAACAAGGAAAAAATCAGATTATATTGTATAAAGCATGAAAGCCATCTTTTTTGTACTGAATATGAGAGAAACAGAGTAGGCTAAGAGCAGAGGTTTAACACAGAGCAGACAGTTTATTAATAGGGCAAAAAAGTCAAAAGAGGGAAGTGCTTCGCAAATAGTTGCTATGCTTGATCGCCAACAGGTGCATGAGCTAATAAAAGAGCTGATTAGATGCAATCATATTAACGTGAAAATAGAAATTAATATGCAGCATAAGTTTGTAAGAAACCACATTCATGCATGTGACTTTATGTGATGCAGTAATATCAAATATGGACACTTCTTATTAAAAAAGGCTAATAATTTATAACATAAACTGTGCAAGGAATATCTCTGAAATAGGTGTATTTTTGGCAATGGAATTAATTAATAAATATACCTGGATGTGTTTAGCTCTTGCAACTTATCGAGAAACAGGGCACGAGGGGCTGCTTTTGCTGGGGAGCCTATGAAAGGTACTGTGCCGACAGACGCTGGAGCAGAAGTTGGCTTCTCATCATCTGTGCATACGCGAAACACAACATTTGAACATTACAGCACAGAGTGAAGGATCTAGACATCGCTATTAAAGCCACATGTTTTATTATGTGTACAACATGCAGGTTAATAAAGGGTACAGAAAAAACTGATTTATCGTGACATCCAACCTGAGCTCTCGTCACCACTGTCCGTATCACGGGGTACAGGATACAGCAGAGGAGTGACCAGGCCTTTGTGGGGTTGCTGATACCCCAACACCAAGTCCTCCAGTGTCCGGAAACAATTCACCTGCACCCCTTGTGTTGTCTATAAAACACACAAATGCAACAGCAGATGATTCATTTTATGTCTGGTTTAAAATGTCTTGACCTAGCATAAATTCTCATTCTACACAGGAAGAAAACCAAAAAAAAGGAATGCAGAAGGTAAGGGATGCAATAATTCTGTTTAAATCTGTCGAGTAGTTTGAATTAAAAAGAGTATTTCACTTTTAAAAGGTTGTGCATAGAAGTACAGATATGACTGCATAGCTTCAACGTATATGTAAAAGAATGTGCTGCTATATGAAGGCCTTATTTGGATCCACAAACACTGAAATGAGAAGTTCTTAAACTTGTTAAGAATCAACGATGAGATTTCAAGATTGTTAAGAGAAAATCTTCCCCGACTGTGTTATAAAAGAATTAAATTACTAAGTAGATTTTAATTTGTACAACATATCTTTCAATGAATGTTTCACACCAGACCTCCACCCCCTTTCCTCTTCCGAAATCTTGCTTGGTAGAGCAAAGCAGAAGTATTGATTTGCATGACAGAAAAGGGCACATGCAGATGATTTGCTGTGATAAAAGGTGTCCCTGAGAGATTTAGAAAGCTTTCCCTTGTGGCCCAACAGAGAGATGACATCACTTCCAGCTATTTCCTGACTATAGCAGCACTTAGCTCTCTGTTTCACTGTGGTCCTGCATAAAAAAAACCCTCTAAAATCCCCTCACCACATAATAACAAATTTCTTTTCAAAATTATCTTTAATACATGACTAGATTCATACAACACACATTAAAACCACAAGCTCAAGTAAGCCTTCTCTAAAGGTTTTCACTAAAATCTGGAAAACTTAAAGTAACTGAAAGCAGCATGATTGGAATTTAAGATAAAGAAAAGATGCTGCCATAGGTACTCACACTCTACAAAATGGCATGGTACATATTAGACCACAAAACCAAGTGTGCCCTTTTCCTGTGCCCTCCTTTAGAAGTTTTTGTTTTCGTTTTGTGGTGAGAAACCAGTTTTTGGCTTGAGCTAAATGTCTGTTTTGCCAGGAACTCTTCAAATAGTATTTTTATACCACAAGGGTCTCTTGAAAAGCAATTAAAAAGAAATGAAAAGGAATAGAAGACAGTGAAAGACAAAATTGGCCCCAAAATATCTCCATGGCCCTCTTGGAAAAACAAAAAGGCAAGCGCACGACTAGTGAGTTAGTGGAGCAAATCCAGTGAGGGAAAATACATACTGAAGGTTTATACACATGGCAGTGGAAAAACAACTGAAATAGCAACAGAGTTTTAGGTCTTTATTGGAAACTGGAGGAATTTTCCAAGTCAGCGGCCTTAAAAAAACAAACTGCCAGACAATCACTATTAAACTTGTTATTGAACTTTAATAAGCAGACACTGCTATAAAAAAAAGAAAGGTCAGAGATGATTTGTGGTTTATGCCCCAAAAATATTTATTCCTCTCACTCACCCACTGAGTGCGTGCTTTTGTTGGTGCAAACTTTGTGCTTGTGTGTGTTCTTTAATAGTCTAATAATCAGGTCATTTGCGAACTAAATACGCCTGCTCGAAGCATCAAAAACAGACACATACCATCTCTGGCTTAAACTCTCCCACATCCAACAGAATCATTACGCTTAACACAAACAGCCCCATACATACACATGACAAATAAGCACACCCATTGGTCAATGACTTAGTGTGTGGGTTGAGTAGGAATCTTTGAGACATTAAAACAATTTCTCCTCTGTGCTGCTGAGCTCATGCTGCAAGCATGCAGCCACATGGCAGAGATGCCATTCAAACAACAAAGTTACTGCAGTTGTAACAGAGTCTTTACAGAGACGAAACTCAAACATGTTCCTGTTCTCCTCACAACAGGCAAAAACAAACCAACGTTTGATCCTTCTAACTTGAGTCGTACTCCCCTCCGTGTGCACAGTTTGTGACAAGGTTTGAGACGCGTATGGTGTGGTGTTTTTACTTGGGTCCTTTTTTCCAGGAAGAGCATCCAGGGCCATGTGACAGTGAGCACTCACCTGAACTGCTAGAAGACCATCTGCGTCAGGAAGAATACGATAGGTGTGAACATGACGTTGGAACCTTTAGAAACCAAAAATTACAGTGGTTATTGGTACTGCAAAATACTACAAGGCAAATGCTCAAAGGCAAAGTGTGCATAAATGTAGGTTTTTTTAAGGATCCCATGTGGATCCCATGTGTGTATTAAAGACAATAATTTTCTCAGTAGTTTTACAGATCACTGACTACAGATCAACAATGTGTCAAAGAAGAACATAATCTCCATCCATCACTTCAAAAGACACATTCAGGCAGCATATAAAGATGAACAGGTTTAAAGTGTTTTGCTACAGTATATTACATGAAGAAAGTGATGGAAGAAAGGGTCAGTACAAAAAGGGGGGAGGGGGGCAATTTCAAAGAGTGAATGAGATACTGAGAAAAGAATGAAGGGAAAGTAGGAGCACTGTGACCAGCCAGGCTCAGCTTTCAGGAATGTATCTGGCTTTGGCTGATGAGCAGTCAGCGTAGTGCGGTCGCTGGAGCTCCTGCCCACTTTCAGGGGCCCCAGGGAAGAAAGAGGGGTAAGTGGGGAAACAGGGAGCAATGAGCTAGGGTTAGACAGCCTGTGATGGACTTTACTTGGACGATACCATCTGACTAGTCTGGAGAGTGTGTATTTGTGAAGTCTGCCCAGCGTGTAGGCACTTTTAGCCACAGATGTTCCTTCACTGCCTTCTGCCAAATGATGGTGAAAGTGATGGATATGACAGGATGAGAAAAGCTGCTGAATCAATTTACAAATGACGACATTCTGTAGAGCTAAATGCTTAATATTTGCCAGGTCTATGTGCCAAAATCGAAATGTCTTACATGGGTAGGTGTACTTATTTCTGGTTTTGTGTAAAAACAGAACAATAAATGAGAAATTTGATATTTTCAGTGAGCTAAAACAAATAAAATGAGACTTTCTTCCAATACATTTCGCAATATTAATACAGAGGGTCACTTATTATTGCATTTTCCCTTCTAAGTTCTGAGGGATACAGCATTACTATCAATGGCTTCACATTTAAAATGTGCTTGTTATTAATATACCGCCTAAAGCAGGGGTGTCAAACTCAAATACACAGTGGGCCAAAATTCAAAACTGGAACAAAGTCGCGGGCTAACATTAATATTTATTGAAATATATTTATTCCTCCAGATATAAGAATGAATCTTTTTTTATGGACTCAAACACGTTTTGCTGAAAAACTGAATATGGAACAAGCAAAGCTTAATACTAAACAATATATATATTAGCCAGTAGGCCAGCTCTGATAGTAATTTGGTATGGCTTCGCGGGCCAAATGTAATTAGGCTGCGGGCCAAATTTGGCCCGCGGGCCAGAGTTTGACACCTATGGCCTAAAGAGTATAGTCCATAAGATAATTGTGTTCGATTATGAGAGGCAAACGGCTCACTCTCTAAGTATGTGAAATTGTGTGTGTGTGTGTGTACTCACAGCAGGCATAATGCATAGGCTCCTGGCACAGACTCACTGTCTCTCACTAGGTAGCTGCCATCCCTCCCTGCCCGTGCCAACAAGTCCTCTGCATACACACGGCTGATGTCACGGTGATACCATGCTGCCGTAGCCATGGCAAACAATGTTGAGAGTTATGATCATAAAAATAATCCACATGAGGTGATGACATAGGTTTACTGTCACACTTGCTCTGATAGCACCGCACTGGAGCTCTGTCACCTATGTCATTAGCCACTGAGTGTGCTGAGTGGTCTACTTTAGTGTTTCAGCCTTTCCCATGATCCTCTTCTTCATGACCAAAGTGTCAAAAAGAAGAAAATTCTATCAGCTAGCACTTCCTGGGTTCCTGTTGTTTTCTTCTGGGTCACATATCCTGTTGAATTGAGGTCACAAAGAAGAAATATCCAGCTGAGCGCAAGGTTAGTCCACTCCAGCAACAGCCTTCAGTCCATTTATCTGGTAATATCCTTGTGTAGAGAAAGACCTAGTTACAGTTTTTGGTCGCAAGTTGCTGCACCTAGGTGGGTGTGTTGCTCCAACAAACACAGACCATCATAACAGAGTGAGGGAGGGAGAAAGAGAGAGAAGGAGGTAGAAGAAAAACAGCGAGAAGTGCAGAGTCTGAATGAAACAGCCACCCCTCAGGCAATGACGGAGCCTCTAGCTAAACCACAAACACAAGCCCTCCTCTTGTCCCAAAACAAAAGCCCCACATGCAAACAACAGGAAAAGAAGAACCAAGAATGGCAAAATAAACAAATCAAGCTGCACACACAGCACTTACACACTCCCAGGCAAACACGCAGGCAGCAAAGACAGAAACATACCAGATGGAACTCAGTCAGCACTAAAACCAGACAGGCATGCAACAGAAACCAGACTAATTCAAATGATTTCCCAGCTCTGTTGCCATATAAGGGAATAGGAACACCCTCCAAAAGTTCAGCTGATCACTGCAGTTGCCTTTCCTTCTTCCAAGCTCAGATTCCATTTGGAGTTTGTTTGGTTGGATGTAGGCTACTCTGGGAAATTTACTTTCATGCTGGAAGAGTGTGCTGCTGTGTGTGTCTCGTCAGAAAGGTTCCGTCTGCTCTGGCGTGGTCTCCAGCGGATCTTCAGAGTGCTGTCAGAGCAGAGGGAGGGAGCACAGAGGCAGAGGACAACCCCATAAGAGCACAGGGCAGACAGAGGAAGTGACTCGACATTCCAGATGGCGGACATAGCCAGGAGAATTCTTGTGAGGCCCTCAGCTTCACCACCGGAGTGTGAAACAGAATGCTGCTTCCTTTTTGTTATTTCCTCCCCATTTATTTTCTTCTTCTTCTTTCCCCTGCCTTTTGTCTTCCCTCAAATTCTAAACAGAAAGCACAGCTCTCCCCTCATCGGTGAGCTCTTTGGCTTAACTTCAATTTCTTCCTCATTTGCCAGCATCCTTATCCTCAGACATTTCAGATTCTGGCCAGCATTTCACCCCTTCTTTCTGTCAGCCAACCCGCTTTCTTGTTCTAACCCTCCCTTCACTTCCCTTCCTCTATTGCTCACTCGTTCACTCCCAGCTAAACGCTGTGTCCATATGGTTATGATCATCCCTAACATTCTTATTTTTGCCCTTCTAAAGCATCACTCATTATTCAGCCCTCCTACGTTCCTCCCACTACATTAGCTGGAGCGAATAACTCTGTGGGAAGCTGTTACTGTTCTGCCTCTTGCTACTCAGCAGAAATGTGCTGACCACCAACCACAGAGCCCATAAAACAAATAGACACAAGTACATCCCAATCTGATGATGCATCTACCTAACTCTCAATCTGTGATCAGTTCTTTTTAGAATAACCATGTGCTTTACACAGCATATTACTGGACCATAAAAGCCAAGCTGAAGCACTATATGCTAACTAGCACACCCAAGGTGACAAGGAAACAATTAATTCACCCGCTAATGTTTACCAGGGATTCATTTGTGATTATCTTAGTTTTGGTAATTATGATTGACAATTACATAACTGTGCCTGAAATGTCATTGCTGGTTTGGCTGGTATTTTAAAAATATGATCTGATGGTTCATCTGATGATGAAAATCCAAAGTGATTACAAATCATACATATGGTAAAATAAATAAATAAATAAATAAAAATAAGGGTAATTTATCAAATACTGTTAAAACACTTCGAACCTTAATAATAATAATAATATCCATCCATCCATTTGCTTCCGCTTATCCTTTCAGGGTCGCGGGGGGCGCTGGAGCCTATCCCAGCTGTCATAGGGCAAGAGCAGCAGCAGAGCAGCTAAAAGCTCTGCTTCCCGTGGTGGGTTGTGCTACAAGAAAAGCCAGACTGGGTGAGTAGAAATCATTCACCCTGATGCAATCTGTTCATTATTTTATGCCAGGCCAACAGATATTAAGATAAACTGACTGGTACTTACATAGCACTTTTCTAATAACAATAAGATGACAATAAGATGAAATAAGATGAAATGTTTAATTCTTGAAACATAATGACTATATATTATATTTCAACAACATTTCAGTTGTTGTTCAGATGTTGTCAATCAAAAACCACTCAAGAGACAGTATCCACCCCAGAGTCAGATCACTAGGTAGGAATCACTACATGATTCTTGGATGTCAGTCAGGATAGCAGATTGTTATTCTTATATTCATGAATTTAAGGATGTCACACCTTGTGGCCTTTACATATGGCTAGAAGAAAGAGAGAAGTGAGAGGACAACAGTACATAACAGAAAAAAATATTGATCACATCAGACACAGAATGAAAGAAGAAACAGGGAGGAGGCTGATTGCAAAGTCAACTGTAAGCAGGCAAAAGCAACTTAAAAAGTGTGTCATATATGCGGTTTTCCAGTTGAAGGTTAGAGCGGTGTATCGGCTAAGCCATCAGCTGGTGTGGGCTAGCAGTGAGCTGCCAGACTGAGCGCAGCAACTTAAACAAATGCCATGCTCAATTTCTCAAGTTTTAGTTTAGGTTTTTCAAAGAGAGAGAGAGTAGGTGGATTCACTGGAAGTTAGTGACCAGAAGAGCTCTTCACCAGAATCAAAGTTATGATAAACACTGACAAGTTCAATATTATTCCTGCTAAAATCTCTTTGTTTAGTCATAGATTTTTGTATATAACATTCTAACAAACCACAATTGTTGTGCAATGGTAATTGGTTTCTGTCACATCTGTTACTCTATCCAGTTCTTTCAAATGTTGTGCTTATGTAAGGCAAGGACTGGGCAGGATACTGAAACAGACAGAGACGGGCAAATGTACTCCAAGAGTCATCTGCTCGCTCTCATTTGCCAATGCTGGCAGTCAAATCAGCTTTTGAAACTGACTTTTATCCTTCTCTTTACCTTGAATCAGAAACCCTGTCTGTCTGTATGGTAAAGATGCTTGATGAGCTTTAGAGTTGCATGGATCAATAATATAACAGTCAAAATACAAAATATTTTGTAAAATAATACGACAAGTAATGGCAAGAGTTGAGCTTGATAAAAAACATACTCAGTATTCCTAAATCATCTCCACTATAGGATGAATTAAACTGCCCTTACAAAAATGTAAACTGCTACCAGTGTAAAGTATAGCTGTTAGACTGATTGACTTTAAGAATAAACACAATCCCCAATAAGGCACATTATAAATCACAAATCGTTGACAAATAATTGCTCTCCTTTTGGATGATTAGGCATCTTAGCAGCGATCTTTCTAACTGATGCCACAACCACTTCAAGTTACAGCATCTTTTCAGTTAAGTTAATGAGCAGCAGCTGCTAAAAATACCATGGTTAAAGGTCACACAGGAGGCACGGAGTACAAGTGGCATAAGGCCAACAGGTCAGCCTACCTGACATGACGAGTTCACAGTATGTGTAAATAATTAAAATCGGTGATGTTAATTGTAATGATGTGCACCAATAAATTTTTGCTCAAGGTTACACCGACAGCATCTCACACTGTTGGAAATTGATGTAATTGGCTCAGCATCTGAACTAATGGAGTTACTGTTAGCAACAAACACTGCAAGTCTGTCTAAATTTAGCACCATGATGAAGACTGTGTTGCTAAGAGGTAGTTAATACCATGGTGCTGTAATACAATGGGACAAGTCAGCAATCCCTTTGAGAGACAATACTGACTGTCTATATAAAGTGCTTGCCTAAATTGTCACCAGATTAGCTATAAGGGGCTTATGTGGACGTATGTGACATCACACAACCAAAGGTTTAAAAAAATAAAATAAAATAAACAAACCGAGAGAGACTTAAAATGGTGTATGAACATAAACTATTATAAAGCTAGTCACTGTGGTGCCTTTAGAAACACAAGCCCTAAAGAAAAAACTTCTTCCCTCTCAATAAACATGAAGCAGTAATTTTGAGTGAAATGTAATTGAAATATATTATATCAAAGTTTTTTTTTATTTGAAATATTAATCATTAAGGAAATGTACTTGCTATAAACTGAAAGTATAGCAATCAAGTAAAGTTCAAATCAACAGATTTCATTACATTTAACACTTAAAATTAGACTTATAATTTAGATGTAGTTAAATTTGTTAAAGTTAGCATTTAGGGTATTTTGGAGAGTGTGTTTGTACCACTTTTGCGTCCATGTTTTCCATCTTTTAAAAAAAAAAAAAATTTGTCTCATGTTTTAAGTTTTAACTTTCTATTCCACTTTTAATTTTGTCATGAAGGCTCTCAATGATATCAAGGGTCACAATCTAGATTTCTGCTGGACCCCAGAGTATGTTAGGCCCAAGCCAATAGCTACCCAGACTAGAGGCCAGCCAGTCGACTTTTAGCTTGCTTGCTCAGCCTAGACTGCTGTTTGCTAGCCAGTAAAAATGTCAACTTTCACACAGTTAGCTAATTGCCTAACTGATTTCACCTTTTTTGGGAAGGGGACATGCTGGTGTTCTTCACGTATGCCCAGCAGCCTTGGTGATATCTCTTAGCCTCCTGGGTCACTTAAAACCAATTTAGCTCTTGAGTCATCTGGCACCCTTCTTTTTTTCTGAGTGTGCAAGACCTGTCAACACCTCTCCTGCTCTTCTTCTGCTCTTGGGTCGACATTTGATCTATTCATGCCTCAGCTGAAACATCATCTGTTCCTTGGCCGACTACTGTTATTTTTCTGGGTCGACTAACACCTCATCTGTTTCGAAAAGATGGATGATGCCCAAACCTAGGTCCCATCCTCAGACAGCTACATCCCTACATCTCTTTGCCTCATTTTCAATCGACACAAGAACAGTTTCTGAACCCAAGTCCACTCACAATTTACCGATTTCTGAGACAGTTCTTAGTTAGCATAGTATTCCCTTCTTCCTGAGTCAAAGTTTACTGACATCCCCGTATTACTAAGAGTCCTGAGACTTTGAGTCTGTTGATATTTCTTCTATTTCTAAATTGTTACTGAGTTGACAGCTTAAAGCATTTTGGATCCCTTTCTTAACTGCAGGACATCAAAGGAAACACCTGAGCACTGTCAATTCTAGGGTGTTAAAATCACCAGGTTCCACATAAAGATGCTCCTGTATATCCCCTACCTTCCAAAAGTAATTGTTTACTTTCTCACGATAACTTTTTGTGTATTAGAGCAATTGGAAGCTTGCTTTTCAATCCCTTAAGCTGTGCAAGATCTTACTGCTTTATTAGAATCACAGAAAACATTGAAGTGAAGCTGATTGTTTTTTATACTGCACTATAGTGGAATGATCAGGACAGCTTTAACCTATTAAAGAGATTTAACACCTACGTGGTGATCCGGTGCTGTTTTTCACACCAGTGCTGTCTTGCAAGGACAGCTTTAAAGAGATCTCAAACCTTGTACCTGTATAACAGTTGCAGAGAGGCCAACACACACATACACCCATCTCATTCATTATTCTTGACTGCCAAGGTGTGACAATCCATCCAGCTCGCTTATTTATCAATTAACTACTTCAGGCTAAAGAAAAGATGTTTGATCTGCTAAAGGTCACTGCTAATAAATGCTGGTGCTTTGGCAGACATTAAAGGCGGGTCAAACAAATGCCTACAGTTCAAGTAGACCAGTTTCATAGAGCCCAAACTAACAGATCCTCATTAACTTAAAGCCAAATATTCCAAACCACGGAATCATGGCATAGCCACAAATTCTGCTTCAGTTTTCATACTTCAAATAGGATCCAAAATTGGCATGACATCACAATATACTCGTGCTTATCATTAAGTTGCTCAATCAACCATGCTCATAGCTAAACAGTAGAACTGCCAGGATGATTTTGTAATCAGACTGATGCTAGCTGTAAGGCCGTGTTCCTTGTGCAACATTAAGTCACTTGGATTTATGTAAACCTCCTATGTGCACAGATTGGGCAAGGCTTGGTGGAGGAGCCATCTGTCGACCTGCTAAAATCCTACTAATACCACTCTACTCTAGTTTAAGCTATAAGAAAAGGAGTCCTTGAACATTTAGTCCATTCACAAGGCATTCTTTACAGCTTAGCAAGTCTTAATTAGTATTTTAAGACCATCTGAAGCTTGAGAGCAAAGAATTCATGAAAATTTTGTTACTAAACTATATTATTGCACCATACCTGCAAAGTATCAAATTCCCAGTTTTATTCATGCATACATTTACTTCTTAAAAAAGCTCAAATCAATACATAAAATGAAAAGTTTTTCTGCATTACATGCTGTACTAATGCCAAGGCTCCTATCGTTATCTTTTATGTTGAAATTACGTGCACAGTATTATTTTTAAACATGCTGTAGGTTAAAACAGTAGTGTTATAATGAAATAATCAGATTTTCTCCAAAACAGCCTTCTTCAGGACAGTAAGCTTAAGAGGAGAGTTTCAAGGTTGGGAGGTCATAGTATAAAAGCAATAGGGAGTCCGTGATTGGCAGGCACTTAAACTATCAACAGTGAAGGATTAGAGAGCACAGCAGAGACGACTCACTGTCAGAACCGAGGGCACGGTAAGTTAGCGTTTTTCTTGCTGACCTGCAGCATAATAGAATCAGATGAAGAAGGTATATGAAGAAGGTATCGGATCACTGTAACTGCACAGAACAGAGTCAGCATTTGTTGGAAATTTATCACGGTATTATTACATGGGAATATGTAGTTTTTATCAATATTTATATATCCGTTAACAAGGAGCGCATGGTCTGTGTCACGCTAGGTATTAGGAATGTTGTTTATTATGATTATGATCTTAAACTAACCATAAAATCAGAAAGATCCTTTCCTATTAGAAGTTATAGGGAACAACATGACTGTCGTTTGCCATAGTGTCATCACTGAGGAGCTTTCTAGCGTGTACTGTACCGGCATAATAAACTAAAATTGACACAGATAACCAAAGCACCTAATAGTTATAGCTTTTGTTACTATCTCGTGTTTTGAGCTATTTATGACTTTATTGTGTTTTGGGGTTTTTTGCAGAGTGGACCTAAAATTTTGCCATCGACATGTCCAAGTGAGTGTGAAAGGTTTAAGGCTTATTCATCAACAATGTTAATATTGTGACAGTTTTAGAAAGGTTAAAAATCAACCATCAAACTTTCAATATAAAATCCAAAAAGAACTTTAGGCAACCTGTTTAATGCAGTTAAATATGAATGATTTCTAAATAATTAATTAATTTTGATTATTTATTTTATAATCACGAAAAGTTGTTCATGAGGGATGAAAGCGATAATTAATTTAGAAGAAACAAGGATAGTAGATTGGATGTAACATCGTGACAGAAGTAGCTTCTGCAACAACCTTAAAACTTCTTAATTGCCCCTTGGGGATAAATTAAGTCTTTCTGATTCTGATTCTGATTTATTTTATACTTTTTAGACACTTAAGAAAAAATCCTTATTAAGATGGATTTTGTGGATTGGAAAAGCATTAAAAGGATTATGTGGCATTTGAAAGCGACAAACACCACCAAGGATTACCTGTTTGTTTACTACATCCGCCCAGAACAAAAGGATTGCACTCTTGCACTCTCCATATCTTGGGATAAATCTGGGTGTTAAATTTGCCAATTCTGCCACTACTTTTTGTTTTGTAGCATAAACAGCTATTTCATAAAATAGCCTGCCTAACCCAGTATTGATCCAACTATGTCATTTTCATATTTTATATGATGTTTAACTTTGTTTACTCAGCTTACCCAATCACACGTCTTACGTTCAGATTAGACATTTGTAGCAGCAGGTTCAATTCGACTTTAAGCACTAATCCATCCTCACAGGAGAGGAGCAAGGGAGTTGATGGCAAGTGGGAGGTTATCCAGGACAAAAACTAGAAAAGTTGTAAGCGCACAAATATGTTATAGAAGACAACTTAGAAAATAGGGGGAAAGAGCTCATTATTTATAATCAAGCAAAAATAATGAAATTATGGGTCACTGCTCATTTAGACTTAACATCTTGTGTTTTTGTCTGCATGTGTTTTAGGGCCTTTTTTTTAGGACTTTCAGGTTCAAATACTCTTCAGATTCAGATTCTTTTCTTTTTTTTTCATTTCCAGAGTATTTAAGAAGACCAGTAGGAATGGAACTGTAAGTGGCTTCTACAATATAATCATTACAGGGCACCCCTTGAGCACAGGGAGGAGTGCAATTTGTATGTTGCTATTCCAACTTCCCGAAATAGCGTCCACATTTTTTTTAATCTTGTGGAGGAGTAACCGTTTTCCTTTTTCTTCATTTCATATAGATTGCCTTGTACTTGGGGAAAAGGGACTTTGTGGACAATGTGGATTCAGTAGAAATAGTTGGTGCGTGGCAAAACTGCATCCTGATATATGTGAATATATGAACTTATAAGAATCTCTGTGAAAGATCTAAGGCTGTGGATTGACTCTTCTCATATTTGCAGAAGGGGTAGTTAAAGTGGATCCTTCTGGTCTTAACAACAGAAAAGGTATTTTACTTTATAGTCTGCAAATCATAAAAGTTATAAGCGATGATTTACTGACACAGACTGAAACAACACATTTTTCCACTGCAGTGTATGTCTATCTTGCTTGTGCCTTCCGCTATGGAAGTGATGACTTGGATGTCATCGGACTGACCTTCAGAAGGGACATCTGGCTACATCGCATTCAGGTGTATCCACCTACGGGTGGCAGCGAAGCTAAATCCCCAATGATGGAATCCCTCTTGAAAAAAGTTGGAGAGCAGGGGCACGCCTTTTCCTTCCAGGTCCAAACCCTTAATCTTTCTCTTTGCGTAACAACAAATAAATTATTTTCAATGCAAGGTATTTTGATTAACCTTAGATCATATCCCCGCTTTTATTTTAAAATCATTTTAAAGTGTAACGTTCATGTATGTGACTCATTTCTTCTTTTTCCAGATGCCACCAAATCTTCCATGCTCAGTTTCCTTACAGCCTGGGCTAAATGATTCCGGCAAGGTACAGTTACCATCCAGTGTTATTGTTTGCTTTCTTTAAGTCTTACACATTGTGTTAAATGTTTGGAAAAATTAATTTATCTGGATTTCGCCTTGTTGTAGGCTTGCGGTGTGGACTTTGAGATTAAAGCATACATTGCCAACGCACCTGACAATCCAGATGAAGTCATTCAAAAAAAGTATGTTTGTGCAGCGTCATTTTAAACCTTTCAGTCTTTGAGCTGTGTATGAAGGCCATGCATGGGTTATTCTCTTCCCTTTTATTTCCTTCTAGGGATACTTGTCGTCTGATGATTCGTAAAATACAGTTCGCCCCAGCTAACAACAAGGCCGGAGCCAAGGCTGATCTATCCAAGCAGTTTATGATGAGTGACAAACCAGTGCACTTGGAGGCTTCCCTTGAAAAAGAGGTACTTGAAAATATACCAAATGCATTTTTACCATTATAAATATTACATAATAATTGCTAAACTGTGTTTTAAAATCACTCTTTTCCAGGTTTATTACCATGGAGATCCAATAACCGTTAAAGTGCAAATCAACAATGAAACCAACAAGACTGTGAAGAAAATCAAAATCTCAGGTAAGGACCCAAATATGTCTGATCAGAATCATTTTTGTTTGTATAGTTTGAAGAGATGGGGGAAATATTTTCAAGGCATATAGTTTAATTCATACTTCTAACATGAACTATTTTTGTGTTAAGTTAACCAGCTCACAAGTGTGGTCCTCTACTCATCTGACACTTACGTCAAGGAAGTCTGTGCTCAAGAGTTTGGGTAAGGCGAATAATAACCGGACTCGAGTCATTTCTGGTTCAAATTAATGTATCTAAAAAGTACATTATGTGCTGTAACTATCAGTGAATCTGAGGCTATAAACGACCCCCCCCCCCCCCCCACACACACACACACACACACACACACCAATATTCCAATATGTCTGTATTTTATTGCTACTTAAAATGAAAAAGGCCCTAAGTAGATTAACTGAAAATAATGAATACTAACCTAGTGTGAGTTCTTTTTCCCTCTATTTCACCTCTAAACACAGAGAGACCGTAAATGCCATCTCTACATTTGAGAAGTCCTTCCAAGTAACCCCCCTGCTTGCCAACAACAAAGAAAAGCGAGGTCTTGCAGTCGATGGACGTCTAAAAGATCAGGACACCAACTTAGCATCCACAACGCTGTAAGACTTTTAGGTCTCTTTTAGGTGAAACTAGGATGGGCCTTCATCCTCTTTTTGAGCAGCAATGTTGTCACTATATATTCTGCCGTCCACTTATAGCACCTTAAACCAAATCCCCAAGGTTTAAATCGTAAACTATTCCCATCTCCTTGCAGGAGTCAAGGAGAGAAGGAGATGCAGGGAATTATTATCTCCTACAAAGTCAAGGTCACTCTTACAGTTTCGAGTGGAGGGTAAGGCTTAATAGAAAACACTAACCCATAATGCTTTCCTGTTTTTGTGCCAAACTGTGCAGACTAAGGGATTCTTTTATCATTTCTCTCTGACCATAGCTTGCTGGGTGGTTTGACAGGACGGTAAATATCAGTTCTCCTTCATTTATTGCCAGTTGTGTAAATGAATGCAAATTATTCACGAGTATATGTTAATCTGTAAAATGTTTAGTGATGTTGTCGTGGAACTTCCTGTGACACTGATGTCCCCAAAGCCTGCAGGTGAGTTCTGTATTTTGTAAACTGCTAGTGCCAGCTAAATTACCATTAAAATACTTCCTGAAATATCACTAAAAGTAGACAGTGGCTTTCTGTAACTGATCTTACTGTCATCTATATGCCATGCTCTCCCCTTTACTGCGTGCCATTACTGTGTACTGAGCAGAAGTGTAAGTATAAAGTATAAAATAGTCTCTATAAAAAGACGTGTATTCGCCTGTGGCAGTGATAATTGTATATGATGTTCATGTTTGTTTCTCATGAACAATTATGTGTTTTATGAACCACAGCAAATTGGATTAAATGCCTCTTTAGTTCAGGTGAGGTCAACTCAGATACAGTGAGTTGTGCAGTGTTGACTTCTTCAAGGGTTACTGCCCCTCCTATAACATCCCTACACACTAAAATATTAGATGATGACATAAAACACATGTTAAAGAACTACCGTATTTGGATAGAAAATTGCATGAATTGCAAAAGCGCAGAAGTGATGGCCCTTGAACGAGTGTCCTGTTTTACCCTTCAATCCTGTGTGAAAAATGAAATTTGAATCCTCTTGCTCCACCCCCAAGATCAATAATTAAAAGATCTTCAGTAGACATTAATAGCAGCATGTATGCAGATATTTGAAAGTTGGGCAATAGCTGAAAGTGTATGAGTCTGAAAAATTGCAGATGTTATAAATAGAAAAGAAGGGGTGGCCTGCAATACTGTATAAAAATTCACAAATCAAAGTAATCCATTACCCAATTTTCAAACCAGACAAACAAACAAACAAAAAAACCCAAGGGACACTACAAAATGTATGTATTGAAAAATGTAACCCTTCTACAAAGACAACTTATCAAATGTTGAAACTCAAAATGTTTTAAGTTAAATGAGATAACTGAGTGGTTGTAGAATGAGTACCCCGTCTGAGGCTGGCACTTTCAGCAAAGCAAAGATGAGCGAGAGGGTTTACAATTCTGTAAAAGACTGTGTGAAGAAAGAGTTCAACAATTAAAGAATAAATTTTTGTTTAACAGAACTACATAATGTTATTGAATGATTTAAAAGCCCAGAAAAATTTCTGTATACAAGAGACAAGGTCAAAAAGCATAATCTGGGCTTAGAAAAGGGACCAACCGGCTTGTTATTAGCACAGAGAAGAAGGGAGGGGTGCACGTATCATGTGTAATTTGCACATCTGTGATGGCATCACTAATGCTGAAATGTATATGTAGGTTTCATAGCAACATATCCATGGCTTCTAGTTCACATAAGGTCTTGCTTATTTCCTAAAACAATACTAAAAATTAAGCACATACTCCAGGTGCTTAACTAGCTCGCAGTCTCGTTCTGTCACCAAATGAAAATATTTGGTGTGTTATGAAATGAAAAAGACCCCAGACTGCAAAGAAGCTGAAGTCCTACATCAAACAAGAACTGGGAAACACTGTGCTCTCAAATTACACCAACTGTTCCCATCAGGCCTCCCAAATATTAACAGTGTCCCTAAACAAAAAAAGATGTGATCTAAAATAATGATGAAAATGCCCCTGCCACTCTCTCTCTACAAACACAAAACGTATCTAATTTTCAACATTTGATATGCTGTTTTTTTTAAAATACAGTATTTAAATAACTTCCAAATCATTGCATTCATGTTGCAGCTTTTTTGGAAACTGGATTGTACAAAATTAGATGAGATATATTCCATAAGTTACCTTGAATAATGTTAGAGTCACAGTCCATTGTCTGTCCATTTTATCCACAGGTCAGATATCACAGTTAACACCACGGATGGTTGAAGCAGCCAGTCAAGGAAAATCATCTCTCATGCAGAGAACACAGAACACAAAGGAACTCATTATCAGCAAAGAAGAGCACAAATGCTCAAATTTCCCCTGTATATATTCAGTTCTATTATAAATAACTATGAGAACTCAATTACTGAGGGTCAGAAGTCTGTGTGAAATTTCCGTGTGTGACATCATAGCACTAGAATCCAACAGATGTGTCCCACAATAGAGTAGACCTTTCAATATGTGTCATTGGTAATGAGGATGCAGAGCTTGATTTAACGTAATCTTTATTTTTATGTCATTAGAAATTACATGTTGAAAAATGGTGAATGGATGAAATGAGTGGCTATTTTAAAAACACAAATGTGACACTCTGTTAAGACAATTAAGAGAACTCAATAAATCCATTTTTCTCAAGTACAAACTTCTCTTTGTTCATATTTATGATCTGTTTTGGTGTTGGAAGGGGTTTTTTTTCCCCACACTAACCAAACTGATACATTTTTATGTTTATGTTAGCTATCATTTTTTGCTAGATTAAGTCACAGTTAAAGTTTTTCTGGGTGTAACCAGTTATTATACCACTGCTCCGAAAAGTTGCAGCAAGCCAGCTTTCGGTAACATTTCACATGGCCTACTTGTCTGTAAATAGTGACCCAAAAATATATAACTGTTTCTCTGCTTCTTGTGGTTCTTTCTCCCAATAATAGTGCAGCGGGTTACGGAAACAATCTTTCAAAAAACAATACAATTTTACATTTTTTGTTTTCATCTGGTGCCATGCCATTTATTCCCATGCATTTCAATGAATTAGATGTATCTGATGCATGAAGACTCCTTTGCCTATGGCTCAGCTCTATCATGCTCACACATCCTGTCATAAAGGATTTTTTAGGTAACAAAGAGAAACAGATAACCATTTACCATCAAACCAACAGCCACTTTAGAAACAACGCTTAACCTAACTTCACATTTATGTCTTTCTTTGGAATCTGACCTAGAATCCTCTTGCCGCACGACAGCACTGTCCTTCATTGTTATATTGGCCAACTCGTGTTACGAATATAACTAAGCAATCATAAAAAGACTATTGCAACTTTGGTACCCCTAACCACCTGTGGATGATTTTGCAGCAATGTTCAGTTATCTGCTGCACTATAAAATGTTTTCTGATTGAGATACAATATTCAGGAAGACCTTTTTGTGGTTAATTCTACAACTGGAAGACACTTTATATAATAATAATAATAAATATATAAAATAATAAACTTTTTTATTAGATATTTCAGTTGCTGTTTGCTACAGATCAAATGACTTGTCAGCTTGATGCAGCCTTGTTACCAATGCTGAAAAAGTTGTTTACCTAACTGTTGACCATTAAGTGGAAAACAGTCACCCTCATACTGAATGCTCAATTTCACATAAGATTTCATTTATATTAATTTGAAATCTATTCTGCCCAACTGCCCATCATGCAATTTATTCAGAATTTATTTTTTGGGATTTTATCCTATTTATTATTTTTTCTTTATTTTCAAATATTTGCTTAAATAAACTACACAAATTATTTTATTTAAAATAATTGTTAAAAATGAAAGTAACATGGTTCCACGAGTTAATTTGACTGAATGAATATATTACAGAAAATTTCCTGCAGTTGTAAAATGTCCTGTGTAAACATTTACGCTCCCTGTAAACAAATGCATTTAAATTATGTATTTATTGTTTCTGCAGATTTTTCAACCTGCAAATATTGCAATAGAATGGTAATCCTGATTGCAAGGCCTTTCTTAACTTTGCCATTTTTGTTGTCTCTCTGTGTTTGCCACTTGAAGGCGCTATTTCCACTGCTGTATGTTTCAGAAAACAATAGCGCTGGCTAGTGTAGGATAAGGATACACGGCTTGGTCCTCTCTGGTCTAGACATCACATCATTAGCCAAGTCAGCTAGTAAGCTGTTTATTTTTTTTGACAAAATGTCAACCACGACCGGCGGCGGAGAGTTTGGCAACCCCTTACGAAAGTTCAAGCTCGTCTTTCTGGGCGAACAGAGTGGTAAGATGGGCACGAAGTACTTAGAGAAGCGTTAATTTGGTCAGATGAAAGGAAATGTTGGGAGAACTGGCAAGATCAGCTAACTAGCTTTGTGGTGTTAGCTTAAAATTGCACGGTATGGTACAGTCATGTAGTGTATATTAGTGACCAGGAATGATACGGGACAATCTGTTAATTTTGCAAGGTCAACAAAGGATATTAGAGCATGACAAAGATTATTAACCTACCGATTTTTCTCCCCGGTGATGTCATTGAATAGCTACCATTAGCTTGAGATAGATCGCTAAACTAGCTTGTTTTGTGCCTTAAAAGAGGGCAAGAATATGACAAATTATTGTGTCGTAGCAGCTGTATTCAAAATTTATCCACATATTAAAAATTAACGAAATGAGTCAATGGGCATTGTCATTGTTCCTCCCATTAGTTTGTGATGGAGGTTCGTTGTTAGCACGTTACTTCTGCTTGTAGCTAGCAGTTAGTTAGCTCTATTGGGCTAAAACGTCAATGTTGACGCTCGCTTGCGCACTTTAAAGACTTACATAGTTGCTCTAAGTCTGTTACAGATCACAGGCTTCAAACAGAAAATCTCAATAATTAATTTAAACCGTCTGTTTGTCGGTGTATAGTTGTTTGGCTGTTAGCTTCCTGCTGCAGCATCTTGAACAAGCCACGTCGACCGGTGGTTTCGCACCAGTCGGCCTTTTTCCTTCATTGCCATTATTTTTGCTCAGGTTCAGAGACTGACCCTGACATTGCAAAACGTGGCTTGTTGTTAGTAATGTTTGTGTCGTGTAATTGATACAGTATGGTATTACGAGCCAGCTGTCAGGGGTCGAATACATTTTAATTTTCCAGATTTTGTGGCTCCACCCATATTGCCAGCTCAGCGTGTGGGTTCAGTCGTCCACACTGCATCAGTGGTAATAGCAGTTTACTCACCGTGTGATGTCACCGACTCATTTTTCTTCTCTATCTCTTCATTGAATACAGACTTAATTACACAATTATATAATTTTTAAATTTACCATTTGAGTGGTGGTTTTAGGCTTGAATTACCTGGAATACCTCTTGTGTTACTAAAGTGACTGTGTTTTTTCTGTACAGTTGGGAAAACCTCACTCATCACCAGGTTTATGTATGACAGTTTTGACAACACTTACCAGGTAAAAAGAAGTTATAACAGGGATTTGTGTAGTCATTTTTGTCTGAAAACTGACATTTTTGCCACAAGCACAGGTGTAATAAAAAACGAGCGAACAGTTTCAATGCGACTGATCATCTAATAACATATGTGACAGTTAAAATAGAATAAAATAGACCAATTTATCATGTCAGTAGCTGATACTTGTAAATATTTAGACAAATTTAAATTGGACAATTAAAAAAAATTAACACAAAACAATAGGCAAGGCAAGTTTATTTGTATAGCACAATTCAACAACAAGGTGATTCAAAGTGCTTTACAGAGACATTAGAAACAAGAACAAATAAAAAGCATGATTTAAAATTGATTAATACTTTATTAATCCCTGAGGAAATTATGGGATCATTTAGTTTAATTGTATTTGGCATAGGGAATTTGCATTTAGTAATCTGTCTATTCACATTCTTGTAAATATGGTAAATATAGTGTCCATTTTTGCGATCAGCTTGCTAGCTAAGCCCCTGAGGTTTTACCTTCTGTGAAGTGTATAACGAAACATGAATAACGGGTTACTTCAAATTGCCGAAACCATTATGTTTCACCAGTCAACCAGAGTAGAATGTTTGCAACACACAAAGGGCTTGCTACAAAAATCACTTACTCCGGATGTTAGGAAGCATGTGAGTGCATTCCACTGATTAGATTATGAGCGCTACCTGTGTGACAAGTCTAAATGTCAGTAGAAGTAGTAGTAGTTTATCTTTATTTGGCTCATTTAGAGTTTAAATGACAAACTCCTGATATAAGAATCTACATGTAAGGCAAATTAACTAAATCATCAGCCTCAGATTTAAGTACAAAAATCATGACAGAAGGAAAAAGAAAGAACTATCATCTGTTTATGTCAAGTCCAGCTACAGATGAACTCCTATCTAAAGCATCTTCACACAAAACCGCTATCACAATACTTGATAATTTTGTTCTTTCTGGACATTTTTTAGCTATGTTATGAAAAAGGTCAATAAAATATGTTTTTAACATATAATGTAGGTAACGATTCTTTAAATGTATGTAATACATTTAACTTGCTGGTAACACTGTTTAATTGAAGTGTTTGTTTTACAGGCAACAATTGGCATTGACTTTTTGTCAAAAACTATGTATCTGGAAGATCGCACGGTAAGCCCAGTGTGTTACTGTAATTTACATCATTCCAACTGGTCAGGTATTAAAACTGCCATAGAAGCATGCTTCTGCTTATTATCACACCATTCCACATTGTTTATAGATTATCCTAGTTTTTTGTTTTGTTTTTTCACTCATTTTGTTGAACATGTGATCGTGTTTTTAGTTCCCATCATTATTTCAAGATTTTGTTTTCCTTCCATCCCCTGGCTGGATCATGAATTGCCCCCATGTTCCCACATTTGTTTCGTGGCTGGCCACAGATCCGGCTGCAGCTCTGGGATACAGCCGGACAGGAGCGTTTCCGCAGCCTCATCCCCAGTTACATCCGCGACTCAGCCGCCGCTGTGGTGGTTTATGACATAGCCAGTAGGTATTGTGGCTTTGCCTCTCCTCCTTGTCCTTCACTTAGTATGTGGAAGGGCAAAAAACAAAATCAAAAGCACCAATGAGCCTAGCAAACCCGCTGGATAGCATGTTAGGGTATATTTCAGATACTGTTTGTATTAGGTGTAGTGATTCAAAAGCATTTCTCCAGCAGTGTCCAGGGGAGTGTAAATGCTAATAGTTATAAGTCTTACTTGAAGAATAATGAAAAAGATGTCTGCCGATGTCACTTCATGAGCAGAAATCCTGTGAGAGCTGCCTAAATAATGATTCAGCAGGGCCTACTTTCACATTTGCATAACACCCGTCATCTTTGAGCCTTCTGCATTTGAATGATTCTTCGCAATTCCTCCATTTAAAGGTCATTCTCTTCTTTACTGCTTGGCTTGCAATTCTTTTTATGTCTGTCCTGTTCTCCACATTCTCATCCTTCCCTTTGCTGCCCTTTATCTCGACTTTTTTTTTTTTTTTGTCAATTTCTTCTTCTGCAATTCCAATCCTCAGGTCCGGCTCCAGCTTTGGGACACTGCTGGACAGGAGCGTTTTCGTAGCCTAATTCCCAGCTACATCCGTGACTCTACCATTGCTGTGGTTGTTTATGACATCACCAGTGAGTCAGGGCTGTCCTCTAACCATTCTGTAGGGCTCTAGAGTAATAGGAAGGAAGCTCTTTATTTCTGCTAGTACACTAATACAAAATACACTTCTTCTCCAAGCTTTTTCTTCTGAATACTCCTGCTCACTAACACATAACTACAGGTTTTTCTTATATAAGATTAGGCTTTTCTCTAGGCTTTTAACTGAATGTATTGTAACAGATGTTTCATGTATTTTGGGGCACATGTGGCTGATGTGTATAATGATTTTGTATTTTGTTGCTTGTTTTCACCCCATTTGCAGATCTTAATTCTTTCCAGCAAACCTCAAAGTGGATTGATGATGTTAGAACAGAGAGAGGAAGTGATGTCATTATCATGCTCGTCGGGAACAAAACAGACTTAGCGGATAAAAGGTACATGGTTGTGAGATAAGCGCGAATGATTGTTTTCTTGTTCTATTTACAAAGATTGATAAATGGATCCTAGTGCATTTACAAAACAGGTATCTTTGTGTAGCATAAACTCTGCCAAAGCCTGGAATCCCACTTCCCTTCAGTGCATCTCATCCAGTTTTTACTTTTATTATTTCCTTGTAATGTTGCATACTTCAGCCTTTCTATGAGTTATTTAAATACTTTTATTTATATTGGGGGTTTTTTTTATTTATACTTTGATCATATTTCTGTTTTGCCTTTTTTTTTCTTTTGCCTTACGTTTTTTCTCTTCATGTCATTTTGAATATTTTTTTGTGTTTTCCCCTAAAAACACCACACTTCCATCCTTCACCCTCACCTTACCCTTCCCGGGACCATGGCAGGCAAGTTTCTGTTGAGGCGGCAGAGAGGAAAGCTCGTGAGCTCAATGTGATGTACATAGAGACCAGTGCCAAGGCTGGCTATAACGTCAAACAGGTTGGTGTTCAGCAGGAGCAGGTGTAATGGTGACAAATTATCCCGTTTCAAGCAAGGCTCATACTGTCTCAGAGGTTAGGGAGGCCCGCCTGTGACATCTGGGGTGTGAAGCTCCTCCATGTCTTCGATCATTTAATGGATTAGAGTGTGGCTGTTGAATGAATCATTGACCTTCGGAGTGGATTTTATGCTGTTTCGTCTTTACTCAGCACAGCAGCCTCTGTCCCTTTGTCTCTGTCCGCCTTATAAACTAACCACTCTCTTCTTCACTCCAAACAAGATTCATTGCTGAGCTCTCTTTGTCCTTCTCTCCATCTCTTCTCTTTTCTTCTGGCCTGTCCTCTTTGCGGTTTCTTTCCATATCTGTCTGTTCGGCCATCTCCATCCTTCTGCTTTTACCGGAGTAGACAGATCACCACGGAGGAGGGCGAGCAGAGAGCTAAGGAACTGAATGTCATGTTCATTGAAACCAGCGCAAAGACTGGCTACAATGTCAAACAGGTAGCGATTCCGTTTTCTCAGGGTAGTTGAGCTAATTCTACTCTGTCCCCCCTCGTGGCTCATCATGACCTGTCGTAGCTTTCTCCACACAGACTTTTCAGTGCAGTTGCTCTGCGCAGGTTTATTGCAACTGCCTTTATTTCCCAGTACTCTGTCTGATTTGCTAAAACATTTCTATGAATATAATAGATTTTCTCAGCAGATGACTGTATCGTTGCTTTGACTACCACTTGTTTTTATTCAATGAAATGCAATATTTAGAGATAACTAGCTATAATTTAATTACATACTGCCCATTGACTACCATCTAGGGTTTGGTAATATGATAAACTGTATTGTTACCAGATTTTCAGTACTTTCCATGATAATCTATCTAACTCTAATGTATGACTGTATTTGGCTGTTTGGAATCAAAAATTTATCATCAAGACTGAAATATCTCACTTCTTTAGGATGCCAGGGGCTTTGTTTCAGTGTGAGTGCCTTAGTGTTGGGGCCTTAAGTAAACATGTAAATAAAAACACATTTCTGGAGATTTGAGTATAAACAGTTTCCTGCTACATCTGTAGAAAATGTACTGTACAGTCCTGTGAAAAAGTAATTTCACTCTTACTGCTTCAATAGGAATAAAGAGGCTGAGTAGCAGCCAGGTGCTGCTTATGAAATGCACTTGATGAAATGATGATCAGCAAATGTGAGAACCTCTGTGAGGTCTGGAACATTGAAATGTGTTAACACAATGCCACAGTCTTCCACTAAAGGGACAGACCGTGCAATGTTTAGATAAACTGAAAAAACTCAAGAGCTACATGTCAGACTCTAGACATTGGTTAGCATGTTCAATGCTGAAAGATATATGATAGGACATTTT
The DNA here is from genome assembly GCF_965226115.1 of Aulonocara stuartgranti. Classification (NCBI taxonomy): domain Eukaryota; kingdom Metazoa; phylum Chordata; class Actinopteri; order Cichliformes; family Cichlidae; genus Aulonocara; species Aulonocara stuartgranti. Next base: position 35,472,546 of record NC_138940.1, on the reverse strand, counting down.
GGGGGGGTGACTTATTTTGAAGGTTCCCAGAAGGAGCATAGTTTAGTTTGCAAAGTTGTATAAGAACAAACCGCTAAATCTGTGGAGCAATGTCCTTTGGGCAGATGGGACCAAAGTGTAGAGATTTGGCCGTAAAGCGTTGTGCCACATTATGCGAAAAACAAACGCCCCGTACCAACTGTCAAGCATGGTGGTGGAGGGGTGATGACTTGGACTTGTCTTGTAGCCACAGGACCAGGATACCTTGGAGCCATCAAGTCCACCATGAACTTCTCTGTAAACAAATTATTCTTGAATCAAATATGAGGCCATCTGTCCAAAGACTAAAACTGGGTCATTCAGCAGGACAACGATCCCAAGCACATCAGCAAGTGCACAACAGAAATTAGCTCTTAGTTTTTTACAGGACTGCGTAAAGACCTGTGAGAGTTTTTCTTTTCACAGGACTGTCTTGTGTTTTTTGCTACTTAAACTACTACATTTTATTTACCAAATTGTTCCTTTCAAATGTTTAATTTTTCTTACTGTTTTGCAGCTGTTCCGACGCGTTGCTGCTGCATTGCCTGGGATGGATAGCACACCAGAGAAAAGCAAAGAGGACAGTATCCTTTTTGAGTTGCTTTTGCGCAGAAATTGCTGCCATACCTTTTGTCATGCCACAGTTTTAAAAATATTTGTAACTTAGCACTGACTGCGACTTAGTTGACTGGAAAGAATGCAGAGAATGAAAGGCACTGCAAAAAAAAAAGAAAAAAAGAAGTGAAATCTGCAATTCATGTGAAGTGTTACTTAACTAACTTCTTTCAGTGATCGACATCAAATTGGAGAAACAGCCAGAGATGACTGTAACTGAGAGCAGCTGCTCATGCTAGTACACCTCAGCCCCTGCCAGCCTGTCTCCTCCCCACCAACAGCTTGTCTCTCAGTGGCCACTTTCCTCCACCCTTGGCACACGGCCATCGGGATGGAGGACCTGTCTTTTTTTTTTCTTCTTTTTTTTCCCTTTTCAACTCAGTGACTTTTCAGAGTAACCGTGTGGATGTGCATTACTGTATTGAAACAAATTATTTGGGGAAAAAATGGTTCAAAAGTAAACATTTAAAACAAGGAATAAGTTAATTGATATGTTCAGATTTTCATCCAGTTGCATGGCATTATATAGGATTGCAGACTGACATAGCTAACTGCTCTTGAGTTATTGCACAGTTTAGAATCTTAGTGCTGTTACTCTTGTTGTTGTAAAGTAAAACTGCTTGGGATTATTTAAATGACTCTACAAGGTTGAGTTCTCTGCCTATCCTTTTGTTTTTGTTTCAAATGGAGAGTTCTGTCTCCTAAACGGCTTATCATTTGTCGACTTTGTCTTATTTTGAGGAAGTAACGACTGGCTCTCAACCAGTGAACTGTTATCATTGCAAAACATTATATTACCACATTAGGCTCAAGTAAACCCTTTTCATTGTGTCAGTGGAACTACTTATACCTAACACGTCTGCGAGCTTACATTGCCAAATACAAGTGTGTAAGCGGACCGGATTAACACAAATTTGTATTTAACAGTACTGCAGAAGGATGTGTAATAAGGAAATGGATATCCATTGTAAAAGGGAAACCAGCCCAAACAAATTAGAAAGCCTACTAACCTAAAAGTTTATATGTTGTTGAATGAGCTCTGCACTGTACTAACATGTCTGAGGAGGCATTCTGAGTAGATGGTCCCCTAATACTATGAAAATCAGTTTTTCCACGTCGATGGAGAGTTGTCACTTTGGTCACCATCTCATCGACGATTTGTGTTGTGTTGATTACACTATTGCAACAACATGCAGCATGCTCACCCCGCAGGATTTCCATGGATAAGAACACAGATGCCTTGCTTGTTTGTTCACCAACGTTGTGCACTGAATCAAGCCACAATATTGTAAAATATCAGAGAAGCCTGCTGACTGGTTCATGGCTTCACTAGTTGTTTGTAGAGCTGGTAGATAGATGTCCTCAGATACAGCTAAAGCTTACTAACACCCTTGCTGTAAAAAAAAGTGCAGACGTTAGTTGCCATATCTTTTGCTGTATTGCTATTGCCTGTGTAGGACTGTTGGTTTATTTATTTTGTAACTTGGACATACAGCTAACATTGTACGCGTGACCAAAAGTACAGATGCCGATACGCATGTTTTAAAGTTTTATTTTATTTATTGTTTGCGTGTTTGCTGAGGCGCCACCTACAGGTGACATTTACGCCTAGTGAGTTTGGGGGGGGGGGGTGTTTTTTTTTTTTTTTGCCGGTGTGGTCTGTTGCTTGATTTACAGTCACAGTTAAAGCCTACACCATCTCCCAAACCAACTAACCAGCCATAGCACAACAAAAGACACTGATCGTTTGCTGTAGCTTTTTTTTTTTTTAAATGTCCAGCGTTTTTAAAAAATGGATTTGAAAGTTAAGGTATTTAAATTGCAACGCGAACAACCGTTTTAACATGAGCAGCTCTTCTATTACTAAATACTCAGCTTTGTGCTATTCTGAATTGTGTCTGTCCATTTGAAATATGTCTACTCGTGTTTAGCAATGTTTGTGTGAATACTGTACTATTACTATCTTATGTATAAAAAGGAGAGTTAATGACAACAAGTGTAGGCTTATCACATGGAGTAAAATAAAGATATTTCACCAAAATTTAACCTCTGTGTTCATTTTGTTTTTAAAACTCACTATTTTATGGCAACAGTCATATTAATTCTGTTCATTAACCTCCTAAGACCCGAACTCTTCCACAGCATGCATTTTTGATTTCTCTTTGATATCTGGGCATATTGGGACCCGATGAATGTAAAAACAAAGAATGACCAGATTTTTTTTTTTTACCTGATTTTTGTTTCTAAGAAAAATGAGAGCCACATATGAGGATATTTGTTTAAAATTTCGATAGAACAGTAGCAGTATAATGTCCTCGTAAGTGGATATCAGGCCCCTGTAGAGCAAAATTGAGTATTTTGGTCTAACTAACCCAAAATGTGATGTCCACATATGTGAACGCCAGGTCCTAGGAGGTTAATAAAGTTCTAAATGAGTCACAGCACCTGAGCCGGTTATACATAGGTGTGTCACACGTCACCATTGAAACTATGTAACACATCACAGTTGTAAAATGTTGTAACGTGAGGGTTCACTAGATGGTTGGGAATCTCTCTGAATAATTAGGAACAGCAAGACGGAGACGGATAACTTTTTAGCAGCCTCTTTACTTTTAGCACACTGCAACAACAACCCACACTTCCTGTGTGCCGCCCTCATGAATACTTCACTGGCCTCTCAGAAGCCAGGAAATCTTATACTCAGATCAAAACAGGGAAAACAACCAGGTAGATATAACACATACTTATTACTGGTTTGAACATGCATGTCTAAACATTCAAACATGTAAACATGTAAATATCAAAACACGTAACCACCAAATAGCTACATAACTAGCTTTATAACCTTTGTAAACACCTCTTTGTATATCAAGGTAGATTTAGATTTACTTCTACACTTTACAATGTTATAACAGTTAGGTGTGGTCAAATGTGAGCATGACACTGCATTGCACAGATCTGCTAATATCTAACTAAAGAATGTAAATGAAATTTTATTTCCAATAATCCTGCTACAGATAGATTATTACTCTCATCCTTGAGTATTATGTGTCCAGATCAGAAGGTTCTGGAAAAACCTTCACTTATTCCAAGTTGTATGCAGTAGAGAGACATTTCTTAATAATACTTTATGCAATACTTGAACACAGCTTTGGTACAACACTAACAAATCTCAGCTTGCATTTTCAACAGACGTGTTCTAAGGGCTGTTGGGGGCTTAAGACTTGGTGTTAGGATGTTGGTACAGTAAGAAGAACCATCTTTTTCTGCATCCTATATTCATGGTGCACAGTCCTCACTGCTTCAGATGACTGCTTTTCCCAGACGTGGGTTAAGCCTAGTCTTTTACAAAAAAACTTTTTCTCATTGGAGATCTTCACCTAATTGTACTATATAAGATTTGCTCTTTGGGTTGGATACAAGTCTAGGAAACTGGCTGAATAAGAAAAGCCATCCATCCATTACTTTCTGCTAAATAAGTGGATAAAACAAATTCTTCAACAGATTTCAAAACCTGTTTTGCTTGCACGTGGTAGAGTTGGGTGTTTTGTTTTTTCAAGATGAGACAGGCCGTACATCCCTAAATATCCATGTGAAAAGACACTTTCAATTTGCTCAATTTAGTCAGGAATTCAATGTAGACTAGGTCTAATTTGAACCAAAGAAGCCTAAATGGTTCAGACTGTAATGCCACTATCAAATATAAGTGTGAAAATCAGATTTTTTTTTAAACATTCCACTCATAGTTTACTAGAGGTGTGCTTTTGTTTAGTTTTCACAGTCGTGATGATACTCAGAATGGATCGACGCTGAGCAATTCTCACCTACCCACTCCCCTGATCCGCCCACAATGCGCAGAGTACTGTGAGTGCACCCCTGTTTGTATTGTTAATACTTACTCAGAATAACACCCAGTAAGGCTGCTCTTTTCTAAAAATACTTTTTAAGTTTAGTTAAAGTTTCGACCTATAGTAGCTGCACTGACAGCTGAGGGCGGGGCACACCTTTTTTTTTTCCCTTTACGCACACCTGGTTTCAGGAAGTAACCTCTACGTCAGCGGGAGAGGTGTTTGAAGGAATGGCTCAGGAATTCAACACAAAAATCTTGCTCAACTGGACAGGTGATCAGCAGACATATATCTCTCTCACCGAGGGCACCACGTCGGCAGAAGCTTTAAATCTCGTCCGTGGAAAAGCACAGAGAGACTGAACTTTTCTGGGGGCGATCAGATTGAAGGATATTATTTTTCTTTTTCCTCTTTAAGAAGAAAGGCTTCTTTTAAAACAGACGAATATGTCTCGGGTTTCGAATATTTTACCCGATGAGGCGGTCTTTGTTGACTTCAAAAAACAGTGTTTAGCAACCGACAACTGGCAAAATAAGTATGACAACAATGGGATGCAAGTGTGGATCGAGGTGCGCGCTGTGAATAAAGGAAATCACGTACCTAAAGTCCACAAGATGAAGGTGAGTTTGCTTTAGCACCAAATCTAAAAACTATAATACCGTTTGAAAAATAAATCAGTTTTATTAGGCTGTCGTGCTATGTGGGTGGTGTCCTGTAACCCTCTGTATGTTTTCCCCCAGTGTAAAATGATAGTTAATGATGTGTCAGCTGCTACCATGTTCGACGTCCTTCACGACAGCCGGTACCGCAAGAAGTGGGATGTAACTATGCAGGAGAGTTTTGACATTGCCCGGCTCTCTGCTAATGCTGATGTGGGCTACTACTCATGTGAGTGAGCACTCTTATCACTTGCAATGCTCTGTGTGTGTTTGTGGTTTGGTGTGGGCCTGATTAGATGTGAGATCTTGTGTTTGCTGATACAATAACTACAAGTGTGTGTGTGTGTGTGTGTGTGTGTGTGTGTGTGTGTATATATATACTTGATTCAGCTCTCATCTATGAAGACTCATCTCATCTATGGCCTCTTGTTACACCAGTGTATTTATTGCCATAATAAGGGCAAACTTGTTGAGCCTAAATACTGAACTAACAGAGAAAGCTTGCCAAAGTATAACATTATTTATGTCTTTATTTATTTATTTATTTATTTATTTATTATTTTGGCCTTCTGCAGGGCGTTGTCCAATTCCATTAAAGAACAGAGATGTTGTGACACTGCGCTCGTGGCAGGTCACAGATGACGAGTACATCATGGTTAACTTCTCAGTCAAACACCCGGTACGCCACCTCCTACATCCACTCAAGATACATAGCAACCATTGCCTCTACACATACTGTTTGTACATGTCTTTGACACCTCTTTGTCCTGTTATGTGTGCACTGATTTATTGTTTTTAAAGCTAGCCTTATCCATTGTCACATTGTGCAGAAGTACCATAAAAATGTATAGTGTTCCTTATTATTCTGCAAATGTTTTCCTTGAATTATAGAAATTCCCTCCTCGCAGCAACCTCGTAAGAGCCGTTTCCATCCAGACGGGGTATTATATCAAGGCCACGGGACCAAATAGTTGCATTTTTACATATCTTTCACAAGCAGACCCCAAAGGTAAAACTATATGCAACAATTACTTTGTTCCATTCAAACTTAGAGTTCTTGATTCATTTCTGCAGCGTTCTTACGATGAATGTGTGTCTTCTAGGCTCTCTCCCAAAGTGGGTGGTGAACAAAGCATCCCAAGTTCTTGCTCCTAAGGTATGTAATGATTCACAACCACTTCCACAGACCATTTCCTGCTAAACATTTGTTCACCTGTAGTAAACATCAGAGCTGTAAGTGATATGGTTAAATCCATAAGCACAGTATCGGCATCTGTGACAGTCTAGGTGTGTTTTCACAAGGGTTTTTAAACGTGCAAGAGGGGTGTGTGTGTGTACATGTGCACACTCATAAGGGAGGGGAAAAGTTTCACGTGTCTTAAGTGACAATGGTAACCATAGAAACAATTTAAGGGCCTGTCCTGACAAGGCTGCTGACAAAGTAGAATCTCAGCTTAAGCTGTCAGTCACCCTCCTGGAAGAACCCAAGTTTCATATTTTCCGTAGATTAAAACTATTTAGACCAAAGTGTATCCACATGTGTGTGTGTGTGTGTGTGTGTGTGAGAGAGAGAGAGAGAGAAACTATCAATGAGACAAGAACAACAGCAAGAAAAGTATTTCTAAAAGTCTGCGTGAAAGTATTTCATATGGTATCTCCAGGTCACATAAATCTGACTGGAAATGGGTAAAAGAACAACTTAAATTGCTTTACACCATCAAATCTACCGATGTCTAAAAAATGCATACAACCATTATAAAACCAGGCGTTCAAAACACCTTATTTAAAAGACTTTAGAAGTGTATCCATTTAAAAACCTACATAGGCAAACAAAATTTAAACCTTCTCTCTACATACTCAGTTTTGTTTGAAGAACTAGATTACTTGCCATGTAATCTACCACGCAGTGTTTTATGACCATCTTTATCTTCAGCTTTGTTGACTGAGAATGGAGGAGTGCAGCAGTCCTTTAACAATTGCATCATCGCTTCTCTTTTTAGGTAATGAAGAGTGTGCACAAGGCGGGACAGGAATACTCAAACTGGAAAAGTCAGAATTCCCCCGATTTGAAGCCCTGGCTGCACCCAGAGCAGAACACCCTTCCCATGATGGACCCCGCTGAGCTGTCAATTCAGAGAGCAGACTCACTGGAAAATGTGGATGAAAGCTCAAAGCTGGATGCTAACGAAGGGGAGGACAGCAGCTAAATTGAATGATAGTGATGGGAGGAAAGGTGGACAAAGACGGAGAGATTGAGAGGTGGACTGTAGATGGACTTGAGGTCTCCGGCTCTCTGTGATGTAACCAAGATCCTCCAGTTCTAAATCGGTGTGCCTTCGAGGATGAGCAAGAGCATGAAGTGTTTACAACTGTCTGACAAGATGGAAATGAGCACAGATCAAGTTGCCATCACCTCAGTCTGTGTTGAGCTAAGCTAACTTCCATTGTACAGGGTTAGAGGTTTTGGGGTTTGAATGTGACACATTTGCAATACTACATTTACAATTGGACCAAAGACAGTCGATCTTTAGCTGCAGCTACATGAACAAATTTTAAGTGGAAGAAAGGGAAATATACTTGACTTCTAGCAGGTCATTATTAGTGACTGTGAATAGAAATAAGATTAGAAAGTTGGCAAACACCTGTGGAGAATTGTGACACTAACGTCTCTTCAGAATATGGCAAAGGAATCGGGTCTGAAAACAGCTGAAACTGTTTCAGCTCACTTTATCTTCATTTGGGGTTGTAGTCGACACAGAACGATGGTAACGTTGTGATAATTTATACTTAAACACGGTTTTGTTAATATGTTCACAGCATAATGTACAGGTAGCAACTTGTGGGGCAGGTTGTCTTTATGTTTGTAATTAGGAAGGCTCTTTTTGAAGGTGTGTTGCCTTTACTCAGACGTTGTGCAACCAAGGTGTTTGCATTGTAAATTATTACAAATGGTAGAGTTTCATTGGTCCACAAGGAAGGCACTGAAGTGAACTCCCAGTTAGGTTGTATTGCCAAGTCACAATACACACAGAATTATTGTATTTTGTTAGTTGAATATCAGTTGACCTGAAGGATTGGAATGACCATAAAGGCTTTTTTATTTATTTATTTCAAGTTGATGTAAATTGATGAAGTAATGGCCTGGGATGAAGCCCCTGTAGGTTGACTTTTTTTTCATATTAAACTATTTAATGATAACAATGTTACAAGGCATTCCTTCTTTTCTGTTTTCTTTTTCAAATAAACCTTAAGGTTAACAAGCTTTTGTACTCATTGTAATTGTCAAATAAAAGGAATGCAGTCAATCAGTTTCAAGAGAAACTGACTTCAAGGATGAAACAAGTTTTGCTACTTGCACCAGAACAAACCGGTCCTTCTCTAGCTTTGGTTCCAGTTCTTCAAGTGCACAAAGCCAAACACTAGAAAAGGTCAAGGAGTCGAGCTTGATTTTTGTAATCGTAACCTCTATAAAAAAAAATGCAAATACTGAACCCATTCAAACAAATTTTTTACATAAAAATGATCAGTGTGCAGAAATAAAGACAATACCTCGATGAAACTGGTAGCTATTAACGTACAGTTTATTGTATGAATGCATAATGCACTAAGATCCAGAGGTATTCAACTGTTTTCTATGAATGTTCCATTGTATGCAGATTTAATTTGCAGCCAGAGGTTGGATCTGCAGATTTTACTGACTATGCACATCTTGAACCATGCAGGCCAAAATTATGAAAGCACCAGACTGTCTTTGGTTTGAATTAAACCTGCAAACATTGGTGCCTCCTCACAGATAACACCCCATTACAAGCTTTACCACTACGCTACGATAAATGTTATGCACTTTAATAGCACGTTACAAGCCATGCTCGTAAACCATTTGGCACCTCAGACACATAGTTTATGCAACAGCATTAAATCAGCTCAGGCGCAGTTTATGTAAAACTCGTGCATGGAACATAGAAGTACCAAAGCCCTCAGTAGCAGTGACTGAAATGTATATTTACATCACTTAGCATTTCGTACACAATTACAAATCTTTACTAAATATGAAAAAACAGCATTGTGCAATATATTCATAAATTCAACAGAGGTCGGGTGACCATAACTCATATCAAGTGATGGTGGTTTAGTCCACACATATGCAAACATCTGCAGAAATATCATAACAGGGCTTGAGGAAACATGGGAAAGGTCATCTTTAAATCCTTTGCTTGACTAGAAAATATTTATTATTTATCTGTTCTATAATTTATAGTGTAAAATCTAGTTTATAGTCTTAAAAAAAGCTCTGCATAGAAACAACTTCCTAACCATATGTTCAATCGAAGTAGAGTTCATCATGTGAAGCATGCAGAAAGGAGTATCTATGAAACTCAGTCTTTAACGTCATGTATATTTTCCTTACATGAAAGACTGAATGAGATTGTTAGTCATGCATTAGTCATCTTTGAGCTGAGACAGAATGGAGGCCAGAGTGTGTGGGAGGATGTTAGTGAAGTGCAGTAAAGTATCCTTCTGTCTTTGTCTCTCTCTCTGCTGCCATCTAGTGTACGGTCCTCTCCTTCTGCCGTTGGTAGTCTGATAAAACAACACACAAAGGACACCATTAGAGTACTGACATGGGCACTGTTATACATTTCTGTATCAGTATGACATAGCTCAAAGTTTTTACTGCTTTAAAGTTTTTATTGTCTTTTGTTTTTGCACTCAGATAAGCCAGATGATAATCTTATTATTATGTGGGCACGATGGCATACTGACAATGCTCAAATTCTTGCAAAATTCAGCATGTTTTAAATATATAACTCATGCTGTATTAGCACACTGAGGAATAGTAAAAGGCACAGACTAAAACCTGCTTTCAAAGCCAAAGTGAGCACAACAGTTTCTTCTGAGCATTTCTTTTACTTAACCTAACAGCAAAACAAGACTCAGACATTTAAGGACATTAAGTGTAGATCTGTCTTAAAATAATATCTTACAAGATCTCTACCCATGAACACAAATTCTGCAGGAAAACATTTTTTTTCTTTCTTACTTCATCTCTCTAAAACATCTTAACAGTTGAGATAAAAACACATGTTGACATAAATGTTTTTTTAGGTTGTCAGCATGCTCCTGATACAATCGAGTAAACCAACGCTTACTGTAGGGAAAGAAGCGAACCTTCATCAGGATTTCTCGCGCAGTTTTCAGAATCTCTACAGCCTGAAGAAGACAAACATTATCCATGATCTTAAACAGAAAATATAATGCAATGTTGTGATGAACAAGATATGGAACAAAAAGAAAACTGCAACATTTGGCTCCACCTAATCTTGCGTTTTTTTAGTATGAGATCTGCTGTTTCACTGGAAGAGCAGATAGATCAGGAGGACAAGCAAAAACCTGTCCTCCTGACAAGTTTCCAAATACAGAAATCATCTGTGAGTAGATGCTTTCTGTATTTGCACATTAATGCTACAACATGCATTTGCATGTCAAATTTTTTTTTTTTTTTTAAAGCTAATATTTACACATTATGTCCAAATATTTACATGCTGCAACAGGAACTGAATTTTTCAAAATAAAAGCAAAATGTACATCTCCTCAAGCATTGCTGATTTTAAACAAACAAAAACAGAACACAAAACAATTATGGTGCATCTAGTGCGTCATCATTCTCACAGCGGTTTGATTATGGCCAGAATGGCTTACACTTTAATTCTCTTCTAGAAAGTCATTCATGCTTGAAAAAAAATATGCAGGAAAAAAAGTTTCAAGCCTCTTTTGTTTTGATTTTGATCATTATGGCTTTACAGCTCATGAAAATCAGAAATCCACCATCTCAAACTACAACAATATTTCAATTTCAGTTTGAACAAATTATGGTTCAAATAGTACAAATAAGGTGCATTTCTTGATCTCGTTCAGTTCATGCAACCACAATCACGGGGAAGTCTGCTGACTGACAGCCTTCCATGACGAGGGCAAACCACAGAAGGCCAGTGCTGAAAAGACTGGCTGGTCGGTGCTGTGTCAAAGCATATCAATGGAAACCTGGCTGGGGAAAAAAAAATATGACATGGTGGGAAAGTATCCACAAGCAGGGATGGCCGCAGCTTTGAGAGGACTGTCAGGATAACTCCATCCCAGAAGGTGGGAGACCTTCACAAGGAGTGGACTGAGGCTGGTGTCAGTGCATCAGGAGCAGCTTTGACATCAGTTCAAAGCTTAGTTCGAAGTTTTTCACATGAAATTTTTTTTTGTTTCATTTCGAAATCAAGTTCCTAGACTCTGAAAGAAGACATTTTAGAGCACTTGATGCTTCCAACTGCCGGCAAGATTCATGGAGATGCCAATTTCCTTTTACAGCAGGACTTAACACCTGCCCACGATGCCAAAACTACCAAATGGTTTGCTCACCATGTTATTGCTGTGCTTGAATAACCAGCCGTCTCGCCTGACCTGAATCCCACAGAGAATCAATGGCATACTGTCAAAAGGAAGATAACAAACACCCAACACAAAAACACAGACGAGCTGAAGGACACCATCAGGCCAACCAGGGGCTTCAGTAACACCTCCGCAGTGCCACAAACTGATCACCTCCATGTCACACTGCACTGATGTAGTAAATCATGGAAACAGAGCATTGTCCAAGTACTGAAAGAATAGGTGAACACACTTTTCAGAAACTGGACATAGTAAGATTCCAAATCCTTTTTTGATCTGAAATATTCTACTAATTTGAGATAGTGGACTTCTGATTTTCATGAGTTATAATCCATCATTTTTTGAATGAAGGTACAAAAACAAATGAACTTTTTTTTTGTAATATTCAAATGTTTTGAGATGCACTTGTATATAATGCTCATTGTGAGTATAAATGTCATGGTAATTTTTAATGGTAAAAATGAACTCCAATTCCGCCAAGAACAGTGGTCAAATATCCCGTCAGAATAATTCAAGAACAGGACCACATTCATGACAGGGTTAAGTTTGTTTTACAAGTATAGCCACAATGTGTGAATGAGTGTGTAACTAATAATCCAAGAATAATAAAAAGCATCTGGTTGAGGTGCAACTTGCTAAGAGACATTCAACCAAATAACAATGAGGGTGTAGGGATATTTCTGAAAATAAATTAAAAATGAATAAAATGAATAAAATCTCTAAATGTTGTCTCAAATACTTATATTTTTAAATCTAACTTAGATTTAATTTAATAATTTACCTCATTGCTGATACTCTTGTTGTTGCAGAATAGGGTAAAAATCTCACCCACAGTATATAAAAGGGTATCCAATATCAAGTATTTTCCCGGGTATAGGTATCAGTTTTTTTCAACTCTTGAAATTTTGAAATACAAATAAAACAATATGTCTAGATTATCCTATACCGCACTCCCCCAAATTAAAGTTGACTTACTTTTTGTAATAGTGAGCTTGATATTGACACAAAAAATTATTATCGTGATCACCATTATAGGTTTACTTGAGCAACCCCGCCTTGAATATGTTCTGACTATATTGAAGATTAAAGAGCACAGCATAGTATGTGAAGCTATTTGTTATTCTTGTACATACATGAATAGAAATACACCTAAACTAAATCAGATTTATGAATAGAGTAGATTTCAATATGTAAGTGTGTGCTGGAGACAATGCGTTGAATAAAGCCTGTTTGAAATTCAGCCTCGACTTACTCTTGAGTGCTCTATGTCTTGGAAATCAACATCATTCACTGAAAGAACCTGGTCTCCCTCCTGTAGCCCTGCTCTGTGGGCGTCTGAATCTGGGACCACCTGCCAGCACACAGAAATGATTTAAATTGATTAAAAATAGGCAAACAAATAGTCAGCAGCACAGCAAGAAAAAAAAAACCCCCACATTAATAACCAGGGCTGTGCACGCACCTTGGATATAAAGATCCCTAACTGTGAAGCTTTCCCACCACGGATATTGAAGCCCAGCTGCGCTCCTGGAGGCTTCTTCAACACAATGGTGCGAGGCAGAAACTGTGTGAGCTCATTGTTATAGTCAGGATGATGAACCCGCTAAAAATGAACCAAGAGAAGAAGAACAGCCAGCAATATTTAGCTTCTTTAAGTTTGCTTCTTCTGCCTTAAAAACAATGTGATAAGAGTCAAGCATCATATTCAACATATTCAGCATGACCTGTTTGGAAAATAAGCAGATCAGCAACAACAACAACAACAAAAAAGGTATTTCCTTTGGGATAATAAAATCTAAATAAAAACATTCACAAAAAATATCCACCCATTTGCTTTCTGTAGCACATTTAATGGTATTGCACAGTCCTGACCTTTGCAGTCAGGCGCCAACACCTCTTTGCTTGTCAGATTTCCAAACGCATATAAGACAGGCTTCATGAACTCACTGAAACCCAAACACTAACTGAAAAAAAGAAGTTAAAGGCGCCAACTACGAAACCATGACAGACAGAAAAGCCTCAAGGAGACACAAGGACTGTGCATGCACCTGCAGGTTACAACCTGTATGTGACCACCTATCACATTACATTGGGCAGCCCCATTCCTTGGCCTGGAAGATGCCATTAAAAGCTACAAAAAGCAGTAGCAAGAAAAAAAACTCCAAGAATCTTTGTGACTCTCAGATAAACTTAATAGTATTCAGTAAAATTACCAGTAGATATTTTAGGTACAGCGCTGTGAAAAAGTATTTGCCACTTCCTGATTTCTTTTTCCCCCCATAATTGTGACACCTTCATATTTTAGAACATGAAACAATTTTTAACATGCAACAGCTACTGAAAGATAACCCAAGCACAAAATGCATATCTGATTATGATGTCATATATCAAAAAGGCCCTGTGTGAAAAAGTAGATACCTCCTAAACCCAATAACTGGTTGTGCCACCCCTGGCAGCAAGAAGTGCAATTAAGTGTTTATGATAACTGGCAATGGGTCTTTCACATTACTGTAAAGGAACTTTGACTCACTCTTGCACTCTTTGTGGACCACTCAGAGTTAGACTTACTGGAGTGTTTCATCATCTTACTAAATAACCCAAGTTTGCTCTAGCAGGTACACAGACTAATGGCTGTTCATTCTCTCAGGGTTCTCTGGTGGAGAGAAGAATTCATGGTTCTATCAATTACAGTACATCGTTTAGCTCCTGAAGCAGCAAAGCAGCCTCAGACATTTACACTACCACCACTATGTTTGACTGTTGGTATGATGTGCTTTTTATGAAATGATTTGCTAGTTTATGACAGATGTAAAGAGACAAACCTTCCAAAAAGTTCCGTTTTTGTCTCATTAGCCCATACAACATTTTCCCAAAAGTCTTGGGGATCATGAAGAATATTTTATGGCAAATGTGAAACAAGCCTTTGTGTTCTTTTTAGTCAGCAGTGGTTTTCTCCTTTCTTATTGTTTAATCGTGACCTTTGACCTTAACTGAGCCAAGTGAGGCCTGCAGTCTTTTAAATGTTGTTCTGGGTTCTTTTGTGACCTCTTGGATGAGCCATCAGTGCACTCTTGGTCAGCCCCTCCTCAGAAGGTTCACCACAGTTGCATGCCTTCTCCCATTTGTCGATAATTCTCACCGTGGTACACTGGAGTACCAGAACCTTAAAATGGCTTTGTACCTCTTTCCAGACTGATCAATGTCAATTATTTTGTTTTTCATCTCTTCTTGAGCTTCTTTAGATGATGACTTTTTGCTTTTTAGTTAAGATCGTTAGGCCCACTTCTCTTTGTCAGATGGCTTCTATTTAAGTGATTTCTTGATTCAACAGGTCTAAAGTCAGAAATCAGTAAGGGGGCAAATACAATTTTCGGCACTGTAAGAGCAGCCAAAAAATAAAGCACAACTTATAAATCGTAACTAAAGTTGAATACATAAATAAAATAAAATAAAAATATACACTATATAATAAGGTACACAATGTTTAGCACATGATTTAAGCACAAAGGTTAGTTGGATTAATATCTGCCATACCTCCTGTGGAGGTATCCATGCAGGTGGGTTCTCATAAGAAGGCAGGAATACCACTGGCAGCTGGTAATCGTCGTAGGGAATTTTCTGGTCCATGGTTGCTAAAATTCCCCACCGAGAAGAGAATAGCAGTTCATTGTTATGAACTACGGATGCACTGGACTGCTTGATACAAATTAAAGGGAAATCCCTGAAATCCAGACCGCTGATTTAAAGGGCTCAGGTGTATCTATTGTGTTGTGGTTTCGGACACGTAACTTCAAGTCAATATGTCAGTCCCTATTCCATGACTGCAATGCCTTCATTCACCGGGGTTTGGCATTAATGTACCCACATTATTACACCCGGTTTTGTATGTATCATTTTTAGATAAGGCATAAAGACCAGAGAAGACCAAAACATCAGCTAAAACACAGCTGCGTTCACAACTCTGTAACAGGTTAGCCACCAAGTCCGAATAGGGACGTTATATGGCTAACACTTAGAAATACCTTTAAAAAAATACGCATGTGGATCACGGGGAAGAAGCGAGATAAAATAAACGTGTGAAATGATCTCACAGTGGACAGTTTCATACAGCAATAACATACAAACGCATCACGAGCTAGCACAACGATTAGCTTACTGTTTAACTGTAAACGAGCTCGCTCCGCTCTATTAAACGGGAAGCGCTTTGACACGCGTTATTATTATCACAGGAACTTTAAAATAACGGTACTGGAATCATTTAGCATTGAAAAACATGAATGACTGCAACAAAACAACAAAAATGTATCTCACCTGCCAGTCAGAGGGCTAGCAGTGTGAACTTGTTGCTGTAAGCAATGGCAGGCAGCTATAGTGCGTTATCGCCACCTCCTGGTGTGGAGTAGTTACTTCAAGAGGTCCGACAGCATTGTGGAGTATTCGCGCGAATACTTTTGAACAGCTACAAAAGTCAAAGCGCGTGAATTCGTGTATTTGTGACTCGAGAGGGCGCAATTGAACAGTTTTATTCACTGATTACAGAGGTCCTAATCACAGAGTTGAAGTTGTAAGTAGTTTAAAAAAAGTGAATAATGAGTAAAAATTTACATGACAATTTTTTTGTAATATTTACTGCCATTGCAATTTATTTTAAAAACGTGTGTGAAAAAAATTACAAGGTAAAAAAGAAAATCTACATACTCTCACATTTTATCCTACAAGTGCTCACGTTTTGCAGCATATTGACCTCCTGAAAGCTCTTGCAGATGGAGATCTTAATGGCGGCTAGCTGTAAAATCAACCGGGAAGTAAAACACCTCGGTGATATCTTGCAGTCTGACCAAAAAAAAGTTTGCAGTTTCATAATTATCATTGCAGCAAAAACTTCTGTATTCATTGTGGTGTTAAGAGCTTGAAAAAAGAAGTTTCACCTCTCCTCCAAGGGCCTTCTTCAGTTCTAAAAGGTGGAGAGTCTCAGGTATTTTACCCCTAGTGGTGGTTGACCCTGTGGGGGTAGTTGACCTACTAGTGATCATATGCATCATCCTATCAGCCAAATTTTTAAGACTGCCATGACATGGATGACTGAGAACCTACACAGACATATTTATTATGTTTGCTCATCATTTATGTCCCCGTGTCCCGTGTCTGGATAGTCATATTCTTACATATAATCTTATGTGGGGAAAAAATAATCAGAAATTACAGTTTTTTCTGAATGCTTAAACCCTAACTGTGATTCCTGTAGCACAATCTCTAAAACTATTCAGACTTATAGCAAAACCACTCACTGGGTTTGCAAAACTAAAAGCACAAAAACTGCTTTGCACTCAGTTTGCAATTTTGTAACACACACTTTGCAAAACGGTAGGCACAATTCACTGCACAACACTCAATTACCAAATTTCCAACACACTCCTAGCAAAAGTATACACATGTATGGCTATCATTAACACTAATTTGCCAACTGTCTGGCACACTTTCACATGTGAAAACTTTTTTAGATAATTAGTTCACTTTGCAATCAGCCTAAGCACTACAATACAGGTAAGCTGTGTGTGCGGAGTACAATGGAGGGAGCAGAAAGAGTGAGAAGTAGAGGAGGCCGAGGAAGAGGACGTGGAGGTGAAGAAGTAGGATGAAGAGGACGACAAGGACAAGGAGGAGCAAGAGGAAGACGAGGAGGGGGGAGAGGAAGATGAGGAGGGGGGAGAGGAAGGGTAGGAAGAGTAAGAAATAGAATTGCCGATGACATCAGAGCTACAATAGTGGACCATGTAATCAACCGTGGAATGACCCTGAGGGTAGCTGGCCAACGGGTCCAGCCTAACTCGAGCCGCTACACTGTAGCAAGTACCATAAGGACATCTTGAAATGAGAATCGGTTAGTACAGTCACTTCGCACAAAGATTTGTAGCACTGCCATATGCCAATGAGAAACACACCAATACCATTGATGTAAAAATACTGAAATTGTTACTTTACAGAATTGCTAGATGACCAGATGCTGGGGCAGAGGAAGCATGTTCACTGCAGACCAAGTAACCCATATAGTCATTATGGCGATTGCAAATAATCCTATACTTGGAAATAAACACTTGTGTTTGTTTTGATGTGTGTGAATAAACACCAGTACTTGAAGTTTGGATCCCTCTATGCTTATGGATCTATGACAGAAGTATGAGCTCAAACTGACATAGCCTACCTTGTGCGCAGAGAAAGCAAAAGCCAGATGTGTTTTGTATTCATACCATCAGTGTGCAGTTGGCGCATTGTGTGCTTAGTAGATGATGGCTTGTGTGTACTGTTTGATACGGAAACACCATTTTTACGAAGGTGTGAAGAGTTAATCTAGCTGTGTTTGCTTTTGCAAGAGAACTACAATGTTTTGATTATTGGGTGACAGGTTTTCTTATTTGTGTGAAGAGTTTTGCAAAATTAGCCAATAGTTACAAAAAATGTGCTCAAGCAATCAGAAAAAACTGTAAGATCACACACATTCTAAATGTGAACTGTGACTACAGTTGCATATGTTTGCATTTCTTTCTAACTTGAGAAGAAAAAAAAACCAAGTGAAAAATGTGTGTTGCGAAATGCACCCACTTTGTGTGAAAGTTTGTGTGAAGCTGCTTTGCAGAAACTTGACGCGTGATATGGGCTCCATTATGCTAAAGCTTTATAGTGCATACTCTGTAACTGCATTTATTATCTTCAGTCAAATAGTGAAGCATGAACAATTTTTTTATTATTGTAGATTAACAATGGTTTCAGCACTCAGACATGACTTTGACGATAGTAAATCATGCACAATGTTTACTGTTCACTGAGACGGTTTAAGAAGGCTTCAGGTCTCTGCAAGTTGGACATTGCAATTAAATTAAATGAAACACGTGTTGACAGATTGGAATGAAAACACAGAAACTTTGCAAGATAGATAAACAAAACTATGGCAAGTTTTTTTTTGTTCTTTTCTTTTTTGTCTTTTAAATATGTCAGCATACCGAAACCGCTTTCAAGAGTTCCATTGCTGCTGGAGCATTGCTTGAGTACTATTATAACCAAAGTAACATTAAATAAAGTCATAGTAAAAAAGAAAAAGAAAAAAGAAACTCCACCTTCTGTCAATTCTAAACTTTTGTATATCAGGACATAATCAAAATCATTCCTACCAAGGTCTTCAGATTAGGTAAATACAATGGGAGATGAGCAACAACAAAGGATCTGTTATAGTGTGTCATTGTTTATTTAAGAGAGAACTAAACCAATGTGTAGAAGCAGTGCGTGAAAAACTAAGTACGAGGTCCACACACAAAAGTGGTGCTGAGGATTATAGCTAAGCATCTCTTTGGTCTCATCTCTTCAAAGGACATTGTTCAAGAAGCCATGTGGTTTCATCAAATGCAAATTTGAGAACTTGAGCCCTGCAACCATGTTTTAGGTTTTTGGTTTTTGTAGAATGAAGAGACTTTCTCCTGGAGATCCCCCCCAAAAAATAATCCTTGCTTACCTTGCTTACTGAGGCCTATAGCGTCCAGGTTTTATTACAGTTTCTGAGTACCGCACTGTCTGGATTTCAGGTGGAATTAGTCAGACGTCAAGTCCTGGGACGATTAGCAGCCGTCTAGAATGTTTTTCACCCCTGAATAATCTTTCTCACTATAGAATGATGGGCTTCAAATTATTTGAAAATGACCTCGTAACCGTTCCCAGACTGAGCAGGAATTTCCTTTGCAAGATCGTCACTGATGTCTTTTCATCTTGACATTGTGTTAACACACACCTGGAGGCTCCATACCAGCAAACTGCCAAAACCTCTGTTTTATAGAGATGCTTTGATTTTTACGAAGATCAATAAATCAAGTGCGTTTGATTAGCAGCACCTGGCAGCTATTTTAAGTCTTGATTCCTGTGAAAGCAGTTAGGGCATGCTGAGTTTTTCACACGCTGCTTCTTGCATTTTGACCAAGTTTTTGTTAAATAAGTGATAACACAGAGTAAACGTCACATTTTGTTGATTATCTGAGGTTATGCTTATCTAATTTTAGGACCAACTAAAGACCACACATTTAAATTTTATGCCCAAATGTGTAAAACCTTACAAGTTACAGTGAGGGGTGTCCTTTCCATTTACCATCAGAGTACATTATGCCTGCGTGACTTCGTTCTAACACTGCTGTAAAACTCAGCTATTCTGATTTTCACTTAAGAAAAGGTACACCAGGATGTAGAAATACTGATCCAGTACAGGTTTTTTCAGTTTGACTAATTCTCAAATGATCGTTGAAGTTGTCAAAACAGTACATCATAGTTGACAGGATTTTGTTACTCTTGCACAACTAAAAGCACATGAATCATTCTTAATGGCACATGTGTCTACAATTTGATTTTGTCTTTAAAAATATTTAAATAAAATCTTTTTTATAAGATAAATTGTTATATTCTCCAAAATTATATTAGAATTAGTTTGTTGCGTAAGTCGTGAGGTGCAGAATATTCCATCAAATCATAAAAAATCTGCCAAGCTGTACACAAACGACATGGATAAGGAGTGGTCATTGTAATGTTTCCAGTTTCATGCTCATATTAAAGCAGCTTTCTTGTACCAAGGGTATCCATGAAAAGATACAAAAAGAAGCATGATCAGCTGATCGGTAAGGTAGCACAAGAGGTCATGACAGCATACGGCCTCACAGAAACACTGTATCTACACCCAAGTACACAAGGTGCACATATTTTGTATCAGAGCTGGAATGAATACTGTTCATGCTGTGTTGCTCCTTTTCTACAGGCTTTGCTTTCAACCGCGATTTTATCAAAGTCAAAGTCAAAGTCAACTTTATTGTCAATTCTGCCACATGTACAGGACATACAGAGAATAGAAACTACGTTACTCTCAATCCCTAGATAAAATAGCAAATGAACATTTAAATATAAGAGTGATTAAAAAATGCAGGTAAAATAATTAAAAAGTAAAAATTTAAATAAATACAATACAATTTTACATATAACAAGAAAGCTATACAATATACAATATAATGGGTAAATGACATTGGGTGTAAACCAGGCAAAGTAGTGCAAATAGGCAAATAGTGCAAATGGAGATTTAGTAATGTACGGTAAGAGATAGTGTAACAACAGATTATTTTTCCACAACAGGAGTAAAGTCTGCTAAACTCATATGTTTGTGTTCCAGGTAAAACTACCATGAGGAGGGGTGGAATTTCCCACATCACCCACATGCCGTCCAGTTATTTCGCAGGTATAAACATCAGGTAAAACATATTTATTGAGCTTGACACGTACGCGCTCACCCAGTTAAATATTTTACAGGGACAATAAGGAGGAGGAAGGATTAACACATGTAGGAGTGTGGTTGATGAAAGAAAGATATATAGAAAGATGCACATGAATGAAGAGGATGGTTCTTCTTCTGTTAGAACGTAAGTGAGAGCATTATGTATGAGGTGGTGAGAATCTATGGGCAAACTTGCACAGCATGATGCCCTTACTACATACTGAACCCAGTTATGTGTCGTTTCAGCTTTCCCCTTTTTTTACTGACAGTTGAACTCGCATATCTTTCTGTTCTGTGTGAGTTTATGCAGTAAAAATGCAAATGTTCTTCTTTTTATTACATTCAAACAATTTTTTTCTTTAAAAAAAGGGGGGGAGGGGGGGCATGTGTTCTTGAAATCAGCATCTGAACACTATTCAGCTGGACATAGCAGGGAATCCTTAGAAAAAAGAGAGTCTGGTACAGCAAGCATTCAAAATGTCACACATGCCATTTTAAGTACAGTCCACTGATTCTGACAAATGGCAATAACTCACTCATTGACTCAGAAACTAGAGCGTGTTGATGAATAGATAAGAAGAATCGAAAATAATCTGGCATCAGATAGCCTCTTTCAGAATCACGCATGGATCTTGTATATCTGCGCATTATACAGAAACTGCTGATGCATCCATACATAAATAAAGATGATGTTGCAGCTGACCAGATACTTATTTTACCCCTTTATAAGATTTGTCGATTAGGCCCATATAAAAGTAACGACATTATCATAAAAAACAATCTAAAGCCACTTGTCACCTGTATGTGAGGAAGCTCCGGGCTGCTTCAGGTACAGCAGTGAGTTTACTGGAAATAGCCTCGTTTACAATAGGAGCAGATGATGAAACACAAAAGGTAATTCACATATATTCATATATAAATTATCTGAGGACTATTTAAATATATTATGTCGGTTAGTATTATCTTTTTTTTTTTCTTTTTTTTTCTGGGTACCTAGAAAAATCATAATCAGAAACTGGATGAGGCGTGGCCACACGCGGCGCGGACGCCAAATCGCTGTGCAGGTATTCTCTCACACTATCTTTCCTCACTTTGACGGTACACCCCTTGCCCGTCCCTATTCGTGAACCCCATTTACATTCAGCCCACAGACTCACGGCAAGTAAAAGGGATGGTGGAAAGAGAGGGTGGCGACAGAGGGTCTTTTCCAAGACCGGTGCGTCTTTGCCAGTTCGCGGCGTGCGAAGATCTCCATGACCTAGATTGACTGGTGAGTCGTTTTTAATTTGTCGGGAAGCTTACCGCATGGGTTTCATTGCGGCAGACAGACAGAGAGACTGGTCTTTATTCCGAACAACGTTTTATAATTAAATTTGCGCACACACTTCTCCGATCTGAGAAATATATAAGACATTACCTGCACAGGTTACATGGTATGTATTATGCAAACTTTCTAGTGTTCAGAAGTGTTGTGTACAGAATGCAATAAGCTGCTGGAGTAAAGCGCTGGCAAATGTGAGCAAGCGCTACAGATCCAAGCGAGCACAAGATGCAGTGCAAATGTAACTACAGTGGTTCACACAACTTCTGACTACATACTATCACTACAGATGTGTGAACTTGGATTTATACAAACTGTTTATTCCATCAATCCAGAAGATGTTGAACACGAAATAGGCATGTGTTCAATAGGACGCATGGTCAAGCACTTCCGTCAGCATCCACCCAAACCTTCATGGACAGGTGTATAACTCGTTGATATCTAGGTTAATTTTGGAAGAATATTTACATGGAGACAACAGCAGGGTAATAGGATCAGATCTAATTTTGCATCATTTTAAATTAGTGTCCTGATAGATAGATGTTTTAAAAACAACAAGCGCCTTATTCGTGTAAATCAGTGCGCAGGAAAGTGATTGAATATATAATTGTTTTCCCCTCCGGATTCAAAGGATGACAAAGGTTATGAACAAAGCCCCGTGGACCACACAGACTCAAGCTAAATCATTTCCCCTGTTGAGTGATCTTGAAATCATTGACTTAGCATCAGTTCTACAGTTTCATTAAGCCACCACAAACATAGATTTCTCCTTGTGTAGTGGCATGCACCTGACTCTTTTGTCTTGTTTTAGTTTGTGAGCACTCAGCTGATATAATGAAGTCTGAGTTTGTCTTTCCCGGGTTTATTGTTCAGTCTTTTTGTCAGCATATTCCCCTATCCCTTTATCCTCGGTTTCCCCTGTTGTTCCTCTGAGGAGCTTTGGTTGTCTTTTTTTCCCCCGCACCATTGTGAGTCATGCTTTAGTTTGTGTGTGTGTACTATATTGTAATCCTAGATTAGTTTTTGTGGATTTTACTGTTTTGTGCTGTTTCCTCAGTTATCTGTTACTGCGCTCCTTTGCCAGTATCTCTAATTTTTGAGTTTCACTTCCCCGTCCTGATTGTCTGATTGCCGTCACCTGTCTCTCCCGCATCAGCCTTCTTTTCTCATCATGTCATCCGTGTATTCCCCTGTGATTTCTGATTCTATTTCTAGTATTTATTTGATTCCCTCTTTGGCAATTGTCAGGTTTCTTATTTGCTTATCTGTCAGACTTAACGTCAGCCAAAAATAATAATACACAGTCTATGATTGTGACACTTCACAGTGAAGAACACTGAAAACCAGCAAGATGAACGGAACAGTTGGGACCATCCAACATTATTCCCATACTGTGTGAGAGACATGGGAAATATCAAATAATATCAAAGCATTTTAAACAGCACTTTTTCCAAGATGCGAGTAATAAAATGAAAACGCAAGACTAAAAGGAGATAGAAAAATATATAATTAAGGGGGCATTAAAATCACACATCAAATCTGATGAATGAAATATTCAAGCTGAAAACAAAATGATGTCAGTGGAAACCAAATGAAAATCAGTTTGAACATTTTTCAAGTGTTCTTGTTTTTGAGCAGTTCAAGATTGCACAACTGGCTGACCTATGTTTAAATCTATATGCGTCTTATTCATAACTTCTGCCAAAATTTGGTTCCTGGGTTGCGTTACTGTTGAACTGGGTTGCTGAGAGCTTATAAATCAGACTTAATAAAAATTGCATCATTAGCCTTTTTTCCTGGATATAAATCGAAATAGAAATGATGAAGGGCGCAGGACAAGCTTGATGGCATAACTAATAATGGAAGCCCAGTAAAGAAGTGCACAAATCTTTGTCCAAAAAGGAAATAAAACCTACGTGAAAGATGAGCCAGCTCATAGATAGTGAGAGTGTGAAAGCAGTAAGTCTTTGTTTCTTTAATATTCTTCTTAATCTGTATCTAGTGGGGTTAAAAAAAAATCTTTATAAACATCCATCCATCCATCCATTCGCTACCGCTTATCCTTTTCAGGGTAAACAATTACCTGAAAATTTCACCCCTCATCAGTTTTTTATTAATGGAGCATGCTCACATCATTCGTGTGCCTAATTACAGTTTACATTATAACAGTGTAAACGTTGGTTAAACAAATTGGAAAGGTGTGTCTGACTGATATCATTAAATCTTCCAAACAATACAGGTGGCAGTGTGTGCTGTGGATTTCTTGGGGTTTATCCACTATGAGAGGATTTCCTTGTACTCTGAAGTGGGGCTTAGTATAAGGTTTAGAGCAGCAATTAAAATACCATAAGATAAACAGCGATAGCTTCCAGTTACTATATTAGGCAGGGACGTGAAAAGGACAATGTTTTAACTCAGCCGTGACTTTCAGTGACCTTTATGTTTCTTTAGTTACCTTGTCACAAACTGATGCCATGGTTGGTCACATATTACGGTTATTGCTCAATATTTAGCTCATAACTTCCTGGTAAAGCAAGCGTCTGTGGAGTGAAACAAGCCTTCTTACATTTCCATGTCACAATTAGACCTGTGGACCTGTCCAAACAGGCTCTTGTTGGCAACTGCGTCCTAATGCTGATTGCACTGTGCTATTTACTTTTACAGAATAATTAAGAGTGATAAGTAATTTTTAGGTTTCATTTTTACTACTCAAAGTTTATTGTGCCCTCACCTTGAACGTGTTTGTCATCTGGTACCTGTTTGTAAAAACAAGATGAACAATTCAGGTGAAGAGATATTTGGCAAAACTCCAGGGATCTAGTTCAACAAGGAAAAGTTGACTGTGCACAATAGAAACCTTTATTGTTCAGCATTTCAGTGGGTGACATTGTGTGTAAATTCCCATGTCTTTCAAGGAAGGGGACCAAAGCCTGACACAACTGTAGAATGATAAGCCCCAACACGTTGACAACAATCTTGCTGTGACCCGTTCACAGTTTACTTCATGTCAATGGAAAAGTGTCTGGCAATCGAAACCATTTTCATTTCTGTCATAGTTTATGTCGTTTTCTTTTTCATTCTTTCCATTTGTAAACTATTTGTCGTCTTCACTTTATTTCCTCCACCCGCTCTCTGCGCATGGCTGTGCCTGTCACTGTGTCCAATGGTCTGACTTCACTCTCAGGCTGGTCTGTGCACCACTTTCAATACCCCGTGGTGTTGGCCATTGTAAATGCAGCCAGTTGCTATTTTAGACACAGGCTCTATTGAGGGGTGGGAGTAGGGGGTGGTGGAGGGTGGGGGGTTATTGAGCAGGGATTGCCTTAATACCCCAAAGAAAGTTTGCCCATCACCCCCTCATTTGCTTTCTGTCACAGTCGTCTTTTTCTTTCCCCTCCAGCACACAGGATTGGTGAGATCAATCAGCCCAAAGTTCGTCACTGCATCCAGAGAAAAGCATTAGCTTCTTCAGTGTCCACACAGCACAAAACCAGATCTGCATTTCCTACGCTTGTGGATGAGAAGGAGAAATGTTGTCTCAAGTCTGTTTGTGCTGCCTGTTCTTCAGCAGGGGCTTTTATAGCTGCCGCTGGACGGAGTCAAGTAGTCAAAGGAGAAAGGTAGTTTTAATGTCTGTTTTCTTCTTATGATAAGTCAGTTTTTCTTTATCTCTCTACAGGAGTGTGTAATGTTTAAATAACCATGTTTTATTTGATTTTTTTAGGGTTTTTTTGTTTGGTTTATTTCCATTCAGCATAACCTTTATAAATCCCAGTAATCCGGGATTAAAATTTTTGCCTGACTGAAATCCGAAATATAAAATGCTGCTTTATGAACTGTTGCTTTGTGAACCTGATACTTTTATTGCAAAACAGTCATTGACAAATTGTTAGGAAATATAAACACAATAACCGACGTGGTGATTGCATTAAAAAAAAATTCATTTATGTGCCAAGAGAAACAAACAAACTCACAGGCCCTAACAAGCTATGTACTTATATGAAAGGGAATAGGAGGATGCAGGAGCTCTGTAAATCTGTGAGGGAAATGACACTTGAGGTGTGCTGTTGGTGGCGATGGTGGTGGTTGGGAGGCGGTGGTGGGGGCGCTGGGGTTGTTTGCGCCGAGTTCTCACGACACAGTGCGGGCAAAGCACTCAACCAATTATGAAAAAATGTTGGATTTGTTCCATTGGTCTCACTTTGAGCTTCTATTGGAATTTGTGCACACATCGACACGCACGGGGATAGCTCTCTGGACAACTACACAATTTTTTTAAGGCTACAAAAATGTAATCAATTTTCCTCCTTTTCTTTTCATTTCAGTGCAGATGGTTGTCGCTCTTAGTTGTCACTTTGATGTCTCTGCTTTCCCTGTGCTGGTTGTATATTTGTTTTGCCATCTCTAATGACCAACAGAATGTTAATGAGTGAGTGATCACACACACACACACACACACACACACACACACACACACACACACACACACACACACACTGAATATTTATTTGTCTTTGTTGATGTCCTTCATTCTTTTATCTATGTGCTTCACCCTTATCAGGGTAATATTCAGAACACTGAAGACGTGGCTAAACTACTTCCTGGTAGTGGTGATCATTTCTGCAGTGCTGGCCAGCTACTGTATCCTGCTGCTGGTAAGAATACAGTTTTGTCCGTTTACCACACAGGGGAACCAAATCTTGCTCCACATTCAAAGATCATTAAACCTAAGAATGAGAAGCCGCCATTTTTAAAATGTTCTCCAATGATTACAGCTCTTTGCCTTGATCCAAGTTGCCTTAGAGGAGCAACTCCACTTACACTGGCTTCATAAGGTAAGCATGCAAACATTTACCTGTCCAGTCTATAGTTTTATTAAAATCGTCTAATGTTATATTTGCTTTCTGCTTTTTTCCCCCCCTTTTTCCTGCACAGATCATTTTCTGCTTTTGTGTAATATTCATCACAGCTTTGGCTTCAGGAGTAAGCATAAAGGGGAGGGAAGAATGGCCAACAGTTCTTACTCTACTCCAGGTAGAGTTAGAGTACAGAAACTTTTTAGTTTTTTTTTTTTTTTTTAAATGGCTCTAAGTGGTGTGAGAATATCACATGTGTTTGATGTCTGTGTCAACCTCTTGGCAGGCCACGGCTCCCTTCCTGCAGTTTGGTGCTGTTGGAGCGTTGACTCTGCTAAGCCCGTTTGTCTTTCATCGCTTCCACTTGGCCAAAACACGTATGTGTCAGACCTAGTTTCGGCATACACACAGACACGATTCAAAGGCAATTACATAATCCTTTTATATACACACTATTGTATCAAACCTAATTACAGGGCTAACACTGGAAACAAATGTACTGGTGAACTTTGAAGCTGAGGTTCATCTGGCAGTCACTGGAAAACTGATTCTGCATGATGAGCATTAGTTCAATACACAAGAAAGATATACAAATGTATAAATATACATTTATAAATCTATATATTTAAATATAATAAAAGTCAATTCCTGCAGGGGGGAAATAAATAAAAAGGGCTTCTTTACAAATTCACGCTTGGAGCATTTTAAATATTTAAAGATTATTGTCTGACTTGTGTTTATTCCAGGATCTAAGATGGTCATTGCAGGGATGTTTCTAGTGGTCTCAGCAGCCATCTTCCTGTGTCCCCTGCTCATCCACTCTCCTTGTCTAATAGAAGTGCAGGAACTACCTGAAAAACCAAAACTTATCGGCCACAGAGGCGCGCCGATGGTGAGCGTCCTGTTTTACTTGGCACCACCCTGCAAATAAACATTATAATTATAGAGTGATGACATTACACCTTTGGATAGAGCTGCTATTGTTGACAGATTGCAGTCATGTTCAAGTTTTTCAGTTGATTAAAACAAGTTTAAAGAACGTTTAAAAACGCAGTTCAGTTCTTTGAGAAATATTTAATGCTAATATTATAAGCACAATCCATTTTCATATATTGTCAAATATAAAAAAGTAGACTGTCCCTGGCTCAGGTGTGAGCAAAGGTCCAGTCATGTGACGTCCTCATATGCCACGCTACTGTGCCCTTGTTAGTTTGCTTTGCTGCTGGGTCAATAATAAGCTCCATTTAACACTGCATACGGGGGTTGTCTGTGCTCACACCGCTTTGGGGTAGGAAGGGCACTTAAGCACATCAGTGTGTCTCACCCATCTGTCCTCCCTGTGTTCAGCTGGCCCCAGAGAACACCATCATGTCGTTCAACAGAAGCCTCAAGTGCGGCGTGATAGCCTTTGAAACGGACGTGCAGCTCAGGTACAATGACAATGATTTACGCTTAGGAGGACTCACAGTTGCTTTCTTGAAAGAGGAATGTGTTTTTGCTTTTAGTTCGGTTTTTCATGCGCACAAATATGAGACAAATGTATCACCGTGGATTACAGTCCTGCAAGTGGGGGCATGTCATTCTACTAATCACCTCAAATGTAGCAGTGATCTTTATAAGCATGCTGTTTGGTTCTTGGGAAACATAACTAACTATTTATTACATTTTTAGAACATTATTTTCATCATTATTATTGTTGTCTTCACTGATAAATATGAAAAACTGATTATTTTGACTTCACAGATACTAAAATTTGTTTAACTCTTGCTTAAATTTAGTCGAGATAGAAAACCTTTCTTGATGCATGACCATGGACCTGACTTCTTGCTGAGAACGACAAATGTTAAAGACAAGTTTAACGGCTCCTCATTCAATAAGAGCACTGACCTAACCTTCGAACAATTACGGACTCTAAACGCAGGAGAACAATTCCTCAAGGTAGTAATTGTGCTTTGATTTATGCGTGAGCGCACATTTGCCCGCAGAGCTTTATGTATTATCATGTGTCAGACTAAAGAAACGTGAAATTATCTGGCTTTGCAGAATGATCCTTACAGCACAGTGTCCCTGCTCTCAGAAGAGGAGAAAGAAACAGCCAGGACACAGGTCATACCCTCCTTGCTAGACCTTCTTGAATTTGCGACACAGCACAATACCTCAGTGATATTTGACCTGAAAAATAAAGAAACAGAAGAAATTGACACAAATGACACAGTAAATATCACCTTAGAGTTTGGCATTCCTCAAAGTCTGGTAAGTCTACTCACTTGTATCAATTGTGGGATTCAAGCATTTCACAATCAAGCATATTTTTAAGAGTTTTCTTTCTCCTTTTCATAGATTCTTTGGCTTCCTTCTAAAGAACGAGAAGTTGTAAAGAAGCAGGCCCCAGACTTTATCCAGGTTTATGAAAATGAAACGGATTTGGAAAAAAATAACGGGAGCCACCTAAATGTGAAATACAGCGAAATAAAAATGAAAAACATCAGGTAAGAAATAAATAGGTGGGTAAGAAATCTCAATATTATCTACAGTACATGTTGGTGCCAGGGGCCATGCACAGCAGTGTGTTAATTAAAGCTGCGTGTAGCATGCTGAGACACAGCTCTGACACTTAATATAGGGGCGTAGGATTGGCCTCCAGGATACAAGATTCAAATAATGTCCCAACCCAGGTGTTCTGTTCAATGGCTTAGCAAAATAACCATAAGAAATAAAAGGGAGGGGGCCTAAAGAATGAAATGCAGTGTAGCAACATGTTTTAAGAAGTCGCTGAAGCGCTTCACTGAGTGCAAAACAAACTCACCGTGGCGTGGCCTTGCTACATGTCTCGCAAAATAAAACTATTCCTGGGTGGCACAATTAATGAATATATATATTACAGTCTACGCTCATGTATACACTCATCTAAAGAGTTTTGAGAAAGCTGAATAAATAAGCAGAGAAGCACAGTGAATGGGGGTGCCTCCACATGGGTGCACTGCATTGTAACAGTTAACATTCAATCATGTCTAAAGATGCTGAGCAGTCCCATTTAAATATGATTATGTAACAAGAGAGCAAGAGTGGCATATAATGATTGGGCATTAGTTTGACATACAAGGAGTCAGAGGTGACTGAGAACGCCTGTGCAGGACGTGTTCAGACTGTTTCTGCAAAAACAGCCTGTTTGTAATTACAAAGGGAGTGATGTTACAGCAGGTTTGCAGAGCTTAAACCTCTAATCACAAAGATAAATGGTCACCGAAGCATTTAATTGGTTTTGGTTGACAGGTATTAGCGATACAGTTAAATGAATCATGCTTCACCATATTGAGAAGTGCACATTTGTCATACATCAAAAGACTTTTACAAGGAAGGGTCAATGAGTAATCACTTTTATCCTCTGCTGAAGCATTCTGGGTAGAAGTGGACTTTTCCAGGATGGCACTGCTCCAAAGATTAAGGCTTAAGCTATCACTGAGTAGCTCAAGTATCAAATGGGAATCCTAAGATATAGCCACCAGATTTTATTTATGATCTATGAGAGATGTTGGATGTTTTTCATGCAGTTCTCCAGTCATCTCCGGAGACTTTAAGAGTTAACTTTCCTACCTCATCCATGCATTTACCAATATGCACATGCATAGCAATCGATACCCGTCTTACAGTTTCACATATTTCTCCGTGCTTCTTTTAAGTGCTCTGTAATCTCTCAAAATTCTTCTTGTTCACTTCTAAACGATGTGCTTGTCTTCGTATTTGACAGCGACCTTCGCAAACGAAACATTACAGTGAACCTGTACGTGGTTAATGAGCGCTGGCTGTTCTCTATGCTGTGGTGTGCAGGAGCCAGCTCTGTCACTACCAACGCCTGCCACCTCCTAAAAGAAATGGAGCGCCCTGACTGGGTCATGGTGAGCAATGCAGTAGCTGGGCGTTTTACTGTTTATTTCATTATGATGCAAGAAATATTATCATTTCAAGATTTTGGATGTGGCGCTCACATCTTCGTCGCAGTGTTTCCCAGGATTTGTGACACACTTTGAACATGCTTGTGTTTCAGCCACGCTCTACATACCTGATAACATGGATTTTAGTGGATATATCATCTGCTCTTGTGATGATGGCACTCTTTCACTGGTAAGAACAGAGGTTTAGTCTACAAATTTGTATAAAAATGAGGAGGAAAGTTAACAAGCTGACTAACCAATGTCTCTCTTCCACATAGGACAAAACACAGTCTTTGCCATAATGCAGGTACTGTATCAATATCATGGGTTTTTTGCCATTGAATATTTGAAATTTAAGTTTAAAAAATAAAATGATGATCACTGGTTATCTTCCCCTTTATTGGCAAACCTATAAAACAAACATTTGCAACAGCAGATAGAATGTAAAAAAAAATCCCTGGCATGGTTTTGCTGAAAGTGAAACACAAAGGAAAGCACCATTATAAAACCATCAAAAGCAAATAGAAAGTATATCACATGATAGCTAAAAAAAAGTTGTTTTCATAACCTGACAGCTTGAATGTTCTATTTTATAACAGTTAACAGATCACATAATAATGTATCCCTTGTTTGTTGTGACAGATGGACCGAGCAATGACAATGAGCTGGAAGTCTTCCTCACCAGGCTACCCTGACAGCCTTCAGCTGCAGATGTTTCAGTCTTGAAGCTCACAATCGCAGCCTTTTCTGCACTAACACCGGGGTTTGGACCTAAATCGGGAGGACAGCAAGTTAATGTGAACTGACACGCACTGTTTTATAAAATTATGCAGGCCATAATGTTGTTGTTGTTTTTTTTACATATCAGTATGATGCCAGTATACACAGTTTTGGTGTGTGGGGGTGTGTGTGTTTGACAATGAGAGAGAAAACTAGTTACACAGGTTTATCTTTCGTTGGTTTTTTTTAAATACTTGTTTGTTCTTTTGCTACTACTGACAGTTTGATGAAACTATATGACATGGTGTGTAGATCTGAATTACCTTTTGCATTTTATTACATTGATTTGTATCCAATGAGTAAAAAAAAACAAACTACTGCATTAAATAAACATTTGTAATCTGAGCCAACGTTAATAAAACTATATTTTTTATGGTAACTTGTGTCGCTTTATTTCCGCATCTACTGAACACGAAGGTAAAAATTTTAATTTTGAATAAACAGGTGACATATCGAAAAAATCGTTTTAACAACTGTGATTTATATTTAATAAAATCAGCACATTAGAAAAGCTGTTAAAGTTGGACACAGATAGTTGTGGCTGGAGCATTAAGAATGAACTGTTTATATAACGGAGGTGCTTCATACCAGCTCCATCTCAGACTTTACAGGCCTCAGTTAGCATGTTAAATGTTAAAGTTTGTGACAGTAATGAACAAGTATGGCTTGTTTGCAAGGGCTGGCACGGGAAAGACTTGATTATGTACAAAGAACATGTTAGCAGGACTTAGATCTGTAAATTTGCATCTAAAAAAACAAAAGACACTGCGAGAAATCACCTTTGGACAGATCAGGCCAAAGTGGAGATGATTGGCCACAATGCACACAGGTCCATGTTTGATGAAAACCAGCGTACACCTCATACCAACTGTCAAGCACGGTGGCGGAGAGGTGATAATTTGGGTTTATTTTGTAGCCCAAGACCTGAGCTCCTTGTAGTCATTGAGTGGACCATAAATTCCTATATACATCAATGTGTCTGACAGCTAAAGCTGGGCCAAAACTGGGTCACACAACAGGGTAATGATCACAAGCATAGCAGCAAATCTACAACAGAATATCTGAAAAAGAAAAGCAAAAGTGTTTCAGAGGCCCAGTTAAAGTTCGAACCTAAACCTGACTGAAATGCTGCGACGGGAACTTAAGAGAGCTGCTGAATGAACCCATCTCTAACGTTTCCAACCATGCTGCAAGAGACCGATAAAGTCAGATATAATGCTTCAGTGTTTTATCTCAAGCAGTTTTTTTTTTTCATTAAATAATGACAGTGTAGCATGCCCTAGGGTCTGTCCACCTAATTTAAAAAATGGATCATTTCTATTATGTCCTGACATGTAAAGCCATAGAGCTGACAGCTGGTGTACTTTCTTTCTAACGTGACTGAATCTGATCAATAGATTATATTTTGAACAGTTGAAATGTTTCTCTGAGGTCTTCCTGTTTTCCACCTGCCCAGTAGCTCTATTTTCCGCACCCTGAATAACTCTTCTCTGCACATGTCCAAAACACGTCTGCATAGTGTACTTTTCCTTTAATGACGGACTCCCAGCACCACCTTATCGCACCACAAGATGGCAACAACTACAAAAAAATCGAGAAACAGGCGACTTACCAGATAAACATGCAACGAGAGACAAAAACGGCTTAAGTAACACGCTGATCATTACTAGTGATGTCATGTGCTGAAGCTATCTGCAGGTGTCAGTGTTTAAAGCGTTAATACTGACAGTGCGAATGGGGCCGCTATGGCCGGACCGGTGGGCCTTCTCCACGGAGGCGAGGCGTGTGTGAGAGAGGGGAGGAGGAACGTGAACATGTCACGCTCTGGAGCCGTTTTGCCCCCCCAAAAAAGAAAACTTCTGGAAAAGTTGACATGAAGTAAACAGTCTTTGCTTTTTCACATCTTAACCTCAGTCAGTGGGTGTGGACCACACTGCGGACCGCTGCAGCGACACTTCAGACAGACTGCGAGTGTCAGCGACTGGATTTAAAAAAAAATCTGTTGTGAGGAAGGAGCGACAGTCCCGGTTATAAAATTATCCGAAACTATCGCAGTTATTATTCTTGCTTCTTAAACCCTCAAAACACCCCGAAATTATAACTTATGTGACTTTTCAAGTCGGCCACATGATGGTGCATAAATATGGTGAGTACCGTTCATGTAACGTTATATCTTTTTTTTCCCCACGTGTCACATTTTTTCTTATATACTCGGGTAAAGTTAAAGTTTTTAGGTTAATGCCAGCTCATTACGCCATCAAAGTTATTGCACGGCTTTTCAACGTCCCACGAACCTCCGCTGTAATCCCCTCGAGAAACCAGACTGTTGTTTTAGCCCTCAGGGAATGAGAAAGTTAAGAGTAAGTGGAAATTGTCAGCTTCCGTGCTGTTGGTATTATTATTGTTGTTGTTGTTGTTTTCTGAGATGTTATTCTCCTACTCGATCATAATGTTCAGGATTAGGTAGGAAACTGTGAAGTAGTAGATTTACCTTCGTGATGTGCATCAACTCTGCATTCTGTGCTCCTCACCACCCACCGGGTTCAACAACCAGCTGCACAGTCCTGATGGGAAAGAGAGAAATGCCTTTAAAGTGCTCTGCAGGAGACTATAACAGGCAGCAGCAGTGATACGTTTAGTTTAAAAAAAGGAGAAATCTTCCGTATTTTATTATTTATTTAAATTCTTATAACAGTGTGTGTCTGTGCAAAGAAAAGCAGTAGTGGCAGTATTGTTGGCTACATGTATTTACATTTAATAATAGTTTAATTAGAGCTAAAATAAAGAGGTAAGTTTAGAGTAGTCAGGAATTTTTGTATGAACTGATTAATTGCTGACATTTTTGAAAATTGCAACTCCACGAATGTCTTTTTCTAGCCTCTCAAATGGGATACAGGTTCATAACACTGTTATTTCATTTCCCCTGTCTCTATGTAGCTTTGCTGCTGCTGTTGTTCTGAGACATGTATTTATTTTGTGAGGCAGACACAGCTAGGGCAGTGAGGCTGCTCAAGCAGTACCAGTCCAACCTGACCAGTCCAGAGGAACAGGCCTTGAAGACCAGCGTGGGCAAAGTGTCTTCCATCTTGGGCAGCCAGCTGTTTCAAGCCCTTCTCGGTAAGCTTGTTTTGAAGAAGAGAGTCTTTCGAAACTTTTCCCTCTAGCTTATGTTGCATCAGACCTTTCTCAGGATGTCCTTTCCAAACAACGCTTCCTCTTCATGTGTCTATCTTCTTAAGAATGGGAGGTATTTTTTTTCTTGATCTCCTTTAATTTACTGTGCGCTGTTGCCACACACTATCAGTATTAGATTTAGTGCAGCTGGTATAGTTTGATTTGCGTGGCCGTGTGATTGGCTGAAGGCTGACACAGGATGGAGACGGGGTCAGGTTGTATTAATTTGTATGGGAAGTTAACTGAGTCTAAATGTTTCCCAATTAAGTCTTATGAAAGAGGCCTTTCAGTCTGCCTCACAAAGGTTTGCTGTTTAACCACCTCTGTAGCATACTCGGATTGTAATAAAATCCCATTAAAGCCACGCTCAACTCAGTCTATCTATAGACTGTGCTGTTATAAACTCTGACCTGTCACACTGTTGAAACACAATTCCTCCTTTCAGTTTTACAAAAATAGGCACATTTATGTCTCATAAAACTGTATCAGCAGGGTATAGATCATAAAGTCAGAAAACTTTATTCACTTTAGCCAGAAGCAAATGTAACTGCTTCTGGCTAAAGTGTTTGCTAATAGTGAATCATGAGTTAATGTTAGTTGTAACCAGCTACACCTCCATGACAAGCTGAGTGTGGTGTGTTTTGTGTTTTTGGAAATGAGCCTGTGTGAACCTTATCCTCACTTCCTTTTAGAGCAGATAAGGCACATTACTTCAGTTTAGCAAATGGTTGAGTGGTCCTTCTAATTACCACAGCCATGTTATAATGATGCTTGCCCCTGGGTCTGCTATTGCTTCTGCTGACCCACTGCTGCTTCTTTGCTGGGGATCTAAGGGGGGAAGGGCGGCTATGACTCGGGCAGCAGTTAAAAATGATACGGTGTGGCTCGTTTTGCTAATGATGTATACTGAAGGGAGTTTAAGGTATACTTTCTTGTGCTGACTGATGAACCCTTTAAACATAAAGATAAAATGTATTGCTCTTTTTGCGTCTTGTCAAAGGTAAGGGGCTCATTATAGAGACTAATTTGTTGTACCTCATCACCCAGAGTCCACATTTTAAGACCAAATGAGTTGTTAAGTCTCATTTGAATGGTTTCTAAAAATGTAGGCTGGAGCAAATGGTGGATAGAACCATAAAAATGTGACTGAGTTTGCATGAATGGTTTAGGAAGTAGAGAATTTAAAAAAGAATATGTAGTCCCTCATTTTCAGAGGCTCAATTTGCACTGTGAAGCTCTGTGGGATTGGCAGCATTTGCAGCATTTGATTGGATCTGAGCAGAGAGTGTAGCCCTGTATACTGAAGAATTCATCCTTCTGCTTCTATCAGGAGTCACATCATCAGTAAACACCAGTGACCTGGTTTCACTGGCAACCATACATGCCCATGCCATAAAATTGCTTCAATCATGTGTGTCCGATGACGTGATTTGCTTTGGATTAGGAGTTGTTTCTCTCCTTATGCATACTTTTCTATTCCCATCATTTTGGCACAAGGTAATCTTCATTCATTCATCTCCTAAGATTTTCTCAGCAGGCTCTTTTAGGTGATTCCTGGACAGGTCTAATTTCCTCTTCTTGTTCTTGGGTTTGCATCTTGTTGTAAACTCTTTGCATTTCCATTCATGAAGGCATCTAACGATTGCATATATTAATAATGATACACGCACCTTATCAAGAGTTTTCTTGACTTGGTTAGATGTTGTGTCACTTGCACTGACATCTCCTTGGACCTTGTGTTTAAAATTGTAGTGAAAAGCTATAAAATACAAATTCAGTCCACCATTGAGGTGTACAAAAGTAAAACTAGAATGTTTGTGTCTTTCTCCAACAAATCATGGATCTAAATGTAACCGGTGTTGCCTTTATGTGCTGTTAAGTCAATCACAACGTGTAACACATGAAGAAAAGCAATTGAAATACTTGCTTTTAATCTGATGCACTGATTGCAAGAAGTCTATCATGCTTGTGCTGACGATAACCTCTGAAATTGTCTGTAGATACTGATGTTTTCTTGAGTCTCAAAAGATTTTTTTATCCATACTCACTGAGTTTAGGGATTAAAAGTTTATTGCACTTTGGTGCAGGCTTAAATATGCAGTTGGGGTTTTTTCATCACAATGAAATAACTGTTGATTGCACAGTTTAGTGGCTTTATATTAATGACACCACTGGTTTGCATCGAGGCTACAATGTTGCAAGCCTTAGTGCTCTTTACTCGTTTTGTTCCCTACTGAAGATCAGCCTGTAGCTGCTGGGTGGAGGTTTAGTATCATTCAGGGTTCTTCTCTACCTTTGGATTAGCATGCTGTCTGTGCAGATGTTTGCAAAGAGCTAATGTTGTGCTAGCAACATCAGCTTTTTTGGTTCTTTTCCTGCACCTTGGCTCATGTGATGAGTCACATGATCAACAGTAGTTCAACGACCCTCTTAAGAGACAACGCCAAGTAGGGTTTACCTGGGACTCTCCACCATTTGGTTGTTGGAACTGAAGAAGCATCTTCACGAAACTTAAAGAAATCCAGTCACTTTCTTTCCAAGCTCTTTAAATTATTATGAACTGAACGACATAATGAAACTACTTCTGTCCTGAATGCAGTTTGCACTTTACAGTTGTGCTGCTACCATTCCACGCTACCATAAATGGTAATGTGATTACAGTAATGTGTTACTTTGTACTGGATAGATGTCACCCTTTTGTTAGAATGCTAACCAAAGCTATTGAACTTGGTTAACTTGTTAAAAAAATCACCCTAAAGTTGAGAGAGAAAGTCACCAAAAAACCCCATGTGGTTACTGACCATTTCTCCAGGTATTAGTGGACATTTGACCATGCACTGTTTTAATGTAATCAACCTGAAATCAGATCTAATGTATTTTATTATTTATTGAGGTGAGGGAGACTCGGAGAGGATTAGCTTTCAGGATTCCAAACATTCCTCGCAAAGAATGTTCAATCAGGGCCGAGCCTGAGGCCGACAGGA
The DNA here is from genome assembly GCF_965226115.1 of Aulonocara stuartgranti. Taxonomy (NCBI): domain Eukaryota; kingdom Metazoa; phylum Chordata; class Actinopteri; order Cichliformes; family Cichlidae; genus Aulonocara; species Aulonocara stuartgranti. The sequence continues at coordinate 35,434,629 of NC_138940.1, read as the reverse complement.
AAATAAATAGCTCTAGGCTCCCATGCGAGCCTCTTCCAGGCCGTCCTGGCTCTCTGGACCATCTGCACAATGTGTGAGGGTAGAAGAAGTAGAAGAGCCGTCTGGTCGCTGTGTCTCAGGTGAATGGTTGAAGAAGACTGGCCCCTCATTCAACATGTGGTTCTCATCAGTGCAGGCGGAGTGGAAGAGCAGCCGGTTCATAGCACTAATAGGAATACAGTGCAGTATAAACATTACTCATCCTCTTATCCGCTCCTGTTGTGTTTGCCTTCACATGCTCAGGGCCATGTGAACTGGTTCATATGGGCCATTTAGTCTAATGGTGGGAGGAAATTTTCTGGAGCAGGGACTGTGTTGTTCAGAAGAGATGAAAGACCTGAGTCTGAAAATCTGCCATTTTCAGACTCTAAAGAAATTGATGCATAGTAAAGTATTCTGTCTTTACAGTTTCTTTAACTTTGATACTCTGCGGGAAGTAAAGAGGTGTTGCACGTCCCGTGGGAAGGTTCAGCGTTCATCCATTTGGATGTCAGCATGGCTGCACAGTCACAAACAAAGGTTGCCTTAACTGCGCATCTACCCTTTTGTTCCAACGTACAAACATACAGTGGGGAGCACGGGGTGCTGCTCGCTGTGAGTTGGGGCAAACATACAGGCCGACACACTTTCAATTACAGTGGAGCCTAAATTCCTGGGGAATATTTCATTTAAACAGCGACAAGGGAGGGAATTGTTTGCCCTGCCTTAAAACCGTGACCTAGTTTTCTGTCAATGTGTTGCTCTGGTGAGCAGTGGGTTGCTCATCATCATGTAAAGAACCAGGGGCACTGTCTTTTTTTGTTTGTGATTCAACCAGGCAGGAAGTACAGAGATGATGTCAGTCTAATTAAATAGGTACATGACAAAAAGAAGAGGCCTGCAATGCACCGATCATGCATGCAGATATTTTGGAGGACTGTGGATGAGGGGGGAAATGCGGGAAAACCCCCTTAAACTGTGACAAAAAAAGCTTTCGACCAGACGCCCCAAAATAGACCCAGAAATCGGTCCTGTGAAAGAGACTTCTGGTCTGGATTGTGTGTTGTGTTTTATGGTCAGGAATTTATGTGGTCTGTGAGGGTTGGAACAGTTCAACGATTTCTTTTTTAACTTTGTTTGGAAGGTCGCTGAAGTGGAAAAAAGCGAAAGCCCTGTACGAAGTGTGTCTGTGAATCCTGATCTCAGAACACTTCAAGATGTGATTGAGCACCTTTCTCTCACTTGTTAACTCTGCCAAAAATAGATGAGTGATGTAATTAGAAGTGTTAGCTGTGTGAAAACAAGCCAGGTGTCCAAGATGCAGCTGAAGCATGGCCTGCAAAACTTAACTAAACTAATATTTTTCAAGATTTAATCAAGGTTGAACTTACCGGTACTTTTCTTAAATACATAGACAGGTGGACATTCGTTAGTTTGTGCTCCTACATTTTGAAGCCTCAAGTTGAGTGTTTTGGCCTTAACCATCTACCATAATCATAAACTATGTCAAAACTATAAAAGGACTCGCTGAGGTTTTCAATCAAGGCAGCAGCATAGCTATTTTCTCTTAGAATGTACCCATTCAAGCTGATATCTGCAACCAGTTGTCCCTTGTCGACCATTAGAAAGAATGCACTACAGAAAAGGAGTTTAAGTCTGCTGTTCCTAATGGTGGACAGAATGGTTTGCTCCTTAGAAAGGGTGGGGGAGGAGGCCGGTGAAGCTGCTGCTCACCTCAGGGTCTCAGCAGGGGCTTCGGGCCTCATTTTCTCTTGATTGTTCACCTTTGTCTAAAGTTTATTTATGCTTTAATGCACCTAGCCCATCTTAAAATTGAGGCAAAAGACAATACATGTAAAGATGAGCTTGAGTTCAAATTAAACTGCCGTAAGATTGAAGGCTGCTATTAGAATCAGAATCAGAGAAACTTTATTAATCCCAAAGGGAAATTGAGTTTTAGAATATCAGGATCCTCCAGCTTGAGTTAGTGTCAAAAGAGTAACACTGAGCCATTTTCTGTGCCTCCTTAACAAAGTCAAGAAGGTACTACTGGTCCTTCTGTTGTTCCTCATCTCTCTTCTTCATTGTGAGTAAGACTATTGGTCTATTCCTTCGGTTTCAGGAAACTGAAGCAGAGACCTTCTTTCATTTTTGTGCTTCCATTGCTGTTGCTTTGCATTAGCCAAAGTATCTTTGGTCTCTTCCATTTCACTACAAGCTGGTTGATAAGGCACAAGAGGCTTGTGCAGCTCCCTCAACTGAAGATAGCATCATATACGACAAATTTAAAGGTACCAGAGTTGGTACCCGAGGCTGCTCTCTTGTAAAATGAAGAGAACCTCTTTTCAAACAATTTTTAAGTTTGCTTTGACAGATGGGATGTACCAAGCAAAGTTACTGGCTTTCAAACACTAAGTGAGCTGATGTTGTTTGAACAGTTCGAGAGCTGTGTCTCAGAGCAGATTGTGCTACATTTGAATGAATAAAATGTAACCACCCTACAGCAGGCTAAAGTTCTGCTGCAGAAATTTGCCTTGACCTACAAGAGTATTTGTGTGAGTAAATGTGAAAGATCCAACTGTGAGCATACGTAGAAAAATGCTGCATTTTAGCCCCAATAAGCTAAAGGTGGTCCACCAAGTCCAAAGCCAGAGAAACAATGTTACTACTGTCATAAAGCAGGGCATGCCTTTGCTGTCTGTCTGTCTCTCAATCGTAAAAGCAGCAACCTCAGCAAACAAGGCAAGTAAAAGCTGTTGATAAAAAAAGGGAATTCTTCTGAGAGCCTTTGTTGAGCTAGATGAACCAGATGATTGCTTTAAACCATGCATCTTTGCCGGATCTGTGTCATTGACAGGATCAGTAGTCAGGAAAAATATTAAGCAATACTGGCGGCTCAGTCTCTCGGATCTTTTTCCACCTGGCGCAGAGACTTCCTGTAATCTAAGCTCCTCAGTAAGAATTATAGTGATGGCTTTGCATTAGTTTTACGTTTCAGATTTGACTTTATTTAAAAAGTAATTGACTCCATTTAGCATTTGTATACATTTTAATGTTGAAATCCAAAAGTATTAATACACAATAACTTCAAACTATTTGATATTTGTAAATAAGCAGCCTGATATTCCTGTGTCACCTGATTGTCCTATACCTGCAACTCCTAAAATCCTGTGTGCAGATGTCAGTAAAGTTGTGGTTTCAGTACTTCAGCATCTATCTAGCTCTGTAGAACTGGAGCAGGAACACAAGTGGAGTTACACTTTTTTTTTTTAATATTAATTAACACTTAAGCTGTTTCTGTGCAGTTTGGCACACAGTCTGTCTATTAGTTAAAGGTACTGTGGCTGTATCTTCAAGGGAAGAAAAAAACATGAATGTGTGAGAGACAGTACTGGAAAGAAAGATGAGCGAATATGTTAGAAAGCTGAGTACTGCTCAGGAAGTGACATTTGATAACCCTATAAAATTTAGACTTTTGCCTTGAGTAATTTATGTTTGTTTGGGTTTTTGTGTCACAGTAGATCTCTACACGACCTGCTGCTTAGATATTTGGTTATTTTATGTCATGAGGCGTCTTCAAAATAAAACGATTGTGTGTATTTTTGTCAAAGATTGTGTGAGAATAATATACAAGTGCATGAACAAGTAGGCCTTTTACAGCTCACAGTAAAAGTCTATCCTAGCTTGTGCATGGCAGCCTGTGGTGTCCAATGTCTCTGTGAGGTTAGGTCAAAGGTCAGGTGGTAGTCTTCAGTTTGAATTTAAGCTGATGACTATCTTTAGCTTCACTTCCTAAATTCCATCTTTAGATTAGCTTTATACAGCTAAAAGGTAGAAAGTGGCATAGCTGCCTGCTATATAAAGTCAACAAATGATTCTTTACCTTCATAAACATCTATTTCGAATAAAACGCAACAGAAATGAATAGTTTTATTCAGTTATATAAATATTCATTAAGAAACATATTCAGATCAGAACAGATTCCATTGAATTTTATGTTTTACATTACACTGATGTATAAAATTAATTGGAAAATTGACATGGAAAATATTCATGCCCTTTTTGGGCTTGAATATTTTTTGAGTACAGCAGTAGCTCGCACTAACCAGATGCTTTATTGGGGTATACCTTGATAGTACCAGGTTGGACTCCCTTTTGCCTTCAGAACTCACAAGGTTCAACAAGGTTGGGGAACATCTATCAGAGCTTTTGGTCCATATTGACCATACATACATGATGTCAGTCTCCTGTTCCACCACATCGCAATGAATTGAAACCTGATGACCGTGGAAGCCGATTGTGCTTTGTTATGTTCAGGTTAGGAGGATACCACTGATACAAGACGTGTTGTTTATGACAAATTCTCACCCAGCAACATTTTCCAATATTCTTTTCTGTTTCTTTGTAGCTGACAGGAGTGGCCCCAGCTGTGATCCTCTGCTGTTGTATCTACTTCAAGGTTCAACATGTTGTGTGTTCAGAGGTGCAGTTCTGCATACTTTGTTTGTAACAAGTTTTGTTTGAGTTATTGTTGTCTTTCTAGCGGCTCCAAGGAGTCTGACAATTCTTGTTTGACCTCTGACATAAACAAGGCATTCTCACCCAGAGAACTGCAGCTCGCTGGATATTTTCCCCGTTTCGGACTATAAACCCTAGAGATAGCTGTGCACAAAAATCTTCGTAGATCAGCAGTTTCTAAAACACCCAGACCAGCAGACACAGATGCAAAGCAAAATTCTTTACTATAAGAGTTGATCTTGTATTGGATTTAGACTTTTCAGGTAGAGAGAAGTCACTTTTAAATAAAAATTTTGCTCAACCATCAGTAACAATAAATTTTCAGCAACTACTCTGTGTGGGGATATGAGGATACCTTTTTTTTTTTTTTTCAAATGATTGTCTTTAGGCATTTTTTTCTTTTATTGGACAGTGACCTGGAAGACTGGAAAACAAGCAGTCAGAGGCGGGGTGTAAAATGCAGTCGGTTTCTCAGCTGGAATTAAGCTGAGGACGTTTTAGTTATGTTGCATGCACTGTATCCATTCACTATTGGGATGCTTATATAACACAGAGAGATAATAAACACAGTGACAGTGTGGCGTACTACAATATGTGTAGAAAATAATGAGGTAAAGTAAGGAGGCTCATTTGCGTGACTGTGGATATTTGCATCTATATGGAATTAGGTTATTGCAGGTAGGCCCACAGCATGTTTGCGTGTCTGCATGTGCATAAGAGTTTGTGTAAGTGAGGCTGCTCTTTAGTCAGCTGGTCATCAAACTGCTCTGCCCACACATGGCTTCACTCCTCCACATTCAGACACAGTGATGAGTCACATGCTCCATTCTTACACTTTTGTTCTTACAGCGTCTTGTTGGGACATACTGACTCTTGTCTCTCCGTCTCACACATGCACATAGACTTTGAGTCCCCGTTTCAATAAGAGGTGCACATTCTTGAAAGACATGTTTAAAACGTTTCACCTCCAAAGTGTTTTGCAGCCCATTTTTGTCCTGACAGTGAACTGTGCGAAGTTGATGAACTCTTCTGCAACCTCTTTATGTCAACACTGCAGTAACCAGGCGCTCACTTGGCATCAGCAAAATTGTCTCAGCGCATTCTTGTCAAACGGCTGCCACTCAGCGGCTGACCGTGGGACATGGGCCAAGAAGTGATGAGAAGACTTCAGAAGAAGGGGGGAGGAGTTAAAGAGTGCGCTGAGACTTACTCACTTTTGATTGAATTTCATGCTGCCTAACAATTAATGGCAAATGCTTGATTAGCCCTGCCCATGCATGTAGTTTTGGGGGATCCCTGTTTCCTAAAAGTCTAGAAAAAAGAACTCGTGTGGCTCCGGGGAAAATCTGATATAGACATTAATGCTCCTAAGTTCTTTTATTAGCACCACTGGTGGCTTTACGGTGTCGTTATTATTAGCTGTTCTTTATGTTTAGCTGTCATGTTAGTACATGCTAATCAAAGATGGTTACCATGGTTACACTATCCTTGAATAATAACTATATTAGCGTTGTCTTGGTTGTAACCAGGAGTTTCTTGAATTACTTGTCAGCTCTGACCATTCTCCTCTGACCTTTGGCAGAGAACTGCTGCTCACTTGATATTTTCTCTTTTTCAGACCATACTCAGTAAAGATGACCACCCGAGAGATGGTTGTGTGGGGAATCCCAGTAGATCGTCAGTTTATAAAACACTCACTCACAGTCCAGCAACCATAACAGATTCAAATTCAGTTAAATCACATATTTTTTTCCCAACCCAACATAACAGTAAAGCATCCTGGTACTGCAACTTCTGCATGCGCGCCTATTTCACACTTAGGAGAAGCAAAGCATGACATCCACATGGTGGGCCAGGGTTACATGCTTTGCTGTGATATCGAGTTGTTTTTGTCCCTTTCTGATGCTCATGTGTTGAAGTGGCCAAATTTGCTAATGCAAGAGTTTATAAATTGTCCCATCAGTCAGCTAGAGTGAACTACATGTATTGATTCGTTAATATGTGTAGAAGTCTTGGCGTAAAACCGAGTTTCAAAGCAAAGAGATCTTAAAATCACGTGTCGTGTAAGTGATCTGTGACACTGACAAATAACAACGTGCAGGATGTTTTTCTTTCTTTTTTTGTGACACACTCTTGTCAGGTAGTATGATAAATTATAATGTTAGACACAGACTTGATGATGTACTTAGTCAGTACCTGAGTCATGTAGTTCAGCAAGAAGATAAGAAGAACACTTGCAAATATGGAGACATAGCTTCCATGTAAACAGACGACTCCCACCCCCACATTTTTACCAACTGTACCCTTGAGGACAAAAAACAGACTTCTCCCCAAGTGCCGGTGATTGATCGGCGGATTCTTTAACGCATCCAAAGCAGTTAGACGACTGAGAACTTACAAAGATGTAGAGATGACAAAGTAAAAAAAAGAAAGTCTTTTGCTGTAATGTTTGTTGTGGTCCAAGTAAAGGGAAAAAAAATGCTTATTATAGTTTTCTTTTCCTCGCAGATATTCAAGAGTGTTACGAGGTGACCTTGCAACTGAACACAGAACAAACTGTTGTGAAAGAAGACAACAGGCGCGATGTGTGGGAGGTAAATTTCCTGCTTTACATTATATATTTCAAGAAAATAAGCTTAATGTTCACACGTGCTGTTGTGCACTTTGCTGTTACTCAGTAGGCAACGCTAGATGTCATTACCTGTGTCCCTCGCACTCCTACACGGATAACATGTCACCATGAGTCACAGTAGCTATGACTTCAACCTGGTGAGTGAGTGTCAGACAGAGAAAAAGTTGGACGGGGGCACCCATGGGTAGAGGGAGAAGAGGAAATTAGACAGAGTCAAAAGAGCGCTGATTACCATTTGCTCATCAGTGGGAGTCAGCCAGTCCTGTCATTATAACAAGTGTTTATAGTCGCATGGTTATTTAGAATATTTTTAGTGTGGGACGCAGAATGAAGGGAGATTTTATGTAGGCCTAAATGTTTTTAAATGTACAGCATCGTGGAGGCAAGTGATGTAAAACAAATCCACACATTCTGGTTATATACAGACACTTTTTTGTCACTTATCCCCTAATGGCCTTTAGATGGGTTGGAACTGCTCACTTGATATCACTTGTGTGCTTTAATGTTGCTTTGCAACTTTCCTTGAGCTATGCCAAAATGTTAATGAAATTGATCTTTGGCTGACTTCAATAACTCATTAGCTGAATGGCCTTTGTTCTTTTTCTTTGTAGCCAAGAGAGATATGCTATAGCGTCTGTATAATAATGACGACATGAGTGTGCCTACACATTTGTTTGCAGTTTGAGTCCCCACGCAGGCTGGACCGGCACAACATGATTTCAATTTCAGCACCAAATTTTTAAATGTAATTTTAAAAAATGTAATTTGAGGCACAATGGCTAGCTTTCATTCTTTTAAGCAAAGAAACCAGATTCTTGAACTGAAATGTCAGACTAATACAATTACACTGGCCTGAAATACTCTTCAAAGACACTGTTGTCGTTTAATCCAGCTAATTAACATGCTTAGTAAAACCAAGACTGTATTTCACCTTGTGAGTGTGGAGCAGTTTAGTGATAGATTATTAGGAGATGATTTCAGATCTGCTCAAACATCAACTGAATGAGCACTTACTTTGCCTTTAGGTGACTGGAGTCTTGGTAGCGTTGAAAGACGACCATTAGCTGCCATCAAAATACTTCAGAGGTGACAAAAGCCCCCTCAACATTGGTTTTAAAGCTTTTCTCAGTTTTAATGTATTACAAAATATAATGTGTGATTTTGAATTCATTGGTGAGCTACAGAGAGGAAGTATGCTGGAAAATACAGACTTGCTCCCTCTGCCAGTCATCACAAGCCATCATGGCAAACTCGATAGGCGTATGAGTTTACATATGACTGTTTGTTTTGACATAGACCACAGATAAGATCAGACTTAGTTCATTTTTAGCAGATATAGTATCTTTAATCTCCATATTTACCTTTATAAAGTATTTACTTCGACCAAGCTGCCTGACTGAAACACTGATTCCCTAATTTTGCTCAGGACCCATTTTACCATAAATGGGGATCCTTCATAGTTTATTTAGCTTTAGTGCTTTTTTCTGTTTATTGTTTTCTGCTGATTAATTTGCTGCCTGATGCAGCTTCTTTGCTGTTTATTATTTACTAAGTGCTGTCCCAGATCCCATGTTACACAGTTTTCAGTGTAAAAAAAGGGAGATATGTCAATATGGGGTTTATACAAATAAATTAAGCAGTCCAAAAAAGAGCCAACTCTGTAGAAAAGACATTAAATTGTAAACGGTGATTTATGTATGACAACTGATGGCTCACGCTATACCTCCTAGATGACTCATTTTAAAAATAAGCATAGATTTTTTCTCAGGATGGTCGTCACATTTCTGATCCACTCCAGCTGCTCTTTGTGTTTGGTGTGATGGGATCAATAATAACTTTCATCCACAGTCCAATAATTCGATTGATGCTGTTTTTATGAATCCTCATGTGGCTTTACATCATGTAGGACTTTTTTCAGTGCCTTTTGGTTTATGTAAAGGAAGGTGAGAGTGATTCAACATTCAACATGGGAACTAAGGTTTAATCTAACATTATTCCTTTATGCTTAACAGCCCTTCCCCCAAGTCAATCACTTAATGTCAGTGTGTTTTTTTTTTAAATTTTCATAACTCTGAACTGGATTATGGCTGGTCAGTTGAACAGAGGAACTGCACTAAACTTGTCATCCACTTGATTGTATTGAACTGATGCTGCAGAGCAGAAGACTTTTTCTTTTACAATCATCTGTTCCAAAAAATAGTCATTTTTAAAAATTAACCGTCCTTTCTTACAACCTTCCCCCTTGCTGGGCAGTTAAAAAAGTAGCCCTGGTTTGAAATCACTGGATTATTCAAGCATAAATTGTTGCTTATTGCAGGGCCATGTGTTCAAACTTTGTCACTCCCCATGGTAGAGGATCTAAACCATAAATTATGACTGTGGCTTGAACTTTAGTCCAACATCCTAAGCTCGTCTCTGTGCATCTGTGATCCACCCTGTTCAGCTTCTAATTCAGTGCAACATGCCTCTTGATCCATTCCCCCATCCTTCACTGTCTGGATCCCAGCTGCTTGTGAGGCCTATAGGCACAGTCCTGGAAAGAGAGAAGCTGCTGGAAGGATGCAGCAGTCATAGTGGGAAGTTTAAGGGAGAGAAAGAGAGCTGCTTAATGGACACCCGACGAGGTGCTCATCAGTATTCTAGCCATACGATCACCTGAGTGGAGGATGGGAGGGAAACTAAATGAGTCTGCAAATTCCCTGATTTGGTGCAGAGTAGCAGGTGAGAGTGGAGAATGGCTCCTTTAGAAAATAAATAAAAGAAACCATAAGAGAACAAGTTAGTTTCATGTGATTGATTTCATAGTGGTTATTTAATGTTTTGGTTCCAAGCTAAGTGTGATGTCACTAGTTTGGTTGTATTGGGATATAATCATGAAATATCAAAAGAATAGAATTTAAATATATCATGAATTCCAAGTGTTATAGGACTTGAAGTAATTAATTGAATGACTGCACCAATTTGCAGATGTCTGGCTATGAGTGCTGTGCAAAAGGCATACTGTTAGCTTCCAGCATTAGAAGGGGCTACAGCTGCACTGTCTGCCAGTGTCAGCTGACCTGCCTGTCCTAAATGTGGAGAAGGTGCCATCAAAGGACACACTCACTGAGCCTCACTAATGTAAAGAAAATGTTGTGAGAAGACTGCAAACTTCACATTGATGTAATTCTGATGGTTGAATTTTGCCTTCCAACTCTCTTCCAGTTGGTTACATAGATGCCAGGTACAGCTGCCCGCATGCTTCAGCGTGTGGGTGTATATATATTATCTTTTCAACTTGAGCAAAAGAGGAGCTTTCATTTTAATTTAAAGCCATCGGAAGGAAGTTAAGAGCTTTTATTTGAAAACGAATTTGAAAAATTGGTGGAAACACATGTTTGCAGATTTGCACAGGTGATGGCCTGCTCTAAAGGCTGCCCTCTGCTGTCAGTTAAGGGTCTTTATTCAGTCTATGTCCAGGCTTAGGACACTGTGTTTAGTTTCCTCATATAATATATTTGCTAAACTTTGGCTGTCTTGTGTCTTGCGCCCTTTTTACAACAAACAGTGCTGTGCTGCATTTTTTTTCTTAACTTTCTGATTTTCCAAAGCTACTCTCTCTCTTCAACACAATGTTATTTCACAAGATTGGGAGTCACTCCTGACTGTTTTTTAAATTTAAAAAGTATTTAAAATTATTACATAAAAAGTTTTAAATAAGCAAACTTGTTTCCTTGCAGAAATCTAAGAACACTAATAGGATACATGTGCTCATTTCTCTTTATGATACAAGAGCTAGTAGGTGACTATTTTTTTTAGCATAAACCCTGAAGACTTGGAAAATAGCTAGCCTGGTATTGTTTTTTTTTTTTGTTTTTTTTGTTTTTTTTTTCTAAATGACATCAGAAACAGCAGTATGCGACATTACGTGATGGCAGAGCTTCAGTTCATCCTTTGTCATTTTTTTTTTTTTTTTTTTTTTTTTTAAATAAATAGGACAGGGGGAATGAATGAGAGAGAGAGGGGGAGAGAAAGAAAGAAAACCAAAGGGGAGAAGAGACGGTGAGAAGGGGGGGGAAGAGAGACAAAAAAAAAAAAAAAACTCCTGGGTCACCTGTATGGAGAAAAAAAACAAACAAACAAACAAACAAAAACAAACAGAGGAGACAGCAAACAACAAAGAGCAACATAATAATAGAGAAAACAAAGCACCATCACAATAAACTAGCTAGTCATAGATATCAGTATTTACTAAGTAATAAACGATATTGTGCAGCACGCAAGATAGACAGCGCACAGTGTGCTTTGAGGCAGCAGCCAAGAAAGCTTTAGTCCGCGTCTGTGAATACCCATGTGTGCATACCTGTGTGGATCAGCATGCTTGCATTCCAAAGGTTTCTCCATGTAATGATCTGCTAGGGAGTGTGGGGGGGCCACAGCCCCGTCCTCCAGGGTGTGAAGCGGGTATGGAGGAGATCAAAACTCCAGACATCCAGAGGCCCCCAGAACACAAGAGACCAAGGAAGACCAACAGAGGGGCAGCCGCGCCACTGTCCCAGTAAGAGCTGAGGAGAGTCCCAGATGAGGGCTCGCCCAGCAGCCGCGGAGCAGAAGTCAGGGGGAGTTGCAGTGACGCGCCCGTGAGCTCCGCCGGCCCCCAGCTGCGCCTGAGTGACCGAGCCCTAGGCCGAGAGGCCGGGGGCACCCCACCTCCAAAGGGGCCCGAGCGAGCCCCAGGCCCCAGGCCCCGACAAGCGGCCGCCAAGGAGTGAGCCGGTGTGTACCCGGACGCCCACCCCCAGACACAAAGAACCACCAACACACCGACACCTGAGGGAGTCCGCCACCGGCAGGGGAAGTGGTGGTGGGTGGAGATAGGCCTCCAAACCTTGGAGGGCCTGAGGTGTCCCCAGAGAGGTGGCGTCTGATACCCAACCTGACATATAGACACAGACATACATAGCCTGGTATTGTTAAATGTCTGTCAGAAGTCCTGCTTAGGGTTCAGGAAGCATCTTTGACAGACTAAATAATTTAAAAATACAAAAGAAGGTAAAAAAAAAAAAGTATATACTGTATTGGTAAACTGTAGAGGTGCTGGTAGACTGATAAATTTATACTTGAGACATAGCTAGATTAGCTGTTAGCTCTTTATGCTAAACTAAGCTAGCTTGTTCGTCCTAGCTCTGTTGGTGTTGTCAGATTATTTACAAATGCAGTTAATGTCATGTTTAGGATCAGTAATGTTATGTTTGGATTACAAGACATGTAATCTACTCCGAATACCTAATACAGAAAACATAATGCTTTGTTTAAAAAATAGATGCACACTTCAAAATTTTGAGTTCTGCAATTGTTTTCAAAAAGATTTCAGAGTGATTTTTTCATATTTAGCATTTCCTGTTGGTTAAATTAGTACTACAGTTTGTAAATCTGTATAACATATTACACATCTTTTTCATAGGATTTATTATGAATGATAATAATAATATATTCAACAAAACTCACTATCTTTGTTAGACATGTCTGTTCAACTTCTTGCTAACACAAATCTCTAGTCAGCCAACATGGCAGCAACTCAGTGCATTTAGAAATGTAGACATGGTCACGATGACCTGCTCAAGTTCAACCTGAGCATCAGAACGGACAAGAAAAGTGATTTTAAGTGACTCTGAATGTGTCATGGTTGTTGTTGCTGGGCGGGCTAGTCTAGCAATTTCAGAAACTGCTGGTCTACTGGGATTTTCCCAGACATCTCTAGGTTTTTACAGAAAATGGTCCAAAAAAGAGAAAATATCCAGTGAGCAGCAGTTCTCAGGGAGAAAGTGCATTGTTGATGTCAGAGGTCAGTGGAGATTGACCAGACTGCTTTAACAAATTATGCAGAAGAGCATCATTTACCTATATACTTAATGCCATTTGAAAATTAATGTATATGATTATCTTTTCTGGTATCCACAAGCGTGTCCATGTTATTGCAAGACAATATTTTTACGTTACTTGTCTGAAAAACAAATACTATGTGTGTCCCCTGCAGGATCAAGAGGGACAGAGTGTGTCCCGGGTCCGAGTGACCAGCAGGAGCAGCCCTCAAAAAGTGGAGCGAGTTTCTGGTTTGGTGGCTCGTTCTCATGTCGACGTGCCAAAGGTGAGTTACGCAAAGCAAAGATTTGCTTCCATGGACTGTCATGAACTCAACTTTTGCTCAATGATCCCATTAAACGTCAGAAAGACGATACTGTGACGCTGATGATGTGATGCTTACAAAATTTCCACGACAGTTATTGAGCTTTTTATTATGGTAATACTGAACACCGTGGTTAATAGTATATCATAAAACACTTAAAGGCCTAAAATATGTGGTCATATAATTCACCATGCTGAGGATCTCACTGTAGCTACGGGCTGGTTTTAAAAAGATTTAAATAAGTAATTTAAGACTGTGCAATATATGCTGTCCCTGAATCAGCGTTTTCTTAGTCACTCGTTATTCACTATGATAGTTCTTTTTTTCCACACAGTTTAATGTCAGACTACCGTACTTCAGTCAATGTAGTCATTGGTTTCTTGTCCACAGTCTCTAAGTTTGGACTATCCCTAACCTGACAACATTTGACTCCTGGAGAACGTTCACTGGTTCCCGAAAGCCATCTTTAATTGCTCTGCTTAGTCCTTTATTTTCTAGACAGTACGGTGAGAGGTGAAACTTCTCCCACCAGAGAAAGATTTGCTCTGGTGTCTTCTTAACCAATATCAGTTGTTGACCTCTTGGTATACATGCAACTTTTACTGTAACAAGTGAGCATGTCTTGACAAAAGTTACAAAATGCATTGATTTATCATATAGGCTGACTATAAACAGGGTTATTTTTTAACTTTTTTTGCTGCATGAGTATGACTCAACCTTGGATGTCAGTCCTTCTTATGAGTTAACAAAAGTGCAGCACATGTTTTCAGATAGATAGACAAAAGCCCAAAGTACTATTTGTTTAACTAGCTTGCTATGAGGTAAAAGGCAAATACCGCCCTCATGTCTGTCTATTAGATGTGAAGTTTACTTTGGTTTCGGACTAGAAACAGTGGGAAAAAACTGGCTTCGCTTGTCAAAATGTCACAAAATCCATATTACCAACATGTATAAATTTCACAGATTAACACCTTCTCTTTGTTTGATCTCCAAGTGAAAAAAAATGTAAAAACTACATTGTGTGGATTATGATTTTTGTTTGGATAGAAAAAATTAAACGTGCTGTTTTCAGTCCTGCTAAAAGAAGCTAATTACCTGGCACCTCTTGTTTTATTGTGCTGTAACTTTTGGCAAGACAGCAGATAAGCTTCTTGCCAAAGTGATACCAAAATGATGCTTCTCCAAATGCCAAGCGGTCTCTTTAAAGGATTGTGGCTCATCTGATGCTTACACGAGCAACATGCTCAGTCCTCATCTTTCATGTGAGAGATATGTCTCAGTAGGCTGCCATGTTCTTCAGTGCTTTTAAAGGCCGCCGTGTTCACACGCATTTCCCCATTACAGCACGGCCAGAGGCACATGGCAGCACAGTGGCTGCAGGCGTTGGCTTTTGAGCTAAGCCCAGAACTAGTGCAGTAGGTGTGTGTGTGTGTGGGTGTATGTGAGGGGGGCGTTTGGATTAGTGGACTTGGACCAGGTAAAAGATGAGGTGATGCAGGCTGTGGCTGCGAGCACATGGATTCATTGTGCTTGTATGATAATGCCTGCATAATAAAACAGTGACAGCACAGGTTGATTCTGGTATGGATAATATGGAGCTGGCTGCGTATGTGTGTGTGTGTGTGTGTGTGAGACTCCCTCTTTCACATGAAGGAGGGAGATGAGGAGGCGCAGGGGAAGGGAGGGACTGTAAGGGAGAGAATGGGGGTGTAAAGAGAAAGCTATAGTGGGGGAGGCTGGAGAGAGACAGCAAGGCGGCTGAGAGGCGAGGGCCGGTGCAGTGCAGAGCTGGAACGGACACCCAGAGCTCAGCCTTCCGCGGGTTGCCATGGAAACCACATTCCTCCCCCGCCTGCATCCCTACAGACTGCTCTGACTCTCTTTCTCTCCATATCTATCTCTCCCCTCGCTCTTCTCTATGTTTTATCCCGTCTTTTTCATTCCTCTTTTAATTTGCGTCTTTGTTTTCTTTCTCCTCTCTCCCTCCATCTCGCTCTCTTCTGCTGTCATGCCGTACATGCTTTGAGCACATTCGTGATGATGCACACTCAGCAAGCACAGTGATTTCAGAAGCGTTGCACTCTGTGGCAAGGTGGATGGGTAATTACACAGTTTATTTTGCATTCCCATGCACTCACGGATGCATAAGCACTTTGTTGTTTTCTCAGCATCTCTCTGTTTTTCTTCTCTCTATTTTTACTTCCCCTTCTGTTCAGCACCATGCTTCAGTAATGCCCCCTCTAGTCATCGCATTTCTGCCCACACACAGGGCACCTTAGCTCGGTTTCTCCTCTGTTACGGCATCTGCAGTGGACCTCAACCACCTTCATCACATTTTATCAGCTACTTTCACCTGATCCTATAACCTCCTACTTGAACCAATCCCCCCTTTTCTTATTGCTCTTTTTCCTGCCTCTTCTTTATGCGTGTACGAAATCTGCATAAACACTGTTCCTTATCCTTGCAGCTCTGATAAAATCTCTCACTCTCCTCTTTTCCTGTCTCCTTCATTTATCTCCATGTGTATGCTTCTCTCTCTCATTATTCCATCAGTTGGAGTTTCATGTGTGTGGTGGAGCAGCTGTTCTCTGCCACTAAGGCCTATTAATAGGAGTCTTAGGCATGTAGCCTCAGTTTTCTGCTTCTGAAATGCTGGGAGAGCATTGTGGCGAATCTAAATGATCT
The DNA here is from genome assembly GCF_965226115.1 of Aulonocara stuartgranti. Lineage (NCBI taxonomy): Eukaryota > Metazoa > Chordata > Actinopteri > Cichliformes > Cichlidae > Aulonocara > Aulonocara stuartgranti. The sequence continues at coordinate 35,418,610 of NC_138940.1, read as the reverse complement.
CACTCATTTGAATTAGACTGACTGACTTGCTGTCTTCTCACCCTGTGCGAATTACTTGCCTCCCATCAACACATCACCTGTCAGTGAAATATATATCTCACATATTCTTCTATAATCTGGGAATTCCTTTCAGTGGATGTAATGATACCCGAGAGACTTGTTTCTTCATCCCCTATTACAGTTGGTTAAGGCTACAGTACAAGATCTTATTATGTGTTGATTGGGAGCTGCCTCTTTAAGACTGCCTCACTACCGATTGTCCTTTTATGGTGCTAAATCCGGTCAGGTGACGAAGGAGCAGTTACACAGCTTCTCTGAGAAATGCCTAGAAATGACTGAAAAGTTCAATAGATGGTCCGTGCAGTGGTTGGGAGGGGGGGTTGTAATGCTCGTTATGATAGCGTGTGTTTGTTACAGGGTGTCCAGGTGGGTTCATGTAATAAGAGAGCTGTGAAGGCTGCTGCTGAGCTGATTGTGTCGGGGGTGCCGAAAGCTGAAATGAAGCATCTCTGTTCAAAAAGCAAATTATGTGCTCCTCCCGTGTGTCATAACTCAAGCAGAGGGTCAGAGGTCGCAGTCTTAGTTTTAGCCATAAATCACCTAATGCTGTTTGCCTGAACACAATATTAACAAGGATTTTCTTACACACTCTGGACACATTTAATTCAGTTCAATTCAATTTTATTTATATAGCACCAGTTCACAGCAACAGTTGCCTCAAGGTGCTTTATATTGTAAGGTAAAGAATAAGCAAGCACTTGGCAACAGTGGGAAGGAAAAACTCCCGTTTAACAGGAAGAAACCTCCGGCAGAACCAGGCTGAGGGAGGGGAGGCCATCTTCTGCAAACATACTCTTTGCAAAAGCTGCATTTAATCCAGGGCAATGGTATTTGATTACACTATATTCACTAATGCGTCCGTTATCCTCCATTTATAAACTTTAAACAATCAGTACAGACAGTGCTTTATCCATCAAGACATTTCTTGCCCAGTACAATTTAATTCATGCAAAATCATTTTCCTGTATTAATTCTGTATTCTGTACTGAACTGTACAGAAAAGCAGCTCTTAAATTGTATTTCCCATCTATAATATGGAACTGAAACAGTTTCCTTTTCTTTGAGGTACTAAGATTTGTCTGCATATGTGAACTGGTCACACCTGTTCATGTGTTTGTATGTGGACGATTACCAATCTGTGGTTATTCTTTTCTTGTCCTGCCCATACCTACCTTTATATATGTATGTATAAAGGTAGCTTCTTACTGCACACCCCATGATTGCACTGACTGGTAAATGCAGTGTGGACAGTTTATAAGAGACAGGAGAAAGGGGTTTTAGGAAAGGATGCTTGCAACATGTGATCTGTCATGTGTAGTGTGATCGATATGCTTACATTGGTCTTCCAGGCTGCTGCTTCAAAGCCCCGCCTCGCCGCTCTAATTCAATTCAGCGGCATATGTGGCTGCACATCCTACGATGTAACTCATACAGTGGTTTCCAGCATCTGTTTAAAAATGCCTCTTTTTGCTCTTTGCTTGAAAATGAAAATCTCTGCAGGTTAGAGTGAGAGGATATCATTATAATGAAGTGAGTTACTCTTGCATGTAATTAAGTGAGCCTGAGCCTGCTGTGTGTGCCTCCTGGTAGGGCTGCAACACAATCCAGTTTGCCCTCAAAGTCCTGCTCAGTTTAACGGGAAGGTTGCACGGATAGGCATTTATATATGTCAGATTTTCAATATGGCAATATGGTGTCTATCAACACACTTTAAAGGCTTCTTGCTTTAATGTATATATGCACTGTAACATGCAGACTATGTATAAATATACCCTCTCCCCCATGCAGACACACCCAGCTCTGTTCCCCGTCACATTTCATTAATAATGCATGTATACAGGGCTTTAATGGCGACATTGTAACATTCCCTCTCAGTTCACTAAAAAAACCCTTCACCCTCAGTGTCAGGATGTTTTGTATCTAGCTGTGATCAGCCCACGAGTTCACAAGCATTTAAAATGGCTCACAAGCAGTCCTATCGCATTACTGAAAATATAACTGCCACAGATACATGAAAGCCATATAGTGGGGTTTTTTTTCCGCTCACACATTCTCACTCTCAATCTCTTCCTCCACCCACTTGAAAGCCCGAGCGTGTAATCGTGTTGGTTTCGTACACATGTGTTGATGTCATCATTGTGAACATGAAATAATTCCCCTATGGTTCTTATACGAGGCATCAGGAGTGCACTTTTTCCCTCGCCGTGCTTATTTTTGACCCAGTCCTGCACACGCGCAGGACTTGCCATTAAAATAATGCAACAGCGGTGCCGCTTTGAAACGAAAGAACGCTTTAAAGTAATGCAACGTGATTCAAATGCATCCTCTGCTGAGAGCCATGATATTGAGGAGAAAAGGGATTTTCATCTCCTGCACCTACTTCCACTGCAAGAGTATTTACAGATGTGTACTGTGACACAGAGCCTGAGGTTGACAATTACTAGCACAAGAAAGCTGTTCAGGCTGCAGCTGAACTAAGGATGACCGTGGAGATGACCAGTGATCAGAATGACAGGGGTGCTCATTGCAAGTTGGATTTCAGCTGCATTGGTCTGATGAAAACATGGATTAGACTCAGAATTTGCGGATCAGAGGCTGAGTACTGCATTGGCAGATTGCAGACTATGACTTCCTGACCTTTTTCTCTTTAAAATATTAAGAGGAAAAAAACACACACACACACAATGTTTTATTGTGTTTTGATTAGGGAAGAAGTGCCTTTTCACTCAAGGCAGGAAGCAGCGAGATTTGGGTGCTGCGGTCCCTTTAAGAGCAGCTACTGAAGCGCTCAGTCCTGTTGGTGCTGCTGCTGCTGCTGATGGCGGCGCTGCAAGTTGATTGGCTGTGGCTGTCAGGGCTGAGGTGCTAGAGGGATGCTGCTACATATCTCCCCCTCCCCACCCCCTCCGTCCCTTCCTGCTTCCCTCTCTCTCTTTCTCTCTTGCTCTATATCTCTCTCTCACTATCTCGCTCTTGCTAGCTCACATCCCTCTGAATAATCCACATCTAGGGCAAGCTGGCTGAGAGGCAATCCAGTGCTCAGCTCCTCTCTGCAGGCTGAGAAAAGAGACAGAGAGCGAAAGACAACGATTTTCAACGCAGGAGGAAAAAAAAGCCGTGAGATTTTGACAAGAACAGGAAGATACCAAGAATTAACTGAAGATTTTCATCTGCGGATATCATTTATTTATACATATTGTTTATATATCTATATATATATATTTGTACACACGCATATAGATATTTATATATATATACATTTATCCTTGTACATATCTGTATCTGTGCTTGTCTGTTTATATTAATATTTTTATATGTATTTGTGTGTGTAAATATATATGATATATAAACAAAAAATATCTATATATCTATGAATTTATATGCGTATCACTGTGAACCAAGAGAAGCAAGAGGAAATTTCTATCATCAGGGCTGGTCTCTGATTGTGTGGCGGTATACAATATTTTAAATATTTCCTTTGATCTTCAACGTCAAGAGGACAAAGACTACGTGCCCATTTTGTATTTTTGTTTTCCTGTCGCTGCTTCCCATCCCTCTCAGTCCGTTTTTTTTTCTGCGTCCGGAAGGAATAAACTGGAGAGTGACAGGATTTGACGAAAAGGGAAAATCTGTAGAAATTCCTGTGATTAGTGTTATTTCCATCGGCATTAGCGCTCTGTGAGCCGATCACAGCGTGCTGTGTGAGATCTGAGGAGGCAGCAGAGACAGAGTGCCACGCCGCTCATCTCAGCGTCAGCCCAGCCAGCACAGCCAGCATGCACAAACACCACCACTGCTGCAAGTGCCCAGAATGTTATGAGGTGACCCGTATGGCTGCCCTGCGTAGGATGGACGCCCCGTCGTATGGAGGAGACTGGCAGGCCGAGCCCTATGGATACCCACCTGGGTATGGTGGAGGCCAGACCTTACCCCCTCCAGCCTCAGGGGGAGGTGGAAGCATGGGAGGAGGAGGGGGCACTTTAGGGAGAAGTAAGGGCAAGGTTATGTCTGGTGGGGGCCCTGGAGGCCCCAACCCAAAGGGCCAATCCAAGGGTGGCCCCAAAGTAAATGGCAACAACTCCAGTGGACAAGGAGGATGGTGGCCCGAGTGCACCTGCACCAACCGGGAGTGGTATGACCAGGTAACTCCTCTTCCTCACTCTGTTACATAGCTCAGGCTCGTGGGACCTGACGAGGCAGATCAGAGGGGCTGTTGCTATAGTAAAACAGAAATGATCATGTGCCAGCTGAAGCTGTCGGTTTAAGGAAGAAAATTCAGATTTAGTATTCTTCTCAAGCCCTCTCTTTCCTAATTGTCGCTTGTGTATTTCGCATTGTAGAGCAGAATAGAGCTGATCTAGCTTCACGGCACATGCATGTAGATGATCTTCATTTTTGGATTGGGCGCAGATGACTAATGCTTATAGGTTTAACACACCAAGTGTGTGTGTCGTCAAAGGCTTATGCTGATGCAGTTACCACAGGCCAAAGAAATGGTGCATTTTCATTCATGGAAGCAACACCGAGAGGCAGTTTGCAATTATTGTGAATTAGCCCTCTAGTCGGTAACCCTGACATTACAAGCTGACTCAAAGAAATTAGATGTAAAAAACAGATTTTGTCTAATTAGCTTAGAGTGGAGGAAGGGATGATGAAATCCATCTCTGATGCCAGTCCCTGTATTTTTTGCAGGCCATTGTGCTTCAAAGCATCACAATAGACTGTGTTGTGTAATACAAACAGAGAATGAGACGCAATCTAAATGCTGCCTGTTTTATGTGTCGCACAGTGTGAATGAAACTGCCTCTTTACATGTGCACCATTTTGTGTCTGTTGCCTCCATTTATTTACATGTATTTGTAAATCACAGTTGATGGAAGGTCAGAATAGCTTCAGGAGCACAGGCTTTAATTAAGGAAGGTGCATGTATGTGAGCATGAGATTGAGCTTGGGTGGGGGAAGGGTTGCTCGGTGAGCATGAGATTCAAGGAATGGATCTTGCTGTGCATAAGTATGTGCCTGTGCAGTCCTGTGTTTGCGGCAAGTGAAGCCACTGCATTATTTGTATTTCACCCCCTGTTGTGTCTGAGCCTGGTTTTGGAAGAAGAATAGGAAGAAGTGAGGAAGGTGAGAAGAAAATGGAGGCTGAAATTTCAGCAGCACAGTGGAGAAAGCTCCTCCTGAGCTGAGCCCTCGTATGAGCTGCAACCTGGTTGATATTAGCAGATTACTACATGGAGGAGAGGCTTTAGCTTTGAGGAGGCGAAAAAAAGAAAATGGACATTCTCTCTGTCTTGTGCATGATCCATTTAAATCTATTCCATTACAGCCACATCCAGATCAGTCATGCGTATTTCATGTTTCACACATTTGAAAGCTCAAAGCAGATGTGATTATGTAAGCATTTATTCCTTACATGGAGAATTTTACTCTCCGTCAGTGTTACCCCTTGGTTTTCCAGCGTATTTGTTCAATATTCAACTTACAACTGGAGCAAATTAGCATCTGCTTGATGAAAAATCTCTTTCGACTGCATCGTGATTCATGTAGTGATCTTATCCTGTTGAAACAGCACCATTAATGGATAAACCCCTCAGTCGAATCCTGGCTTGTGCTATCCTTTCGAAGGATCCCTGCTCTCTTGTTCTGTCGTGTGAATACATACCAGCATAAAAACTCTGCAAAAAAGCGTATCCAACCCGGCATTCATGGCTTGAATATACGAGTGTCTACATTTCTTACATTTCTTCACTGGAATAAAAATAGCGGAATTGCGGATAATGAGTCAGGGAATGGGGCATGCAGCGGGGGTTAGTGGGGTAAAAATGCAAAGGTTAAAAAAGAGAGAAATAAGCCAATAAATGCAGGCAGCAGCCCTGAAGAAGGGGGAGGGGATTATGTAAGAGGAGGCAGTTGGTGGTGCTGTCAGAGAGAGAAGCAGGAGAGGCACTGACACTGTGGACAAGCATCTGTCCCTCCATCTCCTAAAACAGGCATGTGAATGGCCTACATATATGCGCTTCCCATCCCATGAACGAGCTATAGCACAGCATGGGTAGAAATGCACACCCACCATAACCCCCGCCCTCCTGGCCCTCCTCACCGTTGCTCATCCTAGCTAGGGAAAAGTGAACGTTCCCCCTCCCCCACTACCTATAACACAGCCAGAGAGAGCAGGGCAGTAACACACACGCCCAACATCCTTGTAGCTTATAGCTTTCATAACAACTCGTGTTTTGGGCATGCTAGCATGAAAAGTAATAACCTTGCACAGTCATTGAGAATTGTATGAGCTGGCTTTTTATAGCTGGATCATTGACATTTTTAAATGGCTCCTGTAGCCATGAACATTTCATGCATATGTGAGGAAATGATCAGGCAACCCCACCTCTGTCATCTATTTAGGGAATGATTGTGTTGCTTTTGTCATGAGCTTGCTAGTTTAATTATGGATGATTTCTGCTGGGATTATAAGAACATTCTTTAAAACAAGAGCTTTTGAATTTAAATCTGAGAAAAATAGAGACCTCAGTCTACTGGGAGCATCAGTCAGAAAGCTCCTTCTTCCCCCTGCGGGCTTCAATCTGTCTTTGTGTGTTCTCCAACTCCGTGGCTATGATTAGCTTTAAATATTAATTGGATTTTACTTTATTTATTAGCATCAAGATTTAGTCCAGAACGCTTTGCCAGACCTGTTGTTTATAACATGTCTCTGTAGTGGTTGTGGCATTTTAAATGAATGCACAGACGTGGTGGGCGTTCCATGCCAAACACTCCCATAGGTGATTACGACTTGGGAGCTTTCAGGCCTCAATCTGAAATTTGTGCATGTGTGTGTTCGTGCGTCTTTTTACAGTCGCATTGATTTATCGGTATCATTGGTTTCTACATCTGTCTGATGAGATTTTGTTCAGTCTGATTTGATTTGCCATTATTGTGACAGCAACCCAGAGAGCATTAACGGATGGGATTTGCGTGTGCTCCACGTCCAGAGGTCTTGAGCTGGATCCTCTAACTGTGATCTCGAAAGGCTTAGTCTAAGGCTTGGAATTTTCCTCATCAGATCAAGGAGGGGTTTATCTATGAGCTTGTCTAGGAAAAAGAAAAGCAGTGTGTAATCTGGATGAAACAGCATTCACTATGTCCATGTGTTTCCTTAGAAATTTGGTGTGAATGTTAATGCATGATGGATGGCATTTTTCATCATTGCACCTGCAGGAGATGTTATCGTCTCCAGCCCAGTTTTATACAAAATTAACACACAGCTGTTCTTAAAAGTTGTGACGTTTTGCAATTATTTGCTTATAATTTAAACTATATATTTCATTAGAAGTTAGTACAAAGGTAACATGAATTTCAAACTGCAGCACTTTCTTTTGTCTGTTTTTATTTTAAATGCAAACTTATTTTCAGTATGATGCAAGAAGCAAATTTATAAAGGTTGAGGTTGAGACAACTCTAGAAGGTGAATAATAGCAGTCTACAGAGCCATGTTGCTCTAGCATGTGATAACAATGTCTGACATTGTCTTGGTAAAATAAGGATGGCTGGATGGCAGCATTAGATGCTCTAATGCTGGTATATATTGTTCTTCATTAAAGGTGCCTTAAAGGATATGGAAGCTACTCCAGCTTTTAGCCCTAATGCCCCCCATTACCAGTACTGATTTTTGAAATGTTTACTGATCAAACGCATTCACTCTTTTCTCCATCATCCATCATTTACAAAACAAATTTCACATTTTAATTCAGCTTTTTTCTACTATTGGAAAAAGAATGCCATCCGTAAGAGAAAAAATTCTGGTACTTTTCTTAAAGTAATGGATTAATAACCTAAAATTTCAAGTTATTTTCTCAATTTCATATTATTATGTCTAATGCTTGAGTTATGTTGAGACCCCCAACTCAAAATTCTTATCTAATAACCTGAAATTTTAAGCAAATTTACATGTGAGTTTTGTCTTTTATTACCCATGATACAGCTGTTTATAAATATGTTGCTGGTATCAAATTCAAACCAAAGATATACATTTTTCAGAAAACAACAAAATTGATCATTTTTTATCTCTTATCATCTACTACTTTCAAATAAATATAGGGTTTAAATGTTTGAGAATCATTCTATTTTTATTTACACTTTACACAACGGCCCAAATCTTTTTGAAAAAGGTTTGCAGTAGAAGTAGTTTTGCATCTTTCTTGGTCTGATATCTGAGTCTGAAACACAGATTCCTAACCTAGTAAGAAAAAGTGCCATCATCAACTTTGGATGACTTCATTCAAGTCTGTATCTATTTTTTATTGTTTTCCAGGTTTTAACATTTGTGTTCTGTGTTTTATTCCAAGCTTTATTATGTTTTATAGTTTAAACCCTTATGAATCAGTATCATGTACCGATAAAACTATAAAAGCCCACTTATTTGCTTGTCTGCTGCCACCCTACAGTGTCAGTGCTTTTAGACATCGCTCTTTAGCGTCAGTGTTGAATTAACATTTCATCTGAAGACCTTTCGTTCCTAGCCTGTTCCTCCCTCTCTCCCACACTCACCCCAAGCAGCATTTTAAATTTAGTAGGAGGCAGAAACAGGCAGATATAGTGTACTGGTAATTACTCTCTGAAATCTTTCAATGTGTAGCTCAGGTCCTGTGTTCATTTTAACCTTGTGAAGCGTTTCGGAACCTGCTGTAAACAAGGGCTCAGTTTTGGTTGTTTTTTTGTTTTGTTTTTTAATGCGTTTGCTTTTCATTGTAACGTCACACAATTGGAGTCACAGCTTGCATTTTTCAGGAAAAAGTTTAGAGTTATCAGGATGTATGTGATCTGATCTTTTTGTAAGTCTTAACTATGGACTAACGCGCTAAATGAAGAACGCTTACACAGTTTCTGTCTCGACTGTATCGAGTAATTACTTAAAGTCCAAGCTGGAAAAGTAAGTGAACCCAAAAGCTCAGCTGTTGAATGAGATGAGATTGGCGGTGTGGCTTAAAAGAATTGGGTTTTGGCTTAGCCACAACCTAAATTAGACAAATATTCACAGCCTAGAACATTTCTCATACGTTTTGGCACTACAGTTTTTTCTGATTTAAAAAAAAAACAAAAAACGAGTAGATGTCAACCAGAACCTAACCTAAACCCTGAGACTATTTGTTGCTATCAGTGTGGTAGTCATTAAGATTCAGGCAGCTGCAACAGCTACACAAGTGTTTCTATAACTCAGTGTTCATCATAAATCTACATGCCTACAAATGGAGCAAATTCAGAGCTCTTGCTACTCTCCCTAGTGTGGGCGTCCTGCAAAGATCACACCAAGAGCACAACATGCAAGCGTGAAAGCGGTGAAAAAGAACCCGAGAGTAACGTTAAAACACCTGCAGAAATGCCTACAACTTTATATTTGTTTATGTGTCCACTACAAGAAAAAAACACCTGGACTTACAGGAGAGGGGGCACCATGGTTTGGGGCTGTTTTGCTAACTCAGAGACTCAGAGACAACGACCAACACAAGGAAACACACAAAGAAGAAAATTCATGTTTTAAAATAACAAAAATCGGTTATTTTAACCTAATGGAGACTGGCATGACCTGAGCAAGGCTGTTCAATCAGGCATCCCTGAAATACAGATGAGCAGAAAAATGTTTGTAGGAAGGAGATTCTCACTCACTCATGAGTTAAGTGAAAATTAAATCACATATTTGGAGTAATCAATGTAGAAGGTTTCAAAACCTTTTTCCTCAAACTGATTTGCCTGCTTTAACCATGCAGGAGGTGAAATGTTTTACATTTTCCTACCCAAATTACTGCATTACAGCGATCAGTTCAGTGCAAGTGAATGCGTATATTAAACCATCTAGCCAAACCGCAAAATATGAAATCAACATGAGATATGAAAGATTTAGTGCTTCCTATTGGCTGAGTTTATTTTCCAATAAGATCACATTTAAAATGTGGTACTCGCCAATCTGTATCTGTTGTTTGACATCATTGCTATGCTTCATATATTTTTATAGTTTTCTAGGGAGCTAAATGAAGAATTCTGTGCTTCCGCAGACCAAAAGGTAGATTAACTACAGCAAAAACAATGCAAACAAAAAGCGCCAGCATTGGCAGATAGCTAAATTGTTAATTTAACTATTAGTATTGACTGATTTTTCTCAACTGTATTTTTTTATATTTCTATTTGTTTTGCAATCAATAAAAAAAACCACTAGAATTTCCTACAAAGTAAAAACTCAAGAAGTAGAACAAAGAGATTGCTTCTTCATAATCTCGGAACTGCTACGATGTTCCAACATGTTAAGGCACTGCGTGACATTGCTCAAGGATGTTATTGTGTGTTATCATCCAGTATATTGAAAACTGCGATACAAACGTGCAAATTCAGCATTCCAGGTCCACGATTTGTTGCACCAAGCTTTTCACTTTGTTGCACATTTCAAGGAGCAGCAGCTGCTGCCTCTTAGCGGTGTTTTAGTGTCTTAATATTTCACCCTGGCATGCTCACTTGGCAGCATGACAACATAGGATAGGAGAAAAAAATGTCGATGAACATGTTTCTGCTACTGAAATGGTGCATAGATGTTTGGTTACTATTCTTTTGTACTTGCAGCTGTGGTATTTGACAGTTTACACTGATCTTTCCACTGGATTGAAAACAATGGATTAAAAACGCTGCTACAGGCTGTAACAGACAGACTGTTTCATATAACTATATACACATAGACTATAAGCACACACCCCCAACCTTTTCCCAAAAACACAGTGTTCTGTACCCATGCGGTGTGAGGGTAAAGAGAGAACAGTGAACCATGGGAAATGCACTACATTACAAGGGAAACAAGGCGTACTGCAATATTTATGTGCACTTTGACAAAAGTTAGCTTTTTTTTATGCTGTTAAAGAGGGTAAGCACAGAGCGTCGGAGAAATGGCTAGTCAGACATTGACGTCAGCAAATTGTGGAGACTTTGACAAGCCAGCCACCATTATAGGAGCTGAAGACCTGTGATATAGCGCGGCTATACCTGTGACCCAAAAGCTGAACTGTGTTTAATCCCACCTCCTACACCTCTCTTAAAAGCCTCTACTCGGTTGTTGTTGTTTTTTCTTTTTTCCCCCGTTTGCTGCGTTACCAAGCTGAATCAGCTCGTACTCTTTCATAATGGAGGTTCAGTGTGAAACGCTGGAATCAGAGAAATTTCTTGTGTCTTCTGCCAACACAGATTTAAGCTCATCAAGTGGTTTACTCATTAGCGCAACCCCTCTACAGCTATGTGATGTATGTAGAGGCTTTAGTGTAGCGTTACAGGTGCAGTAGCCCGAAGCGGCAGATCCTGTGTGTGGAGGTGTGTGTCCTGCTGGAAGCCGAGGCTGTCGTGCCCCTGTGATCCATATGGTCATTGTCAGAGGCCCTGCCAGGGCTCAGCCCCGTATCAGCTCGCCCATTCCCCTCTCTGGCACTCGCTGCCAGCTGGGGAGGAGAGCAGAAGAGAAAAGAGAAGGGAGGGGAGTGCTATTTGTTTGTTTGCTTGCCTGTTTTGTTTTATTTAAGGGGTTTTTGCTGATCACAGTAGAGACTGGCCTAGAAATGCGACTGTGCTGCGCTGTGCAGGGCAGACTGGACGTCTGAATCAGCGATGGAGCGAGGGATGCGGGCCTTTTGATGGAATGAGATTTTGGTGATCCTGTACCCCTGTAGTTGTTTATTAAAAGAATCAAACGTTGTGATAGATCGTATGTACAGATATAAAAGCCTTTTTTCCCCCCCGTGATGCTAGACTCCTTTTAGTAAGAATGTGCTAACATCCTAAGCAAAGTACACCAGTTCCATCACCCACATGCTGCAATACATGAAATACGTGTATATCCAATCAATATCAGTGAAGAGCTAGTCCCTAAGCCTTCTGACTCCTCTTCATTTTTGTGGGGGTGTGTGGGTGCTTTCAACAACGCTTGTGCTTTTATTGCTTTTATTCAACCGCCATATCGGCTGTTATTTTGGTAACACTTTACAATAAGGTACACAAAATCCTGAGTTGTCCAACCAATGAAACAGGATGTAACTACTGAATAGTTATAAAAGAATACTTTAAAATAAGTGCTAGTATAATCAGGATTAGCATTTTCTGTGAAAAAATAAATAAATGTGTACCTACAGCAGCTTAGTCATGCCAAACCTAAGGTTCTTTTGCAGAAGGAACTTTGTTTCAGTGTCCTAATTATTTTCCTACACTTCTGTTTTGCAGTTTTTGAGACGCTCCTAATGATACCCATACTTCCTGCTCAAGCCTTTTAAATTAAAAGCCCTCTTGTGGCTCCAAGGGCTTAATCACTACCTGTCTAAATAAGCTTTTACTTGTATATATCTTCAAGTCATGTTTAGTTTAGTACTCAGCATTTTCACACGATACATTATGACAGAAGGGAAAGACTTGGCATTACTAACTGGAGAGAGTATTTCTGATATACAAGAAAACATAGTTGTAAATATGACTCTACATTGCACGATGGAGCACAAAGGAAACGGAAGGAAATCTAATGCCATCTGTTTAAAAGAGCAACTTTTTCCTGTTGCGAAATAAGCTGAGAAATGAAGTGTTGCCTAAATGGAAAGCTTTAACTAAATAATGAAGATAAAGTAAATGGGCAGATGTATATGAATCAGCTTTAGTGCTCATATTTCAGATTTGTACGTGTCTGCTTGTCGCAAAGGAGCAACTGAGTTGCAATTCTTGGCTTGGCTCAAAATTTAAAATTCATCTAATTACGCATGAATTCCTTCAATGGGCACTTCCTAAAAGGTTCTTTAACCAGTTAAGTAGGTTGTCTAGTATTTGCTAGAGTTTTCAGGAAGGATATAATAGCAGTAGGGTTACTTTCACTGATTTGGTTCTCACTCATTCATAGTAATCTACAAAGGGATATTTTTGCTTTCATTCCACGTTTTAGTGTTCGCCTTGCCTTTATGTATGCATGGTATATATGGATCTCCGATGGTATAACTAATTATAATACTAAGAGCTGATGACCAAGTAGTTAAAATTCTGTTCTACAGGAAATTCTCTGAGCTTTACTTAGTGATGAGAATTCATGATTTCATCATACAGAATAATGAAGACTTTTTTGCGTCTGTGTTCCATTTTCTAGTTACACCGACGTGCACGCACGCGCGTGTGTTTGTGCGTGTGTGTGTGTGTGTGTGTGTGTGTGTGTGGAGGACATTTGGCAAAGCAGTGCATTTCTTACCATGTGTAGCTGCTCTGAGTGCCATCTCTGTCTAATGCATTATCCAAGCAGCCCTTCAGCCATTTGGTCTGGCCTCTCATTTGTGTGTGTGTGTGTGTGTGCGTGTGTGTGTGTGCTGTGTTGTTGTTCAGTGTTCTTCATTTCTATCATCCCCCTCCTGTCTCCCACTGCCCTTCGCCTCCTCCGCTTTTTCTTTTTTCATACATCACATGAATCAAAGGTTTCATCTTGGGGTGACGAGCAGTGTTCGGAGAAGATGCAGCAGCATCTCCAGACCTGTGCAGCAGCATGATTAGGCCGGTGATATTTGTATGCATTGCTGCACGGGGTACGACCTTAAATTTAGCCATTTATTGATTAAATTTGGATGACTTTGCAGTACAAAAGTAATAACAAGATCTTTGTTAAGTAGCAAATGCCATGTTTTTGATACCATTTTCTGATGAGAAGAGAAGACAAGCCTGAGCAATCCCAAACGCATTTATCTAAAGTGATATAATTTCAATATTAAGTGAAAACAAAAACAAAAGCTATATATTTTAACCCATATCTTACAAATTAATGTAAGCTAATGTAAACAATGGCCTAAAATAAGAAACAAGTTGTAGAAAATCCTTTAATAAACCTTTTAATGGCTTAATTTTTTTTTCTTTCAGGTCTCGTTGCCCTCAAAGGCAGCTAATTCTCAGCCTCCTTATTCCACATGAATCATTTAATAACCCTGATAAATGTGTCCAGGCTTTTTATATGTTTTATAAAAGAAACCCCACAATATAGCAGTTTTAAAGCTATATTAATAAACTATTTTAGAGCTTTTTAAGGAAAATTTTTGTTAGACACTCAGACTATGAATAGATGGCTCATATGTGATTCTTTGCATTGTTTACTGATTTGCATATAAGAATATACAGAAGGTTGACAAATAAAGGTGGAATTAGAAACCTTGACCCAGTGAGGCAGTCCAGTGGCTTAGTTTTGCTGCCAAAATTACATTTATGCTCCCTGCATTGGTCCCTTGCCTTGTCGATGTGACATCATCACACAGCCGCATGCATTTATACTCACCATTGTGGCGCTTTTATCCATTTGCAGTCTTCTGCAGCAGTGTTGCAGAAATCTCCCTGCATGAGTTCTGTGCCATCTGGGAATCCCTGTGCTCCTGCACACGTGTGTCATATAAATGCCCATACGGGCGGTGTGGTCTTGCCTCAGGCTCGTCCATTTTGCGCCAGTGGATGTGATGCCACTTTTGCCATCCATGCGATGTATTCCCACAGTGGCAAACATAAACCGGTGCTTAGTCGAAGTGGTCACTGCAGTTTTATACAAAGTTATTCAGAGTAGTCATCCTTATCCTACAGTAAAAAATGTCTCTCCTGATGTGAGTGGTCTAGTCCGAGATGAAAATGGCCCATGTGTCATAGCCTTTGCCAAAGCTTTGGACACCTGTGGCAGAAGATGTAAATGAAAACATGATGTTCAATGCCAAGAAGCACTGAGGCTGCTCTGGTGTTGGCCGCCGACATGAACCATGTATATTCTTCTCCTATTTAATATGTCTGTATGTTGAAGGAACATGCGGAGCAGAAGGTTCTCTCCAAGCCCCAGAACCTGCATGGGGCATCTGCAGCTTCCTGTTACATGAACATACAGCATATTTTTATATCACATGGGCTTCCTGTTTCCACCCACCAAGCTGACAGCCAGCATTATCCAGGCCTCTGTCTGTTGTATATACAAATTATTATATTATATAATAATATTATTTTCATAAGGGAAAATCATTTCTATCTACATCAATTTTGGAAAAACAGACAGACACATCTAAATCACAGAGACGGGAAAAAATGAGTCACTTGTTATTATACTGCCGTTAGAAGATTTAGAGTTTATTTTTTGTTTGTCCCGTGACACTTATCATATCTGCCGTGCTCTTCTAGTACATACCAAATTACATACCAAATACAAACTCTACCACATATCATTGTCTTTACTTGCCCAGATTAAAGCGATTTAGGTAGGTACCTGTACCTATTAGTCAAACAGATGCACAGTAGCTTAATGAAACATTGATTCTCACCATTGGAACACATGCTAATCCTGTTGGGGGAATCAACCCGTATAAATGTTTAGGTTTCTTGTTTTCCTGGAGGAGCTAGCCATCCACATTTTCTCATTTTAGTATTAGCAGCAAAAATACTCTCATGTCAGTCTGATCACATAGATCTGGGTGATTTTTATCAGTGAAAAGTGCTATATAAATACATTTTACTTACTTATGTCCTTATCAGTTAGACTCAAGATTCTCAATTAAAGGGACAATGATCACATGGTGTATCAGAGTTCTCAAAGGAAATCTTTAAGTTGCAGAAAAGGTGTTCCTAGACCACGAGATAAGTAGAGCAAAACGCCGAGTGGATTTTCCAAAATAATTCAGCTTTCTTTCTTCTCTAAAAAACTGACTTGTTACACGAGTCGCAGCCAGTAGCATAGCATGGCAGCTTAATGCTTACAACAATTATTTGATAGTAAAGTTAAGTATCTGCTGCATTCATTTTAAACTTGAACCTGAAATCACTCGCCCAGGTGAGGCGTTCGATAAAACTTCCCACTACTACTCTCCCAGCTCCCAGCTTTTTCTGAATTCCCCAAATGCTCTTAAAAAAACGAAAACCTTGAAACAGATGCTTCACTCTACCAAAACTCTGTAAACATTATATAGAAATGATCATAAGCAGCCGCTTAAAAGATCTGCCTCCGACATTTTTGTTGACTTTAAGCTGAAGCAACACGAGCTGAGGCATGCAAGGAGAGAACAAAGGAAACATTTATGTTTAATGTTTAAGCATAGCAGCTAGAAATCATTCAGATCTCTTTATTACCAGTGTGGAAGGTGTCTTATCAACACTTTCAAAGGTGCAAACTGCCTTTTTTCACAAAACTGTGCTTTTCCAGGTGTAACAGGGTCAGATGGGCAAAACTTGACTGGATGACTTTTCTTTGTAGTCTTTAACTGCAGGGTTGTGTGCACAGAGCATAACACTTTGACACTTTATAAATCTTGATTTGCCTTTGTATGCAGGATGCTAATCATAGATGCTACAGCCACAGCCTCGGTGGCTACTGCTCAGTGACTGAAAAGTCTTCCTATCCTAGATAGACCAAGAAACATTTCAGTGTTGAATAAATCATGCTTATAAAATAGTTCCAAAATGAAAGTCGAACCATGTTTGAGGCACATCTTAAACATCACCTGGGCGACGTTTGATTTTCTAGTAAGATAAGTCTGTGTCTCTATGTTTGCTTTACTGATTAGAATAAAGGTAGATGAACAATTTTCTTTTTCTGGAAAGTTTCTGGATTAAAAATGATGAGGAGAACGACCACATCTGAGCAGTGACACAAATTTGCAACCACACACGTTTAAAATTCATTCTGGTGAACTAATTGGCAATAACCAGATCTATATTATTTATCTGATCAGTTTTTAAGAGACGGTTCTCTACAGTTCAGCCTTTCTCATTGTACGGTGATCAGTTTTGACTGGGGAGATGACGTCAGGGTTTCAACCATGTTCAGACTCTTAAAATGATCATAACATTAAAAATGGACTTGCATCTGTTTTACTTAGTAAAACATGAAAGTAAGAACTGAGCCCAGAAACTCATCAGGAAAGTGTTTAGTCCCGCTGTAACAGTCTCTGTGGTGTGAACGCTAAGTTTAGGGCTTCGGTCAGCACTGGCAAAAGTAACAAACTTTCACTGCATGTACTGCCTATTTAAACCAATGAAGTTTGTATACTTGCTATCTGATTTGATAACATTTATGACAAAGCCACCAAACAAGAGAAACTATAAGTCAAAGCCTACTGTACGCCATTTCAGTGTGAAACTGTAACCAGAAGCTGAAGTCTATCCCACCCTTGGTTTATTTTAGCATAAAAATAGACACAGGAAGGAACAGCTGGTATAGAGGTTACAGCTGTGCCTATAGGTACTGTTAATTACCACATATACACATTTTAAATCTAGCATTTAGCCTAAATCTACTCAATTGTATATTAACAACAATTCTTATTTTTTTCAGCAGTTTGTTCAGCATGAACATTTTGCATTCGATCAGCTGACAGAAATGTTGTTGTTAAATATGTTTAAAATGCACACTGTGTGTAATCCAGCATAGATGAACATGGAATTTAGCAGGAAGACATGATACTGATTGCCATATGTCAGAAAAATTCACCACCCCGCATTCAGAATGTCGAGGAAAGCAGCAGCGCCGAGCCCTCCCTGTATGTGAACCACCGAGTGTCTTTTATGTTGTGTGATGATGCAACAGGGGACGGTAGGCAGGGGAGGGTGATTAGGAATAGAGATGGGCAGAGAGGAAAGGATGGGAAGCAGGAAGAAAGAGATGAAGAAATGAGAGTTTTTGGCGTAAAAGAAAGGGATGAGCTAGTAAAATATAAATAAATAAACAAGAAGAGGAAAGAAGGGGGAGGAGAGGAAAGCAGAGAGGAGCCTGTGCTCAGACACAGCCCTGTGTGTTGCCATGGTGCAGGCTCAGTCAGAGCTGCACAGCAGCTTTGCTGCTCAGCTAGCTAATTACCACAGGCTGCAATGTTGATACGCAGGCGACCAAAGCCTGCTTGTTTTCCAAGACAATTTTTCCCTCAACCACACGGCTGTAGCAGTCAGGATGCAAATCGTTTCTTTATATGCAGAAAAATATGTCTCTGATGCTGATGATGCTGTGACTAAAATGCAGTATAAAAATGTGCAGTTGCTATGTGGTGAATAGCATTATGGAACACAGTAGTGGTCCTCAGCTCTACTGTAAAGCGCTCTTCCAGCCCAGAGCTTCATTGTCCGACTGCCCCTGCTTTCTGAGAGCCAGCGGGTCCCAATCTGCCTGCTTATAAAACCCAATATGGGCCACTGTGGATTAATACTCACCATTAAAATGTGCAATTATGTAATCAGCCAAATCCAAGCCCTGCATATGTTCTCTAGAATATCTCAGCAGGTGGGAATGTGGGAGGGGAGGGGAGGGACAGTGTGATTGACAGGAATGACGCAACATCAGTACATTCTGCCAGAATTTGGGATTTTCAAGAAATTCAGCCCGTCATTCACACCGCATTAACATTTAGTGTCAAACTAGTCGTTCTTTTAGCCTTTCAAAATGAGAAATGAGCTGTGCCTTTCTATGATGATGCAAATGATTTGACCAGCAGTCCAAAGCTCACAGATTTACTGTGCTTACATTTAAGAAGCTGGAGCCAAGAGTTTTTGGGTTAGGTGGACTCATACAAAGCCATCTTGAAAACACCTCCAGGTATTAAGTTTAGGCTAGCAAGAGAAATCTATCTAAATGGATGGTCAGTGTAGAGTGTAGAGTTACCAGTCAAATGTGATTACAAACAATTTGCCCAAAAATAAGGGTTATTTTTTTTTCCACCTGAGCCAACACAGTCAGCTTCTTTACCTAAACCCACCAGAAGCCCTAAGCAACTGTTATGCTAATTCATATTACACATATACCTAGATTTACAAAACAACTTTAAGTTTTCATTCAGTATAACCCAAAATGAATGAATGAGTGAGTCATCAGGAAAGTGGTTACAGAGGTCAAGTTAGAAAGACTTCTATAGAACCCGAAACCTTTTTGCAGCCACAGCTATCGCCATCTGGTGGCCTTCGAATAGAATGCTGGTTTAAAGCTGGCTTCATCTTACGACCCGAAAGCTACAGCTCCTGTTTATGCAAAGAAACCGAGCACATGCATCAGTGCTACATGGTGATTGGCTTTTTGAGGGGAAGGGAGGGACCATCAACATCTCTGGCATTCCCAAAAGTCTTGTGTGCATTTCTACTCGGAATTCTTTGACCTCATAATATCTCTGATGCATCTGCACTGGCTTGTCCTAGAGGTAAAAATAAAATTAATATATTAAATCTTGCTTGCGTCGTCTGCATTAAAACTGAAGTCGCAAATCAGTGAGTTGTGGTTTCACAGGGGGATTTTCTCAGCAGGGTGTGGTGACATCTTGGGAGGTAGTTTACTCTCATACCTTTATTTGTAAAGAGTCCAACGGGCTTATTCTCTCTATTTATAGTCTTGAAGCTAAGCATGCATCTTCACGTTTGACAGAAAACATGATAAAGATATTTTAATCAATTCCTTTTATTTATTTAATGTCTGCAGCCCATATATTTTGCTATCATATTCCATCTATTAAATCAGTTGTTGTGTTTCAGCAGCCAGCTGGTATACAGTGGGGGTTTTTGTGTCAGAGAAATAAAAGGTTTGCATGTTTTCAGATCAGTGTGTCATCTCTCCAGTCCAGTAATATGGCTGCTCTGCTCTTGGCTGAAACCCATTCTTTAGGGGACAGTGTGTATTGCCTGAACGCAGCCCAAGGTGGGCAGTGAAAAATAGGCAATCTGGACCCTCGACAGGAGGCAGATTGATTTGGCAATCACCAAAGTGCTACAAACGTTTAAAACAATGCCCTGCTTTTATTCCCCTCTGCTGTTTGGCGCTAAATACATCAGCATATGGATAAATGTGCTCATGTATTCATAACTATCAGAGGGAAACTAGAGGCGCAGCTCTTGTATTTGTTGCCTCGCTTGTGTCCTACTTACTGTAATTCTTCATCACTTTCAACACCTACACTTATTGTGAGCCAAAACTCAGGCACGGGTAGTGAATGGAGATTTGTGTGCATGTGGGCGTTCCCAAGTGGAGCTTATAGAAAATCATGAAACCTCAACCATGACAGGAGGATCTCTGCCGCTGTGTTGAGACAGGCCTCGGCTCCTGAGAGATGGGGACGAATGGTTTTTATTGGCCTTTAGGCCAAAGTTAGGCTTGTTATTTTCACTATATTATTTTACAGTAGATCGCTAAGGACTCTGTATTTGGTCTCTATAGTTTTATCACTGTATCATGATTTTGATTTGTGAACGAGCGCTGCCTGAACAGCTGCAGCGGCCATTTGGTCCAAAATATTCTAGCAGATTTGATGAAAGGTAGGACTGCGTGAGCAAAATCGTGTGTAGTCAAAAGCAGGTAAAGGAAATTAAAGAAAGCTAATCTCTTTTCTTGCAATAACATGCACTTAAGGGGTTTAAGGATCGTGTTTGCAATACTGTTAGGACCATGAAGCAGAATCACAGTTGCAATGTTCCCATTTAAAGGAAAAAAAGTCTAAAATTGGATTGGTTTAAATGCAGCTCAGAAGATTGTGGTCTGGGGTTCACTGGAAAGAAGTAAGGAAAGGTGACAAAAGTGAAAACAGAGCATTAAAAAACAGTGTTGTTTGCTACTCGTAGTGTTTATTTATTTTGATGAGGATCGCTTTGATTTTCAGTATGATACTTCTGTGAGATTTCATGTCTTTAGTACATTTGAGATGTCAGGATAGACTTAAGACTGATGAAAATCTTAGTTTCTTAGTATATAAACAGCTGTGTTTTTGGTAAATTTGAAGCTACAACTAGAAACAGCTAATGCAGCTCTATCCATGACTAAAAATCCATCTGCTAACACACTTGAAACTCACAGTTAAAATCATTTTATTGCCACATTAGTTCATACAAAAACCTTCATGTAAAACTATTGCATGTTCACCTGCTGGAGGCTGGTAACTGCTCATCCACCTTCTCTGCCCATCGTCCCATCTCTCTGTTACTGTTACATTTGCTGCCTGATAAAGGCATAACAGACTAAAAATAAATCTTTAAGTAAAACAACTGACCTAAATATTCATATGATATTAGACTTATAAGATCTTATTTAGCTAATTTATTTAGAGCTCATTTCTGGATATTTTCTTAAGTGTTTGCACTCGCATTGTGAAATATCTCACCTCATCCTGCCTGGGTGTTTCCTCCATGGAAGCTTGTTTCCTCCACTGAAAAAAAAAAGTCCACATTTTTAGTTATTTGCTGAAGATGTATCTTAGTAACTTGGCACATGCAAAGTAAACCAAAAATGAAAACTAAGAATATTTCACATCAGAGCAGCTGAGTAGTAAACCCATAAAAGCTTGAAAATGGCAGCACTCAGTTGGTTGTAGCTGTGCGCTGTAGCTAGTCCTGAGCTACAAATCCAAACCATCGGAGGGAAATAAATTCAGAGGCTTTTTCAGGATAACCAGTCAAAAGCAGAGCGCTAACATGCTACAGTGACCTGCGCAGGCAGGATTATGCTGATGACTATTAGACTCCTGTCACTGTGAAGCCTCACCACAGCACATGTGGTAGTTTCCATTGGAGCTGTTTTTCTGTGACATTGACTCGGTGGTGCTGGTTGTGAGACCAGTGACTAATTTGAATTAGCAGTTTAGTAATTTTCCCAGTACATGTATCTGCTAAAAAATCTGTGATGATTATTGTTTCTAAGTTTTTCATTACCCATCTTTAGCACAGCGGTTGGCTGTTTCCAAGAGCACCTGTAATGCTGTTACCACTTATTAGCAGCAACATCTGAAAAGCAGGGATGACTCAGTCACAGGGCTGACACCGATGCATCATTTGTCGTGCAGCTTTATATGTTGCAGGAATGTATGTATTGTATGGTCTTTAAAAGCAAAGAATAACGACATGGTTAGGATACTGAGTCAGTCAGTTGAATCCGTTTATTGATTGTTTCTAAACTGGACAATCAGGCCCATTTTTTGCAATGTATAAATGAAAAACGAATATTTAATGTATTTAAAAATAATCGTTCTCAACATTTCTGCTGTTAAATGTTCTTGGTTTTTTCTGTTGGTTTATTCTGTACCTTATTATCTGTAGATTGCAAAAAATGTTTCAAGTTTTCTTTATTTATAACGCCCTGAGGGTTTAGATCCTTGATTTAGATAATCACCTGCAGCAACTGCTTTGTTGCTTTGTCATTTTTCCAAAAACACACAGACCACAGCAGTACTGATATTAGAATATAAAAAACGGCTAAAGTCATGATATTATTAAGGCCATTTGTTTGTCTCTGTGCATCTGTGATGGAAAAATAGAGAAATCTACTGTGGTTTTGAGTTTTTTGACTGGGTTTTTTTTATTATGAAAGCATTACAAGCATTCAAGATGCAGTCACAAAACTTCATAGGAGAATGTTTGACATCATAATTAAGGTGGAGTCTTAAAATTAGTGTGGTCTATGGATTTGCTGGTGTCTCGGCTGTGTGGCAGATTGATGAAAAAATTCTCCATAACTCAGTTGCATTAGTTTCCACTACAATCAAAGTCACAGGTTTGAATCAAAGACATTAGTGGAAACATGTTGCTTTTGAAAAAAGATAATACTGAAATATCACCCACCCCACTTGGAAAAGCACAGGTCTGTCTAACTACACTGTAATAACATTAATAGAAGTTCAGCTGTATTCAAGTGTGCCAGTAAGCCATGACATTGTCACCGTGAGCCAGCGTGAGCAATGTCAGCCACTATTAATGTTATTATTTACAACCTGCTCTTTTCCCACTTTGTCGTGTCAGAATCCACGCTTGCTACATGCCAGATGTACTGTCACAAGCACACAGAGCGAGGTGCAGTCAAGTTCAAACCCGATCAGTTGTAGAAAGCCTTCTTGAGCAACATTGTTATGAATATTCGTTACACTCAGTACTTCTACCTAGTGGCTGCTACTTGTGAAGGTCAAACTAGCCAGCTCTCATTTGAAGCTGCTCAGCATGGCAGAGAGGTAAGCCAGAGCATGCTTTTGTAATATTACATAAAGATGAGGAGGGAGTGCTGCTGACAGCTGTGACGGGCTATTAATTATAGTTTCATAGATGTGTGTCCATCCTTCATAGGTGTGTGTTGGGAGGGTTTGGAAGCAGGGGGGGGCAACATAGTCAAAATGCTCAATCATAGCCATCAAATCAGAAAACTTTGAGCTTTAATTGGTCTGTTTTATGTGCGAACTAATTAATTTCCCTATTGAAATGAATGGCTGGATTCAGCTACCGTTGTAAAGGGATAGCTGGAACAGTTGACCTTTACCGCTGTGGGATTTTCTTTATTACATCTCGTTATTCCGCCTTTGTCCCTGACATTGAGTTTTGACAGCATCTGCAAGTAAAACATCTCTCGCTGTCATCTGTTCAGCCTTCTCAGATGCTTCTTCTCTCACCTGGCTTCTCGCCCTCCCTCTTCCCGCTTGCACAGGGGATACAGCGTGAATGAGATGTTGGGCGCATGGTAATTGAGCAGGTATTGATTAGACTGCAGCGTGGCCTACGAGAAGCCAATAAGAGCCGAAGGATCAGAGCAGCAGCACCAACTGCATCTCTCATTCTGCTAGAAAACAAACGCAGCACAGCTAGAGGCATCTACTTTTTTAGATAACGTAAGCACGTCACAGCATACCTTGTTCTCCTATCTGCTATTAGCGCTGACTTCAGGCCTGGGAAGAGCTTCCTTCAGCATCGGCTGAAGCATTTAAATGACTGGGCGCATCGTCTGAGCAGGGCTGACTGTCATATTTCACCACTGGAGACTGAGCTCTCATGTCAGCGTGCCTTGGTGAGAGCAGAACTGATATGGAAATGTTTGCTAAGGAGGAAAGGGTTATTGCCCTGTCAGCATGCTGTCACCGTGCACATGCTGAAGCCTCTCCGTCTTTTTCCCCCCTCTACCTATGACGAAGATGAGGGTTTAAAAGCACAGAATGTAATGCTGACAGTCAAACCTTCCTAAGGTTTTGGATTATTTTGAACAGAGGCAGCTGCCTGCGTATATGTTATGCAAGCTTCACCAACACATTTAAAATTAGATTTGTTGATATTTGTTATGTTTTTTTGCCATTTGTTTACCACAGTAGTAATTATATGTTAAAGAGAGGCTATGTGCAAACCTGTTTAGACTCATTTTGCTGCTCGTATTGGAGTGGCTTATTTGTACTATTCAGGCTTGTACAGTAGATATGACTATCCCTCAGTAGCCTTTTAACTTATCTTAGGAAGTAATAAAAAGTAAAAAGCTGTAAAAACTGTAAAGAAAATCACCTATAAAACAGTAAATTGTTAATTTTAGACAAGTTTGTGCTAGTCAAGCAGTTAATGCTGTACTGATAAACATATTTGTTGCAATATTATTGTGTTTTCAATTATCTCATCTAACCCTGTACAAGGAACCTTTCCCTTTCAGTACTCGCCTGCCTGCGTGCTATTAAACGTATGCATAGTCAGAATAAAAAGAATATTCCTTCTAATGGATTTGTGCCTTAAATGGTGAGGGTTCACATCTTTATAGACATGTAAATTATAAGCTGTGGTATTCACTTAAATCGGTGTGTGGGCTCTGCGGTGTGTATGTGCTTGTGTGTGTGTAGAAAAGGCAGTCAGGCACATCCAGCCTATGGCCGGGCATGTGTGAGCACAGAGCCACATAAACTGCAGTGAGGTAACAGCGAGAGCCCTGAGAGGTGGAGCAAGGGGAGGTGGCTAAGCCAATGCTGTGCGAACGCTGGTTACCATGGGAACACATTGATTATTTAACAATTTGGATGAAGCCTGTGCCCTGCACTTGCCAAGGTTCACTGGGAGTCTGTGTAGCTTTGCTGTCCTGAGGGTCTGCAGCCAAGTTGAGTGCTGTGTGGTGCAGTGCCACCAGAACATGATACACAAGCTCTGTGATGCTGAGAGACAAGAGACAGATGCCACAGTCGCAACTGACAGAAGAGTAAGATGATAGATCGGTGAATAGGAAACCATCATGAACAGATGAACCTCGGGAGCGAGAGAAAGAAAGCACTGTGGCGATCATCGCTCCCGGTGGTCAGTGTGGACTTGTTGGAAGGAGCTCATGCTGGGGAGGCAGTCTGGACTTATTGTCCTCGTGTGCGCATTAGGTCTTTGTGTCCATATCGCAGCTTGTTTGTATGGGTGTCCCAGCAGGATTGTGCTAAAGCTTCAGCTTGAACTTACCACTGTAAATGAACACATGTAAAGAACAGCAACTGTTTGTATAAATAATTAAAGTCTGGAGTTAAAAGTCCTTTGCAGTCGTACTCATACACCTTAATGAGCTTTTGTTGAAACCCGACTCTAATGTGACCACCGTCAAAGTGTCTTTTCTAGATGAGAAAAAGCACTTTTAAATGAAAGGTACAAATGCTCACTGAAAGCTCTGTGATCAGATCAACTGGCTTGCGATGTGATTGGACCCCAGCCAGCTGTGAATGCCATCTGCTGTGGGCACATTATTAAAAAACAATCTGCCCGGGAAGTTAAAAGGTCACCTCACATGACCTCTTACGACTAGCAAGTTCCGCTTTTCGACAAAAATTATTAAAATAAACCAGTCATGCCGTTGTTTCCTTTTTACCTGGAGAATGATGTTTATTAACAAAAAAACACAAAATACACTGCCCATGTGGGAAGAATTGTGATAATTAGAGTGCTTATTGTACCAGGTGTACACGCAGATGCCCGTGGATTGGATGTAATTATCCAAATAATAGATCGAGACAAAACTCCAATGTGGCTGCCATGTAAATTTCTTCTGCAAAATTCAGACATTGAGTGGATTTTACAGTGTCAAGGAGACTCACTGAGTGTTTGGAGAGGCATAGACATAGAAAGTCAGAATTTTCGCTTCACTTGTGTGATTTTCAACTTACATCTCACAGTAGGAAAATCCAGATACTGTAAGACGTCGTTCTTCTAAAGGGGCTATTACAGCACAGGTAGTGCTATATGCTACCTCTGCTATGTATTTTAATCCTCTTTTATGGTCGGATTTCTTTAACCAGCTGTTTTGTTTCCTGTGCGTGAGGTTAGCATAGAGGTGAGAGCAGGTTGTCCACAGGGGGAGGCGGGGCAGTAATCCAGTCCAATCCAAGTTACCTGGGTAAATTGCTAAATGTTAAACAAACTCGGGGTGAGATTATCTTCCATTATTCCTTTTTGTTTGCTTGTTATGCGAGATTCAGATAGAGGGATTACGCAGCAATCCCAGGCCAGGATAATGCTGCTGTATTTTTTACCACTGATAGGTTTATTGTCTTTCAGCCGGAGTTGTAGGTTTGGTGATCCCCTCGGGAAGCATTAGTTTTCTGTGTTACTTACGATAAGCACTGGAGGCATTATACTGTTACAGGTGTGTTCACATGTGGTCTCAGTAGTGGATTCAGTAGCTTAGTCTGTCAGTCACCAAGGGACAACAGTAGCCAGTGTATTCCCCCGAGGTGCCCCCAGGCTGTGTTTCGTCAACTGCGGTTTCATGGTTTTCATTCACAGTAGACTGCCACTGACATAAAACATGCTTTCACCACAAAAATCTTCTGTTGAGTTGGGGTCTAAGATGAAGGGAAGGGAAAGTTCAAGCCGTTCATGAGAAATGTGCAAACACAAGCACAGACGTGAGCATCTGTTAGTCCATATGCAGATAACAGCGACGGCCCAATTGTGCTGACTGGGAGGGAGGACGAGGAGGAGGAGGGCCACAGCTGTCCAGAGTCATAGCACATCATTACTGAGTGGAGCAGGTTAAAACTACAGCTCCTCTTTGTCTGGAGACCTACCTTCATTACCAGGGAACTTGACACTGAGAAGTGTGAATGAAATTATGCATATCTTGCAAGGCGCTTTTGATCAAAGGATGAACTCTTTTGTCAAGAGTGTGTGTCAAGCCACTGTTTTGTAGACACAGATGTGTTGCAGCCACAAGCAGCTTGATTGAAAACCCTGAATCAGAGGCTTGTTTAATGCTGTTCAAGTAGATTAACATCTTACAGTAAATGTCTTTATTAGCATGATGTACACTCACCTGCCACTTCACTTGGTACACCTGTTCAACTGCTCATCACCACAAATATCTACACCGCAACTATCAACCCATAAACCCAGTGCATTTAGGCATGTAGGTATGGTTAGGACGACCTTTTAAAGTTTAAAGTGATCATCAGAATGAGGGAGAAAGGTGATTTACGTTACTTGAACATGGCATGCTTTTTGGAGCCAGAGCATTTCAGAAACCGCTGATCTACTGGTATTTTTCTCCACAACCATCTCTAAGATTTGCAGAAAACAGTCTGTAAAAAGAGAAAATATCCAGTGAGTAGCAGTTCTCGGGCAATCAACAATACCTTGTTGATCCCAGAGGTCAGAGGAGACTGCTTCGAGGTGTTAGGAAGGCAACAGCAACTAAAATAACCAGTTTTTACAACCAAGAAATGCAGAAGAGCATATCTGAATACACGTCTCATCTTGTAGCAGAAGAAGGCCACAGTCTTAAAGTACTAAGGCAACAAGTCACCAAAAGTGGACTATTTCTGCTGCACTTAATGTGGCAGTTTCAGAATTAGGTTCAGTCAATATAAAAGCGTGGATCCATCGTCCCTTGTATCAACAGTTTAGGTTGTTGGTGGTGGGTATTCTTTGGGCCCCTCAATAACAACTGAGTTATCTAAACACCACAGCCTACCTACGTATTGTTGTGGCCATATCCACCACTTTACAACCACAATTATGCACCAATCTACTGATAACCGCTTTTAGCCATCAGATCTCAGTCCAGTAGATCATCTTTGGGATGTGCTAGAACGGGATATTTATACAATGGCTGTGCAGATAACAAACATGCTGCA
Source organism: Aulonocara stuartgranti (assembly GCF_965226115.1). NCBI lineage: Eukaryota > Metazoa > Chordata > Actinopteri > Cichliformes > Cichlidae > Aulonocara > Aulonocara stuartgranti. Next base: position 35,390,705 of record NC_138940.1, on the reverse strand, counting down.
AATATGTGATGATATCATGTCTGCAGCACCCTGTTGAATCTATGCCATGATCAGTTAAGGCAGTTTCTGAAGGGAAAAGGGGGTCCAACCCAGTACTAGCAATATGTACCTAATAAAGTGTGAGTGAGTGTATATTCAAGGACTTGACAATAAAATGCGCATCACCCCAGACAGCTGAGGACCTGCTAAGAAATATAGTAGATATATAAACAGTAAGACAAAATAAAAATGTTCATCTTGTTCTACCATTCATCCCGCGTGTGTCCCTTTAATATCCATGCCTTTGTAAATAATTGATGGTAACTGTTCAATAGAGCAAGTAAAAGTGGATTTTTATATCATGAATGTGACAAACTGAAGTTAACTGAAAAAATAATTTATATAGTTTCATTTTATCAAACCAAATCCCAGATTCCTGAATTTCCTTTCCTTATATCTAATTATATATCATGTACATCTGTGTATATGTGCTCATATTGTAGAGCAGTAGAGCAGCATCACTCCAGGTAGTTATAAATTATAAAGTGGAAATGGCACAGTAACACAGTTCAGATTGAAAAGATGTATGATAGGCGATGTGTAATATGTAAGTCTTCAGAATCAGTCAAACTCAGCTGCTTAAACACTGTACACTGTAAGGTGATAGGGTGAGATTGGGAGAGGTTGGCAAGGTTAGTGTTAGGACAGACAGCTAAGGATTTTCTCCTCAGTGCTGGACCTGGAAGTATAAGGCCCTGCATGCACCGCTGTCTGCATCCCCCTCACGCACACAAGTCAATCAAATCAGTAGAAGTAAAGGATGGCCATCGGCTGCTCCAACACAAACCCCCTCCATCAAACTTCACTCTGCATGCCTGAAGTGGGCAAAGAAACACCAGGTGGCACAATAGAGCTGAGCTGGGAGGTTAATTGGACTGTGAAACTTAATCTTGTTTGAGTTTTGCTTTTTAAATGCTGCTTTTGATATTTCCGCTGGGAAGACGTGCTCCCTATTGTACATTTGAGCTTTTTTTAAAAGCCTTAACGGAAACAAAAACAAGAGAATAAACAATTTCCCTAAAAATTATTACCAAGAAATCTAAAATAGCTTTTAGAGTCTGTATTCATTATATTTTGAGCTAATTCAACCCATCATAGTACTCAAGAATTGTTTGACCCTTAACTTTTGACAGTAACCCTGCAACAAGCAGTTACTGACCTCTCTGTCTGTTTTGCTGTTAAACTGTTGCGTCCGGACAACTGAAAAAGGTGAAAAAGTTTATTAAAAAATTGGCATCATGATGCGTTTAAATGAGCTGTTTATTTCAGACCAAGCACCAGTTATTTTCTGTTCACTAAACAAGTGCGACAGACAGATATTTTGCATAAAGAGAGATTAAAAAACTACCTGTTTGCATGTAGAATAACAGACGTGAGAGGAGATTACTGTGTAGAGTTTGTGTAATTCCGTAAACCTTGTAGCGCACCAAGCCAAAATTCATGCATTTTTCTAGACGATGCTCCGTGCTTTCATTATGTGGAAGTAGATGTGGGATAAACGTATTGTGCCAACAGCTGGAACACAAGCTGGTTTGTTTTATGAGGTGACCGCAGGATGTCTGGCTGTGACGGTTAATAAGCAGCAGTCTCACTGCCCCAGTCCTCATTCTCAGTCCTCACACCCCCCTTTCAACCCCTCCCACCCCACCCTCATCTCTCTCCCCAGTCTCACTCCCAAGGAGACTCACTGCCTGTTCCTGTGGCATCCGTTCATTTTGCTCCCAAGCGATAGTGTGTGTACCGCATTACGTCTGCGTGCTGCCAGCCTCACACACTGAGATAATGTGTATCTCTTCATATTCACAGGCCAACCCTCCCCCCATCATTGTCAACGCAGACTCACTAGATGCAGGCCCTTATGTAAGTATCTGTTCTCGTTGTCTGTTACAGTATATATCCCTCTCATTCACACTTCCTGTGTCAGTGCATGAACATGTTTGTATGTTTGCGAGTGTGTGTGGATGAAAAGGCCTCCTCCTGGCAGCAACATGCTGTTTGCCATGTGGACCGACATCCATTTTCCTATTGACTCTGCCCGTTTGTTGGGATTGTGCATTCTGCAGTTGCGCATGTATTCTTACAGCGTTTGCATTTTAAGAAAGAAATGCACCTCTCATTTACAGCATTAAGGAATGTGTGGCGGTTTTCATATATATAGTAAAGCCATATTTTGACACTAATCCCGATTTACTGGGTTTCTCGTATTCAGTCTGATCTTTTTCTCATTTTTGGACATACAATGAAGGATTTTGCCGAAGCATTTGTACACGTCCCATTTTTCTTACGTGTTGGCAAACTACATACTTTGTCTTCAGAGGTGTCACTAACCATGCTGTTCATTTTTTGTGTTTTGTTTTTGGCAGGTTAATGGAAGTGATGGGATGTATAAATATGAAGAGATCATTTTGGAGAGGGTAAGTTTTACACATCGTGGATGCATTTTTTCCCACAGTATCCTCATTCTGATGATTGATGGATTTCTCCCCACTAGGTGGTGGTAAGCAGCTCAGTCTAAATGAATACCAAAGACAAATCTTAATGATTGTTAATTTATATAAAATTTTATGCAAGACAGGCGTTTTCTCACTGCATTAGCAACGTCGTAAGTGTGATGTCCTATGTGACCCACATTAACGCCAGCTAGGCATGGCTTTTTACATAATCCTGATACACATGTCATCAGCAGACGCCAGAAATGTAAAGCACCTTCCTGTGCAATTGTTTAGCAGCCACCACTGAACTTGTCAGCGGTGGCTCAGGTTTACTGGCAGAGCTATACTGTACATTTCTGCTCTCATTATTCCACCCACGGTAGATGCAGCATATTTCTTTGCCCCTTCCGCTCTAAGTGGCATTTCTCCATGTAGAAAGCTTAAATAAACTATGCACAGACACACTTTAAAAGGTCTGTGGGTGTGTAACTTTTGGTGGTAAGGCCCAGTGTACTCCTCTTGGCTCCAGAGCAGCACACTGGGAGGCCTCAGCCTCCCTCTGTCCTAATTTGTTGCGACTGTTGCTCATTAATTATAGAAAATAATAAAGCGAAGTCTTTTCTCAGCTGTCTTGTTTGCTGCCTGTCTCTGTGGCCATGGCTGTCAGATGCAGCAGTGTGCCTGGTCCCGCTGGATCAAAATGGGTCCTCTGTCGTTTCAGGGACAGGGACGGCAGGAGGTGGCAGTATCCATCTCCTGCAGAGAGTGAGAAGCATTGTATCAGGCAACCGAAATGATGACTCTGAGCTCATCTTTACCCCAGATTTTTAATGTACTTCATACACAGATATCTCTCTGTGGGTTCATAGAGTACATGCTCCCTCTTCTAATGGCATTTCAATTTGTCACACGTGGGGACGTGCGGTCACACACACGAGCCTCCACAGAAACGGGCATGAGGAAGTGCCTGGAGAAATCTCTGGATCATTTTGCATCTATCACATGATTTAAATACACTAAAAGAGATATATTGCACTAACCTTGAGCTTACTTTGTTTGCTGTTTATCGTATTATGTTGAAAATGTTAATCATAACCTATTTTCAGGGGAACTCTGGTCTGGGCTTCAGCATTGCTGGAGGAATAGACAATCCCCACATTCCTGATGATCCAGGGATCTTCATCACCAAGATCATCCCCGGAGGAGCAGCTGCTATGGATGGGCGGCTGGGGTAAGTTACCGTCTTCCTCCTGCTGCCTCCTATTTCTTCAACTCTTACTAAGCTCCACTACTTCCTCTATACTCTCTCTATTCTAACCTCTCTACTCTCATCTTTAACGCTCACCAACATTGCGTCCCGCCAGGCAGCGCTGAGTGGGAGGCAGAGTTTCTACAGCCCTCTGCCCCCAGGCTCTGTGTGCTTCCTCAGACTTATGATTCACTGGAAGACCAAAGCCTGAAACATGCAGAAATTATGATATGGAAGTTCTTTTTCATGTTCTTTTGAGGTTTCTGATTATACTGGCTTTGCTTGGGTCTCCCTTTTTTATGCAGTCAGTAAACTCCACAGAACTCCATGCACTTTACATGTGACATTTAAACCTTTTCTTTCACAGGGTTAATGACTGCGTGCTGCGTGTGAATGATGTCGATGTGTCTGAGGTGGTTCACAGCCGGGCGGTGGAAGCCTTGAAAGAGGCAGGACCAGTGGTGAGGTTATTGGTTCGACGGAGACAGGCCCCACCTGAGACTATTCTGGAGGTCAACCTGCTGAAAGGGCCCAAAGGTTAGAGTCAGTGTTAACATATTCTTTTTGAAAGTGATTGCAGTGCTGCTTAAAAGGTAATAAATAACATAATCTTACAAATAGGACCTGGAATGAAAGCATGCAGTCTGGGGTGATCCTTTTCTTAAAGCACTGGCTGTCTTTGTTATTCACCTAGGACTGGGATTCAGCATTGCTGGAGGGATTGGGAATCAACATATCCCAGGAGACAACAGCATCTATATTACCAAGATTATAGAAGGTGGAGCTGCTCAAAAAGATGGACGACTGCAAACCGGAGACCGGCTGCTCGCTGTAGGAGCCTGCACCTTCCTCTGACTCACTCGCATATCTGACACTCGAATCCAAATGAATTCATTAGCTATTCATGTGGTTCACTTGCAAGTTAAACAGATATTTAGCATTTTCCTTGCAGTCATTCTATAAAGCTATTTCTATAACCGGACAAGTACAGTGCTATGAAAAAAATTGTCCCTTTTATGATTTTATGATTTTTTTTTTACATATTTGTCATAGTTACCTGTTTTACATAATCAAGATAACTCTAATATTAAACAAAGATAACCAGAGTAAATACAAAATGTCGTTTTTAAGTGATGATTTCATTTTTTAAGGGAAAAAGTAATCCAAACCTACCTGGTCCTGTGGGAAATAGGAATTGCCACCCTCTTGTTAAATCACGAATTAACTGAGTAATCGCATTAATCACATTACTATCCACACCCAGCCCTGATTACTGCCAGACCTCTTAAATCAAGAAACCACTTAAACAGAACCCGAAGACAAAGTAAGCTTTGTTTGTTCAAAAAGCAACAAACGTTGACATCTGTCAGTCTGGAAGGGTTAAAAAGCTATTTTAACGCTCTGGGACTCCAGTGACCCACGGGGAGAGTCATTATCCACAAATGGAGAAAACTTGGTGGTGCAAACTTCTCAGGAGTGCCCGGCCAACCAAGAGCATATCAACGACTCATCCAGGAGGTCACAAACGATCCCAGAACAACATCTAAAAAACTTTAGGCCTCACTTGCCTAAATTAAGGTCAGTGATCATGATTTAGAAATAAGAAAGAGAATGGACAGATATGGCCATAAGGCAAAAGCCACTTCTGACCGAAAAGAAGATAAAGGCTCGTCTCAAATTTGTCAGAAGCATCTTCAGGATTCCCAACATATATTCTGTGGGCTGGCGAGAAAAAAACTGATTTTTAAAAAAAAAAAGGTTTAAGTCCCATTGCATCTGGCATTAAATGAACACAGCATTTTACAAAAAGAACATATCAACAGTCAAATATGATGGCAGTACTGTGATGGTTTGTGGCTGCTTTCCTGCTTCAGGACCTGGACAGCTTGCCATAATTGATGGACCCATGAATTCTGCCCTCTACCAGAAAATCCTGAAGGAGAATGTTTGGCAATCAGTTCATACCCTGAAGCTTAAGCCCAGTTGGGTTATGCAACAGGACAATGATCAGTAACATACCAGCAAGTTCACCTCTGAGTGGCTCAATCATAACAAAATGAAGGTTTGCGAGTCCTGACTTAAATCCGATGTAGATCTTTTGACATTACCCTAAACAGGTCGTCCATCCTCGAAAACCCTCCATTGTGGCTGAATTAAAATAATTCTGCAAAGAAGAGTGAGTCAAAACTTCTCCGTGATGTGAACAACTCATTGACAGTTATCACAAACACTCGAATGCAGTTAGGTTTTTTATACTTAACAGATGAAATCAACATTTAAAAACTATAAAAAAATTATCTTTGTCTAATATTAAAACTCGTTTAATTATCAGAAATATGTTTGTGTAACAAATATTTTTTTTAAAAAAATAAAGAAATTAGGAAGGTGGAAAATACTTCTTGCATGGCACTAAAATATACTGGGTTGACTGAGTGCTCAGATGTTAGGTACATCACATTATTTACTTAGGTGTCACATCCTGTGACTTTAAGCTAAATGTGACAACATTATTAGCACTTAGAATAATTTATAAGAAAAATAACACAGTCACGAATTGGGGCAATAAAGCAGCCCCTCAGCTGGGCATGAGAGAGAAATATTTGATAAAGGCAGATATTTTTCAAAAAAAACTATCGTTAATCAGCATTCATGAGTAAAAGTCCAAGTAATTATCGCTGCACTCATCACTGAGCTGTCATTAATCATTATTTAAATACAAACACAATATATTTTACGAAATTCTCTAACACCTTTGTAACATTCATGACCTTTTTTTGTCAGATTGGACAAGTGATTAGGCTTCTGTAGCCTAGCTTCTGTCTTTTTATTTAATACTACTACTACTAACATTAATAATAAGAAGAAGTTTTTCACAAAATAAAAAGGAAAAGAATGGTTTGACAAACACAAGAAGCAGGATACTGAGGTATAAGACGTGGTGTTACTCATAGTAAACAAAGCTGAATGAAATTAAAGCAAGGTTGAGACAACAACAAGAAAATTTAGATCATATTTACAAAGAAAATGAAATTGAAAAACAAGATTTTAAAAAGACATCAGATAAAGTCTATAGACATTCAGAAGTCCCACATTCTACAAACCTCTTCTCCTCAGGAAGGTTGTTCCGAATCAGAGGGGCCCTGATGGGAAACCCAAAGTCACCTTTAGATTTAAACCTCGACTTTGAAACAGCCAGAAGGGCCCCACCTGAGGATCTAAAGCTGCAACATTTCTGCAGCGTAGCTAGGGGTGAGACCTAGATGTGGTTTAAAACTGAAAAGTAAAATCTTAAAATCACTTTTAAAACATAGGATTTGGGGTGACGTCTGCTTAAACAAGCTGTGCTGCTGCATTTTGAAGAAGTTGCAGGCAAGGCAGAAAATTGGCCTTTGAAAGAAATGCACACAAAAGAAAAATGTCAACTCAAAGACATCAGTAGTTAAAATGCAGATCTGGTGGCACTGTGGCATGCTGCTACAGATCATAGACTGATCAAGAAACATGGCATTATTTCCTGTTCTCTATTGCATTATTGCAAGTGAGCACATTGGTTTAATGTTACCAAACTGCTGGAATAACTTTTGACTGGCAGCATATTTCCTGGGACCTGAATCTTAAAAGAGAAACAGTAAAGAGAGATACAGAGCATCCTTCAAACCTCTACCTACTGCTTTTGACCTCTGTTATCACTGCACGGCACACCAACCTTTCACTTTGCTGTTGAAATGTACTGAAATCTCATAATACCTTCAAGCTATGATTCATTATTGTGTTGGCTGGTGTGATGACTGCTGTGATGCGTGATGTTGTCACAGTGCAGCAGGAGACACAAGGCTTTCAGGTGTTGATACAAAGATTTTTTTTTCTTCCCCCTCTTCTGATTTCTGGACTATCGTCGCATTCAGGTGAACAACATCGTGCTACAGGATGTGCGTCATGAGGAGGCAGTAGCTGCGCTGAAGAACACCTCCGATATGGTTTACCTCAAGGTGGCCAAGCCGGGACCTGTGCATTTGAACGACATGTATGCCCCACCAGACTACTCCAGCAGTACGTATCTACCTCTTCCTGTTCTTGTAGTCGTACTATAAGTGCAAATTTGCTAATCAATAATCAGCAAGCTCCAAAATTAGAGATGTAAGGTAAAGAGTAATTTTTTTTATATGATTTTTTTTTAAAGTTTCATCTTTACCAGCGATGTTTTCTGAATTTTTCTGTTGGTTCACTGTTCTCTCCCCAAAACTGCTATGCCCAGACACCCACATAGTGTATGTAGTGAACGCTCGTGCACACAAACACACACGCACACAGACACACAATCCTTCCCACAGCAACAACAAGCACAGTTCTCTGCCTCCCACTGAGTGTGGATGGTTTCTCACATCCCACCTGCTCATGAGAGCCCACGATCTTGAGCTGCAGCATCTCAAATTTCCACACAACAGTGATTTAGTATTAGATGGGGCTATCGAAGGTTTTGTAAGTTCCGAATGTTTGAAGTCGTCTGCGTTTAAGTTCACTAACCCTTGAATCTAGATGTGGTTCCGGATTTGCAAGTGAAGTAGTTCACTTGCTTTATCACGCTCGGCTAACGCTAAAAATGTAAATTCAGAAAAAGAGGCTTGTTCATGTGTGTGATCTGTCTGCTATGTGCATGCACAAGGAAACAGGTTTTTAGAAAAATGCGGCACATGCCTTCACATATTAGTCAGTGGTAGTTCCCCATTTTGCAACAGACATATAGCAGAAACAATAGATTACATTGTTCGCATAAAAAAGCGAGCCAGCTTATAAAAAATGTCCCAGTGGTACTTTAAAGGAAAACCTGGGTCCTATTTTTGTGGTTTTGGCCACTATTTCTACTCCTAATAATATCATCGTTCTCACCAAGTTAATTGCTAAGCTTTGGGAATGCAGGAAAGAAGTTAATAAGAAGTTAGATGTGGTCAGAAATACAAGCAGTCAGATGATCAGACAAGTTATAAAGAAACAGAGAAGTTAGAAAAACTTGTTTGGAGGCGTATATAATTCAAACTGTCTTACATCGATAATCTGTACTCCAGAGAGATGGATATAAAGAGTTATGTAGAGAGGGATTATTCCCTTTTTCATGGGTCCCCTAATCTGTGGTTGTACTGTACATTCCCAGAAGGTAAATCAATTATGATTTTTCCTCATACATATAGAAAGAGGACATCTTAATTATGGTCATTTTAAACACACAACTCTGGCTATGGGTTGAGCAGCATCACTAACCTACCTTTTTGACCTTATGTTTGCAAGGGACAGCCAATCAGAAGAAAGCTGGCTTTATGAGAAGCTCTTTTTAGACCATGGGTGAAGTGATTGGCTCCAGTAAAAGATACTTAACAAAGGGATTATTTTGAGCTGTGAATCATGCAAAGCCAGTCTAGTAAGAGTCCAGTAATAAATATATGGAGCTAAAAAAAACAAGATAACAGTAAGTATTCTAATCTGCTCATGGATTCTTTTTTTCCCAGTTTATTTCATTGTGTTCCCACTTTGGTTCACACAGAGACACAAAAATCATATTTATATTTGGGTGAATATTATCATTATAAAGCAGTGTCTTGGTGTGGTAATGAAGCTGTCGTTTAGGAGCCGGTAATATCTGATTAACCAGCTTTATGCAGTTATGTTTTGTGCAGTTCTCCTGTTGCACAGGTGTTGTAATCATTCTTTCTTTCCCCCTACTGGCCTGGCCCTCCCTCCAGCCTTCCCCACCATGGTGGACAACCACGTCAGCCACAACTACATGGGGGGAATGGAACCCAAGCCAGTGTACCCGCCACCCCAAGTCACCCCGTCCAGGTACTCGCCCGTTCCCCGCCACATGATGGGGGAGGAAGACTTCACGAGGTACGTTAAAGACCGGCTTCTTCCATGAATGATCCTCCTCCATAACCTGACATTCATAAGGCTGTATAAGCGTAGCTTTGGCTAAGTCTTAGCACAGGTTGTTGGTGGAGATCAGCTGTTGGCTTTTTTTGGTATTGGCTGGTGTAGTTGTATTAAAGAAACACGGTTATAAATTAAGTAACTATTTTAATTTAACATGGATCGTATTTTGTTCCCAGTAGCCTCTATTTTGTTGCTTTTGTACAAGCGTTGTTGTGGTGGCTTCAAGGATACACCTGTTTACAGTAGCTTATAGTGTTTGATTAACAAAAGAATCTGCTTAGCTTGCAGTTTTCATCTCATCGAGGCCCCGATGGTGCATACTACTTAATAGCTGGACAGTGTGTGGCAGCTGTGTGCTGAGAGAAGTCTTTTGTCACATCTTATACTTGTTACGAGCGTGTGTTACCCTTTGACCTCCTATCCAAGTACTGGATCAGAAGTAGCATTCATAGAGGGTTGATTGGAGTGTCCCATGAGGCTTTGAGTCAGCTTAACCCACAGCTCTAGGGAAGAGGCTATATTCCCTCTGTGTGTGTGTGTGTGTGTGTGTGTGTGTGTGTGTGTGTGTGTGTGTGTGTGTGTGTGTGTGTGTGTCTGTGTGATTGCATGCGGGTGTCTATGTGTGCTGTCTTACTGGCCGAGTGTTACGTCGCCTTGTAATGTCCTTGTACAAGCTGTCTACATGACTTGTATGTGCATTTTGTCGCATCTTTGTTGGTATGTGTGCTTTATTTGTGTCCTACACTTGTCCCGTTCACTGTGATTCCTGTACCCCACAGCAGGGCTGAACCTATTTACAGTGTCATCCACAAACCTGGGGACAGCAAGGTGCCCCAGGCCCTCTACAGAGGCTTCTGTCCTTCCCCTGCTCCCTTGTGCCAAGGTCCACTCCCCTTCTCTGGCAGGTACTAACCTAGTCCATCATACCTTGCTTAGCTAACCCTCCTCTCTGTAGCTCGGCACTTAGAAAAATGCCAGGGCATATAACCCATCAGGATTACCAGTAGTGTGTTGGGCCACATCTGTGCACATAAATAGCAGTAGAGAAGATTAAGATGAACCAAGGGAGGAGGGAGGAAAGGAGAGCTGGAGGGCAAGGCAGGCGATATTTATGTTGAGAATTCTTTTCGTTTTCTGTCTGCATGTAAATTTTTGCTGAGGCTTTTTCAGTTTATTTGGAACCACTACTTTATCTTTCACAACTTCACAAGAAACAAGCATCAACAGAACACTGAGTAGAGAACAAGTGAAAAGAAAATCTCAATAGTCATTGCCCTTTGTTTCATTTTTTTTTCTCTTTTTTTTTCGTTGCCGCTTTTTTTGTGCTTTTCATATTTTAAACGGCCTACTCCCATTCGGTCAATATTTGATTTCCTGCTAATTTGCTCATATGTGCGAATCTCAAACAGTAGTGCTTTGTTCACCGCAGTTTAAAATGGAGTCGTACCTGCTCTTCACAAACACATCACCGCAGGAGTGCAGCCGAAAGGGCTTCACGCTCCCACAAGCTGCTCAATTCCATCTGTCAGGAGGCATTGATAAAACTAAGCCTATATCTCCAGCCAAAGCTACTTTGGCTAGTGCTTACTGCTGAAGACATAATATACATATTATTTATGGCTTGCATTTGGGGTTTTTTCTGTTTGGCATTATCAAATTTGCAAAAGGCCTCCTGGTGTTTGATTTAATTGAATGTTTTTCTTTTTATTTGTTTCTACAGCCACAGTTTTGTCCATTTTCCATCACTTCATGGATGACTGCACTGATGTCTGTGTGTAAACCATTGTTTTTATGTAATTTACCTTTATTGTGTAACATATATGCCTTGCAGTGAGTGCAAAGGAGAGTGACTGTAGTCCTACTCTAACTAAATGCTTGTGGTAAATGTGGTGTTTGAAAGGAAGGGTCGAACTGAAGGCTAGTGTGGATGACAGGAGCGGTGAAATATTTTGCCTGCTTCTCTATGTATGTAAATGTAAACAGAGAGCCTGATCCTGTACAGGGCAGCAGACAGTGCTGCAGCTGTCATGATTCATATGCACGCTGGGAAAACCAGGCCATGCACTCAGGTCTTACCCCTCTCATCACCCATACTGCCAGCACCAATCACACATGCTTACTGTACGCTGACACACACGAACACACGCGTGCCATGCTTAAAGTGCAGCATGCAATTATGACACTGACACATGCCATACCTGTGCATATCGATCAAGAACACCGGACACGTTGTAAGCCAACTGTGCAAGTGAGAGCAGCCAACATATGGTGACCATGCATGCATTTGGGTATCAGAATCAAAAGCCATTTTCTCTGAGGACATCATAAATGACAAACCACTCGATCTCATCATTCTCGTCATTCTACTCCATTGGGCACAGGGCAGACACCTCTTTCCAATCCCCAAAGCTTCCTCATTGGCTCCAAACACGAAGGGTTATTTTAGATGGATGCTATAGTAGGCACAGGCTTCCACAGAAGTAGAGCAGACTTGTTGTGAGGAATGAGTCAGAGCTTATATCGGCCCTCTGCCCATCTGCACATCCCCCTCAGTGGTGTCATCGCAGACACGTCCCCGACACCCCCTTCTCCATCTGATATTACCCCCCTTTCTGGAGATATGTTATATTATATGGTGTAATCAGACAATCCTTTAAATCCTTGTTTCCGTCCACAATGGACTCAAGAAAAGATTAGTATGCATGTTTGGTGTAAACATACATCTGCATGCAGTCGTGACAGGGCGCAAGATGACTAAACAAGCAACAACCCTCTACTAGCCCTGTCAGGCTTTACTGCAGATGCAAATTACTGTGCAAACATTTTAGGCATTTTACATGTTTAGAGGCATTTGATCAACACTAAATTTATCCTGCATCTTGATAAAGACGCCAAACATAAAGTGAGAGTAATATTAACAAGAAAAGGGGAAAAAAGCATCTTTAGCAACAAGAAGAACAAGGAGTCCTGTAACAGATGGCGTGGCCCCGACAAAGCCCTGTTCTCAACATCATTGAGTCAGTCTGGGATCACACGAAGAGACAGAAGGCACTAAGACAGTCTAAATACACAAAACTGCAAGAAAGTTTTCAAAGTTGCTGAAAGAACATTGAAAAAGTATGTGCAAGTGTACCTAGGAGAATTGGTGCTATAGTCCCACCAAATATTTTGATTTAGTTTTTCAGCTTAAGGACTTCTGTGTAAAGTTAATAAGGAAACAAACACTTTATGGCATGATTTTGAAATGCATTCTCACTTTTAGTTTGCATGTTTTCCCCTTACTGTATGCAACAATGCCTCCTGCTTCGGCCTCTTTGTTTAGTCACAGCCTGTGTAAATACAGAAGCCTTAGTACTGTCGAAGCAGCTGAGCTAATCATTAACATTATGTGTCTCTTGCACACATGGAAACACAACCTTTGACTGTTTTTTTTTCTTCAAGAATCTGGATAACACAATGACCTTTAGTTTGCGAGTTAAATGAGGGGTTTAGAATTAAAAGAACCACAGCAGAGTTCCCAACTTAGGTGTTATTCATTTATTACTCAGATTTTATTCTTAGTCACGGTGAGAAGCACGGAGAATGAACAGTCTATCACCTTAGCAATGAATAAATATTTTCCTGTCAAATTAAAGGAAAAGAGCAGACCCCGAAGAAGAAGGGGGTGGACACTGAAAAATCTATGGGTAAAATTTAGACAATGAAAAAGAAGAGGGAAGATGGTGCGTCCCCGTGAACACACGCTGATGTAATCTGTTTTGGAGATGGGGAGAGATAAAGTGCTGCAATAGGTAGTGTCTGTCTGTGGAGAAAATGGCATCCATCTGCAGTGTCCACCATTAATCAGCCAAGCAGAGCCAATTACTTGGCTGAGTTCAGGGCAGCATGACCTGCTGAACCCTGCAGCCCAGATATCCATTCAGAGCTTTAGGACTGCACTGCAACCGCCTCAGCCAGAAAAGTGAAGCACAGAGGGATAATATAGCGAGGGGAGGGGAGGGTGGTTTCTGAATTAAAGAAACCGCTGGGCAGAGAGAAGAGGGTTTTTTGCTGCTCAATACCTGTTTACATTCCTGGCATGGATGAAAAAGGCGGAGGGGTGGGAGGGAGTTGGGATGGGATGGGGGGAGCAGGTCTTGTGATAGAAAGGGAGGACTTGATCCCTGCATTTTTAAAATGTAGTAATTCACTCCCATTTTCCATGTAACTGACCAAGCACTTCACATCCTATGGACAAGCAACACACACACGCACACACACACACATACCTCCTTGGAGGGCAGCAGCAGCAACTGTTAAGAAAAGCACCTGTCAAAAGTCTTCCACAGACTATGAGGGCGTCAAATCAAAGGCCTAAAAGTCATGAAAGTCAGTCCATGAGCTCCTCTTTTGTTTACTCTGACAAATTAGCAAGGAGCTTCTGGGAATATATCTGCCTAGTGTCCAGAGGGCCAGGCTGACAGACAGGAATGCTGGTGTGCTGGACTGGAGGGGGGCCGAATCTTCAGTAGCATCCCAGCAGAAACGAGGGGATTGCTTGAAAGAGGATCAAACGTGGACAATCTCTAGTCCATCCAAATTATTCCAGGTGCGAGACAAGAGTGTTTTGTTTTGGTTTTTGCTTCTTCCTGTAGAATCGAAGTGGTTTTTTTGTTTGCTTGGGACTGTTAGGGTTAAATGCGTTGCCTTACTAGTGATAGGGAGCGAGCAACTGTCACAGCCCGAAGAGGAGCTGTTTCCCATCACATCACACAAGAATGAGATAGGGAACACAAGGCCCAGATCCCAGGAGTTTCTAATTCTGTATTCCACTTCACTGCGGAAGGCCAGACAGGAAGAGGGGTCGGGGAGTAATGCTGCGCTGAGCTGAGCAATGTGGCATAGCGAACATGTTCACGGTCAACATCTCATCTTCCATGTCGCTGGTGAGGAGCCTGCCTGAACGCACAGTTAGGAAATGCTCTTTCAGAAATAAGCACCGGCTCTGGATCCTCAGGTAACCATGGAGATCTGTGTGCCTTGTCAAGCTGAGATGAATTAGCTTAGCTGGTTATTTTAGGCTTGACTTGTGTGAAGGCGAGTGAGTTGTTTTAGCATATTCAAAGGCAATTATCACTTAGCTAATTCTAAAAGGCTGTGGATAAAACTTGGAGCATAATGTAGCAATGTTATGAGTCTCATCAGCACAGTCATATAATCTCTTTACCAGAATCTTTTTTTGTAAGCACATTGCTTGTAAGGAGTCTACTATATGGATATTGATCTATCTTGTGTGATGCTCTTAGCATCTCTGCAAAGTTCACTTCATTTAAAATGCATAGCAGTCTTTCTTTAAGCACGATGTTACTATTCAGGAGTCTCCAGCATTTTTCCAGTTGCTCATGGGTATGATTCTGAAAGTCTGGAATGCTGCCTCTGCTGCCATCAATGGGAAAATGGTCTTAGCAGCGACTTTGAGCGCAGCCATTAGGGATGGAGCAGGAATTGTTCCTGTCGACCGCAGGCTGAGTACTGCGAGAGAAAACCACTAATGGGAACCATGCAGTGTTTTCTGTTGAGAAAGGAAACTGCATTTTGCGTGCATGCATGTGTGTTTATGTGTTCATCTGTATAGAAAATCTGCGCGAGCGTGCGTGCGCGGCATGTGTGCGTGAAAGAGTGAGAGAGAGTCGACTGTTGGGCTTCCTAGAGTGTGTGTGGGTGTGTTTGCATTTGTGTGAAGTGTGTTCTCAGAGGGCTTTTGCCTGGACCGTAGCAGCGGTTTGGCCTCTCTAGCATCTTAAAACTGAGGCGGTCTGAATAGCCTCCTGGAGGATGAGTCATAGTGGGTAAAGCTAAAGCAGAGCTTCAGCAGGTCTGTCGAGCAGGAGGCGGCTCATTGTACATTGATACGAGTGGGTGTTTAAGTGTTGACACGTGTGTACATTTCCATAAGATGTAGCCAATAGATGACAGGCATTTGGACCCAATCATGTTCCTGCTTGTTTTATTGTAATGAGTTAACAGTGTTGTGCATGGTTTTTATGCATGGTTATTATATGGTTAATCATCGTTTTCTACCAGCGAGTGGTGTCCTGAACATAAATCGTTTAAATGTTCTATTTAAAGTTCTCAGATTCAAGTATATAAACAGAGTGAGCCTACAATAAACCATCTGCAGGCCTGCTGCATGTAGCTGCCTAAACTGGACACACTTGACATTTTGGGATCATTGACATAACAAACTAGTCTCTGTACTCTCTGTTCATGCTAATTCTATTCCAGTTTTGGCCATGTCTCTTTTAAATTTGGCCTCTTTTTATACACTCTTTGTCCCGCCCTTCACCCTGACACCGCCACTCTATTTGACAGGGAGCCAAGGAAGGTGGTGCTACACAAGGGCTCTACTGGTCTGGGCTTCAACATTGTTGGCGGGGAGGATGGAGAAGGGATCTTCGTCTCCTTCATCCTGGCTGGAGGCCCGGCTGACCTGAGCGGGGAGCTGAGGAGGGGCGACAGGATTCTCTCAGTTAGTATTTTTAGCTTCAAGCTTTCTGTTTACCCACGTCAACAACTAAAACAAGTCTGAGGCAGAGGGGTTTTCAGCCAACTCCTGCTGTCAGAATAATGATGATAACATTAAGGAGGGACTGTGTTTAGAAAGCCAGCAAATATCTGCCTCACAAATGTCCTTGAGCAAGACATTAAATCCAAATGGACTCTTAGGGAGCTTAGCTGCCCTCTGCCCTGAAGTCTGTCTTTGACTGGTTTATTTTCAGCTTGCTTTTAATCTGGCAGCATATTACATCATGTATGGAAAAAATGAGTCAGTCAGAAAAGATAACTAATGACTCATCAGCTGACATCATTAAAAAATTGTACATTTTCATACTTGTTTACTAATTTTATTGAGTAATTCGGTTTATTATTAGTAAGTCTTGAAACCATCTATTTTGAGCATAGACTTTGTTCTTTGCTACATTTGTTTTTCTGTATAGGTCTCAAGGATCACATGATTCCAGCCATCTTAAAAATCTAACCAGTTTTCTTACCAAATGTCCCCTTTTTGCTTTTTAAAATTGTATTTATTTAATTTTTAAACAGGTGAATGGTGTAAATCTAAGGAATGCCACACATGAGCAGGCAGCTGCAGCACTGAAGAGAGCTGGGCAGACCGTTACCATCATTGCTCAATACAGGCCTGAAGGTAAGACCCTACAATCTCATGTAATGTGTGAATATGTCATTGTACCAAGACGGGGCTTACATTGAAATCAAATAAGTCATTCAGGTTATCTTGCTCCTATTCCTGTGAAAATGGTGATGCCTCGGAGTTTATATTAAGTCAAATGCAATGTGCTTATTTATGTGAAATGACTAATTAAAAAATAAAATGAAATCAAGGCAGCATAAGTGCAAATATTTGTATCCTTAACCGTGACTGGAGAGCTCAAACATTAGACCGCTCTAAAGTTCAGAGGGCGGATATCCTTGATAAGGTCATCTCGGGCAAACAGCTCTCGCTGTGAGCACAGAAACCCCATCCACCTGCTGTTCAAACCTTCTGTTTGAGAGCACCAGCCAATTAGAAAAAAGTTGCAGCCTTGTAGCAAGATCCAGTATAAATATTCCTCCCCTAAACCTTTGATATCATGATTGGTGGTCCTCGCTAATGCAATTGAACTAGAGTACTGATTTGAATACATGTTGGGGTCTTTTGTTTTAGTCTGTTTTGTGGTGCGACAGTGAAGAGATGACAGGAAAGCTGAGAGAAAGACCAGTATAGGGCATGGCCTCTGCAATAGCCTTACAGCATAACACTCACTTGCTGTATCCAGTGAGCTAATCCAGCCCCCGAACTAGAGTACTTGTAATCTGATAATGTTCAACTCCACTTTATGAGAGCAACCAGTTTTAGAAGGTAATTCAACCACTTACTGCACTTTAATGTGGATGCAAATATTGCTACTTTCTCTTTGGTAATTATTATTTTGCAGATTATAAAATTTAAATGTGCTAATAAATTTTGTTATGTGGTATTATAGATAATCAGCTCCCGTAGGAACATCAAAGTGATACACAAAGAATGAATAATTATAATTATATTGTACCATGAGATGTTTTACTTTAATTTAAGGATTAAGCTTGTGACTTGTGCTGTAGTAAGGAGTCTAAACATTTGTTTTGCAAAACAGTTATTCAATATAAAATGTTTCAGTTGTGGTGCAGCGTAAAGATGTGCCATAATGTTTCTTCCATTACGTTTATTTCTTTTCAAATATTCCGATTTCCTGTGGTCCAGGCATGTCTTGTACTTTCCCCCCTCCTCTTCTAGTGCACTGGAGGATTGCATTGTGGGAAATGTAGGAACGATTGTTTTGAGACTCACAGCATTTAGCGAAAATCACGATATCTCGGCTTCGTGTGTTTTGGTTCTTTTTCTACATGTCTCTCGCAAGCCCAGCTTTATAACAATGTTGATTAAATATCTATTTAATGGTGCAATCGGGTTTACCTGGTGCCGCGGCCCATGCGCACTCAGATCGTGCTGCAAACGAGGGCAGCGCAGCGGATAGGCCGGCTTTCAGCGAGTATTCGGTCGGGGGTGGCTCTTGTGGCAGCAGCAGCCCGAAGTGTTGAGCCAACTGCAAGGCGGGCAAACGAAACCGCTGTTGTCCTTCCCTGTTCAAACTCTGG
The DNA here is from genome assembly GCF_965226115.1 of Aulonocara stuartgranti. Lineage (NCBI taxonomy): Eukaryota > Metazoa > Chordata > Actinopteri > Cichliformes > Cichlidae > Aulonocara > Aulonocara stuartgranti. Next base: position 35,372,387 of record NC_138940.1, on the reverse strand, counting down.
GCTGTCTGTACACACAGACCCGCACAGCGATGGAAAGAGGCGACTAAGCGGAAAGTTGCTAGCTCCGCTTCCATTTCGACACCAGAGGGGGGGGAAACCTTTAACGCACCCGAAGTGAAGAGGTGGAAAGCGGCAAACTTTTATGTCTACCAGCCAGTACGGGCGATGATGGGGGATGGGCTTGGATACAACAGCAGAAGAGCAGAAGCCGCATGAACTCCCTAATGGCTGGATGAAGAAACTACCGGCAGCCACAGCGAGATTATAGCCAGAGTTTTCTCCAGCGAAGGTGAGACGAAGGTCGAAGGTGTCGGCAAACACCGACGGGGGTGAAAAGCGAACAAAGAGAGTGAGTTACATTGTAGAACATGTTTGTGTTGGTTGCCAGTACGGCCCGTAGTTTGCTGCTCTTCGCCTGTACTTTGACTCCTGAAGGACAAAGTAAAGTGTGAGCTCTTCATTCATAAGCCACGAGGAAGCCTTGGTGCGATATTATACCTGCTCTCATTAATATCAGTCTTAAGATGAATTCCTTACAGTGGCAAACATGTGATCGCCTCACTCATACTGTGGTTAACATAAGTATGTCTACGCTAAACTGCTGCCATTACCTGGACTCCATTGACGACTTTCCACCGCTTTTTACTCCATGTAAAACCTACTTGGAGGTAGGTGAAGTCGCTTTAGGTTGTAATTAATACCCCAAAGAGAGATTTCATCCAGCATTTGCTTTACTGTTCTTATGTAACCTAAACCTATAGGTGGGGGCACAGAGGTGTGGTCAAACAGGTGTGTGTGTCAGTTTTGCGACTTCACCTGCGCATTACGACTTTCTGACCAGAGGTCCCTTTTCCAAGCTGACAAAAGCAGAATTCACGTGTTGCCCTTATTTCCAACATTAGCAGACGATTCAAAAAAAATGGCACCACTCCTTCTTTTTAATGCTGAATTAAAGCTTTGATTGTGGCTGTATTTCTTAGTGCTTCAGTCATTCTCTGTAAGTGTACTTGAACAGGCTGCACTTCATACTGCAGCAACAATGGGGAGGATATTGCGAGCTTTATGTCTATATGTCTTTTCAGGTTGGACTATGACAGGAATGTGACGGGGCATAAGTCGTAGCATGCTCGCTCCATATTTCGTTGTCTTTCAATAAAACATCAGCCTGAACTGTCCAGTAACTCTCCAAGGCCACTGAAACCGAGTCGGAGTGGGATCTGTGAGTTAGATTGGGGTTAAAGTCTATGAAAAGCTCAGACTGAGATCAAAAACCGATAAAAGTGCGGTGTTGGGTTTCTTCCCTGTGAGTTTATGTTGTCTCGCATGTCGGGTCATTCAGGCAGCTTCTTGAATAATGATGTGGTTAGAAGAGAAGAAGCTTTGTTTTTCATACCAAATCTTGCTTTCAGTTCTGTGCCCCCTTTGTGACTCCGTGATAGACAATTATCTGTTTGTATACAGTTTTAAACTACTCCAAACGAACAAGTCGAGTGCTGGCAAATGATTGACTTCCTGTATCCCCTCTGGTGACCTGAGATCTGTTTTCAGTAATTCTGCTGGCATCCTAAAGGGGTGTGTGTATGTGTATGTGTGTGAGACATGATGTTCATTTGAGTTTGGAGCAGGAGGAACCCCCAGTGAGCAGTACAAGGACAGTCAATCTGGGGGGGAAGTGGAGAGAGTGAGAGCTAGTCTGTGCCAGGCAAAATGCCTGGAGTATACTCTGTGGTGCTGGGGCCTGAGCATCCATGGGCCTGTGATCGAAGGCCAACACTGAAACTACAAGAAGCCACAATGGGGCACACAAGCTGTGGTGGGAGGGCCCCCAACTCTCAGTGGCTTTCTGGAGCACTGCCAGGCCTTTAACTCACATTAAGCGATGGAAGTGAAGGGTGTATATCCACACACTGCTGCCCTGCCCCGACATCAATGAGTGTAATTACTCCAGAATCTTTGCATTTAAGGAGTGGGAGGAGGGCCGTGAAGGAAATGTTACCCTCCGAGCACCCTCATTAAACTCACAAGTGTGCATTATGGGCTTTTGTAGAAATATTTTAGGCAGGGTCTACATGTACCTTCCACGCTGTAATATCGGGGAAGGGGGCGAGCACGTTCACTGGCCCGACTATTCCTGTCAACATAACGCACACTCACATTACAAGTACATGCTTGCTGTGTTGCATAACTGGATCAAAAGCGAAGCGACCGTCCCCCAAAATAAAAAAGCTGTTCGACTAATGAGGACACGCAGTGGGAGTGAGAGGTGCAGAATAGTCCCAGTTTCTATTAGCTGTGTCTCTCTTTTTTTATCTATTTTTCCCCTGTGGGTCACTCCTAAAAATACAGGCTACCTCATGAGTATTAATCGCTTTAAGAAACCAGGATTTAACATTTATAATTTTGGGCTAAAGATGGGCTTGTGAGCAGAGATGTCACTGAATGATTTATGTTGGATTGATCCCCTGCAAGAGCTGGGCTGGTCTTGAATGTCCCAATCAATAACCTGACTTGTTCTTAACCGGACAGATATAGCTGTTCTTAAATGAAGAGTCTTATCAGATAATTGTGGATTGTTTCTGTTTTTCTGAAAGTATTTCCTGTTAGATTGTTTCTTTGGTAATGTTTGATGTAGCCAGTGGAAATGAAAGAGCTCTTGTTTTTTCTTTTATGCTTTGTCGGTCATTTGTTAAATAGCATGTGTCCGAGAAACAGCAGGAGAAGCTATTTTGAGTGATGACATTTTTTTATTTTTAAGCTTGTGACTCAGTTGCTTTTACAGTTTACAGGTGTTTATTTAATGCCTTAGTCAAATACCGGATTGATTTCTACTGCTCAAATTACCTTGACATGATGACATCAAGGTAATATTTTAACCCCCTCCCCCCTAAAACATGTGGGTAGACTGTCTCTTGGGCTGATTATTAACATGGCTAGCACACAGTTATAAATTGCTTTGATTTGCATCTCTACTTGTGAGTGATCACATGCTTAAATGCTGTTGTTATGGGAGATTTGAGCTTGTTCTCATTTGTATTAGATTTTCATCTGATATCCAGACTGTCAAGCCGCGCTGATGAAAGATTTGTTTGCGTTACTGTAGCTCCACGTGCTTGGTATTTCAGGCAGGACTAACGATCAATACAGGGCTGAGGTTTCACTACAGTGGTGGTGTTCTCCTGTGGTGATGTTGTGGAAGGTTTGTGACCCTCATTCAGCACCATCACAGCCTGCTCTTTTTGTTTGTTTGCTTTAAAGGGGGAGCTATAATGCTTTTCCTTATTTTACATATTAAAGGTATGCTGATATTAATGGTCAGTGCTCTTAACAAACAGGAGTAGAGGCCAACACATCGAAACTCTTGATTCCATGTTTTTTTTTCTATGACTTTGCTTTTATGTCAGTGAAAGCAGATATTCCTGTTATGATGGTCTCATACCTACAGCTCTGGCTGTGAGCACAGAGGCCCCGCCCACTGTCTGTTTAGACCTTCTGTTAGCGAGGGGCAGCCAATCTAAAGGCTCGTGAATCATTCTGCTAGAGGTTAAAATAGGAGCTTATAGGTTCTCTTTCAAATGTGTACCAGGTTAAACTTCCCTTATTGTTTTATATGACCTGACTCCAAAATTGCCGGAAATTAGTTTTTTTTGCACAAGTTGATTATAGTTGTGTTTTTCTTTCCCCTGTCAGTTACAGTTACTGGGTTGTGCTGTACACCGATTTACTGCAGAATTCATGTATTCTGGTGTCACCATTATCAAGAAGGTGTGGCAGCAAATTGTAGTTATCTTATAGTTCCCACCCCATCTTCCCCCAGAGGCTTAAAACTGATTGTAGTTCTGCTCCTCTTCAGTGCTCACTGAACTTAAATGAATCATTTTGCTGTTAGGAATTTGATCAAGCTAATCGTTTAGCTTTGTCTAATGTGCACTTGCCCTGAGTTGCTGGTACAGTTCTCAGGTTGGTGGCATTGTAAAGCAGGTCTCTCTGTATTTAGCTACTCTTTGTCTTCTCCCTCGGCCCCTCCTTCCCCAAGCTGCAGCTTCTTGTGCTGCTTTTCTCTCCTCTCTCCTGTGCCTGAAAGCCAAGTGGACTAGTCTGAATGGCTGTTTCCGTGTGCGCTGTCCCTGTTCTAGGAGTGCTACACTGTTGCTGTTGGTTACAGGCAGTCAGGCGGTGTCTGGTTACCTCACCTTGCAGCGTCACTCTGTTGTATCGTTAACCCTTTGAGCAGAGATCAGGGTGGAGCGCTGTCACCGGGCCTGGGCCGGATCCATGTTTGCTTTGAAAATCCTTTTGGTTTCGGCAGGGGGTTATAGATCAGCAACCTGAAGCTTGTTTTTGCACCTGCTCAGAATTTTTCCCGCGAGCTTGGACTAACTAAATCATCTTTGTAGGCGTAGGTGTTTGTTTTTCAAGGCTGCTTCCAGGCTTGTTTGACAGAATATGGACTTTGATCTCTTGTTGTTCAAATTACAGGAAGTGTTGCCAGCTATTGATGATTAAGCTGTGAGGTACCCCTGCGGGCATGCCAGTCAACTCGATATGTGGAATAAATTTGGATGAGATTCTTTTCCGCTGGTTCTTTCATAGGTTAATTAATATTAGGGCATAGATGTGTCATCGTTACAGCAATATTCCATCTCATCACATGGCAGTAATAATTTGATTCAGTTGCGTACAGCTACATTCATGAGGATATGCAAGCTGTGCGACATGAAACATTGGAGTAGAGGAAACATTTAAATGACAAAATTGCTTGTTCACAGTGCTGTCTTTATACTGCTCCAGCACATCCTTTGTGTGATCACATGAGCACCTTAGCCTACTTGTTTTTCTGGATGCATCTGCTGTTCTGTTTATCTGGCAGTGTGCTGCATGGTGCGGTGGCCTTGCTCGTTCCAGCAGCCCGGCCCCAGAGCTCGCTGTGCACAGCAGGCTAATGAGAGCTTTCTTAATGAGCAGGTCCAGGTGGATTCATACATCATCCCTGTGCTCCTGAGCAGCAACTGGATTTACACACCTATGACAAATGGTCATGCATTTGAAATTGTTGGAGGCCTTCGCTTTTTTTAACCACACTAAAGAGCCTGTGTTGAACCTAATTAATCCCTGTAATTAATCACCTGACATGAAAGATGACTGGATGTGTGAGGCAGATCTGTGATAAACCATCAGTTCCTGGGGTCATTAATCAGCCTAAGGATTCGCTCAACCTTTCCTCTCTTTACTGTAGCTCACTGCAGCACTGGCTGAGGCACAGCTCTCCAATTATACCGTAGTGAAACAAGAAGGCAGAGGCCAATGCTCCCGTTTGGTCTTTTTACTCAAGATCGAATGCACCAAGTTAACTTTGAGCGCATTAACCGTAAAACTTCAAAGGGAAAGTTTATTCTCCAGAACCCGCCGCTGACACAGTTTTTGTTTGTTTCTCGCTACGCAGAGTATAGTCGCTTTGAGTCCAAGATCCACGACCTGAGGGAGCAGATGATGAACAGCAGCATGAGCTCAGGATCAGGCTCCCTGCGCACTAGTGAGAAGCGCTCCCTATATGTCAGGTAAAGTCGGCACACCCACCCACACACACACATACTCATGCTTGTACTCACAACATGCAATTCTAAGATCTCACTATTGCATAACAAACCTCAGCTCGTCTGCAGGGGAAGATGAAGCCCAAACACACGTGTTGTTAAAATCGGCCACACTGTTAGACAGTAGCAGCACGACATAAATGTCATAGATCACATGTTACAATATTATTTTTTTATGCTAAGCATTTCGCGTGACATCATTTAATTCAGGCTACTGGGTTCACACTATTCATCACCAGCTAAAGAAAGATGAACAGACGTTCCCTGTTGTTGTTTTGATGCCTGCTATGACAATGACTTTGTTTAATGTCGACTGACAGGGGAGCTTGTTGAGATGACCTGTGTTATGACACTTTGGGCAAGTTGTCAAACTGGATTGAGGCTCATTTAGGAATTGAAACAGGTGGCAACCTTCTGTTCATATAAATGCATTGAGTCGCAGGGCTCAAGGTGAAAGGATCGTGTGATGCAACGCCGCAGTCAAAAATGCTTCCCCATATTTCTGCTGAAGCATTAATTCATTTCACTTTACCCTTTCGGTTCTGACGGCCAAGCCGCCTCTTCAGTTGTTTTTAACTATCAGATTAAAGCTACTCCTGAAAGTAGCTCGGATCTTATCGGGATGTCTCAGAAGGTATATAAGTGTTATTACGTTGGAGGCCTGTTATGGTCAGAGGAGTATCGTGAGAAATGCCTCTCATATACACTGATTCCTGTGAGGCATGTAGAGCCTAGCCTGCTCCTGTGCAGGTGACTAAGCCCGCAGTTATGCAGGAAAAGCTATCTAGTTTTGCCGGCTAATGTGGGAGCTGCCATGTCCACCCAGCCCAGTCTCAGGAATCTTTTAGTCTGAAAGTATCACATGTGCTCTCACTGTCTGTGTTAAGGTACCATAAAGTAGCTAAAGGAAAGAATTTGATTATCACTCCTCAGCCTGTGTTGAAGGTGCTTTCGATTCCCTGGTAAGCACACAAAGAGATAAGCTATATTGCACCATGACAGTTTCACCAGTAGTCTTTATGTATTGACGTTCCCAGTTTCAGTTGGCAGGAGCAGACTGGCTCAAGTCTTTAGAACAGAGGAGAAAAATGCATGTTGAGCTCAGTCTGTCTGTCCACTAGAGTATGGCGTAGCCTGTAGATATAGGCTTATGGGTCAAGGGAAGTTTAAACCTGTAAAGCAGGTAGTTTTAGATTCAGTTGTAGCTGTGGCTTGACCTGTCAGACAAGCTAGTGACGCACCTGGACTGTAAACGTGGTCTATTGAAGTGGAAAGTATGCGGCAACGGCAAATGAAAATAAATGGCATGCCTTAGTAAATGTCTGAAGTTGCTTTCTGTTGCATTTTTTTAAAAAATTGATTGTTGAATGTATAAATGAGTTGGATTCAAGTGTGACTGTATATGGCTTTGTCACTAAATATGAGTGGCATCTCTGACTGCAGGACTGTGTAAACGTTTTAGGCAGGTGAGAAAAAACAAAGAATGCTTTCAAAAATGGAAGTGTTAATCATTTATTTTCATCAATCAACAAAATGCAGTGAATGAACAAAAGAGAAATCGAAATCAAATCAATATTTGCTGTGACCGCCCTTTGCTTTCAAAACAGCGTCAATTCTTCTAGGTACACTTGCACACGGTTTTTGAAGGAACTCGACTGGTGGTTGTTCCAAACATTTTGGAGAACTAAGCACAGATCTTCTGTAGGTGTAGGCTTCCTCACGTCCTTCTGTTTCTTCATGTAATCCCAGAAACACTCGATGATGTTGTGATCATCTTAATGACTTTGACTGTATGTTTGGGGTCGTTGTCCTGCTGCAGAATACATTTGGAGCCAATAAACAATCATTTATATTTCTGAAACCATTCTTTGTTTACAGCATTTTTTCCTCACCTGCCTAAAACTTTTGCACAGTACTGTGTATCAGCTAAAGCGTTTCTAAATACCAAATATTTAAAATGTTGTCAAATCGCAGCCCACATGCAAGCAATGTGAAGTAATAGACAAAGTAACAAAGAGCAATTATGTAATGCTGCAGAGTCAGAACTGTCATTTTGTGCCAACTTCGAATGCTCAGTACAGTAATTTGATCAGAGATACAAGATGAAAGAGCGTAACCAAAGGCTTTGCTTTTGCAGAGCTTTGTTTGACTACGATCGAACGAGGGACAGCTGTCTGCCCAGCCAAGGCCTGAGCTTCTCTTATGGGGATATCCTTCATGTCATAAACGCTTCTGATGATGAGTGGTGGCAGGCGAGGCTTGTCACACCTCACGGAGAGAGTGAGCAGATTGGGGTCATTCCAAGCAAGAAAAGGTATCACTCCTCTTCATTTGCAGCGGTGTACGAATGCCAGACGAGGCTAATGTGATTACTCCTATTCATGCCCGGCCTGAACTTGATATATTTCTCTTTCTTTCCCTAGAGTGGAGAAGAAGGAGCGGGCCAGGTTAAAAACAGTCAAGTTCCACGCCAGGACAGGCATGATTGAGTCTAACAGGGTAAGTGTAGAGGGCCAGCTGCTCCCTGCCCTGGTGCCAGAGCGGCTGTCTTCAGAGCTGCTGCTGGGCTCCCAGGGAGATGGCCTACTTCCCCCCTGAGTGTGGGAAAGGGACCAGCACCTGCTCACTGAAGCAAGCACAAAAAGCTCTCGAATTACTATATAGATTACCCAGAGGCTCCGCGAAGAGGAAGAGATTTCCGCAACCTCCACAGCTCGTGCACTCAGTGATATTAAGAAATGTGCACTTGCAAAATGTCTGCACGTCTGTCAGACGACAATCTCTCAGATGTAATTTGCAGAAGCATAAATCAGCTTTAATTTTGGTCTGTATTATTTTCTGTGGTACAAGGATTAAATTTATTGAAGATGTTTAATTTGGTAAACGCATGCTTGTTTCCTTCACATTGATGTGCCATTCATATCCACCCATTACCTGCCTTTCATTTTCATTATTTAATGTGAATTGTTTGTTTACATTTCATTTGTTTTTGTTTGATTTTGCATGGGTGTTGAAGTACCTTCATTGAAACCCATTCTGTTTTTGTTTTCACCCTCTCATTGAACCCCCCTCCCTCCCTCCCTTCCTCCCCTCTCTCACCCACACATCAAATAGCAGCCAGTCAAAGTAAAGCGCAAAAAAAGCTTCAACCTCTCACGCAAGTTCCCGTTTTACAAGAGCAAGGAGAATATTGTGCAGGAGTTGGTGGAGTCTGAACGTGAGTACCAGCTGTGTGATTGGGGTGTGCGGTGGTAGTGGTGGGGGAGGGGTGTTGTTTTCATCCTCTTTCCCCTTCATGCTTCAATTCTGTTTCTCAACTTTCATCTTTCCGCTCACCTCCAGGGATGGTTTGTGCGATGGCATCACTCTCATCCCTTTCTCACTGTCCCAGAGAGATGCCCCACATGCCACAAGCCAGCACCACTGAGCTGGAGATGTGGGGTTCTCTCTGGTGTGTCTGTCTGTGGGCTCCGGAGGAGTGTTCTAACTGTGTGTGCTGCCAGCTGGGTGTGTTCTCGGCTGTATTAACACACACGCCTTCTAATGCTGTGATGCTACTCCTTGTATATAAGGCCTGATCAATTTCCCAGTCAGTCACTGACCCACAACAGGAAGAATCTCATTAACCAGGCCGAAGCTTTTACACTTAACAGGTCAAAATCCCATTTTAATGGGATTGGGCTTGTGTAATTGAAAGGCCGTGGCTTACTATGAACAAAGTGGAGCTCAGGCGAAATGAGTACCACAGCGCCGTGTGTCAGTGGGCCTGGCGAGCACTACACAGCACTCCTCTCTCTCTTTCTCTCTCCCTGCCCCAACTCTCACTAACCTCTTCTTCTTCCTGTCTGCTTTCTTCTCTTGGTTTCTGCTCTCACCTGTCGGGACACCTAGGACTTCCCAGGGTTAAGCGATGACTTTTATGGATCAAAGAGTTTGAGTAAGTGTGTGGTTGTACTGTGTCAAGCAGCTGTCCCCTGAGCTCAGAGAAAAATGCTTTGTCTCCGCAGGCCCAGCTGGGAATGCAAAAAAAGAAAAAAATTTAGAGTGACACACACAAACCTGTGTGCTCACAGAAAAAAACACACTCACACATCTACACAGATTCACAGTGTGGATATATATTTTAAATAAAAAGCATTCCCAAGAGAGGCTGGGTGAACATTACACTTATTTTGAATGTCTCACAACATTTTTCTACATGTTTTGTCATACAAGGTCACGCAGAGCTACAATACATCACCAGAGCAGGGTGTTGCTTTATTCCCCAAAGTCAACCAGCTCCTGCCTCCCTTCTCTCTACAGTGTAGCGCCGTATGTTTTCAGTCTTTTCTATGCTATGAAATCAGCTGCCACCGGCACAGATCTAGCAATAGGAAACACTGGCCTGGGGATTGTGGGTCATTTGGGATGTTAACACAGGAAGCACTTAATTTCCTATTGCTTGCACCTAAAACCACTTCCCAAATACTGCCAGAGCATGGCTGCTGCACCAAACCAAACTTCTGCTTTCGTTATTCCCCTTTTTCTTATGTGGCCTAGTTGCTGAGAAACAGAGTGCTTTTCTTTTTCCCCTTTTTGTCCTTTGAGGCAGGTGAAACTAAATTTCACCCATAGGAAGAGAATTGACTTGAATGCCACTGTGGTTATGGTTTTGTAAAATGATCTGAAACTCTCTTGCTTTTGCAGAATGCCTGACATCCAACACAAGTGACAGCGAAAGTAGTTCGAGTGAGTCACCTTTAATTTCTCATGGTCTCTCTGGTTTCTTTTACTCTGCCCACATAGATGAATAACACGGTAGATGTCCTTAAATGTACGTGTGAAATTATATCTGCAACCTAATATTTCATTTTGGAGTTTTATCAGCTGTGGCAGCTTTATGTAATTCCTTCAGACAGGATGTAAAATTTCATTTTTTTTAAAATTTTTGTTGTTACAGAGGGTCAGGAGGACACAATTCTTTCCTATGAGCCAGTCATTCGACAGGAAAGTAAGTGAAATCGCTTCTCCACAATCTGTCATGCTGTAGATTTTTACATTTATCCTCACTTGTCTTCTCTGTTTTTGATTCAGTCCACTACACAAGACCTGTGATAATTTTGGGCCCAATGAAGGACAGAATAAATGATGACCTCATCTCTGAGTTCCCCCACAAGTTTGGCTCGTGTGTACCACGTGAGTTGACAACACTCGACACCTCTACACAGTACGCTAAACAAAATAGCAGCAACAAAAATAAACTTGTTCCATTCACTTCTGCAGATACAACTCGTCCTAGGCGAGAGAACGAGATTGACGGCCAGGACTACCACTTTGTGGGCTCGAGAGAGCAAATGGAGAAGGATATCCAGGATAATAAGTTTATTGAAGCGGGCCAGTTCAACGAGAACCTCTATGGGACAAGCATCTTGTCTGTCAGAACTGTGGCTGAGAGGGTAGGCATCGAGCATTTCTCTGTGAGCTTGGGTTACCAGATTGGGTGGCCTGTTAAATCAGAAAGTGTTAAATTTTCACCACTATGAGTATTTTAAAGTATTCTCTACTTGCCTACAGGGGAAACACTGCATTCTGGATGTTTCTGGGAATGCCATAAAACGACTGCAGCAAGCACAACTTTATCCGATTGCCATCTTTATCAAACCAAAATCCATTGAAGCCCTAATGTAAGTCGAAGCTTTTGTACATACTGTCATCAAGATCACAGCTGGTCTGTGTCCGTCGTACTAACCGTAACTACTGTCACTTTCAGGGAGATGAATAAGAGGCAGACATATGAGCAGGCCAATAAAGTCTTTGACAAGGCAGTTAAACTGGAGCAAGACTTTGGGGAGTATTTCACAGGTCAGTCTCATTGCCAACAAAAAATATTTGTACTTACAATTTGGGATATAGGTTTTGATTTTTTTTTCTCAGTGATCTGGTTATTTATTGTCATTGAAGTCTAAAGTCAGTGAATTCTGTGGTTGTATGTAAGTCTATAGGAAATTGACCCTCCAGCTCCCTTGAGCCATGACCTCAGTGAATAATCTCAATCCATAATTTTAAGTTTTATTTATGACCTGATGGTGTGTGTTTGTTTATGATTTGGCTTTTTGGCTTCATAAAACAACTGAATTGATTGATCAACAGAAGAATTTCTTGATTAGGTTACTTTTTGGGGGGTGGGGGGACTCTAGTTCTGATGCAACCAAATAACACACCTCTCTCCCTTTGTGTTTGCCTTCAGCTATTGTACAGGGTGACTCACTAGAGGAGATCTACAACAAAATCAAGCTAATCATTGAGGAGCAGTCTGGGCCCTACATCTGGATCCCCTCCTCAGAGAAACTCTGAGCTTCCTGCCGTCCTCTCTGCATCGGCACAGAGCTCCCCTCCTGCCTCCCAGAGACCCCACCCAAGCCCAAATAGCCCCTCTCCTCACCTCCTTTTTGCAGATATGTTTCATATCAAGTTTTAGTGTCATCATTATGTTACTCTCTAAATGAAAAAGAAGTCTTATCACCATTACTGTGACTGTGCACACCCCTGCATGAGTTTCTCAACAAATCCATTCAAGACTGGAAATGCCATTCCAAAGGAATTTGACAACCGCAAACAAAAGGGAAAAGGAATACATCCTTTCGTGAACTGGGACTGACTGAAGATCAGAAGGTTTTGCAGAAATCTGGAGAGGAGTTGGGATTCAAAAAGAAGTTTCAGGGGATCAGAGACAAATCATACCAAGTTGGAACACTTTGTAAATGTTCATCAAATCACATTATAAAAGACACGCAAGACAAGAAGTTGAAGACCAATAAAGGGTTTTTTCTTTTTTTTCTAAAAAAGACTGGATAAATCGAGCCCTGCTGATGGTACTGTTCAAGGAGTCATCTCTCTTGTTTATAATGACTGAGGAAATTAGTAGAGGAGCCTACAAACTGATCTATTTATCACAAACCAGCTTGCTGTTTGGTCATCTGCCAGTTGTCTGTGCTGCAGCTGATAAAGACATCTTGGGAGGCAGATCAAGAAGAAGTGCGTTGTGAATCTCTACATTTATATTATGAAATCACAAAATAAATGATGAAATCCTACTGAGATTTTACTACATATTAAAAACTACACATTTTACACTTCACTAGAATTGTCAATTTGGAGGGCTGTTAGTTCCTTTTTTGTTTTTGTTTTTGTTTTTTTTGTTTTTTCTTGTGGGATTTTTTTTGCTTGTGGTTTTTAGCTGCTCTGTGTAAAGGACGGGGGTAGAGAAGTGTAACTGGGCTCTCTGCAAAACACCAAACTGCCTTACATCAAATACAAATTCTGTTTTGTGACTACCTGTTGTCTGTGAGGGAGGCTGAACACAATTGATGAGGAAAATCTTTCCTATTTGTGACCTCCAACTGTCAGGAGGCCTGACTTGAGTGCAATAGATTAAGAAAAGAAGGAAAAAAAATTGCCTCTGTTGGCACTTTCCCTCCCCTGTATTTCAACCCTCTTCCTTTATAATTAAAGAAGAATTTGGCCAATGGATTGCAATTTGGATAACCAGAGCCTCCCAACTCATGTTGAGCAGCAGATCACCCTATTACACTCTCTGCCTTCCCAGAGGATTCTCTTCTGATTGGTCACACGGTACTGTCGTATCTGCCGCCATGATGGTGGCCTTAAAACGGGTAGAACAAGACAATAATTGTATTGGATGTCCTAAATATTAGAGTAACTATAACCTGTTTTCGATTGCCCCCCATCCCCCTCCCCCGTCCACCAACCAAAAACACTAAAGTTGGGTTTGAGAAAACCTACGCTTTGTGCATCTATAAATCGATGAATTCTTAATCTATTGTTGGCAGGTGCTGAAGCACTGTGTTGAGCTCTTGGCACGTCTGGGGGTGAGCTTGGCCAGCTCAGGAATCTTAACATACAGATACCATTTCCCCGTGACTGAACAGCCACGTTTGGGCGATTGCACAGTTGTCAAATGTGAACAAACTACTCAAAGGCACTGTTGCTTAGCTAAAGCTGTTTCCAAGTGGACAGTGTAATCGGGCTGTACTGTCTTTTTTCTGCAAGGCTGGGAGCTTGTTCAAGGCCATCAGTTTGGTAACCTTTGAGTTTGCTTTGTGGCGTCACCAGGATTGAAATGACCTGCACCATCCTTCCATGCATATCTTGGCACTATACGTTAATGTGTGCATGTGAGAGAGCACGTCTGAAGGAGGAGTGCTGTGGCCCTTGACCCTGTGAACGCTTTTGCTTTCTTCCTCAGCTTTCTTTTTTTTTTTTTTTTTTGGGAAGAGTGCAAAGGGATATACTTCTTTTTTCTCCTCAGAGAGCCAGACCCAAACAAGAAGTGTTAACCTAGACCCCTGGGTCCCTTGCTCTCTCCCACCCACAGAGCACCTGTACCTGCAGGCATTTTCTGAACAGGTGTGCCCACCTGCCAGGCACCACTGCTAAACCAGCTGTCATTACCTGTGTCAAAACCAGAGTTCAGGGAATTACCGAAGGGAACAGAGCCATTTATAAACTGCTTGCAGACTGTTTCAAAGGGTGTGGTAGCTGTACGATGTAAATAAGCCCCCAGCAGATCCCCCTCACCTGTGCTTCATGCATGTGTGAATCAAACTGGGACAAACATGTTTTATAGACCACAAATGTCAGGTAAGTAAAGTTTGAGCTACTCTTGAGATATAATTTCCATACAAATGTGCTGTATTGTTGGTATTTCTCTTAAAATGCCTATTGGAACACTAACTAGTCAGTTGGGAATTCAGTTCCCTCAAGTAGGGCCTGTCTACATGTGATTTCTTGTGGAACGTGTCTGGGTGTATAGATTTTAAAAAAACAAAACAATATATTGTAAAATAAAGTGATGCAGGCAGAAACCTACACAATATCACAGGAAGCAGGAGCATTGATCAGTACATTATTAGAGGTTTAGAATTGGTCCACTCTGGCGTTTAGTTGAAATACAGCTGACTGTTAACAATGTGTGTGGTATTCATACCTCAGTCAGCCATGTCAAAGCCCAAAGAACTTGATTTCATTTTACACTTTTCCATTGAGGTTGTGATAAGATGGAACCTGAATGCCTCTGTGTGTGTATAATTGACGAGGGTCTTTGTTCTGATGAGAGAAATGACGACATATATACTTTTATTTTTTTGGGTGGGGGGACAGGGTTCTTGTTTGTACTTTTGGGTGATGATATGTTTATGTTATAGCACATCTGTGCAGTAAGTGCTTGCAAACATGAACCCTTTGATTGTACAGTAGTTTCCTTCCTGTCACTGCAGGTAGTACAGCCTATCAGGACACTCGGCCTCATGGTCTTCCCTGTCCTAGTCATGAGGGAACACAGTCCTGCAACTTTTGTTTGGGTTTTATTTTGGGACTTGACAAGAGTTTATTTGTTTGAAAATAAAATATGTGACTCAGATATGATTTTAATGTGCCTTTTATTCTACTTTGGGATACAGATTGGCTTTAAAAACAACTACTGCAGTGGTAGATTTATTTAATTTATTTTTTTTTTAGTTTCTGTTGGAAAAGTATAAATGGATAGGAGCTTAGAACAAATGTTCAGGTAAGAATCAGACCAGAAATGAATGTACTAGTCTACCAGAATACACCACAGTTAAAATAATTTAAAAGAACATACCAAACTGGAATTTCTGGTAAATGTTTCTCATAACATTGAGAACGTTAGGGTGTTGAAAACTGAACTGAATAAACGTAGGTAGGTTTCCCCGAAGAACAGGCGTGCACCAGGCTCCCGACAGCTGACCTATACCTGTTTGTCTATTCTTTCATGTTGACATTTTTCTTTGCTTTGTCCAATCTGTCCAGGATTTTGCTGTAGAGACCAGACATCTGTGGGTACATAAATAACAGCTGTATAACTAAGCTTTTTATACCTCTATACAATGGAGCAGTTACTTTCATTGCTGTGTCCCAGTTTAACCTTATGAGACTGTGTTTTATTGCCATACTTTTCTCTTGACAAAGCTGCAATACTTAAAGGATCACCTCTGGTGAAGTTCCTTGAGCTAACTTCAAAACTATAATTGGTGTATTTTGATGAGCAACCCTGGAGTTGTACAATGACATGTAGATTTAATTCTGCCAAAAATCTGTATTTAACAAAGCAGCAGGATGATTTAAGCTACTATCAACCCAGTGTTTCATCCCCTTCCTTCTCTCCACCAGTCCTCTACCTGTGTCTCATAGCTCTCCTGTAGAGATCCCAGGTGGCGGACAAAGCTCATGGCCAGGCCACACCACTTCTCAGCTTCGGGGTATTGAGCCAAGCTGTACAGCAAAATCCCAGTGTTCCAAGCCTGAGTCAGCAACCACAAGGTCTCCATCTCTGGGAAGTCGTCCGGCTACGGAGAAGAGCAGGAAGATGTTCAAAAGGCCACCTGGGTTACTGTCTTGTACAAATCATTTTCAGTGGGTTGAGGCAGCAAATGCCAAGTAAACTTTCATCAAATCCTGTCCATTTGTATATTAACATTTACTTATGCTTGTAAGTCATAAAAACAGAGCATGAAACAAACTCAGTGGAGACGGTTCATTCATATTTCACAACACTTTAATCTTGTCCATTTACTTTGATCCAAAGAATTCCACATCTTTCAAGTAATAACTCAATATGAAAGGGGAAATGTGCGCTGCCTCTAAAGCTGCATAATGTCTCAATAATTTCATGTCTCTTTCAGAGCTGTAGCTCACCGGCAGTGTGACAACTTGTACAGCGCATTAACATTCAAATTGGCAGGAAGGGGTGGTGAATGGAAGCATCTGCTAATTGGAGTGCGGCTGATAGCCCATTGATAAAAAGAGGCTTCTAGAACAGCAGGCAAGCATGGAGTGGAAAAGAGGGGGTGAATTATATAGCAGGAGCATTCCTGTTGGAGGGAACAGGAGGTGGGAGCCGAGGGATGTCGGTGTGTGATTGGTGCTGACTCACTGCGGCTGCAATGATAGACAGGGCCTCCTCGTAGTAGTTCCACACCTCCTCGAGCACATGGGCCTCCACCTCTGACACGCCACTTGGGAGGGACAGCTTGATAAGGCTGTGAACACACTTGCTAAGATGAGGACACAGAAAAATAGTCAATAACCTATTCATTAAAAATCTAAAAAGAAAAAAAATGCTCATTAATGAAATGCTAAAGGTAGTGATGGTTGTGCCTGCAGTGCGCCAGGTCAGCCTGTGGTTGTTTCTTGTGCAGAAAGAGAGCAACCCTCAAGGCCTTCTTGCACAGCAGAGGGAAATAGGCTGGAGGCTCCATTGCCAAGGCTACATAAAGGAAAGACAATTAGAGCATAGAGTGAATACTGAAAACACTGATGTGTTTCTTTAGGTATTTCAGCACAGACATGATTAATAATAGAGGGTCTTTTTAACCTGCCATGGTCTCTAACATTTTGGGTTCAACACTTTCAAGCTCCAACACAGACTCCAGTATTGCCTCAACTATGGGATCATTCAGTTTAGCACGAGCTTCAAACTCATACAGCAGTAGTAGAGAGTCTGTCGGGTCCATTGGAAAGCTTCCTGTAAATTGAGAATACATTTTTATAGCTCAATTTCATGAAGTAGACTTAAAAAATTATGTCAGCTTTTTAATAACATATAACTGTGTTTAACTCTCCTTTTCTGTGTTTTAAATAGTTTACACTTTGCAAATAAAAATTGCTTTTAGTTTGAATAGTGTAGCTGCTAAATGCACCTGATGCTTTCAGGGTTTTCCACACCTCTGAACAGATCTGAATGTGCTCCAGAGTCTGAGTGAACTCCTGGAACCAGACAAACATGCAAAGCATTCTGGATTAATCATCGCCACCTAGTGTTTAGTTCCTTTTCAAAGGCAGGGGGATTCAAATTAAACACCTACGCTAGCACCAATGATGTTGTTAGTCACCTCTCCTCTCCACTGGTCTTGGTAAATTTCCATCCATGTGGAGTGAGAGTGTGCTAAATGTAGGAGATGGGCAGTGGGTGGCACACCTGGGTAGGGTGAGAAGACTTCCTGCCGAGCTCCAAAGAAGCAGCAGCAGCCATTAGCAGACATGTCCTCTGGCCCATGAGGAGAGTGCGATCAGGTGGGCACAGCTGGGAGAACTATAGGTTCATGTAGAAACACACATGTAGCCTTAATATTTATTTATTCTTTTATTTAAAAAAGCTCTGTCATTGAGATCAAGTTCTCTTTTTCAAGAGTTTGAGACTGACAGGTAGGCACAAAGTACAGATAGACAAATAGAACTTTTAAAAATCTTCCAGTAACATCGTAATCTGTGGGCTTATATTTTTGTAGTTCATTTCGTTTGTAGGCAGCAAAGACTCAGTTTTTACAGTTTGAATAAGAACACAGCACAGCCACTGTCAGAATAGACATTTAGACACAGTGAATAGACATTTAAGCACGTATGACAAAGGAACTAACACATGATACGCTACATGGACAAAAGTATTAGGCTACACCTCTTATTCACTGAATTCAATAAAGCTATGGGGTTGTTTTTTGAGGTTTGCCTGGACCTCCTAGCAGTAGTGAAGGGAAATCTTAATGCTTCTGCTTACAAAGACATTTTTGACAATTCTGCACTTCCAAATCTATGGGAAGAGGTTGGAAAAGACCCTTTTCTCTTCCAGCATAACTATTCCCAAAAGAACAAAGCCAGGTCCATTAACGTGTGGCTGGATAATTTTTGGTGTGGTAGGTCTTCGCTGCCATCATCAAACACCTTTAGGACTGAAGTAAAATGGAGACTGTGATGTCCAGCATCAGTCATAGTTAAATGGGCAGAAACTCCAACAGACACACTCCAACATTTGCAAAAAACATTCCCAGAAGCGTGGAAGTTGCTATAGGTGCAAAGAGGGGATCAGTGGTCATAAAGCTCATGTAAGTGTAATGTGTAGGTGGGTCCATAGTTTTGTACATATAATGTAGGAAAGTATTTCTAAAATACTGTATTTAAATTCTGACTACGTTTAACCAAAAGTCAAAGTAAGTATAGCGCTCGTCTAGTCCCTAAGGACCCCAAAGCACTTTATACAACCAGTCATCCACACATTGGTGATAGCAAGCTACATTGTAGCCACAGCCACCCTGGGGCGCACTGACAGAGGCGAGGCTGCCAGACACTGGCGCCACCAGGCACTCTGACCACCACCAGTAGGCAACGGGTGAAGTGTCTTGCCCAAAGACACAACGACCGAGACTGTCCAAGCCGGGGTTCGAACAGGCAACCTTCCGATTACAAGGCGAACTCCCAATTCTTGAGTCACGATCGCCCACTAGTAAGTTGAATTTCTTATAAATAAGATCAAAATAATTGTATATGGGGTACTTTTAGGCATCAGGGCATGTATGTAAATCAGACATGAGAAAATCGCTGGCAGAAATCAAACTTTATAGATCCAAATGTAATGGTATGTATTCCATTAAAGCTAAGGTTAAGGAACACATATTATTGTGAGTGTAAACTGATACGTTTCTATTTATAAAGCAATGTTTATTCCTGTTCAGGTGCTTTTGATCTACACCCACATAGAGCAGACATTGATTAATTCACCTGACAAAGCTAAAAAGGACACTTGCCTGGTAAGAGAGCACAAAGAAATCTCTCATTTTGTCAGGGCTGCTCTCGCACTGCAAAGCCAAGTTCCAAGCTGTAACAAGGACACACATGAGCACACAGACAAAATGAAGGTGCTGCAAGATTTTAAGTCATAGCACACCACGTTAGATTGAAGTGAAAAGAAGAGAAAGAATCTTAGCACCAATCTTTCTGAACCAGTTAGCTTCCTCTGTGCGTTGATCGACAGTCATGTGAGAGGGGTGTGAAATTGTCTGCAGAGCTGAAGTGACGGCAAAGAAAACATCCGAGGGTTATGACGCACAACACATGACACTGTAGTTGAGACACTTCCACTCACAATGCAATTAAACCCTCATGGATTTGCACTTACCCTTTTTTAGATGCGGCAGCAAGACATCCAGACTTACATCACTGCATGGAATGAATGTAGGAAATGTAGATCTGTTGTTGTTTTTTTCAGTTAAATCAGCATCAATTTGAAATATGAAAACATTTGGTATTTTCCCTCTTTCTCGCCTCACCTTATTTCATCACTCAATTTTTCTATTGTGGAGAGAACAAGCCGAACCAAACACCTAAAAAGATGAATGAAGAAATTGGCGTTGACCTCCTTTCTTTCACCTACTAACTGTATTATACAGAGACATACTTTCAGTGAAAATGTGAGGGAATATAGGTCAGTGGATCATAGAGGTGTGTGGAAAACTATGAGACTAAATACAATCTCTGAGCCACCTCTACTAAATGTGTGACGCAGTACCATCATGACCCAATTCGAGATTTAAACATGAGTCAT
Source organism: Aulonocara stuartgranti (assembly GCF_965226115.1). Classification (NCBI taxonomy): domain Eukaryota; kingdom Metazoa; phylum Chordata; class Actinopteri; order Cichliformes; family Cichlidae; genus Aulonocara; species Aulonocara stuartgranti. Next base: position 35,352,404 of record NC_138940.1, on the reverse strand, counting down.
TATTTTCAGATCTCAAAAACCAAACATGATATCCATTAGCAAAGTTAGATATTAGCATCAAATGTGTACGTATCTAAGACTGCATCCAAATCAAGACAATAAGAATGCAAGCACATAATAAAAAAAAACGCAATTATTCACAAGTGGAAGCTTTATTTTTATTTTTTTAAGTTACCATGAATATTAACTCGGGGTTTCAAATTATTAAAGTACCAAATTAAAATGTTCTTTGTGCTCATGATGAGTGTATGTAACTGTATGTTTATTTAATAACAGCCTTATGTGTAAGGCTCTGTACTCAATCTGTTTTTGGCTACATACTGTCACATCATATCATTCATGTTAGATACTATTTTAATAAAAGTGAGGTTAAAATGTTGCTTCTTTTTTTTAGGTTATCCTTAAGTTTTCACATACCTCAGAGCAACCAGAACCTGTGCTTGATCTTTGGAGTGTTCACACAAAATCTCCAGTGCTTTTATGGCGGTTTCCTGTTGTCCATTCTGTCACAGAGTTAGAAACTTTCTCATCACCATTAATGCCACCCACCACCAATACTTATCGATGCGCATCAGAATCACATAGTACACTAAAGAAAATTCAAGCTGATTTAATAACTGAAACTATTGATTATAATAGCTGGGGAAAGTTACAGTCACACCTCTTTTTGTATAATAGTATAAAGTATGTAACTATTGAGGAAGGACTGCAGTATAAGTCTACACGAACAAGAGTTGAAAAATATTTAAGCTTTATCTTTGATCCCAGCTGGCTTTGACATTTTCCTGGAAAGGTTTAACATGCTCGATCATCTTCTCAGTGATGCTATTCTTCTCAGCCCCTTCTGCACAGGAACCAGTATGAGTTCAGTGACAAGGACATAATCCCTCATCAACTTCCCACTCACAAAAACTGCCAGTTTCTGTCCAAGCTGCAAATAGCACTGATGAGGCGCTATATCATCATAAGACTGGGAAATGTAATAATAACTCAATCAGACCTAAACTGAAGGACTGGTGTACAGAAACGAGCAATGAGTCCTGTGATAAATTCTACCTCCAGAGCAATCTGAGCAGCCAGACTCAGGAGATTGGAAGCAGCATCCTCCGACACCAGCAGTCTGTCCTCACAGGCTACAGGATTCTTGGACAGACGTCCCATTGCATGCAATGCACCTGAGGCTAGCAAAAAATAAATAAATCAGCCACATCATCAAAAATAATATGGTGAAAATATTGCTGTTATTATGGCAACACTAGTATGATTTATAAAGCGCCCCAGTCCCAGTAAGTAATCTTTTTTAGGTACCTTTCTCTGCCTCATTCTCCTGCACAGCCACCTTGTATACGCTAAACTGAGTAAAAATGTTGTCTGGATCACATCTCTGTGCTTCCTTAATTGCTTCTTTGGCCTTACAAAAATTAAGATTTTTAATACAGATGAAAACATATTTGCATGCAGTAACTGTAAAAAAAAATATGCCAGGGACACCTTCAGTTGTCACTAGTGACATATAAATACTGGTGTTCTTAAAATTACCAACTACAGCAGCCTCAAGTTCTCTTACCTTTTCCAGTTGCTTAAGTTTTAGGAAGCAGGAAGCTCTGTTTCTTTGCAGTTTGGCTAAGTTGGGCTCCATTTGACCTCCCTTGAAGAGACTTAAGGAGTAGTTATACCACTGAAGAGCCTCAGAATAGCTTCCAGCCTGGAAACACAAAGTTAAACTTTTGTCCATGTGAAAAGTAAAGCTCTACACTGAACCTATGCTAAATAAACTACTTACTTATGGTGGAAATTCAGAAAACAAGAACTAACACTATAGGAAAACTTCTAACATACACATGCTGTTTTATAAGGAAACATCAAACAATACCTAACAAGGGTTAGGTGGACCTTTTTGTGGCCACCTGCCTGTTGTGAAGCAACACTGCAGATTGTGAACATGCTTATAAGTATGCATGTCTGTATGGACTCTAAAATGCATTGTGAATAGATGTGTACCTCAAAGTACTTGGATGCTTTATCCCACAGCAAGACATGGAGACTTGTAAGAGCCTGTGTGGTCAGCTGTTTGCCTGTACAGTGGCCTATGTGGGTGTAAAAAAATGATCATACTAATACAGTAGCACATTTAAAGTATTATTCATTCTTTTTAATACTATACGCAGTGATAAATATATAGTATTTGTCATGCAATTTAGTTTTTTTCTGTCTTAATTTAGATTTATTATAGTACTGATAGCAAAAATAAAGTACCAGTGATAACATCCTCAATCTTCTGTTTGCCCAGCAGCTCTTTGCCTCTCTGCAGCAGCAGCTCAATGTGCAAGACAAGAGCAGTTCCCAGGTCAGGGGATGTCTCAAAGTGCTGACACACACTTTTCAAATACTCAAAAGCCAGCGCTTCTCTAGAAAAATAACAGACATATTCAGATCGATAAAATATGCCTGAGACTTAAAAAAAAGATGCTTCTTTCTGTATTATATATTTCTACAAAAAACTAATGGGAATTATTACCATACAAACAAAGATTTTTACCTCTTTTCAGAGATTAATAGTTTCACTGTGCTTAGGCACAGCTCAAGAGAAACTTCTGATTCCAGCATCTCATTAAGTCCTGAAAATGAATTTTTAAAAATGCTTTTTAATGTGCATTTGTAACTCTGCTGAAGTCATCTACAGAGACATATTAACTCTTTCCAAGGCTCTCGGTATAAGTATCTATTGCTACTGTAGTCAGAACAGCTCTAAGAGAACACCTAACCCACAGTTTTATCACTTTGGAGACTAACAACCCACTGCAGCACCAATCAAATTCTGTCTAAATAACTCAATATGTTCTGGTTGTGGTATCAACTAACCTGCTCTGAAGTCACTGTCTGATGACTCACATCTCAGGAGTATTTTGATCTTTAAGTACAGTCCATATGTGCTCACGCATTCCTGTCAAATTACACAATTAGCTGAAAAGCTGAAGATTCCTCTGCTTATATAAATAACAATCTAAAAATGATTCCTAATGTTTTACCTTGTTTGCTAAGCTAACAGCGTTGACCGCCTTCTCTGCAAACTTCTCACAGTCCCACTCCAAATAAACAGTGGCGAGGAGCCGCAAAGCCTTGGCCTATTGTAGGGAAATTAACATCACTTTTATTACAATTGTAATTCTAAATGACAGTCATGTTTGTATGAAAGTTTATATTGTACTGTCTTACCAAAACTTCAGATCCAGGGCCATATTTCATATTCATTTTCCCGATATCATAGCTTTGACTGAAACGGAAACATTTCTCTTCGATTGCAACCTTTATCAACATTTTTCTTGGGAAAATGAACATTAGAATATTACCTCAACCAAAAAGCAGTGTCTTCATACTTCCTCACATTGTAAGCATCTATTCCAAAGTTGTAGCACATTAGGGAGAGGTACGCAGTCTGTATTGAGAAAGTATAATCACAGTTAACATCCCCCACACATCCCATAACAATATGTAGTGTAAAAGTGAAAAATCAATATATAGTGTTGTTATAATAGCAACAGATGGCCTTTTTTCTTACATCCTTTGGTAGTCGCAGCAACATGTCTTTACAACGCTGAATGTAGGCCACAGCCTCTTTGTTATTGCCTTGAGTTATGGCCTGTAAAGGAGAACAGATCTGAACTTATAATTAAATGTCAGCAAACAATATAATACTCCCTATTAGCTGTCAGAAATTTACCCCTCTCATTGTTTCTCAGTTCACATTTTAGCTGTCTCACACTTCACACTGCAAGTCTGTCAGAATGGCACTTCCTAAGCTGCCAAATATCACAAGAACAAATATTCACATCGAAGGTGTCGAACATCACATGCGCCACAGCTCACCGATTCTGCTTGGTATGAGAGAATTCGAAGTAGATCCTTCTCCACATCCTCCTTGGATGAACTGATGTCAGCTGTGCCATTGCCTCTGGACATCAGTTGGCTGTAGAGGATTTCAAGGCTCTGGAGATATTAGATTCTGAGTCATTTCTAAAAACATGGTATTTGTGTTTGCTTCAAAACCTACACAGAATTAAGAGACTATCAGTATGAGTGTTATTTTCTTCTTCACCTTGACAGCAAGGCTTAAGTATTTATCTGCCATCTGGGGATTTTTGCAGTCCAGCCAGGTTCTCCCTGTTTTGCTGGCCATCTGTAAAGATTAGACACTGACAAACATGCCTTGTCCTCCTGAAACATTGGGCACTCACAGAGGCTGCCTTCAGTACTGCTTACCAGAATCTGCTTGCGAATGGTGCCCTCTGTTGGGTTCTCAGGCTCACAGCAGTACAACAGACTGCATGCAACATGACGCACTGTAAGCATAGTGAGAGTATTTGAATGTGAGGAGAGAAGATCCCAAAATACTACCACTGTAATAAAGCATAGAAAAATGCACAGTGGAACACAATCAGTCTTGGACTGGCCTCCTCAGAGTCCAGACCTCAATATTATTAAAGTCAAAATGGGATCAAAGTGGGATCATCTTGACAGAGAACTGAAAAAAGGCAGCCAACTTCCAAAGAAGAGCTTTGAATCTCCTTCAACAAGCCTGGAGAACTATTCCTGAAGACTACTTAAAGAAATTACAAAAACCTTTAAAATTTAGGATGGGTTGAACAATAAAGGTGCTCATACCAAATATTAACTTTGAAACTTGTTAGAATAGTACAGACTGAGTTTTTGTCTTATATATTTCCATGCACATTTGTATGTTTAAATGCATTTCTGTATATATTTCCTATTTTCCTAGCAAAATACGAAAAATAAGGGGTGGAACAATACAAATACAAATTTACCTTGGGCTTTTTGAATTGTACTTATTGTGACACCCACATTCTTAGTAACTCCCCAGTTCCACAGCTTGATGGCACACTCCTCCAGCTGTAAACACGACAACAACAAAAAATTATGCCAGCTTCTTGTATATGAGTATTAACAATATTACATTAAATTAAAGTCTTTAAACTTCATGCAACTATTGCAACAGTCATATAACTTGTAGTAGGTTAGATTAATTCAGCAACAAGAATATTAGCGGTGTAAAAAAAATTATTCAATAAGTATTTGTTAATTCTTCATTTTATTTTATTTTTTGGGGGGTTTTATAGTTATACTATAACTTTACATCACTACTGACTTGTGGCGTATAGTTAAACAAGTTGGCATGTTTTTGTCTACCTGCGGATCTGGTATTTTGGGCAAAGCCTCAAGTCCAGGGACTTCAGAGAAGAGCTTCTCTATCACTTCATCATAATCTGTTAGCTGCTTTTGCAGCAGGAGCTCAGTAAGACCTGTGTATTAAAAAAAAGTCAACAAAAACAGACGTTGACAGGACACAAACAGGGTAACAGTGGACATGTTGTCTTCTGAAGTGAAAAGTGACATCTGATTTTTCATGCAATAAGAATATCCGAATTTTCTACACTATAAAGAAAACCAGATACTGTTTGTGCAAGACAATAAAGTGTGGGACATGGAGAGCACCCCACTTTCTTATTCTTTTGTTTAAGTTAAAAATCTGTCTTAAAATCCAGTTTGACTACATTAATGTCCTTTCTCATTTCAAAAATAATTCAGATATTCTCTTGTGTCTTAATGTTAGGCTATTAGCACTGAAATATTAAGACAATTATTAATGATTGTTCATCTTTTAAGGTAGAATATAATCTAAAATGAAGTATGAGTCATACATCCCAAATTAGGTTAATTAGTTGCCATTTTAAAAAAGTATTCATTTACATATTAGCAAGTTAGGGGGCTAGCTTGTTATAATAATGTAAAATATAACGATAATTCACTGTGGCTGGTGACCAAGATAACACGAGCAGTTTAGTGGATAACATGAACCCCAGTTTTATGCCTCTAATCATCTGTATTATCAGGCTGCACAAAATGTATAAAAAGTCTATAACAAAGCAGTTTCTTTAAAAATTCTAAGACCCTGTTTGAAATACACATAAGGTCTTCAAGTACCCTTTTTACCCATTGAATAAAGAGAATGTACTCTCCATTAAAAACTGCTTTAAAAGTTTCAAATTGTTACCCAGGTGTAGATTTGTACTTACAAATGTAGATGGCAGCCTGCTGGCTAACGTTTTCTTGCTATAGTCCCAACAGCAGTAAGTTTTAATAATACAACTTTTGGGATTTTCAGACTTTGCCTGTTTAGTTCCCTTTATCTTTTAGAAAAATAACTATTACTTCCATGGCCTGAGTAACATTTAGCTAATATACCAGAGGCACAAAACTGTTATTAGCTATTGGGCGTCCAGATAATAGATGCAACTTAACAATTTGTGAATTAGCTAGGTTGGAAGCTAAATTAACAACTAAGCTCCAGCTCCAGTTGGTACCCAATATGGTTTCGAAAAAACACTTTAATAAATAAATAGGTGGGTCAAGAGAAAGAGTCAGTTACTCACTTTTCACAGTTGAGGTAAGTTCCTCCATGTCTAACTTTTTGTGGAATAAAAATATCTGTCAGGCTAGGTGCTAGCAGCTAGCTCCTCACTGAAATGTTGGCATTTGATTGACAGCGATCACAAAAGCCCGCGAAAAAGAGAGCGAGGTTAGCAAAACAACTGAAAATAGCTATTACTCCAATAGAGGGAATTATTCTGCCTACCTTAAGCTGTTCCTAATACTAGCTTGATAATAATTGCAGGTGTGACAAATATCAAATACTATTAAACAAAGGGATAAAGACAGCTTCTGTTGGTTACTGTTTTATCCCCATCTTCTATAGAAAGTTATTTGCTAGAGGGGCAAGGTCCTACAAGACCTACAGTTCATCTCAAAACTTTGCAATGGGGAGATTGGGACTAACTTCTTTTAGAGATTATTGTTTTGCAGCACAGATGAGTGCTATTGTACTTATGTAGCCCATCATAAAATACACATGGAAAAACACTAAAAAGAAAATACCTCCTATTCCCATACAGCCAATTGTATCAGATAACAAGGTTATATAAATATTAGGTGAAATTGACTCTTAAGGTATATAAAACTGTTATAAAAGAACATAAACTAGAGGAGACATTTATATTATCAAATCCTTGAGTTGTGATTTTATTGTGTGCATTCGGATTTCTATACAATATAATGAAAGAAGGAAAACTGCACAGTTTTGACATGTTTAAAGAGAAATATTTATTATAAAAGCAAGATTTCTATATATTTGCAGATGCAACACTATGTTGATATGAAGGTCAAAGAAATGTAACTGTTGAAAATGATTTGTCTTTTTTTCCCTTCATTTCCATTATCTACCTTGGTCTATGTATGTGTTGTGTAGTGTTTTATGTATATGGCTTATGTTTATGTAGTATTTCAATTTAAAAATAATTAAAACAGAAATAAGAATCAGCAAGGACTTTTGAGAGAAGGGTCATCTACTGGAGCACAAGATGATCCAGGCTATGCAGGGCTTTAGCTTTCTGGGAACATAAAATAAGGCAGTAAAGTCATATTAAATTTGATTTTTCAGTCATTTTAAGGTCAGCTCAACTCACTGCAAAGTTGAATTGCTAGCAGTGTACAAATCAAAGTTTGCTTACAGATAATGGAGTTCTGTCAAAAACTAAATGTTTTGACAGGGAGTGCTCTAAGTTTTAACTTTGCCAACACTAACTGGTATTGATCGCATGTTGGCACCAGTAGCTCTTAAATAAAGTCTATGGTTGATATTATACTTACTGTTATAAAGGAAGGAAAAAAGGGGGGGGGGGGAAGTATAAGCCCTTATTTCTTGGTAAATCTAAGAAGCCTTATAAGACTGGCTTAGTGCACTTGTTTACATTTATTGCCAAATGACATTTTCCAGTCATCACATGCTTGGCAAGTAGATTAAATTACCTGTACTTATAGTAACTAGTGTGGGAAATTAAGGGTTTATTATTTGTTTTAGATATAGACATCAGGATAACACAGAAAAAGAGAGCTTGCCAGGCAACAAATAAAAAAATAGTCAATTGGTATTTGGACTGTAAGTTGTAATGTTACCACAAAAGCACATCCATCTTTTTTATTAGTAATTCTAAATGCATGAACAGAGACCTGTTCTGTTTTTCAGTGTACAGGTGTCTCTACTTGTGGTTGTTAATACAGGTATCATAGTCAGAATATCATAGGTATCATAGACGGACATGCGACTGTAATATTATCTCGCCAACTCCTTCTGATATTATGGTTACAAAACAATTTATCTTATGTGTAAAACCAAAAATCTAGTTGTAAGTCACAGTACATAAAACTTTCCGGTTTCTTTCTGGCAACAGGTATCAGGAAAAGAGGGGGCATCAGAGCTAAGCAGAAAGAGGAGATCAGGTAAGGCTTTTTCAATTTTCAACTTGAATTATGATTCTTTTTCAAATCACACAAAACATTAATAATAGTATTAAAAAGACTCCCATTTTACTGCCATTTACAGGTGTAAAGAACAAAGTGCCCTCTGACAGATTCATCACTTTCCCAAATCAAACTTCCACCCTTATTCATACCTTTTTGATACTCAAAGGTACCAAGGTAGGCAAAAGCACTATGACATAATGAAACACTGACATCTCACTTAGATATTTTAGTCTCCTCATTGAAGTGAATGTTTTCTCTCTAAAAGTTGAAATATTCCTATTTTTATATGTATGCACGCAATTCAAATCAAAGAAAAAGATGAAAGCCTAAGTTTCCATATGTCTCTGTTAGGGGAGTATATTGTATTTAGCTCAAGAAGTTACTACAGGAATACCAAGAAATCACAACATGGCTGTAAAACCATCTGCAAAATATTGTATAGGACCGCTGTTATGCTGCCTGAACACTTCTGACCCATTGGAGTGTGAACAAGGGAACTGTGGGGGCATCCTGTAGTGTCTGGCAATGGGAAATTGGATCCTGCGTGTTGCAGGGTGGGGTCTGTGTGGATCAGGGTTATTACGGCATATCCCAGGGATTCTTGATTATTAGCTGGGGAGTTTGGAGGCCAGGTGAACATATTTAGCTGCTGGAGGGGGTTGCTTTCTTTTTCACGGGGCTATGTGTTTAATGCAAGATTGTTTAGGTGTGCAAAGGTTGTTAAGTATGAAACAAGAGGACCACAAGGAAGATTCATGCATGCACTGAAGAAGGATATGCAGAGGGTGACATAAGAGCATGGTAGGGATAAGTTGAGATTGAGGGAGATTGTCAGCTGTGGTGACTTCTTAAAGGGAGCAGAAAACAGAGGAATAATAATACTTTCTATTAAAAGGAAAGCAGGTACCCACTTTTTAAACCAGTAGCATGGAATACTTGGAAGGGCAAATGTTCAGAATAAATAAAATAGTGTTCATTTGGTGTGTGAAGTCAACAAAACCCACTTAATCCATAAATTCTATCAATATATTTATTAAACCATTTTTGCTTCCCATTAAGAGAAAAAAAAATATGGCTATAGATGTAGCCTTTCCCAGTCCTGTCCTTTTTTTCCAATCAACACTAGATGGAGCTAAACTAGATGGAAACTGTGTTACTGATCCTAATACAGTAACACAGTTTCCAAAAATCCTCTGACTTCTGCAAACTTCTGTCCAGGACTTAAAAATTACAAATTTATGCAAGTATTAGTTTTGCTAACATAGTATAACACACTACCTGGCCACTTCATTAGGTTCTGCTTCGGATTACACAAATATCTAATGGGCCATTTATATGGCAGTAACTTAAAGCATTTACGTAACCTGTGTAAATGAGAATCAGGTAACTATGATTATTAAATCAAGTAACTACTCGTTAGAATCAAGGTATACAGACAAGCATCTCTGAATTCACAACATATCCAGCCTTGAAGAAGATGTAACAAACAACCATGCTTGGCACTACTTGTGTCTGCTAAGAACAGGAGCTTGAGGATACTATTCGCAGAGGCTCACCAAAATTAGAGAGAAGACTGGAAAAAGTTGCCTGGTCTGATGAGTCCTGATTTCAGCTGAGCGATTCAGATGGTAGGGCCAGAATTTCATATAAACATTAACGCATAGATCCATCCTGGCTTGTATCAAAAACTGATGATGATAGTGGTGGTATACTGGTGTGGGCCATCTCTTTATTACTACCCATCCTGCGATGGCTACTTCCAGCTGACAACACACAATTTTACAATGTTCCTATTATCACAAACTGGTGTCTTGAACATAACAATTAGTTCACTCAGATGGCCTTCACAGTCACCAGATCGTAATCCAATAGAGCATCTTTGAAATGTGGTGTATTGGGAGATTTCCGTCTTGGATGTGCAACTTACAACTCTGCTATCATGTCAATATGGACCAGGATCTCTGAGGAATATTTCCAGCATCTTGCTGAATCTATGCCATAAAGAATTAAAACTGTTCTGAATGTAGGAGGAGGGGGGAGGGGGTCCGGTACAGTACTAGAAAAGTGTAACTAAGCAAGTTTTCATCAACTTGTACTTCTAATTTTGCCTTCACACCCTCAGTCTGAAGTCTGGAAATGCTGGCACTACTTGCATTCATGTCAGAGTACAGTCACTTGACGGAGCATGCAGTCAGACGCTGTCTACTACTCTCCTCAGAAAGGACATTTCTTCTGGTTCATTTACCCAAGACGAACAAAAGGAAGACTGCATGCAGTGTGTGTACAACCAGTTAGTCCCCCACAGTCTGTTTGAGCACCAGCTTCCAAAATAAATCATTTTAAATCCACCCCTCTCAGCTTGTAACTTCCAGCAATTGTTCATCAGGAGACTTATCTGTTGCACTGCTAGCCCAAAGGGAATGTCTCCCTTTTTAAAAGCTTAAATATGGAAACAAACTAAGAAAATTAGAGTTGCAATTTTATACACTTTACAAGTTATTGCTCTCTTACAATGCATGAGCTAATAGTTTATCATCTAATAATAAAATGTTCAATTCTTGCTTCCCAAATTTCCCAAAGTGAAATTCCCACAGTCATAATCTAAAAATTGGTAGAAATAAATCAGTGCAGCCTTCAATATGATGTTTCCTTTTCGAAAGAAATCACGAGAGAGAGCAATAACTTGTCTGTAGCTTCTCTTTCTTTGGCTGTTTGTGACTTAAAGTACTGATAGTGGGCAGGAAATTGCTGAATTCTTTAGTTGTGACAGTGTGGTCTCAAACTCCCAGTTAGCATAAGGATTACCAGCATTGGAATGGCCAAGTTTCCCATGCTCTCATGTGCCACATCACAGTTCTCCTGCTATAGGTCGGAAAATTGGTTTACATTACATTTCAATTTGCCTCGTGTATCACCTTTAGCACACAACACTACTTCCGATCCAGAGCCAAAATGGTAGCTGTGGATTCCTGTTGTGGGCGGAAAGGTGAGGGCAGGATGTTCTTATTTACAATGCCTGCTAGTATGACCTGCAACAGCAAAGTGATTGTTGTTGTGATAAAAAGAAAACAGTCTGCAGCATATCCACACACTGCAGGGTACGGCCGGACAAAAGAAGATTATTTACATTGATATAAAAAGAAGTGCATCCTGTTTCTGACGTTAAAAATAAATCCAACAAATGTTTATTCTGCAAACCTGGGCAGATAGATTCAAGCTGATATCACAGTGATTGTTTGCACTGCATTGTTTTGTTTTTCTCTCCAGTCAAGATAAATGCAATTACCTTTAACCTCAGGTACACAGGTTGATTTTTATCAGTGTTGCACACAAAGGTCAGTTAAGTAAATAAATACATAGCGTGCTAATTTATTTTATAATTAAAAATTGCAAAAATATGTAATGAATCAATGTTAACAAGAGCTTTAACTAAAGCAGACTGCTTTTAATCAACAACATTTGGGCACAACAGCCTTTCAGTTATGGCAGTTGGGATGTGGAAAATTCCTTAACACTAAGAGAGTACAGTGTGATAGTGGATAAAAAGTCAAAGATAAGAGACTTCGTGCACCAGAAGATTTTATTTCAGAAAGAAATTGAGACGGTTTATGCTTCTGAAGAGCATCTGCTCCCTACTAATAGGTGATTGAAGAACTCCCTTTATAGGTTTGTGAATTTAATTTGAAAACATACTCATTAAGACTCTAAGGTAGCTCAGTATCTCTAGTGTCTAAGGGAGCTTCTGCCAGGTATGAAAAACTGAGTGGAGTTTCCTAAATGATAAGATACGTGCAATGACTGCGTTTCTGTTCCATCTTTTTTCCCCCCTGCACAGTTATAGTGGGAATAACTCAGAACAATGACTTACTGTTCCCCCTCAGTAGCTAAAATGAAGAAGTCGTCCCCTCCTCCCCCATCCTCCCCCTCCTCAACAAAAGTGACGTCGCGTCCTCCGTCTGTGTGTGGCTCCATTAAACGTGTCACGTCTGGACGGCACTGTAAGTGTTGCACAGAGGCGATAGGGAGGAGATACAGTGGGTACAAGGCGCAGGAGCTCATTCATCTCGTTCTTGAGTCCAAACACAGCACCAGAGCTGAAGTACTTTTCACTTCAACTTTTTTATTTTTTACCGCCGATTTAATTTCCTTTATTTAACTTTTTTTTTCTCCTTTTACTACTTTTGCACCTGCCCAGAGGATAGTGCGCCGGTGCCGGGAGTTGGACTGCCGAGCAGCGCAGGAGAGCTCCCCCGCGAATCGCGTGCAGGCATATGGGGAAATTACTGCTGCTTTGTCCTTGCGCACCTGAACCTTTTGGGGATTCATGAAAGGCGTTTTATAGGCCAATTAAGACTCGCAGTCAGCCGGAATTTAAAGAGACAAACAGGGACTCGATTGCATTTATTTTTATCACAAGGTTTGCACTTTGGGGAAGTTCGCAGCATGGCACCACCTGACTGCTTCAACCGGGTCGCAGTCATCTTGTGTTTTTTATCTCTAACATTAGGTGAGTCATTCATGTTTACATACACTATATATTTACGAGTGAAAGAACAGACTTTCTGATTGATTGTTAATTCCCTTCAGTGAATGAAAGACTGATTGCATAATATTTAAAAACACGAGATATGGTAAATGGCCTGCATTTGTATAGCGCTTTTCTAGTCCCTAAGGACCCCAAAGCGCTACACTACATTCAGTCATTCACCCATTCACACACTGGCGATGGCAAGCTACGTTGTAGCCACAGCTGCCCTGGGGCGCACTGACAGAGGCGAGGCTGCCGGACACCACCAGTAGGCAAACATGGGGTTAGTATCTTGCCCAAGGATATTTGGCATGCAGCTAGGAGGCAGCCTGGGATCGAACCACCGACCTTCTGATTACTGGCTGACCTGCTCTGCCACCTGAGCTGCCAATTTTTACAATAATTTTTTTTTAGCATTATTTTTCTTTTTCTTTTTTATAGTAATTTAAATTTCTCCGGTGTTTAATTGACCTGCAACCAAGAGCTGATTTTGTTGGCGGGTTATTCTTTGATCCCAGCTGCGGTGTAAAATGATTTCTGTGTATGGATATGACCGCAGATTATTTGCACATTTTCGAAGATCATGCGCCAACAGAAAAAAATCATCATTCTGCTATTGAGTTTGCAATTTTCACACAAGCCCCTAGAGGTCGTCTGTCATTGGGAGATTGTTAGTACGGTAAAATGCGTTGATTCATAACAGGCGATTAGTCGGGCTCTATATTTTAATATGACTGGATTTACTGAGATGAGTCTGTCAGAATGGTCTATTTTTGTGTGCTTTCTTAGATACTTTGAATATTTTGCATGTCAGTACTTTGTTATAAATTATGAAAGGAAAGGTTCCTGCAATTGGTATGTGTGCGTGGACAGGATTAAACATTGTGTCATGTTTTATCTGACAGTCCTGTCAACTCCATTGTCTCAGTCTCACGCCACAAAACCTGAGTAAATCTGGCATGTTCCTTCACCTTGTGCCAGGTCCAGTCCAGTGTGTAACAGAGATACAAACTGAGGCTTCCTCACCACTTCAAAACAAACAGCCCATCCAAACAAAGGAAATAGTGTTCACATTCAACCTCTTTTACTGAACACACACACACACTGTTTTTTTGAGTAGGTTTCCTTCACTGTCCACTCACAAAGCGTGGGAAAGACGCAAAGAGGAGGAAGCGGATGTAGGGACAAGAGAGGCAGCCTGGAATTGTTCTGGCTAGTAAAGGTCACGGAAATGTGACACGCTACCTGAGCAAAGGTTTCTTCCCGGAGCTCCTTGTGCTCACGTTCAACTATGTCAAACTTCATCCACAAGACAATAGCAAGGAGGAAAGGGGCTATTGTTTCAGTACAGGAGCCACTGACTGGTAGAGACATTAGTTACTGATGGTCGTCAAGGTGTCTCTGTTTATTCAGAGATGTGTAAGATGTTTTTTTCTGGTGAATAGTTGTGAGAATGTCACGGTGTCATCCTTAACTAAGCAAAGTTATAAGTCACTGAGTGATGCGCAAGCATTCGACTGGGTTATTGTTACACAACAGCCACCTATATCCCAGTAATTTTAAAGATGGCTTAGAGTGAAAAGGGAAAAAAACTGTATTTGCTGATTTCTTAATTTTTGACTTGCAGCTGCTTCTTATTCAAAATGAGCACAGGTTACATATGTTCGTTCTGACCTTTTGACACCAATTTAACTGAAGCGCAACAGCTCACACAAATGTCAGCAAGATAATCTTTTTTCAGTGGACCCTTCTGGATGTCACTTGAGATATGATGCCTGTAGGAATACTCATACAATGGAGTTTTCCTTTAAATGTAATGATATATATATATAATTGAAATGATCACTTGTGTTGGACTGATTCTTTTATTCTGGGTTCTGAGTTACATTTAGTCAGATGACACCCCTGAGTTTAGGAAAGAAAATTGCCATGAAAGTTATAACTGACACATCAGTGACTAAGGAGATGGGTGAAATGGAAAGTGGAAGCTGTCCTTTTATTGTTGCTTATCATATACAACACTCTCTTTGTCAGTTCTTTCTTTTTCCTGCAGTGTAGACAGTCTTGTGATGAGAGGGGTTGATGTTGTGTCCAGAGTATTTTTTTGTTTCCTGTGTGGACACTTGAAGACTGGAAAATGGGAGTGATGACGTGTCAGCCAAGTGCAGTGGGGGCTCATTGCTCACTGGCAGTACATCTGGCTCCATGCAGGCAGCACAAGAAAAACACATCCTAAACACACAAACACACTAACCTGGAGTGAGAGATTTACCAGCAGAGCAGAAAACGTCATTCCCCTACACTGGGAAATTCAGCTTTACAAATTGAACTGTGTTGCTTTTCTGGATTATTCCAGCATCTGTTCCATGCTAGACCTATCCACCTCGAACCAGCAATATATTTTCTTTGAATCCTGCATGGGATTTCGATTTCAAGGAGCTTCTGTCTGCCTCTTAGTCTTAATCATACATTATAAAACAGGAATCCTCTGGGTTTACTATTTAGGAGTCTCATGCAGGAGAACCCTCTTTGTTGGCTCTACACAGCTTCATATAACCTAGAGTGGCCGCCCATCACGGCCAGATGTTCCTTTATTTTGTTTTGTTTTTTGTTTTTTTTAGAGGAGTCTGGGGCATTTTGCCTCCAAACCTCTAAAGGCTTATACACGGCTAATAAAAAAGGCTTTCTCTGTAACTGTTGTCTTAACCTTGCAGTTGGCAAAGTGTAGGGTTTTTGTAGGACTCTGCATGTGAGAATGTTCCAGGACACAAGTAGCACAGCCAGAGCACTGTTAGCTGGTTCTTATTATGGCAGGTGGTCAAGTCTTGTCAAAGGTTTGATAAAGTTTGTCTTGAATATTTTGTCAGTCTAACTTGCAGTGAACTGTCACGGACACTTTTGCAGCAGGACAGCAGCGTGACCCCGAGAAGGTGCGATGTTTAGACCGCCCAAACTCAGATTTGAAGGATACAGATCAAGCTTAGCTTTTAAGTCTAGCTTCTTAACAGATGACAGTAGGATCGTATCCCCCTGGAAGGTAATTTCAGTATATTGTTGAGAGAAAATGCAAAAACGGGTTATAGTGAGTGGTGTATTGCATTTGTTTTACAATAGCTACCATAGCACTATCCATGACAGACTATTCACTACTGTTTCACTCTGTTTGCCAGGGTCACAGTATGGCAAAGCTGTACTCTAGCGGTAAATCCGTCCTCTCCCCCTTCCACTTTTTGTTTGGATATTGATCAGGTTTAGCCTTTTAGTCTGGCTTCATAGCAGATGACAGAGTAGTATCATATACCATTTAAAGTACTTTTAACATATAATTGAGAGAAAATATAAAAATAAGTTAGTGTGTAGTACGTTTGTTTACATAAACTACCAGTGCGCTATCGTGAAATCTCATCGCAGAGACTGTTCACTATTGTTTCAGTCCATCGTCAAGGTCACAGTACAGCAAAGCTGGCTCATTTACTTCGTAATTCTCACTTCTCCCCCCATCTAATTTTGTGACAGCAGAAGAGCAAAGGATAAAGTGGCAATGATACGCAAAGGAATCGTTGGGCCCTATTCCCAAAAATGATTTTCTCCCTCGACTCTCAAGACATTCGTGCCGTCTGATGATGGGAGGGGAAGTACAGGGAGGTGAAGTGTGCCCTCTGCAAAAGAGAAGGGAATTCCGCACATTATTCCTTGCGCTTTAGGGGCCGTGACTTGGAGTTTCCTTTTCGGTTCAGTGACAGTACAGTCATCTGATACAGTAATTTTTTTTTTTAAATTATTACACAACATCACCAATGAGCTACTGGCAGCATGCTGGTGGCATTTATATCACTTTTCTATTTAGCTTTATGTATTTTTTTTTAAATTTATAGTTATGTAGTGTTTTAAGGTGTTTGTAGTCACTGAATTTTTTTAGGAGTTGTGCTCAAAGTATCTTCTTAAACACAAAGAGTATATGCTTTCTCTCAGGTCAGGAACATAACTAACAAGTATTATTCAAGATCCTTTGACAAAATATGGCTAAGCAGAGCATACATAGGCCATTATTTTCCATTGCAATGCTGAAAATCTGAATCATTTAGTCTCAGTCTCAGCCATTGTTTGGCCGTTCTTCCAGACTAAATATTTAATTATTTTCTTGACCACAGACATTTCTATTGAAAAAATCCTGAAATCCATGCTGTTCAAAATTTTTGTCTGTATTTCCTGACCATTTGTCTTTTCCAAACACAGTGTCCTGTGCCATTTCCTCTAATCAATGCCAACCGAGGACAAAGACACAAAAATGTGATTCTGGTCTAATCTTAGCTAACATGGCTCTGTGTCAGCAACCAGCTTGATGCTGTGTGAGTCAATTGAGATCATGCAAGTGAAAAAAGCAGAAGTCAGTCGGCCTCTCGCACCCTCCCTGACTCCCTCTCTGTTTGTTCCATGCCTGTCCTCTTTGTAATGCCTTTTAATGAGAACCAGCTTTGGGGCTCTTTGAACCAACTCAATATGAACAATTTCTGGCATTTTTCAGGCGATCTCCTGAAGGAACGCAGGGCACAGCTGTTGCAGGGGGTTAGGGTTGTCAGGATGCCAGCTAAGGTCAGTTCTGGGCAGATGGGAGTTTTGAGGATGGGTGTGTAGACAAGACAATGTTTTTTTCCTCTCTTCTCTTGTCTTTTTTTAATGGGCTGCTGGGGGCCCCTGCTGGTTCACCCATCTGTAGTGCATTACTGAAGAGAAGGACATAAAAAATGTGCTAGTTTTAAAAGATAAGCGTTTTGCCCGTGCAATTCAAGGTCAAGATGATGATTCTGGGTATGCTGTGGGACTTAAGCATTTATGCATGGGATGTATTTGTAACCGAGTCAAAGATTCAAGAAGTTGAAAATGCCATAATTAGTCTCAGTGGACTCTTTTAATCTGGACGAAGTGTTTTCATTGGGGTAAAACGTCTCATTACTCATCCAAGTCTTCAGTCTCTGCCCTGATTTAGACTTTTGCGGTGAACCTTTGCGGTGAGCCTTCGACACAACCGACGCAAGTGGCCGATGTTGCTGGCACTTATGCTTGTGGAGGTGCATATGTGTTCATTATTATGTGGTTGTGTCCTGCCTTTTTATATGCATGCCAGCTGATAGAAACAAAATGTTGACTCTTTGTTGTGGTCATTTTTGGGAGGTGGCAAGCATATTTGTCCCCCAGGTTTTTCCACTTCTTTGGAAATTCCCTCATTGGAATTTCCAATAGGTTTAGCAAGCTCTTTCCAGGAATTTTCAGCGATTTTAAGTCCTCATCTTAAGCCAATGATTGTTCTTCTCTCACTGATCTTTTTTTTTTTTTTTAATAACTGCAAAGGCACAGGAGGACTTAACGGTAATGATCAGACCAATCACAATATTTGTAGCCTGCATTGATTCAATGTGCAGTTACATTTCTTGGCAGGTTATGCATAACAACAGTGCAGTATATGCAGTATAGTTGCATAATGACCGAAACTGGCACCATTGCCTAACAATAGCCCAGAAGCTCAGTTTCGTTATTGTTCATTGTCATGACCTCTGGACAATGGACATGCCCATATGGAAAAGAAATAGTAAAAACTTATATGTGATTACTCATGAAAGTGGCCACTTTCATGAGTAAGTCATGTAAGGCTTACATGACTTACTCATGAAAGTGGCCACTTTCTCATTACTTTCATATATTGTTTTAGTAAGTATCCAAAACATACAAGTTTCATTATATAATTTTTCAAGGGATCTTGTATCTGTTTTCACTCTTATATGCTTTTCATACAAGTTTCACACAAGACAGATACAAATTTTATAAGATTTATATATATCTTTTCCATATGGGTGAGCACGTTTCACAGAAAGTTGCATTATAAGCATTATAAGTCTGTGAAAGATGGCAGTGGTTGTTCTTCTGTCCTGGATCACCTCTGACAAATGTCCAGGTGCAATAATTGCATTTACTCAGGGAATTCCCTGACTACAGTGGGGATAGTACTACCTCTGTGTTGCAGATTCCTGACAGCCATGAACTTGTCACATAGTGGTGCTAATTTTGGACATTTTGAAACTGGAAGAAACCTATTGTCAGCTGAGACTGAAGAAGTCAGTTGACTTAGTAATGAAGCATTTCTCCCACTGAAAACGCTGCATCTAGATGAACTGAGTCAACTTTATGGGATTTTCTTACCTGAATTCATGAGCATGTGTCAAGGCAGTAATAAGTATGGCTGAAAAAACATGATACATAGTGGGTTTGTTTATATTTGTTTTATTTGTCTTTGATTGATTACATTGCGATTGATGGTATTCTTGTTTCTTGTTATGTATCAAGGCATAAAAAATGCAAAGTAGAATGCCCTTAAGAAATTTGTCTGGCAGCTATAAATAAAAGCCATACAATTATGAACTGCAGATTATGTGGTTGTTTATTGAGGCCAGGGCTCTTGATTTGTGTTCACATGCAGCCAAAAGTGTGTGGTTTTACGACATGAAAGAGTGCAAGCCACAACCCTTCCCCTCTGCTTAACCTTGGACAATAAAACAATGATGTTATAACATTTTGTGAGGAAGTGAATATTGAGTCCCCCTGCCAACACTGGCAGCGTCAGCTCATTCTTGCCACAACAGCTGTTCTGAATAATACACAAATGCTAGGAGAACGTGTGTGAGTGATTGTTTTTCTGTATTTCTGTGTGTAAATGCAGGTTTCCAGGTGTGTGGTTAACACATAAAATAGGCCATTATCGCCCCTTAAGCCAGTATATGCATCAAACACATAAACCAACATTATCCTTAACAACAGATCAAGGGTAAACTTAATATACTTGTTTTGTGTCCACAGTGACAGGCTGTTTAGGGATCTTAGTGAAAAGAAAGAAACAACATCTGGGACTGGGACTCTTTCTGGACAGCAGGCAGAACTACACTGTTTCCTATGTTAACTGTTGTTAGAGAGACCTCTCAACAGATTCTGCTGGCTCCACACGAGATATGTCCACCTCTGAATCAAACATCTCCACCCTCTTGATATTATAAGCACAGCATTCAGAGTAAAAAGTCACTAGTAAATGAACAAAAAAAAGTATTTGGTTCCTGCTAAATCGGACTGTGTTGACCTTTTTGGCATCGAGGCACAGCTGCTCCATGTATCATCCTCTTCCTCCCTTTATTCTATCTTTGATCACCTAGGACCCCGATCCATTCAACAACCTGCTCTCCAGCTCCCAAAAGTCCCCACAGTGTGCTCTCAGTGGACAATCACTTACACAAGAGGCAGGAGTAGAACTGGACAAAGTGAACCCACGCGCACAGCACTAAAGGCACATTACACAGCAGTTGTGCAATGGGGACTTCCCGCTGTGCTTTTCATTTTGTTTAGCATAACAATGATGAAAACATACCATTGAAGAGTTGGTGTAAATGTCTCTGTGTGTGTGTGTTTTGCAGGACATTTGGAGAGCGCAAACTCGCCTAGGATTCATCCCTCCGACAATCCAATCGTTCTTCATAAAGGCAATTTGTTAAACCTCACCTGCAGGTATGCAGTTGAAAGCACCTACTTTTGTTGGTTTCACTTGAAATGTAATCAAACATTTATGATGGTGGTGTATAACTCTTCTTAACCACTTTGCATTACAATACAACTTCATTTACTTTACCTTTGCTCTTCTAATTGCTGGACTTCAGACTCTGCGCTCACTATATGGCAGAAATTTTAAGGGAGAATTAGCAGGACGTCCCTGGTTCTGTGGACTCTTACTAGCTACAAAGAAGCTGGGACAGTCCCTGACCGGAACCAGCGATAGTGGTCAACGTTTATCAGTCTTCTGCCACTTCCTTTATGGAATTTAGAACCCAAGTACATTCACATTTCTTAGGAATTTAGGGTATTGCATCATTTTTTAGGCCTTCAAAGAATGCTTAGGAACTCATGTTGGTTTAATGTAATGCTTCCTTACAAGGCCACATTGTAAGAAGCCTGATGCGTAGAGCACTGTCTTGTTTTTTGGATGTGGATGAGAACTAGAGGTTCTGCTTGACCCAAAATTCTGCAGGCAAAGGGAAAGGAATGTGAGAAATGCTAGATGTTCCTCTGGGATCTCTTTAATGAGCATTTTAAACTGAATTCTGCGTGGAAAGAATGTGTTAGTTAAGCACATCATTGAAGAGAAACATGTTCCCATGTGAAAGTTCAAACTTTTGGATGACTCAAGATGAACTTGAAATAAACTTAAAATGGAAATGAAGCCCAAAAGCCCCCAGGGATAAGCTACTAAATTTAGTAGCTTTTGTGGTTACTGCCAGATGTGACACCTTCTCTAAAAATAGATCCACTTTTAATAGAATTAATGGTTTGCTTTTTCTAATACCATTTGCCTCGCCCAAGATCTAATCTCATTTAACATTCTCTCTCATTTTCAATAATGTCAGAGGTCACGGTGTCTTCAGCTGGACACTTGCCAAGCGGTCGATCTCATCGCAGGGAGTGAAGGTGGAGAAGTGTGATTCAAGACCTCACCGTCAGTCTCACTGCAGCAGACTGATAGTCACACACCTGATTGCCAATGACACTGGGACTTACACCTGTAAATACACCAAGGATGGTTCAGACCAAATCAAATCCACCTATGTGTATGTAAAAGGTGAGAGCTAGAAACCGTTTTGGATGTATAATGCTCAAATTATGAGGTTCATAATTTAAGAAATTACCCAATGGTAGAAAAACTGAACTCTAAAACTGAAAATTGTTCTTACATTTTGAACCAAATGTTTTTTTTCATTCAGAAATTTAAAATGCACGGAAGATTTGTGTTTAAAAAAAGATTTCAAAGGATAATTGTTATCTCCTGATGGCAGCTGCAGGATTTAATATTGAACTGATCTCACAGACGGTGATATTGACAGTATTGAACTGACAAAGAACAGTGTGGTATTTGCAAGACATAAGACACAAGACACATCCTTTATAGAAGGAAGAAAGAGTGAGTTAGGCAGAAGGATGTAAAGGACCATGGTGTTCAGGGTGTACCCTACCTTTTTCACTATGTCAGCTCCAAAAGGCAGGATTTTTTTAATGACATGGGAAGAATGTGCAAAAAAGAAAACAAGCAAGACCTGCTTACTAAAATCTGTAGTTGTATGCATTAGATATAAATATAGAGGCGGTTATTGCTACCTTTTTTTCAACTGGAATCCTGACTGAGGTGCCACAGGTCTCCATCTGAGAGAAAAAAATAGAGAAAGGAAGTGGTTTCTGTGGTGCCGCTTATCCTCTCACCTCTTCTGGAGGTGAGAGGATAAGCTAATTGCTCGGGAAACCCTGGTCATTGACCATTTCCTGCTTCTGCTACTGTTTTCCTTGTAACAACGCTTCCCTAAACCTCACATGGCACTACATACACTTATATGACTGGATATTGTACTGGGAAGCAGAGAGTAAATTCCAATATCAGCCAATGTGACCAAAGTGGTTTTATATTTTGAAAAATGTTGGTATAAAGTTGCTTAATATTGGTCTACAACTATTATAAATATAAAGCTAGCTTTAATTCTTCTTGTGCTTTTTAAATGACTTCCACAGTTTACCTTCTGTGTCCTATTTCAAAAATCTTCAGCTGTTTGTTAATTTTTGTAACTTTTTCACACCACTAATGTTCGACCTTCCTTCAATCACAGACTATTTATGTAGCCACAGCGTTCCCACAGACTGACTGTCCTTATATGGCCAGAATTAACCAATCTGAGATTTGATCTCTTTTCTGGATCTCTGTTGAATACCCTGACATGCTCTTTTTCACTTGGTAAACCTCCTTTTCCTAGTGGGTCAAAGGTTCTGGAGCCTGTCTCAGCAGACGTAAGGGGTGGGGTACACCCTGGTTATGTTGCAAGTGAATCACAGTGACAGAGAGCCAGAGACTGGGAGAAAACACATGCACTTCTAAAACAAAATATGCACAAACCACACTGGAGGATCACAGCCAGCTGGCAGCTATGAACCCATTATCCTCCTGCTGTGATGCAACAATGCTAACCACTGCACTTTTAAATTAAGTTGGCTTATTTTACCAGAATCTGAATAATTTTACTAGAAAACATGGTTTCCCCAAAAAACAACTTGTGATGGGCCACATTTAATTTGAAATGGTGTTTCTGCCTGACTTGTGTTTAAGATGTTGAATTCTTTTTTTCAGATCCCGACCAGCCATTTGTGGAGCCTGTTAAAAATTATGTTCTTGGCATCTACAGGCACGAGACCAGCCTTGTTGTCCCGTGTCGGACATCCTCACCTGATATTGATGTAACACTGACAGGGGTAGGGTCTTAAGCACCATCATGCTTTTATAAATGCCTTCATAGTACTGCATATTATAGTAATACACAGTATTCTATAGACACTGCTTAACATGAACTTCCAGGAAACTCACACAGCACGTCTCCTGAGAGCAAGATTACTATTAATACCACAGCAGGGTATCCTTACCTGTTTTGAAAAAAATGTCCTTCCACTCCTTGCATAGGGCATCACAGTGGTTCTCACACCCTCTGTGTGTTAAATCATTCCAGCACACAGAAGCAGACCGGGGACAGTGGCTTAGCTATGGGAAGCTCAGGGGCGGCAAAGCGAGTCATCCTGTCTGCTTCCTCTAAGAGCAGGAAGGTGTTCCAAGAGTGCTTTTCTCAGAATAGATCATCAGGCTAAATTTAGTCTCTCTGCTCTTACAAACATCAGGAAACAGCAGAAAAGTTGTGTCCAGTCTTAGAAAACAACAGGTAACAGCATAAGACTGTTTGATCTTAGTAGGCAGCGGTTGAGTACTCCCTTGTTTTCCAGTGCACTTATCTATACAACTTAAGACCCTGTTAGTACTTGATGATGTGCCTTTGTGGCCTTTTTGTGCTTTTTTGTGACATTTTGTTTCATTGTTTGCGATTAATATATGACTGTGTCATAGTGCCAACTGTGCATAATCACTTCTGACTCTAATGCCACAGATAGTACTGGTGTGACCTTCCTGTTATTAATAAATGCACGACACTCCTCCTTCCTCTTCACCTTCCTTCCTTCTCTTCCATTGCCTCCAATCCCAGTCCTTCTTCTGCTATGAGAACAAACAGCAGCAGGCAAGGACATCCTTTCCAAATGTTATTTCCCTAATTGCATAAATTAATGCAGCAGTCACATTCACAGTGCTTGTTACTGGGAATACTGGTTAAAACGGCAGGATACATGACTGACAGTTCACTGCACTGTTACCTGTGCTATTAAGCAGGTGCAAAACATCACACAGACTTTGTACCCTGGAGCTCTCATTAACACTGCTTAATGTCATATCTGATTGCACTGGACATTTACGTTCTTCTACATTCATCTCCTTCTGGTAATGTCTAGAAAAGTTCAGGGCTGTCATGCATGTGTTATAAAACAGCTTAACAGATGTGTCCCCAGCTGAGCCCGGTGGAGCATGAGTTACGTGTTAAATGAAGTCATGCAGCTTCCTCTTTAGTCAGTCTGGCTCAGTGACCTATATTTGGCATCACAAGTGTCATCAAATTAGTTTTGCCTTTTTCATTACAGGCGCCAAGTTTAACTGAGAAGGTTACAAAGGAAATGGTGTGGGATCCAATGGTTGGGTTCAGGATCCCCTACGGTGCCTACGATTCATACAACATGCTGGCATGTCATGCCAAAGTCAACAGTCAAGTGTTCAAGTCAGAATACCTTCCAAGTAGACTGAGTGAGTCTGTTGCTTTCCTGGTGACATGACTTTTAATTGTTTTTAACTTTCTGATTGTTTAAGGTTTCATAACATTTCATTATGTTTGTTCCAATTTTACAGCTGATGTCCTTAAAAATGTGAGGATTACTCCAGATAACAACCGTGTTAAAATCTTGGCTGGAGACACCCTCATCCTCAACTGTAGTGGGGAGACCACCTATAATGGAAGAATCAATTTCACCTGGCATTTTCCAAAGGACAAAGTAAGTTAATGGTTTATCATTGATTTTACAATATTATGGAACAGCCTGCATAAGTAGGACTGGAATTTATGGTGCTTTCTTTGTCTTCAGGAAAAACGGCATAGTATAATCAAGTCCCTACTCAAACCTTCTAAGGTCCTTATAATGAGTAACACTTTAGTGTTGCCAAACATTACCATGGAGGATAAGGGAATCTATCATTGCAAAGCTGAGCTGAATCCCAGAGTAAATGATACTGTCACGGCAAAAGTTGTTGTCTATGGTGAGAATGCTTTTAATGCTTTATTATTACAAGTGAAATTAAAAGAATTTTAGGCTGTGAATTATTGTAATATTGGGGCGATCCTGTAAAGTAATAATGATAACCTTATTTAATCTATACTCTTTGGTTGCAGAGCATCCATTTCTTAACATTTCCTCTAAGAATGGACAGCATAGAACAGTCACTGAAGGTGTAAGGAAGATTGTGTTTGAACCCAGGGTCATCGCTTTGCCACCACCAGACGTGATAGCATGGTAGGCAATGGTTTCGAGCCACTATAAATAAACCTTTTGTTATGAGTGTTGGGCACCTCTATTATTGCATATGCACAACAAACAAACTTTTATGTGCCTCTAATATTCAGGTACAAGGATGGGGTTCCTATCCAGAAGAATTCCACTTGCTACAGGATGTCTGATTTTAGCTTGGCCATCACTGATGTGCAGGAGAAGAATTCTGGCGTGTTCACCATAAGCCTGGGCAACAGAGCAAAGGGGCTGTACAGGAATCTCAGCTACGTTCTGGAAGTCACAGGTAAGCCATTACCACAAACCTGATAATCTTCACTGATCCTGACGAAATGAAGCAGCGCCTTGGCTGTGGACAGAGGCTGCCCCCAGCACGTCTGCTGCTGCTCTCAGTCTAGATCACTGGACGGCAGGTAGCAGCTCTAGTGTGAGAGGAACTTGGGAGCTTGTTGATTCCAGGGCTGGATTGACGTAGCAGGAGCAGCTGTTGTTGATTATTGGGGCTCTTTGAAAGGGGCTTGGTGGAGTGTGTAAAAGGCCCGAGTTCTATTCTGCACACGGGCTCCAGCTGCCCCAGACCCCTCCAATCCTTACACCCTGTGTGCATACAGTACGGCTCATATAACCAGCATGTTCTATACATTATGTATTTAGCTGGAGAAAGATCAGCTTGCAATTCATTGTTATGACAACTCTTTTAATATACTGATAAGTGTCAACACTAGGATATAAATATTTTAGCATGTTGAGTAGATACATGAATGGAGTCTGCTTGCTATAAAGAACAAAAAGGAGACTGTATATCCCTTACTTCACACTTAGCATGTGGCGGGAACACATGCTAAGTGTGAAGTAGCATTCTTTAAACATTTTTCAGGAATCCCAGTAGTGTGCCAAAAAGTGTAAAAATCAGGCCCCTCTAGCCTCTTATAAACTTTATTTATGATCCTTGACCGGCCCACTTCACAAAACTTTTATTTATTGGAATGAATTTTTTTTTACAAACACAACAAAGTGGAGAGAAAATCCTGGCACCAGTTAGAGAACTATTTTAAATCTTGTTCATATGTTGTTTACAGTCGTCAGAGTGCTCTGGATTACTACGTGATGTGCAGGTGTGCATGAGCTGGGGCACTGAATGCAACACAACTATTTCTGTTGTCCAAAATTCAGATAGTGCTGAGATAAGTACATCTCCCGAGGTGGGAGAAGCATTTTTGTCTGTTGTTCATTGCAGCACAAATGGTTGACTCAGTGACCCAGGCATGGACTGCGGTGAGATTGTTCTTTGACCTAGAGCCCTGGGCTAGGCAGGCATCCCCCCACTCTTCTCCCTACACAGTCTAAAGGAGAGCTAATGTCGACGGCCCGCCTTTCATAGCTGCACATCAAGACTGTCTTTCTTTTTGAGACATTTTGAGATTCCACAGCAGGCGGGGCCGGTACGGTCGATTCTTTTAGCTAACCCAGTGGGACAGAGAGTGGGGTGTGGACAGCCAGGGTGAACATAAGGTGCAAAACTAAGCTGAATGAATACGATTCAGAAAAAAAATAATGAAAGGAGAAATTCCTGATCCTATCATGGTGAATGCTGCTTCCCTAAAAAATATCTTGAATTCTTTTTTTATTTGCTCATAATTGATTTTTTTAAAAAAATGTGTAATGTGGGAGTGGGAGCTTTTTTTTGGCTTCTTAAAGGAGGCAATCATGACCTCTGATCTAACATGTTGTCTTTCTCTTCCAATTTCTCTCCATGTTTGTGCGTGTATGTGGTTACTGTGTACTTGTGTGTGTATGTAGTGAAGCCAAGTATTTCAGAGGCGGAGATTGCTACTGTGGACGTGCAACCTTACATGTCGGGCAAACAGCATCATCTAACCTGCACTGCTTTTGGCCTGCCGTTGCCAACCATCACTTGGCACTGGCAACCATTTCACTCAGAACCGAAGTTTAAAAAGTGAGTCACCCTCATGTTATGCTCAGTCTGTCACGGTTGAGCAATACCATAAGAAATTCAAAGTATTTCAACAGTGTAAGTAACTAATTTCAAGCAGGCCACTTAACCTAAGTGTAGGCTCAAAAACAATTCCATGCTTTGAATTGTTTGAATTGAATTATAAAGTTACCAAGTCATGAGCTCTATCTGTATACCAGTTTCAGTTTTGGTTTTCCAGAAAGTTACCGCCTGATGTTTCTCTCTGCATAAAAAACTGTCGCATTTTCTCAGCCTGAATAACTGTTGCAATGATGCAATTGAGTCCACCTGCTGTGGATATAATCTCCATGTTTTGGAAACCATGCACAGGGTGTCTATGGAATCATACAAAGTCTTAAAAGGTTCACAATTAATGGTTAATCATATAATTTTTAGACACTTATGTTTTTGGAATTTTTAAGGACAAAATTGCTATTCCCACATCTGTTAAGCTGTTTCAAACTTGGGACAATGGGATACTAACATCAGTTATATCATTTTCTGGTCACATTAATAAACATATGACTAAATACTTTCTTGTTCATTCTGAACATCTGAAAGAGGATATTTCACCTTTTTCTGTCTCTCTTTTGTATGTTTAGTCTAAAATCTGTTTTTAAGTTGGTATTAAAAAGTCTTTAACTAGTTTGTACCTTTAGACGGAAACTCCACAATACTGAATCAAAATCACCAACAGCAACACGCAGTGAAGAGATACCTTCGCAGGATTCAGAGCCACCAGTCCGACCCGGAGATCCCTCTATAAAGCAGACCTACTTTGATTCAATTGACTCTGTCCCAGAACATGACCCATTAATCAAAGGAACAAAGCCGCGGAGAGCTGCCCTCTCATTAGTGGTCAGTGGTTCTGTAGGCTAAGAGGGAGACACGGGGGAGTTAAATCTCAGATTCCCCGAGTTATTGCAGCGCTGAAGAGAACTGAGAGTGCTGTATATGTGTGACTGTGCATGGATACCAGCCTGGCGGTGAACCCGTACACAAAATGAACGTTTGAACAGTCACTCAGATCGTGGTTTGGAGGGCCTGTGAATTGTAAGATCAGGAAAACAATAGGCCATTAGCTGCGTGTTATCAGTCTCCACATCCAGTGGCAAAGAAAACAATGCAGACTGAAAGCGACTAATTATGTTACATACTAGATGGTGTTAAACCACCAGTTTCCCATTGGTTTCTTCACTAAATTATCGCATAAAACCAGCTGCTGCTTACCAGATTCGTGATAAAATATTGCAGAGGTTTAGTAAGGTCAAAGCAACTCTTTCTGCTGGGCCAAAGATAATCAGGGCTGGCACCAGGAACTGTGGCTGGGCTGTGGCAGGCGGCTAATGAGACAGAGGAACAGCTATAGCCTGGTGGGAAGCCAATTGTGCAAAATGTTTGTTTTATAGTGCCCTGAGCCTGCAGAGTAGCTGTCACTGTAAATCCAACTTGCATCCCTTAATCTTTTGGGAGCAAAGGAAATGTCACTTTTGGGGAGGGTTTGAATTTGAGAGAAGCTTTTTAAGAAGGCAGAAATATAGGGTTGTCTTTATCACCAGGTTGAGAAGTTATCAGCTGTCCTTTGCTGACCACCAAGGTCTCAGGATCTGCCTTATCTCCTCTGGCCAGAACGTGGAGGGGTGTTCCTGTATGAGGTGACGCACAGCACAACCCTTCCTGTTGCTGCTGCTGTTTCCTTCAGTGCCTCTCCACTCATCAAACTAATTGTTCACCACCAGCGGGGCCTAAATCAAGGCTTTCTCTGGGTTTAAGAAGTAGGACACCCCATGCTAGAGGGTTCAGAGAACCCTCAGGAGAGGGCCTTCACAATGAGATAGCAGGGTATACATTATTATCGTGTGATCTGGACAGGGTGTGTTTTGATATTACACTAAAGTTCTCAAATACAAAAGACTGTTACATTGTTCGTTGTTCAGAATGATTGATTTTATTGCATTTTCTCCCTCCTGTAGTGATTTGGAGCCTGTCTTTGTCAGAGTGGATGAAAGGAAAAATGATTCCTACAACTGGATTAAAAACATAAACACGAATTCTCAACTAGTTAAAGGAAAAAACAAGGTATGTAGATTAAAGTTATATGTAGTATATGTTTTTAAACAATGGATGCACTTTATAATATGCATTTCCTCATGAATTGAGTCTAATAAATAGCTGTCGCCAGTATAAAGAACTGGAAGAGAGATGGTATGGAGAAATGTGCGATAAGAGATGGGATTTGTTCCTGGAATTAAGCTACCTGGGAATTAGGGACAAATAACTTGGTTTTATTACACATTTAATGAGCCGCATCTGAAAAGAAAGGATTTATATTTACAAGAAAAAAATAGCGGTAAAGACACTGCTTTACCTACACTGGCTTTCCTCTTGTACAAAAGCTTTTGCTCTTTGAGGCCCGCAGTTTGGAAATGGTGCAACCACAACTGACAGACATAGTTCCTTTCCCATTACTAAAGTGAAATACACCCCAGGTTTTCAGAGTCTTTGTAGTAGATGTAAGCACATGAAACAGCTACACTATGAAGGCAGGCTTAGGTTTAGCTTTAAGGCAGACATATTAATTTAGAGAGATTTTATTTCCTAAAAAATCAACGCTTAAGGCATCAATAGTTAGATAGTTTGAAGGTAAGAATCCCTTAGTTTTCCTTAAAAGACATCAAAGACGTATTGCCATGCAAACCCCAAACATCCCACACAGACTTTGGTTCAAATCTCCCGTGGAAGCTTGATGCTAAAATTGTTCATGCCATACCTAACTGAGAACAGGCCTTCGCTGCCATGCCCCTTGTCTGTATAGGATTTGGTTCAAGAAATCCATTACAGCTGTTTTAGGGCAGGAGAAAGCATCATTGACCTTTCTGAATCGATTCTTTGTTTTGAGCTGAATTTGTAGTCCATAAATTGCTGGTGCGCTCATTAATTGTGAAACGGATGTCGATGCCATGTAAATGCGAATGACTAAGTGACTGTTTACCATTACTAACTGTGAAATACATGACAACAAGAACTATCCAGTCATTTGCACACCACGTAACTGTAAATTTGGCCTTCTTTACAGGTCATCGATTTTTATACGTGTCTGACATAGATATTGAGGCACCTCTTATTTACAAGTACCTGTGGCCAGTCGCCGGTGCTTTATGAGGGTCAGGGCTAAGGTTCAACGATAACAAGCAGCAGTTTAAACGAAGAGGGATTTGGTGGAGGTAAATTCCTCTCTGTCACCTCATATAAATCGTTTTGGCCCGTGAATGAGAACACAGTCATGACTGGGCCTCCTCAGAAAGCCCAGCAAAAAAGGAGAGTCATAATATAAGGAAACACTAAGGGAAGACTTTGGCACAGAGGTCATAGTGTGTTTGGTCAGGTCACGTCTTCGGGACAGGCACAATCGTCTCAGTGAGTGCTTTCAATCTCATGTTACATAATGGTAAGTAATAGGTGTAACATAATATCATAAGGTCACTCAGTGTTTTGACAAATGTTCTATCAGCAAGGTTTGGACGTTATGATACTTAATTTTGATGCCTGTATGTTTGTAAAGTGAACAGTTTAAGTAAAGGCACGCTGATGTGGTTTTGTAGCTGCAGCTGGGTCTCTCACAGCCAACACAATAGTTCCTACCAGCCCAGGAAGTTTAGGCCAGCATACCCCAGACAATGTACCCACATCATTCACTCTCTTTGATGTAGCCGACTGACCCCAAAAACAGATGTCCCCATGAACACTAAACAGAACCCCATGCAGTCTGGCCTTCACCCAAGTGTCTCACTTATTATTTTGTCTATTTAAGCCATTAAAATATTGTGCTAACCTTAAAATCGAGCATGGCGTTGGAGGTGCTCTCCAGGAAATGGACATGGAGGCCCAGGTCTAGATCTATAGCACCAGTATGAAGGAGACTCTTTGGCCTTTATAACTCCAGCTGTATCCTTTCATTAATGTCAAGCACTGCAGACTATAAAGCACACCAGGCTGTGTCTAGACCTCCCACTTGTTTATTAAGAGCGACTCGGTGCTCTGATGGTGATTGAAACCGCTAGAATCGATCACACTGACAGCAGAAAGTGAATTATGATATCAAGCATTTGTGTCTGTTATTATTATATTTATTATGTTTTATCTGATTTTAAGAATTAATCACAATCGCTTTATTGATTCCAATCAGACTGTGAGTACCCTGGTGATCGGAGATGCACGAGTTTCAGGACAATTTTACTGTAAGGCTGAGAACGACATTGGCAGCGCCCACATTACAGTGCCTTTCTATGTTGATGGTAAGTAGGTCACCAGAATACAACAAGTAAAATGTAATAAAAACAAAACAAAACATTATAATCACACAGCTGCATGCAGAAACACATTAGTTCAATTACAAAGCACACTATACCATGAGCTCTATGCTTTACAAATGATCTGTGTGCACATCGCACGCTGTAATGAACTGCAAGAACAGGAAAGGAATTCACAGATTGCATTGTGCAATAAAGAAACCAGAGGGGGGCATTAATTAAAAACATCTTCCACTGTAGTTGAACAGCTTCGGGGCGGAAGAGAGGCAAACAAGTCCTGAGGCATATGGAGTGCTGTACATGGCATGCATTTAAAAACATCATTGAATAACCGCATTCCTGCTCCTGCACCAGCAGGTCATTGCTCTTTCTTCATGAGCCTGTGTGTGCAATAAGGATTTACTTTTTATGTGCATGTGAGCAGTTCCAAATGTTCCCAAAATGAAAATCAACTGAGACAGGTATGTAATAACAGTGGGGACGAGGTGTCACCGTGCACAAGCAGAGCTCACTTTGCAATAAAGTGCATCAAATTTCCTAAAAAGTTGCATGAATCACATGTCCTGAAGGGTGGAGGACTTCTTTTGGAGTGGATGCCAAGTACCAAAAAATTATTCTCCCAGGGTGGGAGAATTCCCAAGAGGAATCCCACTCTCTTTCAAAGGTGAGGAAAGCAGAGAATGATGGAATGCTGCTAAAAAAAGAGGACAGGATTGTAAAAACAGCTGTCTTCTCTTACGGAACAGAGAATGCTTCCCAGCAAACTGAATAAACAAGCGCATTCTGTATCCCCTGGGGCACATAGTCAGCCTCGCTCGAGTTGGATCACTGCAGAAGCACCATCAACATGCTTCTAATTAATAGTGATGAAACAGGAAATAACAGGGAATTTGACATTCTGGGTCTTCTGATAAGTACCTTTGTGTCAAAAACTGTTGTCCTAATTAGTTTCTCTGGCAATTTGGATAATTGCACGCATGTAAACGGATGTAGATGCCATGTAAATGTAAATGACTAAATATGTTGTTTTCCATGTTCCTTGTCACACTAGATCAACCTGAGAAAATAACCACTGAACCTCAGAAAGCGATTGAAGGGAACAACGTCAACCTGACCTGTCGGGCAACCCGTTATCTCTACACAGATCTACAGTGGTTGGATTCCAGGAATCAAACAGTCACTTCCAGCGTGTCTAGCCTCCAGTTCAGTCGCTACTCCATTTCCCTTTCTCTCTATTTGCACAATGTGTCTCAAAACAGCACTGCAGGTTACAAGTGCCGAGCCTACAAGCTCAACAAGAAGGCTGAACTCAAGGAGGCTGTACTTATTTTGGATGGTAAGTTAGAGCTATATATGATTCCACTTTTTCCTCTACGAAACAGTGATAGCGCCAATAATCCAAACTTTTTTTTATTTTCCTACAGCCAGGAGAAGACCGTGGCTGAATCAAAATCTGACTAGCCAAGATGTGAACAATACCAGCACCCTGAGGCTGGTTTGTAACGCTTCAGCAGTTCCTCCTCCAAAAATCATGTGGCTGAAAAATGGTGTTCCACTAGAAGAAAATCCAGGTACCACTGAGAAAAGTATCTCATATGTTATGGCTTTCATAAAGAATCTTTTTGTTGTTGTTTTTACAGTTTTTGTGACCGGGTTGACATATTAGAAGAAGATGAATTAAGTGCAGTCTACTGACAAATTAAAGGTTTTATCCTGTTAAAATTGTGTAGTCATTAAACTTGCCTTTGCACTGCCACGAGTTTTCAAAAAACTTCCAAAGTTAAAATTCTGCACTTCTTTTCAGCTGTTTAACTAATAGTTTGTGCGTTTCAGGTATCACACTGGGCGAGGACGGTACCCTGATCATTGAGAGGGTCAAGAAAGATGATGAGGGTCTGTACGAGTGTATAGCCAGCAACACTGAGGGTGTCCTGAAAACAAGCGCTGTGGTTACTGTGTTTGGTGAGTCAGTCATGGAATATTAACAATTAAACATAAAGAAATTTCCAAACAATCTGACCTGCTATGTTTACAGCACTGGATTGTCAGCATAAAATGAAACTTGCAGATCAAAATAAGAGCATTGCTCATCAGGGGAGTCAAGCATTTTCTGCATGCCCTGTCAAAACATCTCTGAGACCCTCTTGGCCTCTTGTTTTCTTGTCATCACTACAAATAGCTCTGGTCAGACTTTAGTGAGAGAATTCTCCCCTGACAGAAAATCTGTGGCTGCGAGGAATGCCAAATGAATTCCTTCTTGAGTTTTATGATCATAGCTTTGGCTTGGAGCCATCATGTAGAGGACACAACCCTTGTAAAGTGTTAAGAGGGCCACTAATGAGTTGAAAATGATTGACTGCTACAACCACCAAGGCACTGGAAACACGTAGTAGATAATTGGAGTAGAAGGTCATTAGAAAATGTAAAAAAGTGGGCCATCATGCAAGTCATTCCATCCATATCTGTGCACTTTAGAATTAGCTTAATCGGCTGTTCATATATATATATATATATATATATATTTCAGCTACAAGCTACATGTGTGCACTGCCATGATTGTTTAGTCAAGGATGGCTTGAAATAAGAGCCGGAAAAATTTTGTGTAGATTTGAGAGACGTGAGTCTGTAGTGTGGACATGGATGGTTAGAAAAGCCGTGTTTAGATGAAAACACTACAGGAAAAAAGTGTGGTATGCATTCTCCAAGCAAACCACCAATGCTAAGCGTGTTTCCACTTCCTTTTTATATACAATCCCTGAAAGAGAAGTTGGGAAGAAACAAATAAACAAGAGTGAAAGAGGTTGAGATGATATAAAGGTTTTAGTCAAAAGCCGTAGTCTTTATTTGGTAATTTGTTACAGATTGTTTCTTTTTGGTCATAAATCACCAGACCCTGCCAATATAATATGACGCATGTGAGATCACAAGAAGGCCACAGTTTCACTTTTGCAAAGGAGGTCTGGTATTTGACAACAATTCTTCTCTTTCCAGGTGATGAGGCGAAGCCAAATATTGAGGTCATAATTTTGGTGTGTACTGGAGCTGCAGCAACGTTCCTCTGGATCATGCTTATTCTTTTCATTCGCAAGCTAAGGAAGGTAAAGGACTACATTATGCTTTTTCTTACAAGCAGAGTGAATCACTCCACAAAATCAGGGGAGTGGCATTGCACTTGTGGTATTTTACACTTCCTCCTTTGTGTTCTTGAAGGCACAAGAAATGACTGACTCATGTGTGTTGTAAATGCTTTTTAAGTGAATTATCCTTTTAGCTGGTATTGAAGATTTTTCTTTGTCATGATCGTTGGGAAATAGTAACCTTTTAGCTTAGATAAAAGAAATAATTAGAACATATTGTACTTGACTAAAGAAAAAAGACTAGAGGAAGAATTTGTATTATTTACTACTTATTTGCCGCTTAAAATAACCTAAAACATAATGTTAATGATAACATTAATTTTTCAGCAACCAGCACATTATAAGATGGGTCCATCGATCATCATTGATCCCGATGAGTATCCACTCGAGGAGCAGAATGATTTTCTTCAGTATGATGGCAGCAAGTGGGAGTTTCCTCGTGATCGCCTACAACTAGGTGAGTAATCCTTAGTGTCATCAGTGTTTTGAAAGAAGTTTCATCATTAAATATGCACCATCTGGACACTTCATTAGGTATAACTTGCTAGTGCTAGGTTGGACCCCTTTCCTGTCCATACATGCCTTTATTCTTTGGTTCATATTGACATTTTGGCATCACACAGTTGCTGCAGATTTGTCGGATACTCTAGTGGCACTGTTGTAATCAGCTCAGTGGGCCTGAGATCTGGTGACGGTGATCTGACTATTCCCATCTGATCTCCGACATCAACAAGGCATTTTCTCCCAGAGAACTGCTGCTCACTGGATATTTTCTATTTGTCAGACTATTCTCCATAAACCCTAAAGATAAAATCCCAATAAATCAGCAGTTTCTGAAATATCCATCTGAGACCAACAACCACGCCACATTGAGAATTGCTTAAATCCCCTTTCTTCCTCATTCTGTTGCAGAGTTATGAACTTCAGCCGGTCATCTTGACCATGTCTAGATGCCTAAATGCACTGAGTTGCTGCCATGTGATTGACTGATTAGATACTTGTATTAACAAGTAATTAAATTTGTACCTAACAAAGAGTCCAGTAAGTGTAGATACAGCAGATCATAACAAAGCAGCAAATTTATACATAGCCCGTCACCTCAGGATTTTTGAATATGTTGTTTTGCTTTCTGGAAGTTTTATGTATGCAGGTTTGGGGCCAAACTGGAAATCTTCCACAGTCTACTCATCAAAATGACATTTAAACAAAGACAGAGCATCAGTATTAAGTCTCAGTTAAACATCACTGTTTGTGTAACATCTTGCCTTTAAGATTTTAGATTGAATTTTAATGATGACAAAAATGTATATAAAGGTTATCAGTTAGTATTAAATCATAGACAGAGCTACATAAGGTACAATGAATAGGTGTAACCCCTCTCTGCAGCTGGTATGTAGGGTTATCAGTGAACCTGGCTATCATCCGGTCTCAAGTGAACCACAAATCCTCACAGAAAAACTGTCATAGCTTCAGCAGGTTGCTTTAATTATAGAGCCTGACAGAAAGTTCTAATGCCTTTCCACTTATCAAAAACCTTCTTCCTTTGCCAGGCAAAACACTCGGCCATGGAGCTTTTGGAAAAGTGGTCGAGGCTTCTGCTTTTGGGATCGACAAGCTCTCAACCTGCAAGACTGTTGCAGTCAAAATGCTGAAAGGTAGGATGTCCAAAAACTTCACTGACCTTTTATGTTGTGCACATTCTTACATAATTTGGCCAATCTACCAATAGTGGTGCAATGGTCGTAGTACTTGCACAGGCCGGCAGTAAAGTCATCGTTTAATGTGTAGCAGATGAATGTTGAATATCTGCCACTTCTGCATAAGATTTATTTCACATGCATTACACAGACTCATAAACTACATCACCATACACAGAGTTAATGTTTGCATGGTGTTATAGCTCAAAGCAAAAAACATCCAATGCCGGTTTCTTGCAAAGTGCATGTATAGTAAAACCTCTCACGCTGACGGGAATTGGGAATTGGATTTGATCAGAAGTGTCCAAGTTATTCGTGTGAATTTTTTTTTTAAAGTATAAGAGACAAGCCCAACATGAGCAACAAAAATATGCTCATGTGTTTATTTGACACATTTTAGAGAGTCAAACATGTGGAAATCCTCCTGTGTTCAGTCTTTATTTGAAGCATTTACAATCTCATTCCGACATCTTTCCAAATGTTCACTGTAAATATTCAAAATGAAAACAGGAAGCTAAACAATTTTGGCTGTTATTGCAAAGCTATTTCATTCACCGCAGCGAATGCATGAATGGCACATGTAATTCCCTAAAATTCTTTCTTTTTGGCAACGCTATAGAAGCAATTTGCAGACCTATCAGTGAGTAGAGATTTGGGGAAGATGTGTTTGCAAGAAGGAAAAAATAGGACCACTGGGTAGATGTTTTGCTCTTTCTTATCATTAATCACTACTCTTCATAAATCACAGGTTCACTGAAAGGAACTAATGCTCTGGCTGTTGTTAGTCATAGGTCAAAGTTAATGGAAAGCAGCAGGTTTTCTCAGATTGGCCATGATTTAGTCAGAGAATCTGGCGGCTTTGGTTTTGTGGTTGGTCATTGGAAAAAAAAGCATGGTCTAAATCTCAATTCTCATAATTCAATGTAAACTCATATCACTGAATAAACTTCTCAAACTCAGGTGTGTAATGTGAACACTTCCCCTCTTATCTCTGTAATTATTTTGGTATTTATCTTTCAAGATGTCGTCCAACAAAAGCTGTTTGATATAACTGGGCCTAAAAAACCCTCCACATAGCTTTCTCTCTTGTTTCAATACTTAAATTGAATTAAATTAAATTGCTCCTGTAATCCCAGTTTTTTAGCCTTTTCCCCATAGTAAAAAACTGTGAACATAAACTTTCTGCTTGCAATGTATTGTGCAAAACAATGCAGTTAATATTTCTGTATACCACATTAGATTTTAGAGTAGTCTTAGGTCTCAGAAATTAAAAAGTAAAATAGATTTCACTGTTAATATATAAATACAGATAATAAGTTGAATGCACTTAAAAAAAACTCTCCACTCTCTGTTTTAGTTAAAAAACATGTGTATGCTTACTTGTTTTTCACATGAATTTAGTCAAGCTGGAAGTTTCTAAAATTAAAAGGCTTACGAGACCATTTACTTTGGATGTTGAAGCACCAGCTGATGTTTACACTCGTTACAGGAGGCGCTACATCAAACGAGCGAAAGGCTCTGATGTCAGAGTTAAAGATCCTGATCCACATTGGCCATCACCTCAATGTGGTTAACCTGCTGGGAGCCTGCACGAAACCTGGCGGTGAGCATTATTACTGTGATTATAAAATATATAGAAGCATTGTCTTTTTAAAGGATACTAAAATACTGCCAGCTTCGTTAAGTTTAGGATTAAGTTGGCATCTGTTTTTGACCCTTGTTTTTATTCCCGTAAATAATAATCAGAGGAATGATTCCATCTTTAACAGGACCGTTGATGATGATAGTGGAGTTCTGCAAATATGGAAATTTGTCCAACTATTTGAGGGGCAAGAGAGACGACTTTCTCGTCTACAAAGTGAGTCTCCATCTGTACAGTATCGTCATTTTTGTACAGAGAGTAACTGTTTTTGCAACGCTCTTGGAATGTCTCCTATTTTGTAAAGATAAATTCATTGTACCTTAATGCAGTGTGATTATATTCCACAAAAATCTGATGCGTGTAAAACTTATAATTGAATTTCCTATTTATAATGAAACCTGTGTGTCGATCAGAGCCCGGATGGTAAAGTGGTTTCATCCGGATTGGGCTGCGAACTCAGCGAGCTGATGAAGCGCCGCTTGGAGAGCGTGGCCAGCACCGGAAGCTCCGCGAGCTCTGGTTTTATCGAAGATAAGAGCTACTGTGACTCAGAGGAAGAGGAAGAAGGTAAAAGCCAAGCACGTCTTGCTTCCCTTCAACCCCCGCACTCCTCTCTCCTCCCCACTTGTCCCTCCTGCTGTCCCCCTTCTTCTCCCCCTCCTCCTCTCACCTCTGCTCCACCCCTTCTGCCCAGGAATGAAAGCTCCCATCAGATTGTTTTTCAGTCTGAGTCTGATGGGACATTTCCTCCTCCTGTTCAGCAGTACAATCAGTGCAGCAGGAGCGACTGTCACCCCACTGAGTCTGGGGAGGCGTCTGTTTATTTCCTCTCCTGACCCCGACTATTGCACAGCTCTCTGCCTTGAGCTCAGCACGTCAGCCTTGTTGTTTCTAATGTGTTATTTTGGGTTTGATTAGCTGTTTACTCAGGTGGAAGTGGAAGAGCTCCTTGTGAGTTCCTCTTGCAGCATGCTGCGTCCATAACTACACGTTTCACCTGACATCTGAAAAATAGGAGGGCGTGTAATATTTTTTTCTATCACTCGTCTATAAAGAATGTTTCAAAGACAGAGTGTGGAGGAGACATGTATGTGTCAGGATGGATTCTTAAGATGGCGTGTTGTAGTCCAGGGCCTTTGCAGTTTCTCCCTTGAGAGACGTTAGTGCTTCATCTTATCTGATTTATTTGACAGGTGTGGAGGGCTGCTGATAACATTTCAAAACACTAAGCAGAGGAATAGGATTGTCTTAAAGTTAAAGGCCAGAATGAATAATCACTCTGACTGGGACTTGTTGTTTTCTTTCACAGAACCTGAGGATTTATATAAGAGAGTTCTGACACTGGAAGATTTAATTTGCTACAGTTTCCAAGTTGCAAAAGGCATGGAGTTCTTGGCTTCACGAAAGGTATTTTCTCCCTCACAACAGAAGTCAATGCATTTCATTGTTAACTTAACGGTTTTATTTTTAAGCGTGCCCACTGATGTTTAAAGGATGTACGTGTAGAACTCGTTTATTTTTCAGCTCATTCATAGTTTTGGAGAACAGGATGACACTGATTAGAGAATGAAGCCATTGTTATAAATAATCTACAGAAGGAGTCTGTATATAGAAAAAAGAATTTCCTATTGTAATATCACTGATGGCTTGACCATATGTTTCCCCAAATGCAGCGTAGCAGTGAATTCAAACTTGCAATGTGCAGAAAACACAGTTTTGCAGTAAAAATCTCACTACGTTTTTTGCTGTTTTTTTAATAGTGCATTCATCGTGATCTGGCTGCACGTAATATCCTGCTTTCTGAGAATAATGTTGTGAAGATCTGTGATTTTGGACTCGCAAGGGATGTCTACAAGGACCCAGATTACGTGCGCAAAGGAGATGTAAGTTTATTAGGTTATTAGTATCATTATTAGACCACACCAAAACAGTGAACTACTGCTACTACTGAGAACTACTGAGAAACAAGAAGACTTGATACATTTAGGAGTTGTTTGAAATGTGTGTTTATACTCCCTAGTTTTCCCAGTGATGTAATAGTGTGGTGTAATCAGTGTTCACATTAATTTTGGAGATATCCACAGATGATAGAAGGTAGTATATAATCTCTTTTCTAAATACTTGTGCACAGGCTAGACTGCCGCTTAAGTGGATGGCACCTGAGGCCATTTTTGACAAGATCTACACAACTCAGAGTGATGTTTGGTCCTTCGGTGTTCTCATGTGGGAGATCTTCTCTCTGGGTAAGTGTCACGAGTCTCTTACACAGACATGATAGCTGTTTTACAGTACAAGAAAACCAAACCCAAAGCTTCTTTGTGGGAGAGACTGTTACAAATGATTATTTTTAAACTCAAAATGAAACTGTGAAGAGGAATTTGTATTTTGACGACTTGCAAATAACAGATCACAGTTGGTGGTTCTGAGTAACGCGTGAGTTGCATAAAACTTCTCTCTGGAAACATAAGTCACCATATATCCTTAAAGTCAACCTATTATATTAAACATGGCCAGAGTTTAAAATTATAAAGTCATATGTACATTTAACCCCTGTAAACCTAAATCTTGGGCTTCAGACTGCTCTAAATGCTCAGTTTCAGATAAAAGTTGATTTACAGGGATGTTGGCCTTGAAGAAAGTAGAGCTTAAAAAAACATGTTGGAGATAGTGGATGAACTGAGTGACTGCACCTAGGCACCGGCATAGGATAAGTAAAGATTTTCTTGAACTCTGAATCCTGCAAAGTTACCCGAGTGCAGTCCAAAGGCAAAAGTATTTAGACAGAATTAGTACAAAAGGTCAACTTTAGGCAAAAAATCTACAAACAAGGTAAAATGGATTTGACTGGATGCCAGACAGGTTTTAAATAGGCCTGACAACGAGTGTCTTGATGGGTCAGATTTTAAGCAAGAGGTGCAACCTAACCTAAGGCCTAATTGATATGTACTCAAACTGTATTTTATTTAGTCAAAACCAAAAAGATATTTATTGGTCACTAGCAAAAACATTTCAAAGGCAAACACAACAAAGATAAATATCAGGAACAAGTTGAATTCAGCATTTAAACAGTATTGAAGTGTTGGCAGTATTTATAGCTGTATGTCATTGTTTGCAACATTTTATGAAACTTATAGCTAAAAAAATAGATTTAAAAGGCTATTAAAAGGCTGAGTTATTATTTGTATTTCACATTTACACTTTATGTATCTAATTTAGTCTCGTAATCCTCACATATTCAGGGCTGGCAGGCCAATAAAGCATTCGTCTCTGTCATAAGTCAAAACTGTATATGAGCAGTCCTGCACATACACATGGATGGATGGATGGATGGATGGATGGATGGACGTTTAGCATGATGTTCATCTTGATAATGGACTTGATTAGTGCCCCTAGCTTTTACAGCCTCACCAGATGTCCTGGGTAATAGCTGTCTTATTCCACTGTGTAATTGTGCCTTTGGGACAAAGGCGTCTGGACTTGCATTGCCAGCCTGGACTTGCATTACAGTTTTCCTGGCACTCATGCAAAAAACAATCAGGGCCTGTGAATATTATCACAGGCATGGGACATTAAAACAAGTGAGCGCCCCTTATTCAAGCAGTCTGTTTCAACCCAGCTGGCAACATAAACTCACAGTAACCAAGCAGCCAGATCAGTGTAAAAGTGTGCCCCTGCTGTGACCACTCCAGCCTTTAAGGCAGCGTTGTGCGTTGGTCCGTGATTGTATGAGAAACCTAGTGCTAGGTGTATATTTGTATCTTTTCAGTGGAAAGCATGCCGATGTCACAATGACACAGTTTTCTTCCCTTTATTTATTTTTGTCTTTCTTACTCTTCCTCTTTCACCACCTTATCGCCACACTTTCCAAGAAACACTCGCACATCTGGGTAGTGTTAGCTGAGCCTTACAAAAATAAATCAAGAAACAGGGACACAAAGTGAGCAACAACAAAAGAAAGTCAGAGAAATAGATCTTTGCAATAGTGCAACTTGATGTCTGGGGGTTAAATTTGACAAATTGGAGCTCTACAGTATACTCTCTGTTATTTTATGAACCAAAAGTTTGTCAGTTCAGTTTTCTGAGTTCATGTATCCAGATTGTTAGTACAGTATTGATGCCAAACAATGTACTAGGTCTCTCATACTACAGGGTGGGCCATTTATACGGATACACTGTAATAAAATGGGAATGGTTGGTGATATTAAAGTCCTGTTTGTGGCACATTAGTATATGTGAGGGGGCAAACTCCTCAAGATGGGTGGTGACCATGGTGGCCATTTAGAAGTCGGCCATCTTGGATACAACTTTTGTTTTTTCAATAGGAAGAGGGCCATGCGACACATCAAACTTATTGGTAATGTCACAAGAAAAACAATGGTGTGCTTGGTGTATAAAAATCTACAGAATAAAGTTACGTTGAAACCAAGCACACCATTGTTTTTCTTGTGACATTACCAATAAGTTTGATATGTCACATGGCCCTCTTCCTATCCGGTTGTTCAGTGATGACACGACGAATCCTACTTCCGGGTCTAAAGTAGTCTGCGTTTAATATGGCTTTTGTGTTGTTAACATGTTTAATGTTATGTATTTTCTTCTATTTGATCTCAAAAAGCTCCTAAAACAGTCAGTGATCACTGCTGACCTCCCTCGGCTTTTATTACCGCTAATCATTTATTTAAGCTGTTTTTAAAACCTTAGGATGTAGCTACAGCCCAGCCCATGCAGCAGTATATGAATGACTAACCTCGTATTATGGATGGATTATCTCAGTTGTTCTCCTGGCTGAAGTTTGGTCCTTTTACAGCATCCTGCCATGTGATTACATTTGATCCTGACCACCGAGAACACTCACGTTAACTTTTATCGAGTGGAAAAAAAGTTAGCTTGTTTATATTATGCTAACATAGCTGTGTCGCTAGCGGTCACGTAGCACATCATTATATACCAGCTAGCCCAACTTCAGTCACCCTACAAACGTCACTGCTGTTTAGTTTTCTGTCTTCATTTATGTTGGAAGTGATAACAGAGCTGTACGTTTTAATTTGTTTCCAAAACCCCGCAGTCAGGACATGCTATATTGTATTTAGATGGAAGCTAGCGAGCTAACTCCCTGCTAACTTCTAACTCCGTTAAATGTCATAAATTCCGTTTTCATGGATGCCTGGATGTTAAACTCAATTGTTACACCTGGTAGAGCAGAACGCTGATCATTTTATTAAAGATGAAAGACTTTAGACAGTTTTTCAACTCTCAGTAATGCCATAGTGATCGTTTGATATATGGACCTGCAGCGGAGTTTAGGTCCAGACACGGCTAGTGACGTCAGACTGAACAACCAGATTGAAAAAACAAAGGTGGTATCCAAGATGGCCGACTTCTAAATGGCCACTATGGTCACCACCCATCTTGAGGTGTTTGCCCCCTCACATATACTAATGTGCCACAAAAAGGACTTTAATATCACCAACCATTCCCATGTTATTACGGGGTATCCATATAAATGGCCCACCCTATAGATTAGACCGATAAATGCTGATTAAAATTTTAAAGAATATAAAAATACCAAAGTATACTTTTTTCGTAATAAAACCAACTAAATATAACTTAGAAGGCAAGAGCAGTTTACAGTATGATATAATGAAATGGGTATTTTATTGCAAACTTTGCACATTAACGATACGTATTACACATGAATCAAATGTGAAATTCCTTCTATTTTACTTTGTAAATACTATAACAAAAATCCAGTCATGTACACTAAAAATATTTAGGTTAAAATTGTGCCATATGCATTAAAATTACATAGTGGATTAGTGCATCCATTTAAGTCCACGTTCAGGTTCTTGCTTTGTTTACACACAAATCCACACGTCAGGAAACACTGAATGGACATGAGCCGCATCTAGAAATATGATGACAGCTGGAGCTGACGTTGGGTATTTTACTTTCTGTGCAAAGCCGAATCTGTCGCTCTGTGTAAATCTGGGGAGCTGCAAAGATGATTTGTTGTATTATTCACTGGGATTGGAGCAAAGAAAAATATTACTTGATAATTCAGAAAACGGGCATTACTACCCTAAACCAGCAGACTGGGAATCTGATACCCATTAGTATTTCATGCTATGTTTTCATAGTAAACCAAGCATTAGAATTTTATACCCAACATTATAGTTCAAAGGTAAATAAAATGTCCGATTTGGTTGGTGAGTGATCCATTAGACAGTTTAACGAGTCTAAAAACATTACGGTTTGGCTGTATATCATTTTTAGCCAGAAGTCATTTATATTTCATTTAAATTGGTTTGAACACAGTTCTTATTACACTATCCAAATCTGAGAGAGATTTTTATGTGACAAAGCAAAGACCAGTAATTTATCTGTTTGGCTTGTGTTCACTTGAGTTATGTTAATATTGTGTCACTGCATATTATTTTTAATGTTTCAGTTAAAATAAGAAGTAGAATAAACTATTTTAGGTTTTCCTTTTCTTTAAATAATAAATGTAGATGTTTCATACTTTAATTAATCCAAAGGGATCATTTTCTCACATCTAAAATTCAGATGTAGTTATTTAATTGAACTGTGTTTGCGCCTTTATGTAAATAACAAATAACAAACCACGTTGTCTGTCTGTCAGG
Source organism: Aulonocara stuartgranti (assembly GCF_965226115.1). Classification (NCBI taxonomy): domain Eukaryota; kingdom Metazoa; phylum Chordata; class Actinopteri; order Cichliformes; family Cichlidae; genus Aulonocara; species Aulonocara stuartgranti. Next base: position 35,307,600 of record NC_138940.1, on the reverse strand, counting down.
TGCCTCCCCATACCCGGGCGTCCAGATCGATGAAGACTTTTGCTGCAAACTCAAAGAGGGAACCAGGATGAGAGCGCCAGAATATGCTTCCTCTGAAATGTAAGAATTCAGGGTATCATCTTTCTTTAAAAACAAAAGAGGAGGTGTTTCTACCAAATGGGATGAAACGGTGAAGAAGGCAGTGTTCCTAAGAAATAACTTGAACTAAAGTGCTGAATATTGGTCTTATCCTGTAGGTCTGATTGGAAAAATCCAAGACTTATTTCATGAAACAAAAATACACCATATAGTTTGAAGGTGTGTTTATGTCTCAGGCAGTAACCTCCACATCACCGGCCATATGTTCTCCTTTCAAAGAAAATAAGCCCTGTCATATCAGTCTGCAGCTAAGAGGAGGTCTTGTTTCCTTCTCCCTCTTTGCACTGCACCAGCAGGTCAGGGGTGCTGGATAAAAATTCTGCTCTCGGAGTTGCAGGAGGAAATATTAGCTGGTGATTCACTACAGCGGCATGCTTGGAGCTGTGAAGCGTTTTCTGACTGACAGCGGTGCAGAGGAAATTTAGCACTTAATTCAAATGCCTACTTTGGAGGCCTGACGAGGAGGTTTTTTTTTAATTCTTTTTCGAAAGGATTGGAGGATTCAGATAGACATAAATATGTGCAGGAGAACACAGAGCCCCCTCTTTGGTGTCAGTTCTGTCAGTTCGTAAAGCAGCAAGTGAAACTTTTTTTTGTGATACGCCTCGTGTAGTCGCTCTGCAACTGATCCGAACCCTGCAGAGCTCTGCAGCTCTCGCTGAACACGTGTGCATATGTTGTGTCTGGATTTCATTTAACACGCCTCACTTACTTAAAATTCACAAGTTGCATTTTTTTTGAAAGAATAATGCTGCACGTCCGCTTAGTAATGATATGCTATCAAAAGCTTCAGAATGTTGCCAAGTAAAGGTAACTGGATTAATCTATCAGCTCTGCCTGGCCATGATTGGAAACGATTCACTCAATCTAATCCAGACCGTAGATTTCAGTTAGGGCACATGATCTGTAGATGCAGACCTACTGGTGCCAAAAATCCCTCATATTTTCCATCTCAGTTCAGTTAGCTCATTGTCTAAAATAGTGTAGGGTTGACAAATTACATATTTTGCATTTTTATGGCTGTGGGGCCTGCATGTAATTTAAAGTTAAGATAAAAAAAAACCCAGTTAATATCACTTTAAATAGGATGCACAGGAATTCATGCAGAGTCATTGGGGTGAATTATGGTGATCCCCGTGAGATTTTTACAGTTGATCTCTAATCCCAGGTTATGACACCTTGACCTTCGTCCCAAACTCAGAATATAAGAATGATTAAAACCACATGAGGTTTCAGGGAGCGCCATTTAATTTGTGTTCTCACAGCCCTGATTCATCAGGAATGTTGTCTCCCGCCTGCTAATAAGATCCCCCGTCCTGATGCATTGCGCAAGAATTTAAACAGAGTGGGAGCACAATAAATAGGATGCTCATTTCCCATCCTACTGCATTTGCCCAACCGGATGAAGTAGTTCACTTCTTCAGAATCTTTCCCCCTCAGAAACACCAGACTCCCTCAAGACCTCTAAACATGTGGGCCTATGCTATTTATTCTCATTACGGACCAGCCAGGAAATGTGGTTTAAATTGTGCAGTCATACAATGTGTCTACTTCCTCCTCAATGATATGCATGAGGGCTGTGATCATGCTCCCTACATCCTGTCACTGTTAAGAGGGCTAGCACCTGGTAGAGTGCACTCTGTATTAATCAAGGTGGGAATCCCAGTATCTCTGCTTCTTCGATGCGAGGATATTGGGTTGATATACCAACAGACCAACTGCTTTTCCAACTCCTAAGACCTGAGATTGACTAAATATAATGGCAAAATGTAATAACAATGGCTATGTTTACATAAAACGTAAGATCTCTGGAGGGAATGTGGTAGCTGCTGTAGCTGAAAGCAGAAAAGGGTCTGCCATTGATTGATCCCAATCAGTAGTGTGCTGTGAATATAATTTAAACAGGAGCTGAGGTGCTCTGTTTCAAAATTCCTTCACGAAATGTAGCTGGACATTGCAATGGAAAATCACATTAAAGCTCTGAGTTTTCCCACATGGGCAGAGAGGTTGACAGCTTTTCAGAGACCTGAGCGAGGCTGTGTGTTTTTCACACCCAAAACCAGAACAGAGACTGATACAGTCCCAGAGGCTCGAGATTTACTGACAATACAGAAGCGTATGTGTGGCAGTTGGTTTAGAGGTGGACCACATGTGGTTGCTCAGTGAAAAGAGGTTTGTTTATAAGTGGTGAAAGAGACAAAGAGCCACGACTCTGGAGGTCGATGTTTTTCTTCCTGAAGGTGCTACATTTTACAATACATCAACCCAAATATACCGAATGTTGTTCTTGGCTTTGACATTAAGTGTATCCATCCAGTATTTATCTTTGCTCTTTCCTCACAGATATCAGACCATGCTGGACTGCTGGCAGGGTGAGCCACAGCAGAGGCCGACCTTCACTGAGCTGGTGGAAAGGCTGGGAGACTTGCTTCAGGCTAGTGTGCAACAGGTATGATGGGCAAAACTTAACCAATTAAACACTGCAAATTATAGAGTTCACGTCTCACTGTTTAAACACCAGACTGTTCTGATCTGCCATCAGGCTTGGGCGTGAACTGAAACTGCGAGTTTATGAGGATATACCAGAGATTTATTGAAGTGTTTTTACTGAGAAGTGTGGATATATTTCAAATTAAAATCCCCACATCAGGGAGGATTTCTGACCATGTTGCGGTTTTATACAAGAACAGTTTTACCAATATTAGTTACCAGATTTACAGGATGAGTCACAAGCACTGCTGGTGATTAACAGGGGGGGGAAAAAACAAAAGTTGAAGTGTTTTGCTCGCTGTAACTGAGAAGGGAAACAAAAGTCAGCACAAACACTTGGCTCTCCTTGAAATGGCACCATCGGTTGTGTAGAGGAACAACACTTCAAAACACGTGGGAAAAAAACAATGTAATTGTTAGTGTGACACATGATAACATTGTCTGGTGTCAAATGACACAGACTGTTACAAAGCTGAACAGCTCTTTGTTATGACTGGGTCAACAAAGACAAGAACAAGTCGTAATGTTTAGTTTTTTGGGCAAATATTTGACACCGAAATGAGATGAAACACACCTGAGAGTCCAGAAAACCTTTTTACTTGCAGATATTTTGACTTGACAGAACAGTGGCTATGCTTGCATTAACATTGCCTTCACTCTGTTAAAGCACAAAGGGGAAATTAGCATGAGGCTAACGGTCTGTGGCTGATCTACTGACAATGCATAATTTACCAACAAAGACAAAGCCAATTTGTTTGGATAATAACCAGCTTATTACCAAGAGAACACGAAACATTATTTACCAATAGAGCCTGAACTGTATTATTAAAGTTATTGTTACTATCCATTGTGCATAAATATGAAAAAGCAATTTTTTCCACATTGCTATGTGATGTTGCAGCTTTTTAATTAAAATCAGCGCTGTGCACACAAGTATACTGGCAGGTATGTAAGAGATGTGACACATAGAGAAATCAAGTTTTCATTGTGACTTAAAAACCTGAAACACTGCAAAACTGCTCATCCCACTGTAAAAAGTAATTTTACTCAGTTGACACCACACTGCTTTAAATCCCAACAGTAGCTTCATAATGCCAAAAGAAGGCTTTGCACTGCCACAGACCATTAGTAAATCAGGCCAAAAGTGTCCCATTAGAGCGTGATTGGCGCTGAAACTGAAGCAGCTAAGTGAAATTTTACACCTGAGTTCCCGTGCTGCTAAAAAGGCTTGGAAGACTAAATTACACTCACTCTTAATAAAGTCGCTTTCTATGGCTTGCATGCCTGCATGTGTCAAAAAGACTAAAACCAGAGTGGATCCATGCAGACTCTGATGAAGGCAGTCTGCTCGCCTGCCGTGTACGTTAAGTGCACTTGAAGGCTGTTTGTCTTCTTAACCTTACAGCCTACGTTTAAAATTGACGTTTAAAACAAAAGGCCTCATTTTTTGATGGAAGAGTAGCAGCGACTGAAGCTGATGAATGTATATTTAAGAAAGACGATTGCTTATCAGCTGTCAATGTGGATAGAAAACTGGTTAAAACCTGAACAAAACCGGACCACTTACAGTCATCAGGAACCACAAGGCATCTTTCTTTCACAGAAGTAAACAGGCCTTTTTCCATAATGTACATTACTGCAGACAGATAGCTACACAGAGGAATTACATTTCACGTCTTTGGAGGACTGTAGATTGTCCAGTTAAGTAATAAGAGACACAGATGAGGCCACATATCACATCACATCAAATGAAAACTGTTGCATTACAAATGAGTCTGTGAACGTTACTTTCATGAGAAACAGAACAGAAAGAACAGACTTTCATTACTAAAGCTTGTGTAACAAGAAGCTCGGTCATGAACTCTTCTGCTACTTGTTCCAGCTTCATGAATATGGTTATGGATTTTGGAGCCATGAGCCTGGTTTCTTTGGCAGCTCACCACAACCTATGGAAGTTTGTGTTTGTGCAGAGCGCATAGCATCAATCATAAACCTTCTTGTTTCGTTGATTTAGGAGGGTAAGCACTACATACCCATCAACACAGCCTTGCTGGCAAAGGTGGGAGACCAGACTGTTCCAGTATCGTCAGAGGAGACACGGCCAACCTCCCACCGCGACTCAGGGAGCAACTGGTAAGAAGATGGAGTATTTTTCATGGACTAGTTTTCATAAATCACACTAAAATACTCACGGACACATGTGCTTTCCTCCCTGCTATGGTACTGACAATACACAAGCACTGGCACTGGTGCTGTAAAGAGTTTAATTGACCCCTACAGGTCTGCAGACTGCAAATTTGCAGGAGTTGCCATGAAATTTTGTGCAGATTTAAATCTACTTTAATCTTGCACATGAAAAATAACATATACTTCACCCTCCACCCAACACTACACCTGCACCAATATTATTATAATATATCATAAAACAAAAAACTAACACTAAAAATAAGCAAATATAAACAAAATAAGCAAATGCAATCAAGAAGCTGAGCATAATCTAAATTTTAAATGAAAACTTAATAAATCCTAAACTATTAATGTCCTAGTACAGAAATTGGTGGACTAATCCTTTTACTTTTGAGATTTCTTTTTATTTTCTTTCTATTTTTATATGAATTTTTAACTTGAAGATGCCCCGCTGTTTCTATTCTCTGAATTATTGAGGTTTAGTAGCAATGCAAATAGATAAATACTCACTCACTCAAGATGGAAAAGCCACCTGCATCACGATGGAGTTTGTTGGCCAAATGGCGGTGGGGTTTTTATATATCAGAATGTGTTCAGTAAACTACAAATTTCTGAAAACGTTTTAAGAGATATTAAATGTAAAAAAAAATACTGCATTCTTTTTTAAGTGGCTAGCAGCGGGCGACTCCACTGGTTCCATTAAAAAAAAAAGTCAACTTGCACAGAAGCTTTATTGTGTTTGAATATTGAACACAGTAAACATTTCTTGATGAATTTATGCACTTGACCACTAGTTTCAGTTAGTGTGCAATGTCCCTTAATTTTAATAGTCCAATCCAAACACAGTGATTTGAGCTGAAGCTCTAAAACTGGAAACCAAATCACAGTGGCTTTGTCCCTCTTTCATTTCCAGTCTGTGATAGACATTCAGGGTCTAGAAATGTTGTTGTTCCCCAGAATTCCCGTCTGTCACCCCTGTGAGTTTTAATGTCTTCCATTGAAATTTAGAAGAAACATTAATTCCTCCTTCAGGATTACATGTGATAACTTTCCCTCTCTTATCTACTAATGCAGAACTGTCATCAAGTCAAACTTTATATTTGTCCAATATTCGGTTTTATGAATTACAGCCCCACAGGGCTGCTAGATTGGCTGCAGTCTCTTTTAGTCTTCTTGGCTCAAGTCTGTTGCACTCCCCAGTGAACTTGTTAAGTCATTCAAAGGAAATCCATCACCTTGTCCTACGTACATGTAAACCAATCCTCAGACTGTACAGGCAAACAGCGCAGAGTCTGTTTTGCGAAGGAAATACCTCAATCGTTTTTTTAACTGAAAAATATCTAAAACAATTATTGTTCCCATAACGTTCAGACTAAACTCAACCAGGAGAACGTTTAGGTCCAACCTGAGGACAATGAGAGACCCGATTGGCATGTGATAAGAAATACACAGACGTCAGCTCGATGGTCTGCGAGCCTTCAGTGTTGTGGCTCCTGCGAGGTATTTCCTCAGAAACTATAAAGCGAGGCTTCAGGATTTATGTCCACTTAAAATAATATTTGTTGAGCTGTTGGATTTTCTCAAGTCCCCCAAGTGTGTTTTTGGAAGAGGTGCTGAAACACAGTAATGACAGCTACCCTTTAAGTTAAATTAAGCTGCTGTTTTAGCCTCTGAGCATTGAAATGCAAAGCAAACAAGGTGTGTTTTCAAAGTACAATGTCATAGATGCACCACATTGTTGACGCAAGTGATTAAATTCCTCTGGTTTTGTTGCTGAACTTGGCCTTTCAGCTCCAGTGTAATCAAAGGACTCTCTGAACTGAATGTTTAAAGGTGGGTTGGAGTCTTAACCCAAGATTTGTTTTTGTTTTTTTCTTCCAGGAATATTAAGATCCGTCCCGCCAGCGTAAAAACCTTTGATGAGGTTATGATGGAGGACGGAACAAGTGAGAACCACGAGGTAAATTATTAGGCATGAAATTAAACCTGAAACACACAAAATATGCACATCATTCAGTACAACTTATCCTTTATTTGATTTCAGCTCCACATTTGACTGTTACATACAGTGACAGCTAAACCTTAATGATATGTTTCAGATTTTTGACTCATAAATCCTCCTCTTACCTACTTTAGCTACATTTGGTTAGTTATAACAGAGCCAGGTTTCCTGCAGCAGTTAGATGCTATTGCTTTTATTTGCTAAAGTTAGCTGGAATTTGTTATAAGTTATAATAATTAAAATGTAAATGCATTAAATTGAGTCACATGTTTTAATTTCTATGTACAGCATTGGTTTTAAGTATTCAATCTCTGCTTGTCGATCAATCTTCATTAGGGTCATTCAGACAGCGGGATGGGCCTTTTGTCTGACAACATGAAGACACTAATGCGCTTTGAGTCGTTGGCAGGCCGACCTCTGAGCATCATGGCTCTGGCGTACGTATGCTGCACCCCTCCTCATGCCCCCGTCAGTGACAGATCAGCACACACAAACACACTGTGAGAGACTCAGAGTACCTGCTTGGAAACCTCCCCGCTGTGCAGGAATGTAGACGCTATAACTGTCTTCGGCCTAAGTTTCTTCAGCCTAAAAAAATAAGTAATTGGCCAGTTTTCCCTTTTGTCTGGAGAACCCATGCGTGAGGAATAGGAGCACAAAGGAAAAGTGGTGGGGAAAAAAGCTTGAAGGTGACAATCTGAAGGACTGACCACAAAAGCAGGCCGACGTTTGGCTGTTTTTAAGAGCGAGTACTAAAATCTCTTTGTTTCCAAAGAGTCCTGAATGAGATACCTCCCAGCCTGATTTAAGTTGTGACTCATGGCTGTCTGCTACAATCCAACACCAGGCAACAAATACAAATAATCTCAAAGGAGTGACGTAGACAAACTGCAAAATCCAGCTGATCGTTTGATGATTTAAAGATGTTGTTCTTCTAAACTGCTGTAAAGACCCGGAGACAATATGTTCTCACTTTAGAGTTTATTCTAGGAAAAACATCTGATATTGCCGAGATTTTCTCATGCAGCTCTCTGCCGGCATCTTAAGGTTTACATGTGAAGCTTGGTGACAGGGCTAATTTACAGGGTCACACCTCTGAGCTCAGTAATTACACTTTAAACCTTTTCCTATTATTCTGCTGCTCCCTGCACAGTAGCGACTATTAATACTCCTTCAAAGTCCTGTGGCTTACACAAGAGCAACAATGGTAAAGTAAACTGTTCTAGAGCAAATCTAGAACAGTTTATTGGACAAATATAAAGTTTGACTTGATGACAGTTCTGCATTAGTAGATAAGAGAGGGAAAGTTATCACATCTTTCCAATCTCTCTTAAGCTCAAGCAAAAAGCAGGCTAAAGTTGTGAAAGCAACATAAAAGCACTTATAAATTATTAAGAGAGACTGTGTAAAAAAAACTGAGACACTCTTAGCAGAGTTAATGACACTCTGAAGCCCTGTAACCTGTAACTGATTTAGAGCTTGCCAGACTTCGACAAACACCCACTCAGAGTCTCCTCTAGATTTCAAAACCTGAAGTCGAGGAGTCATTGCAGGCCTGCTTGTCCCATCAGGGCCTCGGCATGGTAGGAAAAATGAGTCCAGGCATCCAGAGAATGACTTTTATTTTAAGGGGAGGACTTCCTTGCTGGGCAACCACTCAATCACTGCCACCTTTGAACTCAGGAGGGTTTTACATGGCTCTCCCCCGCTGTAGTGCTTTGTATGACGGTCCACCTGACACTCACCCAGGCCTCACCATTCCTCCAGCCTCACTTCCCTCTGCTTATGATTGGTGCTGATTATGCAGAGAATGTTGCCTCAGCACAATGTGGTATATTATTAAGAGACACCCCAGCTCATATTCAAGCAACTTTGATTTAAACATGTGAACAGCTGGGAAACAGTCTGCTGATGGCTTTAGCACAGCTTAAAGTGACTTTTATTTCCTTTGGTCCAACTGGACCTCCTCCCTGCCCTTGGCACTGCCTAAACAACAACTCTGTACTATTGTTTTCTTTACTTTTGATGTCTAATTTAACAGGTAGTTTATTCATCAGCATAAAATTCCAGTACAGGGTTGTCACTTCCCCCCACTGGGCACTGACCCTTTAGCCCTGAGAGAGGAGGTCCGGGAACCCCTAGCAACACCAAGACAATAAGAGGCAATTACTCATATTGTAGTCAAGCAGAAAAGCTCAAGATGATTGATTGCATCATACGATTGGTTGATGGTAGCTTCACAGGGGGGATTTTTTTTTTTAATCTTAATCAAGGAATATCACAAGAGCCTCCTACTGTGAGAGCAATCAAATGAAGTTGTCATGAGGGAAGGCAACCTTGATATTAAGCACAGAGCATTTAAGTGCATAGGCTATTGTGTAGCAATCCCCACGCATGGAAACAAATTACACACCATTTAAACTTGTCTTTAATTTTTAAAAAAATTTAATCTTCTTGCTACTTCCCACTTTTCCAAATTTGCCTGATGAGGTGTCCCATTATTCACTGATATGACTATGTTTTCTGTAAAAGGTCATAAATGTTTGTCACCATTTTCCAAAGCCAAAACCAACCTTAGTAATAGGAAATGTACGGAAAATCTGATTTCTTAAATAGTTGATTAAAACTCATATCGTGGTTAAAAATGCGGTTTTAAGGAGCGGTCCTCGCCAACAGCGAAGAGAAGATGCTGTTAAGAATACATGCAAGCAAGAAAAGCTTTATTCTTATAGCAAAATTTAGTACAGTGCACTGCACAAAGTAAAAGCTACCATGGAGATGTAAGGCACAAAACTGTATAGATAGATGTACACAAGTAACCAAATACAAACAAGTGAAAAAAACATCCGGTTTTTTGGGGCAAACGTTTCCGGCCACGTTCATTTTTTTTCATTCATGTATGAACACAGATAAGAAGAACCACGCCCAATCGTAGAGGTTTAAATTTAATCAGTAACTTTGAGTTGAAAAACATATTTAGAGGTGTAAGCTTATGACAATAAGTATGTGTAACTAACGAGGTATATCTCTGTGTGGCTTCAGGATGAAGGCAGCGAGTAAGAGTAAAGAGTCCATGCTGTGTGACGCAGAGAAGGAGAAATACCAGCCCATCGTCCCCCCTCTGGACTTCAGTCTGGACGACTCGTCTCTAGACGCCAGCCTCGAGTGTCACAGCCCGCCGCCTGACTATAACACCGTGGTGCGCTACTCCACCCCTCCTGTGTAACCTCCCGTTTTGTCCCTGGAGAATCTGAGAGTGACAACCTCAAGGCCTTTGGCTTTGCCCTCCTCTGTTTTGACTTGAGTGTGAAATACGAAAGGACGCTCATGAATCAGCTTGACCGTGATTTTTTTTTCTTCCTACTTCAAGGAAGGCTGTTAACTGGTGACTTCTCTCCAGTTTGAAGGCAACATTAAAGCTGCTGGTCCGGTCCACGTTCACTGTAATATGGCAAACAGCTAAAAACAGGCTCAGGTATTTCTTTGATCTACTGTGAAACAAACCGCAATGATTTCACTTTGAACAAGCTACAGCGTTTAGAGATGAAAAAGCCTTAAAAGAAAAGAGAGAGGATTCCTTAGACCTTTCAAATTCAGACCAAAAACCTTTTTAAAAAAAAAAAAAAAAATATATATATATATATATATATATATATATATATATATATATATATATATATATAGGTTAACTTTATTGGAAAAAATAAAAACTGTAATTTGTGAAACTGTTTTTGTAATCCGGCTCCGTTGTCTCATACGAATTTCGTTTTTGCTCAAAACAAAAAGCAGAGAGTGGAGCGCATTAATTATGAACAGTCTCTTTTGAGGTCATGGCTCCTGTGATCTCATCAAATATTCAGCTCAACTAACTCAGGTTGACCAAGAGTGATAGAGAAGAAGGGTACTCTGGATCTCTCTTGGGTTTCAGAAAATCACAGGTTAATGGGGGAAACAGGGTAGAGCTGAGAGTAAGAACAGACAGCTTCAGATTTGACAGTCAGACTATGGAGCCATTAAAGTTACCTCCTTTTCCACCCAGGTATTAAAGAAATGATTTTTCATTTGAAGTTAGTCCAGCTAAAAACAAAAAAAAGCGTATTTTTCTTCTGTACAGACATAGTTAGAAACATCATAGGAACAGTTTATTCAAGAGACCACTAGTTAAACTAATAGAGTATTTATAGACTGAAGACACTGTAATCCAGCTCTGTTGTTTATATACATTCATATTTTAAGTTAACCAAAGAATTTTCCAGCTCAGTCTTCCTGATATCACCATGCAATATCCTGGTGTTGAATTCCAGACATTATATGCTGTTTGTGCTACTGTGTTCACTGATAATAACGCTGAGGGAACCTGCTTCTGCATCTTGTTGTAGTAAAGCTTGTGGTGCGGGCTATCAAAACTCTATGTGTGTGAGAGAGAGGTCAGCTCAGTGCGTAACATCACCAATGTTTAAAAGCACATTGAGCTTATTTTTATGTTGTGATACAGCACACACACCCCCAGTGGAAATGCAGCTAGCTCATGCCCATTAACCACTGCAGAAACAGTGTTTGTCAGCGAGTAAACTAAAGTGAATATTTTGATCCTTTCCTGATGCTGTTTTGTTTGTGTAAGAGGAGAGGAAGTTATTATGCACTGATGCTTTATATCAAGTATATGGTTTTGTATTTTTAAAGGTGTATTATTAGGAACATATGTTGAGAAACACATGTTTAAAATTATTTTTTTCTTTTTTGTTTGTTTTTGTTTAAGTATGAATTAACACTTCTGTTATTTGTTGCATTATTTCATGCCAGTCTAACATCATCATTGCCGTTGATTATGGAAATAGCTATCTATGTCAAGCTTAGCCTCTACTTTAACAGTATTAATTATCTCAATATCTGATCAGTTTGGGTAAATGTTGTATTTTATCTAATGTCTTTGGAAAAGTCATGACTAATGCTTGCAGCAGCTCAAAGCTCCTTCCAAGCTGCTTCTGTGTTGTAGCGTAACAAGTTGTATTTTAGAAAATTATGTTCCCCAACACTGTTAACTGAGTGTATGAAGTGAATAAATAAAGATCTATATATTTATACATTACTTGAGGCTTGGTTCATATTTGCTTGAAATATGTGGAAAAATGAATTATGAATCCCTCCTCTGCACATGTCCAAACTGTCTCAGTCTTGCGTCTCTATCTTTGTCTGAGCTATCACACTTATATACTCATGTCTAATCCTCTACCTCTGCTACTTGCAGCTTCACTATCACACTTCACTATGCCTCCCTTTCATTCACACACATGTATTCTGTTTTGTGTCTAGTGACTCTTCTCTCCAGATCATTGCATCACCCTATGTGAAATGACTCATGATGCGAGTGGGCGTTAGGGAGCCTGGGAAGGGATCTCCAAAGTGGATTGTTGGTGGCACAGCTTTTCTTTCCCTTCTGCCTTGGATGGAACATTTTCTGTCTGGTGTTGCAGGGTCCTGATCCCGCTAAGGTCCAGAATAGGACTTAGGATACTGATTATGTTGTCATTTTACTGAAAATAACCTAAAAATTACAAAAACAGTCTGTTTACTTAGCCTGGCAGGCCGAAGGACACAGTCTCAGCTGAACTCTGGACACACATACACACACGGGGCAGATGGCGGGTCGACTGGACCAGCGCAGACATGCTGCAGGACCGGATGCGCTGTCTACACCGGCTCTCTCTTACCCTTTACCCGCCCCTGTTGCTTGTCTTGTGTTTCTACGGTGTATTGACAGTCATGTGCTTTTTGTGCTGGTTTTTTTTTCTGTTCTCAAACTGTTCTCCCATTAGGAGCTCAGTCTGAGTGGAGTTTTTTTCCTCCTCCTCTCACCTCATGTTATGTATTTTCGTTGTCTTTTCCTATCAGCCTACCTCTCTGACATGTCTTTCCAATGTGATGTTTGTGTAAAGTTTGGTCAGAAGGTTCCTTTGTAAGTGTGCATGCACAATTGGTGTGCTGCCTGCTGTAACCCATAATTTCCTTTGGGATTAATAAAGGATTCTGATTCTGATTTCAATGTGAGAAAAGCAGCAAAAAGCCTACCTGTACCCTTGCTACTGATGCTAACAGCAAGGAGTGATTTTGTTGTTTCACACTTAGGGTTGCCAACCGTCCCTTAAAATACGGAATCGTCCCGTATTTCGAAACAAAAGTACACGTCCCGTATTGAGCTAATAAGGGACGCACTTTGTCCCGTAATACAGTGAGAATCAAAAGTAGTCTATAAATGTTTATGGAATCAACGCTTTGTTTGAAAACATAATTCCCAGCCCCTCTCCTGCTTTGTGACCAATGAGCTGACAGCACACTTATGACAATTCGAGTATGACAATTCAGATTACCGCTCATCTCATTGGTCGAGGAAAGGTCGCTTGCGGAGAAAATACCGGAAGACAACAGATGACCACAACAAGAAGCATGGCCAACAGGGGAACAAACGCCGACTCTGCGGTGCAAGTCTCGGACGACAGTACACCTAAAGCTGGGCAGACACTGTGCGATTTTTTTCAGTCACGTTATTCAGCTCCTGCTCAAACTGCACGATTGACTCGCAGGGGTTAGAAGTTCGTATGTCACGATGTACTCTCACACTATACCGCCCGATGCTCTGATGCGACCTGAGTGCTCACACTGTGCCTCCATAACATGAAGGTTATAACAGAAAATCTGTCGCTCGCTCTCTCTGTCTTTCACTCACACAGACACAGCACCACCATCAACTTTGCTAAATTGCTAATGAAAAACATGATCAGGCAGCTGTGATTGAGCAGCGATGTAAATCCAACTATTTTCACGGTTGTTGTGGTCGTGATAATTTTGTGATGCCACATCGAAAAGGCTCGGATGAGCTTTCCAAAGTTCTACAAGTTGTGCCTCCATCGCTTGTGTCCAGATCACACGCTGCACAGCCGTGCTGCTCCGTCTTTTTCACCAACGTTTACGTTTGCGCGCGAGCAGTGTGAGCGGCTCACGAGCGATTGATGATCGGGAGCTGGTCGTGAGGTGTTAATCACTTCTCGTTACCCCACGTATACTACACGACGCACGATGAAGGCCAAAATCGGTCCGATCACTCAAAAATCGGCTCAAAATGGGCCAAAAATCGCACAGTGTGAGCCCAGCATTACACTCACACAGACACACACACCACCACCATCAACTTTGCTAAATTGCTAATGAAAAACATTGATCGGGCAGCTGTGATTGAGCAGCAATGTAAATCCAACTATTTTCACGGTTGTGTGCCTCCATCGCTTGTGTCCAGATCACACGCTGCACAGCCGTGCTGCTCCATCTTTTACACCAACGTTTACGTGTTTGCGCGCGAGCAGTGTGAGCGGCTGTGGTGAGACCCTCACGAGCGATTGATGATCGGGAGCTGGTCGTGAGGTGTTAATCACTTCTCGTTACCCCACGTATACTACACGATGCACGATGAAGGCCAAAATCGGTCCGATCACTCAAAAATCGGCTCAAAATGGGCCTAAAACCGCACAGTGTAAGCCCAGCATTAGAGCAGCAATGTTTGTTCCCCTCAGAGAAAGGGAAGAATGGGAAAAGGAAAACACCTGGCTGGAAAACGTTAATATGGGCATGTGCAGTGAATATCAGCACTATGTGGCCAGAAGTGTGATAATATAATTTATTTTGTGTAATAAACAACTGCAAGGATAGATGATTACAACAAATTGATGACTAATACATAAAAGTAATACATAGATGAATAATGATGATGAGTTAAGATGCGTAATCATGGGAACAAGCGGGTTTACAAACAGGAGCAGCTGATTAGCATTAGAAAAGCTGAAATAATACCTCAACTGAAGCCAACTGTACTAAATGCACTAAATGTGCACTGTTACAAGAATATTTTTCTTTCTATTGTTTTCTATTATTTTAAGTTAAGCAGGACAGAGTTCTTTTAAAGAAAGATTTACTTATATTCTCAAAAGTTAAGCATGACAGGCTTCTGTTTAAGAAAGAGACCTGTTTTATTGTGTTAATGTTGTCATTTTGAGCTAAAAATAAATGGCTAAATGATCATTTGTTTCACATGTGTTCATATCACAAAGAATAGAATATGCATCTACTTAAATCAACTTCAAGTCAAATGGTTAAAAAAATAATTTCACACACAAAAAAAGAGCTAGAAAATTCACCACACTGGGAAGGGTGAAGACAACTGGGTCGCCCGGCCCTGGCCACGAGGTGTCCCTTATTTATTTTTCAGGGAGTTGGCAACCCTATTCACACTGTTTATATAAATTTTAGGAGCAAAGTTATTTTAGTAATTCACAGGAAAACTAAAAACAGAAAGCACAGAACGTGTAGGAGAAATAAGTCTTTATCTTGATGAATGACCCCTTTGATTCAGATTTATCTACTTACTGCTTGGGCGGTTCCCAGTCTCTGCACTGGGAACACTTGATGTCATTGTTAGTCCTTACCCTGCGTATTTACTCAACAAATGGGAATAATTTCAACGGAAATGAAATCTGAGCTTGCAAACTTTAATGAAATGATTTATATTGAAATACTCATGCATCCTTCTGCCAGTCTTGTCCTCTTTGGATCGTGAAACACTCACTTCCTTCCAGGGACAAGGTGTCGGCAGCCTGTCTGTGCACCGGCACAATGCCCCTCTGAGCGGAAAAGGAAGGACCTTTTAATCATCCTGGTCACGACTGGAGGACGCCACGCACCGGCCTTCCTATGGGACCCTCTGGTTACCGGTAACTGGGCGTGTCTGACCACATGCCACAGGCCCTTCGCTGTCTCCTCGTAGGATTTGCTGTTTACCATAAGGTGAGTGAGTACCCAACGTCACACCCAAACACATATCAACAACCTCCGATGTGGACTATTTCCAGAGATTTCCCAGATACAAACAAACAAGGGAAGGATGTTGAAGGGGAGGGTATTCTTCACTGTCATGTTTTTTTTGTTTTTTGTATCTGCAAATTCACACAGTGTTTTTCCATACAGGGACAAGGATGAGACACTTTTCCTTTGAAGCCACTGTGCTGGGAGTAGAGCTCCACAGAGAGGCTGTTAAACAACTGACTCATTTACATTAAAAAACAAGGATTACTTAAAATGCTTACATTTCCTAGCAGTGGATACCACAACACCTGCGACGATTCGTCATATTTCTGCACATTTGGTGTCCAAAACAAACCCGGTCTAACCTTTTGTGCATATTACCACCCTGCAAGACAACAAGTCACACCCTTGCATTTAGGAATGAATAAATGATGAATCAAAGGGGGCTGACAAATGTTGCACTGAAGCAGAAAAGAATTCGAGTGAGATGTTTTTCCTCAAAAACCCATAAAGATAGAACATGTTAGAGCATAAATCAGATGGACTATAAAAAGTAATGCAAAGTGTTTTGGCTCTAACTAAACTCATTAAGAACCGAGTGAAGTCCTTGTTTGATTGGATTATTTTGAGTTGAAGTTTATGGATTTGAAATCTGCCTATCAGATGAGGAGAAAATTAAAAGTTAATAGATTAAAAAGGGAGAGCATCAGAGGGATTTCCTGCACCAGGTTTCTCAGTGAAGTCTTAGAAACCTTCTATATAGATTATTCATTTTCATTACTGTACAGTGTGGACTGTTTACGTTTCCTTCATTTAACAACTGCATTCATACTATCCATCCACCTTCCTTGACCATTCCCAACAGCCTCTTCCCAAAGCAAACACAGCAGCAAAAACTTTCCATTAATCACTGAAAAACGGCCATTAATGAGCCCAGGGAGCCTCTGAAACTTTGCCAAAAACATCTGTGATACAGCTTCAAATCCTATCATACACGATTACAGGCAGCTGACCAATCAGCAGGTTAAACCCCTTCCCACATGAATGCCATTCCCAGACCCCTGCTCGAGAAGGTGAAAGGTGGCGAGGCCTGTCCACGCCTCTCACCTAAATGCAGAACAATAAGCCGGATACTGTCCCCATTTGACACCCAACTTTAGTCTACCTTTAATGAGCAAAGTGAAAAAAACAAGCCATCGGCTAAATAAAGACTTGAGCTTCAGGTCCTCTGTGGTTCAGAGGGCAAAAGGAAAAAACAAACAAGAGATCAGCATCAGGTCAATATATGGCCATGTGCAGCAGGTATGGGAATGTTGAGATGTTGATGGTGCTGCATTGGAGATGAAGAGCGATTACAGCATAGGTGTGGACGTATTTCTCAGAAACTTCTCAAATTGACAAAAACAACAAACAGTGAGGCAAAAATAGAGCCACTTAGAAGGTTCTGTGTTTCCTCGCCCCGCTTCCTCTAACCACACATGGGCAAAAAGCAGCCAGAGAGCAGAACTGGATGTTCTGAAAACAAAACAACCTCCCCCCCAAAAAATCAAAAAAAAGTATTCTGTTTATGGGTCTGGGTGAATTGCTGGAATTAGTCTGCGTTGCTCCAAAGAGCCTGTTTTGCCTGGTCATGGACTGTCAGTCATGCTTTTGGAGGCTGATCCATCCTGCTAGTGTTTGAGTTTGTGTTTGTTCTATCCAGGTATGATTTTACTGCATGACAGTGTGTTTGGTATCATTGTCATGCTTGTGACTGTCATGCATTAAGCTGTTGCCCATCAGATGCTTTCCAGATGATATTGAATGGTGGATTAAACTCTGATGGTACTTTTCTATGTTCATAATTCCATCAATTTTGACAAAAATTGATGGAATTATAAATCATGACACAACCTCTACCATGTTTTACAAATGGCTTCCTTTTTTTTTTTTTTTTATATTCTTTATTTCTACAATATTACCTCATAAAGATGATTACAGGCATTAATTAACACAGTTTACAAGAGAAAAACGAAACAAAACAAGAAGAAAGAAAGACAGATAGAAAGAAAGAGAAAGAAAAAAAAAATGAAAAAAAAATTATATATATATAAAATAAAAGGAGAAAGCTCTGTCGGGAGTAAACAATTAACTAAATTGGTGGTTTCAAGCTTTAAAGAGAAAATTCGGTTTATAGGTATTAACGTATTGGACCCACTTATCCCAGCACAGATGGAACCAGGCCATCCTGTCATTAACATGAGCTGTTACTTCCTCCATCCTATATATCTCTAACGTAATTTCCCACCATAATGACAAAGTCGGTATGTCTTGCGAGGACCATTTCTTTGTTATACATTTCTTACTTGCAACCAATAAAGCTCTTAACAGACATATGTCATTTTTGGACCAGTTCTGCGGTATACAGCCAAAAAAAATTGTCTTCATATCCTGAGGGAATGTACAGTTAAAAATGCCTTGTAATATACCATGAATGTCTTTCCAGTAAGTCCGTAGCACAGGACAGTCCCACATAATATGGGTGTGATGGGCTCCTTGGTATCCACAGTTTCGCCAGCACACGGGAGGATTCCCATCATAGTGAGCCTTTTGACATGGAGTGATAAAGAACCTTATCAGAGTTTTCCATCCGAACTCCCTCCAGCTTTTGGAGGAAGTACTCCTCCATTGCCATTCCCACATCTGAGTCCATTCTTCCCTAGAAATACACATCCCTCCCTCCTTTTCCCATAGCATCTTCACATAATCAGTTGAGTGTGGAAGCTTATTCATAAAAAAATTGTACCAAAAAAAAATGAGTCTTGTGTCAACATCCCCACTGTACGCCTGTCTAAATAAAGTTACCAATTCCACGTTAGTATTTGACATCTGACCGATTGTTGTCTTTATATAGTGTCTTATTTGCAAGTATCGAAAAAAATCCTGTTTTTCTAGATTGTGTCTCTGTTTCAGCGTGTCAAAACTAATAAGGTTCCCATCCTTTATCAAACTATCATATGTAGATAACCCTTTAGCAGACCAGCTTTTAAAACGTGAGTCCAATTTATTCGGGGCAAAGTCAGAATCATATGCATACCATTTAAATAAAGCCAAATCCTGTTCAAGTTTGAATTCTTTCACGACTTTTCTCCATATATTAAGTGTGCACGACACCCAGGGGTTATGAATCTTGTCAATATATTTTCGAATATTCGAGTCCATCAGGACAGCTTGTATTGGGGAGGAAAACATATTCTCCTCTATAGTCTTCCAGTGTGCTTGGTAGCTTGTATCACACCAATTAACCACCGTTTTCAACTGAGCAGCCCGATAATAATTTTTTAGTGATGGCAACCCCCATCCTCCCACCTTCTTATGTAATTGTAAAGTTTTAAAACAAACCCTCGGCCGCTTCCCCCCCCATATAAACCGCGATATTATTTTATCCCATTCATTGAAACGACTTGGATCAATGGATATTGGTAGTGTTTGGAATAAATATAATATTCTTGGCAAGATGTTCATTTTAATAGATTCAACTCGTGAGTGTAAAGAAAGAAAGGGGATCATGTTCCATCGCCTAATATCACCCACTATTCTCCTTTGTAGAGGACCAAAATTCTCCTCAGATAGTTTAGTTAAATCCTTGGGAATAACAACTCCTAGATATTTCAATGATTGTGCTTGCCAATTCATTGGATATTGAACAACCATGTGAGCTGGGGGGTTGTAGTTATAGCTGAGAATTTGAGTTTTAGACATATTAATTTTATTTCCAGAGAGTTTCCCAAATTTTTGACACAGATTCATCAGCGAAGGCAAGGAGTTAGTGGGCTGATCTAAATAGATCAATATGTCATCCGCATAACAAGCGAGCTTGTGTTCCTGTCCTGCAATAGTGATCCCCTTAATGTCTTTATTTTGTCTAATTGATTGTGCCAAGGGTTCTAAGTACAATGCAAACAGGAGCGGGGACCAAGCACAGCCTTGTTTATTTCCTCTCTGCAGAACGAAGCTATTTGAGAGAGAACCATTAACTTTAATTCTTGCGGTGGGGTTAGTGTATAGTGTCCTCACCGTATCAACAATTCCCTTATGTAAGCCGAATTTATCCAGGACTTTATATAGAAAGTCCCAATTTACAGAATCAAAGGCTTTTTCTGCATCAATACTCATAAGCATGGCTGTACTCTTAGATGTCTGTATCTGATGTATTACATGAAGAGTTCTACGTATATTATCCTGAGTCTGTCGTCGTCTTATAAACCCCGTTTGATCATTGCTAATTAAGTCAGGTAAAAATTCTTCCATTCTCCTGGCCATTATCGAAGTAAACAATCTATAATCTATGTTAAGGACAGAAATAGGTCTATATGAGCCACACTCCATTTTGTCTTTCCCTTCTTTCGGAATAACCGAAATAATTGCCTCCTTCCAACTCGGTGGAATTTGCGCTGTTTTTAACACACAGTTAAAAGTAGTAAGTAGTGTAGGGATCAAGTCCTGTTTGAATTCCCGATACCACTCCGCGGTGTAACCATCGGAGCCTGGTGACTTATTTGATTTCAGCCTATTGATGGCATTCATAAGTTCAGCTTCCGTCACCTCCGCTATCATCGTTTTATTTTGTTCCTCGTTAAAGCTTGGTAGGCATAAAGAGTTCAGGAAGTTGTCCATTTCGTGTTCAGCCCCCCCCTGGGACTCCCGCATATAATGTTTTATAAAATGACTCAAATGGCTTCCTAAGGACATTCTGTCCATCTGCTGTGTGTGTGCATTGCAGAAGACCACTTTATAAAAAAAAAATCAAACAAAAGTCTGGCTCGTATCATTGGTCATTCACGATAGTGAATAAATAAGAGATTTTAAATGTTAATACAACATTTAGGTATGTTGTGTTATATAAGTAATCCTGCTTTTTGTAACCTCAAAGACAGACACAGTCTGAAAAAGTCAACAGAAGGTTCCTGTTTTTGTAAAATAAATAAATAAATTACACAGGTTTATTTTACAGAATAAACGTATTGCTCTTACCTTACTTTATACAAGCCAATATGGGCCTGTATGAAATGAAGGTAATGTAAAAAGCTGAACCATCACAATCAGCAGGATACATCCTCAGTGACTTGAAAGATTTTGGCACAGTGATGCAGTGGTTATCGCTGTGGCCTCACAGCAAAAGGTTCTGGGTTAAAAAAGTGTCTGGAGACTTTCTGTGTTGTGTTTGCATGTTCTTGCTGTGCCTGTATGAGTTCCTTCGGGGTACTCTGGCTCTCACAGGCCAAAGATATGCATGTTAGGTTATGGGACCCTCCCCATAACCCTGAATTTGACAAGTGGTTAAAAGGTAGATGGATAGATGGCCTGAAAACACAGAGATATGCAAAACTTGCATGACTGTACTTTCATACTGATACTAATATAAGAGGATAAGTCTAATTTTTTACCATTTGAGAGTGCAACAGGGTCATAATTTCCCGTCATTAGGACTGGTCTTCAGGGGAACGTTAGTATTTATACAAAATTTCATAACAACCCATTTACTTGTTATCTGGAAATTTCATCCTGGACCGTTACCGAAATCTCAAACTACAAAAGAGACAAAGGAACAGTTAAACATGTCAAACGTTTTAAACAAAACAAACTATCCATGTCCTCTGGGTGGAACATTTATGGTAATTTTACCCACATAACCCCAGTGCACATATGTAGTACGTGTATGAAAGGAGACCAGAGTTCAGTAAGAATAATAAGTTCATCAAAACCACCACAGAGCAACAGGGTGGCCAACAGAAGTCCAGAGAGAAAAGATTAAAACCACAAACATTCAACTGAGCTTCAAAATAAAAACCATCATGTTCACATTAATTATGCCACTCTGATCGCTGCATTTTTCTCAGGCCCCCCCTAGTGGTGGAGGACTCTATACAGCCGAAGGTGCTGAACAATGGGGGCAAGTGCGCTTCACTCCGAGGGTGGAAGGCTCAAGGAACAAGCTGATGCACTGGTGAACTCAGAACAAGACATAAGCTCTGCACGCCTCTTGTTTGCACTGAGTTACACAGAAGCATGAGATGCTCAGAATCCCGGTCCTATCTGATTTAGATCTGTTTTCTGTTTCCAATCAGTGAGCAGAATGACTGAAGGGGAACACATGCTGCGAATAAAGCAAACATTGTGCATTTTTTTTTCTCTTTTTTTCTTTTCTCCACTGCCAGGATGCCAGCCTGTCACATTCAAATTTAAACTTTCAAGCTTTCTGATGTTTTCCTAGAAATGTGTTTTTCAACTATTTAACTATTTTTACTTGATTTCCAAATGTTTTTAGTAATGCAGAACACATGAATTACTCAACCCGACACAAATGTATTTTTTTCGTCTTCTTTTCTTGTCCTTTTTTTTTTGTTTGTTAATTTCCTGAAGTTCTTGAAAATGTTTCCACATGACACATATTTCCCAGCAGTCCCAGTGGTGGCAGCAGGTGCAAACACCATCTTTCTCAATAAAAGGTCCTAGTAATATTTCTTCTTTAACATCAAGTGATCACCTAGTGAGTCGAAATCCTAGATAATGTGACAAAGGTTGTTAGCCATACAGTAGCACAGAGGTTTCTTCCTGTAAAAAGGGAGTTTTTCCTTCCCACTGTCGCCAAAGCGCTAAATCATAAGGGATCATATGATCGATGGGTTTTTCTCTGTATGTATTATTGTAAGATCTACCTTACAATATAAAGCGCCTTGAGGCGACTCTTTGAATTGATTTAGTACAGTTAGATCTACACATAAAAAACAGGTACTATATTTAGCAAATCACTTAATTTGAAATGTTTTGTAGAGTTCTGTGGGTACTGTGGTATCTTTGGTACTGAATATTGAATAATCCTGCTCTTTTACAGTTCCAGTCTCAAAGATCATTATGGGAAGAGATGAACAACTATTACTTAGGACTAACAGCTTCTACTAAAACAACAAATTGGTAGAGACTTAGTGAATATGCTAGCTCAAATACAAAAGCGACAGTTATTTCTTATTCACATAAAAACATTTTAGATGTGAAATATACTGTTTTGTTGTACTGTAATGGATTATATGACACAAACTAATGTATTTATGTATTATCAGGAATCCAGCAATGCATGTTGTAGCTTCTTCTAATTCTCAGAGTTTAATTTTGCGTGTTCTTGCGTAAGTAAAGGATGGCTAATTGTTACTGTTGCAAAAACAACTTGCAAGAACATTTTCGTCACGTTGCCAACATTCATTCTGTCGTATCCTGAGTACATTTACTGCAGAACATGATTTCGTGCTTCCCAGATGTTTTGCGTTATAAAGGACTCAGGATTGGTTAATTTGTTTAAAAACAAAAACAAACCATCTCTCAAAATAGTAACAAGTGGTTGTGTTTTATCCCCTGCGGAGATGTGCCGTGTTAAATTGAAGACATCAATAAATTCCTGGGCTGCTTCACCTCTGACTGCCATTGATCTGCTATATTTACATTATGCCGAGCTCAAAGAGAGAGATGTGACTTTTGTTTCTCAGTTTGAAGTCATTGCACATTTTTATTGGTGACTGAGGTCAACCGAAGCAGGAAACTGGCTTCCCTTCTCTCTACTGCCATATGCAAATCGAGCTCTATCAAACCAGTGAGTAAATATTTAATATGTGCATTCCTGAAAAAAAGACAAAAGACTCATCAGACAATGAGAACATTCAATTATTATGGGTTCATTTTTAACACTTCTGCATTTTTTCCCTGTCATTAGTCTTTTAATTATCATGAAAACTATCTAAGCCACCTTGTCAATGCTGTATAAAAGCTTTTACTGCCTTTTGCTGTATATTCTATTCTATTTATTTAATGATTATTAGTACAGGAACAAGTGGCAAGCATAAAACAATGCCAATTACAACAGCAATGAGAGTAAACAAGAGCGCTGTGAGGCGTAATACATAACACAAACACAATGAAATTAGTGATAGACATTTACCTGTGAGTTTTCATTGTGCACATGCAAGAGAAGCGTTAAGACTGGAGACGTTGCATAACTCAACTGCACCATCTAGTGTTTTTACTAGATAGTTGCAGGTGTTTATCGTGTCGCACTCAGAGGCAACAAACATTTGAATGCAAACACAGAATCAAAATGAACCTGAGCTGAGATTTTGATCATCAGCACTGTAATTTACAAAGAACTATAAGTACAAAAGTCATTTAAGGGCTTTATGATAGAAGTTCTGTGGTGAAGTGGTGTTTCAGTAACGATACTGAAATATCAGAATGTTTGCCAACTAATGCTCATACCAGAAGGATTGAAACATAAAGTTGTGGGTGAGAATAAAGGGCAGAAAATAGGTCACGTTTTGTTCCTGATGTGCTGAGAGTGAACTGTGTTGATGATGTCATCCAGAAATAATGCTCTGAGTCTGTAGGGCCAACACCATGTGACAGCAGCCATGATGATAAATGAGCAGATTTCCTTAAGATAAGTCAAACTAGAGTTCCCACAGAGTGGTTCACTTCATAAATGTCACCTAATGACATGTAATTACTTGACAGCAGGACTTTTCTCACAGATTTGCAAGAACCATCAGATGCAGAATGATGTGAACCCAGTCAGATGGACATTTAAAGAGAACAATTAGGAAATAGTACTTTTTTTAAAGGAAGAAAAGTCAGAGTGTTGAAGTTCAGTTGTTGAACCTGAGATAGACAGCTTCACAGAGATTTGAAATCCTTTCTTCAAGACTTCAGAAATAAAGTCTTTTATATTATTCCACAAGAACAGAAGCCGTTTGTGCCCCACGCTTTGTTGATGCCATCTGTGTATTATTATCAGTTGTACAAATGTATTATCCATGTCTTTGTACATTGCATTAATATTATGCAGACAAGACCTTCAGTCATAGCGAGATATATCCACAGCAAGCTCATCTACCCATCCTCTTTAATAGATTTTAAGCTCCTCCATCAATAAAAGTAGTTTGCAAACTTAGAATCAAGCTGATTTCATATTTAGACATGGAGGCACATGCTGAACTTCATAAGCAATATTGAAAATAAACTAGAAATTATCGCAAAGCTTATATTTATTAATAGCAGATTTCTAAAAATGTGTGGATCAGTTGGTTTTATTGGAAGGATGAGAGGAAGAGAATGGCTGGGTTGATGGTTTTATTGGCGGAGGCTGCCCTCTTGAGGTTGTCAAACTGAAAATCAGTCAAGTTACAGCAACAGCAGTAGTTCTGTGGAAATCAACAAGAGGGCGTCATTTGGTCTGATTATAATCCAGAAAGGCCGAAACTGAAGGACAGACCAGTGATTCCAGAGCAAACAGTGCAGTGATGTAGCAAAGTGGACGCGGGTTTATGGTAGTTTTGTATGAGTGTAATAAAACACGTAGTGAACAACTAGCAGATAGATTCTTATCTGTATTTTTTTAATGGCTGTTCCTGTCTGCTTCCAGCAGTTTCTTTTTCCTTACAGAAAAATCAAAAGTGGTTGTCACTGTGTACACCTTTATTATTTGAGTGCTTTACCTGAATCCCACTAAGTAATACGCATTAGAAAAGCACATATTGATTTTTAGTCATTTGTAATGTCATGGATCGGGAAAGCCAAGAAGCTTTCTCTTACTTCAAAGTGCCACGACACTGCAGTACGCTACCCCCCTTGCTGCCAAAATGCAGAGTTAAAGGATTTCCTGAAGCAGAGCCAGCTGACTGACAGCCAGGACGCTGCACTGTGTGCAAATCACAGGCGTGACTGGGCCGTGGAGTGTCAAGAAACGACTCGATCACTCAGTAGTATTTTCTCACCATTAACCAGATGAGATTTTCACCCCCAGTTATGTTTCTGCGCTGATTAAATTCCTGAGCGACGAATTTAATCAGGCAACAGAAGGCAAGCAGCAGTTCAGACGTGTGTGTGCACACGTCACGTCTGAACTGCTGCTTGCCTCCATAAACCCGCGTCCACTTTGCTACATTTGTTACTATTTCCTGTCCATTAATCTATGATATGGGATTTTATAGAGATCTGAGTTATACAAATGGGCTTTTTGTAATCGATTCATTGACACACTAACATTAAGCAAACTTACAGAAAAATGTATGCAGAGCAGTTTGAGGGGACAGCGTTGACTCATGTGTCGCAGGCCGCTGTTTGTCATGGAGGGGGTTGCAGGAGTTTCCTTGTAACCGGAATTAGCTGTGAAGTGCGACCTTGAGGTGTGAACACGGAATACTACTTGCTTAAAGAATTAAAGTCTCATACTTTGCACCTCGTTTGCAAGTGAATATCTTGACAAATAATTCGGGGTTTACGTGTGAAGCGTGGTTGGAAACTGCTGAATCCCTGCAGCTTTGAAATCTAAATTCGATCTAAACGTTGCGTAATTATAAGATGAAACTCTAGAAATGTTGGCATCGTTACTGCATTTTAATGTAGGCAATTGCTCAGTTGCCAATAGAAAATTAATTCTTGCAACAAATGTGAGAAATGTGCGCAATTACGCATAGGCCTTTTGAATTAATGCATTTGTGAACGTGTTGCCTCGGTTTATTGCAGCATGTGCAGCTGATAGGCCCTGGTGCTAATTTATTCACGGTGTGAGGAACTCATGTCCAGGATAGGCCCACTGTCCTGTGATGACGCGCTACAGGACAGGCGCAAGGGGACAGCTCGCTCTCATTTGGATGCAAATCTACAAGAGTTGAGGAGTTGGCTGATGTCAGGCAGGCCTTAGTGTACCTTTGGTCTCTTGTCAACAGAGCCACAGCATGTGAGGCTGGAGACAGGCTGGAACTACTTTGCATTTCTCTCTGGGAACCGATTTGGACTATAAACCACAAGGATTGCTTTTTAAACAGCTACAGGGAGACAATGTCGCCTTAAAATAGGCAACATAACCCCTCAGCTGTTTTGATATATTAAAGGTTTTTCACCAAATCATGTATGTTGGATACCTACTGGATAAAGAAAGCGGCATGTATCACCAAGGGCCTGTAAGAAGATCAAGCATCAATCTGCCTCCACAGAATTTTGTTTCAACACCACAGTACCCCGACTTTACTGGATACCATCATGTGCCAAACATGGATACGCACCCACAGTCTACGGGGAGCTGGGGGCCTTCATATAGCGCCCCTCGAGAGGACTGGGGTGCTTATAGTTTGGGACCCCCTAATACTATTCCTACGCCCATGAATAACTCATCTCCTGGACAGGTTCCTTACTGTTCAAACGAGTACGCACATATGCATCCTCCGGGATCTGCGGTATTACAACCGCCACCGGACAACGTTAATGTTGCACAACTTTCTCCTGGCAGGGAAAGGCGTAATTCATACCAATGGATGAGCAAAACTGCGCAATCGTCGTCTACAGGTGAGACCATTGTGCCAAAATGCTGTTCTGTGTATTTAAGGAATAGAGAAGCTGGTTGTGCAGCAGAAATTAGTTTTTTGCGCGGCTTAGTTTCTGCGTCCATTTACGCACAGGTCATGTCATTTCAAATAATGTGTAAAATCAAACAAGTTCCATCGAAACACACCAAACTCCACACTGATGGAAAGGGTACAACCGGAAAATTGAAAAAACCACTGAAAAGAAGTTGAACGAGCAGAAGGAAACTCCGGTCCTGTGACAGTGCATTTTGCAGGTTGCTTAAATTTAAACTGTTATGAATATAAAACCTCGTTAAATCTTAAATAGGCTACTTATAAGGTCATAATTTATTTGGCTTCTGTGGAAACTCTGTTAATTACCAATGGCATCAAATGTATCCACAAACCGTTTCCATGTCTTAACTTTGATATACATGATGTTAGGATGGGCCTGACATTCTAATCCCAGACCTGAGCCCAGCAGCTCTGGCTGCTCTATTCCCATGGAAGAAATTTTAAAAGGTGCAAGGAATCGGCGCCAGGCCCAGTTGTGATGTAAATGTCATTACTGCAGGAGATGCAAGGTCGGCCTCTCTGTTACAGTGTTTGGTGTTATCCGTCATATCCAGGCAGTGTCCCTTTTTCTTTCAGCACCTCTTCGCTTTGATATGCGCCAACCTCCCTTCCTTTCCCAAGAGTTATATTGCCGGAAAAGAGTGACGTTTTTCACAGCTAATATCTCAAACGCAGAGTACTTACACGTTCACAAAAGAATGTGGATTTTATGCATTTCAGATTGAATGTATTTGGTTTACAGTAGAGCTATTTTATCCATGCCATATAGGAGTGTTTTTTTTTTTTAAATAATATCCAGACATCAGTTTAAATCTTTTAGCCGAATTCATGGTGAGTTTACTGGTTTCCTTTAGTTGTTTTTTTTTTCCACTCCTCCATAAGACCGATGACACACACATTTGTACCTGGGAAAGTGTAAAGCCATTTCAAATAGCAATAACCCACATTCAGACAGTAATTTGGATATTTACGCAGAATGAACTGAGTTGAACCCACGGGTTCTTCAGATGTCTTTCCCGTGTCTCGTGGAGGAACTGACTCGTCGTTCTTTGAAATTCAGCGCACTACAGCTGTCATCAAAGCAAGATCAAAAAGCTGTAACTGCGTATCTGTTGAAAAGACAGAGATATGTGTATTGAAGACGCAGCTTATAAAGATGCTATGCGTCGATAGACCGGTCCTGGCATGCAGCCTGCTCCGGGGGGGAAACCTTCCAGTTCAACCACTTGGCTACAAGCAGATGATCCTAAAAACGGGCAGACAACCTCTTCATGACTATGTGTTTTTTGTTTTTTCACCTTCACAGGTAAGACAAGGACGAAGGAGAAGTACAGGGTAGTGTACACAGACCATCAGAGATTGGAGCTGGAGAAGGAGTTTCATTTCAACAGATACATCACCATCAGAAGGAAATCTGAGCTGGCTGTCAACCTCGGTCTGTCGGAAAGACAGGTTGGTCTCTATTAATTACTGTTTTATTTTCTGTCCTTTTATTGATTAAAGAAACGACAATTAATATCATATAAATATACCTATATAGTAATTTCTATATGAAAGAATTATCACATGGCATAAAATATATAAATACGTAAAATAAGCTGTATGTTTACATGTGCTTCTAACCACAAAAGTAGGTCAGTATTGTCAGGCAATAAATTGTGCCTGTATTTATATTACAGCCGCATAAATTCATTATTGGACAGGGAGGGTCTGCAAATAATTTATGATTGGAAACATAAATTATTTGTAGTTATTTCGGTGATTTAATTACGCTTTGTATTATACATTTTCACATTTCTGTTTGAAATTATTCTATTAAATGCTTAATTTAGTAAATATTCAACATTTTAATGTAATTTTGTTAATTTTGTATGACAATAAATAATTCAGAGAATAAAAAATGTCAGAGTAATGCCTTACTAAAAAGATAAATAAATAAAAAATACGAGAAATGCAACAACAAATTATTTGTTATTTATTTCCTTTCAAGGCCTATTTTTACAGACCTGGATTTTATTTTATTTTATTTTTCATTATGCCAGTGGACAAAATAGAGAAAAAATAGGGAACGCCCAGACTCGGGGAAAAGGTTTCTAATTGGGTGTTTTTATTTAATTTAATTTTATAAAATAGAGAATAAAATGAAAAAGCAATTGGGTTATATATACTTGCTTTTCAGGCCTATTTTGTGGACCTGTTGATGTACACGTTATTTGCTTTGTATGTTAATTATCAAATTATATGAACAGGAAAATATTCATCAAATAATTTTTTCTTTCTTTCTTTTTGCGTCTCCTCAGGTGAAAATATGGTTTCAGAACCGCAGAGCTAAAGAGAGAAAGTTGATCAAGAAAAAGATGGGTCAGTCCGACGGCAGCAGCGGGTCTGTGCACAGTGACCCGGGTTCAGTCAGCCCTCTGCCGGTTCCGGGGTCTCTCAGTCCCACGGACATCCACGGCTCTATGTACCCTCCTCAGGGAATGAACACCTTGCCCTCTATCAGGAATATACAGCAAGTGACTGTGACTCAGTAGAACAGCTCGCCCTGAGGACGATCACACATAAGTGGGCACTCACAGGACACTTGACAGGAAGCCAGAGGATCTGAACCCAAGTCCTGAAGCACAAAGCTGCGGATAAACAGCTGCTTTAAAGCAAGGAAACGCTGGAGGCTCTTCAAATATTAGTTTTTATAGAATAGTTTTAACGAAATGGGGGGGAGAAAATCGAAGTATTTTTAAACTGTTTTAAAACGTTTGTGAGTTAATAAGATATAAATAGCTTATCTTTTTTTGTATTTGGTATGACGTGCATGTGTTTGTGGATAACGTGAGAAATCAGGGACATGCCATTGAAGTATTACACTGGACCTCGTGAAGCTAAATCTAACTGGACAAATCGTTTACGCTTTCAAGCACAGTTTTGTGAATCAATCAAACAGATGGTACGGGTAGAGAGGTCGTCTAATGGCAACTTTGAAAATGTAAATAAAAGGTGTTTTGCAGTAGATCTGTCAATTTCTTTATTTCTGAATTGTTGTGCATCTGGGATTCACAGAATAAAAACCTAACCAGGCCTGTTCACTGGTATATCAACCAGGGAATTATCATCTCAGCATGGCCTTTTATTTAAAATTTAACTGCAAGAAGTTCTAAAAAGCCAGGGACATCATCCGTGAGGCTTTTTTCCCCTTTGATGCATAATTTTTGCGTCATTTCAATGCATCTACTTTTAATTTGGAATTTTAAAAGATTTGACAAGTGTAAACATGAAAAGAGTCGGTAGCCTTGCAATAAACAAAGAGTTTGAGTGGCCTACATGCAAAGCTTGGCCTTTCAGTATGTGGCTAAAAGAATACATGTAAATGTATACAAAAGCATCAGATACAAAAGAGTTAAATGGGATTTTTAATTTCCTGATCCATTTGGACCGGTTCACATTGTAGATTTAAGCCTATGTTAGGGTGCAGTTTCATTTGTCTGGAAAAGGTCAGCAAAGCAGGTTATTGTCATTTAAAGTGAGTAGTTCAAGCCTCTGTAGCTGACATGTGGCTTATTACGGGGTGTTCCTGACTTTGACCCTCTGCATATGTCTGAAATGAGGAAGTTCATTGATTATCCCCGAATATGAAACTTTTATTCTGACATATTCTCCCATTGGAAAAATACATTTCGAGACGGGCCAAGGCACAGAATACATACAAGAACAAGAGCAAGTGGGGGGAAAGAAAAAAAAATAGAACTGGGGAATATTGGGGATATGTGAATTATCTATACTTCATTAATGATCAAATTGGGGATGGGACAAAAATTAACAGCTAATAATAAGAGTAATAACAATAACCCCCATCCTCCTTGTATACACTCATGCACACACCTGCACATACACAAATATTACCGTGGATTATTAAATACATGTATTTTTCCGGTCTAATACCAGGCCTGGTCCTTCAGGACTCAGCTGGGCGATGGTTTCTTCTCCTCTATGCACACTGTGTGGCTCTCTCGCGCGCGTGGCCTCGTGCGTCCGTGCGCGGCCCCGCCGTAGACGTCATGAGCGTCTTACTACCCAACATGGCGGACTTTGATACCATTTATGAGTTAGAAGACGAAGAGGATGAGCACGTAGTGAGCGAGGAGCACTTGCCCAGATACTGTCCGGAGCCCGTGGTTATGCGAGGGGCCGGGCACATCACGGTGTAAGTGGAGCCACGTTTGTGCTTTCTTTCTGTTTCCGGTATCGCCTGTTTAGCTGAGGCTAGCCTGCGAGCTAACGGAAATCAAAACAGTTAGCCATATGTTTGGTCGAGGGTATAGCTGTTTCCCCGTAAACCCACGTTAACGACTTTATGTCAGCATGGCAACCTAAAACTTGGCAGGCGCAGCCGTTGTTAACGTTGGTCAAGTTTACGTGAGATGCTCTTTTAGCTACAAGTCCTCATCCTTGTGTTTTGACTCGCATTACATTACCTGTCGTGGGCTAATTCGCAATGGTTACTGTAGTTTTCATAATTGTTTGTCCCTTAACTGCCTATATATGATGGAGACCTTTGCACTTTATCATGTTGATTAATGGGGGATAGAGCCCGAGGCACGTCCAACCTTCAGAGGGACTTAATAAGATGATGTTTGTCACTGTCATCGCTATCAGATCCACCCTTCATCTTCATCCTTCACCTTATGAGCTGATGCCGAGGCCAAGCTGGAAGCTTTCTTCAACTTGACACGTGGATGCTATTAAGAATAACTACGACAGAAAAAAGCCCAAATTTGAAAACATAATCAGCTGTTTGGAAGGGTGCTGTTGCTGCTAGAGGATTGCTGCACCCTGCTGATTTTATTCTGCAGAACTTTTTCAGACTCAAGTAGTCATCCTCGGGTACTGATAAGGCTGTTATCAGATTTTTAGGGATAAGTTCTGATTGCATGCCAAATATCAAGTAAATACAAGGACTTGCTGACAGTTATTTAATCAATGGACTAGCAATCATGCAGAATCCCATGGATGTGGCTCTTTCATCCTTCTTTACATCAAGAAATAAAGTAACCTCCAAGTGAAGCTGCACTGATTCTCAATTATTAATGTTTAAAATAGCAGTTTGGCTGATTCCAGTGGTGACAATCTGATTCAGATATTCCATCTGTTTGAGCCAGGGAGAGAATTAATGAAATCCTTGTCTTAACAAGGGTTACTTTATCCACTGAAGAACTGAAACAGCAGATCGATATAAAAAATACCCACCATTGATGAAGGCCATCTTATTACCCAGTTCTGCAGTGTTGGTCAACATGTGTACATGGTGACATATAAGTGCATTTTATCTACTGTTTTAAAAACAGTAGATAAAATTTATGCTTTTGCTTAAGCCTGTCAAGAGACACTGACACAAAAGTCAAGACTGTCTTTAACCCATGGGAGTGCAGCATGATCTCTCTACAGTGGGCCTATACACCATACAGAAATAGGAAACAGTCTTTGCTGACATTTTTAGTTTAATGTTGTCCTTTTTTCTGTCATAAAGTTATAATTAAAATAGGTAAATAGTGTTAAATAAGGAGCAGCTAATATATTTTAGCTTTAGATTAATTTTTGTTGTTATTGAGTGTTTGTTTTTGACATATCTGCTCTGTTTTGTTTTGTTTTTTTCAGGTTTGGACTGAGCAACAGATTTGACACAGAATTTCCCTCTGTTCTCACGGGAAAGGTACAGTTGCTTTTTAAGTTTTTCTTGCACTTCAGTCTTGCAGACTGCTTTCTGTTCAAATCCAAGTGGGAAGAATTGAGCAATTAAAGCTGCAGTGATTCCTTAGTTCTTTTGGGCTTTTTACAGCCCTAACTTCCCCAGTCCTCCCCATTCAGCCTTCCGTGAGGGGTTTTGATCTGATGGAAATTCATTATAAGTAGCGTACCACACTGCATAGAAAAGGAGCTGCTGTCCAACTCTGTAAATGAGTAAGCTGGCTATGGTGCTCAGTTGGCGCCCAGTGTTTCGGAGGGTCCAGCACCAGGTGATAAAATAATGAAATGAAGACTCTGCCGTAGACAAGAAAGGAAAGCTTCCTGGGTCAGACGCAGAAACACAAAAAGGCTGCAGGGGTAAGAGCAGGCCGAGGGAAGTGTGGGGCAATAAAAAGTACCTTCGGTATTGTGACCCAGGGTGACATGTGATGGATGAGGTCACAATTATGATGATTGAAGGGTGCAGATCAGGCCCTGCTGGGCTTTATTCTATGGTCTTTGGCTGTTTGCAAAGAGACCTTTGCATCCTGTCATAAAAGATTACGACCCCTGTTTTATGGCGTACAGGCTCAGAGAGGAATGAGCATCCATTCAAGTTGTTTGGCCGGCGCTGCCACAGGCACTGAGCTTATCTCTCCTTTGAGTCCCTCCTTGCCTTGAACAGTCCAAAGCCTGGTTAGCAAGTTGGGGGAATGTATTTAGATCTCATCTCTGGACAGCATCTGCAAATATCTACCTGTTTGGTTTTCTAAAGCTCTTTGATCCTTGTGCACAGGTTTCTTATGCATTGAGAAATCTTTTCAAGTCAACATGACCAAGAAACAATTGAATTATCCAACTTCCTTGTTTTCTGAGAAGTTCCCATGTTCATTTCACTACGTGTCCTGTCCCTTTTTCTTTAGGTAGCACCAGAGGAATTCAAAACCAGCATCAGCAGGGTGAATGCTTGTTTGAAGAAGAACTTACCTGTGAATGTGAAGTGGCTTCTTTGTGGCTGCCTGTGTTGTTGCTGTACAGTAGGCTGCAGCCTATGGCCCGTTATCTGCCTCAACAAGAGAGTAAGTCTCAAATCTCCTGTGACACGAGTTGGACAGTTTAACTCTCCCTTACATCAGTGCTGATTACTCA
Source organism: Aulonocara stuartgranti (assembly GCF_965226115.1). Taxonomy (NCBI): domain Eukaryota; kingdom Metazoa; phylum Chordata; class Actinopteri; order Cichliformes; family Cichlidae; genus Aulonocara; species Aulonocara stuartgranti. Next base: position 35,273,625 of record NC_138940.1, on the reverse strand, counting down.
GGGGCTGTTATAGCAATTGGTCTAAGTGTAGACGGTAATAACAACTTGCGTTCAATAATAATAACTGTTACCTGTTCACGTGTTAAACTGAGTAATGTGTATTTTTGTTTGAATTAACGGGCATGCCCTTTTTTCCCCTCTGTGGTCTGTTCCCGAAGACGAGGCGGTCTATTCAGAAGCTGTTAGAGTGGGAAAATAACCGACTATACCATAAGGTAAGGAGGATGGCTACAGTTCACCTGAGTAAAAGTGCTTAATTGGTCTGTGTCAGTGTGTGTAAGATGAGTATCATCGTGATGGATAAACATCATTAATCTGTTGTGTAAGTTTTAACCCGCCAGTCAGATCTGGTGCAATCTGGTACGCAGTGCCTGAAAGGACCGTGAGGTCAGCAGTAAAAGTCCATGTTAATTTTGTTTTGTCTCGCAGCAACAAATTATAGCTAGTAGCCGTGCAAAGGTATAAAGGAAGCTCTTCAGGGTGTCTGGCCACAGTTTGACCCCAGCGAGACCAGACAGTCCTTCTCTCGAATTCCCCTGACACTGAAGAGAAGATTTCCTTTGTTTGTGCATTTGTGTGTGTGTCTTTGTGTCTGTTTGAGAGTGAGGGAGATGTCCATTCATTGTATCTGTCTTTTTTCTTTTTCTTTCATCAGCTGGGGCTGCACTGGAAGCTCAGTAAAAGAAAATGTGAAAGCAGTAATATGATGGAATATGTAAGTAGGCATGGATTTCTCAACTATGCCCTTTACTGATCAATCTGCAGATCATTTTTAGCTGCTCAACTGTTTTTCGGTAAAATGGATTAATAAAAAAAACAGTCCAGGAAACAAGGATGAGCAGTTTCTATGACAAAGGACCAAAAAGGGAAGTGAAATGTTATATAAATATATAAGTGTTATTTGCAGATTATTTAATAATGACTCATTTTCTAGTGCTTTGCTAGAATGAACTGATATTTAATTGTGAATTTGTAGAAACCTTTCAAAGTAAAAAAGAAAGTTTGTACTTAATAAATGAGGAATTATTTGGTTTTTAGTACCACCTTTCCAGCTCCAACTAAATGTAAATATAAAAGTCAAGAAAAATATATGACGTATAAAGTCTGTCTGTTTATGTAGTAACTTGGCGTAATTAAATGCAGCCAAATACATTCATTGTGTTATAAATCCTCCCTTCATGAAGGTTGTGATGTGTAGTTACTGTTGAAACAGTTTTAGAGAGGTGGCGTGTGTTGTTTGTGTTGCTGCTGGTCGTCATTGCTTTGACAGGTTTTTCTTCCTATGTAACCAACCCCCGCTGATTTAAATGATTTGCTAGGCCGCATGTATGTGAGTGATCCCGCAGCTGATTTTCAGAGAAATCCAGAGAAACTCAAATCTCTTACTTAAACTTAAACTTTTGATTACTTTGTCTTTGTCTGTGTAATAAAGAGATTAGTTAAGTAACTAGTAATGTTTGTGCTCTGGTGAAAACAGTTGGATTTTAACCTTGCGAAATTGTGTTTTTCCTCTCTTCAGGTGATTCTTATAGAATTCCTACCCAAATATCCTATATTCCGACCAGACTGACGAGGCCGTTGCCAGACTGGATGAGTGGCCCTTGAATCTTATCCTTAGTGCCTTGTATATACAGTATGTTGGAAAAAAGGGTCTGCGCCGCTGTGTCTCGTGACGACCCTGTAAATCTCCCAGTACCTTGTACATTAAAATTTGCAACACTGTCACTTTGCTTTAGAGCAGATTTTGCACATTTCCCGACAGAACTACACATGTTCCCTTTGTTGCACTCTGATGTGTTTTTGTTACATGTGAGAAAAAACAAAACAAGTGATACTCTCAAAAAGTGCATTTACCCCAAAGAACCATCAGCCTGTATCCCATCTATTAAATCACTAATCCCTCGCAAAGAATGTGATGCCTCCACCTCCGTAACTATCCTTGCCTTATGTATGATTTAAAAAAATAGAAACTACATGTAACAGGAGGAGGAAGGCTTTGGGTAATTCAACAAGTCTGTAGGCTCAGATGCTGTTTGTTGGGTTTCCCCTCTTTTAATCCAGTTCTTTGCAGGTAGATGGGATGGTTGAGATTGCCTAACGTACAGTGTACGTCATCACCCCGTGTTTTGTCCTTACAAGAACCCTCTGTACATGGGAACTAGCTAGTAAGAACTTGACCTGTAAATACCATGTTAGAATAAGCTGTACAGTGGTATACCATTGTTTACATAAAGTTACTTAGCTCTTTAGTTTTTTTGCCAATATATTGCTGTACAATAGTTTTGATTATGAAAGATGTCTACGTACCTTTCTAGTTTATATGGACCTGTTTATCTTGTAAGCCATATAGTGACTATGTACCTGATGCCAGAGTTGGGACTGATTGTTGCACATGAAGTTCAGGATTTCAGACTGGAGTGGATCCTGAGTTTTCTTCCGGTGACAACAGCAGTGCATGTTACCATGCGGTTTTTGCCAATTAAGATGACATTCAGTGATTGGTCATCCGTTAAAGATGGAGATGATTGGAAGATTTGAATTTGAACTCTGCACTTCCACTCATTTCTCTCCCACCCCCACTAACTTTGTATTAATTTTGTAGTTTTGTACTTTTCCCTGTGCTGTGTTTGGTCCTCCTGAAGTGTTAGGAAGCACATGCTTCTACAGATCCTGATGTGTTGAGCTGATGGTTTCTTTGTTTCACTCATCCTTTCAAGTGTTGGTTTTGTTTTTCAGAATCTTAGTCAAAAGATTGCTGCATTGCATTGTATTAGAGTGCCTCTGGTATAGTTGAAAACCACAGAGAAGTGCAGGTTGAAATCTGTTCTCCTGTACAAAGGAGAGTTTACTGCTCCCAGTATTGTCCCTGTTACATTTTGTTTTGTAAGTGTTTATCATGGTGACCTAATCCCAATGGAGAGAAAATAAATTGTCGATTTTGAATTTAATTTGTTGCCACTTCCTTCTTTTTTCCCCCTTATGAAACCTGTGGTGTGTCATGTTGGTAGAAGCAGGTTGTGACTGACCTTGGCTGATGCACTTTGACCACAGCCTGCTGCCCCGCGATGAAAAATGTGGCTGTTTGTCATGTTTAACAAGGTGGTGAATCGTTAACTTTAACAAGACAGCCTGCAATTACTCAACATATATACAACTCAGGAATGCTGTTACCATAACGTACTGCTGCTTCCTAATGACACGGACCAGCAGGCAGCAAGCCGAACATACAGTTTCTACTGTACCTGACCACAACAAGTACTGTAGTGGTAGGCTTCACTTTGGGGTGGAGGGTTTTATGGTCCTCTGTGCTTTTTGTTTTCACATTCACAGCCTCTCCTGGTTTAGCTCGAGGAAGTGTTCAGTAACCTTTTACTGCTGCAGTAGTGTGAAGTAGAAATATCAATTGTATTGCAACATATGGCATCCTAAAAAGCCTTTTTAAATTATGAGAAACTTGGGGACATGCTACAGTCTGACAGTAGATTCCCTGTGTGGTAAATATACTGATACATTTAGGTTTTGGGGGATTAAAACATCAGGCTTTTAATGGCAATGTATATATATTTAAAACTTATTTAACCTTCACAATATAGACAGAAATAAAACTAGCACCGTAAGTTGGTGGTATGTAAGTGCTTATGAAGTGAAGATTTTGAGAGAACTGGCAAATCATAATTGTGAGAAATCACTGTTGAGGACTTCAGAGCATGATTTTAAAATTGCATAACAGGCCTGTGATAAAGCACAAGATTAAAAGGTAGTCTGTATTTTATTTTTCTTATTCTGCCTTTGTTTTACTAAGTGTTTTATCCTATTGTAAAGTGTCCTTGGGTGACTTGAAAGGCGCTCATAAATAAAATTTATTATTATTATTAATTACAATAGTTTTATTTTTTTAATTCATGGATACCATGGTTACTTTAAAGGTTTTACAGGATGGAATCTGGAAACATTGGCCACTTCAGTCCTTGTGTCCACTAGGGGTCAGAGTGAACAGGCTAATAAACCGTCCAGCCACAGACTTTCAACATCAGTAACTGTAATAACTTATTTCTAACATTTGCACCCTTCCTCTGTGAATACCGGTGTATTTATAATCCCCTCTAAACTACCCATCCATCATCAAGTATAAATAAAGGGTGGCTTGTAAAGCTGTGCCTTTACTACACTTAACCTTCCTCCCCAAAAAGCCCAAAGTGTACAGAACATTCATAACAGAAAGACGGAATGGTTTCATGATTTTATTGAACATAATGAAACGGTGGACAGGCTAATACACACATTACCTGCTGTAAATTTTACAGCCATCCATAGCTTTTCAACAGGTATCTCACCTATAAAGATGCAACAAAGGCCACCGGGAATGTGTCGACACAGATCTATCAGAGCAAGGCTTTGAATTCCCACAAACAGTAAATATTGAGAAGAACAAATAATGAGGAAAACACATTTTTGGTGGAGCAAAACATTTAAGGCAAGTATAGATTCTGCTTTGTCCTTTGATATCTACAAGGCACCTGCTTATTAAACTCGTTCATTATGAGCAACTTTATCATTTGGAAAGAAACGGAAAGATGATATACATACACATATTCAGTGAATACAGATTAGAAAGTTTTGATTAAAACTCAACGTTCGTCAAATAATCTATATTATAATAATAATAATAGCTTCTTTTAAACCAGCTTAAGAGTTTCACAACACAGGTCTAAGTTTCCTGTTAAGAGCTTACAGGAAATAAACCTGATGCAACCCCTAGCAACACAATGCTGACTAAACGCTCTACACATATTTGTTGAGTAAAGAAGCGTGATCTTTACTGTCATGATGTAGACTTCAAATATTTCTGACATTTTAAAATCCTTTAAAATTTGTTTTGTCCAAAAAAAAAAGAAAAAGAAAAAATCTCACTGCTGATATTCTCCATGTAGATGCTAATTTTAAATTAAAAATGTCAATTTAAATCAACTTAAGACTTCACTTTCCTGAAATATTTGGTGTCAGCATATTGTTAACAATAACGCAATTCAACTATGTACATATGTTCATTATCACTTAACATCTAATACCATCCACAGGCTGTATACAAAGGATAGATGCAGCCGTTGTATCATAGTCCCGTTGTGCAGACTCGAGCTGAGGGGGATAGCGGTCACCATATTGGGTTTTTATAACTGGATGTGACGAGTGAGGCGAGGATCCGACTGAAAATCCACAGGACACTCCACATTCAGTCACTTGTCAGTCACAAGGCCGGTCTGCTCTAAAGCGTTCCCTGCTTTATCGTCCTGTTTCACTCCAAATAAGAAGATAATTTACAAGATGAACTATATGCTATATTCATTAAGGCATAAAACTAGCAACTGAGATCATAAACTCATAAGGAAAATGTTTATTGAGGTTATAGAAAAGGGGGCATCTTCCCATAGACTTCTGTACAACGGGATGTCTTTTTGCAACCAACGAAGTCGTCCCCTGCAGGTCATTAGAAAGAAGGCACTTCTGCATTAGTTTCACTTTGCAGACCCTAAAGCTACATTTTTATACACAGTCTAAGATGTAATCGCTACCAAATAAAACATTAGGCAGATAAGCTAAAAATATACATACAACTTTCAAATGGGATCAGAAAGACACTCCAAAAAAACGAATCCTTCCAGTTTGTCTTTAGCACAAAATTCATGGATTGTCATCATTGTTACACGACAATATCGCAAAAAACAGTCCACCTATGGAAAATCATCTATTGTACATGGGATGGTTTTGAAGAACACGCATCTTCGTGTATGACATGACCTCAAAAATCTCAACTGGTTACATGTGGAAGGGACAGTGAGATTCCCAGTAAAGAAAGAAAGGAGATCACAGAATGAGCACGTGAGGTTTGCTATACTAGACTTCCCGGCCAGGACACCACAGTCAGCGTGACTTTATTCTTCTGTAGTTTGAGCATTGGGATGAGAGAGGAGTTGTTCATTCCCACAGTTGTAGCTCCGTTCACCGCCACTATCTCATCACCACACCTGAGAAAGCCACGGGACATTTTTGTTATCAGGGTCGGTGCCGAAAAGATGCAGGAGCGGATGATGTAACATGGGAGTCAAAATGTGGTTAACTTACTTGAGGCGTCCATCAAAGTGAGCCGGTGTTCCAGGCACAATGGTTTTGATGAAGAACGGCTGCTGCCCGTGGCTCTCCTCATAACCCCCAACGATGCTGAAGCCCCAGCTCTCGTTGTTGGTCTTCTGCAGGACGATGTCCCGGCACCAGTGCATGTGACTGAAGAAACGAGTCAGAGTCAGCTCTTTCACATAAAGCAAAAACAGCTCAAACAGCACTATGACCGTGATATAAATGATTATACTGAGTTGGCTTTACCTTGGTAATCCCAGCCAGCGAGTCCACAGCGGGGTCCAGTTGAGGGTGTCATCTCGTGAGTCTTCTGCAATGTCGAGTTCGTCATCGTTAGCCTCGGTGTCCTCCTCTGACTCCTCAGACAGAGTCTGAATGACACGAAGCACCACCTGGGACTGAGCTGTCTGAGCCTTCAGCACAGAAACGGCCTCATTGTAGGTCAGCTGAGTCAAATCAACACCGTTGATGCTCAGCAGAACATCACCTGAAGAAATACAGATGATGTTAACAAGGACAAGGCCAGTTCAGTTAAAATTATTGTTTCTGTGTTTAAAGTGATTTTTTTTAAAAACTCCAGATGTCAGTTCAACCACAGAAAAAGTGTGGGATGGATATAATATTTAAAGAGCAGCTCTTAAAGAAGTCAGAGTCAAGGCTCTATTTTAGGACATCCTCTCAGTTTTAATGGTCCTTTAGCAGCACACTGTATCCTGGAAAAGAGGCAGGAAAAAAAGAAAATTGCCCTTTTCCTGTACTTTTGTAGTGGATTTTCAAACAGAGCTGTCATTTCCAAAATCTTTACACTTATTTATTAAAATACATTGTAATTTTGTTTTCGTTAAAGGCTTAATCGATTGAATTTATGTACAACTATCTCTACAAAAACTGGCTTACTAAATGATTAATCAGTGGACAGAAAAGATGTTCAATTTATTCTGTACAGTGTTGATGGCGTCGATGGTCTTGGAGGTCCAGGGACAGCCAAAAAGGATCCCACATGACTGTAATCATGCATGCCCGTTTATGATGTGTTTAAAAATAGTTTTTTATCCTTAAAGTTACTGTGTAGCCTGTACAGATGACCCAGAGTTTAGGTTTATTAATCAAATGTAATTGACTCTTGTAGTTCTCTTTCAAACATAAATTTAACAAGTCTTACTTTGCACTTTAGTTTATAACCTCTGTTTTGTGCACTGTGTATGTGTGTGTGCACGCACACAAGTGCAACAGCATGTAAGTGAGACTATGATTGCACTCTCCCCTTTATATATATATATATGTATATATATTTTTTCTTTTTAATTTCTTATTTTATGGAATGCTAAAGTGATTTGAGCCAAATGCCCCCCTGTCAAAGTTGGCCGCCTGTCCAGTTCATCACGATCACTGGCCCTAACCCTGGTTATACATGATAGAAAACTGGCATTTATTTGAAACCCAAAAGTGAAAAGATATCATCGTGACATTTTTTGGGATTTTTACATTTTCTGACATGTTACAGGCAAAAATGATTGAGGATATCTGAAGATGAATTAAATATTGAAATAATTTCTAGCCGTTGCCCTTGGCCAAGAGAGCGTTACAAAGACAAGAACACTCTTTTTATTCCTGTGGTTTGTACCTCTTTTGATGGTGCCATCTCGGTGCAAACAGCCTACAGGCTGCACACTTGTGATGTAAACCGGTAGACGGCTGCGACAATCCCTCCCTCCAGCGATCGTGATGCCGAGGGAAAGCCGAGGCTCCTTTTTCAGACTCACGGTCTTCTCCTGACTAGAAAATCCACCTGGAGGATCCTATGGAAACAATGAGACACATTAACACCAAGCAATAAGAAACATATTGACCATCTTCATTGTATCGGTTTTTAAATTCATGTCCTCTACCTCATGTTTTCTCCACAGGAGTTAACCTTTTTTTCGTTTGGCCTAACATGCCAGCTAATCACATTCTCTCCAGGATCACTGACTTAATGGATCCCCCTTACAAAACCACTTGTAGAAACAAATGTGAAACATCTGAGATGGAGCTGAGAGGTAAGGGCAGAGGGAACGTGTGAGGTTCAGCACTACGCTCTCGTACTGGAAAAGATGTGTGGAAAATGACAACTTCAACCAGTGTCCTTGTGGCTCTCTGGAGTCTGTAAACCATCAGAAGGGAAGGTGGGGGGTTCTTCCTCTCCACAGCAGGGAATCCCCCCCCCCCCTTCCCCCCAGCAAGACGAAAAGGCTCGACTCTGCAGGCGAAAGCTAACTGTTACCAGCTTTGATCCTCTGTCTCGCAAAGAAACGGCCAAAAAAAACAACAAGACAGTGGCCCCGTAGCGGCAGAGCGAGCAGCACCCGGGGCCTTTTGATCAGGCCAGAGGGAGGCCCCAAAGAAGGGCTTTTATCTCTGCTCACCATTGCAGGTGTCTGCTCTCACCCCTCAAACGGGGGGTTGCTGTTCTTTCCACTCACTGTGTATGGTACAACTGAGTGTGAGCGACACAGGAGTGAACGTCACAATTACGCCGTGTAAACATAAACATGCAAAGTTTGTAAGACACTGCTACCAACGTTGGGGTGTTAAAAGACAACAGCTGGAAACCACCTGGAAACATGGATATAAAATATATAATTAAAAAAAGACTTGGGAGGAAACTGTTTGTGTGTTACCTTCATGTAGGTGGACCGGCGCCTAAAGTACTGCGGCTCAGGCGTCCTCCTGGATGTTCTGCTGCTTCCTCCTTCCTCTTGAGCCTCCGCAGATCTCATCACCACAAAGTTCACACGCATCTCACTGGCCTGTTGGCACAAAGAATAAAAGCAAATGATTTTACACAAACAAATTTCATACAAAGCTCCTATTATGAATTCCTCTGCCAGGTGGTGTTTACATTGAGGGTTTTGCATGTCTGGTCCACTAACTATCACCTAGGATACATTTTCCATGCTGTGATTGATGGCCCTCCTGGGTGCCTTTGGTCTGTAGAAATTTTAAGATGTATTATGACTTGTAAAGACTTGCTGGGGACAGAGTCCATAATAAACATACTAACAGATGCTTCTTTCATGTCTGTACAAGTTGTAAACAACCTGTGTCCCAAAATGTTGTCAATCAGTTCAATGTTATTTCTTTATATAGCACCAAATCACAACAACATTTGCCTCAAGGCACTTTACATTGTAAGTTAAGGGCTGCACAATAATAATGTTGATGTCACTTTTTGAATAACTTTTGTGATGTGCAAGTCCTTTTTATTCTTTGTGTTTTTACTTACTTTAAACAGCATCTTAACTTTGTTTATTTAAGAAATAAGGGTGCAGTCTGTTATCTACCTGTATAATCTGGGCTGCACTTTCAGGTGTCCCATGCCTCAGGTCATGTCCATTGATGGCCAAAACTTTGTCATTGTTCCTCAGTTTTCCATCCTTAGCTGCCAAACCACCAGCCAGCAGGTCCAAGATAAAAACCCCACTCTCATCTGATTTGCGGATGAGTTTGATGCCGAGCGGCTCTGTGCGCTGGCTCTTCACTAGCGTCACCTGCAGGACTGTACCAGGGTTGTTACTGGAGGTAGCGTTGCTATGGGGACTGTGAGAGCCCGGGGAGCCGGTGGAAGTGGGTTGGTTTTGGTCTGAGCGTTGATCCCTTAATTTGAAACCTTTCTCCTGCATGACGGTGAGCCTGAGGAGGGAGGGCAGCTGCAGCACTGCGATGGCCCGAGTGTGGGGAACTGAAGCCAAGCTGATGTCATTCACCTGGAACACGACACCACAAAGAGGAGAAACAACGCCGTCACTGATAAAGCAGCTGAGCGCAAACATTACCTGCCTTCACTGTGTACAGTTATTTGTCAAGCATAAAAGAGATCAACCTTTCTTGACAGTGGTGTAATTTGATGTGCTTGGAAATAAAGCTTTGTCATATCTGGCTTTAATGCTATTTAGCATGGTTGCCACAGCAAGATGAACATGCAGATTTTGGGTTGTTCTTGCTGTTAGGCAATAGTACTAACCACCGTGTCGCCCCGCAATACAACGCCCTGCATTAATACGATTTCTGTTTTCCAGAAAAGAGCTGACGCGACCTAATTCAATGATTCTGTACAGTTTTCTTTTCACAGGCGGTCCATTTGTGCTCATTGTGTTTCAGCTTCTTTAACACAATTTGGTTACTTTCATAAGTTTCTTTCGGCTGGACAGAAACACCAACTGGCATGGATGCAAAAATAATTGCTATTAAGCAGTACAATACATTTTAGGTTGGATTTTGAACTGTCAGTGAACAGCCTGTACTCATCTGCGTCGTACACACAACCCAACAAACCCTCAACATGAACGCAATAAAGAAAGTTATCATCCATTTCAATGAAGGAAGATGATTCTTCTCATCACGTCCTGCAGATGGAGTAAACTGGCGGCTGATCACTATATACTATTGTGAGGTAAATGAATTGAAAAGAGAGGGGGAGCCATGCAGGATGCCATATACAGACAGAGAAGCAGAAGGGCAATGGCATAAAATTCAAATAAATCATCTCCAGTAGAAAGAATTTTTTTTTCCTGTAGTCAGGAAGTTTTTCTCACTCAGTCTAGACCCAAGCCACTCAGTTGTTTCTTTTGGAAGATCCAAATCTCATATTAAGTCATTTAACTCTGAGTAAATAACTGCGAGTAATCTTCAAAGTCCTCATCACTAGAATGTTGTGCATCTGGAGACAAAACACCATCACACGCTCGTCTCTCATCAGCTGGAAAAAATGAGCGGTGGCATTTCATCTAAATGTGGTGCAGGTCTCATGGCTGATGGCAGGTTAGGGGAACTGATAAATGATGCAGTTTTTGAACTGTATCCAGAAATATTGACTAAACAGAAGCCACAAAGCCATTCTGTGGCTTCCTCCATGCCACTGAAAACATTAAAACCAGACTTATTTTGCCCTTGGCTGTCTAATTTCATACCAAAATAAGCAGAGCATGTTTTTTCCACAAAACCTGTTATGTTTTGTTGTTATTTGGCTGAAGTGAAGCATCCACAGATAGGAAAAACATCTGGATCATGTTTATAATTGCCATTTGTAAAAAAAAAAACAAAAAAAAAAACAACAAATTAGTATTACTTTTGAAATCAGTGTTACATTTAATAATCATTATCTGCTCCACAGTTTAGCTTTTTTCTTCTTTCTTTTTTCACTTGCAGCAGGAATCCTCCCCTCCGTTTACATTGTTGTCATTAGGTTTGTTTAAACACAATCATGCATGCCACTTGAAAAGGGAGTGACTGGAGTCAGGTGGGGACGCCTAAGGGAGGCTCAGGCCTCTCATACTGTCACTACAAACTGTGGATTATTGCTGTAGTTTAAAGTTCATCAGCCCTCAGGGGCCCCCCCACTGGCCTGGGCGCCCAAGCAAGGTGCTGCTTGCCACCAGGCAAGGCAGGCAACTGCTTATCTGTCTGGAAATTCGAGCTTCCTCCCACAGTCCAAAAACCATGCATGTTAGATTAACTGGGTATTCTAATTAGGTGGGAGGTATAAACGTGAGTGTGAATGGTTGTCTGTTTCTCAGTGTTAGCCCTGAACTGGAGACGCTGAAGGAGAAGGATGGACATTACACTTTAGTTTTGTTGTCCTCTTAATAAAATAATCACGATTATCACAGCTACGTAAACATTAATTCCAAGTCTCTTCTGTTTGAAGTCTGCCTCACAAATCTAAGAACAGGCCTCAGCAAAAATCAGTCTGTTGTTTCAATCATCTTTTTAGGTTCACAAACAAAGGAAGCAATTGTTTCGCGTCCTGAAAGCGAGCTGTTCTCCGGTACGGTTTTTGTTTTCATTTCCAGGTCTGGGATTGCTTAGCTTTAGAGGAAAAGTTAAAATGTATTTCACAGAAAATTTATTTCAGAGCAATGTGAGGGTAGAAATCGGATGTGGAATATTCTTGTTATTGATATTCTGCACTCCCATTATTCTCTGCGGAAACCAAACGCAGTTCCTCCTTAATGTTTGAAGACTATTAAAGTGAAAGGCAGTGGGTAAAGTTGCTCAAGCTAACATGACGCACTTGTGCCAGGTAATATTAACCACGCCTTGTTGCCATGGAGACAAAACTTGTTTATCTTGAATGTCTACTTTCCCACCCCCTCTAACGAGCAGTGTGTTTACAATACCATGAGAAGTAGTCATAAGGTGTTGTGTGCGAAACAATTTTGACCTCAACTGTCACGCTATGCCACGACACGAGATTTCTAAATCCCAACACTGAATAACAGCTGAATACGACTTAATCCCAGCTCTTCCCTCGTTTTTGTTTTCTCTCACCTCTAAAATATGGTCTCCTGGTGCCAGCCTGCCATCCCTAGCTGCTATTGAGTCCCGCACAATTTCTTGTAGGACTATGTTTCCCAGCGGTGTGTCTTTCCCCCCCACGATCCGAAGGCCCAGCTCCTCTCCGGGTTCATCTCTGATCAGCTCCACGACAGTGGCCTCGGCCACCAAACTGGACCGCAGCGAGTTGTGGTCTGTAGGAGAGGGAAAAAGAAAAGCAACAGTAATAAACATGGCTGTATGTCCTGTTTACTCCCAGTTCTCTCCTCTTTTTCACTGGAATGAACCTTGCAAAATACCCAATGCAGGAACACCAGCAGAAAGAAGGAAACAAACAAATATAATCATACAAGTTTGAGCTGTTTGGAGTCCAGCTTGACTCTGATTAATTATGTTTTTGTTTTTTGTTTTTTATCTTTGTAAACTGTTCTTATCTTCCAAATATGGTAACTCGCCCACAAGTTAAATTCTAACCCTACTTTACTGAGGTGTCACACTTCCATAGATCCAAAAACACAACAGAAAAGGCAAAGCTGGTTCAATTCAGTGGTGTAAAAATACAGCTATTCACACCAGCACTTTAAATTGTTTTTATTCCCTGCAGGATGTTTCAACACGGCATGCAAGTAAATTGTTAGCATAAACAAAACCTGCTCAAATCCCAGGCTTGGATCTAGAGCAGGGCGATATGACCAAAAACATTTATCACGATATACATTTGAAAATTTGCGATAACGATATAACTGATGATATAATTGACACTAGACAAAATACTTTACAACTCCACAACTTTATTAGTGCAAAAAAAAAAAAAATCAATGTATTTTCACTTAAACAAGCAGCTGTTTTTTATGTGGATTAAAGTTATATAAAAATTTAACAGTGCAAATGCAAATTCCTTGCTGACTGTTTAACCAAAAGGCATTTCCAGTGGAAATTGGCCGACATATCCTCAGCATAACCATGTATAATATCCACAAAACTTAAAAAGAGGTTATACACACACAATACGGTAATATTATGTTGAAGCACAGTACGTATCACTCCGCGAGGCTCCTGCCTACAACAGCCATTATGCTCCGACAGCCCATCAAGCGGTGCGGCTTCGTAGCTTAGCAAAGTCGTACTAAAACATTTGACAGATTTTCCAGCGCCGTGTACATAAAATCGTTTCGAGGTCAGTAAACACAACCAGAATTCATACATAAGGCACACGGGATTATAAGGGACTCTGTCGATTTTCAGAAAAATCAAAGGATTGATTTTAAGTGTGCCGTATTTTCCAAAAAACACGACAATAACGACGGCCCGCAAGCATGCGCTACCAAAAATAGTGCTTTGTTGTGTATCTGACGGACGAAAGCTAAACCAGTTCCACACCACTGAAGTTGCAGCATTTTTACAAACCAATTCTGGTTCATCCGTTTCATTTAACAATCCGCCTTCGCCCTTCTCATTCTCCGTCGCTGCCATGCTTTTTCCGCCATGTGCGTATGAAAACAAAGGCACTGCGCATGCGCCACTTGAAAAGTGATATTTTCGCGATATTTCATTTTCTTATCGTTGCCCGACATTATACCGGTATTACCGTGAACGGTATAATACGGCCCAGCCCTACTTGGATCATCAAATGGGACACTGCCATTAGGACAGAGGATGAGGGGAGGAAAAGAAGCTATAAAAGGAGCATGAATTGTGCTGACCATTTAATAATATTTTCATTGTCATCGTGATATAAACCTACTAAACAAGTCTCCTAAGGCTGTCTGAAAGGCAGTGAATAGGAAAAGTAATTCATATTAAAACACATGAATACCTTCACACTCAACATGCAAATATTTGACAATGTTCAATAAAAACTTTTTCTTAAAAAAATAATAAATTCTTTATTCAGTAAACATAAGGTATTTAGTGCTTGGTCGCAGTGCCAGCAGCGTGCCTTTTAAAACCACAGAAATTGGAAGCTTAGTGCATATTTATTTCATAGACCCAGTATACAAACATTTTCATTGACTGAAACTACAGAAGAAAATAGTAGACGCAATCTAAACAGTGACGAGTGACTCCAGAAACTATTTGGAAGCAAAAACAGGCCCTTCAACACATTAATGGTCTGTGACTATGTGAGGGTCTGTTCGAGTCTTTGTAAAGGTCAGTTGTCCCACAAAACACTACAGCGCAATGCATCAACGACACATGCATTCTTCAGGTGAATACGGGGCATAACGGCTACTCGTCCATGGCGTCTGTAGCTTTCCACATTCTCTTACTTATTCACTTTCTATTTCACCTCGCATAAAGTTAGCTCAGATACACTGATAGCTTGTTTACACATTTCAAGATGCCTCTTACCCCATCACCTCTTTTCTAGCGATGTCACAAGCTCTCAGTAAACGCCCTATTAAGCACAACTAAGTTACAGGGGATTTATACTTAAATCTACCCTGGACCTGACGTGCACCTCCATGTCAGTAGATTGTGATTGCCCTGCTCAGTACTCCAGATACCTCCTGTGTATGTCTGGCAACTTTGGTGAGAATGATATTAATCATTGCTTCAGTTTCTGAATTTGCAGATGTGTGCAAATTCTCAGAGGGAGAATGCTGCAACTATCAGAATGGTTGAAGGCAGTGGAAAAACATTATATGTCCATATATGGTACATTATATGGACCATATAATGTACCACAAGTATTAATGTTGGTGTTGGCCAGTTGTTTAGGTTAAACATTACATATAAAGGATCAATGTTGTAATCAACTGTTAGTTGACTTATACTTTAAAACAACTCTACAGAAATAGAATCCAAACTTTAAATGATCTTCCTGTTGCTGCAAAATTCACAGAAAACCCAAAGCGTGAAGAGCAGGCTGTAGGAGCATTTTTTGTTATGTTTGTGTTCAGATAAGCTGAGCATATCTTGTGCTCATCTTTTTTCCTGAATGCAGAGACAGATATGATCGTCTCCTTTAACTCCCAGCAAGACATTTTGGTGAGAAAAACACCGTCTTCACCAACATTTTAGAAATGTCTATTTTCCCATAGATACTTACATGGAATAACACACTATGACATAAACCAGTAAATCTGTGTCGTTTGTGTTTCCGGGATGCGCTGAAGAGTATCGTGAAAAGGAAACAGAGTGACGCAGAGTGGACCTCAGTTTGTGATTATAACAGTGAGATAGCGCAAACTCTGCTGCACTGCACAGCCTCGCTCTTCCGTGGAAATGGCCTGTGCATACACACAGACCATACAAGTACTTACATGCTTACTCCTCAGCAATACTACCAATGTATTTGCTCCCATTCAGTTAGAAAGCTATGAATTTTACTAGCGGCAAAGATGGTGAAACCTGGATTATTCAACATGATGAAGTTTTCATGCTGGGGGGGGGGGGGGGGGCACCATTACTAAACATAAACATGCTGAGATTTTAACAGAGATCTTTCAAAAATCAAATGACAGATTATAGTTGCACAAATATAAACTTCACTGTGGACACCTGGTACCAGTTGCTTGGCAACTGTGTTTTACTGAACTTTGGTCGGTGATGCCGGCTTGCAAGTTGCTTTCAGGGTTTTTCCCACCCATGATGCAACTGTCTGGTTAAACTGTGTGTTAGCTGGTACATGTTCCTACAGCCAGGCTGATGATTCACCTGAGACAGACAGAATCAAACCCTTAAAGGCTAAAAGCAGCAAATCGCGTGTGTGCCCTGACAATCACCCTACCAACTGGAAATATTCCTGTTAAGCCTAGAAGCTTCTATAAAGATTATTTGGTACTGTTCTAACGCACACCCTGAGAAATTGCGGGTTTTAAAATAATAAAATAACTCCATACCTTCCTCACCTTCCTCATAGGCAGGATTAATGAGCCCAGGCTCGGGCTGATCCCGGGTTGAATTTCGAGACAGTGTTGCTGAGTGTTTCGCATCTCCAGACCCTTCTCCGTCACCCTTACGCCCCTTTAATTCATTCCATGAGGGCCTCTTCCTCTTCTCTGCTTCCTCTCTGAGTCTTCTAAAAACAGGACATCTGAGGATTGACAGAAGCATGAAGAACATTAAAGTGGGTGAATTAGTGATGTTAAAAGGAGTTTAAAGAGGATCTTTTATTACAATTTGGAGCTACAGCTTTATATTCTTTTACTAGAGTATCTTTCCAAACAATTCTCATTTCCCTTATGCTGTGCAGCCCATCAGTCCATCCACTGTCTGAAACAAGCTGCTTTTACTTCCATCCCTTCCCTTTAAAAAACAACTTTCCTCTAATTAGCTGCTCATCAGAAACAACGTTTGAAGAGCAGTTAGGTGATGAAGCTGTGTTCAAGACCAGTGCTGTTGAGATGACAACACCAAGGAAATCCCCTCCCATTGACATCATACAGATCTGACAGAAAAGAAAAAAAACCGAGCATTACAGCTGTCGGAGTTTTTGGCTCAAAGGAATTAATTCTACATATGATTACATCATTTGAACTTTGGCCACATTTAATAGGAGATCCCACCTTTGTAGCTGTATTCATATATAAGTGAAGATAATGAAAAATATTATAGATACATGTACAGGAACGGCTGAAAATGAACTCAGGGAACAAAATTCAATGTTAACTGTGTTTTGTGAGAGCAAAGAGACCAGAGGAGAAGCACTATGCAGATTTCTCTGCATTGCAGAGTGTCTGTTGAGACAGGCTGAATCTGATTAAGCCTGTGCTGGAACCGGTGCCTGGTCTTCATGCCTGAACTTTGCCTCCTCACTGTTTACACAGAGAAGCTGCAGCAAGCTAATTTTCCTCCCACAACTGACTGCGTCATAGCGGCCACTGGATGATAAGCACCACACTCTCCATGTGAAAACAAGAAGAGTGACCTGTGCCTCGTATTGAACACAATAACTACACAGCTGTGTGTTCACAGACAAACTATGCTACCAGCAGTAGCTGGTAGAGTTTCAAAGAGGACACAGCTACGGTGGCCCTGAAAGGTCAAACGGACTGCGAGTTAAGAAAACACCAACAAACGGAAAAGCATACAAAACATGACTAAAATAGAAAAAAGAACGGATATAGAAAAAAAAAAACACATGACAAGAAGTAGAAAAACATAAAATCTCACAAAATACAACAGGAGTGTTTATGTGACACAATAACATGATGGACCAGGTGCAAATGTAACAGAAACCAAAACACGCAAAGGTTTGCACTTTTGGCGTTTGAGGATTCATCTGTGTTGCGAGAGAGAAAAAGATGCAGGTGATATGCAGTTTAAACACATGATTCATATAATACTGTAGATACGTGTTTGTTATTAGCCTGTTAGCTTGTCACTTTTTATTTTTAAATGGCTTTTGCTGCATCTTTTCTATTTCTGTTGCATTTTATTCAACTTCCATTGTGTTTTGTGTGTTTTCTTAAGCTTGAGCACATTTGACCTCTCAAGGCCACCGTACAAAAACACAGCTATAGACGTTATGTTTTTCTTTTCTTTTTTTTCCCGGCAAAGTAATCAGAATTTTCTCACAAAACCCTGCAGATCTTGTGTTTATCTAAGTTTTTCTTCTTGTTGTCGTTTCGACGAGAATGGTAAGCTACAATACTCGTGCCTGTAAGCCAAATATGAGGCTATAAATAACAGTTATCTTAATCGACAAACTGGAAAAAGGGAACAAATTTAGGTGGCTCTTTCCAAAGCTTAAAAAAAAAAAGAAAGAAACTGCCTTCCAGCACTTAGTCATCTTACTAATTAACAAGCCTGCAATAAATCTTTAATCTGTCACATGAATCCCCCTGTAAATCTGTGATATGGCCACTTTACACATCAACTGTCAGATTAACAAACAGTTTCCGCAGTTCTGCAAGGTGGACAGGCTAGATGTCTTCAAGCTAGGCTAAACTAAACGAAAGCCAGCTGTAGCTTCAGATTGAGTAAACAGCCATTCAACACTTGTCTTAACTCTTACCTAAAAAGCAAGAAAGCAAATGTTTCTGAAAAAGTGCAACAGTTCTTGTGACAACCACATGGCCGATGAGTTAGGTCGCTGGTAGTTTACACAAGAAGGCATCAGAGATGAACATGAATATAACATAGGACACATTACATAAACACCATCATAAACTACAACCTTTGTCTGAAGCAGGCAGATGGTTCAAAATGAAGGAAAACTAGGTAAAACTATTGCACTGCGTATAATGTCGTCATAAGATACTCATAATAGCTTTAGAGTTTCATGTGTGTTAGAACTGTGAAGGTCAAACAGTATCCACAGTCAGCATCCCACTGAGTCTTACCTGTTGTGCAGGTGAGGCTGCAATTCACAGCGCTGCATCGTCTGCTGGCACTCCGCACAGTGTGGGCACATAACGGTCAACTTGTCCAGCAGGTTCCTGACCAGCAGGCTGGAGGGACGGCACTGATGTAACTGCAGCCGCTGGCGGTCCACAGGGCAGAAGTCCTGCTCCTTCAAAAAGCTGCTCAAACAATGAAAGCAGTAAGTGTGGCCGCACGGTGTGTCCATTGGCTTCAGTAAAGGCTGCAGACAAATGTGGCAAACCAGTTCATCGTCCACCTCATCCTGGTACTCGTACAAGTGGGAGTCCTGGCTGTCGTGCTGCTGGCCGCACTCCTTACAGACGCGTGCCCACGACAGGCCCACAGTGCTGCTGCCGCTAACTTTGGTTTCTGTTGTAGCCATTATCTGAGAGAGCTCAGTCCAGTTTTCTGTGTCTGGAAAGGATCAGCGCGCTCTTATCTCCTCACAAACTCTTTTAGTATATTTCATAAGTCTACGTTTGCATTCCCACAGCCAAATCCACTCCAGCAGTGAAACAGTTTATCCAGAGTCGAAAATGTTATCTCCACATCTTCATGTTGATTCTCTGTTGAGAGAGAAACACAGTTAAGTGTACAGCAGACCATTCCTACTTAAACTGGGCAGCTACACAGGAAATGACAAATCCACAAAGCTGCAGCAATATGGCAGAAAGCTACAGCTGCTTCCTCTCAGCAAGTTTCCTGAGGGACAAAAGGAATTCTCATCTCAGCTAAAAGTCACAGTGCTTCTCACTGAAAGCGCTGAACTCTGTGAAATGAGCCAGAAGAAAACAGACTAAAGTCAACCTTCTGTTAATGGGAAGGAACAAAGGCAAAGCACGCACGGGAGTAAGAATTCTGAATGAACTGGGCAGAAACACAATCCCCTTCACTAATGACCCCTTGCACCCAAACGGCAGTGGTCTCTATCCCTTTGTGCAGGTCGTAATCTCCTTTTAATTCCCTCTCATAAGAAGAGCACTGATTAGAGAGAAACTGGAGAACTTTTAGACAACCTCTCCAAATAAGAACAAATGAAGAAACATCACAAATTACACCAAATGTACTGAGGTGGATATTGTGAAATCTCCCACCGAGGACACATCATCCATCAAAACAGTTTGTTTGCGGATGGAAATAATCAGTGATTATTTATTAACTGCTTTATTAACTTGATTAGCAAAATAGCTTGATGTACTTTCAGAATACTTTGGACTGTCAGAAAGGCTAGGAAATCCACAAATACCATCAAATACCATCATAAGACACATGGCTTTATCTTACTGATGCAAATCAACTAAAGACAAATGTTCTGTTGCACATAAGAACATGACAAAATGAGCCACCACAATAAAGTCCCTATGTTCAGGTCCCCTGTCTTTGTGATCGCAGCGCTGATTTCAGACACAAAAAGACTGCTTTATCTTCGGTGTTATTGAAGCGACTCACCCGAGAGGATATCTTTGCTGTCAAGCGCCCAGTAGCCACTGCACGCAAAGGAGAGACTCTAGCAGTTGCCTGAAGCCTGAATGAAACCAGAACCCTGCCTCCTCACCAGCAGACCGTCAGAATAATGACTGTGTGTGTGTGAAAGAGAGAGAGAGAGAGAGACTACGTGTGTGTGTGTATGTGCATCAGTGTGGATGTGTATGAGCTCCAATTGCACCGGTGTGAGGAATGCAGAGGGGAATTGAATATAACTAGGCACCATGAGAGGAAAGGAGAAATGGTTGTTCTGCCTCCATCATCAGTGCCTCGGTGTGTGTGTGTGAGTGTGTGTATGTGAGTACGTGCGTAGGTTTGGGGGTTGGTGGCTCAGACTGCTGATGTTGCACTACCACAGGTAAAGTACTCTCAGTAGCTGAATGAATGACTGCAAACACAAAAGCCTGGTTATAAATATGTGCAAACATCGCTCCATATACATGTACACAGGCATTCTCCCTACTCTTTCTTCACTTTGTACAGCCGATACCCATTCCTGTTACGAATCGGGGTCAAGGATACTGTAGCACAGAGACACACAGAGTAAAAACCAGGCTACGCTCCATTTACCTTGAAAACACATCACTCGGTGGATGACGGTAAAGTAAAATCCACCATCTGAATTAATGAAGAGGTAACAATTCAGCCAGGCTTTACATTAAAGGTGCATTTGATTTGTGCTACAGTGACATGCACTAGCTAGTCTTAGAGAGCTTCCGAAAGGTTTTGTATTCCAACACGCCCTCATTAAACATGGCTTCATAGGAGGATAAATAGCATCCTGAAAAATGATGGTAATCTCAGAATCGCTGGCTGTAACGCTATTAGCCTTTTAACCATGTTCCTTTAAAAAAAAAAAAAAAAAGCAAAAAAAAAAAAAACATGACCTCGATCAAAGTACTCATCTTTCTTGGGAATTCCCACGTGAAATGGAGAGTTTTCAAAAAGTTACAGCATAATGTGGTCAAGTAACAACCTCCAGGGCTGAAAAATGAAGCCAAAGTAAGAAAGCGCTACAAACTGCAGGCACTGCTTTTGTTTCAAAGCGTGTTAATCTCTTTAAAATGTCCAATGTCAAAGCAGAAAAAAACCACTTTAAAACTATGCAGAAAAAAAGGTTTTTTGTCTCTATAGGTCATTCTACGCTTCATAACAGGTAAAGATGAATATTTCATAGCTGATCCATTTAAATTGTGTTATTAAGTTTGTATTAAGTATTAGAGGTGTGGAAATGATAAAGTGTCTACTTTAAAACAAAATTAAAGCCCACGCTTATGAAACCAGCGGTTTTGAAATAGATATGGTGAAATATGTTAAGAGGCAACCAAAGAGGAAAGGCTACACCAGGGAACACCTTATCCAAATCAAATGCCTTGTAGTCATGTGACAGCGTAAGCTTTTGAAGGAAGTGTCTGTGGCCCTACAGAGTACTTTGGTCTCTTTTAGAGGATTACCTGAGGTGGCGTTTCTTCAAAGCCGGGCCCAATCCCATGCCTTGATAGCTGATATGAGTGAATCACATGTGCTGCCACACCCTCGGTGAACACAGGTGAGGCCATGTTAGACAGTAATTTCTCAGGTCCATGAGACAGGAGGTGTGCCATGTCTGCCTCTACCTTCCATTAATGTCTGGCATTAAATGACAATACCGCACTTAGAATGGAAAATTAATGCAATTAGTTACCCAGACATGAATAACTCTTAATCATCAGGCGAGCATTTCTCAGAGATTAAACCACATTTTTGCTTATGACTTGAATATGTTCTGAAGCCTGTAATTCCTTAAGAAAATTACACTGCCTTGTTTTTCCTCAGTCCAGATGATGAATCGTTCCAGTGGTCAAGGTAACGTGAGATAAGCAGGATGCCAGGAGACTAGGGAGAAATGTCTTATCATCCATGGTGGAAGTCTGACTGATTACTCTGTGTGTATGTTTTACTCCCTGTTTGTAACTCTTAGCTTTCAGTAACTTTATTATCTATAATAAAGATTACTTTTTGATTGCAAGGACTATTTTTTCTCTTGAGCGTCTTGAACTGAAATTGAATCTAATCTTTATAATCAAAGTTCAACGCCACGTGTTTTGAGCAGTCTCTGAGAAATCTTATGTAACTGCTATAGCAACAGGATGCAAAGTCCTCTGTTTTAAATACAATCACCAGTATTTGCATTGCATATCTACTGTGTGTGGACAAAATCAATAATCATTTCCAACAACACAATAAAACCATAATTTGCCAAAAATGCCTTCCCCCAGTTTAGCTTCTCTTTGGCTCAAATATACATACAAGTAAAGCTTCTTAAAGCAGACTCGTGCACAGTGTGGTGTGGAGCCAGTCTCATAACCACAAATCATGCACAGAGGTCAAGCTTGTTTGCACAAGGCATACAAGCCTCCCAGTGTACAGCAGCCAAGCAAACACCACATATGTATGTAATTTCATTATGTTATTACAGAGAGAAAACTGGGGCTGTAATTCATGAACAAAATCCCCACGAAAAAATCCTCAGCAGAGGATTACTTTGTCAACAGTTTCTTTCTTTTTTTAAATTTCTAATAGTTCAGCATTAAAAAAATTGCATCCTCTGCTCTGGATTCATTTACAGCAGGAGTGACACAAATATAAGATTCCTGTGTATTTGATTCAAGACGTATAGTTATTTAACTGAAACAGGTTAACTTAATCCAACTGTGAACAAAAGAACAAAAGCAGTTTCAAGCCATTACAATAACAACACCACTACACACAATTACACTATAACAGTATAAATTTAATACCAATAGCACAAACAAAAAAAACAGGCCCACTGAGGCATTTTGTCCATTTGTAAACTAAAAATAATGAGTTTACTCCAGAGGCAACCTAGCAAGAAAAGATAAATCAACGCATATCAACTCTAGCAAACCTCCATCGAGATCTGGCAAACACACAGTCAGTGTTAAATACCAGAGCTGTGTGGTAATCAACCAACACCTGCGGCAAGGTCTTTAACCCTTAGAGAGTGTTGCAACCAATACACAAAAGACCCACGCACACATAGTGAAGTTTTTATATTTGTGCCACTTTTGCAGCTTGTAAGTGGTGAAAGAGGTTCTTAAGCATAATGGCTTCTTTAGAGTACATTTATTCTAATATGTGGTGATAATATAAGTCATATACGGTATTAGTTTTCTGGGTAAGTAGACATGTTTTGATCACATGCCACAAAAAACAAGTAGTCTTCACTGCACTGATGTGGAACATCTGGAGTTCTTTGTGGTTTTAGTTTAGGAACGACTGATCCTATTGAGGGCTAAAGGCCACCGTTGGGGAGTGTCTTTGGTTTACATCAAACAGAGTTAAGGTCGATTGTATTTTTCAAAACATCAGGATGAATCAAGGTTTCTCAGCAGAACATCACATTTAAGTAAATGCTAACTAACAGACCCGGTCAGTGGATTTAATACTGTGGCTCATCTTTATTATTTCCTCTCTGAAATTTACATTTCATAGAAATAATAAGGAAAGCAGGCTAAAAACTTCAAACGCCTTCAGATTGAATAAATAACCATTTTCTCTGCATAGTTAAAAATTTCGCACATGAAAAAACACAGATACTCGGTGACAGCAACAGGGGCATCTGCGATCATTTTCCACTCTGCCTGCATGGGTGTGCGTGCTGTCACTGCCACCATAAATAACTCACTGTCCCTCCATTGACAACCGACGGCTGTTGCTGAGCTCCTAATCACAACACCACCTTGACAGATCCAAATGACAGAGGGGGCAATAAAAGCAGCTCTTCATAGGTATCGGCCAGGATACTGGTTAATGAGGCAGGTAAAGTGAGAGCATGAAGACATTGCTTCACCTTCAGCTACACCGTGTGTGCCCCGCGGAGAAAGCGCTAACTGCTACACACCTTGAGCGACTTACTTTTCCGTGAAAGCGCGAATTTACTCGTTTACGCGAACAGAGTGCTCACATGAAGCGTAAAAGAAAGAATACAACGGCTACTAATGATATTTGTACACAGAAACGAAGAGAATTTGCCAAAGTCGAAGCCGAAACTCGTCTTACCTGTGTGAAGGTTGTTTTCCGGAAGCAGAAGCAAACGTGTCGCAAGCTAGAACAGCGAGGTCTTTGTGAAGTCGGACAGCAGCGAAATGAAAACGGCACAAAGTCTGGCCAGTGTCTCCCCCGAGCTGGTTTTCATTAACTACTTTTTTCTTTTCTTTCTTTCTTTTTACCACATAGCAGCCGTTGACCTGTCCCAGGTGCAGCTGAACCTGCAGGCGAAGACTGGGCGTCTTTCCCAGTTTCGAGCAAACACACTGAACCAAAAAGAGGTTGAGCACCGGAGGGAAGTCCATGCAGGTGTACACAGTACCGTCCCCCTTTTCCAAGGCAGTAGGTTTTACATAACAGCCCGCTCTTTCCAGGCAGACAAAACACTCTTTCAAAGCAGTAACTCACCCCAAAGCATTATATTTTGCTTTGATATCTAACTCTATATATCCATCTATGACAAAATGGAAAAAACACTCCCATTATTTTAAAAAGAGACGCATATTCATGCCTTTTTTTTTAAATTTTATTTTCATTTTTTTTAATGATACACAAAGTATGCAAGTAATTAATTTTTTCACTTTTTCAAAGTGCCTTCATCTCAGTTATTGTGAGTTTTGTACAGTGCAACATTCAGTTTTAGATGTGTGAGGTCACAGATGCTAAAACAAAAAACACCAACAGCCAGCCTGTTTACATATAAACTGGTGTGCTGGTAATAAAAACCCACTGTCTGGTTTCTGCATATTCTCTGATGATAAAGAAAATAAAGGCTATATGGTGAGATAGCATGTAGCAGAAATGGATATTCATTTAGAAATATGCAATTCTGTACATATGGAAAGTGTGTTTAGTGTATATTATATCCATTTGTAAATGGCAGCAATAACTCTTGTGCAGTTTTTTGGCCTTTTTTATTTATACGCTATTTTTCTAATATATCTCTAGTTTACTCTTTCTTGCTGGCCCCTGTGCTGGTATAACATGTGAATTTCCCCAGTGTGGGATTAATAAAGTTTATTTCTATTATGAAACCAGGTTTGCAGGGGTTTGACAAAACCTGTTTTGCTCTTTTCCAGGTCCATATTTTTTATTCTTGGACCCCAGTAGAACCCCTTTGTTCATCCTGTGACTAAAAACACGATTTTAGCTCCTTTCCCTTTGGATCTTCATTGGATCCAGTGCAGTTTGCTTACCAGCCTGGCGTCTGGGGGAGGACGCCATCATCTACCTCCTGCACCGAGCTCTGACTCACCTGGAGAAGCCTGGAAGCACTGTGAGGATCATGTTCTTTGATTTCTCCAGTGCTTTCAACACCATCCAGCCACAACTTCTGAGGGACAAGCTGGAGCTACCAGGAGTGGACCACCACATGTCCCAGTGGATACTGGACTACCTCACAGGATGCCCACAGTATGTGAGGACACATGGCTGTGTCTCTGATATGCTGGTCTGCAGTACGGGGGCCCCACAGGGAACTGGCACCGTTCCTCTTCACCCTCTACACTGCAGACTCCAACTCCCCACGCTGCCACCTATAGACGTTCTCTGACGACTCTGCCATAGTCGGTCTAATCACAGGTGAGGACGACTCAAAGTACAGACAGTGGACTCTGGACTTTGTGGACTGGTGCTAGCAGAACTACCTGCTGACCAACGCCGGAAAAACCAAGGAGTTGGTGGTGGCCAGTGACAGACTGCTGTATCCTAGATGCATGAAGGAGCGTTTCTGCAGGTCCTTCCTCCCTGCAGCTGTCAATCAAAACTGCTCCCAACAAACATGGATGTTTACATCAGCGCTGTAATTTGCACTAATCAACCGAACAACTACTAATGTTATAACTTGAACATTATTTTTCTCATTTAATAAATAGATAGATAGATAGATAGATAGATTGTAGCAGTGTGTGTACCCCACAATTCAGTAGCTTGTAGAGCCACCTTTAGTATAACTTGAAGTTATTTCAGGCAGGTAGAGGTCTGGACTTTGGCTGGGACATTGCAAGAGCCTTTCTGTTTAACCCATTCAAGCACTCAGTTAGAGTAGAAAAGTGCTATATAAGAACCAGTCCATTTACCAAATACTATTTTATCATTCTATTGTAGATTTGCTGCTTTGCTTGGAATTATTATCTTATTTCATGACACAGTTTTGGCCAAGCTTAAGTCCTCACATTTGACTTTAGAATACTTTGATATACAGAGGTGCAAAGGTCCTGTGGCTGCAAAACAAACTTAAATCATCAGTCCTCCACCACCGAGCTTGACAGCTGGTATGATGTATTTGTTTTTTACCAAATGTGTCCACTTTGGTCTGATCTGTCCAGAAGACATTACTAGAAGCACTTAATTCAGTAGTTACTTTGTTTCCTATGGAAGCAGTAAATGTCTCTTTACTCTACTGAATGAGCATTCAGCCAGAGGGGGAAGGAAGAACTCTATTTTAACAAAAACAGACCTCCACCAGGCTCAGGAAGGCGCAGCCATGGATAAGAGTTTAATCTGTGATACAGCAGATACATGATACACAGCCTGCATTAACTGTGCGATGTGGTGTAAGGTAACTAAGAACGTTTGCTCATGTACGATCCTTTAATTGTATATTTCAAACTGTCACTGTCTAAATGTGCATTTCTACGATGTTCTGGATGGAGAAATGGGAAGTGTGATACTTGCTACTTGAATCCCAAACTAGTGAGCTTGCAGCTCACTTGCAGAGCTCTCTAAAGGGTTCCTGCTCTGTATTTGAAAAGGCCGAATATTTGAATCACTTTATAGCAGCGCAATAAAACATTTCCCTTTGGGTTTTTTGTTTTTTTTTTGCATGTCTAGACTTCAAATTTGCATCAAAGTCAGCATGAAGATTTTAGACAAAATATACTTTATACATAATTACTAGGCTATAGTGCATATGATTATCCACAGTGGCCGTTGTGATTATGATAGCTGATGCATGTTATGTGTTTTTCTAATTAACTGACACATATACAAATGCCAGGAAGTTAAAAAAAAAATTCACAGCACAGTAACTCAGAACTAGCGAATGCTGGCATTTCCCTTAATAAATTACTTTCCAAACACCTTTGCAAAACTGTAGAAAAATACTAGCAGTTTTGGCACTGCACCAGTTAAAAGGGCTGTGACACATGGACAGTGTAAAGCACGATACCCCCTACAGAAAGGAAGGGAAGTCTCAGTGCCATAAAACCTCTCTGTGAAAGCCTGTTCACCCCAGGATTTATAGCTGTGTTAGGAAGCTTCAATTCAAAGTGACATTTGCTGATACAAGCTCACAGAATGAAGCTCTCCACGAGGCAATACAGATGTCACGTGGTCTGTATTTCATAAGAGAGCAGGGAAGTCGGGCCGCACATCTTTCATGATCTTTAGGGTTTCTTTGCTGACATTATTATTAAAATTAGAACATAAATAAATCAGTTGTAAAAGCACAATGGAGCACCTTTCATTTGATTTTGTGGAAAGATCTTTGCATAATTTAAAATGCTGTGATTGCTTACCCAACATTTTCACAACAACAGAAAAAAGAGCAAATATCTAACTAAAAGTCACTTTAAAGTAGTCCAAACAAATATTATGAGTGCTTGTATTTCATAACAGCACTTTTTGCTGTCAAATTTAAACAAATCATGCCAGAAACATTATTTACAGCAACCATATTGGTATGTGATACATGTGAAATGGGTCACAAAAACTATGAGGGCCTCCATGTGTTGGTGAAATAGATGAGAAAGAGTGACACCATGTGTTTAGGTTAGGTACTATAACTCAATTTATTTTTTTTTAAAAAGTACTAAATGCAAATATATATAAACCTACTAATAAAGCTAAACACATATACACATATTGGTAACAGAGTATCTGTGGTTTTGATATTTATTGATTAAACATGAAACAGGATATCTATCAGAAAATCTCATCTCAGTATGCAGAGCCTTTGTACAGATCTGGTTTCTGTCATTGACAAAAGGCATATGTCTTTCCTTGTCTTTCTTTTTTTGAATTTTGGCCCATGATGAGAAGGTTGGAAGTAAGTTGCAACGACAGATAAAAGACAAACAATGGCCAAACAATAAAATGTATCCCAAAGCCTCGCTCTCGCACACACAGAAAGGACCCACAGCTCTGTGTTTGACTTGTGGCGCCTACAAACAAGAAACAGGCTGTTTGTCTTCCCCGGGATCAGTAAACATCCTCAACACAAACAAGTTCTTCTGGAGTGAGAGAGGAGAAACTCACACCATCAGGGCAGCTGCACTCTCACTCCACCTCAGCCTTTGATGTCCTTCGGAGAGAGCTGATAATGAAGGCTCCTTACATCTTAATTCTTTTAATTGGAGTGTGGATGTAACAGGTTGCTGATACCAGATTCTTTGGCTTGATGAGGAGAAATTTTGTCCAGTTTCTTTCATAAAGAGTCACACCTCTCCTGATAGATCAGGGTAAAAAAAAAAAGACATACGGGGCATGCCTTCAAGCACAGCTCACAAATATTCAGTTTGTTTTCTTTGCTTTCAAAATGACACTTCTCCTAAACAGCTGGGTGCTGTAGTTGTGACCAAACACGACTTCAGCTGCAGTAAAAAGTGTATTAGACTAGTGTTCTTTTCAGGTCTTACACAATGGCGCATGTAAGATTACATAAAATCCATTTTTAAAAAGCGCTGTAATGAGGTAAAAGGTCACTGTGATGTGTTTTTTTAATGATTTTTTGGTCCACTGGGGACCAAGGGCTCAGAGGCATCAATGACATAACAATGCATGTAAGACAACATCATTTAAAGCAACTTGATGAGAATGAAGAAAACTACTAGTTTCCTTCGTCTTTGTAGTGTAACGCTTCTCATTGGGCCTTACTTTGCAAATGAGCGAAGGGGCGTTTGTGTGTGTGGTCTTTTGTTTTTAGCTGTTGCTAAGGGGAAACCAAGGACACTGTAACACTGCAGCAGCTTGCCTACTCCTCCTCTGGCCACTCCAGGCAAAAGAAAGAAAATAAAAATAAAATAAACCTTCTGCAGCTCGCCCTGGGCAAGACAACGAGGCATTTGGTTCAGGCAGCAGCTTGCACTGTAGCCTCAGGTCCTGTCTGGCTTGCACATGATAGATTTTAATCAGTGACTTATGACCCAAACCAGACTACACTCACTGCATTCAAGCTTCAGTAATCTCACAGTCAGCTGTGGTTCGTTTTGGACAACACTGCTAAAGATTTGCTGAGTCATAGTTAATTTTTCTTTTCTTTTTTTACACTGTTAACTGTTCACCTATTTTTTTTAATATTCTTATAAATGCACCATAGGGGGGCTTGGGGTCAAAACGCCATTTTCAGTATACTACTGTGTATATTGTTGTATTGACAAGTCCTTGAATCTTGAATTGAATGAATCTTGAATTTCTTGCTGTTATTTTCTTATAAAATTACATGTTATTTGTAAAAAGATATAAGCCAAAGAAAAGTGTTTGTGCGCGAGTCTAGGGTTCTCCTGTGTATGTGTGCTTAAGACCAGGATGATCTTCAAGGGCCTGCTTGTTTGTACCTGCTGTGTCATTCTGCTCGTCCTCTCAGCATGACACCCTGTAGCCTTGGATCAGCCCCTTTGACATCAAAAGACTTCTGTGATTCTTATCAGATAATATTCTTGTCCCTCTTCCCTCCCTCTTGAGTCTAGTCTCCTCACACTGTTGACCTGGATCACGCACACTGTTCGTTATGGCCCCTTGGTCTTTCCTCCTCTTATCACCGTGATGGCCAGGCCATGATAAGGCAGGTCCAGGCTCAGGACGCAGGGAGGAGGGAACTGAGCACTCTTTTAAGCAGTTGCACAACTTCAAGGCAGTAAAGCACTAATCTTAGCTGTGTGCATGAGGTACTGTTGTTTACACACTCACAAAAGTGACATATTTTCTTAAATGTATTCTGACTTGTGCAATGCAGCTTA
Source organism: Aulonocara stuartgranti (assembly GCF_965226115.1). Taxonomy (NCBI): domain Eukaryota; kingdom Metazoa; phylum Chordata; class Actinopteri; order Cichliformes; family Cichlidae; genus Aulonocara; species Aulonocara stuartgranti. The sequence goes on along the minus strand of NC_138940.1, from coordinate 35,243,374 downwards.
AACTTTAGGTATTATTTTAATGTCAAGTTTATATTAATGTGATTTAGGAGTACACCTGACCTAGTCATACTTATCTTCTTAGTTCAGCTACATCTGACATGTGACAACAGCACATCTGTCTCAGTGGCACATGCATTTATGAGTATACCGGCTAGGGCAGACAGACAGAGGAGACTGGTGTCCAAAGTCACGACCCTGCCCTGACCTGAATGAAGGAAATGGTCACACTGCTTGAGACAAAGCAGGTTAAAGGAGAGTCTGAGGGGCTGGCTGGTCAGGCTCTAACAATGGGTCCGTGCTCTAAGACTGTGGGCCACACAAAGGCCACAGAAACCCCCTTTTTCTACTCCCACATTGCAAAAGAGATGGCATTTCACACCGGCCTGTGAACAGCCATTCAATCAAACTACTGTTTAACCCGACCCCTGGCCTTAACAGAAATTAAGATGGGTCTGGCGGGATGTATTTAGGTAACTGGCCACACTGAACTCACTTCACCTAGCCAGCATCAAGTGAACCAACTGAACCACGGCTTTTTTTCAGTTAATATTACAAGACTTTGAATGTCAAAATCTGAAAATGCATTCTACGTTGTAATCACTGCTAAAAAAAAAAGTGGATATTCTTTAAAGCATGTAATCAATAGGTGTCTCAATAAATAGCACCCTGGGGAATAAGAAACATGACCAGACCCTTCGTCTGGGTCAACTACCCTCAAGCTGGGGCTGAAAGAGGCAACCACATGACCCTCTCTCTTCTCAATGGACTGCTCCTCCCTTCTACCTGTACGTGGCTCGGATCAAGGTGTGGGGGCTGAATATCAAACAGACTGAGGCCTTTGATGTGGATAGAAACACAAACACTGATTTGAGCAGAGTCGTAACAGCTTATTTGTTCCCTTTAGTCATTCATTGAGCTGCTTGTTGAATGTGCATGTCTTCAAAGGACCGCTGCATGCACCAGTGGTACAGTAGCTGAGGAGGACCTGAGAGATGGCTGTCCTGGAGAGGTTGTGGGAAGGCCATCTGGCTTCCTGTTCCTTAGATTTGATATTGATTTATTGACTGTACATGGAAAAGATAAGGGGGGGCAGCAGCTGCCAGAAGTTCTCCACCGCATCCTCACAAACAATGGACCTCCTGGTCATCTGCATCCTGACTAAATAGTTCATTCGTAGGTTTTTACAGGGAAAAACATGTGTTACAGAGAAACAAGTGTAATATAAGGTTTGTCTTTTTAAAGTAACGAGAAATGTCAAAGGTCACTAACACAATTACACAAATTAACCCCTTTAAGGCCACAGATTTATCACTAATTTTACACTTTATAGTGTATATAAACACATTTACTGCTCTGCAGAGCTGACATAATGGCAGTTTTAACGTGCGTTGCGATAAATACTGATCCCAATAATGAGGTGCAAAATTGCATTCACTATTCCTAACAACCCCTAACAACCTTTCACAGTTTACACAATCACAGAAACCATTAATTCAAATTTAAGCTCCCATGAATAACACGTCTCCCATTCCTGTTAAGTGAGCCAGGAGCAGTTTGGCCTGATCCCTGTTGTTAGAGGTGTTAAAGCAGTGCCACAGTAAATTGTACTCAAGCCTCATCACCAGTGCAACACCCCCACCCCCCCTTTAAAGAAAGACACACTCACAGAGAGAGACTCTAGTGTCAGCCACCCAAGCCTGTTCCTCTTGCCCACCCCCGAGCCTTTCTTCCCTTCCCCTGCCCACACAAGCCTGTGATGTGACTGTCTGAGATAATGAGGTGAGAATTTTACTGCAGAGCTCTGTGAGCCTGGCACCAATCTGTGAGGAGGAGAGCCACCGGGCTCTGGTCTGCAGGCTCTCTGGTATGGAGCGCCCTCTGTTGATTGCTGTGAGCTCACAACCACTGCTCTCGCGGGTCTGCAATGCACTTCAAAGTGGGAGATCAAGGGTCGACTTGCGCATGACATCCAGAGAATGACAATGCCTCAGCCAGCCTGCACCTACTGCAAGATACCAGTCCCCCAAACACAAAGGGACGCAGGCAGCGCCCGCAATACTTTTCTTCATGGAGGAAGCACATATTCACGACAGTGATATACATACAGGAAGAAGGTAGTGCTCTATCTGCATTCTACACAAATACTGTTGGGCAGAGGCAGTGTGGGAAAGGACGGCAAAGGAGACATACTGGCAACAGATTCTTTGAGGCGCTCTGTTTGACTGCTGAAGCATTAATTGATAAGATACAGCAAGAGCCATCATCACACTGCTTATCTTTACAGAAAGATACCTCATTATCTTGTGTATTTCAAGACAAACATGTATAACAGCGTGATCAAAGCGTTTTCAAAGTGGCCTCTTTCAGCTACTTTAATATTCTATAGTTGAAGCACAGATGTGAATAACAGTCACTCCAGCTTCTCTTTAATAAATAAAAGCGGAGCAGTTGCATGAATAGCAAATACGAACTTGCAGGTTTAGTTAGATCCTGTTCATAATCATTGCTGCAACTGCACCCTGATTGTTTCGTGCAGCAGTGAAAGCTGCTTTCCCGTTCACACACACGCACACACACACACCCTTTTCCACCCCAGCAGGCAGCTAGAGGTGAGCCTCTTGTGATCAGGCTGTCGTTTCCTCTGTTATTCCAGAAAGCCTTTGTAAAGGAGCCAAGTGGCCCAGGCACAGACAGAAGGTGGGCTCCTCGCATGCATCTGAGGATGTCAGGCAGGGGAGGGAGGGAGGGAGGTGCTCCTGGCAGGCAGAGACAAGAAGAAAACAAACATGGAGCTGAAACAAGACAGCAGCATTAAATCCCTGCTGATTTATACAGTAAATCAGACCAGATTTACATTGTTGTTATAATAAAGAAAACACATCAAGGATTTACCTGATTGACACGTGTTAACAGATCCAAAAAAAGGGTTGAGATTAAGTGTATGCTCACTTTAAACAAACCATGTGTTGCGCAATTCTGGTCAACACGTGTTTGGAGAAGAGTACAACTCAAAAGAGGATCCTGAAATTAAATGAATAAGAAAATTGGAAGTCTTTAACTGTCTGAAGTCTCTCAAATCAAGCATTCCCTTTTAAAACTCAAAATCAACCTTAAGCTGAGTAGGAAACTCAAAAAACTGACAGAAAAGACAATGGTTGGCGTTCTGCTGCTGACAAGTGTTTGTGCTTTACAACGTGTTTTATTGTGTGGTCTATGAGCAGGACTGCCATGTAGTAGCCATGTGACTTTTCAGAGCCATGTGACTTTAATTTTTTGTAAAAAAGCAACTATGAAAGGCTGTGGGTGTGGAGCCTGAAGCGGAGGAAGCTGTCCAAGCTACAGACAATACTGGAAAATCCTGCACACAAAGCATGACATGCTGGATAATTACAGGAGCAGATTTATCAAAAGAACCGTTCCACCTCAGAAGATCACAGGAAATCATTCCATCAATCTTTACAACTCCTCCCTATGATTGTTATTGGGAATACAGACCTACCCCTGGATTATTTCCACTTCTCATTATCATGTATGTGATTGTTTAGGTTTGTTCAACTTTGGAGTATTTATTTTAACACACAACAGTTCTTATTTTTCTACCTTTCATGTTTAAATTTAAAGTGAGAACATTATAACAAGGCAGTTTCTCCCCCATGATTAATAAATTATTCGGATTCAAAGCATGAAAGCCTTAAAATAAAAGCCTACATGGCTAAGGTTGCGTAATAGCATTACTGCTGACTGACCCAGTGTTATAATTTTTTTCATTAAGCACAGGTTGAGTTTTAATTTTTTGTTAAACATAAGATTTTATTTTCTAATGTTGAACTTTTTAAGTCAGATTTGTTTGGGGTTTTTTTAATGTTTTTTAGATGATGCAATAAAAAGTCTACGAAAAAGTCTTGATTAATGTGTGTATACACTAATACAGCAGTAATTACACTAATTTACAGAACAATACTGTGCAAGGGTCTTGAGCCACCCCTCAATAATTTATATGCTGCTTCCAAGTAGTCAGACTTTCTTTCAATTTTTAAAGTTTTCTTGTGCAGTAGTTCTCCAGACTTCCTGAAGGTCTTTTAATGTTTTTCTTCGGATAATGGATGCTTTTTAAATTATTTCCTTAGGAAAGATGCATCTGGCTTTTCAGTTGATCAATTAGTCATCTGACGCTTCATCAGAAGTGGTCTCGGTGGAAGGGCGGCTCTCAGAAAACCATTCTTAAGGAAGGGAAACTGGGAGCAAAGGCTGATGTAAGCCAAAGTATCCAAGAACTGGACTGAAAATCAATGACAACAGGTCTTATGGCATGACAAGTGCAAATTTGAAAGTTTTTGTTCATCATTGTCAGCATGTATGGAGAAGGTCAGGAGAGAGGTCCAACAGTGAGTGTTTACAGCCATCTCCTAAACACAGTGGACACTCTGTTATGGTTTGGGGCTCCATTTAAGTTGGTGGTGTTGGGCATTTTGTCAAAACTGATGTAAATATGATCACAGAAAAGCACCATCGGAGTTTGAGTCACCATGCAATATCATCTAGAAAGCATCTGATTGGAAACCGCTTAATTTTTCAGCATGAATATGATCCCAAACACACAGCCAACTCAGTAAAAGCATACCTGGGTAGAAAAACAGAAGGGAACATTATCAGTCATGAATTGGCCTCACCAGAATGTGGACCTCAACATTATTAGAGCAGAGTGGGATCATCTTGACAGAGAACAGAACAAAAGGCAGCAAACATCCAAAGAAGAACTTTGAATGTCCTTCAAGAAGACAAAGAAAGTTCAAGATGTGTTGAAGAACAAAGGTGCTTGTACCAAATAATGATTTTGAAGAACTTTTATGCTTTTGCATCTTTTATGCTTCTGATAATCAGCAGGCATGACTCACATTTGTAGGGACTTTAATTTGCGGCATTGCATCGTCTGTACGTAATAATTGATCCGAGGTCAAAGCGCGCCCTCTGCTGTTCAATGCTCACCCACGGCAACGACCAAAGTGACGTGACTGTCACATTACACCGCCGGTCGGGATGGGCAACGGACACCTCCTTGCCATCTATATTTAGATGTTTAACCTGTATAAGCAAATCCTAGAAAACTGCAACCATCGGGGGAGCCAGGCGGTTTGGAGCATTAAGGCCAGGCAGCAATGGCCACAGTGAAAAAGGACGACAGGCTGACGAGGTCTCAGAGCTTTGTGTGCGTCGGTTTCGCCGGGTTTTTTAGCAAAACTGTCACGTCACCTTTAGAGGTGGTCAAAATTAAAAGTCAGGTGGGCACCTTTCACTCCAAGAGGGGTTTCTGGCAAAGTTTTCTCATCATCTACCAGAATGAGGGGCTTAGGGGATTTTGGAAAGGAAATCTCGCCTCTTGCCTCCGGTTGTTTCCCTACAACGCAGTTCACCTCGCAACATACAGAAAGTGAGTAAAGTTACTTATACTTATGGTTTGTCTCACGCTGTGTGGACTGCAAAGCATTTTATGTGATCGTTCGACCCAAATTTATCCTAAATAGTTTGTTATTCGACTTGGGTCACGTGACGTCGACTTTGCGTTTGTGTTTTGAGGTGTAAAACGGAATGAAACACGCTGAAATTACAGAAAAAATAATATTCAAGTTAATTCTTTATGTATCAGGACCTAAAATAATAAAAAATAGTTGACGTAAATGGTCTGTTTTTTTTTTTATCCCTGAAGTTAAAGATGCACTTCCTGTTTCTCTATGTGAGTCGCACGCTCCATTTTAAGCCAATCAGAAGGCTGGATTTTCTCAGCCGAGTTTTAAAGTCGAGGGTTGTCTCTTCCCCGGGTTTTGTCTCGCAGGTAGTGTGCCGTTATTAACCATCGTATTCCTGAGGTGCAAAATGTTATATATTCCCGAAACTGGTAGAAAATGGTAGAACTAACGTTTATTTTCTCATAATTTCGGCTTACTATCGAAATTGCGTTTATTACTGAGTAGATCGAAATGTCCAATTTTGACTTATGGATGGCAATGGAAGACACTGGCGTCACTTCAAATTCAGTCAAACCTTTAAGCCGTCCCATTTTTTTTTCAGTAGACTCAAGAATCCTTCAAATTTATTAGGTTAAACTGTTGAAATAGTTGTTTTTGCTTGACAAATTGCTCAAATTATTAATAAAACCACATCCACAATATTTGAGATTTGGGGTTTCGTTCTTTGAAGATGTCCCAAATTTCCCAGCCCCGCTTTGTTAGGGTTTGTTATATGTTGCAGCTCTGATACGTAGAAATATAAGCAGTTGGATGAACTTTGGTTTGGGTCTGCGAGTCCTGTGGTTTTACAAAAAATCCCAGTGAGAGGAAATAATGCCTATGAGGCAAAAATGAGGGCATGTATACCGATTCACTGCTGGGTAACTTCAGGACAAAACACAGGCAGTAAGCAGCCGGCAAGACAACAGTAATCCCGCAAAGAATAGCAAATCTACTGCCTACTATCTGTATTAGTCATTATGTTTCCCGATGAGGTGTTTTTGTTTCGTTTTGTTTCTTATACGCGTGTGCGCACATAAATAATACGCCCTGAGTGGCCAACCTGGTGTCCTATGCTGTACACACAGTTCCAGGAAAAGAAGGCCTTTTCCTATGTGTCTGTGACACTCACAAATACACACACGTGGATTCAGTTATTCACGTGCTTCTGTGTTGGAGGCTTCCAAGAAGTGCTCTGAAATAAAAATAGGTGCAGTAGATGTCCGAAAAAAATATTTCAAAGCAGCAGAGCTAGTCTGACTGCTCTGAATACACTTAATGTCATTTGCATGTGTATTTTAAATACTAACACGATGCATAAACAAACAGGGTGGCCTTCGATGTTGTGAACAACCACTTGGATCTTGTCTTTTTATATATAGCTATCTATTTATACATGTGTATCTATATATCCATGTGTATGTATTGTGTTGGACTGTCTACAAGACAAACTGTCTTACAGGGACATCTGAGTTTTATTTCTCATAGATTTATTTCTTTCCTCTGTGTGCAGGATAGTCCACCTTCACATGGATGAACTGGGCTTCATCTCTCAGTGGAGAGCCATATTTGCTGGTGGACTGGCCGGTGTTGTTGCTGCTCTGGCCACGTACCCGCTGGAGGTGGCAGAAACCAGGCTGATCATTCAAAACTGCAGGCAGCCCACATACATCGGCGTGGCTCACTCCTTGTCAAAGATCTACAAGAACGAGGGGCTGCTCGCCCTCTACAGGGGATTTTCCCTCACTGTCTTGGGTTCGTATACACGTTGCTACAAACTAATTCGTTTTTAGTGGATCGTGTAAGATTTTGCATATGAATCTCATGTCACGAAACTCCACCTTTACCTTTAGTTTCATGTCCTTACAGGTGCAGTTCCCTTTTCTGTCGGATGTTATGCAGTTTACATGAACTTGGACAAGCTGTGGCAGGAGCCTCCTGTTCGCTTCACTCCCCTGCAGAACTTAATAAACGGCTGTTTGGCAGCAGGAGTGGCTCAAACCCTCTCGTACCCTTTTGAAACTGTAAAGCGGAAAATGCAAGTAAGTTTACAGAACACCTTTTCTGCTTGTGGGGTATGTTTGGAGAACTGAAACAGGACTATTTTTTGTTTTTTCAAGCTGGAAGTAATTAAAATAGAAACATAAAGATAGATACACCATAGATATTTTTTTAAAGGTGTTAAATGGAAGTGTTACAGCTGCATACCGATGCTGGAAATACTGTGTTGGTCTTTTTAATTAAGTTCATATTTCTTCTACAGATCTCTCAGCTGCTGACTGAGTAATTGGGAAATGATTGTAAACACAACACATTTACAGTGTAGATGCGCCTACATGCTGGCTGTAGTACCATATTTAGTCCATAAGAGGGCAGTAGATGTTTACCTAAGTACGGGCTGACCTTACTCAGCCACTCAATGATTTTGAGTATGTAAAGTTAACATCAGAATTACTTCAGTGGTGATTTACCTAAATATAAAGAGAAGAGATATTTACTGCATGTGTTTTAAAATGTTATAATCACAGGAGTCGTTGGTCTCCACCATGTTGCTTTTAAATAAGGGTGTCTATACGCTGCAAAGGACTCATTGGGAACAATGGTGTGGCAAAGGACAGGATTCTACATCCGGTTTTATCTGCCTATTATTAGATGGGTTCAGCAGAACAAGGTTCAACAGCAGCTGGGAATGTGAATGTGTCCCAGCTCTGCAGAAGCTATAGATATGTTCTCTAAAGATAGCCAGCAACTATCAGACAGCCGGCGTGTGTTTCCAGTCTGCTGAAGCATCGCACCGACGTCACTTACTTTAAAGAACAGTCCTGCGTAAAGGCTTCATTTAGCTATTCAGCTGTAGTGTCTGTCATTAAAAAGCTCAGAGTTAAACATTAATTCGGGACAGAGCACAGAGAATGGGGGGGAAACAGCGGATGATGTTTGCTGAGGCTTGGGGTAATGATTTAAGACGTGTATAGTTTAACTTGCTGGCTAGCTTGGCTAGCTTTAAGTGTCCTCTACAGATGAAGCTGTTTGAATAGTCCTATTGGTCTCGTGCTTTATCCATGAAACACAATAATCTAATTCTGATAGTTGCTCTCTGAATCTTTGGCACTACTTTGGTGGCCCCTCCAACAATATGAAGATATTTTATATTTACCTGTGACTGTCCTTTTGCATTTACTGATAAATGACAGCTGAATAAAATCAAACGCATAGTGTCACAATATTATGTCCTCTGACCTTCCCGGTTCTGAGTTAATAAGCACCTTCAAACTCTGATTCACCATTTCCTATTTTGGCTTTCATTCTTTTTAACAGGCACAAAGCGCCCGTCTTCCCCATTTTGGAGGAGTCGACGTCCATTTCACTGGAATGATCGACTGTTTCATACAGGTGATTAAACACAACGGCGTCCTTTCACTGTGGAACGGCCTTACTGCCAACACAATAAAGGTATGATTCACTTATACATTGGTAGCAATTTCTTGTTATATGGCCAAAGTACGGGTCTGTTTGATCTTCTGTTATATAAATAAGAGCATTTACGTGTTTTACGCAGGAACAAGGGGCGGGGCATGGAAAGCAATGTTTAGTGTGCGTAGTTCACAGCAGGAATTTCACTACCAAGGTGGAACAGCATGCTCCGCTCTTAAAGCTACAGATCCCTTCATAGCCCAAAACTGTTTTTACTTGTGACCGTTTTAATGAAAATAAAGTGCATACCGAGTACAAGTTCTCTGTCGATCTGTGATCAAAATAATAAAGTGTTGGCGTGACTTTAAAATGCAGTTGTCTTTTGTTACTCCCCTACAGATTGTTCCCTACTTTGGCCTTCTTTTCACCTGCTTTGAGATGTGCAAGCAGGTCTGCCTTTACCGCAACGGTTACATTATCTCCCCCTTGAGCTACAAGCTCACACCGGGGGTCGACCAGAGCCTCGGGCCGAACGAGCTGGAAGAGGTCAAGCGCCACTTGAAAAACAGGAACTTTGGCTCAGGGGATTCGTCTTTGAGAAATCGATGGTGATGCTTTACGTGAAAGATGCCTGGTTTATTAAAATAAACGAGAGAGAGGGAGCGAGAGACTGAAAAATGACACAACAGCAAATCCAAGGGCATCCAGGAGCCTACCTCTCTCAGACTTTTACATTTTATTTAAAAGTATTTTAAAAAGTTGTTTACCCATCCATGATTTACGATGGCTTTTTACCTGACATGTGCCTTTTAGGATAAATATTTATTTTGGGAGCTCTTTGCTGCATTAGAATCAGTGCCATAGTCTGCTCACATAAAATAGTTTTTAAAAAAATGCTCATGGATTTTGTGAACTCTGACCATCATGAGCGCCATGTGACAGGTTATAATTTTAATGTATGAATGAAGGCAAAATTTTTAATGAGTTTTAAGTTAAAGTATGTCATTATTGATGATGTATTCCGCTAACATGGCAAGAAAGAAAAGTGTTTGTGAGGTTTAAATGATTTGTTTTTCATTCTGAAGGTAAAAACATTGATTTAACCTCCTGTTTGCTGAAACCCACATTCCTCTACGGTGACTTTGCCCTTAAGTTGTCTGTCAGCAGTCTAACCCGTTTTCAATTGTTTAAAGTTACTACGGACATGCACCTTATTTAAGGTGCTTGTACTTTACAAGTATTTCCATTTTCTGCTAGTATAAACTTGACATTGACCTCTACTGTTTTGTTTACTCCAACAAGCTACTTTTCAGATTCTGTAATATGTGACGGATTATTATATGAAAAGATATTAACAAGAATTTTTTTTATAGCTGAATACGTTTACTGGTTTGTTTCTGCATTTTCGGTCAACTCTTCAACCTCCTCTCTTGCTTGTAGTGGTAATTTGCTTTAGGCCAATTTGTTATTTGGTTTAAAGGTCTGTGTGCTCAGGTTGAGAGTGAAATCAGTCAGGTGACTGTATCACGTCAGCTCACGTGGGCAACTCAGTGGCAGCCAAAGGACGTTAACAGCTGGGATGACCTTTACCATAACTGTGAGGCCTCATCTGCCCCAGAATGACATTTGACACGACCTTCAGGTTAATCTGAATAAGAATGGTAATAATATAACGCCGTGACGGCGCCTCTCACTTCTGTTCAGATGCGACTTTGCAAGTTTTGAAAAGTCGCAAAAGTAATTCATAAACTTTCCCTCATGCGGGACTGATCTCGTGCCTCGATTTATCTGAGTGACAAGGGAAAGCTCCAAATCTGAATCGAAGGTCATCGCCTGGCCCCGCCCACTACTCCTAGAGCCGGCCAATCGCAGAAAAGAATCGACGTTCACGTTTTTTCTCGCGCACAGCCTCCTTAAATCCCCTCACTTCTAGATAGGATTCGGCCATTTCAACCCCACCAACAGAGTAGCTGGACGGCGGCTGATAGCAACTGAAGATGAGTGAACAAGCTATTTCCTTTGCCAAGGACTTCTTGGCTGGTGGTATCGCCGCTGCCATCTCTAAAACAGCTGTAGCTCCCATCGAGAGAGTGAAGCTTCTGCTCCAGGTGAGTGTGAACTGCTTATATCCCTGTGCAAACACCTGAAAACCTAATGACACTGTAATTATTGACATCAGTCACATACGTGTGTTGACTACTGCTGTTGCTCATTTGCAGCTTTTCTTCTTATTTCTTATGTTTGGAGGGGAAATTATTAAGATGCTTATGCATGTGGCAAATGGTTTAAAATCTAATAGTAATGGAAATCTGCTGCATCGTCAGGAGTAGAAACTGGGCTAAAAATAGTAAATCGAAGCGGCTCTGTCAGAGATTGGTGCAGGCACAGATGAGGAGCGAGCATAATCGAGGCGCACCACACTTGTTATGTAATAGACCGGCCTGAATGCTCGCATGAAAAGCGGCATTGTGACAGGAGAATGTGACCGTCTGTTGCCACTGTGGTGTTTAAAGTTATTCTCGTGTCAAGACAGGTCATTAGTTTGTCTTGACATCAAACAGCCAAGGTCACAGCAAGGTTTGCGCCATGGCGCTTCACTGCTGCATTGGGCCCGGCCTCAGCAGTGGCAGGGGGCGGGGCCGTGAACTGTTGAATGAAAGGGCTGTCCACCTGCACATGAAAGCAAATGTGTGCGACTCAGTAGAATAACGGGAATCTCCCAGCTTAGACAACTCAGAAGGTGACCAGGTGAAAGCTTGAAGAGGAAACGGGATATGACGAGCTTCACTTGTTGCTGCCTCTAATGCATGTCTCTGCTTTGTTTACAGGTGCAACATGCCAGCAAACAGATTGCGGTCGACAAGCAGTACAAGGGCATCATCGACTGTGTCGTTCGTATCCCCAAAGAGCAGGGCTTCCTCTCTTTCTGGAGAGGAAATCTGGCCAATGTCATCCGATACTTCCCCACTCAGGCCCTAAACTTTGCTTTCAAGGACAAGTACAAGAAGATTTTCCTCGACGGCGTGGACAAGAGGAAACAGTTCTGGAGATACTTTGCGGGTAACCTGGCATCTGGCGGTGCCGCCGGAGCTACCTCCCTCTGTTTCGTCTACCCCCTCGACTTCGCCAGAACACGTCTCGCCGCTGATGTCGGCAAAGGGGGCCACGAGCGTGAGTTCAAAGGTCTGGGAGACTGCTTGGTGAAGATCTTCAGGTCCGATGGCCTTAGGGGTCTGTACCAGGGCTTCAACGTTTCAGTACAGGGCATTATCATCTATAGAGCTGCTTACTTTGGCATCTATGACACAGCAAAGGGTGAGTGTTTGCTGAGAGACATTACAAAGCTTTATGTCTTTTTACATAGCAGTTTTTAGCCTTGTAATCTCACCGGCTAATGTTTCTCTTACAGGCATGCTTCCTGACCCTAAGAATACGCACATTATAGTGAGCTGGATGATTGCTCAGAGTGTGACTGCCGTAGCTGGTCTTACGTCCTACCCCTTCGATACTGTCCGTCGTCGTATGATGATGCAGTCTGGACGCAAAGGAGGTAATAAAACTCCAACAAAATCAAAGTATAACTTCCTCTTCTTTTTTTCCCCCACTGTTCTATTTAAATGAGGTTGTAACATCTGTGTGATTCTGTCTCTTCCCCTTCAGCTGACATCATGTACACGGGCACCATTGATTGCTGGAAGAAGATTGCACGCGATGAGGGCAGCAAGGCCTTCTTCAAGGGAGCCTGGTCTAACGTGCTGAGAGGCATGGGTGGCGCCTTTGTGCTCGTCTTGTATGATGAGCTTAAGAAAGTCATCTAACATGTTTTTGTATGTTCACTGTTCATGTTGTGAAGTTTAACTGTAACATATCTTGTACATTTGGAAGGACTTAAATGCCGAGCTATATTTATAGGGACCAACTAGTATTTTCTACTAGTTGTACTGGGGGAATATGTTATGCACTCTTCTCTTGGCCCATTCATTTTCTTTTTTGTTTTGCCCCTTACCAGAATGTCATTCCCTGAACACAGGAACCTTGCCAGTAAGCGAGAAATAAAGGCAACCTACAGAGTGAATCTCCGGCCTGGTTTTGAGGTGTAATGCCATGTATAAAGTGTACGCGACAGAGTGTGACTGAGATCCCTGGCTGCGCGTCTCCTCAGTCACGCCTCCTGAGGAAGATATTTGGCTGCCTCTTGTGAGAAATGTAATCTTAGACTTGCAGGTTGCAGTTGGGGGGCAGCCAAAATCAGCTGCGAACGTTGACCCGCAGACGATATTTTAACCGAGACATGCTCGCAGCGAAATGATTCACAGAAAGTCATTAGCTTTAGCAGTCTCCTGTGCATTTACAGAATTATAAAATAGTTTCGAAGAACATTTGCACAGGTGACTTCCTCTAGGATTACCTGTTGTAAGGTGGATTATTCCAACCTTCTAAATATACTTTTATCTCCTGCCAAGCCTCTTCTGACTCCCAACTGGTGTGACTGACGACTACGACCTTGAGCCATTTGTCCAGTTACCAGTTTGACACACAAGTTATTTACTGTCACGCTGAAGGGATCTCGGGATGAAATGAAAGTGTATTGGAGGAGATTTCTGCATTCTGGCTGGTTATTAAAACACATAAATGACAATGTAGAGGGTTTCTACTGGGGTGCACTGCTTGTGTCCACGTGTATTTAAAGGGGGTGTCATAAATTCCTGCTGATACATGATCCTGGCATGCGTAAAGAGGCACATGATTGTCGCTTGTGTAGGACAGGACATAGTGTTCTTACTGGTCCAGCTAATCGAGGGTGGGCAGGCCATTCTATAAAAGTCAGCTGCAGACTTTGTGCTCTTTGGTTTAACTCAACTTTGGTTCAGTTATGTCTGTTTAGTTAAATTCAAACCTAGCTTAATGTTTGAAAGTCAAGAGAAGTGTATATTTAAACAGTTTGATCTAACAGTGGCATCCTGACACATGCTGGGTATGAGACCATGGGGACACTTGGCCACTTTAATCTGCTCTCTTTATTCAGACATGATAGAACTGCTGCCCCCTCTGAACATCATCTCTGCATTTATGCATTTTTTTTTAAAGTTTCATTTTAGAGGAAATTTGACAAATGTTACTAGTAAAAGAAACTGAGGGGGAAAAAAAATCTTTGTAACCCAGGTTCTGGATCAGTGCAGCGTATTCAAAATCTCTAGCCGCTGTGGACTGTTAGCGCCCCAGAAATCCTCCATGAGTCTTAAGTCACTGCTTTAATTACTCTTACCATGAGTGAATGAGAATATTAAGGTCTTTGACTCACTGTGCAGCTCTTAAAGTTCATCAGAAGTTTAATTCTGTCACTGGCAATGTGCCTTTAGTGTTTTCCACTCTTTGATCCAGTGATATGTCCTCAAACTTAATCACTTACTTCCAAGATGACAAGCAGAATTAATCAAATTAATCTTGATGAGACACAATGACTACGACTTAGACGCTTAACCCAAATTGATCCTGAGTGGAGGACACAGTGCTGCTAAAAAGAGGCTAACAGATTACATGATTTACTCAGCTGGACTAATCTTGCTTTCAGTGATTCACAACGACTTGGACCCGACCTCTTACCCACAGAAATTAGTTTTAATGCTGTTTTCTCCAGTCTGGTCTGAAAGGCCCTTCTCAGCAGGTAGCCCATAGTTAATCCTTCATTCAGTAGGCCTCACGTTACAGCTGTCCCATTACAGCTTTAACAGGGATCACAACCTTTTACTCACTGTCTGCGTGGCTTAAGATATGCCACAGCTCCTTGAAGTAACACGAGTCCTTTACTCAATTCCTCAGTCATAAAAATAGATGAATTTTGCTGGTGGACTGTATTACTATTTCTCAATATTATTTCATAGTGGCTCCAGTAACCACTTGAGTAGCGGTTTATACATTTGCCTAAGAAAGATTTAGTCCTGGGAGTAAACACAAAGGACATCCACAGTAAAATCTCTGCCAAATCAAACACGCAGAGCTGCCCACTGTGGCAACCCCTCATGAGTAAGGGAGCAGCCGAAAGCAGCTTCTTCTCATTATTTTTAGTACCTTTATTACAAACAGAAACACACGCTGCTCCCGGACATTTGCAGTTTTTATGATGGAGAGTAGGCGATAGCTTCTTAAGTAAAGGTTGCACTGCCACAGGGGAAAAAACACTAATGACATGTAAAGCCACATAAAAAAAAAAACATTACCTGAAGCATAACATGACCAAATATAAACATAAACTCACCCCGTGAGTGTTATCTCTCTGTTTTACTACTAAAACTGAGGCTTTAATGTCTCATTACTAGTGTTTTACTGTTATTATGTTGTTATGAAAAAATGTGGTGTCGTTAAAAAAAAGTAATATTTACACAAAATGAGTACAATGCTGTGCTTATGTAAAAGTACATAGTTACATTCCCGTACTACGCTATGCAGGTCTACGGATCACTGAAGATACCCTTTACTACCCTTTACTCTGGGCGATGAGAAACTTCTGTCAGCCGGGCTGTTGCGTAATTTCGGCTGTTAG
Source organism: Aulonocara stuartgranti (assembly GCF_965226115.1). Classification (NCBI taxonomy): domain Eukaryota; kingdom Metazoa; phylum Chordata; class Actinopteri; order Cichliformes; family Cichlidae; genus Aulonocara; species Aulonocara stuartgranti. Next base: position 35,227,915 of record NC_138940.1, on the reverse strand, counting down.
ACCGAGTTACGTCACGGGGTCATGACCTCAGAGCTTTCCACTCATGGCAGTCTCTTCTACCGTATCTATCACATGATCCCAGTAAAAACAAAGACTCGCATATGATATTTGCTCTAATATATATTAATACAACAACGATTCTGGTACATTTAAATGTTACTATGTTAAGATCATTATGCGGGTGCTTTTTGCGTGCTAAATGTGTAAATAAGCTAACTATTACAAAACGTGCTGGAAACCTTTTATTTTGAAGGTTTCCAGCACGTTTTGTAATTGTTAGCTTATTTATACAATTTAAGTCCTGCCAGACATCAGACATGGATTTTTAAGATTTTATTTTTATTGACGACAAAAAATAAATAAATAAATAAATAAATAAAAAAGAAATAAATTGAAGAGCAGTGATTGCGCCACCTTGTGGTCTTTAGAAGAAACATCACAACACAGCTTTGCTAAAAGCTCTAACGTTATATTTAATGGAAAATGAAGCAGCCAGAGTCTTTCATGTTTTGTTTTTTAATAACGATAATACTCTATTTAATGTAAGCTTTCATGAACACACACACCTGTTGCTATCTTCTTTCTCTCTCATTCACTCTTTGTCTGTTTAATGAGCTCCACATCCTTTTCTTCCTTTCACTGGCCCTTGCCAGTATCACAGTCTGAAATAATGAAGCAGTGCTCAGAGAATTTTTCTTGGGATGTGAGCAGGAGGAAAAGAAGCAGAAGGAATAGACTTGTTTTCCTTGTCCAAATAAATAAATAATAAGTTAAAAATAAGGTTGAACCTGAATGTTTAATTTGGAACAAATACATCATATAACAATATACTATTCAGAACTTGTCACTGTGTATTTTGCAATGTGAAGTTGGTTTTATTAGTGTGTGTTCAAATATGGAACTTTGCAGAAGTGCTGGACTTTTTCTTTTAAGTGGCCAATATTCAGATATTTTTAATGCATCTGAATACACGATCTTTGTTTATGTTGTCCTGAATGACAGATTCTTAATCATGTCGATTGTATGAAAGACCAGTGAAAATTTCAAGCTTTTATCTTTAACAGTTCTTTAGATCTTAAAACATTCAGTGTTCAAACATTGGCTCAGCTTTCGATGTTTGAAAAAATATTTAAGTATTTGCTTTATGAAGCTAAAATTTTCCAGCTCTCATTATATATGTTCAAACACTGGACCATAACATGTTCATGCAACTCAGAGATCCTAGAGCAGAAAATGTTGTCAGAGTTTGCTGATTTGAGATGGAATGGTCCACATGATTAATTTGATAAAAGTGGAAATTTGGAGGACTTTAACCTTTAATGAAACATTTCTGTGTTGTTAGATTAATACTTTTTAGGCATCTGAATATTATTTACATTTACTGAAGTACAAGTTCACAGTACTTTATCTGAGTACTTCAGGTACTGTGTGATTTGCAGCTTAAGATCCACCAGCAAAACTTCTTCTTTCGGGTGCTCCTTCTAGGGGTCACCACAGTGGATCATTTGCCTCCGCCTCACCCTGTCCCTAACACCCTCTTCTATCACACCAACCCTCCGCATGCTCTCCTTTTACAAACCTTCTCTGAGACCCCTCTATTTTCCTCCTGCCTGGAAGCTCCATCTTCAGCACCCTTTTCATCAGTGCCACCTTCTTTAAACCATACATCATACTAGGTCTCACTACTATCTTCTAAATCTTCCCTTTCACTCCTGCTGCTGTCTTTCTGTTACAAATCACCCCTGACCTCCACCCTGCCTGTCCACTGCTTTGGTTGGTTCGCCAAAGCAATAGTATTTAAGATAAACCAGCAAAAAAACCAAAAAACAACAACAAAAAACGGTAATGAAAGATTAGAGTTAATGAACAAAGGAGGGAATCACCAATCAAGTATCATATTCGTAAATAACTCGTGTTTTGGTGCTTACGGATAATTTTGAATAGAGTCGTATTGTGCCACTCTCGCTGTCAGGTAAAGGTGTCGCCTGTAGATGGCACCCTCATACAATTAACTAGTCGGCACTCGGGGCCTGCCCCCAGCCAATCACAGCGCAGCTTTAAAGCAGTTCAATAAAGTTCGCTTTTTCCGCTGTGTGACTTCGCGCTAAGAGGAAACAGTCGCTTCTTGTCCGTGCAAAAGATGTGGGCGAACAAACCTACTCTGGCTGAATGTAACACAGTCAGGCTCGAAGTGACAGATACGAGCAAAAAGAGCCTGTTTTAAGGAAGGAACATGTATCTATGGCGCTTCTCCATCGCCATAACCCTCGGCTTGGTTTGGTATTGCTCAGACTGCGGACGCACACTGACTCAGTACTTATGTTTTCTTCTTTGCATTTCCACCCCGCTGCTGTCTGCAGTCAGCGGGCGAGAGAGCGGCACACAGACGGACGAAGAGGCGAAGGACGACCCAGTTCAGGTAGTTTGCGCAGTTGTTTGTGTTAAAACTAGTTGCAAAACCACCGTAGAAGTGTTAATAATTACAATTGTGAGCGTGAGGTGCGTTTTACAGTCACGTGATGGTATTTTGTATCACCTTATCACCCTTCTATGAATCACCGGTGAGGGTTGAAATGAGGGTTGTTGCTTGTTTTACTCATAACTTTAACGAAAGACCACACCAAAGCGTAGGTGGGTCATCCCCCATGTTTACACACATACCTGAACTCTGAAAATGTACATTAAAAATGAAAGTGTCCAGAGTCCTGCACTTTAATGCTGCAATTTTATAGCCCCTGGCTTTTAATTCACAGTGTTCCTGTTTTCCAGGAAACTGTTGTTGATGACTTGATTGATGGAGACACACCGGACCTGGCTGTGCCGCTGGAGTCTCAGTATCCACACGTGAAGAGATCTTTGCAGCAAGGTGAAGTATGTCTTTTGCAGTGGAGTAATTTGTCTGTAGAGGACGGGACTGTGTCTGTCATTGCAGGTTAGCAGTGCTTTACACGAGGACCGAAAGTGAGGGGTCAAAGTCGGGCCTGTCTCAGCAGATTTTCAGTTCTGTTTTGACTTGATATAGTTGGAAAGAACAGTTTTGCGTTGACACAGACTGGAACTGGAGCTCCTGTTACACAGAATGTGGAGGGATTTCAAGGAAGAAAAAGCTAACCAGCACACCCACAGCAGATGGGTATGCTACACATCACTGTGGCTGTTAAGCAGGAAATAAGATGGAGGTTTTCATAAAGCTTTGTGTTTATTTATGCGCTTTTGAGCACTGGTAATTGGTTTGTGGTAAGCCCAGACCATATGAGGTTTTTAAACAGTTTTTCCTCTTCCTGCAGAGATCTGCAAACCTGTGACAAAGTAAAAAGATAATATAGCTTCTTTTTCTTCTTCCTGTTTTTATAATGATACAAATGAATATGCTGTCTACCATTTGGAGCTTATGTCTGTATCTATTGGGCACCACAAACATATCTAAAGTCACTCTAGAATATTTAATAAGAACACTTTTTAATTTTGCATAAATCTTGTTTCATTTTTATACAAACAAAATAGAAAAATGCCAGATAGTTTGCAGGTGTCTTGTACATTAAATATGCACCCACCTGGAAGTTTGATTGGTGCACCCGTTTAGCTGCCCCTAATTCAAAAATCTAATTGGCCAAATCGCATGGCAGCAACTCTGTATATTTAGCAATGCATACAAATCAAGGTGACCTGGTGACATTTGAAGTAGGCATGAGGAATGGGAAGAAAGGTGACTTTAAATTTCGTTGAATGTGACATAAGGTTTTGGTGCTACATGAGTTGGTCTGAGTATTTCGCAAACTGCGCATTTACTGGGGTTTTCACAGCTCTCGTTCTGGTTCTTGTTTACAGAAAATGGACTTAAAAAAGAAAATATCCAGTGAGCAGCGGTTCCCTGGGCTTAAAATGCTTTGTTGATGCTAGAGGTCAGAGGAGAAGTTCGAGTCAGAGTTTGGAGTAAACAACATGAAAGCGTGGATTCATCCTGCCGAGTATCAACAGTTCTGGGTGGTGTTGACGATGTAATTGTGTAGGGGATATTTTCTTGGCACATTTTAGCGCTCTTAGTACCAACTGAGTATTGTTGAAATGCTACGGCTTATCTGAGTATAGTTGCTAACGATGTCCACCCTTTTATGATCACAGTGTGCCCATCTTCTGATGGTAGCTTCACATCATAGATGTAAGGCAGACAAATTTGCAGCTGTGGTGTGATGCTATCATGTCAATACGATTAAAATCTCTGAGGACTGTTTCAGCAAGTTGTGGAATCTGTGCAAAAAAGAAATATGGCTGTTCATAATGCAAAAGGAGTACTAGCAGGGTGTAACTAATGAAGTGGCCAGTTAATTGCTAAATATGAATAATTCTCAAATATCCCTGCAAATTAAATGAGAAACTGTAACAGCCCCACATTAACATTGTATTTGATGTTTCTCAGCGTATCTGTGAAATAAAACTGAAGTTGTGCTAATATCAAGAAAACAACAGCAAAAAACCTGCTCAGTGAATTCACAGCTGAGTAGCTGAACTCCAGATGGCCTGGTCTTCAAAATCTCGTCGCGGAAATGTGTGCCAAGATTTATATAAATAATTCTGGACTTCAGAAGTGGGAGCTTGAATTTTTCTTTAAAAAAAAAAAAAAAAAGCTTAAAAGTCAGCGCAGTTGTTGAATTTGATGCTCAGGAGGTGAGCATGGGAGCACAGTGTGAATGTAACTTTCCTTTGTGACTGACTTGCTGTGTGCCTGCTGTCCTCGCAGTGTTTGAATGCGCCTACGCTCAGCTCGTCCTGCCTTGGTACACCGTCCCCGAGTCGTGCGAGCAGCAGCCCCTGCACCAGGTTCTCAGCAGGGAATTCAACTTTGTAATCGACCGCATCATTGAAAGGGCCAAAGACTTTGATGTCTCCCACGCAGTCGTGGGCTCCATTCGGATTTTGACCCAGCACTTGCATAATGCGAAGCAGTCTGACAGGTGAAGCTTTACACTTTCTTTTATTTAATAGGATTCAGAATTCATGCTGTTGCTTCTTTGCACTCAGTAACATTTGAGAACTCTATAAATACCTCCAGTGTTTTTTATCACCTATGAATAATTTACTTTTTACTGTACCTTGCGATAATGCATTTTTCCTAAGGCACATAGTTTTAAGAGTAGTGTGCCACATCAGAATTAAGATTATGATCACGCACTTGTGGCGATAAACACTGAGCACTTACTCATAGTTGCTGTTCTTGTTCTTTTGCTTTCTCTTTCAGACAGCTCTTGTTTAGGTCCAGAGCAAAGGAGATTGCAGTTCTCCGAGAGCTCTCTGATGCTCTGGTATGTAACCTTTTCCCCAAATCTCTCTGGGGCCAAGAAGTCAACCGCTGTGCCTTAAATGAGATCATTGCCTTAAAGGGTAAGGAAGCATTAAATCATCTCTGCAGCAACAGTCTTATATAAGGACTAAGCCTCACATGAATTCTTTGAGGAGTGCGAGTTGTGTGTAATCCCTTATTGTCAGTGGCATTGTAGAGCTTAGACATGAATCTTAGGTTACATAAAAAGAAGGCTCCTTCTGCAGTGATCTGCCAATCCCCCCCTCAGGGTTTTGTCATTTTTATAGTAACAGATGAAATGCTTCATCCGGAGAGAGACTTGCTGTGGGGTAGGTTTTTGCAATTACGCATGCAATAAGTGATTTTTACAGCTGTGCTGTTTGGTGGTTAGAAAGTGCTAATTTCTGGCAACTGCTCATAGATCTGTAACTAAAAGATTTGGAGTAGTTGGCAATGTTATTTGTAGCTTCAGTGTTGCAGTAAAAATTCTGAATACTCATTTACTCTAGCAATATGGTTTGTTTTATCAATTCCAGTTATTCATTTCACAGAGGAGTTGATGTGACACCTTTAAACACTTAATATTTTGAGGAAATGCTTTAATTTTCTCTTATTGCAAGTTTTATGCGAGCACTGTCTTAAATATAAAGATGGAACCAGCATGTTGTATCTTGCATAATATGTGTAAAATCCGAAGTGTGCATGACACGTGCTTCTTTTATGGGGATTGTAGGGTCTGTATGCATAAGTATCAGGGGTGTGTCTAGCGCTGCTTTTCTGCTGGCTATTTTGAAGGTGCAAGTGGCTTTGTTACTGCTTCTCCTTTGGATTATCACCAAACCTCAACGCTTGCACGTGCAATACATACATGCTTAAGTACCACCAGAATTACCTCTGAGAAATACACCTACAGTATTTGGTAACTAGAATAATCAGGTTGCTGATCAGTTGGGTCATTACTTTTCTTGTTTTACTGATAGTCTGGTTAAAGCTCCATTCCAAAGACCTAACTCAAGGGATGAACCAGTGTTGTATGAACAGGCAACTTTGCAAAGAACCCATTTTGAATTGTGCTTTCAGGGACTTTGTTGCTAACAGCATGTGACAAAAACTCGTCATTTGTTCCCATTTCTTTTGCTGAATTTATGAAAAACCCCAAAGACAACACAGTTTGACAGCAACAACAAGGTGATTCTCAAAGAATTCAAATTTGGCAACATATTTTGGCATGCTGTGCAGTGTCTTTAGTTAAAAAAATAATAATAAATAAATAAATAATAATAAAAATGAGTAAACTGGACAAGTAGAGGGTGGGTGTCAGGCACTCTTTCATATGAAAAGGAAACTAACAGAAAAGACTGTAGCCCTCTATTTTCTAGCACCCCATACTACCATAAATTGAACGAGTAGTTAAGGAAATAGATGGATAGAAATCTAGATTTCAACACTTCCAAGTGGAAACTGAGTGTGTGTGTGTGGGGGGGGGGGTACGCTTTTTAATTCCTTACATGCTCCCAAAAGTTGGCTGATTTAGTTTTACTGATAATCCAGGTTTTTAGGCTTTGTGGGTAACTCAGTGGTAGCTCCCCATCAAAACACAAACTGAAGGGTGTTCAAACCACAAAAGCAGATTAATTAACATATAAATGATTTGTTTTTGTCTTACAAGCTTTCATAATGAGAAAAGGCAAATTTATATTTTAAATGAAAAAGCCTTTTAATCGAGGCTACATAACAGCAAAAAACCTTTGAATGAATACAACAAACTCATACAGCGGTTGGAACAAAACCCCTAAAAAGTCAAGTTGCATGTAATTTGCAAAGCAGTTTAAGTGCAGTGTTAAACGGTGAATGTTTTGTCTTAAACGCCTGCGTGGGAGTCCTAGGTTACTGCGATGCTGCAAAGCTAACTGGAGAGTCGCCAACAGGCTGTGATAGTTGCTACTCTTGTGGGACCTGCTTAGCAAAAAATGCAATCTGACTCGAGCCGCCATAACTCAAGGCTGAATTTAGAGGTTTTTAAACAGTTGAGGATGCTGCCCATCAACTCAGTTTTCCTGGCAGCAACTTGCCAGCCACCTCAAGAGCTATGAGGCGTAGGTAACACAACCTTGCAGGATTACACTAAACTAACAACTAACCAGGAGGCCACTGTTAAGTGTTATTTATTCAGGCATATCGCAGGGATTTTGGGCTTCTCACCAAAAAATGAGTGCATTTCCCAGTACATTTAGCCAGTCATTTAACTGTTGGAGCTACAATTACTGATCAAATAGCAATATTAGTGATTCAAACAGGACCGTGTATTAATGTTGGCTGTTTTCTCAGGATTGGGACATTTGGTTGCATGGCTGTCTGACCCCGACAATCTGAACCAGCTAGTGGTGAGCCAGCTTGCCATCGTGACATCCAAAAACTCAGTGGAGGAGCTCTATGGATCAGACACTGAAAAAGCCTCTCTGGCTTCACAGGAGAGCAAAGGCGAGGGGGGAGATAGTGATGTGTGAGTGGCTGTCATCTTTTGCACCCCGCTGACTTGACTGAACCGTAGTGAGCCTCAAAGCAATGACTGTAACTGCCACCTTCTGCGTCTGAAATTGGAATTGACCTGGATTTGTTTGGTGGCTTTTTTTTTCCTTCTCTCCCCCCGCAGGAGCTCGCACGGCACAGGGAATTCAGACGGCACCAGGACCAAGGGTAAAGGGAAAGGTGTGTTTAGTGATCGAATTGTAGCAGCTTATTCAATCCAAAGCTCTGTGAAACTGTGGGAAATGGTACATGCGGTTTCTAGTTTTATCCTTTTACCAGCAAGAAAACATTTTAAACTTGAGGGAGAAGGCAGATGGAGTGGGTGGTGGGTGTTCTGAGGCTAGATGACCGCGCTTGTGCAATGTCTTGTACTACAACTGTTTGATGAATGTGTTGCAAGCTATGTGACATGTTGATTTCCTTTACCAGCCTCCCTTTCAGTGCAGAATTAGTCCCCTGTTTATCTTGCTTGTGTGTCCAGAAGGCTAATTACACAAACCTCAAGCAGAATGCCAAATAATTCCTGCCATGTCTTCATGCAACTCTGATCAATCCAACAGTAATGATGTCTTAATAAGAATGGATTATGTCAGGATAATGAACCTTGTGATATGATAAATATACAAATCTTCTCCAATGGTTGCATCAGAAACACTCATCTGTTATAATCTCTGACATTTATTTCAGTCTGATGTGATTTTTATTAATTGTTATGCTGTCACATAGATCATAAAATTGAAAGGCTGATCATGCTTGCCTGCTGTCATGCCTAACTGAGCACGTGCTGTTTTGAGACTACTTTTTCTCTCACATTGTCTCACCACCCACTGTTGCTACACTTCCTCACAATGCAAGTGTATTCCTGTTTTTCAGCCAAAGTGGTGTTCATTATCGAGAGTTCGTTATTGTATACAAATGCATATTCGAGAGGGGGACATAATTTGAGTATAAATGTGAGTGAAAATAAAGATGTCTCTCTCGCAATGTAATGTATGTGTTTTGGGCTTTTTTCTTTTCTATTTTAGGCAACAAGTTAAAGGAAGGATGGTCAAAGTTTGTGCACAAGATAAAGTTAAAGAAAGCCAAGAAAAAGAAGATGAAAAAGATGGAGCAGGAGCGGTTGCTGAAGATCACAGCCTACAGGGGAGACTTGTCCAGCGATGACAATGTCAGCAGCAGGGAGGGCTCCATTCGCAGCCAGGAGGAGGAAGACTCTGACGGGGTAAGGCTGCTTCATATAATGCAGTGTTATAAAATGAAGACAATAATTTGCCAGACATAACAGATTCATTACTGCTTTTGGCCATACGAAATTAGGAAGATGGTGATCTGGAGGACTACCTGACAGCCGTTCAGGAGGACATGATCGAATTCAAGCTGTCATATGAGATGTGGCGCGTTGGCCGCTGGGCTGTCAGCATCCCGAATGTGAGTTATAAATATCAGTGACAGTGTGGAAAGTCCTGGAGGCTTGTTATCTGTCTGCAGAGGCCTTGTAATAGCAAGCACAATGTCCTTGGGTGACATGTTAAAGTTTTGAGCTGGATTTTTTTTTTTTTTTAACAGTAGTTTACTACATTGTAGGCTGACTGGGAGGATGAGAAGCTAATCTTCACTGTTCACCTGGAGGAAAAAGACAGTCCTGAGAACCTCCAATGGGACATCAAGAAGAGCTACATGGATATTGTACACTTCAGCAACAGATGGCAGGTAAAAGGACAAATGAAAGTTCTGTTTTGTTGTATCTTTGTTCCCAGTTTTCTCCCTTAAACTGGTTTGTTGACTTCTGATTTGCACAGTTATATTGTAAGGTACAAGACGCTACAATTTTACAGAGAAAACCCCAAAAATCAAAGGTTTTGGTCCACACTGACACGATGGCATCACACAGTTCCTGCGGTTAGGTGCACATTAATCATGTCAATCTTCCACTCCACCACATCCGAAGGGTGCCCATACTGGATTGACATCTGGAGATTGTGGAGGCCATTGTTGTGTTCACTATAAATGGCCTGTATTTGTATAGCGCTTTACTTGTCCCTAAGGACCCCAAAGCGCTTTACACATCCAGTCATCTACCCATTCACACACTGGTGATGGCAAGCTACACTAAACCAGTTTGAGATGATTTGAGCTTTGTAATGTGGTGTACTATCAGAAGATTATGTGTAAAGTGCATCTCAGCACCATTACAGCAGCACCACTAGCCTGAACCGTTGATTCAAGGTAAGGATGGATCCATGCCATCCAGAAGTTGCAGCAGAAAAGGACTCATAAGAGCAGGCAGTGCTTTCCCAGTCACTGTTTTCCTTTTTTGGTGGGGCTGCGGGAATTGTAGCCCGAGTTCCCTTAGCAGAAATGATTGAAACCCAGTGTGGTCTTCTGCTGCTGTAGTTTATCTGCATGTTGCTTGTTCAGAGATGCTACTCTGCATGCCTTGGTTGTAACTTTACGTTCCTATAAACTCAAACAGTCTGGCCATTCTCCTTTGGCCACTGGCATCATCAAGACATTTTCACCCAGAGAGCTGATGCTGAGTGGATATTTTCTTCTTCCTTTGAACACTAGAGATGGTTGTGGGAAAATTCACAGGAGAGCAGCAGTGTCTGAAATATTCAGATCAGCCCATCTGTCACCAAAAAACTGACAAATTCCAAATTCAAAGACTGTTAAATTGCCTTTCTTTCTCATTCTGATCCTCGGTTTGAACTACAGCAGATTGTCTTGACTATGTCTACGTGCATCGACTGCCATGTGATTGGCCGATTAGATATTTGTACTAAGAAGCAGTTAAACAGATTTATGTAACGAATTGCTCAATGTGTAGTTATCATAAATAGAATAAAGTATTAGCTGAATTTCATTCCTCCCTGTCATTATGTTAAAGCCATTAACTGAGGAAGAAGGAAAATCACAACCACAACTACTTTTTTGGTCCTCCTAAAAGTGGTAAAAATGACACACTACACTTAGACTTTTAGAACAGTTTGAAATCAAGAAAAACCTGGTGGGCTGGATTTTATTTTATTTTTTAACTGACAGGTCACAAAGAGTGAGAATAAATGGGGTTCTGTCGGACTCAGTGTTCTCCTCCACAGGATCTCCTCAAGGGTGCGTCTTATCACCCTTATCATTCATTCTCTATACAAACGTGTGTCAGAGCAGATATGAAAACAGGGCCGTCATTAAATATGCAGAGGACTCTGTTATTGTCAGCTTACTGAAAGAGGGTGAAACTAACCACAGTCCAGCCATTGATGACTTTGTTCAGTGGTGTGAGGAGTCTTATCTCCAGTTGAACGTATCTAAAACAAAAGATATGGTTATTGATTTTAGGAAACAACAAAATGGGTACGGAGTCACTTTAATTAAAGGTTAGAAAATAGAGCAAGTACAATCATATCAATATCTTGGCACCATAATCAATGAAAAACTGAATTTTGATCAGAATTGCAAAACAGTTTGTAAAAAGGGTCACCAGCACCTTCACTGCCTCAGGAAACTTGCTCATTTCCACATTGGCCAAAAATTTTTTAGCTTCGTTTTATCGTTCTTTTGTTGAGTCTGTTTTATCCTTTGTTTGGTGGCATGGGTTGGTCAGACCTCTGTCACAGAGAAAAACTCACTGAATCGGATAGTGAGATGGTCCAGTCGTCTGATAGGTGAGCCACAGTCTTGTTTAGCCTCCCTGTACTCTAAACAGGCTTTATAAATCCTTAAAAATGGTTCCCATCCTCTACGGGGTGAATTTCAGCTTTTCCTCAGGACAAAGTGTTATAAAAACAGCTTTGTCCCTGTTGCTGTTACTGAATTAAATAAGAACAGTTTTTGATTCGAAACGTTAAATTACTATATATGTGCTACAGTGAGGTTTATATTTATTAGGTATGTCTGTTTTTGAAGGGATGCCAAATGCTATCATTTTTCTGTAAAGCAAATTTACCTTGCGTATGGGTATAAATAAAGTTACCTTACCTAGATTTACTTGTCACTGGATTTATTTCCCTTCCTTTCACTAAGCTGAACTGTGTTTGGGGAGCTACGGAGAGTCTTGTTGAATGAAATCAATTATTGGCTTGATCCTCTGTGAATTGAATGATTATCTGAGTCATTGACTTCGCATGCAGGGAGGCACAGTGAAGCAATGTTTAGCACTGTCACTTCAGAGCAAGAATGTTCCTGGTGCAATCCTCCCATGTGCCTGCGTGGTTTTCCTCTGGATATTTGAGCTTCCTCCCACAGTCCAAAGACATGGTGATTTGACTAGATGTGACTGTGAGAGAATCTGTGTCTCCTTGTGTAGGCACTGTGGTGGATTTAAGGTGGATGGATGATCATGTCCAAGTTGCATGCAAGCAAACGAGATAATGATACAGAAGTGAGGGGACGTCAATCACCTTTTCAATTAGTGTCTGTCACTTGGTTTTTAAAAAGTGCTTGTCAGTGAGCGATGAGAAGGCAAGCTATGTCCTCAAATCAAATGTCTAAAGGACAAGTTTTCATTCCAAATAAAACTTCTACCCATTTTAAGTCGTCCTTTCTCCCTATGCTGGTTTAGAAAAGTTTCAGTCTTGTACCAAAAACAGTGCAACTTGGGAAGATGTCAGTGAAGCCTCATGTTAAATTCAGATCAGCTTTAAAATGCACTTTTTTTTTTTTTTTTTTTTTTTTTTTTTTTTTGTTTACATAGGATGGATTCTGACTCTGTGTATATGTGGACATAGAATAGTGTAGACAGACTTTGCTGGTGGTTTCTACAGGTTAGGATGCTAGGAGTGCCACCGCTGCGGTGTGCATAGGCAATAAAAAGGTCTTCGTCACATAAAAATAAAAAAAAGAGAAATAAAATACAAAATAAGCACACCATGCTCTTATGTTTTAATTATATTTCATCTTTACATTGTAAATGTAACATTAGTGTTATCTCATGAAAGACTTGATAATTTTGGCATTTTCATTTACATTCAGGGAAGCATTGACTCACGAGTTGAGGTGGAGCTGGTGTGAACAACAGTGCATGTATTAACTTCTTGGTAGCAGTATAGTGAGACTGCATTTCCTAAGAATTAAATGAGTGACCTATTATTTTGAAATGCCACGCGCGCTTTTTCAGTCTGTATTCATTACGAGGCGTTCCCAGCAGCCGAAATGTCAGCATGAAACATTGAGAAATGTTTTCAGTTATATTGACTAGTATTTGCCCATTCTACACTATTATTATTTTAATTATTATCATTAGTCAGAGGTGATTCCAACATCATATAACTGAAGCTTTGTGGATGTAAATGAAATGTTGTTATACTGATATCAAAATGATACGGATGCTTTTCTAAGGTGCATAGATGCTACAGATGAGTTGTTTAGCACGTTGTTAGGTAGTTACTAGGCAACATCATAACGTGCTAAAGATAAGAAACTTCAGATGCCTGAGCTTGCACAAATCCTCATCACGTACGAGGAGTTCACAGGTGAACACAGCGCTTTGATGACCACCTGTTACAGTTCTAAGCCTTCAACTGTAAAAACTGATTAAGGTCTCTTAGGTCAGCTTTAGGCTTTTAATTATGGTGTTTTTTTTTCCTTGTCTTTATCCAGGACTCCACCAGCCTACCTGGGGTCTTGGTGCTGGAGGAGATGGAGGTCAACGATAAAGTTAAAGAAGAAGCAAGAGTATCAGTGGAGCACTTCCTGCAAGTGAGAGAGATCACAAGGCTCGGATATGTTGATAGATAAACACTTAGTGTGTCATGTCTTAACAATGTGTCATTTTCCTTCCCAGGAACTGGTTTCCGATAATCTGATCGGCCACACTCAACCAGTATTTCAGTTCCTCTGCCCGCTTGACAAACTCTTGAATGAGGAGAAACATGGAGGCGTTTGGGGCCTGCTCAGCGGCTTGGCTTACTTCCTCACTCCCAGCTACGAAGAAGATGAGGTAATGTTTCACTGCCACTTGTAATCAACTAGTCATTTTAGAGTGTTTCCAAGGTAACGGAGTTTTGCTTTTAGTTCTGGTAATATTAAGAATGATTTCATCGAGGTTTCTGAAATCTCGTAATGTTGAAAAACTGTCAGATGGGATAAGAGCACAGAAGCAGACAGACTTGTGGAGTATGCCACATCAGTTTCTGGGCACACCTGATTGATTGTGCCCTGGTGATCTTCAGCCCAGCTGTCATGGGATGAGAGGTATATGACCAACTAACTAAACAAAAATTTGGGGTAGTCTAAACCTGCCATTAGACACTTATATTTCGGAGAAAGCAAAAGAAAAAATGATTACTCAAACTGTCAGCTGTAAACGTCGCTCAGAGTGACTTCCTGGTTAATATTGACCTGATTTCAGTTGTAGACACAGATGCACACACTGATTTCCTGTGCAAAGAGAGATTATTTTAAGCAAAGGTGACCACCGTTTCCAAAAAAAAAGTAATTTGGATCATTTTGATAAACTCTTGGCCTATGTATAACTTGTCTGATTGTATGACTGCTTCTGTTGGACTTACTGTAGTGCTGCTGCGTTCAACATTTATTTAGACAAATTTATTTTAGAATCAATAAAACAATAACCAGAATCGGCGTCTCTCTTGTAGTGCGAAACTATTCATTTCTACCTTCTGTCTTTTTAAGGATATTTAAATTAATTTCTAAATTGCAAACTCAAAACAGAAGTTAAATCTGATACGATGGGAAGCTTTAGAAACAGTTAAGAACAGCTTTTATTGATTTTTAGCTGCTTTTTTTTTTTTACTTTTTGTTATAAGAAAGTGGTGCTAATGGTTGTAACCTCTGGCTCCAAGAGAAAGTGTGGAAGAAAAAAATACCATCTTAACAACTTTAAAAACATCCTTTTGATTTCTTTGCAATATTAGCTTTCCTTTTCATTGAACATCAGATGGACATTTATAGATGGTGATATTTGCTCTGATATCTACAGGTGCCGTTATTGCTCGTGTACAGTTGGTTTATAAATTATAATTATATTACCACATTTGGAAATTGGCAGTGGGTAGAGATCAGTAGCCACTGCCATAATTTAAAATGAATTAAACTAAAAGGCTTGCATGGGTTTTCTGCAGCTACTCCAGCTTACTCCCACAGGGCCGGTGTTATTGACTGTAGGTGTGAAGCACAACTCCAGATTGAAGACCAAAAGATTTGGCATAAAAAGCACAGCCACTGCCTGCTGTGGACAGTTTACCACACCGTTTCACTTCAGTTCTTTGTGTGTTTATAATTTTGCCTCATCAACGCTGGCTGACTGACGAACAACAGCACAAGCAACCGTGATCCACGGGCCGGTTGTACCACACACTGTACAGTGTCTATCTGGCAACAGAGCTATTTGTAGGCAGACGGGCCATCCCCAGCTAGTGGACAGTGAACGTGCTACATCTGCTGGACTATAAAATCCACTTGAATGGTTGGTTGTCTCTCTGACCCCTGTAATAGAATGGAGACTGCCCAGGCTGGGCTCTGCCTCTTGTCCTATGACAGCTGGTGTAGGCTTCAGCTTCTCCACTTTTATGGAGCGAATTGGAAATAAATTCCCAGTATAGTTGTCACAAAAGAGGAAAACAAAAATGCTATGCAGTTTTAAAAATGTAAAACCTTTTGAAAAGATGGGAATTGACTACCGACGGGTAAAATGTGGTATAGCTTCAAGGTGTGAAAAGAAGTCCCTCAAAGCAACGTGGAAGAACCTTAAACCTGCATTCTTTTTAATGGCCATCAGGGGGCAATACCTGTAGTTGTGAAAAGATTTCTAAAGGACTAGAAAACCTTGAGGACTTAAACTATATAAACTGACTTTGTTTTGTTCAATATGACCCAAAACCCAGTGACAGCGTTGTAAACTTTGGTCATTCTAAGTGTGGGAATTATCTGCAGAATGCTTATTGGGAGGATCTTTTGGGGAAGGTAAAGCAGGTCAGTAGGGAAGTAGTGATGCACAGTGGTACCCATAGCTAGTGCACATACACCCATAGTGAAGTTGAATTTTGGTCTGCTGGTTCACATAATTCAACTTGATAGCCTGCAAATGCATGTTGGTAGCATCTGTCTAAAGGTCAAACTGAGAAAATGTTGTAGACTTCTTCTAGAGCTGCAGAAATGATGTACAGCATTTCATGTAACAAGAAACATCATGTAGACGTGATGTAATTCCCCTTTAAATATTTCTTAGTGAGCAAACGTATGGATTCATTTAGTCTCAGCTCTGTCGTGGAGTACAGTCAGAAAGGCCAGTGCCTCAGGGACAGCCTTCACAAAGAGATTGTTTTGTTTACTTTGCAGAACTCGAGCATGCAGCCCGGAGCCCCAGATGAAAACACAATGTCATCTCTGCAACTAGAATCAACAGCTCAGTCTTTGGAGAACCACAGTGCCTCTGATGTCCCCAGTCAAACTCTTCCATCTATTATTATCTCCCAGTACGATTCCCCTTTAGAACTGCCTGAGGAGACTGACATTAATCCACAGCCTTCTGTTGACTCAAAGTCCTCAAATGAAAATGGCTCCCAAGAAAAAAACGAGGATTCTGATAATCCCTTAACCTCTCACTTTAAAACACTCTTCAAAGGATTTGGCCGATATAGATCACACGAGTCTCTGGCCTCAACAAAAAACGGCAGTGCGGAAGATGTGCCCGACTTGGGCTTGCAGCGGGAGGGTCCAGAGGGCTCGTCGTGGCTTCACTTCAGTGCGAGGTCCAATAAAAGGGAGAAAACGTGTTTTAGGTCCGGAGGACTGTACAAGGCGAAAGGAAAGGAGGCACAGGCTACACTGCAGAGAGGGGACAACTCCCAGGCTCTAAAGAACCAAGTCAACAGGGAACAGCCGGAGGCGACCAAAGCCATATTTGATCTGCTGAAAGAAATATCCGGTTTGTTTTAATGTTTAAAGCCACTTTGTACTGTCATGTATACTTCACTCAACATTTTAAAGCACATTGTAGCTTTTTATATTTATTAATGCATTCCTTTGAAGACTAGGCAAACAGCTGCTTTGGTTCATTTCAGTACAAGAACAAAATTAACCTGTAGAGACTTGAAACTTGCCTGAGAAAGTTAATCCTTTGTAGTGAGTATTTGGTCTGTGTGAACTGTCACGTGGGATTTTAAGGTGAGAGCATGGCTTGTTTTTAAAAGCCCAAGAGTGGTGTATTCACACTCTCTCACACAATGAAGGGCTGACAGCTGGCAGCCGCATTATGTTCTCAAAAGATTTTCTGCAAAAATAAAAACCTTTTTGCTTCGACGGTGCAGATTAAAATCGTGCAGGTCACAAAAGAAGTCTTAGACAAAAGTGCAGCCTTGATGTTCGCTGTGATGATTTATCAACCTCAGGCAAACCTCACAATCATGAAAGGCCCCCCCCCCCCCAGTACTGAAATAAACTGCAATAAGCTCAAAGGCAGAAAAATGTCTGTTTATATTCTTTATGATAAAAGCTGTGGTAGTTCAGAACATCTATTCTATTTGATATGTTTTGACACTTAAATTGGATTACATTGTATCTTTTTTATAATTTGGCACTTTGAGAGAGTTAACAAGCCAATTTTATTTTTATAGCTTAAACCTACAAATTGGAGATTTGCCTCTGGGCTTTACAGTGGTGTTGTACCTCATGTTATGCAGACGTCCATCTGTGCAGCTACAGCTTGATGTGCAGATGAACAGAATTATTAGCCCACCTATGACAGTATTCCCCAAGAGGTGTTAAACAGAGCGAGGAATGTTTTTAGCACAGGTAAACATCAAAGTTTTATTTTAGATGATTACATTATTTTTACTTTGCACACAGAAATAAAAGACAAACTACCAGGGGCCAAATGATTAACCCCACTGATGCCAACAGTCAGTTGTGATTGGTTTTTGTTGGACAGCCTGCCGTCGTTTACCGTTTTCAACAAGTCTTGCATGCGTCTCCTGAGCAGTCGCAGCCCATTCTTCTTCATCTCTTTAGTTCTTCCAGATTTGATGATCTTTTAGTCATCCAATTTAATGGGACACGACTGGTTACTGTGATGTTGGAAGACAAAGCAATAACCCACACCCAGTTTTGCTGCTGACTGCTTGAGGTTTTCTGTCAGAATTATTCACATATCCATCCTTCTTTACGATTCCTTCCACCTTGACCAGATTCCCAGTTTCAGCATTCAGGCACCGTTATACTCCCACCACTGTTTCACTGTGGGTTCTGTGTTCTTCGGATTGTACACCTCTGCTGTGTTTCTCCAAACATAAGCAGCATCTGTTTGTTCAAATAGCTCTAGTTTCACTTCATCTGTCTACAGGACAAACTTCCAGTATAGATAATCTTTCTCCAGGTTGTCCTTAAGCTTACTTTAGTCTGGCTTGAAGTTGTTTCTCCTGCAAAAACCTTGGTCTTCTTTAAGCCTACAGTTCCCATATTGGCCAAGTCATGACAGTTGTTCTTTAGTCACATCGCTCACTAGTTTCCTTTCCACACTCTTCCCATCTCTGGCAGGTTTGTTCTTTATTGTGTGGCTTATTGAGTTTCTTGATGATACTTCTCGCACCAGTTCTTGACATGTGGAAATGCTGTGATAACTTTGTATATCCATCCCCTGCTTTGTGAGCATCAACAATTCTTTTTCTCAAGTCCAAACTGATTTCTTTTGTTTTTGGCACAGTGCTTTCTCAAATGACAGCTCAAATCTTTGAAGAAGTTTTTCATACTGTGTGTAAATTGGAAGATAACCTTCATTTTTAACTTGACTTTATAAGCACTGAGAATTACAAAGGTAAAGCCTGTCTCTGCACAGCAGCAGGGGGGCTAATAATACTGGCCCTTTTTTTTGTTTTCCTGAAATAAGTAAAGTTAAGACAAGCTAAAAACATGCAACATAGTGCTACTCTAAGATGACACTAACACTCTTATTTCCCTTACAGGAAACTCCTTCCTCATAAATATCTTCGACACTGTTCTGAAACCTTTTATGCCCATTCTGAAAAAGTAAGTGGCACCAGCGCGCTCCCACGGGTCAAACATTGTTATATCCCGGTCTATGAATGACTCATGAGTTTTGCATATTTTTCTCCAGGAAAGTGAACTCTTTCCTAAGAAAGGTGAACCCAACACAGGCGCAGATGGCTTCGTACATCGACAACCTGCGCAGCAAACTGTGGCCAGAGTCTCCTCCACCAACGCCTCATCCTCCTCGTACCGATGAGGAGAAGGACGAGACCAGGGATCGAGCGCATAACCTCATCAATGCCAAATGTAACAACACCTCTTTGCAGTGCAGCAGTTGATTTGGCACTTAATAATCCATCTAAAGTTTTTTTTGTTTTTTTGTCTTTGCCATAGATTCAAATGTTTTGTTCCTGAAGAAGACGGACATGGAGTCTGTGTTCAATCTTTTCCAGGACAGAGAGGAAAACAAAACCCTGGTTTACGTGAGTATGCAAACTTCCTTTTTCAGCACACCTCATTTTTTGTATCAAATTCTCACTTTTCACTGTATGTTGCACGTAAATCTTTGTTCTTTCTCACGTCTCCACTCCCGTAACAGATGCTCCTGTCATTTCTGTTGAGAGAATTTCTCCCCAGTGAGTTTTCACTGAATGAGAGTGCTGCTGTTCTGCAAAAAGTGACCGGCTCCACCAGCTGATCGGTGACCGCCTGTTTTTACCTGTGCTGAAGTTTTTAAAGTATCCAGTTATTTATTAATCATCTTAAAGTGCCTTAAAATGTTTGAGACCACATGTTTCGCAGCCTTTTCATACGTATATAATTTTTACTTCAAAAGTACTGTGAATATTTTGTATTGTGAACTGCTTTTGTATACCTTCACATGTCAGGTTAATGAATTGTGACTGGTGTGTACTGGAAAACATTCTTTGTGGGAGCCAACTTAACTTTTATTGTTGACCTCAAGAGAAGAAAGTGGCCTATACGTTATATTTACAGGTTGAATTTCACTCTGCATGATTTAATAATTGTTTTTCAAAAAATGTTTTCACTTTGAGAGTTTCTGTATGGTTTATACTCTGTTAGAGTTAACTTTTTTCAACTATTGTGAAAACAAAATATGTCACAATTTAAAATTGCCTAAATGTGTCAAACCGCTGCCGGCACAGCTGTCAGTGGAAACTTGAAATTATGCAAATGTGAATTGTTCCAAATAAAATATTTTAATAAAGGTTATATCCGTCTTTGTGTATAACTTAAAATTAGACTGAAACTGTGTAAATGTGAGCTCTAAATTTGTTTCTGATACCAGCAGCACATTTTCTTTGAAGCAAAACCTGAGTAAAAGATGATTCATGCGGTTTAAATGGGTTAATCCTCTAAGGGAAATCGCGTTAGTGAAGTGTGAGGTGTATGAAAATAATTACGGTTATAAATTCACTGGCTTAAAATACCTTGTTAACGTGCAGACACCATTTATTTATTTCATTCCTAGCGGGGAATGTTTAGCGGGGTCTACATGTTTGATATAATAACTGGTACGGTCTTAAAAAATTAGGCCAATTCAGATCTTTAAAAATGGGAAATGCTTTTGTTTTCAGTTCTAATTAAAAGAACGAAACAAACCCGATGTTACTAGATGAAAATTGTACATGACAGGATTATTCTGGTCCAGGTCACACAAGGGAGATTATGGCCAGTGTAACATTAATTTTTTCATTCTCCTACTCGAGTCAGGTAGCAACACCACTGAACCAAACTCTCATTTCCACAAGAAAACTGTTAAATCTGATTTAATCCTATTATCAGCCTCAGGTGATCAACGAGAAGTCAACATAATCTTATGACGAATATGCAAGTGAATTCTTTCCCAGACCATCAACTTGTTTATTAATTCACTTTGACTGGCACAAAAAACTAAAGACTGTCTTTCAGGGGGATCATACCAACTTCAGTGTCTGTGAATTTTCAGGCCACAACAATCTATTAAAATGTAGGACATATTTATATCCCAGACAAATACATTTTCTGGGATATAAATACGTTAAATAATGGACATTACATTATGGGTCAGGGGGAGTAATTTAGCAGACATAAGCATTAACATTATATTGAAACATACTCACTGGCCACTTTATTACATGGCAGCAACTCTGTGAAATTATGGACATACACATGGTCAAACTGAGCGTCGAGCGGAAGAAAGGTGATTAAGTGAATTTGAACGTGGCATAGATGTTGGTGATGGACAGGCTGGTTGGAGTATTTCAGAAACTGCTGCTCTACTGGGATTTTCTCACATAACAAGCCCAGTGTTCACAGAAGAGAGAAAATATCCAGTGAGCAGCAGTCCTCTGGGTGGAAATGCTTGTTGATATCAGAGTTATGAAGAGAATGGCCAGACTGCTTCTAGCTGAGAGGAAGGCAAAAGTAACAGCAGAAGAGCACACTGGGTGCCAATCCTGTTAGCTAAAAACACAAAACTGAGGCTACAATTCATCCAGACTCACTGAAATTGGACAAGAGAAGATTGGGGGGGAAAAAAACATGGACTGTCTCGATTTCTGCTGACATTTACTTGTTAGTACCAGAATTTGCCATTAACTGGCTGTAGTGGGGGATGTTTTCTTGACACACTTTGGGTTCCTTGGTACCATCTTCATTGCTTTGCAAACATCTTCTGATGGTTGTGTGCGGGAGGATAATGTGCTAAGGTACAAAGCCAAAATAATCTCAAACTGTTTTTTTTCTTCTTTTTTTAAAAACATGTACTCAAATGGCCTCCACAGTCAACAGATCTAAATCCAATAGAGCACCTTTGGGATATTGTGGAAGAGGAGATTCAAATCAAGAATGTACAGCCGACAAATCTGCAGCAGCTTTGTGATGCTATCATGTCATTATGGGAACAAAACAGTAATTTAAGTGAGTGAATGTGGCATAGTCATTGTGGCCAGGTGAGCTGCTTTGAGTTTTTTAGAGAAAGCTGGTATACAGGGACTCAAAATTTGATGTTTTGTTTGAATAATTGACTACATTTAAAAATTAAGTGTCAGTATCGATAACCACGTACCACCTAATGCTGGATGTGCAATAAATAAGGGAGATTGCGTTGACTTTGCTGAAGTGTCCTTGAGCAAAACAGTCTTTCCGGTTTCCCCAGCTGTTACAGCTCCTCCCGTCCAGCAGGTGGCAGTGCCGTGATGAGCAGGCGCAAACAGCCCGCGATGTTCAGTAATCCAAGATGTCTGCGCCCTGAAGGATGCTGCTGACGGCGTGAAGGTACATGACAAGGAACAGGTAAGATGACAGTGTGGCTTTTCCCGTTTCGTTTGGGTTCAACCCGGCGCCGTTTGACCTGCTAATGAGGTTTAAAGCAGAGACGATGTTTGATATGTGCCTGTAGCTTCGGCTGTCCGGTCAGTCTGTTGTCACAAAGTGCTGCTGCTGCTCTGCGTCACGCTCATTTCTGGCTTTTCGGGGTTACAGTTGCCCGTCATCGCGTTGTTTGATTTATTAAAATGATAGGATGGAGTCTAAAACCAATGCTTTGAAGCTCCCGCTAATATTAAAGCATCTGCTTGTTTAACAGCTGTGGACAGATCACCGGTCAAAAACTAGATCCTGTAAATCAATGGGAGCCACTTATATCCCGGTATCTGTATCAGCTGTCTTTTATTAAGTGGCAACACTACAAGATATCTAAAGATGTTAGCATATCCAAATGAAGGACCTTGGAAATATGAAGTTTCTTACTTTGAACTATGCGTAGAAAGTTTGGCAATTTTTTTCTTCTTCTTAGATTTCATTTCGTGTGTTTTAAGTGTTTTGGGTAGATGATGATTTTCTGGTGGCACAAACAGATTTTATCAATGGGGTGACACGTGGAAACCAGGGAGAGACAAATGGGGGGGGGGCAGTTTTGATACATTGTTGGCAATTTGTGAAAATTGGCAACCAAAAAGAGTCTGAAAATGGACTGAATGGCTGCAGTGGACATCGCCATTCTGCCTAATCACGTTTTTTACTTATGTCACCAGCCACATACATGCCCAAGGCGGAGCAGAAGAGAATTCATATGCATTTATGTGCCATAGAGACCAATTCCCTTCATGGTAGCATGAGTAGCATTAATGGTCCCTTCAATGCTACTCAAGGTCTGCACTTTGATATTTACAATATGAAGGATCATAGGCATGTTTTATCGTCTCTGAAGGGGTCCCCTTCTCCAAAAAAGGGAAAATGCTAAGCACAGAGACACAGCCAGAGGCATCTAGATAAAATATCATCATCTTCCTCCTCACCTCAAGCCTATTCTCCTGAACTGAAGTCATGGCTCTAACACACAAAAACCTGCATACTGCACATGCTTATTTATTCCTTATATTGTCAGCAGATTAGGCATGCAACCCCTCTGTCTCCAGCTGTGAGCTGGCTAAACAGAAATAAGAGCTGGTTATAAGCTAACATTATTCCAGCTAATGTTAGGCCTCCCTCTGATAAACAATTTGATTACTTTTTCACATCTTATGAGAGTTTATTCACCAAGTGTCCAAGTTTAACAGTGTTAGATCCAGCAGCCAACTAAGAGCTAACAGAGGCAAAAACCATGGTTCTTACTAGAGCAGGGCGATATGGCCAAAAATATTTATCACGATATATATTTGAAAATTTGCGATAACGATATAACCGACGATATAATTGATGCGAGACAAAATACAACTCCACAACATTACTAGCGCAAAAAGACAACCTTCCATTTATTTTCACTTAAACAAGAAGCTGGTTTTTATGTACATTAAAGCTTTATAAAAATGTAACAGTGCAAATGCAAATTCCTTGCTGAAAGTTTAACCAAAAGGCATTTTGCCTTTTGGTTAAACGGGAGGGATTATAAGGCGGGATTATAAGGCACATTAAGCGAAACAAAGCAGTCAGATAAATCAAACTTTATTAAACTCATTCTTCTTGCTTCCTCCACTTCTGTACCATTGATTCATTAATGTTGAATTCTCTGGCAGCTGCTCTATTCCCATGTTGTTGCAGTATATTAATGACTAACCTCGTATTGTGGATGGATTATCTCAGTTGTTCTCCTGACTGAAGTTTGGTCCGTTTACAGCATCCTGCCATGCGATTGCATTTGTTTCTAACCATGAGGAACCTTCACGTTAACTTTTATAAGTGGAAAAGTGTTAGTGTTCGTCCTCCAGCTTCACTGTTTATGTTATGCTAACATAGCTGTGTCGCTAGCGATCACGTAGCACATCATTATATACCAGCTAGCCCAACTTCAGTAACCCTACAAACGTCACTGCTGTTTAGTTTCCTGTCTCCATTTATGTTGGAAGTGATAGCAGAGCTGTACGTTTGATTTTTTTCAGAAATCTCTCAGTCAGAACATGCAATATCATGCTTAGGTAACTAGCGAAACTAGCGAGCTAACTTCCGCTAGCTTCCTGCTAACTTCTAACTCCGTTAAATGTAATAACTTTTGTTTTCATGGATGCCTGGAAGTTAAACTTCATAGTTACACCTGGTAAAGCAGCAATGCTGATCGTTTTATTAAAGATGAAAGAATTTAGACAGTTTTTAACTCTAAGTGATGCTGCAGTGTTGTTTGACCTGAATATACGGAGTTTAGGACCCAGATTACTCCCAGATTTAAGAGCATCTTAGTCCGACAAATACGACAATAACAACGGCCGCTTGCATGTTCTGCAAAAAAATGTGCTTTGTTGTGTATCTGACGGACAAACACCAAACCAGTTCCACATCACGGAAGTTGCACCATTTTTACAAACCAATTCTGGTTCATCTGTTTCACTCAACAATCGGCCATGTGCGTATGAAAACAAAGGCACTGCGCATGCGCGTTTTACTCATATTCTATCACGATATTTCATTTTCCTATCGTTGCCTAACATTATACCGGTATTACCGTGAACGGTATAATATGGCCCAGCCCTAGTTCTTACCTGCAGAAAAGTTCAGGAAGTTCCTGAACGACTCACATCAGTGTCGCTCTTATTAGACCGAAGTGAGCCTCACTGACTCATATCGTGCTCCTTTCACAAAGTTTTACAAGCTCATCTAGAGCAAAGACATGAACACATATTAACAGCTGAGGTAAACAGCAGGCTGGTAGCCTACACTCTGAAATAAATGGCAGATATTTTTGTTTGTCCTAGAGTGGCCACTATAGCTACAGTTATGCACTTGAATGGGGAGGGTTAAAAAAACAGCATTCATTGGCAGCAATCTACAATCTACCAACATATGTTGGTGAGATTATAAATACCAATTTTAATCTTACTGAAGTAAGAGGAAAAAAAAAAAAGAATAAAAATATACCTAAAGGAAAACATCCTTGTTTAATCGTCCACATTATATTACTCGATCATAATTATTGATTCATTAATGTGTCACTGTGTTGCAGCTGGAGTTTAATGTAATTAATTTTGACTTCTTCTGCCTGGTGGAGGATTTGTCTGAGGTGCAGAAGCATATTATGGCGAGGTTTGCTTTCGTTGCCATGCCGCTGTCTCTCATATCAAACAAGAAGATAGTCCTTCAGAGCGCTTTGGATGAATGTTTCGCAAATCTTTTCCTGCCAATGCCACCTTCAAATGTTCGTGCCCTTCAGCCCCCACAAAATATATCAGTTA
The DNA here is from genome assembly GCF_965226115.1 of Aulonocara stuartgranti. Classification (NCBI taxonomy): domain Eukaryota; kingdom Metazoa; phylum Chordata; class Actinopteri; order Cichliformes; family Cichlidae; genus Aulonocara; species Aulonocara stuartgranti. The sequence goes on along the minus strand of NC_138940.1, from coordinate 35,202,481 downwards.
TTAACAGTAAAGAAGAACCCAAATTACATTTCTCCGAGGCAAAAGTTCACACAATAGCTTTCCCAAACTCAGTTATTTAATTTTCCCTACATAAATGATAAATCATAGATATTTAACTTAGTTTCACTCAGTGTTATTCCCCTAGAGTAGCTTAATGTGTCACCAGGGGAAACACTGCTGTAGAGAAACAGGAAACAAAGTACCCTGGCTGAAATTCATGCCACAGTTGTTGCTTACAGTGGATGCCCTCTTATTCATACACATGGGACTGAAGTTTGCATGTTACAACCCTTCATCAGGAGGGTCTGTCCTATTAAGTGTTATATTCACCCATAGGGCTGTTCGATATAACGATATCGGATGACGATTACGCTATCGTTTGTTTCGTGGTGTCGCAAAATAAACTGTTTATGGCAATATTTTTTTCACCGTTTTGATGGTCACTGTAGTGGCTATATTAATTTCTTAAAGTTCTCTCTTTCTTTTATATTTAATATAACCACACTACTGACGGACAAGCGCCTGTTTTTATGCGTTGTGGTTAGCAACAACGACGGTAACAGCATCGCGTGTCTGCTTGTTTATGTTCCACATAAACCTTTCACAATAAAGCTCAAGATCCTGTTGAGACTTTTCAAAATAAACTGAATCACGTGAAAAAGCAGATTATTTACGGATGAGAATTAAAAAAGAGCCGCCAGGTGCTAAAAAATAAACCTTAGACTCAAACGTTAGAACAGGCTTTTCCCCGCAGCACGCCGTGTAATAAATACTCACAAAGAAAACGGCGGCTGTTACAACTTATGTCTAAAAATGTATCGTTTCATGCATCTAAAACACTCGACTCCAGCTACATGACGCGCAGCTGGAAACATTTCCCGCAAGACGAGCTGCCCGAGATGCACAGAATTTACAGAAAATGTTACATTTTTGTGATTTTTATATCGTTATCGGACGATAGAATTCTTATATCGGGATATGAGATTTTGGTCATATCGCACAGCCCTATTCACCCACCTTAATTACGTGAACATCGAAGCCTGCTTGTTTCTTAATCATTTCTAACTGAGTCCGAGTTCATAGCCAGCTTTTGAAAAAAGAATGCACACATGAAGCTAAAAACAGATAATTACTACTTCGTTTCAGCAATTATTACAGCACAGTGCTGTGATTAACTCTTAGTGACTTCATAGTGCAGTGGTTTACACATTCACCCAACAGGCTGTGGTGACCTCTTGTGAATAAGGGAGCAGGTGAAAGTAGCTGTAATTAACTGTAAATTGCAACTGTGGTTGAAAAGCTAATAAATTATGTGACATTAAAAGCTGTGCTTATGTCCATCTTCACTACCTTCACTCACCTCCTGATATTTGGATGCATCATTCCAGATCATATCTTAACCTAAGAACTTCGATTCAGGTAATGATAAGATTATATTTCCTCTAACCCGCCTTGCATTAAAATTTAGTTGCTGTTACTGCAGCCCAGAATATTCAGGTCATGAAAAGCTTTTAAAGGCTTTTTGATCCATTGTATCAGAGGTTTGAATTGGCTCATCGCACTTCCAAGAGTCGTTCAGCCAGAGAGAGTTCCCCCCCCCCCCCCCCCCCCCCATCATCTGCCGTTTTATATTTTTCTTTTAGTAGTTTTTCATGCAGAACAATATAAGATTAAAAAGAATTTTCTCTGGCTGGGTTTAGTTTTTGTCTTTCCTCACCTGGTTGGAACCTGCTGATTGATATTAGAGTCGTACTGTTCTTCCTTTGTCCCTGAAAACTTAAAGGGATTCTCTTTAAATTGCAAAAAAAAGTGAAACTCAGCTATCTGCTGCTTGAGATTAAAGATTGTTTTAAGTAATAAACGACCGATATGTGGTGGGTATCAGCAGTAACTGCAGGTTTCTTGTAGGTATTCAGTCTCTGCTAATTCTGGTCTGTGTTTTTGAGGTCACTAAGCATCCACCTGCTTCTGCTGTTATATATTAATGATACTTCCTCAGTACTGTGACTGTGAGGTCCAGCTGCAACGGGAGCTCAGACCCAGAGGGGCAGATGGCTTCAGAGTTCAGACTGTTTACTGTCACATTCTGGCTGCTGTCACACTTGGCTTGCAGTTTCTGAAGAATGAATTTTATAATGTCAGAGCTGTGTGTATCCACATGACACCCGGAGATGGCTGAGATGCTTCTCCTGTGTGTAATCATCGAGATGTGTAGCTGTACTACTTCTCCTCCTCCTCCAGTATTACTTTTCCGCGTTGAGGCGTCCACAACACAGGGAAGTCTAATGAGGCCACACAAATCACAGATCCTGCCACTTAAACGTACAACATCCTGTTGTGAATTCGAAGATATTAGTTCTAGCTGAACATGCAGTCTAACTCTAGCATGCTTTTTAAGACACCAGTCGGTGGTTTTGATGTGTGTTGTGCTTTGATACCAGGAAAAAATGGCTGTGGTGTAGCCATAAAATATAAAACAAGCTCCCCGACTGCAAAATATATCAGAAAATAATGCGGAGTCTGTGCTGTTTTCACTTTTATTAATATATTTCTCAAGTACCCTCTCTGCTGCTGATTCGTCATTGTTGTTGTTTGTTACTTTTTCTAGATTTATTCCAAGTACAAGCAGTTTGTAACACATTCTGTCTTGCCAGTCGAAGATGATGGGGCGAGGGAAATGTAATTCAGAAGAGCCAGTAAAGAAAACTGCCTCCCTGGGATTTGATCACAGGCAAGCAGAGATAATACATGCAGAGTGTTGGAGGGCCGGGAGTCATCACTATTCAAGTACAAGGTCCCGGTTTAAACCTGAGCCACAGTGATTGGCATGTGCTGTTTTAGTAGTCGAGTTCCCTGATATTAAACACGATCATTAAAACAATGCAGATGAGAGCTGCTGCTCATTAACTGTCTCCTTTTTGCATGGTGGCTTCTTATGAGTTTGGCAGGAGATGTCACTCGCTATGTGGCTGTTTGACAAAACATGAGCATCTTATTAAATGAGATAGATTTGCTCCATTTAAGCCTCATGAGCATCTGTAGGGTAGGATGCTGTTGTTGGACTACATGGCATTGATGTTTCGGTCGATCTAAAGGTGATGGATGGACCTGAGTTTAGGCCTCTGAGCGGACCAGTCAAGTTCTTTCACACAAGACTGGGAAGCCATGTGACTTTCCTGGAGATATTATCTTACTGAAATGATAAGCCACCATATCAATGTAACATACATGTCAGAAAGTTGGGAAAAGGGCAATGAAACACTGGAAAAGCTGTGTAATGCCTAATAAAATGTATACTTGGTTCCATTTTTTTTAACAGCCAAATTAGTTAATTAGTAACATGACTGGCTACAAAAAAGATCATCCCAGATCCCACAGATATAGATTATTCAAAAAGTAAAAGATGAGTAAGGTTTCACCACTTTATGAAAAGGTGTATGTGTGCAAAAGATTAACATAAAAACCTGTAAATGTAAAACAGAAAATCAGCTCTTCAAATGTCTCCCACATGACCATCTAAGATTAGCCTGATGAAAAAATTCTCAGGGAAAGATACACCTCTTAATAGGATAAATACAGAATATCAGGCCCCCATTGTTATTATTTTAGTGGTAAAAGATATTTCAATAGAAATGAAAATGAGAGAGAACCTCTTCAAAAATTTTGGATATAATATTAACAGACTTGCTATTTCTAAAAATGTTCATTTGAATTTGGTACACAGTGATACCCGGGGAACTTCACACTGAAGCTGGATGAAAATGTGTTCTTCTCCATATTCATGCTTTAATATCTGAAAGCATTCACCTGATTTAAATTCTATTTTTTTTTAAATGCCACGTGGTTTGCTGTGAATGAAACAGCAGTCCCCTACATGGAGAATTGTGATTTCTACAGGCCTCCAAATCTGTGGTCATAGATCAGACATCTGTAAATTCGGGGATCCATTATTGTATGCTAACTTGTTCAGGGCTCGCAAAATTTCAAAATCCCTGGTAGCCCTTCGGGCAGGGACTCTTCAGTTTTTGGTAGCCCAAAATAAATTTAAGTAGCCCGAATAAAAAAAGAGAGCAATTTTTTGATTGATGTTTTGTTTCCTGTTTTGTTTCCGTATAATATTGTAACGGAAACAAAACATTAATCAAAAAATTGTTGAAACACAAATTACAACATTGTATAAAAATTACAATCATCAACTCAAATACTTGGTTCTAATTGAAAACAGCAATTTCTATGAACTTGTAAGAACTGTGTAGGACATGAATCAGTCTGTGTCAGATCCTGAATTTGAAATTTCCACTGAAGTCACGGGTAAGAGGCAAGTGGAACCAAGATCGAGGCCATTTGCTTTTTGAAGTTTGCAAAGACTGCTAAATTGTGCCAGTGGTAGTTCACTCTTTGCAACATAGTACGCTGTTCTAAACTGATTTTCAGGTTTATTTTTAGTATGTTATTTGCAATTGGTATTTGTTCTGGGAAAGATATTGCAGACTGAGCAATGCATTTCTTGCATTTCTCATGGGTTCTAATGGGGGCCTTTCTTAAAATTACTGGTCCCAGTAACAAAGGCGCTTGTCGACTCAGAAATCGAGGGAAAACCAACAACACACCCGGCAGAACATTATGTTATTTACACGGGTGCACATGGTAAATGGTAAATGGCCTGTATTTATATAGCGCTTTTACTCGTCCCTAAGGACCCCAAAGCGCTTTACATATCCAGTCATCCACCCATTCACACACACATTCACACACTGGTGATGGCAGCTACATTGTAGCCACAGCCACCCTGGGGCGCACTGACAGAGGCAAGGCTGCCGGACACTGGCGCCACCGGGCCCTCTGACCACCACCAGTAGGCAACGGGTGAAGTGTCTTGCCCAAGGACACAACGACCGAGACTGTCCAAGCCGGGGCTCGAACCGGCAACCTTCCGATTACGAGGCGAACTCCCAACTCTTGAGCCACGATCGCCCACATAAGTGGTCCGCATGTGCGCATTCGCTGTCAAAATAAAAGACGCGCACCAGATAAGAAGTTGCAACGCGCGTTTGCGTCCATATAAAAGGCACTGTTTTTGTTCGCTAGAGTGGGATTTTCACGGCACATTCCGCACCACATCTCTGTGCGTTCATCATTTGTTTGAAGCCAGCTCACCTCCTGCAACCACTTTTCTGAGAATACGCGCTTCTTTTGTGGTTCGGACTCCTGATATTTCTTTGTAGGTGGAGGAACACCAAAGTAATTGCTTAAAGGAGCTTCTTCGACATCTTTAAGAGTTCTAAACAAATGTCTGTCTTCCTCCAGAAAATCTTATGTACCCAAACACGCGTTGCAACTTCTTATCTTGTGCACTCTTTTTATTTTGACAGCGAATGCGCACCTGTGGACCACTTATGTGCAGCCCTGGTTATTTAGCTCGTCATATTGCAGCCACAGAAATTATTTTGTCCATGAAACCATAAAGCTGCACTTTCTTTTTGGCCTTATAGTCTGATTTGTCATAACTTTTCCGTTTTGTGGTAAGCTTTTCTTTGGCTGTCACTTCTTCACCCTGACCTCTCTTATTTGGCTCAGCAGAACTAAAATATATATCCTGCTGCTTTTATACACACACACACACATAACGGTCAGCGATTCTCTGCGCGATCAACCTCTCATATGTTTAAGCTGCGGGAGATTTCACTTGTCATGTTTGCATAGTAAGCTAACGATTGATAAGACGATGTCAGAGGAATTCGTGCGCAAATGATCGTCACTCACCAATCAGTGCTGTCGCTCTCTATACACAGTTCACGCGATTGCAAAGTGAAAGCAAAAAACAAGCGCAAATTCAAACGGGATTTCAATATGTCACATATTGACAGTGGCTCACCGATGCCAATGACATAATTACCCAGCTACATTTCCGAAAGAATGCAAAAGCATTGACATATATTTTTCCTTCCTACAATAGCCCGACGGGCAGGGCAGAGATAGATTTTGGTAGCCCGACTGGAAAAATCGCTAGCCCCGGGACGTCGGGCTAGCGATTTTGCGAGCCCTGATTGTTCATATGCAGGCTCCACCATCAGCCAGCAGGCCTAGCCAGGCGCCATCATCAGAAATTCCGCTTCCGGGTCCCTCGTGGTGGCCGCCTCGTGCTCTCGCTTCAGTATGCCACCCAAGAAAGGCCCAACACCAGAGGAGGTTGAGGACATTAAAACCTCCCTCGGAGCGCTGTGCGGAGACGTGGCCGCAGTCAGGGCACAGCAGGAGCTGCTTCTGGGGCTTCTGGAGGAGGTAAAACAGCTACGCCTCCAAAATGCCGAGAAGGACAGACGGATCATGGATCTCGAGCGGCGGGTGGATGAGCTGGAGCAGTACACCCGTACGAACGACGTGGTCATCAGCGGTATTAAAATCAAGCCGCGCGCATACGAGCGCGGTGGCCGGGAACGTCGGGGAGCCCAGCGACGAGGAGACCCGCTCGGTAGAGCAACAGGTGGCGTCCTTCCTCCAAAGCAAGGGGATAGAGATGGACCTGGAGCACATAGAAGCATGTCACTCACTGCCCAGGAGGAGTGACAGACTGCCGGCCATCATTATGAGATTTGTCAATCGGAAGAACAAGGTCGCACTGCTGAAACAAGGACGCAAACTGAAAGGCACGGACGTTTTCATTAATGAGCATCTGACACGAAAAAACGCAGACATCGCGAGGAAGGCAAGGCAACTGAAGAAGAACGGTAAAATACAACATACATGGGTAACAAACTGTAAGATTTTCATTAAGCTAAACGGGACACCAGAAGAGGCAAAAGTACTGATAGTGAGGAACATGGAGGATCTGGACAAGTATAACTGACACCAATGTATCAATTACACCAGGAAATGACATGGACACGTTGAAATTAGTTCTTCAACAGAAAGTAATTGATCTAGATTGTGAATATAAGGAGCATAATATAATAGATCCAGAAATAGATTCTGAAAGTAACTTTCTCTCTTCTTTTGTTAAAAATTTTAATTATTTCACTCAGGAACAATATGAAAAAGAAATTAACCTAGACGGGAAGCTCTCATTAATTCACTTTAACAGCAGAAGTATGTACTGTAATTTTGTGGGGAAATACATATAAAAATACAACTAATCCATTAGTCACAGTACAGAAACGAGCACTGCGTATTATTCACAAGGCTGGTTATCTAGATCATACTCACAAATTCTTTCTTCAGGCAAAATTACTTAAATTCCAGGATCTGGTTAATTACAATACATCCATAATTTTGTATAAAGCTTTTACTAAACTTTTACCGGCAAATTTACAAACTAGATTTGAAATTCGAGAAAAGGTTTATAATGTGAGAGGCTTTGGAGAATTCAAATTACCCAGAACTCGAACAACCCGTAAAGGCTTTTGTGTGTCTGTATGTGGTGTGAAAATCTGGAACAGTCTGAGTTTACAATTGAAACAATGCAAAAATATTCATAGATTTAAATTTCTCTACAAACAGTTGGTCTGGTCACAGTATACTCAATGATGGGTTTTAGTGTGCTCTGTAATGTCTGTCCTCTTACCATTGCTGGTATGGATTCCAAAATAAAAAATAAAAAATAAAGTGTGCGTATGTATGTACATATATGTACTTGTGTGTGTAGATATATATGTATGTATATGTATGTGTGTCTGTTACTTGTAGTTATTACTGCCTGTTACCTGTGGTAATGCAATTTATAATTTATATATTCTGTATTCAGTTATGAAGGCTCTAATTGTTGGTTGCGAGCTGCCGCTTAGATGCTTGTATCTGCCCGGGGCTGTTGATGGGTCTGTATGCAATGATGGGCGTAGCTGCGGGAAGTTTATTGTTTTTTTTTGTTGATGAGTGAGTATAGGGGTGGGATTTAATAAGTTTTCTTCGTCCCACTCCTTTTTCAGGCAAGTTTTGTTTTTTGTTTTGTGTATTTTATGTTCAATATAGGTATTTGTTGTGCCTGAAAATGAATAAATAAATGAAATGAAAAAATGAAAATGAAATAGTCATAGCAGCAGATATTTACCAAACACGTTTGAAGGACCTAGCTCAATTAAATTTTAAAATGGGTAACTGGCTTGGTCAGCAAGTTGCAGCCTCAAGCGGCGGGCTTCAAGATTGCAGTGTTTGTCATATCTGTGTCGGCTCTGTTTTTTAACCCTGGAGGTGTATGCTCGGCTATAACTCTATCACATAAAGAAAAAGACATAGAAATAAGCAGAAATGCTGCCTTTTCCGAGCCTGACAGACGGAAAGTGAGAAACAAGAAAATCAAGAAGAGCATCCAGCTTATTATCTGTGATTAGTTCAGACGTGTGGCTATCATTTCTCCACATGGCTGAATTCAAAATAAGCATATACAGTTATGTCCACCTATTTTTTTAGATGCTGGTACAATTGTTTTTTGTAGCTATTAATTATTCATTAATTAGCATAAAGTATAAAGTACGCAAACAATTAAAGAAATTCTTTGCCATTTTGAGGTATTAGAATTATTTTTAATGCACCACCCCTATTTTTGGGGAGTCAAAAAGCAACCCTGCAAATGAAAATAGTTTTCAATAAATATTAACTCTTATTACTATATTTATTTATTTACTTACTTATTAATGCTTAATACTTTGAGAGGAATGCTTTGCAGATATGTCTGAAGTCAGAAGCCAAGGTTTTCTCTTTTGTGGTGCTTTACCAGGCCTGTACTGCAGTTCTTGTTGTGGGTATTTCTGCCTTGAGTTTCTCATCAGTAAGTGAAATTCATTTTGGGTCGGGTTAAGATGAGGTAATTCACTCAGCCGTGGCAGAAATTCCGACCTTCAGAAACCCCTTAGTAGCCTTCACAGTCTGTCAGTCTGTACTGTGAGACACCATCCATGCATCCTTGCTGCTGTTGGGCGAGTGTAAGCAGAAAGTGTAACTCTATTCACTTCAGAATTCATCCATCTGTCTCCTGTCACATCATCAATAAAAACTGATGACCTCGTGCTATTGCAAGCCACACAGATCCATGTAATCTCTACATTATGGTGTGATATATCTACCTGCTGGGGAGTTGTGTTTTTTTTTCCACTAAGCTGGATGCTGTGGGTTTTACTTTTTCTTTTTTTTTTTTTAACCATTATTTTTTTTTAAATCATGGAAAGGATTCCACGATCATCCACTGCTGTTGTTTTCAGTGAGTTCATTCACCAATCTGATGAACCAATGAACCAATCTGTTGATATTCCTCCCTGTTTGATTTGTGTTGCTATTATTGTTGTTGTTATTATGGCCTGTGTCACTTCCATAAGATCTCATTTATGGTTTTACAGCCACAGCATCCAAATATGGCTCAACTCCAGACTGTTCACCGGTTTTTAATTTATGAATAAATAATATACACAGCTCACACCTAAAAAAGCAAACAAAAACAACAACTTATGAGTGAATTGTACAGCTACATTTCAGGTCCAGAAAACAGTGGATTGGCTGTAATTCCGCAGCACTTAATAAAATATTTACATTGAACCCCTTCAATCCAAGCTGGAAGTCTGCACTTTCAGCCTGTATCCATCATATTTGTAACCTTATAATGAGATTTGGTTTTATATAAGGCTATTTTCTGTAAAACTGATTACTTACTGAAATGGAAGTAAGGAGTTGTTTATTTCTGAAATGCACAGCCAAGAGCCCAGAGAGATGAGACCTGCAGGTTCAGATTTGGGTTAAACCAGGTAGTGCAAGTTCCCGTTTTCAGTCTTGAGGGATCATTCAGACTCTTCTTGAGTTCTTCTTTTTATTTGACTGGCCTTTAGCACTTGGCATTCAGCGATCAATAGCTCCAGGGCCGAGGTTTGATGGGATGAATACTAATTTAGTGGAACAGCATTGGCATATGACTGGCTCTCTATAACTTTATATCTGACGTTACCTCTTAATCCTATTGAGAGCGTCCTGTGTGGCACAGTGAATGATCACAGCCCAGTACATTTGTTCTGTTTGGTCACTGCATTAAGCCCATCGATTACAGTTAATCTGTAGCTTCTAATTCGTAGCACGGTGCCATCCAAACAGATAGTGTATCCAAGAGTTTCTTACTGCCTGCTGTGAAGGACCTTCCCGTGCAGTTTGTTTTGCTGTTAACAGATATTTTGTCGCCTTTTTTCATTCAAGGACACCATTAGTTTATTGCGGCTCTAATGCAATTCAGACTTTTCTGCATAGATGAGCAGAAACATAAAATTGCTATTATAATTGTAATATGCTTGTGCTTTTTTTCTTCTGGTATCCAGGGACTTCAGCTTGTCTCCAGGGCTTTTCCTCCTGTTTATCTTTAATATGCAATAAAATGTTTGACAGCAGAGTTGTGTAGCAGTGGCAGTGGTTATCTTAGAAGTCAAATGCACGTGTACCACTGACTCATTGTGAATTTCCCTTATATGAAATGTAAAGGTGATTGTTGCCACTAGATGGACTGCCAAACTAAGAGTTGAATAAAACAACATGTCAGAGGTGTTTTAAAGTCTGCCTAGAAGATAAGACAGAACTTGGTCTGTTTTATTTGGAATTTCAAAGAATACTAATCATGGTTTCTGCTTGGAAAAAGATGCTGGCAGGTTTTTATCTTTTTAAAGACGAGGAAACAGAAACTGTTTTTTTTTTCTCTTAAGGCTGACTGATGAGAGCAGAATAAGAATACTTCAGTTTCTGTCAGGGTGTGACAAGATTATACTCTCAGGGCAGGAAGTATCGAGTAATGGATCACGCATTGTAATCTGCTAAACTACAATCCTCCTAATTAGGGCTGGGAATTATCAGCCGAGCTGCAGATACCATGTTATCAAAACACATGAGACACACAAGCAAATCAAGTCAGAGAAAAAAAGAGCTCCGCTAGTTAGAAAATAAGGTTGTGACATTGATAAAATTATCAGCTGATAATGACAATGTTTAAATGCAGGTAAAAGATCTTAATAGATGGTGTTTAGCAGGTATAATGTTTATCATTTTAATTAGTGTTTTACCATGCAAAGAATACCCAAATGAGCTGTGTAGCTGAGGGTGATGTCTTTAATTTCCTGGGTTACACAATTCATTGTGTTAGAGTACCAATTTTAGTGCCAATTTTTAGGACAATCTAGTCAGTATTCATCATGACATTTCACTTAAAACCTCAAATGTCAGATACAGGGGATCGCCAACTTTTGTGGCAACAAATCTGATATAATATTTCATGAAGTACAAAGTTTTGACCTCCTCGCTGTACTACATCAAAAGTCAGGAGATCAAAAGTCTTTAGGATTTTTCCTGTGGGCATAATGGATATTTGTATCAAATGTCAAGGCAATCCATCCCATAGTTGTCACGACATTTCTTTCAAAACCACAAATGTCAACCTCAGGAAAAGTCAGAGGATCATCAAAGACTTCATTATCTGGGCGACGTCAACATCTGTACACAATTTAGCGGCAGGCCTTCAAAGAGGTGCCATGCCACCAGTATGGGTAGAAATTATAGATAAAATATGAGAGCAGTAAGTTCACATACAAGTTTCCCATCAGCCATAATTTGACCTTAGTTGCTGGAAAAAACAAAATAAAACACTGAGGCATGTCTTCAACTAGGTGTAGATTATTTGGGCTGCTCTAGATGAAAGATTACCAGTTTTAAAATAACTGTGGTGATGTCTTTGGTTAGGTCTCTTGAACAGTGGTTGAACGTCACACAGGGAGTGTTTCCAAGCAAACTCTGAAACTTTCAATCGTTCTTTTATAAAAGGAAATGAGTTAAATATCATCCTACAACCCATAGTGTTGCACCTTCTGACAATCATTAAAAACAAACCATAAACATAACAGAAAAATGTTAAACAACAGTTTATTTTCAGTTTCATGTGATAACATGATGATATGTTTTGAACCTTTAACAAGGTAAAAACCTCTGGTTTTACAGGACTCTTTGATGAAAATCCAAGTTCTCCCCATGAGTCAGTAACTTGTGGGACTACCTTTAGCAGCAATAACTTGACTATTGCTTCTGCAGCATTTCAATCAGGTTGTGGTCTGGCCTTTGACTGGGACATAGCAACACCTTGATTCTTACTCAGCCATTCTGTTGTCTATTTGCTGCTGTGTTTGGGATCATTGTCCTGTTGCATGACCCAACTTTGATGCTAAGCTTTATCTGCCAGACAGATGGCTTCACATTTGAGTCTAGAACTCTTTCAATGACTTCAAGGTACAGGTACTCTGGCTGCAAAACAGCCTCTAATCACCATCTCACAACTGTCTGCATGACAGTGGGTATGTGGTGTTTGTGCTGATTTGCTGAAGTTTGAATTTTTCAGATGTGGCGCTGTGCATTATTATCTCCACTTTGGTCTGATCTTTCCAAAGGACATTGTTCCAGGAATCTTGTGGTTTGTTCAGATGCAGCTTTGCAAACTTAAACCATGCTGCCATGTTCATTTTAGAGAGAAGACGCTTTCTCCTGACAAGCCTTCTTTTGTCTTTTTCTAATTGTTCTTTCATTCATTTTTATATTTAACATGTTAACTGAGGCTTGTAGACCTCAGATGTAGCTTTTGGGTTTGTTGGCTTTTCTCTAAGCATTTCATGGTCTGACCTTGGGTTGAGTTTAGTGGAACATCCACTCCTAGAACGATTGTGGAATTGTACTAATGTATATCTGAATGCTCCAGACCAGCAATCCTGATGATCTGTTAACCAAGTCAATTTGATTACAACCACCTTGCTGCTACCCAGCCTTGTAATTTCTGTGTTTTGTTTTTTTTTTCCTTTTTCCACTGGACTGCATAGAGTGCTGTGAAAACTTTCTTTTGACATGACTGTATGAACACAATGCTGTGATAAAATCAACATGATCTGCAAATAAAGATTCTGAGCTAAAATAAAATTGAGTGAAGTGAATTTGAGGTTCAGTTCGCATTAGTTATGTCCTCAGTGGCGACGCGGCTGCATTGCCAGCTTTTAGGATTATTATTAGATCTTTTCACTTCAGTCATTGAAGCTTTAATAAAAGCAAGAGTTACAATGGATCAGTGGGAAAAGGGAGATATCAGTGGATGGGATGAGGAACTAGTCTCACCGCTACAAGCATTTCATTTCACTTTATATATACATTACTTTGAAATCCTTGATAATAAAGTCATATTTTTCATCAGGTAAGTATCTGGGAGCTGAGGAGACCAGCTGCAGGATTTTAGAAGATGAATGTTGTCCCTTTCTTGTCTGATATAGAATTTTATCTGCTTAACAGTCCTGGACCTTCTTTGTCATATTATTTTTTCCATTTTGTTTTCAAATGGTGAAAGGTCTGGACTGCAGGCAGGCTAGTTCAGCACCTGGGCTATTTTACTATGAAGCCATGCTGTTGTAATAGCTGCAGTATCCAGTATAGTTCTGTCTTGCTGAGATATGTAAGCCCTTTCCCCAAAAAAGACGTCATCTAGATAGACCAACATATGTTGGTCTAAAACCTGTATATACGTTTCATCACTGATGGTGCCTTTCCAGGTGTGCAAAAGCTGATTATGTCCCCTTTATAAAACTCTTCTATAGTCCAGAGCATGTTTTCCAAAGGTAATTTCAAATTACGATTTGTCTGACCACATAAGTTTCCCACTTTGCCTCAGTCCATTTGAAAGGATCTTTGACCCAAAGAAGATGGTGGCCTTTGTGGATCTTGTTCTTCTTTGCATTTGTTGACAGATGACAATTTCTGGAAGCGTTCCTGTGCTCATGTAGCGATTTCCATGATACAGTTGTACCTGTTTAAATGCAGTTTAAACAGTCCTGTTTAAACCCACCTGATCCAAAGATGGTGGATTTCCCAAACTAATATTCAGCCTTTTCTCTTATACACAGATTTCTTCAGATTCTCTCAAACTTTTGATATTATGATGTGCTGTAGATGAAATAGTCAAACTCTTTGCAGTTTTACATCAAATTAACTTGTTCTGAAATTGTTCCACAATTTGTTGACAGGTTTTTGCAGATGAATGAACCGCTGCACTTCTTTTCTTCTGAGAAACTTCCTCTAAGATGCTCCAGCTTTTTCTTTTTAATATCACTTACTTTTCCAACTCCATGTTAACTTTTTTGAGACGTATTGCTGCCATCAAATTCAGAAAGAGCTAATATTTTTCATGAAATAGTAGTATGTTTCACTTTAAATATTTTATGCGTTTTCTATGTTCTATTGTGAATAAAATATGGGTTTATGGGCTTTGAAGATCATTACATTGTACATGGTGTCCCAAAACCTTTGGAGCCGGGACTGACATGTGCACTTTTTACATTAAAGTCAAGAAAACACAGGACACAGGATTACTCGACCACAGCACCTTATTTGTGTGACATTTCTTCCAGTTGTTATTAATTTTGTGCCAAGGGGGAAGTAGCATGGAAATAAATAGTGGAGGCATTGCTACTGTTTGTCGTAGCCCTGAGGTATTATCATCATACAGTTTACATTCATCAAACCTGATAGCCCGCCCACATTTATTAGATCCATGTCATGCAGTGTGGATTGGTTGCTGAAATCTCACAGCTTGTAGGAGCCTTCAAGTTTGAAAAATATGTACCACGGTGAATTGTTGAGGCAAAAGTTAATTTTTTAGCTCTGCAACACCAAAACAGTGTGCCATCTGTGAAGCATGATTGGTTTGAGTAGCATCAGATCTTTTAAAAAAAACATTCTCTATTTAAGGTGAATGTCAGGCATAAAAGTATAACAAGTTTTCAAGTTTATGTATACCACGGTCGCCAGGGTGGTTCTAATTCAAAGAGTAACACCGCAGGGAGAAGGATTGCTTTTAAAGACGCCATTGATACTCTTATCTGTTGGATTGGCAAACACAACAAAGAAAAATCATTATTATCCATGTGAAGTCACCATTTCAGATCTTACGCTTGAAGAGTCCGAACCTGACATAACCCTGAGATTTTTCACCTGTGAATGAGTATAAGACAACTCGTCTTCCAACAGTATGTCAACTTTTCTGCTTTAAATATTTCCAATATTACATCATGCCAATTTTCTATTGTTGATGGGGTAGGGTTTAGCCATTTTCTAGTAATAGTCTTTTTACTCCTACAACTTTATATCCCTCCTCAGCATTAAGCAAGGAACATAACCAAGGTAAATGGTTTCAGAGTTTAAAGGTATTTGTTTTTTAAAAACACTGTTTAATGTCTTTTGAATGTCAATCCAAAACAACTTAAGCTTTGCTTAAGCTTTGGGCAGTCCTAAAATATAGGACTGCCCATATTTGTCTTGATGTTGGGCTTTGAAATATCTCATTATGGTGATCTCTGCAAGTCAAAGAGTTAGCTGAAGACCATTGGAACTGGTCTTCAATTTTGATTGGTTAGTCTGAACTGGGTCTGACTATGCTGCCATTTCTCACAAACCAGAACTGCAAATCCCATCATCATGTCTTGCAATTATTGAAGAAACAATTAATTTAAAATTAATTAAAAAAATGTCAGAGCAACAGTTCATGGCCTGAAGCTTTGGAAGGGTTTGCTGATGCAACAGTGACCCAGTGCACGCAAGTAAATCAACAATTGAATCGTTAAAATGTGAATAAAATTTGAAAGGGCCGAGCCAGAGCCCAAACTCTTTGACCTGCAGTGAGCTGTAAAATCACTCAAAGAGAAATTTGATCGCGCTATCGGCCCTTCTGGCCAACACCAGTAGGCGGTAGGTGAAGGTCCTTGCCCAAGGACACAACGACAGAGGCTGAACTGAACTGAATGAACTGAAACAGCTTTGTTAGGAGGAATGGTTACTCCTCATCACCGATAAGGCTCATAAGTACCACCATCCTGAAATATATTTATATTTATATGACTATTGGCCAATAGATTCATATTTTGCACTCACTACAAATTGCTACCAGCACCTGCCTTAAAAATCCAGCATTGGTCAGGCTCTAGTTAGTACTAAACCTTGGCAAGCACAAGTCATTAATAAAAGCTGTAGTCTGGTGTGCATGAGTTCCCGCAGGCCTACAGAGGGAAAAGCTGTTGAGAATAATAAACCAACCGCATAAAGGTGCTCTGATAGAAATAAAATGGGAAAAGCCTTCAGTGAGGCACAGTTTTTATTTTAACACACACTTACACTTCAATCTATGTCGCTATGCTTCTTTTGTTGAGATATTCATTCATTTGAAACTCAATCTGTGCAGCTGGGAAATTGTTCTTTTCTCCCCCAACTTCTTTTAGTTAGTTTTAATTTTGCGGAGATATGAAGACGGGAAGGCAGATAATGTGCAACAAAGGTTATTGAACTGCTCTTGATTAGGTGTTGTTCCAGGTACGAAACCAGATCCTACTGAGAAATGAATTACTGTTCAGCTTTTATTTCATCAGAGTGCAACTAAAAGATTTAAAAGATGTAGAGAGAAGAAGAAAAAGACATAATTTCCTCCAGGCTGATACAATGTCTGTGTCATTTATATTGAGCATTCACTTTCAAACTAAACACACTGCTTCGAGACCATTTTGTCCATTTTTCAAGACTGTCATTTTATAGAAAATCAATACCCGTAACCTTCACTTGTAAATAAATAACAGATTTAGAAGCCTCATTGATGTTGACTACAGTTTGGCTTGCCTCCTAATTAAGACTAAAGAGAACCTAATAGCCTAAACAACAAACAGCGGTGGGCTTCGCCCGTGCAATTAAGCCCACATTTTTAATACCAAGTTGATTAATTTCTTTAATCAAAGTCAGTGTTACCCTTGAAATTGAGTCACTTTTAATTATGCTGAAACACAAAACAGAAGCTGCTGATACTGCTCTGTGATAGCCTGTAGAAATTTCGCAGGCATATTAATGGGCAGGTGATATAATATAGGAGTCTGGTTTCAGATGATCTTTTGACAACAGTCTGTGTAGACCTGCATATTATCATGACAGGTGGAATTTTTCTCGAGCTTTTCCTCCAGCGTGCTCAGTTTTATTGACATGTTTACTTCTGTCAAAGATGCCTCCCCTCGATCAGTGGTAGTTTATTCGACAGGCGGCGGGGGAGCTGGAAAACTTCCAGATTTTCTTGGAAGTATTATTTTTAGAGTTCTGATTTTGGTCACCGTGGCTGTTTTATTAAGCCCGAGTGTACGAGTCGACGATTAGAGACTTGTTTTCACGTTCACGTGGAATACCTTTGCGACTGAGCTATGAATTTGAGTCGAAGTGGCAATTTGGAGTATTGTCCCAGATTTGCTTCGGTTTGTGCTTTATTATAGCTCACCTCACCTTCTTCTATTAGGCGGTAATTTAAATGCTGGGTTTGTGGCCCGTCATTTATCAAGCATGTTTTAACAAAGTGCTCTCACGCAGTAACTCTACGCGGCCCAAACAAATTGCTCTTTCTGTCTACTCCTTGTTATCAATGAAGCTGTTGCCAGTAATTGCCGTAGGAATGTAATATTCCGCCTAAAGAGCAGCTCAAAATTGTGTCTTTTCCTTTCAGATTACTTTGGCTTTGATTTGATTATTCACAGCAAAAGCATTAAGCTAGCTCTGATTGAGGCTTTTCATGCAGCCTTGAACCATGTTTTCCTGCTTCTGCGCTGTTAATGCAGCTTCATTCCTTGACTCTAATGTAAATTGTGCTGGATGAAACGCACAGTCAGTGCAGTTTTGTTGCCTTATGTAGGTCAGTTCTTCTCCAGCGTTCACTGCTTGGCCTTGTGATGAGTGATTTCATTTTGCGAGGGAACTGCAGTTTTATTATTCATACTCCAACAGAGATTGGAGTTGCGGTGCATTAAAGCATGACGTTGTCATTTCCCCGCTCGTAGAGGCGTTATTCCCTTTGCTCCAAATTGGAATTAAACCCAACATGTGATGCTGGCCCTAACTGTTTAGGAACAGCAACCCTCACCACACTGTTAAGCCTCACTCTCTGTGGATGGTGCAGTGTGTCATTTTATTGGTCAGTTACTGTGTTTTTTTTCCCCCTCTGTCAAATTGATGTTTGAGTTATTTAGCTAAGCTTGCCAGTTAAGCATTCATGACTTTTTCATGAGTCATTGTTTGATAACAGAAGTGGCTTTTCTCACTTCAGATTTAATGCATACTGGTTCTCTGCATTTTTTAACTGCCTCCAAAATTGATCTGACTGCCAACAATTTTCTACAATGAAGTAGCTGAGCACATTAGGTGAGTACTGTGAAATTGACCTCAGAAAAGTAGCAGCGTATGTGAGTCACATTGTAAAGACAGCTATTCAGGGAATCCAGACTAAATGGATTCTATTTGGAACTCTTTCTGCAGCGTGCGTATAACCTTAATGCCCTTACAAATATTGCCTCACAGTGGCTGCACTTTAACGGCTGCTGGATAATCAGCAATCCACACAGAATCGCAACTTTTCTTGGGTGTAGCTTCCCACTGTTTGTTGCTCTGAAGCAGCGTGAGGTCCCATATATCTTTCTGGTACTGTCTCTTCTGTTGATCTAATTGGATACCCTCTGTTGCCTACAATGAATCATTGCTGGACCCCTTCCCTCCCCTCAAGTACTTATTTTTATTGAATGCAGGGTTCCCCTGAATCACAAGTCTCAACTTTAAAACTTGTATTTGTCCCTTGGCTCCAGTCAATGATCTCCCCCCAACCCCCCCCCTACAGCTGTGTCAGTATCACTTTTATTCCAGCAGGGGATAATAAGACTCCTTTTATGTCTTTTGCTTCCCCAGAGAAAGGCCAGGAGTTCAGGCCATTCTTCCCACTCTGCTAATTGTCTCCTGATTTGGCAAATGCATTTTAAGGTGGAATGAAGAGAGCCGACCCCTCTTTGCATTCGTACGAGGCGGTGACACATCCGCACCTTCTCAGTGTATTTTTATGAATACACATCCCTCTTCTATCCTTGACCTCTACAGATGCAGGGGAAGCTTTGACGGAGCACAGACAGTTAAGTCTCAAACAGAAGTGAGGCGATGGAGGCGTTTTTGGCATGCACTCCATGATTTTTTCTTTTTTCTTCTTAGTGAAGTTTAAATCCTGCTAGTTCTTAGGCTCTCCAACGTGGCAGGCATCTCACTCAGCTGCTGATCCACACTGCAAACACCTCCAGGAAAGTGGCTCTAACTGAGCCGATCGAAGGCAAAGATTTTTTTAATTACTCGCCCGCTGCAGAAGGGAAAGGCTCGGGTTTTGCCTCTGGGTATTCGTATCGACTTGGGTGTATGATGTTTTAATGAGCCTGGCGTGTGAATGATTTGTTGCTGTTGTATATGCTCGAAAAACCTAATTTGTTTGTTTTTCTTGTGCATTTTCAGTGGATGGATTCTCAGTTGACTTGGAGGAAGATTTAAGACTTTCCAGACAGACCAGGATGTCAAAGATCTCCAAAGCAGCCAAGGCCGTGAAGAAATTGGATACAGGCAATGTAATCCGGGCTATAGTGAGGTCAGGACAGGCTGCCCCTGGACCTCCGCTAGGCCCCATTCTGGGACAGGTAAAATTACTCCTGATTTCACTTCTTGTTCTATCTGTTCGCTCTGAGTAATCACAAGTATTAACTTAATTGAAGGAGCAGTGCTTCATTTTATCAACCGACCTTCTGAACACAGCACTCATTAACCGCAAAGCAACCCGATCCTTTCCTATTTTCACTTTGCCAGTCACATAGTTGCCTCTCTCCCCTCAGTCACCTCATCGTACATCCCCACCTCCACCTCCTTCTCCTCCCTATTCATATTCCCATTCTTATTCTAGTCGCACAGCTCTATTGTGCAGGTGGGTGCCACACACTGCCTCAGTCTGCAACTATTTTCTCACAGTTTTCAGGCCAAACACACCAACACCTCCACCCACAGCAGCACCTGTCCATATACATTAGCCTCACTCTTTACAAGCCGGCTGATGAAAAGGGATTGAACCTGCGAAGGTTTTGTCTTAAATTCTTCTGTACTTCTTTCTGCTTCAATTGCTCCACAGAGACAGCTGAGGTAGTCTTGTTTTTTATTGCTCGGGGATGCACCACTACAACTTTTTCCCCACTGATGCCAATTCTGACTAGAAAAATTTATGAATTGGCCGGTACAATAATAAAATAAGTCAGCAGTCCTCGAGCAATGAGCAATGATCAAAGTGAAGAGAGCGGGTCAGAATAGCAGAGGCAGAATTTACTTGGCCATTCACTGCTGATGCTCTGTTCATTAACCTCCTCTTTGTTTCTGATCACAAAATTGCATCTGCGTTGAATTTTTCTTGTAAAGTTTAGATTTTATTTTATGCCATAAAAGGTTCTATCTGCTGCAGCTTTAATAGCCATTGAGGAATTAAAGTTTAATTGTCCTTTGAGAGATAGAAAGAAAGCAACCCAAAGGCTCATTCTCTACATACAAATGGTTCAGTTAGCCTCTTTAATGGACAGTACTCATCAGCCGTGGATGCTGTTGCACACTTGGAAACCAGATCAATTCTCACAGCTAATCCATCTCCGTGACATAATGACGACACTCAGACAAGAGAATGGAAAAATGTGCATAATTGCCAGAAAAGCGAGCGCCACATGATTTATAATATCACGGAAGGTAGCTTTATAAGTGAAATCAATCGAAAATATCGTATTTCTCTTAGATGACATCATCAATAGCTGCACCATTACTGTAGCTCTTCTATATTCTGTTGTCACCAGTTGAACAACATTAACCACAACATAAAAATCTGGTGGCTGCGCACTGCTTCTAATAGCTTAAATGCAGGTCATTCATTTACTTACCAGGGTTAGTAACGAATAGCTTAACTTAACCTGGTCTCTATGACAGGCCAGGACTTACATTTGGGGCTTAAACCCCAAAGATTTTAGATCATTTTAAACACTTTTCTCTATGACAAATATTTTCTCCTATTTAATAATAAAATAAGCTAACTTGATCCGCAAAGATAATGACAACACACTAACAAAAATGTTGTGTCTTCCTCCCCCAACCCCAACCAGTCGTGGCAGATGGCTGCCCCTCCCTGAGCCTGGTTCTGCTGGAGGTTTCTTCCTGTATAAAGGCTGTTTTTCCCTCCCACTGTCGCCAAAGCGCGTGCTCATAGGGGCTCATATGATTGTTGGGGTTTTCTCTGCTTTCTTTGTGATAATGTAGGGTTTTTGCCTTACAATATAAGTAACCTTAAGGCAACGGTTGTTGCAATTTGGCGCTATGTGAATAAAATTTAATTTAATTGATAAAATTGTTTTTACGCTAAAAAGCCAAAACTTTTAACATTTTGGCATCCTGATCTCACACTTTATGTGTTTGATTAAAATATACAATCCTATTACACAGCTTGAATGCTAGATTTTTGATGTTGATGCAGTAGCGTTTTGATCACTGAGAAAAAAACATTGGTCAGTGTTTTTCTTATAGATTTTCATGTAGCAAAGCACACAGTTGCTGCATTTTTTTTTTTTTTTTGGCTGGATATGAATCTCCCATTCACACCCCAAACGTGCTCTACTTGATTGAGATCTGATTTTGATATGGCACGACCTTTCTGACATGGTGCGTTATCGTGTTGGAAGCAGCCATCAGAAGACGTGTACACCCTGGATATAAAGGGATGGATATGGTCAGGAACAATACTGTACATTTAAATGATGCTCATTTGGTATTAAATCTCTACTTGCCTGAACCATTGATGCAAGCCAGGATGGATCCTTGCTTTCACGCTGTTTATGTCGAATTCTGACACAGAAATTGTAACTCGTCAGACCAGGCGATGATTTTCAAGCCTTGTATTGTCTAGTATTGGTGAACCCCTGCGAAGTCTAGCCTCAGTTTTCTGTTCTTAGTTACTGGGTTGACACCCTCTGCGCTCTTCTGCTGCTGTAGCTCGTCTGCTTGTGTTGTGCGTTCAGAGATGTTGTAACAAATGGTTATTTGAAGACACTGTTTCTTTCCTGTTATCTTGAAGCAGTCTGGCCATTCTCCTCCGGCCTCAACAATGCATTTTACCCACAATTGCTGTTCACTGGATATTTTCTCTTTTTCAGACCATTCTCTGTAAACTGTAGAGATGGTTTTGTGGGAAAATTGCGGTATTCTGAAATACTCAGACGAACCTGTCTGGCACCAACAACCACGCCATGTACAAAGTCACTTAGATTTCGGCAGGTTGTCTTGACCATGTCTACATGTTTAACTTTTTCTCCCTTACATATGACACTTGACCCCTTTACTCTTAACGACACATCAGTATATATGAATAAAGTCGTGACTTAATGACCATCAGCTTTTCCGAGGGTAGCTCTAGTAATCTGTGTAGGCAGAGCTCACTCCCACTAACCTTTGACATGTCATGTGATTAGATATCTGTATTAATAAGCTAATGAGAATTTCCTTCCAACATAATATCTGTATTGTTTCTATGCAGATGACAGAATTTTTTCTCCCCTACAGTCTAGTGAGTTTTTCAGTTACTCGATTTTAGAAATGAAAAGGAAGGACTGTCTTAAACCCGCAATAACCGCTCACATGATTTAGTGGAATAAAACTTGTTTCCGGCTTCAGGGCTTCTCGGCTCTACAGAGAAACTCGGCATTGTTAAAGTCATTGCTTCTGGCCTTGATTTAGTTTTGCTGCTCTTATAGTGGTGTTTTACAGTCCCATAATTGATTTAAAAAACAGTGCTGCACACTGCCTCCTCAGCACCAAACAGAAACAGTTGGCACAGTTTGCTCGTGAACTTTTTAAAGCATGTACAACTGAATGGCCAGAAGGAATATTGGATTTTTAAAAACTCCAACTCCAAATGAATGCTATTTATATCCTTATCTGTGGGTTGTGTAAATAAGCAACTGTTTGCTTAGGTTTAGATATATAAACTTGAGAGCTGATAATCGTCACGTTAAGATGTTAATACAGATTTTAGAAAATATGCTTCATTTTTGTAGTACAGCAATGATGATTCCTTCTGGAAAACAAACAATCGTATTCTTTCTGTCCAAAAATAAAGTAAGTGGTGGATCTATGCTTTCATCTGAGAGCACTTTCCGCTGCTCTCTCATTGTGCAAGTGGTTGGCACAGTGGCTGGATCCATATATTTGACTTGACACAGATTTTGCACCAGATGCCTTTCCTGACACAACCCTTCCATTTCTGTGCATTTGGGACTGGCACAAGTCACAAACATTGATCTGGCACAAGGAGTGCTCGGGCTTCTGACCTCCTGAGGAAGGGTTTGTGTCTCCTTGAACCGGAGTGCTTTCGCATGTAAGGCACATATGTTAACCACTGCACCCTGGAGCCACAGGATCTCTGCTTTCATCTACCATCTTTTATCATCTGCTCAGAAATATAGAAGCCAAAATTGAACTGCTACCATGTGTAAGAGAGACTGGGAAAACCCAGTTTTATCCTCTCTTTGCTGTTTACCAGTTAGATGTATAATTGATTTTAAGATTTTTACCGATTATATTTAAAGCTTCCTTCCCCTGCAGCTACACTGGAGACCCTGAGTTCCCCTGAGCTAAAGCTGCGAATTAAGAAACTCGCTCTGGCTGTCAGTCAACTCTAAAGGTCATTGAGATTTTACATCTGGCACATTTAGGGAGCTTCAAAGGTTAATTGAAAATGAACCTTTACAGCTTTCTGTCTAATTTTGTGTCTAACATGAGACATTATAAATTTGAAGCATTTGATTTGAAACTCCTTTTGTTTTTTTTAATAGAAAGATCCGTGTTTGTGACTGACAGTTGACATATTTTTACTGGCAGCTAACCATCAGACATGCATAAAGACTCAAACAATAGCAATCATGTATTTATGAGCAATCATCCTCCTCTCTAACATCTTCTTGTCAGAGTAACGTGAGTATTGATGTATCTGCATCACTGGGGAAAATGGCATTTTTATCTATATATATATATATATATATATATATATATGTTTTTTTTTTTTAGTTTTCTTCTCCCTGAAAGCACCGTTTCCTTTCCCAAAGATGTTACGGTTCAAATTTGCTACCTTTAAAGATGCTTGGATTTTTGGAAACTCACTCTGACGCCGAAACTAAGAATAGTGGTTTCTTTACCAGCCTCACCAAGTATGCAGTTTCGTCTTCTCTGCCTGTCTTTGTTTGTATGGCCTGTTTCACCTTTGAACACTTGTTCCTCGCTGTATCTTGTCAGAATATTCTGTTTGAGCACGAACTGTGTTAAATAATGCATACGAGACTCCACTGAGTCTATTTTATGCGATTAATTTGAGATTTTCTTACTTTCTCACACCACACTTGGTTTTTATTTTTAAAGCTTTCTTTTTAACCTCCACATTTAAAGGTTTTGATTTCATGGTTGCAGTATAAATACGCAGTAGCTGCAACATGAGACAAATGTAGTTCTATTTAGGATTCAAGGTTATATATCTGTATATTATATACTGAATCAATACCTTAATCTCACACAACGTACAGTGTCATCAGATAGGATACAGTGAGCTCCAGTGACTGTTTATAACTCAACTGTTATAAAAATACAACACCTACAGTTTTTGTTAATTTATTAATTTATTTAAGGCTGCAAAGTATGGTAACTTGGTAACAAAATGGATCTAGCTTTTGTTGTGCTGTTTCTGGAAATAGTACTTTGGTGCAGGAACAGCAGGAGGGTACTGGACTGGAATCCAGTATTGGGGTCTTTCTGTGTGGGAATTGATTTTCTTCCCATATTTGCATGGATACCCCAGCTTCCTGCCACCATCCAAAGACATGCATGTTAGATTTACTGGTAATTTATAAATTGATATAGATGTAAATGGTTGTCTGCCACTCTGTGTTAGACTGTGATAGACTCTGCCTCTCACTGCATGAGCACTGTGTTAACCTCCAGCCCCCCATGACCTTGAATTGGATAGGTGGAAGACAATGGATAGATGAATATAATGTAAATTGATGCCATCAACAGGTTTTTGGATTGCAATTTTGAAGCCTTGTATGGTGCATTTTTGGTCCGGCTATCCTGGTATAATTGGAGCTAGTCTATATTTACACAGCACGGTTGACCTGGGAACTTATCAGCTAATGGTAGAAAACCACTTTACTTTGCTAAGAAGGGTCATATGTAAATCTTTATGATATTAAATGGGGTGCTAATTTTGGCTACTTAATTTGGGCTTAAAACAAAAACTATGTACCTGAACAACTGAACATTACGGTCCTGGAGTCTCACTCATCCGTCAATGAAAATAACCACGCCCCTAAATCTAGAATAAGAAATAGACTCATCTGACCTGGAAACCTTTTTCCAATCATTTGTCCACTTTTGGTGAGTCTGTGTGAATTGAAGCCTCAGTTTCCTGTTCATAGCTGATGGGTGTGGTCTTCTGCTGCTGTAGCTCTTGTGCTTCAAGGTTCAATGTTTTGTGCATTTGATGCTCTTCTGCATAGTTTGGTTGTAACTTGGGGTTATGAGTTACTACTGCCTTTCTACAAGCTGCAAACAGTCTAGCCATACTCCTCTGACCTCTGACAATGACAAGTGTTCAGTGGATATTTTCCCTTTTTCAGACCTCTCTGTAAACCCTAGAGATAGCTGTGTGGGAAAATCCAAGTAGATCAGAAGTTTCTGAAGTACTCAGAACAACCTTTTTGCCATTTACAGCCATGCCGTGTTCAAAATCACTTTAATGACCAGTCTTGCCAATTCTGACGTTAAGTTTGAACTTTGTCTTCACCGTGTCTACGCGCCCTAAATGCTGCCATGTGATTGACTGACTAAATCTTAGTTTTATAAAGCAGTTTAACCGGTGTACCTAGTAAACTGTGCGGTTTAAACACTTTGCGGAATATTTAAATAAGAGAATTTAATTCCCATTAACCTCTGTACATTTGTCATGAATAGAAAAATTGACTATACAGACCAGAAATTTAAATCCCTGTGGGGGGTTGTGTGCTTTTGGAGGCATGCCCAAGTGGCCCTTTGAGGAGCTGGGATACTTTATGGGTGGTATTTGTCACTAATTTACAGTTTTGATTAGGCACAATTAAAAAGGCCATGTTTTTTTTTCTTTCTGGAATTCTTTAAGGTCACTAATACACTGATGACGAAGACACTTTTATCCAAACAGCCCTGGGTTATCAATTTTTGACTTTCATTTTTACAGCTCTTACTGAACAAATCTGGGGATGTTTTTCAGGTATAAATTTAACAGCAGATAGTGTAGGGCTTAAGGGATTAAACTGCATTGCTGTCAGGACCTCTATAGTAAAAGGGAGGTTGTTATTTCCATCTGCAGTAATTTGTGTTTGGCTCTGTTCCCCAACTTTTCATAAACATGCAGAAAGCCAGACCAGAGGAGAGCAGCAACAGTAAGACCCGAGCAGATAACAAAGCAGCCCTCATACTGACAAACAGCTATGACATCAGTAAGGTCAAACACACATGAGGGTGGAACTAGGAAGGAGGTGGGTTGCAAAGCAGCTTGATGCTCTGGGTAGACAAAACTTAAATAGTGTGCCCTATATAAAGCTTACAAACTGGCTGAATCTTTTGTATCAGACCAACTTCCAGAACGGGATTAAATTTAGTAATAACCAAGTAAATTTACTTACTGTAGTGCTACATCGAGGTATAGTGAAGAGTTAATTGTACTTTTGACAAATTCCATTTTATTTCCACATATCTTCATTTCAAATTTATAACACTTTTTACTCTGCTGCTTTTTTAGCTTTACTTTCTTTGCAGATTTAATAAAGGATGTGATAGGATGAGGAGCTCAAAGTAGAGCTGCTGCCTCTCCAAAACGAAATGAGTCAGCTTACATGGTTTAAATATCTGTCTAGGAGGCTTCCTGGACACTTCTTAGATTAGATATTTCAGGCCAACAGGAAGAGGGACCCAGCGAGACCTGACACTCGCTGGAAAGATTGTCCCTCGGCTCGCTTGGGAATGCCCCGGTGTCTCCTCTGTAGACCTAGACCTAGAGGCAGGGGCTGAGGAGGGTGGTGTGCTTAGAAAAAGGAGAACGGATGCAGTCAGGAAATTAATCATAATACATTACTTGGTTTAGTGCGACTAGCAAATTATAAAGTAGCAAATGATCCCCCATTTGTAACAGCTGCACCACGGATGAATGATTACACGCAGATGCAACAATAAGCATAATCTAATTCGGTGTTATTGTGAAACAGACTACCCTGCATAAATTACACTTAAGTTGATTTTGATGCTTAATTGATGCTCATACTCATGATCCAGTCATATTTACTTTAACAGGGAGATGCTGGCATTATTTTTTTTTCTTAATATTTTCCTCCCACACTTTTTAGAGTGCAGTATAATACAGAACTGCAGCAAATCTTCAAATTTGAAAAAGTGTAATTATCAGCAAATTGGCACTAATTGATTTGACATAACGATTTTTTTTAAATTCTCAAAGTGGTTAGTATCTAACTTTCTATTAAGTGGCAGATCATTTCGACCTTTGTTCTTTTTTTCTTTTCTTTTTTTCTTTGACTTTATGTAATTTCGGCATTACGTAAATGTCACCTTAACGTCTGAGACCTGTATTAGTATGCGTTTGTCTCCACTATTGCATTGCATATCATAAGAGTCTCAGATTCTTTTGCATCATTTCTTTCTGTTAGAGTATACTTTGAAGTTCTCTCCAAAAGCAGCATTGCTGATGGTGTGTGTGCTCTGATGAATGATTTAGACATCTGTCTGTTAAATGTGTCTCTTTTTTTTGCCAGAAGAGATGGGCATGAGCTCGTAGGCATACTGTAGCTGTCGCCGCATCAGGGGTAATGAGGTGAGATGGGCTGCAACGAAGTGCTCAACCAAGCAAAACAAAGCCATATGTTTGTCTAAAGGTGCCGCCTTCTGGACTGTTTGAGATGTCATTGTTGTCGAAGCAGCATGTTGTGTGTATTTGTCTCTGTCTGTTCTCTTGTTCCATCAAGCTCACTGTGTGTGTGGAGCAAACGCTAAATAAATGGCAGTCAGCAGCCACTCTGCTTCAGGCAGTAGCCCCGTTCCTTTAATCTTAGCCAGCCTCTCCCCCTCAGCTTTTTTTTTTTCTCCTTGTCTCTAACCACTCTTGACAGGGGAAGTGCAGAGAGGTAGGCTGCCTGTCGGCTGCAGGGCAAATTTAAACAAACGAGAAAAATAAAAGAAGGAATACAAGACAAAAAAAGGGAAAAGTGACAGCTCTGGTACATGAGAATAATTACAGGCTAGAGTGAAATCAGCACAGGCGAGAGGAAGGGAAGGATAAGGAGCACCGGAAAGAGCGGCAAAAGAAGAATGGAAATAGGTGCGTAGCTCGAGCACTTTTCTTCAGGTTATGGGAGTTGGTGGGAGCTGAGGGAAAATGCTGAGCATTGTATTCAGAGTCTAACAGGTGTAACAAATTCTAGGAGGTAGTCATTTGCAGAGGCAGCTGCCTATGTAGCTGCTGCTTTTAGTATAATAGAAATATGAAGAGGTGCCCAACAGGGACTGCATCCAGAATGCATGTGTTTGAAATGTAGAGTGGGCAAAGTAGAGGGAGATGAAAGAAAGAGGGTAGGCGAGAGCTGGATGCTGTCTACTACACTCGATATCCCTCTGTGGTTTTTCCTTAAAAGTGTATCTGAACTGGAGAAAAATTCCCCACAGAAACTTTAAATGAATTTCTTTCTGTGGTGAAGCATGTACATTAGTCTTAATACATCCTGTAAATGCAGCCTGTAAATCAAGCATAAAGCAGCGAGAATGAGCACTTGCATTTTGACAGATAGCCTCAATTTCAATTAATAGGACCATTAAAGCTCAGAGGACAGGCTGATGGGTGCATTCATAGCCGCTGTGAGCAAAGAGCCAGTTCTCTCTGAAAAACATCACACGCATTTACTACAACTCTTGACATGCGCACCCCATCACATCAAGACTTCTCCCTCTCTCAGCATTAACGGCAGACAACACAACAGCACACTCAAGGATTACCGCGAGAGGATCCGAGCTGATGGGGCCGCTGGCATAATTGTGATAAATGACGGCCTTTCGTCAGTGTGCCGCTCCATGGAGCAAAGAGCGCGCTGTTGTGCCGAGAACATTTCGGGAGGCTTCCATTCGCTTAACCAGTTCAGCATGAAGACAACATAAAAACATGCAATTTCCTGTGACTGCACAATGAGAGCTGATTGACTTTAATATAGTGGAGGTTTTGCAAGGAGGAGGCGATTATTTGCCTCTGAGGTCTCTTGGACTTGAATAATTTGGACCGACTCCTTCTGTTTGTGTGTGTGTGTGTGCGCGCGCGCGCGCGCGCTTTTCTGCCAATAATGCCTCTTTGTAATGGCCAATGAACTGTCAACACTAGGCGACTATGAAATACTTTATTAGTTTGCGGTCTGTCCTGGAGGTGTAGCTGAAAACAGCTGTGGAATAACTTCACAGTATACACATGGCATATGTCCAAGTTCCACATGGTACACATAATGTGTACGACAACCCAGGGGCTCGTTGCACCATGAGGAAACAAGGCACTTGACTGTACTGTACATCCTTTACGCCTGCCGCTCTGAGCCACACTCCAACGTTTGCCCGGCATCTTGATAAGTTTGTGAATGAATGGATTCACCCATTTTTGAAATGGAATTAAAAAGATGATTCTTTTTTTATATATATAAAATGAAAAAAGACATTTGACGGTTGGATACATGGCTGGAATGAATGACACTTTAGGACAAGAAGAGATCACAAAAAACACGAGTTTTAAATGCATTTTGAACCTCTAAAGGGATTACTTACATTGGTATTCAGTCTTGGTAAACAATTTAGTAAAAAAAGAGCTCTACTGTACACAAAGATGACACAAAATGCTCGATGCCCACCTTTAAGCCCAGCCGATGAAAGATTGCATTACTGCAAACAGCGTCTTTTGTAGCTGGCTACTTGACTTGCGTACATTTTGTTGTTTGTTAAAATTGCTGCTGGATGATTTAAACAGGAAACGGTAGTGAAGTCTACCTAACTGATGTGCATTTAAGTTAGATAAAACATGCCATACAAATTGTAAACAAAGTTTAGAGATGTTCTACGGTGATGCCCGTGAGTCTGCAGGTTTTCACTCCAACTAAATGACAAAGTGACTGATTCCTCTCATTAACATTTTCTTTCAGACAAGACAAACTAGTACATAATATCAATGAGAGAACAACCTTGGTGCAGGGACCCTGCAGAATATATCTGGGAAGTCATGGGAAAATTAAATCTATTATAGAATACAAGAGGGGGAAAAAATCTGAGATCCTCATCCTATTACAATATTGTGAAAAACTGTATAATTGTACCTCTTCGGGCATGTAAAAAAAAAGGAAATCTTAAAGTAGAATCACCTGCAATCGTGATTACTTTGATTTAAAGGGTCATCAGGTTAGACTGTGCATTAACATACTGAAGCACGGTGAAGAGTTCTTAGTGGTAGATGGCTTTTGAATGTTGGCTCTGTGGTATTGAAGGAAAAAAAATGAATCACCACTTCTGTGTATTAAAGTTTTCGCTGTTTCTCTGCACTGTGAAGTGAAGTGAGAAAATGTACGCTGAAAGGTCAGAAGCTGTGTTTTGGCATCTAATGGTCTTTTGGCAGAAGAGAGTCGAGTCTGATTTTTTTTTTTTTTTTTTTTTTTTCCTGAAACCTCATGAATCTGTGCAACAAATTTCTGTTTCTCGCCCCTAAACAGCTGCAATGAATCAGTGATAGCAGATATTTATCAGGAAAGCAGAATTCTTTAAAAAAGGGGGGAAAAAAACAAATCTGACAATGCAATTCCACAAACGTGATGACAGCGAAATCAAGATTAAACCACGATGAACAATAGCAGACTTCAGCACACATTTCTGAAAAAGTCTTTACAATCTGACAGATGGGTTCACAGTGTTGACTTTTAAAAATACACATCCACAAATCACGGCACTGCTTTTAGAGTTATTCTGAGCACAACAAGATGTGCACAAAGCCAAACTTGCCAAATGCAATTCCACAGTTCTGCATTATAACCTCCGCTGTTGTACTGAAATTCAGTACAGTTATCTGTTTGGATGTGATACCAGCGTGAATTTTCACTGTGGTTGTGGTGCACGCCTGTGTGCACGCGTGCACGTTCAGAGTGATTCTCTAAAGTTCATGGGAGATGAAAGAGGGTCCTAAAGGCGTCGCTGTGGGCTCCAGGCTGACGTGGGAGAGCGAGTGGCTTTGAGAATGAGACAGTGTGTGATAATTAGAGGGAGGAGCTTTCCCCTGGGCCTGGCCCTCTCCCTGCTCTGTACCCGTGTTTGGCAAGGTCGAGTCTCCCGGTTCTGCTCCTGCCACAGTCCCGCCTCCTGCAGCACCGCGCTCCTGTTTATGTCTCTCCCAGGCTGAGTTCAGCTTCACAGCCAGAGCCAGCAGGTTCTTGCCCAGAAACACAGTGGACACGCGGGGGTCCCTATACCACAGCATCCCTGCACCCCTCAGGGCTAAGGTGAAAATATTGATAGTGACCAAGCTAAGCCAAGGGTACAAAGCCTCCTTGCGGGGTCCTCTCTGTCCTGGCAGACCAGTGGCTCCCAGCTCTGTGAGTGCCACACACGGCAGCAGCAGCAGGAGGGCATAGCAGTAAAAGAAAACCAGACCCTCAGCCCAAATGGGCAGCCTCTGCTCTACAATCCCTCCAGTACCGGCTGCAGACCCTCCTTGGGCTTCCCACAGCCCCGCCTGCAGGTCCAACACATCCAGCAAGTCAACCACCACCCAGAGGAGCCGGCCCCGCACCTCCTGCTTCCTCCGCTGCGGAGTCATGTGGTCAGCTCCTGTCAGGATGAGAAACAGGGAGGGTAGACAGATGGACAGCAGCAGCGTCAGGGTCTTTCTGGCCAGAGGATCAGGTGGCCGACGCTCCTGCCTGTAGTTGTGGCAGACGAAGAAGAGCTTGAGCTGGAGCAGGGACAGGAACAGGAACCAGAGGGCGTTGGCAAATCCACGCCGTGGCGACCGCGCCTCAGACACCACGCCAGCTGAGACGAAGCGCAGCGCGAGCAGGAAGCCCAAATCGCCCAGCAACACTGCCACATATTGCCACACGCTAGGTCCTGAAAGACCCCGAGCTCCCAGCATGCTCTGCTCCAGCAAGTAGAGGTCCACCACTGCCATCGTGCTCACCGTGACCAGGGTTGATACGCACACCTGGGGCGTAGGCACCATGCCTGAAAGAGAAATACACAGATGCACTGTGGGAAATCTGTTGCATCGACAAAATTCAGAGTCTGCTCACATCGATGTGCTTGGTGCCATCTGTCCCCAGTAAAGCCGACAAATCTGCAGGATAAGAACATGCTTGTTTTTTTTGTTTTTTTATTCCTCCCCTGAAAACAAACATGTAAAACAATTTAATGCTGGTTGCTATGGTTAAAGACAATAGCTGCAGAGTAAGCAGTGAGAACCCTTCATCTTTGGCCAGAGCTACATCCACCCTGGCTGCTCAAGCTGGGAAGCCTATTAAATTGTTTTTTCTTCCCCTCTGCAGCTCTTTGAATTAAACAGTCTTCATTTTCCATAAAGGTCCTAACATTGCTGCTGTTTCGAAGTTCTCAGCTGTTACTTTTTTCTGTTTATTGTTTCTGATCCTTTTTTTTCTCAGCTTATTCATTATTAATTAATTGCATTCAGGCGCAGCTAGGTGCCCTGTCAAAGCCTTTTCTTTGTCTCTATAGCGTGCCGTGTTTATTCTCATACTGTGCTGCAGCCTTTAATCATCCCAAATTCCCCTATCATTTCGGATGAATATTGATATTTTTGCTATTTGTTCAGAGATGCGATCGTCTCGTGTCGTTGTGTACACACTGTGCATTCGTGTGAGTGCAGGCTGGCAATGCTAATTTGGCTGAAAATGAGGTTTCACGTTATTTTGTCACAGCTCCTATCTCAGCCACAGACAGTATAAACCCCAGTATTGATTTCAGCATGAGAAATAATCACTGACTTTACAGTGCAGTCGAACCAATGTCTCTTTATCGTATTTAGCTGAAAAGCACAGCACACACCACTGGACTGTCTGTTATCTGCCCAGCACCACTCCCGGGTGTCAACCCATCAACCGGATCGATGGCATTATAATATAAAATCATTACCAGCTCAGATGTGTCCTAACAGCAACAGTTGAGCGTGATCGAGCGAGAGATTGTCAGCATGATCGCGGCCTCTGAGAAAAGTCTCTCCGTGAAAAATGTGTATTGATATCTTGCCGATGGAAGACACATCACTTCCCCCACTGTAAGACTAACAGGAGCTCTGCCATCGTTGAAGAGGGCTGAAGAACTCCACTGGGTAAAAAAAGGGTTTTGAGATAGTGTGTGTGTGTGTGTGTGTTGGGGGAGGAGAGTGAGAGAAAGAGGAGAATAAGACTGCAAGTGAAAGATTAATAGGCCTTTTGGCTGTCTACATGCCTAATAAAGTGTTACTGCATGATGGTAATAGTTCATAAATAAGCTCAGGGGGAGAGGGGGGGGAAGCGATGAAGAAGGAAAAGAGTCAAATGCAGATAGAAAGTGACTTCCACCCACTTACATGAACGCGTGCGTTTCACGAGCCTGCTCGGTCTGGATGAATCCAGATGCATTCATCACGGCGACTATTGAAGAATCACAGACATTAAAGGTTTGTTCTGAATCCGATGAATCAAAGAGATGAGGAAAGGAACTATCTCGACTGATTAATCTCCCCGGAGGGACGGTGGGAGGACAGGCGTGGATCATGCCAGCAATGTCTGATTGTCTGTGAAGCCTTTTGTCTCACCGCACACGGAAACTTGATTATCATTTCCACAAAATTGAATAAATTTCACCAAGCCGCAGATTGAGAGGATATTGGAATTTAAATTTGTTTCCTGGGGGACAACCCCAGCCTGCAGGAGAGGAGCAGGAGGAGGAGGGTTGAAGAAGTTCACATCTACAGTTGCAGCCGGCTTTCAGGAGGTCGTGGCTTTCGGGTTATTCCATAGGCACCTTAAATTTTTACCCTGCAAATCTATCCGTCAGCCGGCGTTTATGTTTTGACTCCCTGTCAACGGGGTGTAATTTATTCTGCTCTGAGTGAGAGACCGGGATGACAGCCCGCGTGTCCACTCAGCTCATCAATAATGACCAAATTCATCATTCTGCTGTCTGGGAAGTGACACTGCTGTTGACAAGGTGAGGCAGCCTATTCCACTGTAAGCATGAGTGATGGCACATAATAGTGTGCAGCTTAAATATTTGTGTATTAGCATTAAAAATCCATTTTTTCCCAGAAATGTATCCACCTCTTGTCTTCCTCACATAAGGCATGAGTGCATATTGAATAGGTAATCATCCAAAAAGCACTTCAATTCTTTCCAACACACACACACACTGACGGAAATGAAGCAAAGGGGGTGGGGTTGCCACTTGCATTTGTTTCCTATTAATACTAGGTGATTCCCGGTTGAACACAAATGCATGTAGAGCAAAGATTAATTTGTCTGCACCTACAGATCATCTCCATAAAACACCCACCGCGGAGCAGTAATTTTCCTAACAGACAAAAATTCTTCACAACTTATCACAGGTGGCACAGGAGCACCAAGGGCATCGGGACAGCATCTGAGCCATTATGTGCAAACCCATTAATTAATAGAGTCAGAGGTGAGCAGCCTCTGATAATGCTGAATAAATCCTCTCCCCAGACATTAAAACATCTGTTGATTTATCAGGTAACAGCCCCAGAGTTTCCCGACGGTCTCTCTGTTGTATTTCTACACAGTTAACACATTTTTCTTTTCTTTCGGGTTGAAATGTGGTTATTTGGAGCTGCCCAGCACGCAGCGCTGCCTTGAGACGTCCTGCATCCTTTAACGATCTCTATTAAAGCGCTTCTCTGCAACACCTGTTTCATAACCGCCCCATTAACAGCAGGTATTGTGGCTTCATCCGAGGATGCCTGTTAGTAAAGTAAAGCAAAGCTTTTAGTTACCCAAACCATTCGTCTTGCACTTGGGCTCGATCTTCCTGGCTTGATTTACAGCAAGTACTGAGGGGTTGTTTTTTGTTTTTTCCACCCCGTTTCCTCCGCCAAGTAGAAGCGCTGTCGGTGACCAGTAAAGTCTTTTTTTTATTGTCGCTGATGAGCCGCGCTCGGCGATAAAAGTCTTATTCTCTCAGCACGGGTGTTTGTATACAGTCAGGCATCAGGAGGGGGGCTCAGGGAGAGGCTGTAAGAGGGCAAAGTCACCGCTACTGCCACACCAAGCAGACTCGAGTTTGAAGGAGCAGAAAAAAAGGAAAAGAAAACGAAACGACTCGTACTTATCAAGATTTCCTCCTCCGTGCAGATCTGGCATGGCAAATCTCTCCTTCTTCGGGCTGCATCCGCGGCTGTTGCAGAGGCTCGATCTGGGTCTGTCGCCTCCCGCAGTGTCGGAGTCTGCTGCTGTCGATTTATCTTTTGAAATAGCAGCGGGGGCAGAGAGCCGTGCAGGGCTGCTGCTGGCGGCTGCTGCTGGCGGCTGCTGCTCGGCCGGGCTCGGGCTGTGCGGAGAAGTCGGTCAGAAGTGGAGCATCAGCGGCGAGGCGATCCCGGCCGATCCTCCCGCGAAGATGGCTCGTGTGAAAAGAGGCAGAGCGGTGCAACAGCGAGGGGAGGACGGGGAGCAACTCACTCACGCTGTGTCCGAGTTTGGTTGTGGTGGTAATTTGTAAGCAGGCTACGTGCTCCAGCACAGACCTCCCACCCTCCCCCGGTTTCCCCTCCTTCCCTCCACCATCAGCTGTGGAAGTTTATCTGGAAGAAGATGCAATGCATATTTTAGAGCACTCTGTCACACCACAGTCTCTGCTTATGGTAATAATGATGATGATGCCACTTGGAGAAGATTAGTTGCATTGTTTGCGAGCAGGCTGATTCCTTATTTACCCTTCTTTGCCTGAAATAAGAGCGGAGGAAGTGGAGCGAGAGATGCTTATAGCCTGTAGACGCATTTAGAGCTCAGAAGGCAGATGTTACAAGTTTAATTAGGCTTCCTTCTGTCTGCTTACTGTCTTAGTCACACAAGGAAATCATTCCTCTGTTGTAGATTAACTCATTACAGCCGGCTTAAAGAGAAGGATTGGGAATTTTCTGGGACGGATCTGCTCAAAAATGAATCGCTTGGAAACTGTTTAAAAATACAAAAAAAGGCGTGTGGCTCATTTCCATGTTGGAGAATTCAATTTCAGCTCCTTTGTCAGCCGCAAATGAAGTTTGAAGGAATTTCACAGTGTCACGTTGTCCTCAAGGTCTTGCTCCTTCGAGTGTATCTGTTGGCACCCCAGCCTGCACTTTGAGCAAAGGCTCGGGTCCTCGGCTCTCTCACTCATGTGGCTCTCAGCGTGCTGGGTTCATAGAGTGAGAGGTTTAATCAGACTGGTGAGAAAAGGGATGGAGAGTCATCCTTCTTGTCAGATTCAGCTCTGCGCTCCGCTGGCTTCCAAGAGAGAAGAGATTTTCCATTTTCCTCACTTCAGCGTTGGTTTTTATGTGTGTGTTCCTCAGCCCTCCTTTTGTTACCACTGCCTCTCTGTCACCCCCATTCTCATGTTTATCCTATTCTCTCCTCCATTCTGCAACTAACTCCCCCCCCCCCCCCCCCCCCCTTCTTTCTTCTTTTTCTTTTCCTTCCCCTGTGGGTGTGGTTGAAGGTCACCGTGCACACTGGCTCACTTTCACAGAGGAAAGAGGGAGAGTGAAGCAGGAAAAAGGACGAGGGGAACAGTGAGAATAGCAGAGGAGCGTGAGGAGCGGGAAGGCTGTCCACAGTACTGTGCACTCATCACTTTTTTGCTTTAGACATGATTGGAGAAGTTTGGAAGGACACATGGGCTCGCAGACTGTCCAAGAATGCTTAAGGCGTCAACAGCGAGCCATGGTCCGCATGCTGACCTCCACAAACATGGCTTTATCCTCGATGTCATCTCACGACCTGAGACGTGCTTGAAAAGAATGCACCACTTCTATAATCAAAGTCAGTGCAGCAGCAGAAGCAGTGATATTGTCTGTTTTATTCCACACATTTGTCTTTCTTGTCAAAGCCAGCACCTACATTACCCACAATTCAGCTTTATTGCCAACAGTTGGGATTCAGTCATGTTCTGCAGGTTGTGGCTAATGAAGCCTGGAGCTGCCGGCCCCCAGCAGAGATGAAGAGTGGGCTGCACAGGTTCATGTTTCCCTGGTGCCACATCACCACATCGCTTAATCTTTAAAGTTCACTACCGCCTTTTAACTCAAGAGACATCTTTGCAAAATATAACTCTTTGGTCATTTTTTTAAATATATAAACAGTGGACAGTTTCAAAACAATCAAGTTGGGTTGTTGTTCACATGTAGAACGCAGGAGGAGGCATGTTCTCGCTACTGGCTCCATTTTTTGTTTTAGGCTGCCTGTGTAGAATGCACAGGGGGCACACACTGCGAGCTCACGACAATTACCTAATCAATTCCTCCTGGTTGTGGACGTCACATGGACTTTGTAATGAGGAGCTGGCTGCATAAAGATCATTAAATGTCTGCTCTGGCCGTGCTGGGCATTTGTGTTCTCAGCATAGCTGGATATAGCCTCTGTGAACTCACTGGATAGTGAGCTTCACTTGTGAGGCATTGACCTAAGCCTTGCCGGCCATCGTCTCCTTGGTGTTTTTGAAAATGAACTTGAAAAATGAGAAGCAGCTGTGACAGAGGCACACTTGCAGAGACTTTTCCATAGCAAGCTGCCACGCCCTGAAGCTAACTCTGCTTTGTTGTTTGTTCTACATGCAACCAATGTATATTTGCAGGTTGCAAGGTGAAATTGGTTGCAAAGACCAAAACAACAACAAAAAAGCCTCCCTGTGTTTGCTTTACAGGTTGTCATGCACACCAAACTAATCTCCAAGCTCTAGAATTGAGAGAGTTGGCCTTCAAAGTAAAAGTTTCACTCTTTGAAATGTCTTGGTTTCAGCAGTAAGCAACAACTTTTATTTTGAACAATCACTTTGCAAGTAGTTGGCAGTTGTTTGCAGACGAGTCTTCTACGCAAACTGCGGGCAAGCACTCCAATCTGCTACTAACCAAGGCAATTGCAGTGAGTTTTTTGATGCAGCAGCGTATATATCTCTGCCACAGAGTTTACCTACTGACAGTCAGCAACTTGCGCCAACCAGTTGTGACTCCCCAGTCGGGAAATGCACATTTCTCCCTACAGATAGGTGGCCCCCAGAGGGTCACTAACTGGTCTGTAGGCCTGCATGATTGTGGCTTAGTAATTGAATCCAGTGGTTCCTGGAGTTTGTTTCAGCAACCGATTGCAGCTAGTTAAGACTACTCATTTTTCCCTAGCAACCAGTGTTTGGTAGGAAGGCACCAACTGGTCTCTAAGCCTGTGGGACTGGATGGGCAGTTAATTTTGTTTTGGAGGGCCGCACCAATAATTTGAACTCAATTCTGTCCAATATTGTTTCAGTTCACTTATAAGCGTATTGGTGCGGCCCTCCGCAACAGTCCCATTTTTTTTATGGAAAGATTAATTGCACAACCTTAGAAGACTTAAAATTAGGGACCGAAACCATAAAGTCATCAGGAGGTCACTGATCAAGTGAACAAGTTTTCTTATCTCGGTATACTTTTTGCAAAAAGGGGAAACCTCTCTTTTCTGGCTCTTGGAAAGAATGCAAATTTAGATCAATTGCACAATAACTTTATCTTTTATATACAGTCTGTGGTTTCCCCATCCCGCTGGGTAATGTCTGGAAAAGTTCATGCCTGCAGTGCATGTGCGAAAAATGGCTTTTATCAGCATTCGCCTTTAAATAACCCCTCTAGAGTGCAAAATTCAATACTGGCTTTCCGAATACTCCACAAGGACAACGCTACTTTTGTCAAAACATTGCTATCAGTTTTTGCTGCAGTCTTATTTTATTCCAGCCTCTGATTTTCTTTCTCTGAGTGTTTTGCCTCCACATGTCACGGTGTCTTGTGATTTTTCTCCAGCGTGGAGCCACAGCTGCCTGCAGTTCAGGCTTCCGCGATCTCGCTGTAGTCTCCACACGTGATTAATCATGTGAAGTGGCAAAAAGCACAACAGTGTCAAGACTGTGAGGGGGACCTAATGGAGTTGAAAATGGGATGTTTTGTCGTGATGCAATCCATTTTGTCGCACCGCCGCCTGCTTTCGCTGTGCCCTCAAACAGCAAATTCTTCTTCTTGTGCCAGGTATAAAAAGTAAAAGCCGTGTCTATTTTAAGCAAAGAGCCACACAGCAAAAACACCACTGAGAAGTTTTGGCTTTTTTTTTTTGCTCTTTGTAATTTGGTTCACTCTGTCAGTTCTGCACTCGTGCTCGTTTGAGGAGCGCTCCTTAGCCCCTTTTGTGCGGGCCTGGATCCTTGCCTCAGCACAGTTCACTGGAGACTGGGGGTGAAAATCGTTTTTATTTTCCACTTTTAAGACTAATCCACTCACTCTGCTGTGGAAAATCAAGTAAAATGCATGTCCAGCGTGAACTTAATTTAGTTTGTGCTGTTTGCTGTGTGCGGCTGTGTCTGTTAGACCTAAAGTGGCCTCGTGCTCAGCCTCTCGCTCTCAGTTACCCTGCAGCGGAGGGGTTCAAGATGAAACCTAATCAGCTGTATGACGCTACAGCGGGGCTGAATGTGATAAAATGCCAACACCGGAGCAGATTAAATGAACGAGTTAATGAAGGTAATGAATGAGAGTGTTTCACACTGAAGAGTTTAATTAACCTCGCCTCCCACCACCCTCTCTCCACTGTAACACCTTTGTCACTGTATCGCAGCCCTCTTCTGTGCCGACCACACAGGGGCAATTTATCGAATGGCCTCTTGTGCCAGGGGCAATAAATCCTCCGTCCTGCCCCAAGGCCTTAACCTGCATCCGTACCCTTTATCTCCATGTTTGCCACGCTTCCATAAGCACAGTACTTTTCTTGACCTATTCCCTCTCTCTTTCTCATCTACCTCCAATCTTCTCCCTCCTCCTCTTCCTCTTCTCTTTTTTCTTTCTTTTCCTTTGTCTCATTTCTTCTTCTTTTTTTTTTTTTCTTGTTCTCTCAGATGCAGAAACACCTGCGACCACACACGGTGCGCACTTCCTCCCCGTCAGCAATCCCCGGCAGCTTAATCTGCACACACACTCACTCTTCAACTGATAGTCTCGTCAGATTAAAATGAGGCTGAAATATTCATGCATAAACATGCATGCACACTCACCCATATTTATGAGGACGTCCCACAGCCTTTGCTTTACTTTTGTCCTATTGTTCGCTTCAGACAAACAAAACCCCCTCTCTGTGCTCAAATATTGACCACGATAGTCGGCCACATTCTGACAACTTTAATACACCTCAGCTGTCTCGCTTTCTCTTTCTTTTTCCCATTCCCATCCCTACTCTTCTTTCTCACTCACTCACACACACACACACACATAGTGCCACACCAGTGCTACATCTTGTTAAAAAGAGTTAGTGAAGCTGAAAGGCCAATCACATTAACACAGAGAGTGTCAAAAAAGACCAGAGAGAAATATGGTGGAAGGGTCAAATCAAACAGACACTTCTCAGATTTTAATTGCAAATGCCTAATTGCTCAAATAATTATGAGTAATCAGACTCGGCCGCGCTGATCTCGAATGCATCATATAGCAATTACTCACCACTGTCGCTGCTGGATTTAAAAGAAAGAAATATCTTCGTAGATTAGCGCTTAATCCCGGTGCCTAGGATCGGAGAAGGCTTTGAAGATGTGCGGCTCAATGTCCTCGTCCACAGCCGCCGCGGAAGACCCCGCCTTGGGTGACGGGCTGCGGCCATTTTATACTGGAGAGCTCTAATCGGTCATGGTGGAGGAGCGAGGATTTATCCAGCAGCTCGGATTCGAGGATGATTAGATGCTCAGATGCAGTGAGAGGGGTTAGCGATTTGGCCAGGGCATGAATGTTGCTGTTCCAGCTCTCCCTCACTGATAAATGTCATGGGGAGTTGGAGGAGCCAACCTTGAACCTTGCTTTCATGGCACGCCAGCCCGATGCTACATTTAAAGACTGGGATTTCAATTATCAATGTGATTCAATCGTGGTTATTACTGCAGTTAGACTATTAAGTAGCCTGAGGGCAAAATAAAACTTCATCTTCAGAGGCTGAGGTACCTGGACTTCTGTGGAAGAGCTTAATTAAAATATGATTACCTGTCTCTGGTGCATACTAAAATGTGTATGGAGCTCAAGGCAAACTGCCTGCTGTCCCAAGAGGATCATATCAAGTGTTGTCAGGCCCTTATTTGCCTTGTTTTCCACCTTTTTAGAATGATTTTTTCCCCCCTGTTTGTTTGAGCCCCTTTTAGCAGCTAAGAGCTGTCTGGTCAGGAAAGGTCACGTGAAGTCTTTGCCTCTGTCTATCTTTAGCGCAGTCCCTTCTCTGTCTGCATAATTTCTCACTGTCTATGCTTAAGCACATTTTAGAAGCATCAGGCATCATCTCTTGCTGGTCAAGGAGCCCATTTCATGGCTTTGTGTGGCATGAAAGGGCCGTCGGAGTCGGTGGGAGAGATCATTATCTGACATGAGCTTACAGAAGGGAAGGAACAGGAGCTGAATGTGTGAGGCAGAGCCCGAGGGTTTGCTTTGACTTCTACTCAACATCGCAGCCTTTATATTAATCCATATTTAATTAGACTTTCTTTTAGTGCTTGTTTACTCTTGCTGTGTTGTTGTAAGGGAGGCGGAGCAAGGGAAGGGCAAGGATAGAAGGTAGTGAGGTTGACATGGGATTACTATTAATAAATACAAGGGGAGGGAAGGTAGAGCCTAGTGAGGGCTCCAGAGACGAAGCTGTGTTTCTTTTCATTAGTAGGATATTGTAATTCAGATAGAACCCATCAGCTCAAACAACGACCTGCCGCAGTTCGTGTGATGTGCTGAAATTTCAATCAGTTTGTTATTGTGTTAGCAGATGCAAAGAAACGCCAGTGAGTAATGCGTAGTAGCATTTTAGACGCTGATGAGGCGATGCGGTTGTGTAGATCGAGCGACTGATTAGCATTCATCAGGTGCTTTTGAAGCCGTTAGAGGAGATGATGTTCAGAGAACTTTCTGCTCCGTTAACTTCAAATAAATGTCTTTCCCAACCTGTCGTTGGAGAATGTCTCGGGATGACTGACTTTTCATCAGATCCACTATTAGAGCTGCTCGGTGTGCTCTGTCATGGAGCAGTAGAAGCTCGTGAGTCCATTAAACTGCGTATTAAAAAAAAAACAGGCTTTTTCCTTCTCTCATTTCTAAAATGAACATTTCAATCAGTGTGTTGCCTTTGGGAAGGATGGCGGGTGAAGGTCAGTTTGAATTTCAGCAGTAATAATTAGATTCTTTATTAGTCTTTGCCACTGAATTCATCTCCAAAAAGGAGCGCTGCAAAGGAGCAGCGTTGGCCGGGTGTTGACTTAATGTCACCCATCCATTTTGCTTTCGCTCTGGTTGGCCTCGCAGGAGCTAGAAAATGGGAGCTCATTCATCACTGGGTTTCTCTGGCTCTGGGCCCCAACATGCATTCAGTCATAGCTCGAGTGACAAACACACACACACACATAAACACTTTGTCTGAAACAACAAAGGGGCTGTGTGCACACATGCACATCTCAGTGGGACGTGTAAAAAATGTCTCCAGCAAAATATCAACACAGACACACACTCACCCACCATATATACACACACATATATATATATATATATATATGAGTGTACAGTGTCACATGGCTGCTCTCTGAGCTGCTCACGTGTGAATACAGTCAGACCGCTGAAGGTTTCTGATTGATTGATTGACTGACAGCAGCACAGGCATCTGTATTCTGGCAGCACATTGTGACATGAGTGATGCTTTGCTGAATTTTTTTAAGAGCTCATACATTTTAAAGCAATCCTCCACCATGTTTATTTCCCTCTCTTCTCCACCCCCCCACCATTTTTCCCCATCCAGAAAGGAATCCCCATCGGGCAGTTCTGCAAGGACTTCAATGAGAAAACCAAGGAGCTGAAGGACGGCATCCCTCTCCCGATCAAGATCCATGTGAAGGTATGTCTGTGCAGCTCGCTGTGGGTTTGTCTAACCCCATCCCTGACCCATTACACATAGCACTTAGCGCCCCTCCCTAGCACGATTGTGGCTAATTCCACGAGCTGCATAACATTATCGCAGCACTTCCATTATTCATACTCTACCACGAAGTAAGCCATTCCATTTGCATTCATTAATGAAGCAATACCCAGAGGAACCTGCAGTCAAGAACCATTAAGTGCATGCAAGAGATGTGAATTACTCCAAAAAGAGGTGTTATGTTTGTAGTATTTATTTCACACAAGAACATATTTTTTGACTTCCTCATACTTCCCTCCCACCTTTTGTGTGCTGTGTCCTCGCTGCTCTCTGTGTGTTGTGTAATGAGGTTCACAAGGAGGGAAAGCCTAATCCTTTCAGAGGCGTGAATTTATTTTGACATGCAATATCCAGCAACAGCTCTGCCATCACATCTGGAGCCCTGCTTCTGTCTATCAGTGCAGTGCCATCTGCTGGTGATTTGTAGCGTTGCAGTTCAAGCTGCACAGTGTGTGTGTGCGCATTCTGCGTGTAATGTTTAGTGTGTGCGCATGCAACATGTGTCAGCCTCTGAGAGGATGTTTCTCTGCAGGCTTTCACCTCATCCTTGTCAGTAGGTTTAAGCACATCTTACAGTCCCTTTCATCTTACTTTAAAGGAACAAATTGACTTTTTCAGACATTCCACTTTTTCACTTTTCTTGCAGAGAGTCAGATGAGAAGATCGATACCACTGTCATGTCCGTGTGTGAAAGCCGGGAGGCAATTAGCTCAGTAAAAGGGCCGGAGGCAGGGGGGCAACAGCTATCCTGGCCTCGTCTGAAGTTAGAAAAAAGTGATGCTTCCATCATATTTCTTCAGACAAAAAGACCAAAAGCCTCAAAAAGCTGTCGTGCCAGCTCTTGGTCACAGCAGCTCTTTAAGCTTAGCTCTGACATGCTGAGTTGCAGCTGTAGACGATGAGAATGTCATTAATTTTTCAGGTGTTTGAAGCCAGATATTGTACAAATTAAAGTCTTGACCTGAAGAAGTCAGAAGATTGTCCAAATTATTACAATTCATCCTGAGTGGGGATGGATGTGAGGAAATACTTCTTATAGTTGTTGAGATATTTAAATCTGGAAGCACCACAGCTGTAGACTTGCATGAGTGAAACAGTAGTTTTGCAAGAGATATGCAGCACACCCCCAGCAAACACTGAAACAAAGTATT
Organism: Aulonocara stuartgranti; assembly: GCF_965226115.1. NCBI lineage: Eukaryota > Metazoa > Chordata > Actinopteri > Cichliformes > Cichlidae > Aulonocara > Aulonocara stuartgranti. The sequence continues at coordinate 35,158,155 of NC_138940.1, read as the reverse complement.
TAACCATTTGCTTGGGATAATGTGTATATGTTACAGAAACGCATGTCAGAACTTATTTAACAAATGTTAACTGTGATGTATTTGATGGCAGAGAGCAAATGATTCTCCAAAGGGTTTTTTGGGTTTTTACAGTCTTCTACACAGAACTCCTGATTATGAAGCAAGTAGTAAATGAATGAATAATTCCAGTCACATCTGAGAAGTCATTTGCTAATGCCATAGACTGTATCTAAAAGATGGGGAGGGGGGGACCTCCAGGCCTGGAAGTGAAGCCAAACCTGTTTTCTTTCTAATGACCAGTCGGTCGCTAAACAGAGGTCAGATTATATGGAAGTTTTTCATTCAGTTTTTTTCCTGTTCGGTTTTATAGTCTCAGTCAGTAGGTTAAAACATTATTAAACACAGCTTGAGAATTCATTTTAAAAATAAGCCAATTTAGAATCTCCAGTTAACCTAAGATCAGGCATGTCTTTGGACTGTGGGAGGAAGCCAGATTATCCGGAGTGAACGCACACAGAAATAAGACGAGCATGCAAACCCACACAGAAAGGCCTCAGCCAGATAGGGGAGTTAAACCGGGACGCTTTGAGGTTACGGGGCTAACCAACAAATCACCACAGTGTACACTGTGCCACCACAGTGTAAGTTGAAGTTTTAAAATAACATTTTTACACTGGCTGTGTTGAAATGTCTTTCCAGCATGCTACCTATGGTAAACAAACACAATTATCTGAGATAGTGTGGCCTAAACGTCAAAATGTACCAATAAGTAACAGCCTAAGATTACTATATAATATTGTCGCATGGAAACACTATGACGGTCACTTCCCATCATTATAGAGTGACCAGGCAGCTGGTGTGGTATGTAAAATGTTTTAAGTAAATAACAAATAACATTTAGAATTTTATTATTTCAAAACAAGGAACGACAAAAAGTAACCAAAACCAAATCCTAGGACTGGTATTGGTTCATACATAAATGGTACCGAAGAAGAAGACGCTGTGTCCAGTATCGTAGCTGTGTCCAAGTTCAGGAACCGCATCCTCCTCTGCCAGCATTTGTAGGCCGATTACGTTACAGCGACACGACAAAGACTGTCCAAATTCGAAGACTCCGACAAATGCGGCCCAGAAATGCGTCCTTCATTCATGCTGGAGAATTTACTCCGGTGTCCTGTTATATTTTAGATAGCAAGGAGCAGACGGCTGAGTTTATTAAACTTCACCGAAACAATCTGCAAATTTCATTAAAATTTAATAAACTATCATCTTGTCTTTATTTTTAGTTAGCACATACCGTAAACACTTCAAGCTGTAAGCTAATGATAGTTATATAACAGCAGATGCTGCTGGTGCAATAAGCTGTTTTGCGTCCAAAGGATGATGATCTGATTAGTCGACTAATCGCAAAAATAATCGGTGACTAGTCGACTATCAAAATAATAGTTTGTGGCAGCCCTAGTCGAGATCAAGCAAACAACATAAATCCTGTTAATTAATGAGTTTTAGATTTTATTTGGGCAAAACCAGCAAATCTGATCATCTGACTCTATATTATCTATAACCATATTCTCCAAAATGCCGAACTCCTCCTTAAACGTCAGTAGCTGTTCCTTTGCTCCCGCCCCCTCTTTATTATCCATCTTTGAATTTTCTGCTTGCTCATTTTGCTCGTCAGAAAAATCCCCGAGCAGGTGTTTTCTCTTCAGAAACAACAGCAGCTAATTGAACTCTTACAACCAACAGCTTTTCCACAGAATAAATGATCTTCCTTCCATCGAAAGGTCATATCGTGCGAGATAACATGTCTCCGATGACAAATCACCTGCTCCGCGGTGTTTTCTCAGCTCAGCCTGCACTTTATTGTCTCATGTTTGTTTAAATTTTTATGTGACAGAAAATAGATGATGCAAAGTACTCTCCCAAGATGGTTTAATGATTGCATTGGCTGTCATATTCTAGCTAATAAAAACCTCCAACCAGGGAATGAATCTGAATTTGGTGGGGGGGGAAAGCAGGGTCAGAATGACTCAGTGAGGCTGAAGAAATTATTTTTGTTTTGGTCCTGAGGGGAGGACGGAGAGGGTAAGCACATGGGGCTCGGGAGCAGATGTGCAGCAGCACTCGGCTGAACACGCACATAGTAGACAGAAAAATGGAAACGCCTCATGCAGATGGCTTAGATTACTTCAAAGTTAAGTGAGTCTAGTTCATGTAAAAAGCAGATGAAGTGGCACAAGGGATGTTAAAGCTGTGGAAAATGATAAATAAACACAGAAATATCACCCGACACTGCACTCCCCTCTGCTCTTTGTTTTGGTCAGTGGCCTTTTCTGTTCTGATTCAGCTCATCTGTGTTATTTTCATGCCACAGTAGGCGGATGTTCAGTGAAACAGCTCAGAAAAATCCACTGAACAGTAGATGCCCAGCACCGAACAGCAGCAGACTATCACTGTTAGCAACTATCAGCTGAACATAGTGGAGCATTTAGTGGATGAAGAGTCAGCTACTCCCCCGGAGGAGCTGGTGGAGCTAAACTAGAGCTAAAAAAGACTCCCAATTCCTCAAATGGCCTGAAAGATGTCTCCAAATCAATAAATACGCTTTGTATCTGCTGGATGTGTACATAAACAACTAAGGGACTCATACGGGAGCAACTTGTCAATCCCAAGGTAACCCTGCCCTAAATCGTGGCTGCATTGTGATTATGGTAGAGATCATAAATTACAACCGTACATCTTAACTGCACTAAAAAAAGACTTGAAACTACACCTGAGACCATAAACTCGCCAGGGAAATTTTTGCCGAGATCATAAAGCAAGTGAGAAGTAGGGTCATTTTCATTAAGGCTGCAGTGGAATAGTCCAAATAATCCCCTCCTATGTCTTCTTCTAATCACTTTTCCTCTGCCGTTGATGGAAAACTTCATCAAGTTAAAAAGGTGTGAAGGAGAAAGTTGGAGAATCCGACTGCTTAGTAATGAGACGGCAGATGTTGTTGAGTTGAGTCATTTAATCGGAAGGTCAGTGATTCAGTCTCGCTCCAGTCCGCATGTTGAAAGTCCGTGGGTGAGATACAGTATCAGAATGTGTCGGCACAGTACGAACACAGTGGATATTGACTTTGTAGTGTAAGAGTGGAAATCTAATCTATCGGAATACCAGTCTGTTAATCATCATCATCAAAAGCTTGTCCTCACACAATGTGTTTTTACTGCGTTGGTTCATGCAGGTCGCACAAATGAAAAGTAGCCTGTGACTGAAGTCAGATTAATTTACGATAATCCGAAAGGCTGCAGAACAGCGACGCTTAAGCTGAAGACATAACTAATGCAGCCCGATTTATGGGAAAATTCTAATAGAACATTTTCTTAAAATATAAACTTGCATTCTTCACACAAGGCAGCAACTTCATACAAAGTTTTTATTACAGCTGCATCCAGCATCACAGTTCTCCTGAGAGTTTAACACTGCACTTGACGCAACAAATTTTATTGTGACCAGCTTGCGATCATTTCGCCTTTGAAATGGTTGCCTCGAAAACCAGATGCAACCACTCTCGAAGACTGCGATAAAACGCCAGCAAGATTGGTTTGTGCCTGAATTGGGTCAAACTGGCAATTTCATGCGGTGATTAACTGTGATAAATTGTTAAAAATTGCAAATGTGTTGCCATCTGCATACATAGAAATTCACCAGCCTCAGAAACTGCATCACAGACCCTGCAGGTCTGCGATTTAATGACACAGGCGCTCAGCACTCGGGCTTATATGCGGAAATATGACCAATCGGCAACTCTTTGAATCAAGTCCCCAAACGCAAGTCGTGCACATTGTTGCAGACTGACTCAGATTGATCACAGTGTGCTGGCAATGTGTTTACAAATTAGACAGCACTCTGAATGATACAGAAGCTGGGAACGCACAGATAATGCAGACGATGCGACACCGAACAGAGGGAGACAGAGATGATGAAGAGGAGAGATAACAGGTGGAAGCCACGGCTGAAAACTGTAGAAACGACAAGACTGAGGGACGTAAACGGAACACAAGATAAAGAGAACAACAATTACCAAAATTAAACAAGACACAACTGAACGAGGAACAGGGGAGACAAAAATACAAAGACTAGAGGAACAGAATGGGAAAACTAAAGGGCTTTTACTAAGTAAACCTAAAGATTTCTGCAAATGAAGGCATGAAATAACCCCAAAAGGAACTTGTGTAAGGCAATAAACAAGATATAGAAATACCAGAAAGCTAAAGTCTAACAATGCAGAATATGAAACCCTAATTCAGAGATGAGTAGAAATACAAAGTGAGATTGAGGTTCCGTCCTATCAGGTGACCTGTGCGCTTGTCTTGTGATTGAAAGTGGTCAGCCACTTTCAAGGTTGAGGGTGTTACATGCTCGAGCTCTGGGTAACTAGTTGGTCACGGCAGCTACTTGCAATCGGTGGCTGGATGTGAAAAAACATAAAATTTTTCTTCCTAGTTGCAAGGAGGTTGCTGTCCTACTTTTATTCTAATGCAGCTGAGGCATTAAAAGGTTCACAGTGAACCAGCAGGTTATGGCATAAATTTTTTCCATAACAGAAAAAGACAAAATAATAAGCTGCCTTGTTGATCGGTGCAGTAATTGACATCATAACCTTGAAAACATCTTATTTGAAATAAAGGTTCTCACAGTGGAATAAAGAAAATGTAAATTCTTCAAATCCACAGGGTAGGATTAATACTGTGAATTAATTCGCCCTTAAAACATGAAGCGCACTGCCTCCAGACCCCGAAGAAGATCGACTAATATGCGATTATCTTTGCTTTACTCATGTGATAATAAAAGCTTTTTAACTTTTTGCAATTTAATGGGCCTTAAGTTGAATTTCCAGAAAAGTCCTAATCTTGTGAGAAGTAGGACCAAGCTATGTTTTTATATTGCTGCGTTAAGACTTTCAGCAAACTCAGCAGTACAGGGAAACCAAATGACTCAAGACTGTGTTTGAAGATTATCCGCCATGTTCAATTATCTGAGTTAAGAAGGTTAATCTGTTTGTTCGTTCAAACCAATTAGACGAATGTCGTAATTCTCCGCCAGAGTTGCTCTCGTGATGCGTGGTGACGGCTTCAGAGCAGACTTTAAAGAGTCACGCTGGAAGGTAGAGCTGCTTCTGACGTCTTACCTCAAAATCTAATTTCAAAATGAGTCGGAAAGAGTTTTCGAACTCGACGAGCTGCTGTGAATGTTAGCTCAGCTGCTGCAATTAGATTTAATTTGTGCTCCTCATGCATTAGCACGCATTCGGTTCACAGAGTCGTTTTCTGAAAAAATAATTAGACGGTGATGTTTGCAAAACCCAGGAGGCCGCTTCAAAAACCTCCCCTATTATTCTGCATGAAAATGTTCAGTCCAGTGCATGAAAATAAATTTTTTTAACCAGTTTCTTGCTCCTCACAATGATGATGTCAGGTCACAATCACCGGCCACTTTATCAGGTAGACCTTTTCAATTGCTCGTTGACATAAATATCTAATCAGTCAGGGAGCAGCGAGTCAGTGCTTTAGGCACATAGACGTGGTCAAGATGACCTCGTTTAAGTTCAAACGGAGCATTAGAAAATGAAGAGAGGTGAATTATGTGACTTTCTGTGTGGCATGGTTGCTGTTGCCAGACAGGCTGTGTGAGTGTTTTACAAACCGTTCTGCTGGGATTTTCACACTGCTGTCTGTAGGGTTTACAGATAATGGTCTGAAAAGAGAAAATACCCAGTGAGAAGCAGCAGTCTGGGTAAAAATGCCTTGTTGATGCTAGAAGTCAAGAGTAAAATGGACAGGCTGCTTCTAGTTGGTAGGAAGGCAACTCAAATAATCAATCATTTCAACCAAGGTATGCAGAAGAGCATCTCTGAATGCACAAGAAGTGGAACCTCGAAGCAGATGAGCAGACCTCACTGGGTGGCACTCCTGTCAGCTAAGAACAGGAAACAAACTACAGTTCACAAAGACTCACCAAAATTGGAGAATTGAAGAAAAAATGTTGCCCGTGATGTGACGAGTCTCGATTTCTGCTTTAACATTCAGATGTAAGCGTCAGAAGCCGGTGCAAACAACATGAAATTGTGGATCTGTCCTGCCTTGTAGACGTTTGGGGTGATATTTCCATGCCCCACTTTAGGTCCATTAGTAACAAACACCACAGCCTGCCTAAATATTGTTTCTAACCATCTGTCCATCCCTTTATGACCAGTGCACCAATCTTCTGATGGCTGCTTCCAGCAGGATAACCCATCATGCCACAAAATTCAAATCATCTCAAACTGGTGTCATGAACATGATAATGGCTTCACTGTACTCAAATGGCCTCCACAGTCACCATGGCATGGGATAGAAGATTCACATCATGTCAATATGGACCAAAATTCTGAATAAAGGCAGTTCTGAAGGCTAAACGGGTCCACCGGGTACTAGCAAGGTGTACCTAATAAATTGACCAGTGAATGTACCTGACACGTCACAGCAGAAACTGTCATGACCCTCCATTGTACCATTGTGCCATTGAAACAACCCAATTTGCTCAGCTGTTTTCTGGATTGGGAGAGAACTCTCTTTCTATTAATGATTGTTTAAGTGCCATTTCACTCACAATGTCTCTGCTGACCTCAGTGACGCTCAGTAGACGCGTGTTAGTCATGTCCTGGGCAGCTTTAATCTCTTTTTGGCCGAGCCTGTGGGCTTTGGCTGTGCATATCCCATAACATCATGGTTAAAGTTCTCTTGCTGCATGAAGTCGTTTCATGAATTTAGGCTTGTTAAAGGCTGTACTGTGTTTTAATGTCATCGCCCTGCCAACATCCAAGTTTGTGATAATTCAAAAACAAGGTGATGTAGGAGCTTCAAATTGATACTGTAGCTAGGGCTGTGCGATATGACCAAAATCTCATATCCCGATATAAGAATTCTATCGTCCTGATAACGATATAAATCACAAAAATGGAACATTTTCTGTAAATTCTGTGAATCTCGGGCAGCTCGACTTGCGGGAAGTGTTTCCAGCTGCGCCTCATGTAGCTGGAGTCGAGTGTTTTAACCGATGCATGAAACGATACATTTTTAGACATAAGTTGTAACAGCCGCCGTTTTCTTTGTGAGTATTTATTACACGACGTGCTGCGGGGAAAAGCCTGTTCTAACGTTTGAGTCTAAGGTTTATTTTCTAACACTTGACGGCTGCTCTTTCACGTGATTCAGTTTATTTTGAAAAGTCTCAACAGGATCTTGAGCTTTATTGTGAAAGGTTTATGTGGAACATAAACAAGCAGACACGCGATGCTGTTACCGTCGTTGTTGCTAACCACAACACATGAAAACAGGCGCTTGTGCGTCCATAGTGTGGTTATATAAAATATAAGAGAAAGAGAGAACTTTAAGAAATTAATATAGCCACTACAGTGACCATCAAAACCATGAAAAAATATTGCCGTAAACAGTTTATTTTGCGACACCACGAAACAAACGATAGCGTAAAATGAAACGATAGACGTTTTTATATCGTCATCCGATATATATCGTTATATCGAACAGCCCTAACTGTAGCTGTATCTACTAAAAATCTTGGACGAGTTTGAATCTCAGAGTTTCTGAATGTGATAACTCAAGAATGGGGTGACATAGGATTTTGGTGCCAGTATTTTTATTTTTTCCAGGGGGATGAAAACACACTGGTGTTAATTTGGGGGAAATAATAATTATGATCTCTGTTAAACACTGTCCCATGTACTTTGGCTGTCCTAAAGCACAAAGCAATACCGAATATAGGGTCAAAATCAGGATGTTAAAATCTTGGTTACAATAATATTTATACATTCTGCAAAATCTCATGTATTCACACTCTCAGGGGTTTCATGGGTGTTAATATTGGGTGTCTCTCTTTTTCCCTCTCAGCCTGACAGAACGTATGACCTGACGATCGGCCAGCCCACGGTGTCTTACTTCCTCAAACAAGCGGCAGGAATTGCAAAAGGAGCTGGAAAGACGGGTGAGAGGTCTTGCCTCAGTCATGTATCTGCTCTTACTAAAGTTTTCACCTGCTGTGTTCTGGACACGTCTCTTCATGGACTCGGATTTGAGCTTTGCTGCGATTGATGTTAAATTCATGACATATGGGGAAACGCTGCGGCAGAGGTGGGAAGTGGCAAACATGGTGTGTTAGGGAAAGAGAATTATGGATTTTCACGTTTTATGCTTCAAGCTACCTTCAGCTGACTCCTGCAACGCTGACGTACTCACCTGTGCACACAGATTTCCAACTCGCTTTGCCCTCCTTCAACCTTTCTTGATACATGTAGTGAATTTTATATTGTTTTATTTATGCTTCGCCCTCTGTTTTGTGTGTGCGTCAAGGTCACGAGACGGCGGGGATGGTGTCCGTCAGAGCAGTGTATGAAATCGCACAGGTGAAAGCTCAGGACGAGTGCTTCAAAATGAGGAACGCCTCCCTTGAGACGGTTGTGAAAAGCATCATCGGCTCAGCTCGCTCCCTGGGCATTAAGGTTGTCAACAAGTAAGTACCAATTCTGTACTTGGTGTACTTCTAATCTCATTTTATTGAGCTATCGGGAAGCACAAATCAAATGTTTCAGTGCAGTGAAAGAATCCCAACAAGTGTTAGGCTGAACAAGAGTGAGAGTACCAGATGGAGAAAAGCAGGCAGGGGAATTTAAGTCTTCATCCGAGCTTTTCAGTTCTGGGAATTCAACTGCCCACAGTTTGCTGTGAGGTGAAAAACTTCTGAAAACATATGAAGAAAAGCTGTTGACATAGTGGGGTGAAATGCATCCAGAGTACTGATCCTTTCTTGCTAGATTCCTCCAAACTTCCTCCTGTTAGGATCCAGTGCAAACCCACTGATGCACGGCAAACTGAACGCAGGATAATGTAGAAGGGAATTAAAAAGATCAGCAGTTTTTCAACAACACCGAATCTAGGTTTTTCAGACAGGATCAGACTGATATCCTTATCCTTATTTCATTTCATTTCATTTCATTTATTTATTTATTTTTGCCGTAAACAGACACAGAGCAGTGAACAAACAAGAGTGTGCCAGATGGTAATACATACGGAGTATTGACATTATGAAAACAGAAAATAACCAAAATATATAAGAAGGACTCCGTACACTGTTGGGTTAAGAAATAAGTAAAGCTCATTGCTTGTGAGAGGTAATATATCAAGAACAGGCCCCCACATCCTATTAAATCTACCCTGAGTATTTGGTTTACACACAGGTAATTCTTCTATTTGTATAACAAATAACATCTCCAGTGTGCAAAGGTGGGTGGAGAAGAAAAGAATCAGTTTATTGGCAACCAGCATTCACAGAAGCAGAGCGATCTGGATATGAAAGTTAAAAGGTTTCTACAGAGCATCCAGAAATTTCCAGTATGTTGTTGGGTTTAATGTCTTTGGACAAGGCGGATGACAAACACTGGAAAATTTCTATTCAATACTCGCATAACGTCAGGCAGAACCAAGGAAGATGTGCGAGGACCCCCTCAGTGAGGCGACATTGGTCACACTGTGAGGACACAGATGGAAAAGATGGAAAGCTGGGTTTTGTTTCAGAGTAATACAACCTGTGCATCACCCTGCACTAAATCAATCTGTAGCTCACATTAACTTATGAATAAATAACATTGCCTTTTCCCAAAACAGTTGGCTGACAGTTGTGTGTTTGTGACCTTGGCCCAGTATAAAAGCTGAAGAGACAGCAGTGAAAAAGCAATCAGCAATCTGAAATCGGGTGTTTGCAACCTGGAGAGAACAGGAAACACTGTTTTATAAGTAGGAAATGTTTCCTTACCGCAGTGTCCGAATTGAAGAAAAGTCTGCATTCCTTCTAAACTTTACTTTTTTAGACAGTTTTGCCTTTATTGGACAGTGAAGATCAAAGGAAGGTGGGAGAAAGAGCAGGGGATACATGCAGCAAAGGGTCGAGGGCTGGACTCAAACCCGGCCAAGAGGCATGTGGTCGCCTACTCACCCAGTGAGCTAAACTCGTGCTCAACCTTCAGTCTTTCTAATGACCTGAAGGGAATGATTCATCTGTTTGGAGAAACTAATTTAGATTACATAGCAGACTATGAGAAAATAACCCTATTACTTATTAGGATGGGGTTTTTTGGGGGGGGGGGGTTTGTTAGCATCCACGTTATAAAAGACAACAGCAGCCAACACGACAGTCCAACAGCCAGTCAAACATTGTAACATATGGGGGTATAGAGAAAGGCAGAAATGTGCAGTTAAGCAGGATTTCAGCAACATCATGCTGTCTTGTAAGACAAACCAAGCCGCTACAATAACACAATCAAAGACCCAATGAAACGGTTTTCCTTCCAATTTGAAGTGCATTCTTGTCGCTACATTTTCAGACTCTAACAAAACGGCCTCAGCATCCGTTCACTTATCACGGTAGATATTCATCAGTCCTCTCAGTCGACCGCCACTCATCATACTCCTGAGATTCAAACAACTGAAGCAGCGCTCAGTGCTGGCAGTAGATGTGGACAGAGGTCACTAATGGAAGCCTCCATGGTTCAGACTCCACATCATAACACTATCAGCGGTAACTTTTGCAGACTCTAAACATAATCCTAACGGCTTAATACAGTTTGTTTTTTGTTTTCCAAAAACCCAGAGAACAAAAAGTTCCTTCTAAGCTGCTTGTTTGCCTTCTAACACCCAGAACACATGAAGTCCAACATTATATGCAGTTACATTAAGACCAGACAACGTTCGCACATGTTTGCATCCCAACATTTGTGAAAAGATATAAACCCAGAGAGAGGTTCTGATTTTGTTAAAATTGTGTTTATGAGATGATTAAAAAAATAACTCGCAGGATACTCCAAACTTGATTTTATAGCTTAGTACATTAATGCAAGAAATGTATCGTTTTAATCAAGAGTTTGAATTTTTATTTAATCCTCCATGTAAATTTAAAGTCCCATTGTGGAGGAAAACAGACGATGAAGCGAAATGTGCTCTGCCGCTCGCTTACCTGGTGATTGACAGGTTGCTGCTGGATGAGTCTGCGGTTTCCTCGGGTTCTCAGTTAGATTCATCCCTCACGTTTGACGTCTGGACTCATTAAAAACAAAGATGCTCAGCTCAAGGCTTCAAAACCAGTGTTCAAACACCAGTGGGTAATGTCAAGGTGGACATCATTTTATAGAGTCTGTGGATGCTGTAAATGTGGCCACTGGATGCCAGACTGACTCTGTCAGACACACAGAGACAGCAGACATTGTGAACATTGTTTGCAGTGGCTCCAAACAGTCACCGTAGGGTTGTTTTTGGAGTGCTTTTGATTGGCTATTAGACATACTGAAACCCAACACCTGAGACCTTCTTGCAGTGCGAGGTGAGTCATTGCACGGACCTGTAAAAGCCCCTAGTCCTTTAATAATGAGTATCGAGCTAATGCAGCTGCACATTACACAATTAGACTTCATTAAGACAAATTAGAAAAATGTGCAGAAACAGTCTGCTAATATGCTAAAATGTTAAAAACTATAAATCGAGCAGGGTTCCAGGGTTATCATTTGAATACTTAACACTGTTATACAATATCTACAACCAGTGTATCACATCACACCTGGCATTCAGTGCTGAACTATGATCTTTTATTCTGAATGTTTGTGACTGACGTGATTTGGCTGCTGCTACGATGAAAAAGTATTTGCCCCCTTTCTGGTTTCTTAGGTTTTTGCATATCTGTCCCAAATACATATTTCAGATCATCAAACTAATTTTAATATCAGACAAAGATAACCTGAGTAAATGCATTTTTTAAATGATGATTGCTAAATCTAAACCTGGTGTGAAAAAAACAACTTCTTTCTTCTTTGCTAACTCATTAGTTAATTGTGATTAACCAATTTGTTGTTGTTTTAGAGAGCTGGGTTCACTTTCACCTGCCACACTCAGGACTGATTACTACCAGATTTTTTTTAATAAAGAAACCACTTAAATAGAACCTGTCTGACAAAGTGAAGGAGGCTAAAAAATCTCAAAAAGAAACACATCATGTCACAATTTAAAGAAACTCAAGCAAAGTCTTTGACACCTGTCAGTCTGGAAAGGGGTACAAAGTCATTTCTAAGGTCTTGATACTCCAGTGAACCACAGTGTGAGATCCATTATCCACAAATGAAAAAACCCCAGAACAGTTATGAACCTTCACAGGAGCAGTGACCTACCAAAATTACTCCAGGAGATCACAAAAGAACCCAGAACAACATCTAAAGAACTGTTGTCCCAAATTGCCTCAGTTAAGGTCAGAGTTCATGATTCAACAATAAGGAAGAGACTTGATTTCCATGGGAGAGGTCCAAGGAGAAAACCACTGCTGACCAAAAAAGAGCACAAAGGCTTATCATTGCCAAAAAGCATCCTCATGATCCCAACGACTTTTGGGAAATTATTCCTTTCCCAAAAGTTGAACTTTGAAGATTTGTTACATTTGGCATAAAACTGAGTTCACGAAAAGAACTTCATACCAACAGTCATGGTGGTCGTAGTGTAATGGTATGGGGCTGCTTTGCTGCTTCATGACCTGGAATTCTTGTTGTAAATTCCAGAAATGTGAATTCTGCAGAAAATCTTCAAGGAGAATGTGCAGGCATTACACGGTTACACAGCAGGAAATTATCAGCAAGTCCACCTCTGGATGGCAATAACATAAAATGACTTAGGGCCTAGCCAAAGTCTGGACTTAAATCCAACTGAGGTGCTTTAGTATGAGCTTAAACACACCGCCCGTGCCCAACGACGCTACAGTGTGGCTGAATTAAAACAATTCCGGAAAGAAGAGTGACCCATTGTAGGACATCACTAACACTTGATGGCAGTTCTTGCTACCAAGGGCGGCACAACCAGTTATTGGGTTGTGCCACCCAAGCTGTCTTCTTCCTCATGGAAGTAAAGAGTCGATGTTAAAAGAAAGTGAATTTTCTTGCTGTAAACTACATGGTTAGGGCGGTAGCAGTTCATTTTTAAGCGCAAAGGTGTTTCCATAGTGAAAAATGTGAAACCCAAATGTTTGAGTGAAAAAAGAGGCACAATCTGGTGTGATAGTTAAATCAATTACATTTTGTTTTCTGTTTAAATTCTAATTACAAATTCACTGCTTAAGGAAAACAAATAGCGTTAGTAGTTTACAGTACAAAGAGAAACATGTTAAAACGCTCAGTTTTTGCTCCAGGTGTTAAAGGGTTAACTTGCAAATTGGGTTCTGAGTGTGTATTATGATTACACTATGAAAGCAAAATATGCTCAAAGTCAGTATGCATACCCTTGATTTTCCAATGTGCTCTTAATGGGCTCACCCACAATGTAGTTCAGAGAGGCGGTGGAGGAGCTGCCCACAGCTGCGGGGGGAAAAAAAGAGAAGTGTGGACAGTCATTAAAAAGCTCCGCAAACAAGCCTGAAAACACAAAATAACTAGTAGACCTTTGGAGAGAAGTGATTTGTTTCCTGTGTGGGATGAAAGTTTGATTCCAAGGCTGCAGAGGTTTCTGTTAGAATAAAACGACTAAACGTGTTTTTTTTTCCATATACTGACTGCAAACGCAGCATGCCGAAGCACGGCGTGTCGTTTATAGTGACTGTAGAGGTAGTATATAGTGCCAAATCAGAGAAAAAATGGGATGTTATGAGTTTGTACGTGTTGCTTTGGATTGCTTTTAGACGAAGCGACACAAACCTGTTCGCTTTGCGTTTCTTTTTATCCTTCAAGATCTTTATCATTTATGACGTGCACAGCATTTCATGTATATTTTTTTTTATAACGTAGTTTAGTATTCAGGCTCTATCATCTGCTTCTGCCGCTTCCATTTCTACTTCAGCTAATAGTGCTGTATTTTTCCCAGAATCAGTTTCTCCCCCTTGCTTAGAACCTAACTTGTCTCGTGGCTGCAGTGCATTTTGATTTATTGGGAGTACTGTCAGTGAAGAAATTGGTATCTCTGCCTTTTTGTACAATGAAATTTTCCCTGGATGGGTTGCTGAACACTGCTGCATTGTGGTGAGCTCCGAGAGAAGTCGGTGCTCTTTCATTCAGGGGACTGAAAACAAAAAGGGGTTTGGAGTTAATGTTGCAGATAGCTGAAGGATTTCTCCTGTCAAGTTTAAAAAATAAGGGTGTATCTCTGTCCTCATCTCCAATCTTCCTTTTCTCTCTCTCTCTCTCTTCCTCATCCTCCTCTCCAGTCTATCAGCTGATGAGTACAAAGTCTTCCTGGAGCAGCGAGAGGAGAAGTTGAAAGCGGACGCTGTGGCAGCAGCAGCCGCTGCCGCCGAAGCTTTAGCGGGCAAGAAGAAATGAAGTCCTGTAACATCCCTGCATTTCTCTTTATATTCATTTTATACATTCATGCAAAAACACTGTTAATGTGTGTGTGTCTGAACTTAATAAACACAACGTGTTACACGACACCCTTTCCTTGTCTTTCTGATATTAAAACTTCCCTTTAATGGCATACAGCTTAATTTAAGCGTTTACATCGCCTACATTTCAGCAACAACACCCAGTTAGATTTTAAAAATATTTACGAGCCTGCGTGATTAATTTCCTTCCAGCTCATCTAATGAAAATGTAATTTCTCTGTCATGGAAGGATTTGTATATTCAGTCTCTTTGATGTTATTATCTATTATTAACACTTCTGGAGGCAGTTTGGGTATTTGACAGGTTGTGCATATGGTTTCCTGCGCATTTCAAATGTTTTTCTATCTATCAGGGATCTGAGGGGTTCAGCACATTAATTATTGCACAAATCACAGGGACCTCGGGCGGTGAGAGAATTATTGACTTTCAGACGAATCTTATCGTTCTTCAAACTTCTGTTGTTCAAATTAATGACTTTTAACTCCTTAAACTTTGTTTAAATGTGTTTGGTCTGCCAGTGCTGACACAGCTCGTTAGGTGTAACTGTCAGTCAAATAATTTGAGTAAAAATTATAATTATTCAGCTCGTAAAATATGAGGAATACTTTCGTTTATCTGTACTTATTTACTGTGTTGTTGAACTGCTCATGGAACATAACAGGCAATTTAAAGTTAAGACCTTTTACTTTGATTTTTTATTTTTATTTTTTGCTTATTTATGATGTTTTAAAACCCTAAATTATTACTTTACTTTATCCTCATTTTTATTCTATCAAATCAAGATAAACTAGCATAACTCTCAGGAATCTCTAGGGCAGGGGTCCCCAATCCCAGTCCACGGGGGCCGGTGTCCCTGCAGGTTTTAGATGCGTCCTTGATCCATCACAGCTGATTTAAATGGATAAATTACCTCCTCAACATGTCTTGAAGTTCTCCAGAGGCCTGGTAATGAACTAATCATGTGATTCAGGTGTGTTGACCCAGGGTGAGATCTAAAACCTGCAGGGACACCGGCCCTCGTGGACTGGGATTGGGGACCCCTGCTCTAAGGTTTACAGAGTGTGGTCTGAAAAACTGAAAATATTAAGTGAGCAGCAGTTCTCTGGTTGATGCCTCCTTGATGCCAGAGGTCAGACTGCTTCTAACTGATAAGAAGGGGACAGAAACTTAAATAACTGCTCACTACAACTAAGGTATGTAGCCTCTTAGAATGCACGACATGCTGAACCTTGAAGCAGATGGGCCTCAGCAGCAGAAGACCACACCGGGCGCCACTTCAGTCAGATACGAACAGGACACTGAGGCTACAATTTGGATGGCCTCACCAAAACTTGGACAAAAGACTGAGCACGTTGCCTGATCTGATGAGTCTGCTGTCACGTTCAGATGGTGGGATCAGAATTTGGCAAAGACAGAATGAAAGCCTTGCATCATCCTGCCGTCCTCCCTCACATCAACGGTTCTGGCTGCTGGTGCTGTAATCGTGCGGAGGATATTTTCTTGCCTCACTTTGGACCCCTTAATACTGAGTGGCGTTAGCACTAACAGCCTACCTGAGTATTGTTCCTGAACCTTTATGACCACAGGGGTACACTGTAGCTGTATTTGGAGACTAGCAATTGTTGTTGTTTTTTTGTTTTGTTTTTTCAAATGTCATTATTTCATGTTTTTTGATCAAAAGCAAAAAAATAACATAATTAAAAGAATTACTAGGTATATTCTCAGGTAGAAATAAACATGGTTACTTGCAGAAATGATCAACAGTTGCAATCATTGGCTGTTGCTAGAAGAGGAGTAATTGCTTGTTTATGTATTTTTTTTTTTATACGTGAATTTTGCACACACTGATCACCGATGAGGTGATAATAATTAGAGCAACTCCATATCATGCAATGCTGAATGGTTCTAATTGGGTTCTGGGATTAATATTGATATTATTTTAACAAATAACCACATTTCTCCAAAAAGCCCTCCACTGAGGCTGAGACCTCCCTCTGCTCTGCTATGGTGACTCTGAAAATATCTCCACCAAGAAGCAGTGGAGATGATGTGGATCTAGATTCCTAACTTCCCAGGTCGACTCCCAATCTAATATATGATGAACTAGGCTGATCGGTGGAGGCCCCACCCTCCAACCCACAACAGCCTATTGCTGGCAGTCCCAAACACCACAGATTCCCCCAGGTGACATCTCTCTTTGCTCAACGCGATAATAATAACAAGTTTTTAATGTTGTGGCTCATCAGTGTATATCACAAAGATATTGGTATCCAAGTATACTCTTTAATCCGTGATAATGCAATAATAAGACCACCCTTATCATCCAGTTTCACATTAGCTGTGTCTATACTCCAGGTTAAACAGTGGAGATTGGATCTTAGTTGCACCTGGAATTTGATTTGGTTAATTTAGCTTGAAATATAAAACAGTTCTCTCCTCATTAGCTCTTTTCTCGCATGGCTTCATCCACAGCGTATACTGTACTACACAGCATGCTCCTCTTGTTGCAGTGCTTGTCTTTGCCAGGAGATAGCAGCAGTTAGCTTTGCTGTACTCCCTCCACTCACCTCCATCATCAACACTGCAGCAGGTACTAGTGGAACAAAATGTTCACTTGCAGAGAAAGGGTGGATGTTTAAGCCTGTGCTTCAACGTGTACATTAAAGGCTTATTTTTTCTGCTTCGTGGCACTGATAGTGAGACCTGAAAGGAAAAGATCCATCCATCTATATTCACTTATATAAATAATCATATATGTATTATGATTTAAAGAAAGCAGCAAATGGATGTTTGCATGTTTGTTATTTTTCAGTTTTGTCATATCTGGTTATGTCCATTTTTTCCACTGTGTGACAGTTTGTCCCATATCCCTCCGTACTGTACCTCTAATTTTAGCCTCTGCTCACTCCTTCTTTGTCTCCCCTCTCTCTCCAGCCCTCCCCTCTCTGATCCTTCAGAATAGAAGCTGAGAATAGATGGGAGGCTGTTTCAGTCAGAGCACTTGAGCAGGAATGCCTATATATGGAGTCTTACACCACGCCAAGCGCTGACAGAGTTGCAGGTACATCAGTGAATGTGGGCTACTGTGATTTATAAAGAGGGGTGGCGGGGGGGTCATATGCCTACTATTATGTGTGTGTGCGTGTGCATCATCATAAGTGGGAGGCCAACCGTGTGTGCCAGCGTGCATGCAAAAACCTCGATGCCAAGTGTGTGCGTCAGTGTGAGTCAGATAGTGTCTCATTCTGTCTCGTCATGTGTGTGCGTCAGTGCTGTTGCTGAGCGAAACTCGCTCCAGGGGAAGAAATGGAGGAGAGCGAAAGGGGGGAGGGAGGAGAAGAGGCAGGGATGGTGGGATGATGATGGTGATGATGATGATGATGATGATGTGGCTGAGGGAGGAACAGGGGGGCTTGACTATGACGACACAAGTGCATCAGCAGCATTAAGTGCACTTTATTATAAATGCATTTGTATGACAACCAAATACACTTATAAGCATCACAATAGAACACTGGTCCACAATGTCCATACTGCAGTAAGTAAGATGTTTAGAATATATTCCATCTTATGCAATAAAAATCTTTTTCTTATATGTACAGACCAATAACTGTTTCATACAAATGTACAAATGTGTACAACCTTTCTGAAAAGAACATATGCCTACATCCACAGATATAATGCATATGCATTAACATCTTTTTTGTTTTTGTTTTCAAATATCACACATACAATTATATAATTTTACACATGTATAGTAACTTAGCCTTTAATAGCTAGAACGTAGGAATCAATCCTTTACTTGACCGTAGACAACTCTACGTGAGCATGTCGACACCATGGGAATTGTACCATTCTCAACCCGTGTCGCTTGGTAACTGAATAGAAATAGCACCCCGTCCGTATTTTTATTTTTTAAAACAAAACTTTTGTATTCTAACCCCTCTCAAAAAAGAAGAATCGCTCATTCACATAGTCAATTGTGCCTCACTGCACCGCGCTCCAGTGGAGCAACGATGCAACTGTCCATGTTGAATGGACATGATAAAGAGTTCAGAGTTCAGCAGGTCAGGGCCATTTCAGGCACACAGGAGCCGCTATAAGCTGCCAGCATTTCAAATATTGATGCTGCAAGAATATCCAGCCGACTGCCATCAGGCCAGGAAGGACCTGAAGAGCCCACATTCAGAGTCTAATGTACAGTACAAAGTAGCAGTGGATTTGTGGCATGATCAGAGCCCCGGCAAACTTCCAGACAATCTCTTGTTTGGTGTTGCATCTCATAAAGCAATGGGACACCGGCAACAATACTGAGATCTTCACATGCCAGGATCTCCTCACATGTTTTCTTTTTTTTTTCCTTTTTTTTTTCCTTGTTTGCACATCACATTGATACACAAGATTTTAGATGGAGAGATAAATATGAAATGTTAAAGGTCTGAAGTCGCAAACTCAAAGCTCAAAGTATCTCAGGTTTTGTTGAATATGTTTGGAGATTTGTTGTCGCCTTGAAGGTTGTGAGGAACAGCTGTCTTCCAGGTTTGAAGACTGGAAAGAAGATTTCAGACAGTTTTTCGGTGAACTGACAGTGTTCATCCTAAAGGATTTAAAGAAATTGTAAACATTTGACTTTCAATACGTTTGAGGTTTGGGTTTGCGTTGCTGCATGTCAGGCAAAAGTCCTCTAGATCATCTGTCCTTTGAAATAACAAGAAATGTATTGTTCTGGGTTTTTTTTCCCATTTTTTTGTTCACAACAGATTTTTCACTACGAGTGAATACAAATGCGCATCTGGAAGTTATACAGCGCTTCAGAGAGGTGTCTCTGCCTGATCATATCTGAAGCTCATGTAACAGAGAAGCTTGAGACACCACGTGGACTCAGAACCCAGTCAGTTATGGGTCCACGTAGTTTTGCACCATCATGTTGAAAATCGCACCAGTTTTGTTGTAGTATACAGATAAATGACTGAACAAAAATATAAAGCCAATCTTTGTTCTTCGGAGACATGTAGGAGTTAAAGTCCTTAAGTTGTATATACATTATGTATATTTATACACTTAAATATTTTTTACTTTTCAGTAAAAGGATCTCCACAAAATATGACAATATGCCATACTTAATGAAGTAAGTCACAGACTTATTTTAGAACGGAGGAACACTTCCACTCCCATCTGAAAGACAGAAAAGAGAAAAGAGAGAAAGACACAATCAGTGGGGCATTTTCATTTGTGTTTTGTCTTATTAAACGAATCTGAGATTTTACAAAAGAGCAAAGGAGAGGGAAAGCTTCTTACCTTTGTGGAAGCACTGTGGCGATGGATGACATTGGAGTTGATACAACTCAGGTTGTTGCCCTAAGCCAGGGGCGATCGAGGCACCTGCCCCAAACATGGGTTCCAGGACGGCCAGTTCCTCCAGGAGGGACTGAGTGCAAGACACGGCGGGCGTGGGCGAGGCGATGGGTGTGGAGGTGGTGGGGCTGGGGGAGGCAGTGAGGATAAGGGGAGGGGAAGCTGGGATGGAGGAGCAAGAGGACACAGGAGATGACACCACCTCGATCTCCATTGCTTCCTCCGCTAGCCCCTCCCCTTCCGCCTTCACCCCGGCCTCAGCAGCCACAGTCGCCCCGCACCCAGCCATGGAGTTACATTGCGCCGATTGGACGCTACAGACGTGGCCCACTCCCTCAAACTGGGAGGGTTGGCGCCAACATACTGGGGTTTGAGGAGATGTTGGGCTCGAGGGATTGGGCATAGGGGAGGTCAAGGGGGAAGAGAGGCCAGGTGACTGGGAAGGAGCAAATTCATCTTGGAGGAGGGCTTCTAGGATGCTCTCTTCAAACAGAGAATCATCATCGTCGAGGAAGATGGGGATGTCCAGACCTCTCCACGCTTTGATGGGATAAAACTCTTTCAGCATGTGGACTGAATCAGCAGTTTCAATGGCTGGAGACAGGAAGGGGGAGGGAGGGGAGGAGGATGGTGATACAGAGGGAGGAGACAGTTTTGACAAGAGTGGATCCAGGTAGAATCCCTCTGCCAGGGAGCTGATGTGTTGAGCTAGAAGGGATATTTCCGCCCTTTCCTTCTCCCTCTCAAGGGAGAAAAAGGAGAGGCAAGGCTGTTTACCAGGTGATGCCTCGGGAGTCAGGAGGCCTTCGGGGGGGCACTGGAGGGGCCCCAGTGGTACATCTACATACAATGGACCCCGTACCTCAGGAAGGGTCATCACTGTGCAGTCCCCATCTCCGGGGCTGTCAGGTGTTGGGGGCAATTTCTCATACAGGGAGACACTGCAGGGCTCGATGGGGAAGAGGAGTTCAGTAGATGGGGTAGGTAGTGCAAGAGGAAGTTTGGTAGAGAGGGTGGTGGGAGGAGCAGGGCTGGAGGCAGTAGTTGGCGGGGCTGTGGAGGATGCCGAGGGGGCCAAGGAGGTGGTGGCAGTGGCAGTCGTAGCGGAGGGCGGAGGAGTAGTGGTGCCTGTGGGGTCGAAACTGAAGAGGGGTTCGCCAAAAGGAAAGCTAGCCCCACCCACCTGGGGGGTGTAGGGGGGTGTGCACACAAACTCTTTAGTCTGCTGAGCTTGTGAGGTGGGCACAGGGGGGAGAGGCAGGGGGAGAACTGGCAGTGGAGGGTCGAGCTGGAAGGAAGGTGGCAGGAGAATGTTCTGGGTTAAAAAGTCTAAGTCTGCTACTGTTTCAACAGTGACTGGAGTGGGGGAGGAAGCAGCTGATGGGGTTTCGGTGGGATGCTGCTGAAAGAAGCTTTCCTCCTCCAGCGAGGAGATACTGGAGCGAGGGTCACCCTCCAGCTGCATGGCCTCGGCAGCAGAGCTCCCTGGTTCATCAGAGGAGCCCACACTGCAGCCAGCAGTGCTGAAGTCAAAGGACTGGCCGGACAGGCCGCTGCTGCCAGGAGTGAACACCTGGTCTGGGCTGGAAAGTGTTTCTGGTGACTGGAGACTTAGGCTCTCCTGCTGAGACGTCCCAGTACTCAGGACCAGGGTCAGCTGTGTCTGCTCTGAGCTGAGCTGTTGGCGCACTGACCAAGCTTCAGAGTCACTGAGAGATAAAAGGAAAACAGAGGAGACCCGAGGAGTTAGGTTGGCGGGATTTGATCACATTTACCAACTTTTTTTTTTATCTCAAAGTTGATGAGTGGTGTTTGGTTTAGTAAATACCTGATGATGTAGTTGTTGCTGCTGATGGGGATTTCACCAGGCTGCAGTTGAAGAACCATGTAGAGCCAAACCCACGACTGGTCCTGAGCCTGCACGCGCACCACCATTTCAGCTCTGCCTTCTCCTCCTTCCCTCACTGTTGAAAAAGAGTGGCAGCACAAGTTGGCGTTAGTTTGTAATCCTATTAATCATCATAGTGTTTTTCAGTGTGTGGATGTGCCACAGCGCGCCAAAAGTGTGTAAGTGTGTGGGCATGTTTGGTTGTAACTGGTAAGTATGTGTGAAGAGTACACTTACATAGGCTACGGTGCTGAGCAGAGGCATGTGACAGATCCTGTGGGTGGAGGAGGCTGTACCAAGAGCGGGAGCTTAAAGCTGTCACATCAAAGCCAAGATAGGCGCTCACACTGCAGGCGGAGAGAGTGGGTGGCGATGTGTTAGCGGGATAATGTTTCACCACTTTATCTCATAAACATATTCCGGTTCACATTAAAGCAACAGGTGGGAGACGGAATGCTATTTTGTGGGAACTCACCTGTCCTGAGCTGTCTGCAGCCTCATGTCCCGGCCATGCTGTGAGTGGAAACAGGCCAGGAATAAATTGGAATCGGCCAGGGGAGGAGTGGAGGTCGATTCCCTTTCTGCCCCGGGGCTGGAACGGGTCGGGTGTGGCTCCAGAGGAGAGCAGAAACACACCCAGACGGGGTTGGAGGTCCAGTAAGACCCGGCGGCAGGAGAAGTAGAGGGGGGAGAAAGGCAGCGAGCTCGGATCAGAACCAGTTTGTTTCCGGCACTCTGCCTCCGCACGGACTTGGAGGTGTTGAAGCGACAGCGAAAGAGACGGTCTGAAGGGGAAATGAGAGCTTTATTAAGCATCACGTTTGGTTGTCAGTCTGTGTTAGGTAGAGGGGAAAAAAAGATTAAACATTTATCTTACCGGTCTCGAGTGATGTAGTCGCTGACAGATTTGTCCTCATGATAAAGTGGTCTGAGGCGTCGATGATATCATACACACTGTCTCCCTGTGCCACAAGATCCACCTGAGAAAGAAACACACACAGCCACGTTAGTTACGAATCCCAAACTCGGGATTGCTGAACTGCTAAGGCACTGACCGTGTGTAGACTCACCATGGAGTGTCCGAGGTGCTCGGAGACGCTCTCTGACAGGTACAGAAACTTCCCTTCTCCGGTCAGCAGCATCAAAAAGCCCGGCAGCGCCTGCATCAACTCCGACAGTTCGTGAAAAGACAGAAACCCCGCGCCCTCCTCGAGACTGACACCAGCTCCTGCTTCTGGAGAAAAGGGGAAGATGGGAAGGGAGGGAAGAAAAAAACAGGGGATGATATTTGTTAATGTAGCTAATAAGAAAGAAAGAACACAATGTGACTGATCTCCGCATAGTAAACGCAGATGCCGCAGCGTGTTTCAGCACCACGGAGAGCGCCGCGGGAGCACTCAGGATGCTGAGGCATTTCAGCACCACGGACAGCGACAAAGTGCCGTTTAAACGCTGTTATCAACCTTAGTTACGATTATTTACGTTAAATCAATGAGTCACGGATTCACAGTTTAGCCTCCAAATCCCATTTATATAAACACAAAAGCTCCTCGATACCACCGAAACACTTGTTGATTCCGCCACTGTGAGAGATGCAGTCAGTCTATGCAGCAGAACATGAGATTCATCAACAGGTCTATTTTATGTATATAGATAAATGTATTTTTGAAAAAATCATTCTTACCTTGAGTGAAGTAGACGGATTTTCTGGTGTACATGCAGGCCAGTGACATGATGTGCAGGTACGAAAGACGCGCTTTATCTGCATCAGATATGGGCAACAAGTCCTTCAGGTTCCGGATCTCGGCGTTGATCTGGTCCCGTCGAGCCTTGGATGCTCCCTTGGTTGAGCGGTACATTGTGGCTGCTTTGCGGCGGTGAAATATCGAAATTCCTCCTGATATAAGTTGGAGAGTTTGCGAGCGGAGTGTTGCCGTTTGAGGTCGTGCCTCGGCGGATCCCTGTCTTCGAGATCTCTTAAGAGACAGTTGGCAAAAGTGGAAAAGCTCTCAGGTATGTGATCGGACTTTCATCTCAGCTGTTTTCTTTTCCAGAGCAAGGTTTAAAACCTTCTCCCGTCCAGTCCTTGTCAGCTGTAGCTCCGCCGCAGCGTCCAGCTCGGGTGCTGGCCGTGCTGCTGGATGTCTGTCCCTCCTTTCGGAGTGCAGGTGAATCGGCGGCTATAGTAGCCGTCTCTTGCACAAAAGTCCGGAACCCGTAAATCTGGTTGGGGGACTCTGCTCGCCGGTCACTTATATAGCTTGGGACTCCGTCGGAGCAGGGGGGCTCCCAACGCACCAACACCGACGTAAAACGGAGGGAGGGGGGTGGAGAAGAAAGGAGGGGGCCATGGGGTGGATAGATATGTCTCATATCTGTGTTAGCAATGGTGAAACTCTCCCCCTCCCTCTCCCGTGCCCTCTCCTCTCGGTGACTCTTCCTCGACGTCAGCTCTTCCCTCTACTCGGTGATGACGTAGGGCTGAAATCGGGAGCTCCGGCGACGCAAAAAGCCCGATTTGGACAAAACCGAGTATGGGGCGGAGCAAGCGTAAAACGTAAACGGAGTCACCGGACTCCGGTGTATTGGAGGGGGAGGAAAAGGAGGGGGTGCAGGGAGGAGGAGGGGGGATGGGAAGACTGGGTTGAATACGAAAAGAGGTCTCTGTGTTTATATGTCTGGCACCTGAGATGGGCTATACCCGCCGATACCTGTTTGCCCCGGACCTGTGGGCAAACGGCAGGTGCTTGATGGGTGCACTTCATTTTTGACCACATTTGCTTTCGGCATCGGAAAAATGTGAGATCGAGACAAGGCTGCCGCACACCGTCTCCGTCTCCTGTTTAATGCACAGAAATGTTTTCCGAGCATATGAAGCGGCCGTCGCCGCATAAAACTGAGCAAAATCTGTTGACGGCACCGATTTAATTAGTCTGTTAGATGT
Organism: Aulonocara stuartgranti; assembly: GCF_965226115.1. Classification (NCBI taxonomy): domain Eukaryota; kingdom Metazoa; phylum Chordata; class Actinopteri; order Cichliformes; family Cichlidae; genus Aulonocara; species Aulonocara stuartgranti. Next base: position 35,133,526 of record NC_138940.1, on the reverse strand, counting down.
GGACGTATCGCATGTTTTGCTACAAATATTTCATTTTGTTTGTTAAGATTCGAGCTTTGGCGTTTTTTCCACCATCTTTTCAATATAGGACATCCACGGAAGCGAAGTCTTTCTGTTATCCTATGTGCCTGCGTGGGGTACTCCCTGATCCTTAGATTATTATGTAGATTGATTGTTTTGTAATAAGACTGACGATATTGCTCACAGACTGCTGCAAGAACCCCCACAACCATTGATTCACACATGTGTTCAGGACTGTTTTTATACGTTATTATAACCATTTAACTGTGTGTGTGTGTGTGTGTGTGTGTGTGTGTGTGTGTGTGTGTGTGTGTGTGTGTGTGTGTGTGTGTGTGTGTGTGTGTGTGTGTGTGTGTGTGCTGGTGGGCTCATCCCTCTCTCCTCTTTGATCTGTTTAAAAGTTGCTGTGACGATCGTCGAACTCTTCAATGAAAAGTGAAGTCTTTTTAATGAATGGCACTCGCACGCGCAAACGCGGGCCAATGTTGCGCAACCTGCAAACCCGGTCTCCGGTTGCACGTGAGGTAAGCAGCGCCTGTTTCTAAAAATAGACCTCACCGTTGACCGACACAAGGACTGCGAGGCGCGCCCCCGCACCCGGCTCCGATCGTCCCTATTTATAGAGGAGAGATTTCACATCTCAGTCTCCCCGGAATCGGTCTGTAGTAGATGTGCTGCAGTCGCGGAGCCGATCACAGCTGGATCTGTTTTGCCGTCCACACACATACATGCACATATACACGTTTGTATGTCTTTGTTTATCTCTGATGTTTGTGTGTGATAGACGGGAGCGGTTTGGTAAGAGGCTGGGGAGAATAATTTGGCACATCTCTCTTTACGACTATCAAAGCCACTTTTCGAAGGTGATCGAAAATCGACTTTAATATATTTAGTATATGTGTGCGTGTATGTGTGCGTTTGCTTGTATTACTCGTGTTGCGGAGACATAAATCTGTCTACAAGGTCGCACTGTAGAGACAAAAGAATAGTCCCCCATAACGCCAGTCGTTAAATTTAAGGGGGCAAGACTTTGATTATAGGGCAGCCTTAGTCATCGGGAAATTAATGTAAATCAGTGAATTGCTCTTTGAAGTGCAGTGTGTGTGTGCGCGCGCATGCGCACTGATATGCATACAGAACCTGATCTGTTTTATCTTCCATTATCTAGATTGTCTATAGATCTTGAAACCACTGTTTACCCACTGCGACATTTTCCAGCCCGCAGAGGATATCTCACTGATGAATTCTCTTTTTTTTTTTGGGACACTCAGTTGTATTTCTTTCAGCTCCTCTGTGTGTGTGTGTGTGTGTGTGTGTGTGTGTGTGTGTGTGTGTGTGTGTGTGTGTGTGTTTTCCCGTGCTCAGGTGCTTGTAGGTCTACCTTCTGTTATTCTTATTGGATGGCTCAGACACATCTGCTTCCTCCTCTGTAGCTGTGTTTCCATCACTGGTTCCACTTCTGTAATTTGGTGGCATCTAAGTACAGATTTTCACCTAAGGGTATGTTAAATGGACCGTTTTCCTCTAAAATTGACCCCTGTGCGTACATTTCTGTATTTGTAGACTTTTAATTTATTGTCTTTTCCCCCCAAAAGAACCCCGAAGCCATAAAAATGAGAGCTATGAGTTTGTCCTCTCTGCTGCACATCACATGGGTGAGCAGCGCCCCGAGAGCAGGGAGAAATACATCAGACAACAGTCTGTTGTTAAGGTTGTGGCCACAGTATGTCAGGAGAGTGACATCAGTTTTCCTTTCGGCTATTCTGGATGCAGCATCACACTCATTCATTAGTGCAGATCTGTCAGAGAAAGAGTAAAGGACTAAATGTGAGTCATGCTCTTTGTTTCAAGTGTGTCACATAACCTTTTGTTTGATGTGTCAAATGTCATCCAGCCAGTGATTTCTGGATTTGCTAACCTCGGCGTGAACACTGAAGAAAGGTGAGTTTTAAAAAGATTAGTTAAAATGAACATGTCCTGAGGGCAACATTAAAAACTATGTTATGTGCTGTATTCAGCGTCAGTTTGGACACACGGTGAGACTTTTTTAAACTGTAGATGTGGACTTCATTCATTTTAGCTCTGAGCAACTTGAGCACATTGCCACAGTTCACACAGTCTAAATTCCTTGTTTGTGAGGAGCAGTTTTACAATTTGTACTACATCAAGATTCAATCTTATTGTCTCCACTGAGGATGTTTTGGTGTATCTATTTCTTTATTCACCGACTGATTGATTTCCACCACAATTATACTAAAAGGTGGGCTGGCTGAGCTTTTAAGACTTTTTGTATCACTCCAGGTGCAGAATTTTGGGACTGTGTGTTCTTCAGAACAATTCTTTACTTTTACAAATTGGGGCAAAATTAAACATTTTTTCATATCCTCACAAATACATATACTGAAATATAAAAAAAAAAAAACCCTCAAATGCCTTGTTTTGATTGTTCTTAAGAAAGTACCATAAAATAATCTGGATCCTTCTGGACCCAGCGACTCAGTTCATTCATGGCATGGAGGGCATTTCTAACCAAGGTTTGCCGTCTTTCTCTGTTTGAATTTTCTAAACAACACAAGGTTTTACAAGGAAATTACAGACATAGTTTTCCTTTTTGCTAATCACAAAACGCACAAAAAAATCTCTCTAGAAATCAGTTATCACAATAAAAAACAGACAAAGAATGATGCCAGAGATATTTCTTACAAACACAAGATTATTTTTGTTGGTGGACTTTAGAAAAAGTTAAGACGCTGTGAAATGTAAATTTAAAATAAAATCTAATGGCTCTCAAGTCTCATAAACCCGCATTTTACTCACAATAGAATATAGAAAACATCAAAACTGAGAAAATTTGCCATTTTAAGTAAAACATTTATTTTATTGCATGTTGAGTTTGATGGCAGCAGCATGTCTCGAAAAAAGTGGGGTAGGGCTATGTTTACCATCGTTTTAATGACAGCCTATAAACATCTGGGAACTGAGGATACCAGCTGCTTGACTCTTGGGAGAGAAATGTTTTTCTTTTCTTGTCTAATATAAGATTCTAGCTGCTCAACAGTCCTGGGTCTTCTTTGTTTTCAGGCCAGTTCAGCACATCGACCCTCCCACTAAGAAACCATGCTGTCGTATTAGAGGCAACACATTGTGTTTTTGAAGTATGCATGGCTTTCCTTGAAAAAAATGTCACTTGGATGGGAGTGACATCCAAAGTCAATATCTTTGTCCATATAGAGTACACAGAGAACATTTCCTGAGCAGATAACAGTGTTAGGAGCTCAACCGCATCAGCAACCACTCCCTTTACTGAAAATATCACTGGTGAACGCTTTTTTGTAATCTGCATGCTTGTCCCGCTGGGATGGTAATGCTAAGGCAGCCCTTTAATAACAGAATAGGTCGTCACCCACCTTCACATCATGTCGAGCGTATTGGTGCAGCATTGGTAAACAGCATTACACTGGAAGAATACTCTAAGTGTCTCCAGCTGTAATCGAAAGCTTTCCCTCTGCTAGTGTAAAGAGGTTGTTTATTGTATTGACCCATGCCACTTTCTGAGGAAACAAGCTCTCACTTTCCTGACATTTCCCTTCAGAGTAACCACATGCTGCATCATGGCCATTTCACTTCCTCTTTGGTAATCTCATATGAAGACATTTTCTCTCTCTCTTGTCATCAGTTTGGCTCAGAAACTACACAAACCTCCCATGTTTTGGTTTCCATGAGGTAATGAATTCTGCTTTACAAAGTGCACACATTGTGGTTCTCTGAATCTTGGTGTCATCTGCTATTAGAAAGTAAAATATTCAGATTTTTCAGCATAACTACGCCTTCATTCGTCCTTCTTGTTAAAAATTCATTAAGCAGATAACACATTTAAGTCTGCTGCATCATTAACTAGCCCATAAACAAGTCTGTGGTCTGTCATTAATTACTTGTTAAAGTAATTAATGACAGACAACAATCTTTAACTACAAAAAGTTTCTATTTTTACTTTACAAAGGATGATGGAGTACACAATCACTCTGGGATGTCGATTCAACCACAAATTAATCTGATAGTGGATAATTTCATTTCTAATACCCTTTATGCTTAAAGCACCAGTCTTTGTACATCGTGTTTTTCATTTCCTTATCCACATATTCATTATGACTAACTTTTTACTAAAGCTCTTTTGTTTTTTTCTGGTTTATGAATCTCTTTTGGAGTCTAAATCATATTTTGTGAGTTTTTTGTCCCCCCCCCACCTCAGTGATGTTTTATCTCTTCAGTAATCATCTTGGACAAGCATAGAGAAAGATAATACGGGTAAATACAAAATGCCGTCCTTATGGGTAAAAAAGCTACTAAAAACGGTTGGCTTTATGTAGAAAATCTCCACTCACATTTATCAAAAGGAGCTTCAGTGGATTATCACCCTATAGGTGGGTGTGTGTGTGTGTGTGTGTGTGTGTGGGAAAAGCATTTGCCCCCTCAATGGTTTCTTAGACTTTTGCCTATTTGTCACACTTAAAGGATTCAGATAACAAAATACATTTTATTTTAAATTAGACCAACATAACACCAGTAAATACAAAATGCTATTTTGATGATTGTCACGGTACTGGGCCATGAGGCCCAGGGTTTAAGTTCTAATGCTTGTTTTATATCCACATGTGTAGTTTAGCGCATCTAGTTGTTTTCTAGTTTGCAGTTTAGTCCTTGGTTTCTTAGTCCCTTTTGTCATCTCTCCCTGGTCCGTGTGTCTACCTGTCATGTTTCATGTCTCTGGTTAGGTTAAGTTCATGTTCTATCTCCATGTCTATTTCTCTGTGTTTCCTGTTTTATTTTGAAAGATTATGGTGTTCTTTGTTCATTGTAGTTAGTGTTACTCTCCCCTGTATTGTCTTTGGCTGTGTCCCAATTCAGGGTCTGCACGCTTGAAGTACGCATTTCAAGAGCGGTTACGTCACCGCCACGCGACGACGGCTGTCCCAATTTGAAGTGTACTTCAAATGCATACTCCAAATGTGCCGTCGATTTCCCCAAATATCAAGCGTGGTCCGGTGCACGCTTCGTGGTCCCATATATCCCACAATTTATAGCGCGGCGGTGGGTGTGGATAATTTTGCCGCAAAATACGGCAGAAGGGAGCGGCCGAAGAGGGGTTTTTTTTTTGTTTCCAAACTTTATTGAACTTATAAAGCGAACAGTCAGTCATTCCAGTTCAGTTTGTACAGTGGACATACAAGGCAAATAAGAGTAACAATATACAGTACAATGAAATAAGAAGGATAAATAAATAAAGGATAAAAAAGAAAAAAAAAAAGGGGGGGGGGGGTGACAGACTTCATAACAACTTTGTACTTGAAAGTTGTACAGCTCATTCCTTAAACATTTCTGAATGAACTTCAATCAATGATAAACCTTTTTTATTGGAAGTTAATTTAAGAGAGTTTACGTAATATTCAATTTCAATCAAAAACAAATTAAATGATGGGGTTGAGTTTTGAAATTTACATTCATGTATATGGAATTTCCCTAATAAGATGGAGCGGCCGAAGAGTGAACTGTCAAAAGTACTGAATATGACGTCACTTATTTATGTGCGAATGTTTAATAATTAAAGTCAGTCATATATCCACAAACACAACAAGCTGAAAGTCGGTGATATGTGTGTGTGTATATATATATATAGCACCGTAGTGCTATATAGTGTGGATTCACTGATCCACACTACCAGGCTATACAGCAATGACATTGGAATGTCGTTCGGACTGGAGAAGTGTAGTCGGATGGTAACAAAGAGAGGGAAGGTAGTCAGAACTGAGGGGATTGAACTACCAGAAGGCAACATTGCAGACATAGAGGACAGTTACAAGTACTTGGGGATCCCGCAGGCGAATGGGAACCATGAAGAGGCCGCTAGAAAAGCTGCAACCACCAAGTACCTGCAGAGGGTCAGGCAAGTCCTGAGGAGTCAGCTGAATGGTAAGAACAAGATCCGGGCCATCAACACGTACGCCCTGCCCGTGATCAGGTACCCTGCTGGGGTAATAGGCTGGCCAAAGGAGGAGATAGAAGCCACTGACATAAAGACAAGAAAGCTCCTTACCATGCATGGAGGGTTTCACCCCAAATCCAGCACCCTGAGGCTGTACGCTAAGCGGAAGGAAGGGGGCCGAGGACTGGTGAGTGTCAGCACCACAGTCCAGGATGAGACAACGAACATCCCAGAATACATTGGGAAGATGGCCCCAACTGACCAAGTGCTCAGTGAATACCTCAGGCAGCAGAAACCCAAGAAAGAGGAGGGAGACGAGGAACCATCATGGAAGGACAGGCCCCTGCACGGTATGTACCACCGGCAGATAGAGGAGGTGGCTGATATCCAGAAATCCTACCAGTGGCTGGACAAAGCTGGACTGAAAGACAGCACAGAGGCACTAATCATGGCAGCACAAGAACAAGCTCTGAGCACAAGATCCATAGAGGCTGGGGTCTATCACACCAGGCAAGACCCCAGGTGCAGGCTGTGTAAAGATGCCCCAGAGACAATCCAGCACATAACAGCAGGGTGCAAGATGCTAGCAGGCAAGGCATACATGGAACGCCATAACCAAGTGGCCGGCATAGTGTACAGGAACATCTGTGCCGAGTATAACCTAGAAGTCCCGAGGTCAAAATGGGAGATGCCCCCAAGGGTGGTGGAGAATGACCGAGCTAAGATCCTGTGGGACTTCCAGATACAGACGGACAAAATGGTGGTGGCTAACCAACCGGACATAGTGGTGGTAGACAAACAGAACAGCTAAGATACTGCGCAGGACCCTCAAGCTCCCAGGCCTCTGGTAGAGGACCCGAGCTTGAAGGATAAACCGCCCGCATGGGCGTGCTGGGTGTTTTTATATATATATATATATATATATATATATATATATATATATATATATATATATATATATATCATTTCATACCCACCCACCGCTGCGCTATGAATTGTGGGATATATGGGACCACGAAGCGTGCACCGGACCACGCTTGATATTTGGGGAAATCGATGGCGCATTTGGAGTATGCATTTGAAGTACACTTCGAATTGGGACAGCCGTCGTCGCGTGGCGGTGACGTAACCGCACTTGAAATGCGTACTTCAAGCGTGCAGTCTCTTAATTGGGACACAGCCCCTGAATTGGAACACAGCCATTATGTTTCCTTCTAGTCAGCTGTGTTCTCATCTGTCTCCACTTCCCCTGATCACCTCGTGTATATTTAAGTCCTCAGTCTTCCTTTGTTCGTCGCCGCGTCGTCTGTTCTACTTCCCCCATGTTACGCCAGGTTTCAGGACTCTTAGCTGGTCATGTCCATGTTGCTTACGTGAATACGTTTCATAGTTCTTTGTCGTTCCAGCACAGAGTCCTGTTCATAGTTTTCTCCGCCATGTGCATCATGGTCACCCTGTCTTAACCTTCCCTGCTGTCTGAGTTAAGTGTCAGTTCTTAGTTTTCCCAGTTCAGTTTCTAGTTTAGTTTTGCCTCAGTGCTTTCTGTTGTTTGCCACGTTAATCAGCCCAAATAAAGGCTCGCTTTTCGTTTCAAGTTCAGTACTGTCTCCTCGTCTGTGTCTGCACCTGGAACCTCACACTCCCACACACGGTCCGCCCACCGCAGACCGTGACAATGATGAATTCATTTATTTAAGGGCAGCTATCCAAACCACTCTGGCCCTCTACACTAAGGAAATTTTGTTTGACCTTTTGAGCCCTCCTCTTACACCTGGCGTAAAACTAACCCAGCATTTCATGGCGCTGTGTTTGACATGTTTGACCTTTTTCATGCAAACAATCAAACATGGTGGTGGTAGTGAGGTGCTGGACGACTTGCCGGAATTATTTATGGCAGACTATGTAAATCTAGATCTTGGACATGCATGACACCGGCGATGAAAATGTTTATATTTTGGCTATTTGTTTGTCATCAGCAGCTTCTTGATGGTTGTTGTTGCGGTTCGGAGCTATTTGTCACACAGCTAAACATCACCGGAAATTCATTTTTTGAACTTGATTGATTACATTAGCTTTTATCCAATTCAATTCTTGCCTCGTTCAGTAAATGAAATAAAAAGTCGTAATAGGTGTAATTTCCACTGTGTGAACCAGGATCTACAAGCTGCTTAATGAGAGCTACAAAAACAGAGTTACAAAGAGCCCGATAAATACAAAAAAGATGATAAACACACTTTGGTGTTTGAAGAAAAGAGGAGACAAGAAGAATAAGAAAAAAAATCAAAGTAAAGAAGCCTCAGTGAAATTGAGTAGAGAGCTAATTCAAGCAGGTCACAAAGTCAAGCTCAGTCCTGGTACATGATCTGATAACTGTTGCTCTCAGTGCCAGCCCTCATATGTTTTTATGCATCCAACTCACAAATCTCATATAGGATACTCTATTAAGCTGTTTTAATCCACTGAAAACCACTCTGCAAGAAGCTTTGCAACCCTCTGTTCCAGCTTGTCCTTTTCATTCTGTGTCTGACTTTATCTCACATCTGCTCTCACTGATGTCTGCTCTTTTCTGCATTGGGTAGTATTGTTGCTGTGCTCAGGCCTATGCACATGGAAGGCTAGGGAAGTCTGAGAACAGAGTCCAGCAGCAACCGCCAACTATAAATTACAGCTGATGGGTGTAACCGTCTGGTTACATGATTCTTAAAATTCTTACTCCCAGTACCCAAGAGACCTCTAAAGGGTCAAAAACTTTGTAATACACTGTGGATCAAAACTCATCTTTTAGACAGGAAGTCTGCTCTGATGTGATACACACATGCCAAAGAGCTTTTGATCTTGCTGTAGGGAGAAAGATTAAATAAAGTATTCAAAACAGTCTTTTCTTATAAATATTCACCAACTTCTTGCCTTCGTCAGAATTATTGTGCAGTGCAATAAACAAGGAAGACAAAATGATTTATGTTTGATTTGAGGTTTTTGTGAGTTGTGTTTTAGCTGTGGTTGCAGAAGCATCTATCAGTTGGCGCACAACTGTTGTCCAGATCTACATATTACAGTTTATATTAAATTGGCTCATATCGTAGCCACTAGTTGATTCATATTAATAATAATGGATTGCATTTATATAGCGCTTTTCTAGGCACCCAAAGCGCTTCACTCTCACATTCACACACTGGTGGAGGCAGCTACAGTTGTAGCCACAGCTGCCCTGGGGCAGCCTGACAGAAGCGAGGCTGCCACATCGGCCCCTCTGGCCAACACCAGTAGGCGCCAGATGAAATGTCTTGCCCAAGGACACAACGACCGAGACTGTCCGAGCCGGGGCTCGAACCAGCAACCTTCCGGTTACAAGACGAACTGAGGTTGGTGAGCCTGTCACTATTCCTCTTGCATATCCATGAGGTTTACATTTTACTCAGCTGTTTGGATGGACTGCCAGGAAATTTAGCACAGACCTTAATGAACTCCTGGTTACGATCACCTTGCTCGAGTACTGTGATTGGTTCAAAATAAGGAAATGGCTGCAAAACGGCAAGCACGCTCCTGCAAAATTGTACTTTATGTTTACTGATTATTTAATCTACCCGTCTAACATTATACCTTAGAGAGTTGTTAAAAACCTGTTTCTTTAGGATTGGTGTCATGTGTTTATAGGATGGCCAGATCCCAACAAACTAAATGTGGGACTAATACATCAGCAGTAAATACTGACTGCCTCCACCATGTTTGACAAATGATCCAGATTAATTCATCTGATTAGCAAAGGAACATGAAGCTGCTTTTCAGTCAGTTATTTTATATTATTTTAAAACCTCTGATCTGTGTATAAAAATGGCTGTAATTCCTAAACAGAAATGGCAACATTTTTAGTTAAACCCCTTCAATTAACCATAAAAGTCTGTCATTGACCAAAAATGTATTAACCCAACTGTATCTGATTGGCTAACAGTGTTGACTGTTACTCACTGACTTATTTTCCCTGAACAGAGCGCGCCCCTCACTCTGCTGTTGCACACGTGAATCTTGTTTTCTTGGTATCTGTGACCAAGCACACATCACTTTCTTCAAGATGTAGTGTTTTCAGAGATGCCTTAAAAACAAAAACAGGGCAAAAATAGCATACATCTTTATTCAGGAGCTCCCAGAACAAAAACACTCAAAGCTGTTTGTTTTTCTCCAGCCAGGAGTCTCGCAGGTACTTAAGCTGTCCCGGTGTCCCACACACTGTTTTGTCTCAAGCGCTGCTATTGTTGTGGTTGTCATGAGACTCTCTGGCATTATGAGACGAGGCTGTGTTGGTATCGCTGGTGGGTGGCTGTGGAGAGGTGGATGGATGAAGAGCAACGGGTCGAAGGGATGAATGCCTCGTCTCCCCGACAGCAAATGGACTCAAGTGAATCCAATTAGTGTGGTGTCTTTGTGCTAGAAACTTCTGTTTGTCTCGATATTCATGTGGAGGCTCATTTAGACTTAAAACCCTCTTTAGTGCAGCCACTCATCCAGCCCGCATTAACTCACATGCTCACTCGCTCATTCATTCACTCATTTCCCCTCTCTCTCACATCTTCACTCGAATGCTCATGAATTTTTTCATTAAATCACTTTTTTTACTCAGTCCTCTAATCGTGGGGGAGAAAAAAAGAGGCAATTTATCATGAAAGATATCAGTTCATCTAATCTCTGTTCATATGTGGCAAATAGATAAAACTTTGAGGAAAGGCAGAGACAAAGAGTAATTAATGTGCTGCTTTAGCATGATCAGCTAATGATCCATAATAAATGTGAACAACAGAAAATATATCTACATATTTATCACTTGTTAAGTTGATCACATGGTTTCTGGACATTTGCAGGTCTGTAAATAAACAAAAAAAAGAACAAAGTTTGATCTTTTTTTTAATCACTTTATTTGATATTTTTATAGTTACAATGTATCACATGATCTCCAAGAGTCTCCAGCTCCTTTTGACTTCACATTATTTAGCTTTACTGGGTGTTTTCATGCACTGCAAGCAGCTGTTTTCAACCAAAAAGCTATTCACTCATGTCCTGTGTCCAGAATATGGAACTGCTGTCCATGCCAGCCAGTAACCAGGTTGAAATCTTCAGCCTTGCTAACTGTTCCCACATCCACTTACAGATTAAAGGAGATTGAGCATTTGCTGCCAGGGCTCTTCCTCGAGTACTACACTCAGCAATGTAGGCCTTTGCCTTTAGGTTGTAGCTGTGTACTGTCAGCAGGAGGCAGTGTCAAAAATCTGAGGAACAACTAGTCTGTGAGCTGCTCTTAGCTGCTCTTTTGTTTGTTTGTGTGCTGTTGTTTGTTGTTTTGTCACAAGAAGGCTGAATTTGTCATATACAAAGAATTCATCTGCAGTGAAAATGAGGGCTAAAAACAATGAAAATTGTCCTCTCCGGCCACTTTTTGTCTTCTAATGCATGCTTTTTCACATCTTTGGTTTTCTTCTTCTTCCACTTCTTGGTGCTGTCTTTTCCGTTCAAGCAAACTCTTTAACCAATCAGGAGTCTAAGCATAACTTCATTCACAAACATCTGTATTGGTTGTACAAACAATCCTTCTTTAGAGAGAGAAAATAGTCAGACTGCTTCTAGATTTATAGTAAAGTAACAGTAGCTTAAATGACCATTTGTTTCAACCAAAGTATGCAGAAGAGCATCTCTAAATGTACAACACGTTACAGCAGAAGAAGCCCACATCAAGTGCCACTCCTATCAGCTAAGAACACGAAACTGAGGCTAGAGTTTGCACGAGTTCACCTGAATTTGACAACATAAGATTGTCAAATTTTAAAAAAAAAACATTGCCAGTCGGATGAGTCAAAGTTTCTCCTGCAGCATTGGGATGGTAGAATCATAATTTGACATAAAATGAAAGCATGGATCCAACCTACCTTAAATTGACAGTTTAGTTGTTGTTGTTGTTGTTGTTGGTAGATATTTATGTGGCACATTTTGGACCCTTATCACCAAATTAGCATAATTGAAACACCAGAGATGTGAAAGATTCTCATCGTGGACATCCAGGTGACCAATCTGCAGCAACTGTGTGATGTTATCATGTCAGATTTGCGGAATATTTCCAGCACTATCTTGAGCCTGTTCTACGAAGAATTAAAGCAGCTCTGTAAGACAAAAGGGCGTCCCAACCGGTGCAAGCAAGGTGAGCCTTATAAACTGGCCGATAAATGTAAATCTAGAATTCCATCTTGCAATCAGAATCATGTTTGGAATTTTTAATCTGAGGACCTTCTTTAAAAAAAGAAAGAAAAATCTGACTTTTAAATCTTATTTAAGGTTATTGTTAATTTCTGTTTATGTTGCACTTGAGTTTTGCATGGTGCTGCCTTAAAGTGATGCACCTTGTGTATGTAATGTGTTTACATTATGTCTTTTTAACCTTTTAACATGTTAAAAATGGTCTTGAATAATGTTTATTTCCTTTCCTGTTTATATTATTCGTATTTTTACTTCATTAATTACTTGCTTTTGTGGTTTGCTTTGTAGCTGTGATTTAGATTAGTGCTATTTACAAACATCACTATTTTCATAGCACTTAACAGCTAATGGGCCAGATATTCATCAGGTGTCAAGAAACATGCCTCCAAACAAGTGGCACTGTTGTCGTGTGCAACAGTGAATGTGCAGCACTGGGAAGAAATGTCACCAGCAGTGATTAAAAAAAGTATTTTATTTTGGCGGTAGTGATGAGCATATTGTTAAAGTGACTTTGATAGTTCTGTGTGATTAATTAAGTTCAGTGCTGCTTGGTGTAAAATTGGGGTGTGAATCCCTTTCAGTGCCCTAGCAGTGTTTAACAAAATGTGCTTCAGCGTTTGCTAAAACCCCCCCCCAAAAAAACTCTGTTCACTCACTTGTTGTCACTCATATTCATGCTGTCACTCACCCACTCATACGCTCTCAAATGTGCACACACGCACTCATTGATCAGCGTGTACTCTCTGTCACTGTCCTCTCCACACATACACACTGAGCAGATGTTCAAAGGCCAGGAGTACTCTGGCTCTCTCTGTGCACACACTTTTTCAACAACAGGTGTGACTTTCACAGCTTTGGCTGTTGGCAGCGAGTAAAACTGTGGATGAGGGCTGAGCAGCCTGTTCCTCCACAACCTTAGTCATCACATCATTGGGAACAGAGCGGACAGATCATCAGCACAACAGCTCCATCATAGCCTAGTGTGAAAGTTTATTACAGACAGTGAGAGATGCCTTGCTTTTATCTCAGATGTAAATGCAGCTATAAATAAGTGGGTTATTTTTGGACCACTTCAGGATGTAGATGAGGAGCTTCCGGGGAGGGGGGGGGTTGTATGGAAAATATTTTCACGGTAAACAAAGAGTGTGGCTCTCATGCCAGAGGTGAATGATACTTGTCCTTTTCTCTCTAAGTCCGTCTTTTCTTTTTCTGTTTATTTTTACACCCAGAGAGTCAAGGTCTGCACTCTTTTTCTTGAAAAGAAGGAGCGAATCTGTCGCCTAGCAACACCTCCCACTCCTGCATCGGCGCGGGAGAGGATGAGGAGTAAATAGTAAGAGTTGAGAGGGAGAAAAAAAACATTTAGGGAAATTTAGGGGTACAGAGAGACAACTGGGAACACTGGGAGCTGAAGCTGTAATCGCCTCCTGAAGTCTAAAAAAGTGGAGGTAAATTTTCCTCTGCTCTCATGTGAATGGAGTCACGTACAATACACAAGTCATAGAGGCACGAGTCAGTGGAGCACATTTGCACAGTCAGCTTCATCTGCTCTCTTGATTTTATCACAAATCTGTTGAAACAGTTTGTTTCTTTGGTGTGTTTTTTTTTTTTTTTTTTTTTACAGGAAACTGACAAATTAGTTTTAACCAAAGTCCTCCTGTAATACGGTTTCTGTGCTCTTTGTGTTGAAATGACTGACTTAGGGCACTTGCAAAGATTACGAGTTCTGAAAATTACTGTTAATATGTAGAAGCCAATTAACAGGAAGTTTGTGCTTTCTTTAGTTTGCATAGTGGTTCTTTATTTCCCCCTTTTTGATTAGGAATCATCCAAATATAGATACCTACAAAGCTGTGGAAAGATGTGGAAAGTCCAAAGTGGTACCTGTGGTATTGAGATCATTGTGAGCTGTAACCCCTCCAGTAATCATTCCCCTTCCAGGTACAACACCTGAGGTCTCTCACATTCAAATCCTTCTCCTCACTTTCAAGGTCTTGAATAATCAGGCTAATCTTAACTTACTAAATCACCCCAATTGAGCACTTCACTCTCAGACTGTGGGCTTACTTGTTGTTCCTAGAGTATTTAAAAGTAGAATGGGAGGCAGAGCCTTCAGCTTTCAGGCCCCTCTTCTGTGAAACCAGCTCGCAGTTTGGATTCATGAGACAGACATGACCCCCAAGCCCCTCCTGATTGCTTTGCAATAAGCCTAGGCTGTTGGAGAGTGTTTCTTCTTCACTCACCGTGTGTTTATACGCCACTCTGCATTTAATCATTACTTATTATTAATCTCTGGTTCTCTTCCACAGCCTGTCTATTCACAGCTGATGACATCCCCTCCCTGAGCCTGGTCCTGTTGGAGGTTTTTTCCTGTCAAAAAGGGGTTTTTCTTTCCCACTCGCGCCAAGTGCTTATTCTTAGCGAAGATGTCTGGTTGTTGGGGTGTTCTCTCTAATATTGTAGGCTCTTTACCTCACATTATAAATAAAGCTCTGTGTGATAACTGTTTAATAGAAGATTGCAGTCCTAGGAGCAGCTAAGATACTGCACAATGCTATCAAACTCTGATGCCCAAACCCCATTGGTGGTGATTTGGATCTCATTATGATGCCTTTAGAGATGGTAGGGATCAGTTTTCTTATTATGGTCCTCAAAGTAAATCAACAGCGACCCGGTGGAAGCAGACAAACTTAGTCCACTTTAGAGTGGAAGAGCTCTGGTAATTTTGAACTTGTCTGCCACCAATTCAACACCTTCGGACTGCATCAGATTTGAAACCGACAGACAGATTCAACCTGTGAAAATGAAGTATACAAACACCCACATACACCTCCCTCCCCCCACACACGCTCCTGCTCCTCGCCTCCATCAATGCCTGCCTCCATCTCTCAGTTTGGCTTTGTGAGCCAGTAGCCTTGTGCCTTTTCTCTTCCCTTTTCAATATCTGGTTTATTTTTAGCAGCCAGGGCACTGAGCAGGGGGCAGAAGTTTTTCACTAGTGGTTCTTTGTTTGTACTCGAGTTTTGTTTCTTCAAGGTCCCTGGATTATACTTAGACTCACTGGAGAACATGGGGACAATAATTCAGTGAATAGCGCTGATGTTTCTATTGAGGATGGAGTTTGCCACGAGAGGCTTTATTATACTGAATGAGGCTGAATGTGTGCCTTTGCTCAATGATAGGATCTGAATATTTTAAATGCTCTATGCAGTTTTCAAGGAGAAACCTTTGAATTCAAGCAAAGCCTGCGGACAGTTTTAATCCATTTGAAAATAGTCACTAGTGAGTATTCATTTAGTTGCTATGTTTATTATTGGCATTTATATAATAAATGGAAAGGTACTCTTATCAAATAGAAATTTGTACCCATGGTTCTTTATGTTTTCTGGACAGATACAGACTTTTTCTCCCAGGGTACTGTACTGTAACATACCAGCACAGACACTGGCTCTTCCTCCCCACAGCCAGTTGGTGCTGATGCGGGGTTGCCATGGCGACATGATGTAGATGTGTTACATCACGAGAGACCTCCGAGCAGCAGAGCTTTCATTGAGACGCCCTCTCTGCCTTCCCCTCGCTCCTCTGTGTCCTGCTCCTCTCCATTACCTCTCAGCCGCTTTTTTTTTCTTCTTTTTTTCAGGCAAAAGGTCAAGCGCAGATAAAGCCGGACAAAAAAGACAAAGACGGCGGACATCACACACGGACGCTTTTTACATCTGGTGTCAGCCAAAGAGTTAATTTTAATGTCTCTCACCTGGACGTATGTTGGAGATGTGCCTATAGATCGAGTTGTTGCATAACAAAAGCAGAGAGTGGTTGAAGGCAGTGAGGAAGGAGCAGATTGAATGCATGCTTTTCTTAGTCTCAGTCCACCCTTCCTCCTTTCAATCCCTGTCCTTGTGCAGAGCAGCTCAAAATATATCTGCATTGTCCCAGTGTTTTGATACCAATCAAATAACTATTCTCACATAACTTCTTTTTTTTAATCCCTCCCTGTTATCCAATACAGACCCATTCATTCTGTAGTGATTCGTGAATGGATGGGGTCAATTACTATCAGCTATCTATAGCGCTCCAAAAATATATTAACTCACAAACAAGACCTCTGTGGGGGTCAACAAGCTAGGAAACAGTTAGCAGGTTACAGGCAAGCCTTTTACAGGATGTTATTATTATATTTGTATTATTGTAACACTAAATCAGAAATGCCTATTAAAAAAATAATTGCAATATTGTGGTCTCTTAATGGCCTGATTCTTGTGGATATTAGTGGTTTGTTGTGCTTTTACCGGCCAGAGGGATTTTTATCTATTTTAGGTTTACTGTTTGTGAGCACATGTAATGGATCCCGTGGGCAGTTTTGGGACGTACCTAAATATATTTACTGTAGTGCACTTGTGTTTTAATAAAGTATTAACATATTTTACAGCACAATAATTCAGCTGGAAATATCCATGTGTTTACACTACGAGTGGCTTTTATAGATTGTGTTCTACCAATCAGCAACCTTTGGGACTGAAGAGAGCAAAAAATGGAAGTCCCTCTTGTGAACACTTGAGTTTGCTCCATGAACAAGTCAGTCTCCCCTAGGCTCCACTTTTAGAACAGATTTGGTTCAAGCTTAAAGTTAGAGGCGTAGCCACTTTCACTGATAGGTGGGAAAGGACACATACAGCTGTAGCTGATGCTGTCTGCTAAGTCCAGTCATTGAAGAGAGTCTTTCAATATTCTCAATATTCTTTGTGCCTTTTGGAGCATTTTAATTTAACTGTCTCACTAATACACTATGTTACCAAAAGTATTTGCCTGTGTGCTTTCACACACATATGAGCTTGAGTGAAATCCCATTCTTAATTCATAGGGTTTGCTATGATGTCAGCCCATCATATTAGGAATGCGCATCTATGAATGCACAGCACTTCGAATCTTAAAGCGCACTTCACCCCCCTTAGCACCAGGTGAGCATTGTTTACACACCACAGTCTGCCTGAATATGGTTACGGACGTGCCCATGTCGCAAAGCTCAAATCATTTCTAACTGGTTTCATGAACATGACCACAAGCTCACTGTACTCAGAAGGTCTCCACATACCCCAAATTTCCATTCAATGGAGCACCTTTGGGATGTGGTGGAGCAGAAGATGTCACTTGATTCATGATTCAGGCCGTGAATGTGCAACTGACAAATCTGCACCAACTGTGTGACGCTTTAAAGCTTTTGACATAGTTCTACCATTTAGATTGCCCTCGAATTGGGTTGAAATGGTGAGGTGGTTGAGGAAATGAATGGATAAGTGGTGTCTGTAACAATGTGCCAGTGTAGACGGGGGGCTGTGGATCAAATAACCTTTACTTTTGATGCCCTAGTTTGTTTATACAGGTGCTAAAACCAAGATTAGTTTGACTTCAATTTATTAGAAATCCAATCATCTACAGCCATCCAGCAGCTTCTTCCTGGGATCTTTACACTGTGACGGTAACACTTGATTAAAATCCAACGGTGGACAAAGTACTCTGGTCTGTTACTCCATTAGAACAAGCAAAGGTCAAATTAGCTTGAGTAGAGGTATTAGCACAGACGATACTTCCCTGTGCATCACCGCTAACCCTGCAGTGGGTGGTGCATAATTTGTCTGGCAGCACTTGAGATCTTGAGAACATGTGGGCCTCATCCTCTATTTATTATTTCCTTATCAACAGGATAATTTGTCTGTTAATGAAACCTTTTTTTGTCAACCCTGGTGTTTGCGATGGATAAGTTTGTGTTACTGTTTGCAAAATCAAGGCTAATTTCTACAACTTCACACACAGCCAGAGTGTAAAATCTAGTTTACAAAATCGATCTATAGATCATAGTTTATTCACACACCGTATGTTTTTGAAAAGTAACTATTCAAGTACTCTGGAGAGTTCATACTGAGTTGTTTTTTTTAGCGCCTCAGCAGCTGCCCAAGTATCTCTTTCACAGTCAGTTTGTGTTTTGTGATTCACAGAAACTCTCTCCAGCCTTCTGTTTCCTGCAGTTCACATACCTTTCATTTTTTTCTTTTCTGTTATTTTTCTCAGGGCTGAATGTCTTTTCAGCATCGGTCCCTTTTGCCGCTCTACACCCACACACCCATAGCAACACGTCTCTTGGTAACCACATTTACGCAATGAGTAAAGAAACTGGAAGTAAAGTAGACACGGGTCTCGCTCGGAGCCTTGTATAAATCTATCTCCGCTGCTTTTATGTAATCGAACAGCTCAAGAAGCTGCAAGAAGTTGTCTGCGTGCTTCTGAACGGGGCTCTGTGTTCTTGTTTGCACCTGTATCGCAGCATGGTTTTCCCTCACAGCGCATGGTGTGTGTGCAGACTCCTGAACAGTCATATTTTTAATTAACACTGTTGTTAATCACTGACACGTGACCCAATATCCTGCTCGCTGCTATACCCCGCTCTGAATTCCCAGGGTGTTCGCGGGAGATTGCATTGACCCCAGGCAGTGAACAAACCCAGCAATTGAACCTGTAATTGGACCAGACTGATAAGATAATTATTTCCAGAGCTAATAAGAAGTGACTCTTGTTGTATTACAGAATGACAGTTTAGAGCGTTTCACATGTAAGCTCCTGTCTTATAACATTGAGTCACGTCTGCTCTAATGATCAGTTTTACAGAGAAGAATATCCCACTGAATAACAGAAAAGCCACAAACTCGCTAGATTAGAAAATGGAGTCGCTGTTGACAAATACAGTCAGCGGACACTTCAATGGGTACACCTTACAGGTCTTAATCGTATGTATTTAGATCTGCTGAATGTGGAGGCCGTTTGAGTACAGTCACGTGTCATGTTCAGGGAGCCAGTTTGAGATGATTTGAGCTTTTTGACATAATGAGTTATCCTGCTGCAAGCAGCCATTAGAAGATGGGTATACTGTGGGCATAAAGGGATAGACATGCTCAGCAACAATACTCAGACAGGCTGTGGTTTTTAAACAATGTTCAACTGGTGCTGTGGAGCCCAGAGAGTGCAAATATCATCTACAACAATACTGCATGCCTGAACCATTGATACAAGGGAGGATGGAGTTTATGCCAAATATCGCAGCAGAAATGAAAACTGTTCTGAGCAGGCTTGGAATTGTAGACTCAGTTTACAGTTCTTAGCAGACAGGAGCGGCACCCAGTGTGCTGCTGTAGCACATCAATCCATTCTATTCTGCATGTCTTTGGGCTGTTGGTTCAAACCAGAATCCACACAAACACAGGGCAAACCTCTGGCCCCAGCCAGACGGTGGAGTCAAACTCAGGGTCTTGTTGCTGTGATGCAACAGTCCTTATCACTGTGCCACCATGTTGCCAGTGTAGTTCAACCTGTTGTGTTCACAAATGCTCTTCTGCATACCTTGGCTGTTTCGAGTGCTTGAGTTACTGTTGCATTTCTATCTGCTTGACGCAGTCTGGCCATTCTCCTCTGACCTCTGGGATTACCACGACTTTTTCAACCAGAGCATTTCTGCTCACTGGATATTTTCTCTTTTTTGGACCATTCACTGTAAACCCTAGCAATGGTTGTGTTGTAAAGCACGTGAGTCACTTTAATCACCTTTCTTTTCCATTCTGATACTCAGTTGGAAGATCAGCAGGTCGTCTTAAATACATCTGCATACCTACATTTATTGAATTACCATAGGATTAGCTGATATTTTTGGTAGCAAGCAGTTGAATAGGTGCACCTAACAAAGAGGTCATTGAACGCATATAACCAGGCTAGCAACAGTTATCTATACATCCACTTTTCCTGTTCAGATTGATAGAGCGATTATCCCAGATTTCTTTTTTAATTTGTTGTTGTACAGAAAAAGATACACACAGAGAAAAAAAAATACTGGGTGATATATAAATATAAAATAGTGGTTTTCCTTTGTATCTTCCATGTTATTATTAGTAGGAATGCATGTGTTTTATATGTTAAATTACCTTTTAAATCTATGATTGTTAGCATGTTACCATGCTAGCTCTAGCATTTAGCTCAAGATTTTATAGCACAGTGAAGTTTAACCTTAAAGATATTAATGCAGTAACCTTATCTCAGTTTATCTGTCTTTAAATATATCCTTGTGAAGGTGTATTTTGTTTATTTGTTTGATTAGCTTCGGGGCAATTACCTACTCTTAGCTAACGGGCTAATTTTCAAATGTCATTCTCTAGCCAGATCGTCTTTAAAAGCATTTTAAAACATATTTGCAGGACATTCAGGAGAAATTAAGCACAAAATCTTTGAGAGTATGAAAAAAGTAGTTTGTTAAATAAAGTTTTTATATATAGTGAAAAAAAACTAGTAGACAAAAAAACTAGAAGACTTTTAAGAATCAAATTAAATGTAAGAGTTACTATCATATATTAAAAGGAAGAATTCTTCAGAGTCTCCAACCTCTTAATGTGAAGGGTTCAGGTTCTTACTTTAGAGAGGTATTACAATATCTGGGCATTGCTAATAAGTGTTTTTACCCCTGACCCCACTATGTCATCATAATACAATCTACTGAAATAGTATTATTCACACCATAATGCACAACCTAATAATTTAATTCTCAGTTTTTAGGAAAAATAAATAAACTACTGATAAACCTCACACCAGTTTGGCATGCAATATACGTGTTTACTCATTTTCTGTCACATATATACAGTTACAAAAATAAATGTTCAAGTTGTTTTTCCACTTATCTAATTCAAGGTCACAGTTGCGCTGGAGCATATCATAGCTGTTATATAGCGTAAGAGGCGGGGTACATCCTACACAGGTCACCAGTCTGTTGCAGGGCTAACCAATTAATCACTAATTAGCTTAACCTATCTGCATTATGGGAGGAAGGATACTGGGAGAGAACCCATGCAGACACAGGAAGAACATACAAACTCTGGTCCTAGAGCTTTAACTGCTCTAAATGATCAATTCCAGACTGTCCGACTATCTACTCTTGGCTTTGCATGATGTCACTGTACCAAACTCAATGTACCAAACCATCTAAAAGTAACCCTGGGAGTTTGGGCTCCACCCACCTCCAATTCAAGCCTTCTGTTTTTGACAGCCAACCATTTAGAAGTAAGTTACCTTAAAGGGAAGGTGGTTTTAAAAGGGAGAGGAGCTAACATAGTGGATCAACTGGAGGGATGTACCAAGGCCCACCATAAGATAAGTAAATATTTTATTTATTTATTTTTACTTTTAATCTTGCAAAGCCACACTAATAGAGCCCAAAAATAAAGGGATGGGACTTAAAATTACTTGTTTTTTTTTTCCTTTTAATGGAGTGGTTTTATTTCTTGCAAAGCTGGTCTACTCTGCAATCTTTCCTGCTGTACACAGCCCGAGATATTATTAGTGATGCAAGGACTGCACTTAGTTTAAACCATCTTTAGGGTTTATGTTTTTATTTCCAATCAGAGATGTTTGATTGCATCCAAAAATGCAATACATTAGTACATTAATGCACTCTGTTTATGAACCTGTGTTGTTTCTGTGGAACAAAACAATGTCTGATTTATAACCTGTCTGTAAATGGCAGTATCCAGAGTCAGAACCATGTCTTGTTTTTTTTAGTTTTTTTAAATTAGTCCTTGATGCTATTGTTTATGTTGTATTTCATAATTGCCCTCCCCCGCTGATCACCCCTCTCCATATATCTATATATACTCCATGCAAATATCCAGAGGAGAGAGCCATTTCCTGCCTCATGCCCTCACTAATTTACACTCTCTAATCACTCAGCCCTCCTTGTACTGTGCATCCTGTTTTTCATGTCCTGCAGATTTCGCTCCCCGCTCTTTTCATTAATGAACTCATTCAGTGTTCGGGGTTGTGGGTGGAGGGAAATGACACTCCACCTCGCTCTTTCATTCATAAATATAATACCTGCATTGTAGTGTAGTGGAGGGGGAGGCTTTGAGAGCTTTTTGTAATGCAACAGGAGGAGATCAAAGGGGAAAAGATTGCTCCTCCATCATGGCAACGTGTCTCAAATTGAGGAACAGAGCATGATTGTACGACATGGAAAGAAAGCATTTCTGTCGGCCATGTTTGTTCCATTGCGTTTAAGTGGTTGGTACCACCACATGAAGCTTCAATTTTGAGCTTCCACACCCACACCATTCCCCCACTGCGGCCTACGGGGCACGGCTTGCCCAGAAATGAGATCATACTCCATCCATGGAGCCAAAAAAACTGAGGCCCAAATGCTCCAACACTCCCCTCTGCCACCCCAAACACTCCTCCCCCTCATCTGTGTGGGCACTGACACTCTCAAACACATGCTCTCCTATGTAAACACCCACACCTTGCACTCACACATATATATAATCACATAAACATAAATACATGCTGGATGCACGCACAAATCTACTCACGCACTCTCCTGTGGATCCTTTGAACCATTACACCCCGCAAATATGGATTATGAGACATACACAAGGCCTCGCTACACCATCTACACCATCCCAGACGTTTGTGCTTCATTCTAATCATCGTCTTCATCTTTTGGGGCTCTTTTAGCTGCTCTATGTCTTTGTCTGCGTGTTTGCTGGCATCTGTCATCTACTTTAACCCAGTTTTCACCTTATGTTAGTTGAGATCATTTCTTGTCATATTGGATCATTTCTTGGTTATTTTGTATTACTTTATTGTCTCTTGGGTGTCTCTGTGGGAATTTTGCATCCCCTTCTGACTTTTTTGCACCTATTTGTAGTCATTTATGAACCTTCTCTTTATTGCAGATTTGTGACACGCTCAGTAAAATTTTGCGGGTGAAGCCCAGAGGCCGGCTTACCCACTGAACCCCAGTCCTGCTGAGAAATTCACCCATTATGTTGTCTGCCCCTGTCGGGGTCTATTTCTGTGTGAATGCCAACAGGAAATGCCAGGGCTACTCTTCCCTTAACTGAACACACACACACACACACACACACACACCTCCTACTCTGCTGCACTCTTTAACACCATCACCCGACACATGTTTGTTCTCCATCATATGATGCCAGGTTATACAAAGGGGGCGGGGCGGCGGGGGGGGGGATGAGCTTCTAAATTGCTGTACAGTACATTATTTGTGAAAAGTAGACAAAGTTCCCATCAGTTGTTCCTCCTACAGGTGCATGACTCGCTGAAAATGGGAGAAAATGTAGGCCCGATAGTAAATTAGGTTATAAAACCAAGCACCGTCTCCTCTGGTTGTTGCTATTCTTGGCCTGCTGCAGATGAGATCTGCAGGATCTGCTGCCCCCTGGTGGCTTAAGCCTGTCTGCTCCGATTACATAAAACAGGGCAGTGGGTGAGTCATCATCACCCCCACCCCCCATCTTCCTCCTCCTTCTCCGCCCCCCCACTGAGGACAGATGGGAGGTGTGCGTGGTGTTTCGGTGTGTGAGTGTGTTTGTGTGTAGGACTGGGCGGAGAAAACAACAGTGGACTGTGAAATAAGGGCTTCCCCCTCTCTCGCTCCCTTTTCTCCCTCTCTCTGTCTGTTTTTCCTCAGTTTTTTTTCTTTTTTGTGGGTCAGGAGAATCAGTTACTGCTCCAGTGAAGTTGCTGTGACAGTAAAAATGGAGCAGATGCAGCAGAGCTCCAATGGTGTTTGACTAAAACAAGGCTGGAGGTCCTGAGGATGTTAGGAGGCGCGTATGAGATGCATCTGCCTCTTCTTTGTGTAGATATAGAGAATATCCGTATCATTAATGAATGTAACAAAAAGGGAGAGCAGTTTCTCTGTCTTTCATTACTGAGTTTGTTTTGGAGAGCTGGCTGAAAGCTGCCATGATGTTGAAAACAGGAGCACATTCTGTACACGTCTTTCTTGGGAGGCTCGTGCTGAGTGTGTGGGTGCAGGTAAAGAGGAGGTGGTTCCGGGACGTTTGAGCACACTGTGTGAGTTGTTCTCGCTGTCGTGGTCCAACTCAGCAAAACAGCAGTTTTTGAGATGACCCTGTAGACCTGCCTGCACTCATATAGTTCCTGACATACAAAGTGAGATGAAACCATCATTTTTCCTTTGCCGTGAAGGGTCACGGGGCAGACAGAGGGATACAGTGGGACAGGTTTGGAGTGCTGGTCTTTGCTTCAGGTAGGAGTAGGGATTAGGTCAGAGAGCAATGTCTAAAACTTTCTGACTCAACTAGCAAGAATCTGTAAGGCTAAAAGAGGGAGGATGAACTCTAGAGGTCATATAGATGAAGCAGTACGTCAGCTGCTCAGCCATGATCAGACCTGGCAGATGCAGCGCAGCTATAAAACTCTGCTCCGGACTCCTTGTTTGTGGGAAAGTGCAATTAAATGTCAGCTTGAAGACACTCCCCACTGTGCGGGAGACGGTCCTGTGTAGACACTGCACTGCTACTTACAGGAGGAGGGTCAGTTAAGCAGGCATACCAATCAGTCAGTCCAGTGAAGCATCTCATTTGTTTGATGGCAAGCAGAAACTCCCAAGCGTTTAAGTACAAACAACTGCAGTTCCTCTAGTGGCCACTTGAGGGTGGCAGCAAGGAGTCCATTCTCACCATGTTGGCAGAAAAAACGGGTTCACAGCATAGCAGAGAAAACTGTTGTGGTCTTTGTGACTAGGTCCTTTCTTCTGTGCAACGGGTAATTTTCTTTTTATTCACTTCTCTTAATTGTTATTGATGCATTCTTTAGGTATTTGGCTGCTTTGAATATATGTCTATCAGCTAGGCTAACTAGCTTTTTGTTAGGCTACTACAGCCAAAATGGCTAACTGTATATCTCTCTGTAAGCCCGGCTAGCTCAGTCGGTAGAGCATGAGACTCTTAATCTCAGGGTCGTGGGTTCGAGCCCCACGTTGGGCGTTCACATTTTGAACCACACAAATCACAACTGACATGGTGAGAGTAGTTAACAGCCTGGAAAAGCGAATGTGTCCTCAACACAACAGGAATGTGGCGACAGTAAAACAGGTCTCATTGTGAAAATGAAACGAGCAGCGAAGGTGGCTGAGCTTAAGAAGCAATAGATATAGTACACCAAAGAAGTAGAGGCGAAAACGAAAGGAACTTTCTAAGTTGAGCGTTTAATGTTTCTCATTTTGAGCAGACAGGATGGGCAGGATTTCGGAAGAGTGCATTAGAGAGCAGGCTGTTGATAAAGAAAGAGAGGCAGGGGTGAGATCATTTGGTCATTTGTAGAGAAGATATAGTACATATTTTGGTCATAAAAGTTGTTGGATGTATTTTATTAATCCGATTCTTATCACTGAATAGAAAGTATATGTCTTTGTGTTGAACCCAGACAAGAAATAATAAAAACATCACTTGGGTTTCCGGCTGATAAAAAAAAAAAGTATGAATTATGTGATGTAGACAGGCAGTCTGTCGAGTAACGGGCTCATTACAGCTTCTTGAAACTGAGGGATGGAAAACCCTCACTGGTAATAGTGGTTTTTCCACCAGTGGCAACCCAGCAAGTGACACAATGGTCAGGTTTATACCTTAAATAGACTTTTTGTTTTCTTCTTTTCTTCCTAAAGGAAAAAAAATTAATTGATCAGGATTAACGGGATAGTGTGGGTTCAATAAAGAAGTACAAAAAAATTTCCCAGTGCTTCACTATGCTTGTCAGAAAATATTAGGTTTTCTAATACTTATGATCTGCTGACCAGTCCTTAATTTTATGGCGCTCCATTTTGCAGTTGAAACCCAAACATAATCCATTATATAATATATAAAAGGTTAAAAGAATCCTCACCAATTAATTTATCAGTAAACCGAGTACTTGTTTCAGCTCGCTAAGCGTGCTAGAAATTCCACAGGGACCTGAAATAAAGAAACTATATTTAGTTCTTGACACATGGTTGAAAGGGTTTATTGTTTTATTTGGGTTCAAATCTTAAAAACAAAAATTAAAAAAAAAAAACAAAAAAAACAAAGTACAACACTCAGGAACAACAGTGGCGGAGATTTCATCGGGAAATGAACAGCGGCGGGCGAAGGAGGAGCGTGGGTGCTGAGGTCTGATGTGAGTGGTTACTGAATCACGTCTGTCAACAGGAAACAGGGCTGACAAGAATAAAGTGACAAACAGAAGAAGATAAGGGTGTAAACTGTGAAACGGATAAGTCTGGTGACGCCCGGCGTGAATCATTCCACCTGAAGGCAGACAGAAAATATGTCACACAGATTCGTTATCGCCATGAATGCAGAAAAACCTCTTTTCTACACGAATGACTGAATAACCGTAAACATGATAACAGGAAAATGGGGAATGACTTTGACAGGACTAATTATTTTAAGGCTGCTGGTTATCTGTGAGACATTGCTGCTACAATGTGTTTGCATACGGTACTGCATGTATATTTTTACACATAGTGAGGGCAGACAGAAAACTGTCACTCTCCGTGGACAACACAGTATAAAAAGCTATTAGTTTAACATCACAGTGACTGGTTGAACTGCATCCACCACTTGTGTTTTACAGCTTCTTTCTCCTTGTTTGTGTCTGTGTCTCGCTCTCCGTGTCACCTCCAACTCTTCTTCTTTAAAAGGTGTATGGCCCGACGTAGATGGAGAGTCTGAGGGCGGAGCTTGTCTGATAGTTGTTCTGGTAGTTGACCAGGGGGTTAATGGACACCATCTCCAGGTCCAACGTGTACTCTCTGGGCCCTGACACGGCACGGGCCAGCACCAGCATGGCACTGATGTTATTGATTTGCTGGGGAAGACAGAAAATAATGGAGTGTTAAAGCAGAGTGGCATTTACACTGGTGCTCTTCTCACTGTCACATGTCAAAGTGTCTTCTTTTAAAACGTCTCATCACCTCTATATGAGGTGAGCTTCTTCTTTCTTTTTTCAAGAATCTGCACATCCACACAGTTGTTTTTCATTTATTCGAGCTGATTAAAATTCTCCTCAGGTTGACACTGGGCTGCGCTTACCAAAGTACATGTACCAATAAAAATGGTAATAGAGTCCGTTTTGCCCTAAACAGGAGCTAGAAAACTAGACGAGTGAGGTGAAAGTAGAACACAGGCGGCACATTAAGAAGTCCAAGCGAAAAAATAAAGAAGAAATACGTGTAATGAACCACGTGTGCTTATGAAAGTCGAAACAATGTGAGATGAGGTTACTTATCGTACCTTTGTTTTGTGTGTCTGTGGAGGAGGTTTCAGTGATTTTAGTGGGTGTGTGGGCATTGCACCCAAAACACCCAACATTACATGTCTTATCAAGTTTTACTGGGGGTCAACTATGAAAAGGACAGTTTAAAAGATGGTTTGGAGATGGTGGCACTGATGAAAATACATGAGGAAGAGCTGAAGATGTTGAGGTTTTCAATGGACAGGATTAGAAATGAGCTCATCAGAGGGAAAGCTCAGGTTGAGCAGTTTGGAGACAAAGTTAGAGAGGCGAGGCTCAGATGATGGACATGTGCAGGGGAAAACAAATACTCAATGCCAAACACATAGTAGATTTAAAATAAGTGAGTCTTGCCTTTTAAAATTGTACTAATAGCATATAAAATCTACATGTCCAGGCTCCTGGGTATATAACTCAGTTATTGAGGTCAGCCTCTCCTATCATGTGATCAGGGTCTTAACTGTTTCACGCTCTTAGGTCAGCTGATTCAGTGGTTTGTTTTAAACACTTATTTTTATAGGATAGGTTTTCTTTAACCATTATTTTTGGTCCTGGATGAAAGTGTGTATATGGGAATAAATATAAGACCATATGTTTCCTCTGTGTCTGTATGCTGGAACATGTATACTTATTTTTCAAGTGTGGTTTTATTCAAACTGTGAAGTGCGATGCAACTGTTATTGTTATTATTATTATTGTTATTACCAGTCTAAAGTTAGTATTTAGACCTAAAGACATCTGGTGTTGTGATTACAGGATCCCACTCTCCTCACCCTGATGTAAAAGTCTCCGTTTTCATCACCGGAGCGGATGCGGAAGGTGTTGTAAGCCCTCGCAGAGACGCTGGTAGCCTGGATCTGGAAGATGTCCGAGGGGACGGAGCGCTCGGAGGTGATGCTCATGTAGCGGTGCACGATGGAGAAAGGCAGCTCTCGACAGGCGGGGTTGTTGACGGGGCACACGCAGCGGCTGGATGTACAAATGCACACAGAGAGGAGCAAACAGTTACAGTTAAGAGAACAGTTGTGCGTTAGTAGTAGGAAAACATCATGAGCAGTTAGAAAATGAGCCAACAGAGGGAGTAGTATGACTGAGAGCAAAGGGCTAAAACCTAAACAAATATTGAACAGTGGCCATTTTTTTCCTTCATGTTTTTCTAAAAATCATCTTATACTACTAAATCTTCAGGGATATGTTAATAGTGACCCACACCTGTTCCTGAGCCAGCACTTGTTCACAGATGTAATGGTTTTCTTATTGCATTGGAACACATTCAAACGAAAAGGTTGAAAAGCTGGACTCGTACGTGGAAAAAGTAATTGGGGTAATCTTAGAGTTTGAGCCAAACTCAGCACAGGGGCTGATTATACTCGGAGCCGATGGCCAGCACATATTTGAGTAATTGAGAAAAGGTGTGTGGAGTTGCGTGTTCGCGTACGCACACAGAAGCTTTCACGAAGTGTCACTCACTTGTCAGACACTTGGATGTAAGGTTCCTGGCAGCTGTTCTTGTCCACACACTGGTATCGTCCGTGGATGTTCACGCAGTTCTGCGTCTCCGTGCACTCGTGTTCTCCCGTTTCACATTCGTTTATATCTAAAGCGAGCAAACAGCTTGTGATGTTTCGCTGAACAGCAGACAGGGGCTCGAGAACAAGGATGAATAGGCATTGACTCAGTGCACCATTTGTGACTCTGAGAGCACAGAGGGGAAGGTGTTAGTTTCAGGAGGAAATGGAGGCGGGCGCACTCACCCTGACACATTCTGGTGCCCAGCAGTCGGTATCCCTCTGGGCACACGCACGAGAACTTCCCTGGTTCGTTGACACACTGGTACTGGCACAGGTAACTGGAGTAGCTGCACTCATCGATGTCTAACAATTCACAAGGTTGGGTTTTATTAATTGTCGATCACTAAGTAGCAAAAAAACTGAGAGGGATAAGCGTGCACTATCACTGTCGCTCCTTTTGTCCTTCATTACCTTTACATTCAAAGCCATCGGGCCCGAGCTCATAGCCCTGATCACAGCGACAGAGGAAAGTGCCGTATGTGTTGTAGCATCTCTGCGAGCAGGGGGCACCCATCTCACATTCATTCACATCTGAAAAGAGGAAAAGCAGAGAATCTGAGGTCTGTTGTAGGCTGTGGATCAAAGGATTTTAATAAAGTTAAAAACCCCAAACTCTGTGTTCATGTCAGTGTGTTGAACATGCAGTTTTCCAGTTTTATTTTTAACGTAAGACTGGATCTGGTGGAAAAAGGTGATGTCATGAACTTCTGGAAATCAAAGCACCGATTAAACTTGAACAACGTGATTTATTATGTAGTGACAGTTGTGGAGTTATAAGATAATGATGTAATCCAAATCCCATCAAATTTAACTCACATGGATTTGATGAAGAAGAAGGAGATCAGCTGAGTTTTTCCGAGGTCAAAGCCTCAATAAACAATTATACTTTTGAAAGTAGCTGTGACAACTGTACTCACATACAGTTTGGGGGCAATTCAGTATTGCCATTTGCTTCTATTTTGCATTTGGAAAGTTTTTTTTAGCCTTTGTTTTACAGAATAGGCAACTTATTGGACTATTAGGCAAAAACTATGCAACTAATGTAATTAACTGTTTTATTGAAGCGCTAATTATTTAAAAAAAAAATAGCCTAAACTACCAAACAAATATAAAGAAGTTTAAATTAACTACAGCATTAACAAGAAGTAATGGGGAGTGATACTGAGAGAGGGAGGCAGCAGTATACATTTGCAAGAAAAACATCCAAAAAAACTGGCATCATTACACATCAACTATTACAATTCTCGATGTTAACCTAACATACTTTTACTTTAAATTGTTATTATTTCAGAGTTTTTTTAGTCAATATTAGAAATGCAGGACTGTTACTCACACTGCTGTACTCTTAAAACTCACCAATGCAAGATCGATTGTTTCCTGCCACATGGAAACCTGGTTCACACTGACAAGAGAAGGAGCCGGGCACGTTGACACAGCGATGCTGGCAGTACCTGTACCTGCACTCATCGATATCTGCGAGACAAACGAGAGTTATTAAGAACAAGATTTAAATTTCTAAAGATTTTTGGGCATATTGCCACAGAGGGGGGGGGGGCTATGATGCTCTTTTCTAGCTTCATATTCTTACTCTGTAGCTTTGAATGATTCACAGTTCAAACAAATTGTTATTTATTTCTGTCTGTTTCAAAGGGCCATGGGCTGTTAACAGAGTGCTTGTAAGCCTCGCCTTATTTCCATATAAGGAGGTCTTTGCTGAGCTGCCATTTGCTCCCACAAGAAGAGAAAAAACAGTTGGAAACTGGGCATTTAGAGCAGTCTGAAGTCTGACTTCTTGGCTCACACTTTTATGTATGCAGACTTCATTATTTGAGACTCAAATCCACCATTGTATATAGGAGAGAAACTAAAGAAACGCATAATAGCCCAGTTAAGCTTAATTACACCAATTAAAGGTGAAATTCAAAATATCTCACCAACGCACTCTGTGCCGACTTTCCGGTATCCATCCGGACACTGGCAGGTGAAGGCGCCCACCGAGTTGATGCACTCCTGGCTGGGTTGGCAGTCGTGCTCGTGTCTCTCGCACTCATCGATGTCTGTGTTTGTGGGTGTGGTGATACAAACGTTTAAAACGCTGTTATTGTGAGCGAACACACCATCATGCAGCATGACTGACATATACAGTGTGAGTGTTACATGCCACTGGCCACTACGTTCCCCTCACTTGCACCCAGCAGCTGAGAACATCATGTTGAGTCATGTTTGCTGTGTCATGCAGGCCACTTTCTCGCTACAAGTCTTAAAACACAGCAGCTGTCCTCGTGTGAAATCTTCCAAATTCCTGCACTGTCTGCCCGCCTCCCGTGGACTCATGCTCACTCACACCCTCACAGATTGCACCCACATGCTGCCTCCAGTCCTAACACCTGTTGCAGCCACCTGTCCCTCACAATCTGTGGCCGCCAACAATGAGTTTACACAACCACACACACACACACACAAACATGCTTAACAATCGCTGATCCTGCGGCCACCTGTCCACCTCCAACCCCCAGACCAACAAACCAGACACCCACCCACACAGCTGTTTCCCTGAGGCTCGTAGCCTAGAGGGCATGGGTTTAAGGGCTCAGCGGGTGTAATAGGAGGCTCTGGAGCAGGGATGAGTGACGCAGAGCGGGGAAGGCACAGGTAGCCTCCATAGTGATTGAAGCACTTCATTTCCCCCTTGCAGGCATCAGGAATGGTCTCACACTCGTTTATGTCTGATGGGAGATTGAAATGTAAAACACAAGGCAAGATTATAGAAGCAAGAGGAGAATCAAGGTGTTACTTGATTCAACATAGCCTTACCTTTGCAGTGCTCAGTCTGAGGGTCCCAATGATACCCATCTGTGCATTCCTGTAAAACGCAACAGACATAGTGTGTGTGTGAGAAAATGATGGAAAGAAAGATGTGAACAGCCCCCCTGTGCCAAGTAGTTGCATAATGTATTCATAATACATAATAAATTTCCCAGTAGTGAGACGTGTAAAAAAAATTAAAACGAAAAGAAAAAGGGGAGGATAGAGAAACTTGTTTCCTCTGCTAAGCCAAAAAGACAAGAAGCCTGCTTCTGTTAGAGGATTTGTGACATGTAAACTACTTTCCTAAAGCAAAATGTCACCCTAAAAAACAAAAAAAAGTATTTAAGGCCACTGTTTGGAAAAAGGGTCATTATCATTCAAGGGAAAAATGCTGCTGTAACCTGCATGGAAAGAGAAACCAGAGGCCTGAAGAAACATGGTATTAAAACCAAATTTAACCCCAGCAATGAACACTGTAAAGTCCTGAGAAGGGAACATTTATGTGGAACTTTGAACAAGAAGATGATGAGGCAATGAGAAAGAGCACAAAGAAAGAACAGAGAGAGGATTGGAGGCCAGCATTTCAACACAAAACCTGTAATGTGAAGTGACAGGTGTGGAAAAGAGATGCTAATAAAAAAGAACGGAGTAGGAGAGGGAGAGAGATTCATCCATCCTTACCGTGTAGGTGTCACTTTCTGAACGTGGCTGTGAAATCGCACTGCGGAGGAGCACAGTCACACATATGCACACACACAAGATTGGCACACAAATACCCTGCATACTAATGCACTATTTGATGGGAGATTGGGAGATCGGACTGGAGCATGCACACAAGCGCACACACACAACAATCAGGCAGGTAGCGGTGCCCTGAAGACGAGCCTTTGTGATGTGCAGAGCAGTGGTATCTGTGTTCACGGAGAGAGACAGAGGGAAAGAAGGAGTGGGGGGGAAAGAAAAAAAAACATCAAAAGACAAGATTCGAAACTCAAAAATCACAAAAACGGTTTGATTCTGTCTCAAAACTCTCCTGTGCTGTTAGCTGTTCCCACAGCTGAGATGGATAAATCAACTGGAAGCAAAGGCACCAGAGCCAAGTTTTAAGAAGTCAGTCAGAATGCAAACAGTTCGTTTCTTGGACTCGGTTCACCGTTTGACAACCAAACAGTTCCCCCTTGATCGCAGCGAGAATAAATGGAGTGAATCACTGTGCCAGGTAAGAACATAAACACTGTGACGTCCTCCAACTTTTTGCTGAAAATAACAAAGTCAACATCCCAGAAATACTTTCATATTAGCTGCTCACAGAAAGCTCTCTATGTCTGCATGCTGGCAGCCGGCAGGGTGACAGTCCTGGTGAGCGCTGCCTCCAGAGGTTCGGTTTACAGTGTATCAGCGCTGCATCGGTGGGCCCGCATCAATCCAGGCCAAAACATCAATTTTTTTTTTACAGAAGCCTCTCCTGCTCAGCTGTTTCACTCTCACA
This sequence comes from Aulonocara stuartgranti, assembly GCF_965226115.1. Lineage (NCBI taxonomy): Eukaryota > Metazoa > Chordata > Actinopteri > Cichliformes > Cichlidae > Aulonocara > Aulonocara stuartgranti. Next base: position 35,100,297 of record NC_138940.1, on the reverse strand, counting down.
GATTACATTAGTTTGCACCTACCAAACTTATTTTATGTAGAATCAGAGTCATGCTTGTTTAACGGACGGGGGAATCTGTCTTTGCCAAAATAACCAAACACATTAAATGCTCCACTTAAGTAGAATTTCTGGTTCTTTACTTGCGTAACTTCCAATTTTATGCCACTTTCAGCTAAACTGCATTTCACAGGGAACATTTGTACTCAGTAAATGAATCTTTATTTAACAAAAACATTGCTTATAAAACGTTATGGATTTTTATGGATTATAGGACATGTCATGTCGTCATATGTCTAAGTGAGCTTGTTTCGGTTTATATGCAAAGCTGTGCAGAGAAAGCAACTGAACATCTTTTAAAAAGTATGTGCAATCACACTTATTTAAGAAATATTTAAAGCTCTGTGAAAGCTTTCATGGAACTTTATAAAACACCTTTACTGCTTCTATCAGAATTAAAAGTTTAAGTAGCAGCCAGGAGCTGATAATGAAATGGACTGAATTAGGTGATCATGAGCAGCTGTGACCACCTCTATAAAAGCAGATGTTTTGGCAGTTTGCTGGTCTGAAGCGTTTAGGTGTGTTAACCCGGTTTGACAAGCAAATTCAATCTGTGCAATGGTCACAGAAACTTAAAATTTTCAGGCTTCAGTTAAATGTTAAAGTTCATGGCAGTCCAGTAAGAAAAAGACTGAACAAGTATGGCTTGTTTGGAAGGGAAAGAAAAAAAAGTTTGTAGCTTATGTTTGTAGCTTTGTAGCTTAAGTTTGTTGCTTTTGAACAAACCACAAGATTTCTGGAATAATGTCCTTTGGACAGGTCAGCCCAAAGTGGAGATGTTTGGCCAAAGACAGAATATCAGCACAAATGCCTCATATAGTAACTGTCTCTCACTGTGGTGGAGGGGTAATTATTTGGACTTGGGCACCCTGCAGTCACTGAGTGGACCATGAATTCCCCTGTATACCAAGTTATTCCACAGTCAGATGTAAGGCAGTCTGCCCGCTAGAGCTGGGCTGAAACTGGATCATGGGAGAGGACAATGAAATCAAGCAAAGCAGCACATCTTCAACACAATGGCTGAAAAAGAAAATAATCGCTGGGCCATTCATACATGACTGAAATCCTGTGGTGGGCCTTTAATAGTCTTTATGCATTACTGTGAAAAACTGTTTGACAATCAAACAGAGAGCCGTGCATGAATGAAAGAAGAGTTGGACAGATTACCTCCAGAATGATGCGAGAGACTGATAGATGATGACTACTCCAGAGTTACAGGGTTCAATCAAACCAAGGGACCAGTGCAGGGTAAAAAGATCTGCACAACATTTACTACATTTATTTTAAAGCTTCAGTTACTATGGCTATTTTCTGATATAGATTTAAAATCTAAAATATATTTGCCCTGCAGCAACTTCAGTACCTGTCTATGGTGTACCCTGCCTGGATGTATGTAAAACATAAATCTTGGTTACTTTTAGATTAAGTAATTCAACTGGCTTTTTTGTTGTTCAGTAAAAATAGACAATATACAAACCATAAATCAGTCCATTATAAACACTTTTATTTTATCTGCCTGGATTATTGTAGAACAAATTAACCAAAACACTATTAATCAACATGAGAATGTAAAGAACTAAAAGCCATGACCATTTAACTGCCATATTAGCCTCTTTAAATCAACTTCCAGTATGCTTTAGACTAAATGTTTATAATATATTATCAAAATATAAGGGTCTCTGTGGCCACTATTTAAGAGCCCTATCTTTGATGTCTTAGTACTGTATGCACAGGGGTCTTTTACCCACACCTCTTGCAAGATTTTTTCCTATAGTAGAATATTTTTTGATATTACTATTTTTACTTTAATACATTGTTCTGTACCATGTAGTGTATTTCTAAGGTAAATATATATTGCATGGTTCATTGTTGATGGATTGGGCCTCTCTGGCAGCAATGACACAACCATCCTTCAGTTAATGTTCCTGAAAGAAGCTATAAGTGTTTAAGCTGAGCCTAAACATAAACAAGTTGCCCGTTCCATCTCCGCCAGACCAAAAAGACACGGGGAAAAAAACAGACAAATTGAAGTAATAAAAAAATCCTAAGCAAGTCTTGTTTGCAAAGTGAGTGAGCGCCAGTTAAAATACAGGGAGGAAGGTCATAATCACTGCCTGTCTACGTGCATACACTCACGCTCTGATATAAACTCCCGAGGCCACATTTGCAGGCATTGCTTATTGTTTTATTTCAGGCTGAGACAAACAGAAGGCCGCAGGGTGACTTGGACACCCCGAAATACTCGAGGAATGACATCACCGTGACCTTTGAGTGGTGAAAAGCAGAAAAATATGCTCTCACACTGTAAGCTCAGACGGTAAGGCATACCACCGCGCAATCAGACAGCCGCAGTGCGTGATCTCTCTGAATTGGCCCAACAGTGACTTACAACCAGCAAGAATTTGACCCGAAACCACCCAAAAACAAACTGACCATCAGACTGGGGTCCAGTCACTCACTGGCTACTGAGTGTGGGCAGCAAGGATGCATGGGTGTTTCCCTCCTGCTGCTGGAGATCAAGTGGCGGCAGATCTCTGGAATGCCCGTGGCAAGGATGTGGGCACCAGTTCTCAGCTGGGATGCCCTGCCACTACAGTGGTTCCCAGAGTATCGGGTTCTGGGAAACCCCCCACAGTTCACATAAGAGGACAGCTGGTGCCAGACCTCCAGCCACTCTTCCCTAACCTCCCATCCCTTTGGAGGATGTGTAGGAGGATGTCAGAGAATGCGGCTCTGATACAGAACTTCATTGTCTGCATTCGACCACCACTGACAGGGAAAATACATGATTTGAATAACTGATGAGTCAATCCATAGAAAATGAATCAGGAAGAATTTTCATGACTCGTTTTCCAGCAAAACAGTGAAAGCAACTACACAAATATGCAGTTTCCCCTGCTTTTTCTGTCAATACGAAAGTAACCCAAATATGCAGCAGGGTTTGATTATTAGTGGGGCAAAATGAGACATCTGAAAACGACATCTTGGACTCTGGGAACTTGTGGTGGGCTTCTTTTTTATACAAGTCTACCATTTACTAGCCCACAAAAATAAAAAATACAAATCATCGATACTTAATGAAGTATGACCCATTTTTAAATTCACACATTCAGAACAGCTTAACAAGCAAAATGTCAGGCGGCTTATATCAGTGACCACATGGAAACCAAAAAAAGACCAACAGCTGGAACACACACACACAGAGTTTAGACTCCAGGATGGTCACTTGTTGTAGTGTATACACAAAGTTTGCGTTGATGTGCTTGGCTGTGCGTGGAGCAGCCTGAGAACACGGTGACCCAGCGCGCTCCACCAGCTGTGCTCAGTTACATTTGTGGCAGTGAACCTGCATATCCACAATCAGGGAGTCTCCATCTCACACTCGGCCTGACTTCTGTTCCGGGAAGCTCCACAGGTAAAGACAGAAATAACGCCCTGTCGGAGAAACTCACTCACAAGGTAAAACATGTTCCTCCTGAACTCTAACATGTGATGCTTTTGTGTTAGAGTTCAGAAAACTTTGACATGCTTGCTTTTTCTAATCCCCACCTTAAAGTGGAAACATCTGCTTTTACCTGCAGGAAATTGATTACACAAAAAGTGAAACAGCAGTTGTGCACTGTGAGGTCATCCAGGTTTAGAGAACTCGTCTACATGTTGACTGTTTGTGTTTCAGATTTTGAACTTCCCCCACCTAGAGACTAAACTGATCTTGTGACACTGACGTTGAAAGTTGTACAAGAGGGATGAGGCGGAAGGATTTTGCAATATTACAGTACGATAACATGTGCCCTGTGACTCACTGCCTCTCTTCCTGTCTAACCCCATATTACAGTCAGAGCCAAGAAGTAAACTACTCAGACACAGTTAGCCACGTTATCTTGGCTCTCATAAGGAGCCAAGTGCAGCTGGGAGAGCAGAGCAGAGAGCAGGGCAGTGGTGCAAGTGTGACGTGTATGGCCTGTACAAGAAAAAGTGGGTAAGAGGTACATCTCACCTCCCTTACTTCTCCCTAAAATGCTCGCAAAACGTAGTAAGTCATCCAGCAAGTCTCTCTTTAACAAACAGCCATTCTTTGATATGTGTAAGAGGCTAAAGAAGCACAGGAAAACTCACAGAGGAATCTTCTGTCTCTCAGTCTCCGTCTGACCAGTGTGTCCCTCCTGCCGGCTGCGGTCGTCCCAGCCGAGTTGGCGTACAGAAGTGGTCCCTTAAACTCCTGCCTGTATGACCCTGAGAGAGAGAGTGAGTGGGGAGACCGACAGCTGGAGCAGCTGAGCACATGGAAAGGGAGGGAGAGAGAAAGAGAGAGAGGGAGCGAGCAAGACAGGCAGAGGCGAGAGAGAGCGAGAAAGGGAGGAGAGGAACAGCCCCCTTACCCCCCCTCTGGCCCCCTGCACTGCCATCCTCCACTCCCCAAACCCCCTCTCCCTGACCCCCCAGGATGCAAATTCCTGGTCTGCGGCCCAAATACCGAAATTCCAAACCCGTCCAAATCGCAGGCACAACTCGCAGATTCACACACGCACATGCCCCCACATCTTTTCACCCTCTCACTGGTCCCACAACACACCTGGTTTCATTTAAACCAAACCCCCGCAAAATCCCGAAGCTCTCCCACCCATTCTACCCTCCCTATTCCCATTTACCCCCCATCTATCTATACTTACCTCCCCCATCTCTCACTCCCCTTTTTTCTTTTCCATAAAGCCACTAAAGCCCTCGCTCTCGTCCAATCTGACATGCAGGGATATTTATAGCCAGAGAGAGAGGGAAGTTAATGGAATGTGGACAAAAATTAGAGAGTGGAAGAGAGCGACAGTCTGTGTGTGTGTGTGTGTGTGTGTGTGTGTGTGTGTGTGTGTGTGTGTGTGTACGTGTTTGGAAATTTTTTATTTTACAGAATAAACCAGCGGTGCTTTCTGGGACAAAAGACAAAAAAAATAAAGAAGTATCATGAGTCTTGACCCACGCACCAACTTTTGTGCGTGACTAATGCGTTACTGCGCTTGGAATCATTTCCAGCAGCATGTTGTCTTGCAAAATTTGTAGTCTGTCATGATGCAAACGGGTTAAGATGTTGCTTAACTCACATTAATCCTCATTAGTTTCAGTCTCATTCAACTCTAATGGACACAAATTCAGACTATCCTCAAATTGGGATCAACAGCAGCGGCAGCGCTAGTCTTAATTTTCCTTAAAAATATCTCATCACTTGCAAAATAGCTCCCTGCATTTTATTTTTAGATGGGAGGCGGTTTCTCCAGCTACCCTCCAGTGTTTGGTTTAAAAACCTTCACTCGGCCTCAGCTTATTTGTCTGACTTTTGTTTTTGTCGGGTGGCAGAGATGGCAGCTGTCACTACAGGGGATGTTGTTAAAAATCACAGTCCCAGCTGGACTAACTGTGCCCCCACCCCTCATCCAGTTGGTCCCTATTCCCATAAACACACAGAGACACCCCACACACTGACTGGAGTCACAGCCTGTCGTGCATGTGATCCGCTGGTCCTCTTAAAGTGAATTAGTGAATAAAACGCTAATTCAGTTGGAGTCAATATCAAATTCGCTGTTTTCACTTCTTAAGTATGGTTCACCCAACCCCCAACCCCCGGTGAAAGATCCTGGGGGGGGGGTTAATCACAACATCTCTTCCTTCCAGAATAAACATGAAACATTACATAGGAAATAAAACAGAAGGGCATTTTTAATGTAAAATCTTAATTTTATTTACAAACCAAATTTACAGACAACGTTGGGGGACGCTAGGAGCAAAGCAGGCAGACAAACATACAGCGATGACGGAAGAAGCAGAGAAAGCACATCCGAAGGAGCGAAGTAACGCCATAGCAAACTGAAAGGAGACGTGAACCGCTAGGAGAACTCTTCAGTCGTGATACATTTTGAAGATGCAGCTTTTGACGACGCCCATGTATCTGTCCCACACAACTTGATGTCTGAGGGCAGAAAAGAGAAAGAAAACGGTGAGTAAAAGGAGTGAAAAGAGGTGCTCCAAATTTCATGTCAGACTGTAATTGTGAAATCAGAGTGAAGAGAGTAAATGAGGCAATCTGTGTCCCCCCTGTGTATACTGGTGGGGGAGTGGGGGGTCTATGTTTCTTTTTATGAATATGTCTTTGTTAAGCTTGTAGTGGTTCAGGGCTGTGTAAACCCTTAACTACATTCCTGAGTGTTTGCACGAGAAACAAGGTAACTACAGTTTAAGAAGTCATGAGCAAGATAGGGAGACACCCACTGGCAGAACAAGAGCGTCAATTTTTGGGAGGGTTTTAACATACAGCTTCACGCTTCAGCAGCGTCTAACACCACCATGCATATCCTTATTCGGTTATTTGAAGTTTTCCCCAAAAGCTCTCTATGAAAATCACAGCTCTATTTTAGCACAGGATACCCCGGGGGAATTGATAACCTGGGTCGGTGCCAGGCTCTGACTGATAAGCTTCGGAGAATAAAAGCACATTAACTCACTTGAATGTGTCGAGTATGTGTGCAGAGTTGGTGTAATGAGTGAGGTAGAGTTTCATGTCCGCAGCTGACCACCGGTCTGAACGGCACGGCTCAATAAACTGTGGGATAAAAGGAGGTGAGAAGGTTACAGCATAAAGCCTCAAAGGCAGACTGATGCTGGGACAGACATTAAAGAATTCAGGCTGGCTGAGCCGTCTTTACTTTATATATATATATATATATATATATATATATATATATATATATTTTTTTTTTTTTTTTTTTTTAATTTAATTTTTTTTTTTTTTTAAAGAAAATCTCACCTTCTCTACAAGATCAATAAAGAAATCTCTGACATCTTTTGTGTTGGTCAGCTTTGCAGCTATGTTGATGAGGCCTCTGGAAAGATTCTGCAGAAACAAAATTACATTCGAAACTGTTATTTCCTTTTCACAGTTATTCTCACGGAATATCATAAAGATACTTATCATCTCTCACCTTGAAACTACCCTCCATCTCAATGAAAACTTTCGTCTTTCCTCTCAGGGCTGTACAGACCAAACTGAGCAGAAATAAGAGAAGAAAGGAAAAGAAAACAGATTAAAAAAATTCAGAAGTTTTTTCAGGAGTCAGCAAAACATGGAAGTGTCTGGAAAGCGTGTTCCTGTTACCTTTTGTGTTGATCGAGCAGATCTTTGTCAGTGATTAAAATCTTCAGCTCTTTCAGTTCTTGCAAAAACTCTTTGTCAAGATCGACGTCCATGTCTTCCACCATGTTGTCTACAGGAAAATTCAGACACTGTCAAGTTAGTTTAATGGGAAATATTTCTAGAAATTATATTTTAAATATTTGTGTTCTTATAACTACTTGGTTATTAAGTATAATGACTCAGATGCTACCTAATATTATTCCCTCTTTCACTCTCCTAATTGTTAACCTGGGAATTTAAAATTCATCCTCTTACTGATGAAGTAAAGCCTGAAGGACCTCTGGTGGTCAGTAAACCTCACTGACAGAGCCATTGATCTAAACTTTATTTAGTAAACACAATCAACATATAGTTACCGGCTTTGTTAAGGTACACCTTGCTAATAGCAGGTTTGACCAGCTTTTTACCTTCAGAACTGCCTTAATTCTTCATAGGGTCAACAAAGTGCTAAAAACATTCCTCAGGTTTGACATGACAGCATCACACAGTTGCTGCAGATTTGTTACTAGTGAGAAGATGGGTACAATATCTTCATAAAGGGATGGACATGGTCAGCAATAGTACTCAGGAATGCTGTGGTATTTAAATGATGCTGAGCTGGAGCTAAGGGGCCCAAAAAGTACCAAGAAAATATTCCCACACCATCACACAACCACTACAAGCCAGAACCATTTATGCAAGGCAGGATGGATCTATGCTGGCTTTACCTCATAACATCACAACAGGAGTCGAGACTCATCAGACCAGGCAACATTTTTCCAATATTCTATTGTTCAATTTTGTTGAGCCTGTGTGAATTTGAGCCTCAGTTTCTTAGCTAAAGGGAGAGGTACCCAGTGCGGTCTTCAGCTGCTGTAGCCTATGTCCTTCAAGGTTTGATACTATGTGTGTTTAGAGATACTTTGGTTCTAATCAAGTGGTTATTTGAGTCAAAACTAAGCACTCACCAACAGCCCCAACTGTCCAGTTGCTGATAAGCTGACCGGCACAGAAAGCAAAATCCTGGAAACTGAGGTATTGCAGCTTTCTTTTTCCCGTCTCAAACCGATTGTTGGCAAAGAAAACGATGGCAGCGTAATCCCTGTGATAAAGACAATAAACACACGGCATTTAAAAAAACACAAAATAAAACCAAGCAATCAGAGCACCCAATCTTTTCATGTGGTATTTCGTTAGAATTTGTTGCAAAATAACATATTAATTCATCACAACACTACAACATAACAGATTTTAAGTTATACAACTGCTGTAAAACACAAGCCTGAGGCAGAAGGCTTGTGCTCTGTGCCTGTCGCTGATTACCTTCCAAGTTTGTCAGACAGAAGAAAATGCTGACGTATGTTCTCCACCAGGGGTCCCTTCAGCTCTTCGACAACTTTGAAAACACGTTTGAAGTTGTCGAACTGAAATTACACACACAATGCAAGAGATTTACTAATACTGAAAGAATCTGCTCCACAATCAGAAATCCCACCACAACTAATAAAATGTACCCAGAGCTATAAAACCAAATTAATTGTTGAAGCCGGCACACAACAGGAGCTCTGGCATGGTTTGATGTTTGTTTCAACACTCAGCTGTATCCTACCATTCAATAACACACTGCCGGAGCTTTAAAATATCAATCTTTACAATGCACAGTGAAGACTTACCTGTCGTCTGCAGCTTTTTAGTGTCACACTTGTCTTGGCACTGATGTCGTCCAAGTCTTTCTTTGTTCCCTTGGAGAGCTTCTTTCCCAGGACCTCACGAACAAATGTATCATCAAAAGCATAGTATCTAAACAAGGCAAGAGACACAAAAAACAAATTGCCATGAGAAGAAACGTAGCATAAAGGAGGAGGTTTGGCAAATAAATACAGGAATAGAGAGTTGTGACTCCTCTGAAATAAATGGGTTAATTAAATTAGAGCGTCATGGCCGCACCTCTCTATGAGCATGATTTGCCGATGAGGAGGGATCTGGAACAGCAGCTGGTTGGCTAGTTTGGCCGGACTGTGCAGCAGGCGCTCACACATCTGGAAAGTCCTGTACTGGTCCATGGTGTCACTCAGCAGGACATCTTTACTTGCCTCACACTCGTCCATCACTCCTCCCTCCATGCGTACCTTCACTGCATCGTTCACTGTTGGATAAATCACACAAGCGCAGTTCAAATGGTTGATGAACCGATGATGCCTGAAGTTAAATGTGATAACATGAATGAACAATCACTGCTGTGCTGTGAATAATCAGCAGCCTGAAACAGCTGCTGCACCATATTTGGGCATTAAACCCTGTATTTCCAATTTCTTTACCATATTTGATTCTTAAAGTTTACTTGTTCCTTAAATTAGTCTTATGATACTTAGAAGCCACACGTGCGTGTGTTTAAACACTGTACCTGACCTGAAATCACCACACCTAACATGTGATCCTGCTAGGCGCACCCAGTAAACCCCGTTCCAAAGAGAGAACACCTACTCCTATGTTTAATACTGATGAGAATGGAAACAGTGGATGGATTCATGAGGAGGGTTTGGTGCATATTTTTATTTATAATGGGATGTCTACATGAATGTATGTCACATGTATTTTTTAACACCTGTTCTCCACTTACTTGATGAAATTATTTAGAGATAACACACTTTTTCACCTTCACATGGGGTGGCAGTTACACCAAGAGAGAGTTATACATTGTGTTACTTATCCTAAATTAATTTAACCAGTAATTAGCTTTAGTAAATCCTGCCTGGCAGCTTCATCTTCATTAATCTTTGTTCAATATATCCACCATACCTCCTCTGCACATCTCCAGACTATCTCAGCCTCGCCTCTCTAACTTTGTCTTCAAGAATTTGAAGCAATCTAAACTTTTTTGTTCGTTTTCTTTACAGACAGAACAGCGTGTGTTTGTTTGCTTTGTTCAGATTCATTACTGCAATTACTTTGAAGTTGAAAAATTAAGCCTTTAAGCATCATTTGTGCTTTCTGACTGGGTCCCAATGAGGATATCAAGCCTCATCTCTGAATCTCCTAATTAACACACCCCATATTATGACTAAAAATTAATAACAAAACTAATAAAAACTTTAACTGGAAGGAGTAAACACAGCCTGGAAATAAACTAAATTGAAACACTCAACAGCACTGTCAGAAACAGTGAGCAGATCACAGGAGACAGAAAACGATCTGCCTGACTGAAGTATTTCTGTGTTCTCAGAGAATGATCGACCTCTGTATGCAGAGCTCTGCCTTCAAGCTCAAACTATGGATTAGGTGGAATCATTACAAATGCTCAATAGCTCCTATTGCAATCAAACTATTACAGTCTGATTATGTTTTTATGTTTGTTTTTTATTTCTTATGTGTATTTGCTTTGGTGTAATGCGGCAGCCTAACTGCCAAGTCTGAGCTTAAATATTACACTAAATCGTCTTCACTGTAGTTTTTTTCCCTTGCCTTCTCAGATGCTTCATTTTAACATTTTTAGACGCCTAAGATGTGAAACCATTATGTATTTCACAAAAGTATCTTATTTTCTGTAAAAACAAGAACATTAATTAGTTTTAAAAACTGAGGTCCTTCACTGATCCCCTCTCGACTGTTTGGTTTCAACACTTTAATTTATTTTATATAATTAAAGGAAGCCAGTCACTCTGTAATTATACGTTTTCAACAGGCTGTGTAGCAAAATCATGGCCCAGTCATTTACAAATGTGTTAAGAGGTGTGATCAGTATTTCCTCCAGTTAAATGTGGCTCAGACCAAAGAACGCTTATTGATTTTTGGAGGAGGCCAAGTCCCCCTGTTCCTGCACCATTTCTCAATAAAGGTGACCCATTGGGAGAAGTGCAGCCATAAAAATACCTGGAAGAGAAATTAAATGCTGTTTCAAATACAGATGCATTGTTCAGAAAGGGCAATCATGGCTGTTTTTTAAAGTATCTTGGAAATGCTTTATTCAGTTTCTTACTGAGTCTGTGCTTTTATTTTCTGTGACTTGCTTATTTGGCAAAGCCTTAATCTTTAAAACCGGTGAAAAGTAGAGAAAACGGTTAAGTTGTCCTGTAAGATTACCGGGCACCACCTTTAGTGAATTTCAGTATCTGTGTGAAATCAAGCGTCCTCTCAAAGGGACAGACTGTCGTTTTAGAATCTCAGCATCCTTTACATATTAACAACCACACGTTTCTATCAGAGAGAAGGTTAAGTCGCCCCACAGTTAGCACTAATAGACTCAGGCAGTCATTTGTTCCATCTCCTGCTGTATGTTTTAAATAACTTTTAACCATTTCCCTCAGTTCACTGTAGGATTTTGCATTCTATGTCTGTACTGAGTTGGATCACTGTCTGCAAAACAAAGTGTCACATGGTGATGTTGAAGCTTTATTACATGTTATTACTATTTTTGGACTGCTTTATTATTCTGAACCACCCCTTAAAATATACTTTGATACTTGAGGTGGATGACCTTCAGGCTGGGCACCTCTGCTTTGACTGTGTTAGCCGCCAACTCCAGGTAATCACACACTCTTTATATAAAAACGCATCTATTAATAGGATCGTTGTGACCCAGACTCTCACATGTGTTTAGCGTTACCCCTACCTGTGTATCCGTCCAACCACAGCTGGTAAACCTCCTCATCCATGATGGTGGTGTTACCCACGAACACATCCAGCTCTACAGACATCTGCTTAAAACAAACAAGAAAAACATGTTTATTGTTTAGCTCAGGTATCACCGACATATAGCTGATTAGCTCGGGTGATATTATACCTTGTTCTCAGTGTTCTCTCAGGTAGCTGGCGGCGATAAAATCGTGTCTGCAAAGTGAACTATTTAATTCTATTAGCTGGGCTTAAATTTGCTCTCCATGGCTTACTGATTAGCTAACTTCCTCCATAAAATGTTAGCCTCCGGAGCTAGCCGAGCTGCACAGTTATCGACGGCCAATAAACGGGCAGCACTGCGGCGAATTAAGACCACGTTAATGTGACGATATGACACGATTATTAAGCAGCTTTTGAATTTACAGCAACAACGTCTATGAAATATTACAGCCCGTGAGAGACACGAGTGCGTAATGTCAACAACAGCAGTCACGTAGCAGATACTTCCGGTTCTATGATGTCACAGGAAAAGCTCCCGAATTAAAAATATGTTTTTGTTTTTTGGTTAATTTAAGTTTATTTTAATTTAATTGCCATTTTAATTTCTTTCCCATTTTTCTATTAATCAGTATTTCGGTCGCATCTTTTTTGTATCGTGTGAAATTCCTTTGATCGTTTATGTCCGCTATGTTCATTACCTTCCTTGCAATAAAGCTATTGTTTTAGATACCTATTATGTCATCGTCTTATCACAAAACTCAGGCACTGAAAACATTCAATGTACACGTGACTGCTTTTTATATTAAATAAATAAATAAATGTGTTTTTTATAGTGTATATATATATATAGTATATATATATTCATATTAATACAGAAACATACTTCTTTCCAACTCACTCACACCTCTATCAACACACTCAAGGCAAATAATAATAATAATAATAATAATAATAATAATAATAATAATAATAATAATAATAATAATAATACCCCTGCTCCCCCGGAAGATCATACAGTGGCCACAAATGACTGAAAGAGAATACTTTTGCTGCACATATTGAAGGATATCTCCTTTCTCAGGAGCCCGGCACGCCTTTTTGTTTACAGCCTCTGTGTTGGTCTTCCAGTTCAGCCTGTTGTAGACGTGGACACCCAGGTACTGGTACTCTTCCACCACATAAACACCCCGTCACAGGATAGAAACGGGTCGTATAACAGACGTCCTCTTCCTTGTGAAGTCCATCACCAACTCTCTAGATTATGGTGATTCTATTTTATTTATTTATTTTTGCAGGATTTTGCTATATCTACATATAGCACAGCCCTTCCCGTGTTTTTTTTCTTTTTCAATTATCTTTCATTGGCTTAAACATCAGTTTTCTCGGTGTGTGGGGGGGAGGGGGGGTCTTGCTCTTTTTCCCATTAACAGTTACTGCAGACGTCTCACATGACTGTGGGCAGCATGTGACACAACTATGAGACGCCCCTGAGGATTACCAATATGAATAACACACCATTCATCTGTAGTTTTTTAGGAGCTGATCATGTGCTTTTAAGGTGTGGCTCTGACAAGTGAATACGTAATAATAGGTAATGTTAGTGCAGACAAAACGGTAACTTCTGTGATATTAGAGTGTTTAGATACATAGAAAATCATTATCATTGAAAGCTTGACAAATGGCCTTCAGGATCAGCAGTTTTCTTTTATTTCTTCAATGTTTGGCCTCTCTTCTAAGCCAACGTCTACTCTGATTGACCATCCAAGGGGTGGATTAGAGGTGAATTACCCTACAGTAACTCAACAGGTAACATTCATATAAAGAAAGAAAGACTTCAGTGACCAGAAAAGAAAATCCGAAAGATAATGAACGATTATGTGAAGACTCAAATTACAGCACTGCGCCTGGCAGCCACACAGTACCCTATTGTTGATCATTTGTTCCCTAAGTTATTATAAAATGTGTCAGATCACAGATAGGCTTCTTTGTGAGCACCGGGCCCCACAGTGCTGTGCGCTTTGCTTGCTGCCTGCGTTTACACAATCTGCTCTTTTCCTCTGACGATTAATCTAAATAAATCCCCGTAAATCCCTCTCCTCGCCCTCCCTTTCTGTGTTTCTGCATGTGTCCTTCAAAAAAGAAAAATCACAACACGGGAGGGTGAAAACGAATCAGCCAAACACGCCTTTTTTGTCGACTCTCCTGCTGCGCATCAACACTCTCATTTCTAACCTCACATGACACCCTGATTCCATCCCCAGATCCCCCTTGCGCGGTTAACACCCTACATTGTTGTGGCCTCAGTGAAACAATGGAGGTGGGACAGAGGGCGGAAGGATGTGGCTGAATGCCTCAGCATAAACCCATGGAAAAAAAGGGTCTGCAGTCACACTTTCCGCCAATGTTCTTTGAAAAGTAACAAGTACAACCAGGAGTCACTCATGCACTCCACTGTCATAGACATGTATCTGGTTTTTGAGGATGAGATCATTCTAATGAACAGGAAAAACCGAAGGAAGTGGGTTTACACAGGCTTTTCCTATCAATTTCCTTCATACATTTCCAACTTGTTTTGGTTTCATAGCATGAAAAGGATAAGAAAAAAGAAAAGAAAAATACAATAAAATAAAGAAATTTAAAAAATGGGTTTGAATCCAAATGGGGGCGCACACGTTCCTCATTGAGGGAGCGCGTGGAGAGAGGATCTTCCATGTCAAATCTCGTTATTTAGAGTGGAATTAGATGAACCACAGAGCTTTAGATTATTAAATGTTGCCATTTACGGCTACAAAACAGGCTCAAATAACGCAATGTGGAATTGCCACACTGCGAACATCAGAGAAAACCACAAACAGTTCTGATTACTAGCTTATCTAAGGAAATTTGCCAAGTTACAAATCCTGATAAAGCAGTAAAGTTTCCTTTAAAACCTCTACAAAATAAAAGCATCTCTGCTGAGCATCGCGGCTTCACTAAAACGCGACCAAAACTAAAAGGCGTCACTCGTTACAAATATATAATCTAGTTCAGCGGTGCTCTCAAAGCAACATTTGTGACAGTTCTTTTGTTAAAAACAACAATCTGAAGCTTTTATTTTGAAGGCTGCTTGTACTGGTCTCCGTCAGAGCTCCAGCTTCACACGCAGCTCGCTGCTTAGCGGAGTCACAGCCGTGAAAGTGGCGGAGGCGGACATTGTTGTGGTAACAGTCCATCTCCGGAGGATGAGCACAGATGATGATGTACATATTTTGAGCGGTGAGCTTTGTTTGTTATTTATTTTTTTATCTAAACAATGAATCTTTTTTAAAGAAAAAGGGGGGTAAAGCTGCTGCGCCGTGCGGACTACTGCAGCCACCGGAGTTCATTCAGCTGAGGCGAGACAAGCACAGCCCGATGAGACGATGCCAGCGGTGTAGAAATCACAACATCTGCAGGGTGTGCTTGGTCAAGCCTCCGTGGACTCACCGGGCCTTTGTCCAGAAAAGCCCACGGAGCGGCTGTTGCCTTCAAAAAAAAAACTGCGCGGGGAGGAGAAATAAGGGCTGCTGTGCTCCCGGAGGCCTTTGGAGAAAGCAGCCTGCTGCTGAGAGGATGACAGATTGACATTAATAGGGGCTTGCGGTGCGTTTTTCACACACGACCTCATTAAGGCGTTATCCACGGAGAACAGCACAAAAAGGGACTGAAGTCACAGCCTTGGAGATAAAGACAATCTAAATAAAGACACCACATGTTTCTGCCTTGATTTTACCTCCGGTGATCAAATACATTACATCTGGATTACAGCGGATGCATGTGTTGAGCATTAAATATAGCCACATCTCAGCGCTTTTAATAGATTCTCAGGTACCCATAGGTGTCGTTTTTTACTGAAAGAAGAAAAAAATGGGTAGCGAAGGTGAGATAATAAACAGAGAACTGTCAAAGATGTCGGACGAGGACTTGCTGGCGTGCTCCAAAGAGGAGCTGGTGAGCCGGTTGCGTAAAGAGGAGTCAGAGAAAATATCGGCTCTGATCCAGCGCGGTCGGCTTATCAAAGAGGTAAATAAACAGCTGCAGGGACACCTCCTCGAAATCAGGGAACTGAAAGTCATCAATCAGCGCCTGCAGGAGGAGAACACGGAGCTGCGGGACCTGTGCTGCTTCCTAGACGACGACCGGCTCAAAGTGAAGAAGCTGGCCCGGGAATGGCAGCTGTTCGGGCATCACGCAGCCAAAGTGATGCGGGAGGACCTGGGCGGGTACTTGAAAAAGCTCGCTGACCTGGAGCGCATGCAGGACGGGCTGGTGAAGGAGAATCTGGACCTGAAGGAGCTGTGCCTGGTCCTGGAAGAGGAGTGTGTGAGCAGGAGTGACTCCAGTCCAGGAGGTTCCACCGAGCTGAATCTGCCCTGCATGGTGGCCCGGGACCTGGGAGATGGGAGCTCAAGCACAGGCAGCGTGGGAAGCCCAGACCAGCTTCACCTGGTGTGCTCACCTGATGACTGATGGCAGGTGTGTGTCAGCAGCTGAGGACTGGAGGGAGACAAAGGTGCTCTGTCAGATAGTACAAATTAATCTGGAGGATTAAAAAAAAAAGCATTAGGGCTTTCTGAATGCTGCAAAGATTTGTGTGCCACTAGACTTGAGACTCTTTCCACATTTCAGGACTTTACAAAGACATTTATTAGATGTTTGCCAGATGATAACATGTCTAAATTTTACAGTGTTTTTTCTAAAGATTCTCCTGAAAATTCTCCTTTTTCAGTGGTCTGTTGTTGAGAAAAAATGGGACCAAAAAAGTGGGTCACATATATAAATTTATCTCATGCACTGGATTAGCCTACACTGGTAGAAGCCTTTTTCTCAATTGCACTGGACAGCGTTATCTTGGATCTTGAAAACACAGATCTAAAGATTCATTTCAATCCAGTTTCGAGCCATATTTAGTCCTCTGAATTCCAATAGCACTGAAACAAAGGAAACTATTTGATAATTGCTTTTTTTGCTAATGATGTATAATATTTTATGCACTCTCGCTTCCTCAGGACAGGATTGGAGTGCCATGTGTGCATGATGATTGTCACCATTTGTAACAAAGCCTGTGAAGCAGCCTGACGTGAAGGCCCTTTAGGTTTCCTGAGGGGTGGGGCTGCTGAGAATAATGTAACACGTGCAGACCTACACACTCACTTTGGATCAGGCATGGTAGATGTTGTTGGACCTCACGCAGAGCTGAACTGAAAAATAAGTTCTGTCACTATTTTTAAAATTCAACTGGAAAACTCTTTGTATCAAACTGGAAGGTCTACAAGTTTTGGTTGATTTTTATTCTGTTTAAGCCGAGCTGTTTAAATTCTTTTTTTTTCTTCTTGTCTTTGTTTTTTTTAAATGAAGTTGTTGCTGAATTATCATAAGATTTGTTAGCTTCTTCTTCTGTAACTCATGCTTTGTATTTAATCTGTAACATTAGGAGCAAACTTAACTTCAGCCCTTCTTTAATCTTGATTTGTCTGTATTAACTAGCTTTACTAACCAGTTTCAGTTTAAACCATAGCACCTGGATTACAAGAGGTTTATTTTGTTGTTAGCTGTTTATTGGTGGGCTATGCTCGTAGTGCACTGAAAAGCTTTAAATACAGTGGCTATGACACTCGGGGCTGTTCTGACCTTTCTTTGTGTATTTGCCTTGCAGAAAACATGCATTTAACATGACACACACGACAAATTGATTTCTGCATTTGTTCTGACCTTCGTGTCTGAACCAACTGCGCTTGATTGATGCTGCCTTCATGCCACACTGACTGACGTTATGGATATTCATCAGTTTTATTTTTGGAGCCCTATTTGCACAGTCTGGAGAGCTGATGGGGGTGGAGGGGGGTGATGCTTTTACCCACTTACTGATGCACAGACGTCCTTTGACAGCAGCGTACATACAGATTTTTTCTCCCTCGTGCTCTCCAGCTCTCAATCTGACTCTTGTTCCATCTCCGCCTCTCTGCCTCGCTCATCCCATTTTAGCAATTCAATGCTCTCTGAGCCGTGTATGTATTAGCAAGAGATTCACTTCATTTTAGGGTAACAGAGGCCACAGTGTTGAGAGTGGAGGGTCAGAGAGTGGCCAGCAGAGTTTGTCAGCGCATGGTGCAGTAATCAAACTCTCTTACTCGCTGCCACTAATGATTAATTCTGTATTTATTACTGTGTCAGGTATTTTCTCAATTAACTGATATGAAGTATGGCCTTAACACCCAGAGTCAAAGGGTAATGTCTTCAAAGTATTGGATTTTTTCTGATCAACAGTCTGAAGATGTTAAGATCAAAGACCACAGAAACCTGGAGAAGCTGCAGTCCAGGGGCGGAGCCAGGCAGGGGTCTGGGGTGGCACTGCCCCCAGAACCAATAATGAAGCTTATTGGGGGGTTCTTCGCACATAATCATAGGAGTTAAGAAGTAATCAGACACAGCTGGGTATAATCTTAACAATCAATTAATGTTTATCAACAGTTAAAAAATAATTAAATTAACAACCATTGCATATTTCTTTTAAAATGATTTAAAATGTGACTGTATACGAGTCTTCACAGTGTACATGTCTACATGTGTGAAAACCTATTTCTGCCACTTAAGAAATAATAAATAAATGAACAATTTTTTCATCTATAAGTAAAAATGCTGTGTTATTACCAAAAAATTTGAGTTGATATTTTGAGATAAACCAAAATTTTGTCTTCGGATGGCAGAAAAATGTTGATGGTGGAAAGAAGCAACTCAAAAATTTTATTTTTGACCTAAAGACAACTTTCCATCAATTTGTGTTTCATCCCAGTCTAAGTAAAAAAAAAAAAGTGTATAAAACTGTCTGACTCCACCACTGCTGCGCCTGGAGAATATTCAGCATTACTGCTCAATTAAAAAGAAATTACTAGAACATTAAACTTCAATCAGGCAACTGATCAATGAATCGAATCCTCATTTCAGTCGCGTTGTCACGTCTCATTTACATTTCTGAATCTCTTTCACACATTTCGAATGATCCAGACAATCGACTCTGAGTAATCTGCTGTTTTTCAGATGATTTTCAGTCACAGTCTCTTGCTTATTTTGCCAATAACTGTACACCATTTCTCTTTGCACACACCTTTGTTCTTTATTATCTGGTTTTTTTCAAACAAAGACAAATTTAAGGCACTGCCCTCCAAACAGTTCATTTTAACAGAAAACATAAACAGTACCAAAAAATATATTATATTCTCCATAATAAATATGTGATTATATCATTTATAATAACTCCTATGGCCCAGCCTTAGTGGTCAGTAATTTGTATAAAGATAATATTAGGGTTCTGAAAGGGTCCACGCATAAATATGGACCTGTTAGTTTAAGCACTCCGTTTCCCTTTTTGAGGACTTTCACAACACACTGTAACAATATAGTAACTCATCAAAGGGAACATTATAATGTATTATATCTAATAATATATGATTAAATGGAGTTATCACAGTTATGTGTACAACGTTTGTATAATTAGAGAATATAGTCTGCATGCAGTGCTTTCGCAATAAACCTCAAACACACTCATTCTTATTTTATAACTCTGAAAATTAGAAATATAAAGACTTTATATTCTTATAAAAACTAAAAAAAAGTGTAACATTCGTCTTCTAATAATGCCACAGATTTGCATATTATCTAAGAAAAGCATCAACTTTCTAAAGAAATCGAGCAGCTGCACGTTGCTGGTTTCGAAATGATAAGAGCCGTCGTTTTCACTTCCATCACATTTCCTTGACATCCTGCACTGTGACTGCGCTGAAATCAAACTTAGTGTATTGCCAGGAAGGCAGGGCCGTCGATTACAGTGAGAGGATGGTTGGTGAGTGCAGGGAGTGATCCGACTGGTCACCGCTGCTGCTGCTGCGGCGATGAGCTATCCCACAGGGCTGTGGGGCCTGAGACTGCTGGACACTTCCCTGGTGTGATGTAACGTGGGATGTGCTGGAGGCACTGGTGTCTAAAGAGGCAGAGGGGTAGGTGAAAACTGTGCCAGCTGTGAAGGACATGATAGAGGGCGTGGAGAGAACTGGGGTGTGGAGTGACTCTGATTCAGTAGCAACAGCAGAGGCGGTTGATGTTACAGGCTTTGTGGGGATAGTTATCCTTGGTCTGGGCTTCTCCAGCTTTATGGGTGGTTTGATTGAGGGTCCAGGACTGCAGGAGTCCGCTGGCTCTAGTTTGATGGCTGCCAAAGAGGAAATGGATGGACCTGAGTCAGAATCCGAATCAGAGTCCTCTATTTTGCAAATGGGTCGGTGAGCTTCCAAGACCAGTTCAAGCTTCTCTTTCTCCTTTTGTAGTTCAGCTATTTCCTTCTGCAAGCGGGACTTTTCATCCTCCAGCATGTCTGTCTCCTACAGCAGGAGAAAGACAGAGTTTGATTCATTCATGCCTGACTGAGACCAACACCTTACATATTAACATATTACATATTACATATACTATTATATTAAAGATCACTCACAGTTTGCAGGGAATCTGTCAGCTCCCGTCTCCGATTGCGACACTTTGCTGCTGCCAGTTTATTCCTCTCCCTTCTTACTCTGCGCCTTTCGACTTCTTCCCGAGATAACTGAAGAGGAGAAGAAAAATTACTACAAAACATGAAGGCGGCCTAAACTCCTGAACTGGATTAATCCGGCTTGTTTTAGGCAAACAGCTAATTTCAAAACATCACATGCACAGTGAAATTCCACCACAGGCAGCATGACACAGGTGAAATACTCCCACCATGTGTGCACACTGACTCATCACAGCCATGGCAGCTGCAGGGTTGAAAAGCGTCTGGGCTTTTGTGCCTTTGTAACACCCGAATTCTGACTTCATCCAACATTCTACTGAATAATTGCAGTTAATCCAACATTTCCCGCCCTTTCGGGGTGATGAGTCACGCTCAGACCCCTAAAGTGACTCAGGTGTGAGTCACAGAACATGACTTGCCCCTATGAGTCACATGACAGTCCACTTCCTGTTCAATGAATTTACAACTTTATGACGAGGATGTGTGCCAAAGCGTACCTGGGGAAACGTACAGAATTATACTGTGTGTTGGAAGTCAAATGTAAAGTTACTTTGAATGGAGTGATGTTTCTATAGTAAGAAAAAACTGATAATCACCTGTTAATTTTACTGTCAACAAAAACTCAGTAAAAAAACAAAGGAGAATACAACAGTGTGTGTTTAACTCCAGTGCTGAGAAAAAGATTTAAAAAACATATCTTTAGATTTTCTTCCTATTTCTCCATACATCTAGAGGAAGTGGCACTATTGTGTCACAGAGAATTACAGGACATTACGCACTGATTACACAAAAGTGATTGAGCCACACTCCACACCTCAGCATCCACACCACATTCCCTCGGGGGAGAATGCAACTTCCAAGAGGGCTCATTCACTTGTTTCTTAGTGGAAAAACAAAAAACCCACAATCATTTGTGAGCTATGTGCTTACATGTTCATCATTCCTGCGCCTTGTTGAAGATGGGCTGTTTGCAGAAGTTCTTATGACCCCTGTCCTGAGAAGGTGAGACTGGGAAGGTGGTGGAACCATTGGCCTCGCCCCTGGGTGGACTGGGTAAGGAGGTACTGGTGATCGCGAAGGGCCTGGTGGATGCATGAGAGAGGGCTGGACCAGCCACTGGAGGTCCTGGTTGCTTGTGATGGCATTGAGGCTGGGGATAATCTGACTGGCCCCTGCCATTGTAAACTTCTAGGGAAAAAAGAAAAATAAACAGTTTGAAAGAAGAAGATTTTATATAATGAAATATTCACGATAAGTAACAAGTGCAGGATTAAAAGTGTAAACTAATATTATTGCGTAACTATTATATAACCATTATTATAAATATTATTATTTTTTATCTATTACTTGTACAACTAAACTAAATTACAGTGTGATGATTTAACAGCTTTAAATTTGTATTCCTTAATGTTAGCTAGAACATTTTTAGTTATTTCTCAAAACTTTAACCGTATTGTTCTTATTTGACCCCTAACCTTTTACCCAGTTCAGTCAGTGACAGCACACCTACCTGCTCCTGATGTGTGGCTGAAGTGCTGGTGTTTCCAAGGGAAGCAGGGTTTGTCCCAGAGGTGCCTGTGTACGGTGGGTTGCCTCTTTCTTGACTCCCAAAGTTTCGATACATCCTCTCTTTCTCAGTGAAAAGAAAACTGAATCCAGCTGTGGCTATATAGTCTTCCGTTCTCACGAAACTAAGTGGTTGAGTCTTGTGTTTTAATTCAAATAGGGGGCAAGCCCACCGGTAGAGTCCAAAGAAGTCTTCAAGGGGGAGCGAGGAAAGAAATATCTCCTTGTTTTTTCCCCAGTCGTCCAAAAACCTTCGAAAACAACTTTCAGCGCTCACGGTAGTCCTCAGTCGTACATCCAGGATCGGAAGTCTGGGAATGATCGTGAGGTTGTAAACTCTTTAAGCAGCAGTATATGCACACCACGCCCCTCTGTACTTACGGGAAATAGTGTTGTCTGGAACCTCTCACGAAATTCTCCACGTGTCGTGACGTCATTTACCATATTTGGTGAGAGTTTCCTCCAGAGACTAGTACAGGGATTCCTCTCAAAGACAGCCCACACCTCGTGCTCTGAAACTGGCGCTGTAGTGATTTCTCTTATCTGGAGGAGGCTTTAAGCACTGGGTACACTTTATAACTGAAAGCCAAAGCACGGAGACTCTTTGTTTATACTGCAGTGAAATTTGTACATGTTATCAGTACAAGGGTAACCAGTTAAGGGTTGAAGTTTGAAAAAAACACACACACACGCAAACAGATTGCTCAGTGAGAAACCCTGAGCAATCTGTTTTTTCACACTTAAAAAAACACTGATCTATTTTTATTGATGTGCACCTCTATTTCCAGGGATTATGGAAAGTTTAAGACATTTCTGTTTAGAAACAAACATGAAACAGTGACTAAAAGTATCAGTGTGACATAACTCCCCGCCTTATCTCCATTAGAGATAGGCTAAGGAGCAGGTGGTTCTTGTATACCTCTTGGTAATTTTCTTGGGCTAGGAAATCATGTCTTGTTCCATGTTCCCATGGGCTTGGGAACACCTCACTGTTCCCCCAGAAGAGCTAGAGGTGGCTGTGGAGAGGTCTAGGCATCTCTGCTTAGACTGCTGACCCAGTGACATGGACAACCAGGAGAACACTAATGGATAGGTGGATTAAATCAGTCCAGCCTGCTGCTACTGATACTGGTGTAATGATGTGGGTGATATTTTCTAACTGAACATCATATAAACACCACAGTATAGTAGTGAGTGTTGTTGCTGACCAAGTCCATCCCATCCCTGACCAGCGTACTCATCTTCTGATGGCTTCTTCAAGCAGAATAATGCACCTCGTCACAAAGCTCAAATCACCACAAACTATTCTTCTGAACATGAGTTCACTGTATTCAAATGGTTTCCCCAGTCAGCAGATCTGAATCCAATAGAGCACCTTTGGGATGTGGTGGAACAGGAGATTAATAAAACTGTTTTATCATTAAACTCAATGTAAATTAATACTTGCACTTTATTTTTTCTGTAATGATCTCTCAGATTCCTTTTGTTTAAGATAATTTAACTTGATTTTACACTTTTTTGGTTGATGTTTTTTTTTGTTTTTATATGTTATGTACTACTCTATTTCCACTTGTATAAACTGAGTTCTTACACCTCATGGGGATTCAAACAGCACATTTTTCAACTGAAATCCTTCAATATCCTTGAAGATAGATTAGACAAGTTTCTAGAAGTTATTTGAACATAATTTAAGCATATTCAGTAACAGTTTAAGGATGCTACCTAAAAAATAACCCTAACAACAACAAAACAAAAACTCTATGACAGAAACCTTTACACAACAGGGGTAAATAGAATAGAATAGAATAGAATAGAATTCAACTTTATTGTCATTGCACATGCACAGGTACAGGGCAACAAAATGCAGTTTGCATCCATCCAGAAGTGCTTTAGTGATATAGATATATTACAATATATATTAGCAATAATATAGATATGTGAGTATATTACAGAAATGGGTCTATTATGGTATGTTATAATGTACACGGTATGAAGTATGTTGTGAATATTCTATAACTATAAGTATGTACAGGCTGTAGTGAGTACAAGCTATGTACAGGATATGAACAGGATATAAATATGAAAAACTATACAGAATATGAAATAAATAACTTTACAGAATCTGGGATATACAGCTATACAGAAATGGGAACTATGCAAGTTGTAAACAGTTGTAGGATTAAAGATTATCGAATGTACAGAATGATTATTTACACAGAGCTATACAGTAGTGCAGTTAAGATAAGTGAGATATAATTCCTACAGAGGCTATATAAAGTGCTAGTGGTTGTGAGTGGTGGTTCAGTCCATGTTATTATTGTGTTTGACCCTACTGCTGTCATCTTAATAACACACAACTGTAAGCTATAAATTTTCTGATAAGTGAAACACATTTTTATATCTTATATATAAATATATTTGAAATGTGTCATGTATCCTATGGGGTTAGTTGGCGGCACTTTTTTGGCTGCCACTCTCACTTTTCTAACCACATCAGTGTGCATGCATGCTTGTGGATATGAGTCAGTCAAACGGCAAAAAACTGCTTGCTTACTTACTTCACCACACATTTGAACTTCTGTTTTTTTACTTAAAAGGATAATATAGTAGGAAACAGCTTAACAGACTGGCATAGAGGGTCTGGACAGTCTCCTAGATGCCTTAGAGGAGGTGAGTAAGAGGAGGACGTTAGCCAAGTTACCCTCCCCCTGCATCGCATGGCACTGTGGATGCCCTGAGCAGCTCCTTTAGCAGCAGACTGTTACAGCCCCCATTTTATGCACAAATTTGAAAAAAAATAATTCACTTTCAATTAATTTACTTTTTCTTCCTGGCCCTTGTACTGCTGTCACAAATGAACTTCTCCAGTGTGCGATCAAATAAAGTCTATGTCTATCTCTAGCTAGTAAAGATTTTAAAAAGAAATACATGGTGTAGAGCTGGTAAACGTAGCATGTCCCAGCAGCTGCTGACCTTGCAGTCCCTGGGGACAGAGTTCCCGGCTGCTGACTGTTGCATCAGTTTCTCATATTACCAGTGCTTGCTCCAGGATCAGTATTTTTCGAGGTTAATTACAAAGACAGATAGCTGTCTACTTGAAAAGGTGTGTTTTGGGGAGAAAAAAGAAAAAGTATGCGTGTGTTTCTGTGGCCAAGAGAAAAGAGTGAGAGAAAGACACTGAACATTGAAGTTTGGATTCAAATTTCATTTTACCAACAGTCTGTGAACAAAAGCTGAAACAGCCAGACATTTTACAGATTCAATACCTGTTGCTCAATGACACATTTCAATGAGCGTAATGTTTCAGATTTTTGAAACTACACCCTGTAATAATAAAGACAGAAATCACTGTTTATGGTGTCATATGGGACAGTAGGATAAAGGTGAGCATCACATGACTAAAGCTTCAGGAATGCAGTGATGACACACCTGCAGTAACTCTGCTGGGACATGCCACAACTTGTCTGAACTTCTTTTTTCTGGCTGATTACACCTTCATTCATCAGCTGGAAGTTGTTTGTTTTGTTTGTTTGTTTTTTGTTATTTTATCAAGACAAGTCTGGTTTATTTATGAAATAGATAAACATCAGTGTAAAGAATGGAAGTAGTGCTTTAATGTAACATTTTTTATTCTTAGTGTGAGTGAAACCTGTTGGTTTCAGTTTTACTCAACTTTTCCCCTCTAAAAGTTAGGGGCAAGAGGGGAGAGGGGGGAAGTGTAGATTCCATTTCAATTTACTCATCCTGAAAAAAAAAACAATATCCACACCCACCCACCCACACACACATCCCACACACACATCCCACATACGTGCTTCACAAAGTATAACGCTACTGTCATGCAACTTCAATTTATTTGATTTAAAAGATGTTGCATTTTACACCCATTTAATTTATGATCACGCAGTATGAAGCAGATTATCTTACCGTAATCGTGCCATGCGTGTGCCAGGACAGTATTGACAGTGCCAGCCACTGTCTCAGGTCTCAAATAAAGATGTGAGTGGATATAAATATAACACTAATGCAAATTTCTTGCTGTGAAAATAGTTAGGAATATTCTTTTTTTCTGTGTTGTAAGCCTGAAATTTTAAATAGAAAATCAAAAGATTAATATTTAAAGTACAAAGTAAGTGGTAAGAAAGCTGATAAGCGGTATGAAATGGATGGCTATGTAGCAAATATAATTAACTATTAAAAGATTAAGGACTACTGGCAAAAAAAAAAATCTGTTAGTGAAAATAAAAGTATGTTGGTGCAGCTGATCCAAGTGGAAAAATATCTAACTCCTTAACCCGGTTATGCTGCCCTGGAACAGAAGGAGGGCTTTTGTACTTTTGTTTTTATGTCCTTAGGAATGGATTACATGACAGAAGAGTTCCTGTCTTGTAACTGAGATTAGATGAAGACATTTCATTCTGTTCATTTTCCATTTTCTATGACTCAACAGTTTATTAGAAATTCATGATACACTTAAACCTTTTTGCACAAAAAGTAAGACAAACAATTTGGAGTTTATTTGGTTTTTTTTTTAAGCCAATTAGGAGATCAAACCCATTTAGGATCAAATTAGGCTACATGCTGCCCAGGAACTAAGTAGTTTGATGCGCCTAGTTTTGGGTGAAGAGTATCAAACCTCTGGCCTGCCAAGGGATCTAAAGTAGGCCACTTAGTGTTTTTAGAAAATGAGAAAACTGCAGATGAGGAAGGCTTAAAATTTGGGACTTTACATTGTATTTTGTCCTTAAGCAAATGGTTCAAATAATTCATGTTCAAACCTCTCGATGATGAATGATTTGGAGTTATTTTTGAAAAAGAAAAGAGGTTATTAAGTGATAGTTTTAGTGATGCAGCCCACTTAGGATCAAAGTGGGTTGTAAAAAAGGAGCAAGGCTAACAGAAAAAGTAACGCACATATTTTGTTAGCAGCAGCTGTTAGACTAAAAGTTAAAAACAAATAACTTTGAAGAATCTAAAATACAATGAATCACACTTTTCTTAATATCAGCCCAAGTGCAATTTGAAAAACCCCAACAAATGTTTGGCTTGCATTTAATGAGATCATCTTAATAAGTGAGTAACTAATAGCCATGAAGCAATGACTCAGTTTATAGCAGTGATGCTATTGAAACTGCTCCAAAAATTCCCAACAACCAAACAACCACATCTGACACATCAGAAATGAAGTATAACAAATACCTGTATATACATTTTAGTCATAGTAGTCAGTGGCTTCTTCAGTGAATATACCAGGCTTGGTAACATTCTGAATTGAAATAATTGTTTATAACAAATATGTCTTGGAAAGGCGGCTCTGGGGTACATTAAACACATTATATAGGCTAGTGTTTATTTATTTATTTAAAAAATATTTCAGGCTATTTGCATTTAATATCTCCATGAATTGGGATTTGATAGTTTTACCTATTTTGCATATCTCTTACTGAAGCGTAGATGAAACAAATACAACCAACATTTTCTAAACACATAAAAATACCTGGCCTAATAAACCCTGATGA
Source organism: Aulonocara stuartgranti (assembly GCF_965226115.1). Classification (NCBI taxonomy): domain Eukaryota; kingdom Metazoa; phylum Chordata; class Actinopteri; order Cichliformes; family Cichlidae; genus Aulonocara; species Aulonocara stuartgranti. The sequence goes on along the minus strand of NC_138940.1, from coordinate 35,072,825 downwards.
ATTAGGTTAACCCTTTACTTGGTTTATTTATGCTGAATTGTGTTTATTACACTATTTCAACAGATAGCAGGACAAAAGTGAATACATCTTCAAATGAATACAAATGTGTAGGTGGCTGGCAATCCATTAAGTCATTAGTATCACATATTTTGATGGAAAAATTTTATTTGGCTTTCAGAGGAAAAGTGATGAGATTAAATGCAAATAGAAAGTGGGTGATACAGTTTCTCCCTTAGTTACCCAGTCTCTTTCGTTCATCCTGTACCAGCATGTGTAGTTTTGAGTGTGGTTTTCTTTGCATTTCCATTTAATCATGCAAAGGTCTTAAGTCACCCCTTATTTTATCATATTTTGTTAGGAAAGTATAAAATAGGTGCAGCGATTTATTTTCAACACCAAAAACATAGATGGAATTACAGAATAAAAGGCAAAAATAGAGTTTGTACAAATCTAATGAGCTTGAAAGTCAATATTTTGTATGACAACCTATATTCTTCAACGCAGCTTCTTGAAGGAAATTCAAAGCTCTACTTTAGATATCGGTTGACTTTTGTTCTTTTCTCTATCAAGATGATCCCAAACGGCTTCAATAATGCTGAGTTCTGATTTGGATCCAGAACTCCATAGGAAATGCTCGTACCAATTTTCAGTCCAGTTCTTGTATAATTAGGCATATTTCAGCTTTTTCTCTCTGTTTCATTTCCTCCTAACAGCCACCCTTTGACTGAGACCATTTGCTTTGGTGATGACTCAACTGAAAATGTATCTCTCAGGTCCTGTATCAGGTCTTCGCTGGATTTTATTTTCTATTTCTCAAAGACATTACTTTTGGATACTGTTCATCTACTCTAGATATTTATTTATTTATTTATTTTGCTTCTTCTTTTGTCCTCCACTCCAGTTTCCTCAGATTATTTTAAGGACGGCACTGCACACCATGCAGAGATATGACACATTTTCAGCTAATAGTTTTTTGGGAATCACTTTGCTGGTGCAAAAAATTGTTTTACGCCTGCCAAACTGTGATATATTTGGAATATATTTTCATAGATTTAGTTCAGCGGTTCTGGACTCAAGATCAGAGTTGGGCAGTAACACGTAATCCAATTACTTTTTTCACGTAACGAGTAATGTAAGGGATTACTATTGCAAAAAAAGTCATTAGATTACTGTTACTTTCCCGTAAGCACGCTGCGTTACTGCCTTACTAAACCGTCGCGATGAGAGGGCCTCGTGACAATGACGTAAGCGCGTGCAACGTCAGTGGTAGCAACAGACGTGTGTAGATAAACAATAGATGATATGGAGTGCGGGAGAGAGTACGACCATGCAGCGGTTAAAGTGTGGACATACTTACATTACTTTGAGTTTGATTCCATAAAAAGTTAAAGGGGTCAAAATAGATTTAAGAGCGACAGGACTTAGTGCCGCTGCATCTATGATTGTATTTATTTATTTTGCTGTGTTTTGCTTGCATCTATTTGAAAGAGCGAGTGTAAACACAAAACATGCAGAAAATAGGTTTAAATGTTAAAAAAAATTTTCAAGACAAAGACAGTTGCATATAATCTATTTTTTGCTTAATGTGTTCAAAATTAAAAGGTTAAAACTAATAAAACAAAAAGAGGCTTTCCATTTGATTCAATTTTATATGATGGATTATGCATAAAAATAGAATTGGGCTGAAAGGTCTACTGCTTTATTACGTATTCAGCTTGTGTATCATGTTTTTAAAAAGTAACTAAGAAACTAATTACCTTTGAAAATTAGTAATCAGTAACGGGATTACTTTTTGGAGAAGCAATCGGTAATTAGTAACTATTTACTTTTTTCAAGTAACTTGAACAACACTGTGTGTGTGTGTGTGTGTAAGGACGGATGGCTCAAGACTTTTGCACAGTATTGTACTTTTTACTCCACTGCACGTTCCGTTTGCTAGCTATTTTGCATTATTCCGATTTTTAAGTTGTTGCTTCCTGAAAGTAACTCAACATAAGGAAAAGAAACACTCAACTACTCCTATTATGAACTGTGTGCTGTGTTGTGTACTCTGCCTTGTACTTGCACCGTTTCTGCCACGCAGGCACACTGAGGTCCACCAACCGCAGTGGATGGGTGGGATCTACAGTCTCTGATAGCCACGTAGCTAGCTACCAACGTTAGCTGTGTAGGTAAGTGCTCTTATCCTCACAATTTTCTTTAAAAATTGAAACAATATATTTTTCCCCAGACCAGACAGACTATTTGGACATGTTTAACGCTACTGCTAGAGCTTCTTATATCGGCTCCCTTGTTCTGCCTAGTTTGAGCTAAAAAGAGGATGATGTTAACTTAGCTAGTTTGGCTAGGTAGCAGCTGGTTAACATTAAGTGGAAGCAACAGTAAGTATGTGTTAGCAGCGTACCTAGCAGGTGTTAGAGAAACGCTAGTCCCTTGTAACATTTAGGGTGTTAACCCAATGTCAGCATTAACGTTAGCGTAATGCACAGAGATTTAATGCTAAGTAAGCAGAACTGTTGCTAACGTGTCATTGTCTTTATTTCAAGCTAACGTCAGCGAGTGTTACAATGGACTTGCCACATCATGGGTACCGAGAAAGTAAGTGAATCACCATGTATTGTTGTATTTGCAAAATTTTCTCAAATATCCTCACTTCCTGTTTTTTTCTGGTCACACAGGGTTCACCAAACTCAGCTGGTTGCTGTCACGTAATCAAACATGCCAGTTTATTTGGTACACTTACGTGTCTTGATGTAGGTTATAACTGTTATATGATCGCATAGTGCTACATACGATTACCGTATACACTCACCAGCCACTGTTTTTTTAGGTCTGCTTTGCTAGTGCAGTTTGCTGGCTGAACTGGCTCAATTCTGCGTGGCACAGATTAAACAAGGTGCTGGAAATGGTCCTCACAGAGTTTTCTCCATGTTGATATGATATCACCACACAGTTAGTGCAGATTTGTTGAGTGCACGTCCAGGACACTCTGTTTGTAAAAAGATGGCTATGGTCAGGAACAATGCTTACTTTAAACAATGTTGAGTTGGCACCAAGGAGCCCAAAGTGTACTCAGAAAATATCATCACCACCAGCATGAACCATTAATACAATATAGGATGGAGCCATGGTTCATTTTATTTACACTATATTCAGATACTACCATGAGAATAGCACATCTTATTGTGCACCTATAGATGGAGGGTTGTTTATCTTGGTAAGTGGTGTTTTGAGTTACTGTTGCCTTCCTTTCAGCATGAAGCCATTCGGCCAGTCATGTCTGACATCAACAAAGCAATTTCACCCAGACAATTGCTGCTAACTGGATATTTACCCTTTTTTCAGACCATTCTTTGTCAACCCTAGACATAAGCAGCTTCTGAAATAGCCAGATGAGCCCAACTGACACAAACAGCCATGACATGGTCAAAGTCACTTAAATCCCCCTTCTTCCTCATTCTTCTGCTAATTTGAACTTTAACAGGTTTTCTTGACCATGTGTACCTGCCTAAATGTTCTTAGTTTCTGCTACTTGATAAACTGATTAAATATTTCAGTTAACGAGCAGTTGAACAGATGTACCTAACAAAATGGCTGGTATAATTGCTTTGACGTAAGAGTATCATGCAAGGCAAATTAAACCCAAAACAGGAAATTGCTGTAGGTGGGATTTTCTATTGAAAAATGATGAGGAACACTGGTGGGACTTGAAGCAATCCTGCTGTATCTCAGGAGATTTGCATCAACAAATCATTATTACTGGAGCTGCAGAAAAAGTAATGAAGGACATTTATGTTTATTAGTGTACGTCAAATGTCGGGTAAAGCAAAAAGGATCAATTTGTTGTGTGGGCATAACCACACAAAACCAACTCAAGACATTGAAAATTACTGAAAGACTTACCTGTCTCTACCTGTCAGGCTTCAGGCATGTCAATGGGCCTCAGCCTAAGTGCGTCATTTGTTGTGGGAAGTTAATTACTACTTAGAAAAACACTTCCTTCTGAAAAAGAGCAGAGGATCTTAACAATATACAGAAAGGACATTTTTTGGATTGTGTGAAAATGTCTAATGAGGTTGTGGATCTAGGTTGGATACTAGTGGAGTTTAACACAAAGCAAAAAATAAAAAAAACAACTAAAGGTGTCATGCCCAGAAGTGCTTTTGGCTTGTTCTTTAATGTTGCTTAGGGAAAAGATGTTCCCAATTCCTCTTGTGTACTTTACTACTAACTAGGTGTAAATATTGGAGGACTTTGAGGGTCACTGGGAAATTAATATTAATATTTTAAACAGGCACTTGTATTTTTTTTTTATAGATTTTCGCTTATTAAGCTCCTTGTTATATTTAGATACTCTTTTACTGTATTTCATTTCCATTCTTTCTATTAAATTTGACTCTAATTTTTATCTTATTGGGCTGTTTTTTGCCACTTTTTATTTTATTAAGCCCTTCTTATTTTAAGCTATTTTCTTATAGGTTGTGTTTTAATGTTTTGGCTGTTGTAAAACAATCCTCTTTTTTTAAATGAGGAAAGGATATCTTTTCTTATTATTTAATCACGTGTTATCTTGCCCTCCACTAAAATGCCTCTCTTGCTTTGAGAAGTACTAAATTGTGATCTCATTAACATATTATAGTGGATTTCACTGTCAGTGGTTAATAAGTGGCATGCCTGAATGTTTCAGTCAGTTAAATATTAATGTTGTCATACTCTCCGTTTACCCTCCTGTGTCCATTTTTCCACAGCTAAGCCGAGAGCTCGTGCAGCCCCCACCGCAGGTGACTCCGTCCTGTTTGAAGACACTAGCTCAGCAGCTCCTGCAATGAACAGTCAGGGGTATTACACTTCTGGGTACAATATGGGAGGACCCTCAAATGACATGCAAGGAGGTGGTGGGATGAACAACCTCTTTGCTGACCCTATGGCCAATGCTGCGATGATGTACGGCTCCTCCTTAGCCAACCAGGGGAAGGATATGGTAAACAAAGAGGTGAGTCTCCTATTTGGGGCCGTTTGAGACTTGATACGTAGCACCAAATGTGACTGAATGGAAGATAGGGTGCTAACCAAGGGACTCGTAATTAAGATCAAGATCTGGACTGGTAAATGGTCCAGCTTTAAAGCTGCCACACATTTTTCTCTGTAGTTTTTATTTTTTTGCTATTTATTAATTTGATCTTCTGTCTTTTGTACCTCTGCTGAGTTATTTGTTTTGCCATATTTTATTTAATTTTATCCAATTACTGTACTTTATTTAAGCTCTTCTGGTATAGGTTGTGTTCAGTGTTTTGGCATCTATAACACAGTAACCTCCCAACGTCTGGGATCTTTTAGGATATTGGTTCTAAGTAGGACTAGAGTATCTTAAATACAGCACTTTTGTTTTCAGCAGGGACAGAACTAATGCACTCTCCTGTGTAGATGGTTATTTTTGTTCTGTTTTGTTTATTTGTTCCCTAAAGTGTCCCTGCTGTTGTTCATAAGTTCATAATGTATTTCCCACCAACCCACACGAGCACAGAGATGAGTTATTTTTGTTGACACAGGGGTAATGTGTCCTGCTTTCCAGCTACTCTCCTGTACTCTGAAACATTCTGGTGTTAGTCATATCCAAAGCCATTTCACGGTTGAAACTGTAATGTGTTGGGGTTGCCATTTTAAATGACATGTTTTCCATCAACTACACTATTTTCTGCTCTGCTTTTTAATATTAAATAAGAGTTGATGATTGTCTTAACAATTTGGGGGGAAAGAGCAATTTAAAAACATGCAGCATATCAATAATGAAGATGTTGTTTTACTGGTTTGGCACCTTTAATGCACAACATGCCAGAATGATGCATAATGCTGAGAAAAGGAACAACCTCTTGTAAAAATGATTATGACTCCACTGTATTTATTAGTTTTGGCAGCCTTTCATGTCTGTTTTTGTTAATATTTGCATTTCCTCTGGCTTTCAGATCAGCAGATTCATGTCTGTGAACAAGCTGAAATACTTCTTTGCTGTCGACACCAGATATGTACTGAAGAAACTTATGATCCTCATGTTCCCTTATACACATCAGGTAAGCTCTGAGCCTTCTCAGAGTCAACATAAGGGAGACTACATGACATTTATCAAACTTAAGACTGCATGATAATTTTCTCTGATATGTTTTGAAACACACATCAGACACTTTATCACTTCTGCAGCTTCATTTTTGAACATTATTATGCTCTGACTACTTGTTTGGGTATAAAGACACACTGAGCTCATTCAGTTCCTGCACAGTGTAACTTACTCAGATTGTAAATGTGACACCACTCCAAACAATATGTGCCTTGATAATATGCAGCCTATGCAGGATGCAGATGTTCCTTAAAAGACCAGGATCACATTGTATTTACAGTTAACTGCTATGTAGTGATTATAAGCTGCTCAAAATCAACAATAGGGACAAAATGGGACACCACTGCTTTGAGTCTCACAAACATCCAACACCCGAGACACAAGAACTGTAGCTCATTTTCAGGTTATTCCATATAGAGTACCCTCTAAAAACATATGTACACAGACTGGCAATTCCATTTGTTTGTGTTCACAGACACACATCTGTTTGTTTTTCACAATGGTCAACATGAATTGAAATTGCTATATTTTGGTAAGAAGCTTGTGTCTTCAATACGTATATCAGCTTTTATGTGTCACCCTGACAACCACAAAAAGTTTTAAAAGATATGGCAACCACTGTATTTGAACCCAGAGCTTTTTATGAACCTAACCAAGTTGTTGTCCATGAACAAACCTAATTGAATCGTTTATAATCCTAAACATAAATCGTCATTTTGAATTAAGAATGTGCTAAAAATAATCCTAAGGAAACATAAAATGCCATCATGTCTATTGCTGGAAATGAACTTTTTGTTTAGAGAGGCAAAATGATGCACTCCATCAGTCCATCCAATGCAAATATGGGCAGGAGTCAGTACATGTGAAACTGGACAGATGAAAAAGGTATTTAAGAGCACAAATGCAAGGGTGGGAAAACACTATTCATGTGCATAAATCAGTAGATTAGAAGTCTTTACTATGATAAAGAATAGAAGTCTCTTGCACAGTTAGAACCTTTTGGGGAGGTGTTTCACTGCAACAACACAAAGGTGTCTCAATTTGGCTGTTATAAACCAAAAGATTTGGCTTTTGAGGTTAAGGCATTCCCATAAAAATTTCCATTCAGGAGTCTTTGAGTGTATTGTCTCTACTTTTTAATGTCTGTGGTTAACAGTGGATTAAAGTTCACTTTGGACATCATCCTGCTGCTGCAAATGCTGAGCTAAAACTGGCCTACTACTGCTCGATTGTCAATTTTAAAAAGCTGCAGTGCTCTGCTTTCCTTGTAATTAAAACAAGCTGACTTGGACCTAAATTTTTTTTCTTCTCTGGGGGTGATTCATGTCGTATTTGTGTTTTGTATTTGTGTTTCTTGGCAGGATTGGGAAGTTCGTTATCATCGCGACACTCCACTGACTCCAAGACAGGATGTGAATGCATCAGACCTTTACATACCAAGTCAGTTTCATGTACACACAAAATCATTCCAGGCATAATGTTTTGGGATGTTTGTGTAACATATTAAGTGTTTGTTTTTTTGTTATTCAAATCTTTTAGCGATGGCTTTTATCACCTACATTTTACTTGCTGGAATGGCTCTTGGCATTCAAAAAAGGTGACTAATCTTTCTTCCACTCATTTGTTTTATGACTCACAGAGAATCGGTGTATGTGAGATAAGCCAAATGTTGACTTTGTGTGCAGGTTCAGTCCAGAGGTCCTCGGCCTGTGTGCCAGCACTGCCCTCGTGTGGGTCATCATCGAGGTCTTGGTGATGTTGCTGAGTTTATATCTGCTGACAGTACACACCGACCTCTCCACCTTTGATCTCATCGCCTACAGTGGATACAAATATGTTGGGTAAATAAATCACAGATGCACATATATTTGCAAAATGATTCTTTATTATTTAGAAATTATTTGCGAAAGCTTCTTCCAGTCATGTATTGTTTTTAAATAAATCATGCTGAATTTACTGAGGGAATGTGTCTGTTTATGTCTTCGTCCAGGATGATCTTCACAGTGTTGTGTGGCTTGCTGTTTGGCAGTGATGGCTATTTTGTGGCGCTTGCCTGGTCCTCCTTTGCGCTCATGTTCTTCATTGTGAGTATTTTCAGTCTGTATTGACGGCATTCTTCAAATCTAAAGTTTATAAGTTTGATGCACTGGAGTATTTACATTTCGTCAGTCTAAATGAGTTGTGTTTAATTGATTTCCTGGCCCAGACTGTAAAGTGAGTCACACTGCTACATCTATTGTCTGATAATCTTTTTTTTTTTTTAAAGAAAAAAAATGCCCTTATTTTATTTCTTGTTCCTTTTTCCTGTGTTATTTAATTGTCTCTTACTTCACCGATACTTAGGCACAAAAGACAGTACAAAGTTCAAATTTTGTGCGCTCCCCTGCCGTTTTCTCTTTTTGCAAAGCCGTGCAGTGGGCTGAATAAAATTCCAGGCGGACTGCCTAACAAGCAGAAGAGCCCCGGTTCAATCCCAGGAGGAGACAAAAATCCCATTGGGTTGCATCAGGAAGGGCATCCGGCATAAAAACTGCCAAATTAAACATGCAGTGCTTACCCGCTATGGTGACCGCTGTGAATAAGAAACCAGCTATGTAGAAGGAGTAGCTTCTTTTTCTCACACTTTTAAAAAGAGAATGATAAATGGTAACGAATCATGCCCCTTTTAAAAAATATTTTCAAAGTTATGTTTTTATCATTTAACTCACTAAAACTACAATTAATGGAAAAAAAGAAACAATACCCAAAAAAGGCAAGAAAAAGCAGATTAGTAACCAACATTTACATTCATGCAGAATGCGTACACATCCATACATTTTTCAGATATTTGTTGTTTTTCCAGTTTATCATGTGATGGGGTGTTTACTTTAGTGGCACACTGATTGTAAAGCTCTGGGTCTGTATTGATATTTGAATTAATAATAGCTGGTGCCAGTTTAGCCTTATTGAGTTGAGCAGGTGACTGCATGCTGCAAGGCTCAATACAGCAGGCCGCCTTCAAGTCTAATCCGGGACCTTTTGCTGCATGTCATTCCCTACTCATGTCAAAAGTTGAATGAGTAATAGTAGTAGCAAAGACTTAAAGTATGGGAACAGCTGATGCAGAGAATTAGTCAGCAGAAACTCATTAAAGATACTATCAGTTTGCATAAAGGTTAAAGCTGCTATCACACATTGGTAAGTATTGTCTTTGACGTGCTGTTAGACACAGACTGAATCTGCTTTCAATCTATGTACTTCTAAAGATTTTCCTTCTTCCACAGGTTCGCTCTCTGAAAATGAAGATCCTCCCCTCGCTGTCCTCGGACTCTATGGGAATGGGATCGAATGCCAAACCTCAGCTCCGTCTTTATATCACTGTTGCATCTGCGCTCTTTCAACCAATCATTATTTACTGGTTAACCTCTCACTTGGTCAGGTGACTGTGAGGTGTTCAATAGCCTATAGTCCAGGAGTAGTGGACCCCAAAAAAAATGTGGTTGTGAGTGTTTGTATACCTGCCTTTATACGCTCTTTTGTCATTAAACTCAAAGCATACATAGATGGTGTTGAGTGCAGCGTGCACTGAGCTTGTTGTTGATTTAACAAGAAAGTGTGAAACGGAAATTGTCTCATCCACCGTAACTGTACAGAACTCTGACAGATGCTTATTTTTTGCCACCTAACCTTGAACAAAAGGGCTTTCACTGAGAGATTTGCTTGATCAGAACCGATATGGTTCAGATCTACTTTTGTATGAAGGCTCGCAACATGCTTTTCAGTATTGACGTTGCACACATGATTCCAGTAACATATTTTGTTTCAACGGTAATGCTGCTGCATTATCTCCCTTTCTTCTGAATCCTCTATTTTATTTATCTACATTTGACAAAGCACGACAATGTTTGGATTTTTCTAGAAAAAATAAATATATTTAGCTTTGTGTACTGAATTCAGACTGCTTCTTTTTGCTTTTTGCTTCAGGTCATAACAGTATAAATGGCAATGTAAGGTGTAATAGCCTACATTTAGAATTCATTCATTTTACTAGAGGTTAAATTAACCTTCATTAACTCAATTATGCACTTGACTATAATGGTGTTACTTGAATTGTACTCAAGTATTTTGTATCAGCTGCGGTGGCGTCCACTCAGTAAAGAAGTGAGCAGCTGAAGGAAATTGCCTTCTCTTTCCATTTAGTGCTAATTGAACCGTACAGCAGTTAGTTTTACCTTAAACCGGGTGTTTGGTTGACATTTGCAGATTCAAAACATCCAAACCTGCATTTGGAAAATTGCTGCTAAGACATTAATGCATAAATGAATAATTACACAAGATTTAGCATGTTATATAACAGTAAACCTAACTAATGTTGTTTGAACCACAAATTCCTGAGATATCTTCAGTATGTTAAAATTCCAGAGCACTGTTATTCTGCCCGTGCAGAACATGGAGACAAGTAGTGTAATATAATGTAATTGTTGGCATTAGATTCAGATTTATTTGTCCTTTTGGAAATTCCATTTGTGCCTTTTATCAAATGTAATCACAACAGTAGAGACCTCACAGTTACCAACAATAAAGACATAAATGGCAAGAAAGTTCTGCTGTAACATCACCAAAAAGCAAACGACGATGTGTAAGTGACACCCATATCACACTACATCATATACTCTCACCTGGATTTGTTTTACAGTTATACTACAAGTCCCCTGGCCACAAGATGTTGGCAGAGGTTGGACCGTGTACTTCCATGCTAATGGTAGTAAAGTGAATCCACCATGAACAGGCTGTGATGGATCTCTGAGGATGTCTCATCTGTTTTTCAGTACTCATGACTCCCAAAGTTGCTAACATCCAATCTTACAGCCCGTGTTTACAATCTTATTGAGTTTGTAATTATTAACTATGAAAAATGAAAAATACCAGTCAATAAAACATAAAGCTAGAATGATTTCTACAAATGAATAATAAAAAAGAACCAGTGTACCCCGCCTCTCACCCTAAGACAGCTGGGATGGGCTCCAGCGCCCCCTGGGACCCTGATAAGCGGAAGCGAATGGATGGATGGATTTCCTGTTTAATGTGTTATATATTGGTGTAGTATGGTAGGCTATAAGGGATGGTTTTGTCAGTAAGAGACCTGTAAAACAACCACTTTTCAGACTCTTGGCTCCTGATGTTCAGACTCTTATTATATGACTCATCTGTAGCCGCAAAATACAGTCAGGAGTTTAAAATGTATGTCCTTCTGCTCTGTAATTTTCACGTGTTTCAAAGCCATCCTGTGGGCCGGACTGAACACTTTGGCGAGCCGTTTCTAGCCCCAGGACCGTATGTTTAATATCCCTTGTCTGCCGCCTGTGGCTGGTGTCAGACCAAATGTTGTGGGAACGCGCCCGGATACGCGCACCCTGCACAGCGTCCTTATGGTGTCCATGGAAACCACGGACCGCCACAGAGAGCGGAGTGAAAGGTGTCCGAATGAAAGTCTACTTCTGAACATCAGGATTTCACCTTTAACTTTTTTTTTAACGACATCGACATTTAAGAGGAGGCAATTCCCACCATAGTCCCTGCTTTGGTGATTTGGTGAGTAACCAGTTTATATTATACGTTTGAAAGACTAGCTAACAGCGCCGAGCGGGTCACCTGTGAGGGGGGAAAGGCGGCTTTCTACAATAGCTAAATGAAACTTTATATTGTTCCGCCATTTCCCCACTGAACTGCTTTGTAGAACCATGTGGCTTCACACAGAAACCTCCGGAGCCTTATAAGAGTAGATTAGACATGCTATACGTGTATTATTGGCCTTCGTTTTGTTTTGTTTTTTTAAATGTTTAATAATCCTGGTCATGGTCAGTAGATTACGATGAGCAGTAACTTTCTCTGGGACCTGCACTTGTTCTCTGACTTCGTTTGCCTTTATTAAACTGGAGCAGTAGGAGTGGACTTTGGACGTTTAGTGGATGCTCATCAGAGGGGAACGGGTGGCAAACATTTACCTGCTATGGAGCTCTTATTTTCCAGCATTTTCAATATTTTTGTTTGTGTGTGTGGTGATCTAGTATGTTTGGCTTTTATTTTCATCTATGAAGAGGTAGCAGTTAAAGTCAGGTATATTATACCTGAAAAGAATAAACAACAACTCATAAATACAGGTACAGTCCTTGCTGTTCCTGCCTGTCCTGGAAGCAATTTGTATCTTGATGACTTCATCTCTCCTCTCTCTGATTCATTTCAACCTCATCTTTCAGCTGCATGACCCTGGAAGCTTCACCCTGAGAGTGAGATGGAAAACAGCTCTCATACACTGCCACTCTCGTGCCCCTCTCCCGCCACTATCAGAGGGCCTCTGCCGTTGTCCTCCTCACCCCAGCATACCTCCTCAAATGGTCGCATTTCACTGCCACTTTCGCCTATCTCTTTCCCGCCATCCCCAGCTTCATTTTCCCCAGCAACAGCAGAGTCTGTTCACTCCTGCTCCCCTCTTTCACACTTTACAGTGTCTCATTGCCTCGAAGGACAAAGCCTAGCTGACCAAGATGACCTCACCTGTCTCAACTGGCTTCATCAAAGAGGGGATCTGCTGCCACTGCAGCCCCTCACCAAAATGACACTGCTGCCTCAGCAGGAGCCCTCCGTGGCTTCCCAGCTTCTTCCCGCTGCTTCGTCCAAGCCGCCGTACTCCTTTAGCAGTCTGATTTTCATGGCAATAGAAGATTCGCCACAAAAGAGGCTTCCAGTGAAGGACATCTACGAATGGATTGTGAACAATTTCCCCTACTACAGGACGGCAACGGGTGGCTGGAGGAACTCTGTCAGACACAATCTGTCTCTGAGCAAGAGCTTCAGACGCATTCAGAGGGACAAGAGCCAGGTGAGTGCTTAAATAACAGAGCAGCACCAAACTCATTGATCTAAGTGAACTCTTCATTGAATCCAGATGGTCTGAATTCAAAACATTGGTTACAACTCCCAAAAATGACTCGTGCAGGGTTTTTGAAGACTAACATCTGTTACATGGATTTGTTTCTTTGTTGCAGTCAGTGGGGAAGGGATCACTGTGGTGTGTGTGTCCAGAGTACCGGCCAGCGCTCCTAGAAGTGCTCAGGAAGACCCACAGTTATCACAGCAATAACAGCAACCTGTTACACAAGCCTGCACTGTGAGTATCTGCAATATGGATTTGTAAAAATTAGCTTTAGTGCCCCATACTGAGGAACGGCCAGAAAATCCAAAGTGTTCAACAAGAAATGAGTCACATTTCTTTTCTTTATATTTTACTCTGAAAATGGGGAAATACAGACAGAGATATATTGAAATATGTGCAGACATACATGGAAATATGGGTACTTTTTAAGGCTTGAATGATTCATAGGTCAACGTAAAAATTCTTCTGAAAATGGTCAGGTACAAAACCTGGAGTGTGAGTGACTGAAAAGGCAGCCAGTGTCCAAAGAAAAACTTTGAAAGACGTTCAGAGAGCTGCGAGAACTATTGGACAAGACTAATTTTAAAAATTAAAGTAAATTCGGCTACATGGAAGCAAAATAACAATTTGAGGGTGGCTCAATATTTTTGCATGATACGGTAGTTGATGTGTAAAGGATCTTTAATTTTAAAAAGAAAAATATGCAAACATTTACAGGCATCGACCTCTCTTAAGGATTTGCTGCCTTTCTAATGAGTTTTTAACACGGTGCTGGTGAAACATTAAGGGGCTTCCACACAGGAAGTGACTCGCAGCAATGTGGTTTTCAGAGAAGTCATGACATTCAGTGACTTCGAGTGACAATGGTCCCAGGTTAAACCTTTCTCAACTCCTCTGGTCTCCATGTCATTGCTGATGCAGTCTTTTTGCACCTGTAAATGAATCATTGCACTGGAGTCTCCTCTGACTGGAACTGAAGGTGATGCAAAACGCTGACTTTATTAAACTAAATATTTGGGTATTCCTTCACTATCTTTTGCCTTTTTTAAAAAAATTGGCAAACATATTAACTGATATATTGCAGAAGTAAGATGAAATATCATCTACAGCTGTCGTCGTACATGCTATTTTTCTTTTAACACAGTATATTTCTCTCCTTAACCACCACATCAGTAAAATCTAATATGCGTCTAGTGGAGGAGTGTTTCTAAATAATTTTACATTTTAATGGCTCTCTTGCTGTGATGTGTGTTGTGCGCAGGTTGGAGGGAGAAAGCTACAAGATGCCTGCTGCGTGTGATTCGATGGAAATATCAGGTCAGGACCTACATACTGGACCCGGTATGAAATTGTTTCAGTCGTTTTATCTGCAGAGTAACAGCCCTGTGTGACACTTTTATCACCTGCAGCTTGTCTGTAGCTTTGCAGCTTTCCCAGCATGCATCATTGTTCCTGTGTTTGTGTTCTGTTCTCATGGAAACTGCCTTCCATTACCTTGGCAACCCAGCAATAGCCTGGCTTTTTATGAGTGCCCCCACCCCACCCCTCCGTTTTATTTCCGAGCCTCTTTGCCATACGGGCCCACGTCCTCGCTAAAGAATCCCGCAAGTGGTTGTTCGGCCAAGCTGCAGGACGATGGGTTATTAATGTTAACGTTGTCTTTCTCATGCAGATCCTCTTTCTCACTCCCTCCTCCTGTCTACCGCCGACAGTCCGATTTTAGCCGAAAACCCGCTGTGCCTTCTGACCCCGGATCACGAGGAGCTCGTCACCATGGAGTCTGTGGAATACCAGCAGGAGGAGGTGTGCGAAGACATGGAGAAGGACCCCCTGTCTGACAGCGGCTACATCGAGCTGCACTATTACGAGTCTCAGCAGTACCAGTACCTTGTGCTGCCGGACGACACTGAGCTCGACCTGGAGACTGTGGAGATCCTGCAGCTTGATGCCGAGGCCCAGGAGGCCGCCGGGTCACTCCTGGACCTCGCAGGCGGTGGATATTAGTTCAGATCCTCAAAGAAACCGTCCTGGGATGACAACACTGCCCTATAGCCTGTTTACTGCCCTGTAGTGATATTACAGTATAGATCGAATTAACTGATGGAGTATCGTTCCACATAATTTCAGGCTTCCAGTACACAAGCTGAATATATCACCATAGCATCCCATCCAGCCTGAACAGAGCCTTCAGGGTGTAGAACTGAGACAAAAGTATTAAAAATGAAGTGATTCCACAGTGATTTTTTAACATGTTAACATCGTTCTCAGGGGTGGAAGGAGTGCTTCGAGCTCAATACAGAGTGCTGCTTCTCGACTGAGAGGTTTCCCAAGTTCAGGTGTGACTAACACGCTGTTGAAATCTTCACGTTTAATGTACAGCAAACAGCACATTGACTCACTTCCACATCGTTACCAGTAAAATATGAGTATGTGTTACCCTCTTTCAGTTGTTCTAAGCAGTGACCATCTTTTCTTTCTAAGAAAGTTTCTGTAGGACATTCAAAGTAAACTGTAGTTGACAGTCTTTGTTGTTTTCAGCAACACTGTTGCTTTGATAGTTGAAGACAATAGATAAAAATAATTTATAATGTAGCTGTGATTTTAGATTGTACTTAAGAAGTACAGGGAAGCACTTCTATTCAATTCAGTTCAATTTAATTCAATTTTATTTATATAGCCCCAAATCACAACAAAAGTCGCCTCAAGGCGCTTCATAGATACATTACCTTGGCAACCCGGCAATAGCCTGGCTTTTTATGAGTGCCCCCACCTCACCCCTCCGTTATAATAAGTACTTCGAATTTTATTTCTAATGGTTTTTAATGTCCATTATTTTCAAGATTATCTTTGCTTGAGTTTATTTTATTTGCACAATGTCTTCAATCAGGAAAGGTTTGATTGACTCACTGCCATTTTAACCACTTTACATGTCGGTTACACTGAAATTCTCTTCATAAATTGTATGTATTTACAACATCTTTGGGTTTTATAATCTAATAAATAAAATATGTGATGCCCTTCTTCTGAGCTGTGCATTGGTTGTTATAGTTTTGTTTTTATTTTTATTTTTAATGTTTGTTTTCCGCTTCAGTGAGTTTGCTTGGTTTGGTTTAGTTTGACTTGGTTAAAATAAGTCTTTAGTATTAATGATAATGTCAAAGTTATGATTCAAGAAATTCAGAATAGATTTGTACAGGACAAATAAAACATTTTGTGCAGCCAGTGTATTCACAGTTTTAATATGTGCACCAGTGCCTCTGTGTACCGCACTGGACCCCTACATGTGAGTGGTGGGCATGTAGCTCTGTGGGCTAACGCCTAAACATGAGGCACTTGCCCCAAAACAGCTTAAGAGCTATTCTACAATTATGGGACATTTTCTTTTCCAGCCATGAATTTGAAAATAGTCCATGCACAAAATACTAAACATACATTTGTTGTGTGCACCTGAGACAAAATGCAGACCCAGTTGTTGAAAAAGTGGTTCCAAAATATTATTTCAGCACCTCAAAAAAGGACATTTATCTTTTGTCCCAACTTCTTGATAACCAAATTACTTTTCGTATATAATTGTTTCAATATTTTGTTTACACTTATAATTATTTTGCTGATTTCTTTAAGATCAACATATTTTAAAGATCAGTAATTATGAACTGCAAGTTATGTCCCACAACATATGTGCCACCCTGTGACCGGAACTTATGTAGCCTGGAAGGGGAAGAGATAAAACAGTGAGCCGGCATGGCAAAGAGGAAGTGGCATGAACATCATGGGTAGACCAAAGGTCACTTCTCTTTGACATTTTTGCATTTTTCTTGACTTTTCTGATTAGATTGAATGTGTCACTGTAACTAATGCAACCATGTTACCCAATTTACCAGAAGAGGACAGATTGAAAGGTTCCTTTATTTTTAAAAACTACGTTTATCCTTGACTTTCAGTCCATTACATGCCATCTGTTTTTTTTTCTGAGAAAACACTAATACTACCACTATTGCCTTTGTAATAGCTTGAATTATTATATAAAAGATTGTATTTGAGCAAAGATTTTAAAATAAATACAGAAATTACTGACGAAAACGTGCGACTCTTGAAAAGTTAGATTTCAAAATTTTCTTAAATTGATATAAATTACGTTTTATCGGAAACTGAATAAGTATTTAGTAATGAAGTATGCTATCATTTATTAAATTGTCTACTTCGGGTATTGGTGAGATGCACCAAGGATCCACGACTGAAACACTTTTGATGCCTGAACTGTACAAATCGAATTTTTTAAAAGTTCAATATTTGTTTTTAACTGAAAATTATAACATAAAGGGTCCAGTAGTCCATATTTTAAAGCCCAAATGGGCTATGGGTTAATAGCTAGAAAAATCCATAAATAGAATAAACAGGAGAATTAAAATAAAAGAGCCCAGTGAATACAAATGTGATTATAAATCAGTAGGCAGCTTAGCAAGTAAAAAACAAAGTAACTACAGGTATGAGGAAGGAACGATTCCCTCTGTATGTCGTTGTGGTTGGTTTTTGTTTCTTTTCTAGTTAGTTTGACTGTTTGTTTAAAAATAATAATCTTGTTAGCTCTAAATGTTAATTTTCTGAGTCTATCGGCTTCAGGTTTGCTTTAAAATGCTGCTGGATAAGTTTCGGTGTCTCTGTGTGATGAGCTTTATCTGGTGGCTTTAGAAACAGTGATCGGCTGCACCGTGAGAGGGCGGAAAAACAACGGCTTACTTAACGCAGACACACATATATGACAATGAAAAACAACGCAAACAAAACAAAACAAACCCCTTTGGAAACCTGCTATGTATGTTCGGTTTCCTCTGCGCAAATCCTTAGGCTATCATTTGTATAAACGCAAAACACCCGGCACTGTTTTACATTACCTGTCTGGTAGTTCCGTATTCGTAACTTGAAGGTAAAAACTACATTTCCCAGAGCTGTTGGATATTTGGCTGATTGGGACGTGTAGTTCACAGAGACACTGGAGCGCCGGCAGGGAAACTTGTTTTAAAACTACATTTCCCGTGTGGCGTTTCGCAGGCTGGAGGCAGGAAGTGTGTGGAAGTTTGTTGATGGAAAAAAGTTCTCATGGTTATTTTCATGCCAGTGTAAAAAGTTACGTTTCTCTGGTTTGGCGACTCTCAGAAGACTGTGCTGAAGCTGTTTGGAGACACCAAAGGTAACATTAAATCACTAAACAGGAGCTAAGGAACGCAGAAGCGTTTTTAAAAGCTAGTTTCAGATGTTTTACCACTTTTTTAGCTAACAACGGTAACGTATGTCATCGTTTTGCTGGTGTTTGAAAGCTTGTAGCCACACAAGAATTTAGCTGCATCCGTTAACTTGTATGTTAGCTCAGTGGTTGTGAGCTGTAGTTTGTTATTTAGCTTTTCGGTGAAGTTCACGTCGATGTCAGTACAGTTCGGCTTAGCTGTGCTCTTCGCAGTGTTGTCAGTTTAGCGCTAATATCATGTAGCTTCGTCATAGATCAGTCTCGTAAACTTAGTTTATCTCGTGTTTAGATTGCAAAGTGCAAGCAGATTTTGTCTGAACTGCATATTTTTTTCTGCTTGTTAGCATCGAGGCGTATGAACAAAGTCACTGCTGAGAAATGGTTGGTATGCTGCTCCTCACCGCCACACCTTTGAGGTAGTGAGCTTTAACCGAAAGCAGCCTGCTTTCTGGGCATTATGAACTTGTATCCAGACACCTCCCTGTCTTACTCATCGCGGGAGAAGACATCCACCCCGCAAAATCAGCGACAGTGGAGTGTATTGAAACCATCAGAGTAGCAGGGAAAGCATGCTTCAGGCAAAGCAACGTGACACCCATAAGAGGAGCCCTCCGTCAGCTTCACACAGAGCCTGATATTGTCCCTGATGGAGGGACCAGTGCATGCCTGATTTCTGTCAGCAAGCCCAGGAAGCACAAGTAAAGTCTTAGTGAAGCTGGAGAAGTCTGTTGTCATCATAATTCTAACTAATGATAAATGAAGCTTTCCTAATAGTTTTCTCATGACCAACTTGAACACATTTTTGAATGATTTCTTTTCTGGTGATAGGCAGACATAGGAGATATTTTCTCGTTAGCTTCTCTAGTTTGTTAGCACAAATGTCATAGGATTGTATCAGTATTGCACAAATATGTTGGCTGATTTTGTAACTCGGTATATCAGGTTTTTGTGGGCAAACTCTACAAGACGAGTGCAACAAAGAACTGAAAGGCTTTAATACAGTTGAGGTATTATTTATTTGTAAAGACAATTGAACCACTTTCCTGTCAAAAAGGAGAAGATTTAAAAATAAAACAAAAAACATACAGAGGCCCAGAATTTAAAAATCAGTTTATTACTACCCTCACTGACCCTTTTATTACTGAGTTGGACCTACTTTTTGGTCTCAGAGCTGTCTTAAATCTTCGTGGCATATCAAGGTGCTCAAAACATTCCTCAGAGATTTTGGTCCATGTTGACATGATGGCATCACACGGTTACTGCAGATTTGTTGGCTGCACATCCATAATGCGAATCTCCTGTTTCATCCTAAAGGTGCTCTGTTGGCTTCAATATGGTGTAGAGGCCAAATATGGACTCATTTTCATGTTTAGAAAACTTCTTTGAGATCATTTGAGCATTGTGACATGCTGCATTATCCTGCTGGAGGTGGCCATCAGAAGATGCACTGCACTGTGGTCATAAAGGGATGGACATAGTCAGCAACAACACTCAGGAAGGCTGTGGCATTTAAACAGTGCTCAGCTATGCCAAGAAGATATCCCCCACAACATTACATCACTGCCACTAGCTGGAACTGTTAATGGATCTGTGCTTTATTGGTGTTTATGCCAAATTCTGATCCTTCAATCCAAATTTTGCTGCAGAAATCGAGACTCGTCATCAGCCCCGGCAAGATTCTTGAGCCTCTGTGAATTGTAGCCCCTGTTTCCTATTTATCTGCCGCAACCGGTTGGGGTGATGGCAGGATGACAAGATAAATTTATAGATGCTCCTCTGCATACCTTTGTCGTAACAAATGCCTATTACTAATGTCTTCCTGTCATCTCCAGACAGTCTTGTTTTTCTGCTCCAGCCTCACCAAGCACATTGCTGCTTACTGAATAGTTTCTCTTTTTCCTGAAGATCCTTCATATCATCTTCTGCAAACCCTACAGATGGTTATGTGGGGAAATCCCAGTAGATCAGCAGTTTCTGAAATACCAAGAACAATTTAATGTTCCAAGTAGTATGATTGTTGCTATATAATAATGTTCAGCTAAGATGCACCAATCTATTGCCCAATATGTTGGAGTATATCGTGTCATATTGCATGTGGCAGTGTCACAGGTGAATTTCATCTGTTGCTTCATGAGTTTTTCTCTGATTTACTGTTCGAGAATGGCATAGTATAAACTTGTTTTTTCTTTTTTTCAAGAAAAAAAGAAAAACATTCAATTATAAAAAAATTAATAATTAGTGTTGATTTTATTTTGGTGTTTCTTTGTTTGTGATCTCGCACAGGGACCAGAACATCAAGAATAATGGGGAGCGAACCAGGCCCAGTTCAGATTGTCAATGTCTGTAAGGACGATCACTCTTTCACCTTGGAGATCAATGCTTTGAGTCAGATCCTGCTGAACCCCAAGGTCCGAGACAAACGTGTTGTGGTGGTGTCAGTGGCCGGAGCCTTCAGGAAGGGGAAGAGCTTTGTGCTCGACTTCATGCTTCGATACATGCACAGACAGGTGAGTTGTGCTGTAACCTGATCCTTCAGCGTGTCTCATCACCATATCTCTGTAAGATCAGCTGAAGTTCACTTCAGAGATCAGCTGAAGTGCACTTACAGTATCAGATGCTGGACTCTCACTAAGCTTCAGAGCAGGATGCTAGAGACTGATTTTTGTCCTCAAAGTGTGATAACCTGCAGAATTAGTCCTGGTGTGTGGATTGCATGAGGACTAACTAACATGTGAACTAACTAGTTTACTGACTAGGAGTAAATGAGAATTTTGCCATGACCACTAAGGACTAGAGTCTGTGAATGCCCTCTCTTAACTTTATTACTTTTATTCATTACTTTTACCATAGTGCCACTGTCTGGCCTCACAACATGACTATTATGACATCTTTCAGTCACTGAACACTTTACACTCCACTGGGTACTTATTTGTTATGTAAATTATTCAAAACAATTGGGATCTCCATTCATAATTTAGGTTATGGCTGAGTGAATAGCACCGAAGCTTTACCTGAAGGCCTCGGCTTTGCTGTGATGGGGGTTTAAAAGTGAAGTTTGCATTTCTGTATCAGGACGAGGAGAAATGGATGGGTAACGATGACGAGCCTCTGACCGGGTTTTCTTGGAGAGGAGGGTCAGAACCGGAAACATCAGGCATCCAGCTGTGGAGCGAAGTTTTCCTTGTCCAAAAGAGCGATGGTGAAGAGGTACTTGAACATTTATGTGTGATTATTTGTTTTAAGAGAGTAAACATGTAAGCACTCAGATTTACTAATGGAATTCATATTGAAATATTGAGTTGATGTTCATTCATTGTTTTAGATTTTCAGTGCCACAGTAATTTCTGGTCTCAGCCTTTCCTCTAACCTTTAGTCTGTGCTTATGACTTTATTACTCTAGCTGTATAAGAATAAAGCACATTTTGTAGGTTTGTATTTTATATAACAAAGGTTTATAAGTGCAGTGGACAGATCCCTGCATGCTGCAAATGTCACTGCTACAAAGAGATGAGCTGGTTTCTGTCAGCCTCCAGCAAAGTTTAAAAGCAATCTTCTAAATTTAGACCAAGCGGTTCATCTGCCTACAGGCGTCTTTAGCTGCTTTTTCTGAAAGCAGCTAAGATGGACTTTTTATACCCAATCACAACCTTGATGACCTTGACCTCAAGGTTAGAGGTCAGCCATCTGTAAGCTCTATATGTCTATAATCATTATAGAGTCTATAATCATGTTTTGTTTCTAAATTCCTTGCATTCCTCATTTCTGCATGCATGTTCTGCATATTTCAGTTTCTCTGCCACACCTCAGATCAGTATAAAAGTTGAATGAATGAAAGCAAGGTTGGGCAGTGGTTCAGATGCAGTGACTCATTAATACACATTACTGTTTGGAGTATTGTGCCTCCTTGTATTTAGTGTTTCGCTCACATAGAGTTAACTTTGCCAAGCTGCCTAGGTCCACTAAGGAATGTTAAAGTATATTTGTCAAACCTGTTTTAGAAATTTTTTTTATGTCTAATTTCTCATCCATCGCCATTGTTAGATTTGTATTGTTGATTGTCATTTATGCTTAGAAATATTTACTTATATATGCTTAGAGTTTTGTAATTAGTTGTAGATTGGTAGAGGTTTTGATCCTTGATAGTCTGCAAACTTTGTGTGTATTAGACAGCACTTTGGGAGCATGAGAGGTCATACCGTGTCTTATTGTTTTATGGTAGGATTAACGTAGTTGCGTCTGTTCTAGTCTAAGTGCTCTTTGTTTAGATGAACTGCAGGACTTCCTCACCGTGTTATCTAGGATGAACCATCTAGGGTGAGGGGGAGGCTACCCTCTTCCTGACCAAGGATGTTTGACCCTTTGATCAGCAGTCCACACACACACACACACACACACACACACACACACACACACACACACACACAGGCAAGGTACTCTTTGTGTGTATGTAGACGTCATATGTTAATGAACTTATGCATATTCATGTAACCTCAATAAAAGAACAGTGGTACGGGAGAACGGACGAGAGCAACTGGGGTCAAGCGAAGGAACGGTGCCTGTCCGGTTCTCTCCCGTGCACGAGAAACATGAAGAAGCTTGCCTACTTGTGTCTTGCTTTGCAGTGTAATTATATTGCCTTTAACGTTCCAGCGGATGGGTTCAAGCTACAAACCTATCAGCCATATTTGGTCAGGTTACTGTGAAAGATCCCCTCAATATTATTTGTAAATTATTATTACTGCTAACTAGCTTGTCCAAAACCTTTTCATTCTATGTTTCACTCCTGTCTGGCTCACTGCCCAGGTCCTCAATATCATGCAGAGTCTCTTATCTTGCAGTCAGATGCCCTCTAACGCCACTGTCTTGAACTGCGATGGTAGTTCTGCTCTCTGAACCGCTGCAAGCTGTACCAGCAGCTGGTGGAGAACTGCTTCATATGCCACTGCACTGAGCTTGTTGAGGTTTCAGAGCGAAACTGGAGCCAGTCTAAAATCTGAAATCTGAGCACATGTCATAGCACGTGATTCCTACATTTACCCCATCTTCTCCCTCTCTGCTGCTGCAGGTGGCTGTGGTGTTGATGGACACTCAGGGAGCGTTTGACGACCAGTCCACTGTGAAGGACTGTGCCACCATCTTTGCCCTCAGCACTATGACCAGCTCCATACAGGTGACGATCTGCTCCGAGCATCACTAAATCAGTATTTTCTTGATACTGTTGTAAAGTGTGCCAACATGTTTTTGTCTTGTTTAGCTCTACAATCTCTCACAGAACATCCAGGAGGACGACCTGCAGCAGTTGCAGGTCAGTTTGGATTGGTGTTTGGAAAATCCCACCAAAGATTTTAAGCTCCAAACGATTAAATCTAGTTACTATTTAGACTTAGACTCTCACACATAATACTTTCCTCGTGGTGCTGGCTCTGATATTGTATTCATTCATTCACAGCAGCTACTTTAAGGAATCGACTTTTAAACAGTTTTGTTTGGTGTACTCTGTTATGCTCATGCGTTTTATTTCATACTTGAAGTTTTTCTGCATCTAATGGAAGTAATTTCACTGCCTAACATAAGTCACGTGCCACATTTTTTAATTTCACTGTTAATTTTCCATTATGGGCATCGCCTCCTCCTCTTTCTCCTTGTAGCTGTTCACAGAGTATGGTCGTCTCGCCATGGATGAGATCTTTCAGAAGCCCTTTCAGGTATGAGAAACAACGACATTCAGTGATCTGTGGGGGTTTTTTTGTTCTCTTGTTCTCTAACACGTTCTCTCTCCTCCTGCAGTCTTTGATGTTTCTGATCAGGGACTGGAGCTTTCCCTACGAGTACAGCTACGGGTTCAAAGGCGGGAATCAATTCCTGGATAAACGGTTACAGGTACCAGCCACGTGTTGATGATTTGGCAGAGTATCATGAATGCACTGTGGCTGTGAATTTTTATGTAACTGATCTGAAATGATGAGTTTCAGCAGTGCTTGTTTGTTTGTTTTTTATTTCTTTGTTTGCTTGGTTGGTTGTTTTTTTTTTTTAGGTTAAGGAGGCTCAACACGAGGAGCTGCAAACAGTCAGGGAGCACATTCGTTCATGCTTCACCAGCATATCCTGCTTCCTCTTACCTCACCCTGGTTTAAAAGTTGCCACCAGTCCTGCCTTTAAGGGACAGCTCTGCGGTAAGGTCTTCGGGTTTTTGTGATATTTTTAGTTGGATGGCCTTCAGCAGAGTGCACTCCTGAGTTTAGATTTTTGTTCTTAATTTATTGTTATTTATTGTCAGATGTTGGTCCTGAGTTCAGAGACCAGCTGAAGATTTTGATTCCCAAACTGCTGCATCCAGACCGTCTGGTGGAGAAAGAAATAAATGGAAACAAAGTCACATGCAGCGGCCTGCTCGAGTTTTTCAAGGTGAGATCACAATCAGATATTTACAGGCCCCCTTTTTTTTAGTTCATTGGCTAGAAATGTTAAATATTTCCTTTACTTTACCTGCTCTGAAGTTTTCTTTTTCTCTGAGTATAAAGAAGCTCATTTTGAAGCTGTTCACCTGAGCTAGAGACAGGGTTTAAAAAAGAAACAATGGGGGGAATGGAAAACATGTCTTAGCCCACTTCCTTTAAAATTTGCCAGATGTTTTGAGTCTACTGCCATCCTGTGTCTATTACTGTTTATAGATCACAGTGAAAAGGCACAAAATCCTCATGTTTTTTGTAACTAAATATTAGTCTATGATTTTACGGTTCAAACAGCTCGTCTACTTCTAGAAACTTTCCTTCTGCTTTGCAGTTGTAGAAATAGAAACATGTCTTGCCAGTTAGCAGGAATCTCAACAATGGCTCTGGACAGGTTTCAAGCTACCAAGATCAAGTATGTAAGGAAGTAGTAAGGAAGTCCACCCACCCATCTTATTCCAGTTACCCAGTTCAGGGTTGCGAGGGTGCTGGAGCCTGTCCCCACTGGGGGGAGAAAACCATAATTGTGATTTCAAGAGCCACCAGGATATTTAAAAAAGCTCAAATTAAGTTTTATTAAACTTTTTTCTTGTATGTTACATTTACACCAACACGGTCAGCATCTGTGGCTTATCTCACAGGCACAAAAGAAGGTCTAATCTATTTCAAGTTATGGTTATATTATGCTAAGAAGAAGAAAAAGTGTACCTCCATCTTGCCGGTATCTGTGGAACAGATGTGTGTGTGAGTGGATTATATGGTTCCTGGGTAAGCTCTTACAAAGTAGATGATTGTCTCTCTAGACAGCTGCTGTCATAGATTTCTCTACTCAGGGTTCTCCATATCTGTGTCTGAACAGTCCTTTCTGTTTTGTGTCACCAGGTTTATATCAAGATTTATCAGGGAGAAGACCTACCGCAGCCAAAGACTATGCTCATGGTACGTATACTGTTTACGCCAGTTTGACCAGGCACTTAGTGTTGCTCTTGAGTAGGTCACTCTTTATCATCTTTACCATGTGTGTGTCTGTCTCACCAGGCCACAGCAGAGGCCAATAACTTGGCAGCTGTGGCGTCAGCCAAAGACCAGTATTACAGGAACATGGAGAAGGTGAGTTCATGTTAATCTCTGTGGTGATCCCTGATTATTATCATTCCCATTAGTCACTACTTTAAAGTGCTTGTTGCCTCAGTAATCTACAGAGTAAAGGGGGTTACATATACAGTGGGGCAAAAAAGTATTTAGTCAGCCACCGATTGTGCAAGTTCCCCCACTTAAAATGATGACAGAGGTCAGTAATTTGCACCAGAGGTACACTTCAACTGTGAGAGACAGAATGTGAAAAAAAAATCCATGAATCCACATGGTAGGATTTGTAAAGAATTTATTCGTAAATTAGGGTGGAAAATAAGTATTTGGTCACCTCAAACAAGGAAAATCTCTGGCTCTCACAGACCTGTAACGTCTTCTGTAAGAAGCTTTTCTGTCCCCCACTCGTTACCTGTATGAATGGCACCTGTTTGAACTCATCATCTGTATAAAAGACACCTGTCCACAGCCTCAAACAGTCAGACTCCAAACTCCGCCATGGCCAAGACCAAAGAGCTTTCGAAGGACACCAGGAAAAGTATTGTAGACCTGCACCAGACTGGGAAGAGTGAATCTACAATAGGCAAGCAGCTTGGTGTGAAAAAATCAACTGTGGGAGCAATCATCAGAAAATGGAAGACATACAAGACCACTGATAATCTCCCTCGATCTGGGGCTCCACACAAGATCTCATCCCGTGGGGTCAAAATGATCATGAGAACGGTGAGCAAAGATCCCAGAACCACACGGGGGGACCTGGTGAATGACCTGCAGAGAGCTGGGACCAAAGTAACAAAGGTCACCATCAGTAACACACTACAACGGCAGGGAATCAAATCCCGCAGTGCCAGACGTGTTCCGCTGCTGAAGCCAGTGCATGTCCAGGCCCGTCTGAAGTTTGCCAGAGAGCACATGGATGATACAGCAGAGGATTGGGAGAATGTCATGTGGTCAGATGAAACCAAAGTAGAACGTTTTGGTATAAACTCAACTCGTCGTGTTTGGAGGAAGAAGAATACTGAGTTGCATCCCAAGAACACCATACCTACTGTGAAGCATGGGGGTGGAAACATGCTATGGGGCTGTTTTTCTGCCGAGGGGACAGGACGACTGATCCGTGTTAAGGACAGAATGAATGGGGCCATGTATCGTGAGATTTTGAGCCAAAACCACCTTCCATCAGTGAGAACTTTGAAGATGAAACGAGGCTGGGTCTTCCAACATGACAATGATCCAAAACACAGCGCCCGGGCAACAAAGGAGTGGCTCCGTAAGAAGCATTTGAAAGTCCTGGAGTGGCCTAGCCAGTCTCCAGACCTCAACCCCATAGAAAATCTGTGGCGGGAGTTGAAAGTCCGTGTTGCTCGGCGACAGCCCCAAAACATCACTGCTCTCGAGAAGATCTGCATGGAGGAATGGGCCAAAATACCAGCTACTGTGTGTGCAAACCTGGTAAAGACCTATAGTAGACGTTTGACCTCTGTTATTGCCAACAAAGGTTATGTTACAAAGTATTGAGTTGTATTTTTGTTATTGACCAAATACTTATTTTCCACCCTGATTTACGAATAAATTCTTTACAAATCCTACCATGTGGATTCATGGATTTTTTTTTCACATTCTGTCTCTCACAGTTGAAGTGTACCTCTGGTGCAAATTACTGACCTCTGTCATCATTTTAAGTGGGGGAACTTGCACAATCGGTGGCTGACTAAATACTTTTTTGCCCCACTGTATCATCTGTAATGTTGAATTTGAAACACCCTCCCTCTTTATGATTCTGTGCTTTTACTAAGGTGTGTGGAGGAGACCTGCCTTATGTTTCTCCAGATTCCCTGGAAGAGAAACATCAGTTTTTCTTCCGGGAGGCTCTTCACGTCTTTGCATCCACCAAGAAGATGGGCGGGCAGGAGTTTTGCAACCGTTACCAGGTGAAACTGGAAAAGGAGCTATTGGAAATGTGGGAGTCATACCTGAAGCACAACGAGGTAAAGAGTGGTTTGTTTTACCCTCTTTTATTATCTAAGTATAAAAATCAATTAATGAAGGTAAAACGTGGTCAAACATGATTTAATTTCAGTTTTGTTCCTGATCACTTGCTCTTTCTCTTTGTATTCAAAGTCCAAAAACCTCTTCAGCGCCTTCCGGACTCCTGCTGTGCTCTTTGTCCTGGTGTGCCTCCTCTACGTGCTCTCTGGTTTGCTTCTTTTTATCGGCCTGTCCACCTTCGCCATGTTTTGCGACTGCACTCTTGGTGCGGTCATGGTGGCCATGCTGACGTGGGCCTTTATCCGCTACTCGGGTCGGTACCGAAATGTGGGAGGAGCCATCGACCAGGCTGCCGGCGTCGTTCTGGAGCAGGTGAGAATAAAGGGAGAGAGGCATTTGTGTCTCAAAGCTTTCATTGCTGGATTCTGTTTTAGTGTAATGCACCAGTTACAGCCACTAGAGGGAGTGCTTGTTGTAGAGAGCAACAAAACCACCAGGATTAAAAATAAAAAGTCTGGTTCTCTAAATAAAAACGGCTTATACAACACATTTGAATAGTGTGAATTTCCACTTTAGTGCTAGTTTAGAGGTTTAAGTGTCTGAGCAGATAGCTTTGTCCTATGTTAAGCTTAAATGCTTCAGGGATCTGGGGAAAGTTCACAAACTAGTTAAAGCGGTTGTGCCCGAGGAGTTTTCCTGAGCCTGAATAAAGTGCGTTCAAACCTTTTCAGAGTAAACTTGAAAAACTTTAGCAACGAGGACACTAAGTGGAGCTCCCTCACTAAGCGGATCTTGGAAAGTGTTGGTAACGTGAAGTCTGAAAGTTTGAAATGCCTGTAAAAGTAGAAGTTACTTTCAGCTGTTTGCTTATTAACAAGGGGGTCTGTACGGGTAGCGCTGCATGTTTGATTTGTCAGGTTTTTATGCTGGAGACCCTTCCTGACACAACCCCAAAGGGGATTTTCCTTGCCTGGCTTTTTACCACCGTAAAAATATTCGGCAGTAGAACAAAAAACGGAAGAAAACCATGAATCAACACACAAACATTACCTGATGCTGCTGAAGTGAAGCAGAGCAAAGGTTTGCAGAGGTTTAATTAGAGGCTCAGCTAAGCATTTTGCAATTTCGCATAACTTTAAAAAGTTTAACTTTCTTCAGTATTGAACAGCAGAAATTAGGCTTTCTTGTTGGAAATCATTTAAATTAAAACAAACAAACAAACAGCGACAGTGCTGTAAACAACAGTAGACTGGTGCGTAATAAGCAAGTGAATAATGCAGAAAACAGATTTTTAGATGGGAAACTGTTCCTGAAGAACACTGAGAGAGAGAGAGAGAGCTGTGCAGGAAGTGTGATTTTTATCATGGTGGAAGCAAAAGTAAGAGGGAATTCATGACGATGTTTATGTAAAGCGAAATGTGAAGCTTAGTTTAGGTCTTCTTTTGCTGCTGGTTTTGAGACAACCTGCAGCTTCAGAATCTAGCGCGAAAAAATGGTAAACACAAAGTGCGGACCCGCCAACGCATCAGAATCCGTGAGCAGTCGGCTTTCAGCCTCAGCGGCGTGAGAAAGCCACATCTCACTGATTCTGATGCATCGGTGGGTCCGCGCTTTGTGTTTACGTCTTTGTGCAGAATCCTTGTACCTGCTCTCTTTTACTGTTTAAGTTGTTTGGTGGTTGTTGAGATTTTGTGAGGTTTAACCTGAGATTCTGGTGTTTCTGGCAAAATAAATTTATATTTAAAAGTTGGATTTTAATAAATCGATATCATGTTATTCAAGCGAGAATTGATTTTAATCAGAAAATCGATAAGGAGGTGGTGAAGAAAGGAAAAACATTCAATGCATTTAAAAAATGACAGAATCAGAAACATCAGGCATCATTTTTTGTGCAAAAATTATAAATTCCTTCAAAAAGAATATGGGACCACACAGGTTAATTATGTGGGCTGCTAGAAAGCTGACCGCCTCAAGTTGTTAAACTGTGTTTAAACGACTCTGATTCATTACTTGATAATCACCAAAAAGCTGTGAATTTTTTTTCCTTGCCCTCTAAACTTCTCCTGTGGTCACATTTCTTAACTTAGGGCTGATAAATTAGAAAAAAATTACTATTTCTTATTTTTAACCACGTGAGAAAGCAAAATTGTTTGTAGTTGATACAAACTGCACACAAATGTGACTGACCTATGGAGATAGCTGCATGTGTTTTCTGGTTTCTCCACGAAGACATTAACATCGTTGGCTTTGGTTGTTCACCAGGCAGGAATTGTGAGAGGAGAAGTTTAAACCCTTCCCATTTTCTTGCCTTCATTCACCTGGCTGGTGGCAGCATGAAGTGGATATCCAGCCCACTGGACTCTCGCCTGTGGCTCTTCTGAGGGACTTCGAGCCAATTTTTTTTATAGGTCATCCTAGGTCAGCTACATGGTCTCCTTTCAGAATACCTCACCTGGGGTGCATCCTAGTCAGATACCCGAAATTGCTGCTGCAGTAAATGAAAGTAATCTGTCAGTATGAATAAATAAAAATGTATATTTACAGATTACGTGTGTAACTATATGTACACATGTAATCTGTAAAATTACAAAAGTTCTAGTAGCTCTCTGCCAAGACATGGCAGTGGGGAAGGTCCCTTATCAGTTGGAAAAGCTGCGAAATTTATGAAAATTAATGCTATCCTTTAGTTGTTTCAAAGCCATCAGCGGGCTAGACATGAGACTTTGCCTGCCCAGTTCTGGCCCCCAGGCCTTATGTTGATACCCCTGCTCCAGAGGAAGCTAATTTCCGCTGCTCATATCTGTGATCTCATTCTTTCCGTCCCTACCCTCATGGCCATAGGTGAGTTAGATCTACTAGTCTATGGACAGCGCTGCGTTCACGCCTTTACCACAGCAGACCAGCATGACGTGGACATGAATGTCAGAAAGTCTAACACTGGGGACACCAATGTGGGAGGGGAGTGGACGGGGTGCTACACCCCTGTTTCCTGCACCCTACCCGGTGTAGGGGTGGGATGTTGTTTCAGAGGGTGCATCCGTTCACCCGCACTCTAGAGGGCGGATGCGTGTGTGTGTGCGTGCGTGCGTGTGCGTGCGTGTGTGAATGATTGGCCTGCATGTTTGTTTATATAAGTGTACACGGTTAATTTGTCTGTGTGTTTGGGTGTGGCTGGGCCTGAGCTGCTAGAGTCTATAGAGCTCATCTTGGAGCAGTCCAACACTGAGCTGCTGTGTGGGGCGGACATGTCTGAAGCTGCTGAGCCATCTGACGAGCAGCTGAAGCTGAAGGAGTATATTTGTTATCACATTGTGGTCCAACTGTATAACACATGCCAGTTTTTACCAGTTATTTGCAGACTGTGTTGGAGCTTGATGGCCTACATACAGCAGACTTATCAGGGCTTGTTTTCTGAAAGTGGCTCGACTGTTACTTCTTGTAACTGAGCTGATAAGAGAGGTGAGACTGAACCATGACCATGCAATAAATGTCTGACCCACGAAGCCTCAACAATGAACTACTGAAGGCCAGTTTGATGGTGCTCTTTGTGGATTATTGTAATGCTTTCACAAATATTTTTTGTTGAACAATGGTGATTATTAAGAACAGATAGAAATAAAAATGTATGATGTATGTATCCAACATGAAAAAGGACTGAAACAGAAAATGAAAGTGTTCCAGCCCTCAGAGGCTGTCTGAAGTCCATTCTTGAATCTTGAGTTCACTTTCCTTACAAGTTCCTCGACCGTGCCATCGCTGGCAGAGTTTAAAAACGGTGATGGATACAGCAACCAGAACTGAAGTCAGTGAACACTGCAAGCACTCATATCAGCTCTCTCTCTCCTGTTCTTTCTCCTTTCAGGCCACTGTGATGCTGAACAAGTCGAGAGGGACAAGCATGGTGGAGCACAAGAAAACCCGTTAAAAGACCTCCACACTCTCTTCATAATGCAAAGCAAACGGCGCCCACAGCAAACACACAGTCAGCACCCAAAGCCTTATCATGCCACCCAAACTCAACAACACTGACACGGGGTAGCGAGATGATGCCACTTCACCAGCATCTCTATTATGCACAATATTCTGCCTGTTAACGGTTCTGTTATTCTCTAAGGCAGGGACGTAAACTGTATTTTATGTCTTAAATTGACACTGCCATCACTTTACAAGTTTACAATTGGTCTTAATAGACAAGTCAAAGTTTACCTTAAACCTAAAAACACTTTTATTTTCTACTTCAAGCTTAATGCATCTTCGTTGGCCGTATGTTGCTAAGACAGGGTTTCTGCAGTGTATCTTGAAATAGTTTCCTAAAATGCTAGCTTTAAAGCGTATACATTTATTCAGGTTCCTGTGAGGTTTTCTTTGTTTTCACTCATTGACTTTAAAACATTCCAGCTTGTTTGTAGATTGGCTTCATATTTTAACATGAACTAGCATTTCTTGGGAGGCTTTGAGGGGAGAGTAAACAGTTTTTTGCTCTACACAGCACAGCATGGAGGCTGTATGTAATGGGAGATTCACTTGTTTGTTCTTTTATGGAAATATGCTATACTTTGTTGATCTGAGTACTAAATAATAGACTATATATATATATATACACACACACACACACTCATACACTCCATAAAAAATTCCAAACGAAAGACAGTATTAGAATGCTGATAACTGTTGATTGACCAAATAAACTGCTTTCATTATGTTGTGAGCGCTAATGTAAAATTTTAATCATGTCAAAAATCAGTGAGTTTAAGCGATAATACAGTCCACAGCATAAACAAGATAATTCTGTCTCTTTAAAGACATTTAAACATGCTAGTAATTTAATTGGAGACATACGTGAAACTAATGGCAAGCAAAATGTATGAATAGAACAAAAAAGCAGGAGAAATGAGCAGAAAACTGTAGCACAGCTGTCATCCTGAATTTTTGTACAAGTGTTTCATTTTTCCGAGGGCTGCAACACTTAGACGGATTATTATCATGTAACATATGATATTGTTAGTCATGCTTTCCCCTCAAATGATCTTGTGATGTTTTAAGTGACGGGTAATGGTCTATACTGTCAGCAGAGAAATAACATTGTGACACCCCACCCTATTCAAAAGCCCCACTGGTAAAATAGCTGTAAGTTAAATTAATGTTTAAACTGCTTCACATTAATTTGTTCTATAAAAAGACTGTTTAAATATTTGTTAAGCTGTGTGAGGTAAAACTTGGATTTACCTGGCTCCCAGTTCAGCTCAAAACTACCATTTCATATGACTGACTTTTACTGCGAAAGAAAAATAATCAATATGGGCTTGATTCTTACATTCTTGTTTGCA
The DNA here is from genome assembly GCF_965226115.1 of Aulonocara stuartgranti. NCBI lineage: Eukaryota > Metazoa > Chordata > Actinopteri > Cichliformes > Cichlidae > Aulonocara > Aulonocara stuartgranti. Next base: position 35,039,704 of record NC_138940.1, on the reverse strand, counting down.
TGCAGCAAGTTAAACATTTAATCTTTAGCAAATCAGCAAGTTGTACTGAGAAATAAAAAGCTGGACCACTCAGTGGATTTATTATATTTTAGTTTGTCTTTGTGGGGCCAAGCAGGGGCTGCTCCAGCCAGCTCAGAGTAAATCAGGTAGTGGATTAAAGGACGATGATTATTTGTAGCTATGCCCTACATCTCTAAATATGATAACGTGCATGATAACATGAAGATGGCTCCTGTAACTATGCAGCAGTATGCACTTTAATAACTATTCCAAAAAAAAAAAATCTCCAAAAAGCTGTACAGTGATGCTTTATTCTCACAGTGATACCATATTACTCTTAATGATACAAATCCACATAGTAAAGGGCCAAAAATTTCCAAATTGAATATGATATTGAATATTTGTGATTTTTGACCATCATTTTGCACTTTCCATTTCTGTCTCTTTCCACAAGAGGAGGGAACTGTTTAAATTGTTTTTAAAAAAGCAGTTATTATTGCACTTCCCCTCTTCTTTGGTGCTTTTTGTACACAGCTTGTTCCAAAGGCGAGCAAATGCATGCAAGTAGTCCCAGCTAATGCAGTCATCTCTTGCAGGTGCATGGTGGCTTTAACTTGAGAAGTGCTGTTTTATAAAGAATAAACAGGAGCCTCAAACTGTTGATCCAGCGTTTCTGGTCTGTTCATTTCTCTGCCCTTTCCACCAGCAGGCTTGCCTCTGTGAATAAGCAAATCAGCACAGTTACAAAAATACTACTTATGCAAAGCTCTTACATCGCCATTGCATTTGATGTAACTGCGCAGCCAAAGAATTGATTGCCACAGATTGCTTTTGAATGATATTGGATTAGATTAAATCACATTAAACTCTGTTGTCATCGTGCAGCGAGAGCCTAGCAAAATGCTGTTCATAAAACTACATAGTGCAAGCAGTACTCAAGTGAATGTAGGTCTTCTAAACACGGATTATTGCACAAATGAGCAAAACACTGATAAAGAGAAAGTGTAATAGTACAGGATACATGTGTGTTTACAGTACAAATAATCAAGCAGTTTACATTATGTAATATTCAGTCCAATGAACGAGTAATGCACATAAACAATGAGTCAATACAGTATGTCATGTAGCGTGTAAAGTATATGTACTAGTAATACAAAGTGGGTACTATGTGGTAGGTATGTAGCTACAATATGAACAATAATAAATTGTAGGCTACTGTATGAGTTATTGTAGCTGTCTCCATTAATATGTGTTGCATCTTTGTCCAACAAACTAACTGTATTTTTTATAGTTTCCCCTCTGTACCCCACCACGGTGGATTTTAAATCAATCAATATGGGATTGGATTTTAGACTTTAATTCAAGATATTTATCTGAAGTGTTGCATTAACTGGTTAGAAATTACAATACTTTTTTATACACAGTCCCCCGTTTTCCCAAATTTGAGGATAACAATTAATTGGACAGTTGACTGACAATTATTTTCATGGCCAGGTTAAACCTGGTCCCTCTTATTTCATCACAAATGAAGCAAACATTGTGTGAACCTGATTCAGTGTGTGAAATTTATATTTTACAGCTTTGGCTTTAATTTTAAATATGGGGACCAAGGAGATGTCAGTACAGGTGAAGGAGGCTGGAAAGACCACACAAGAAAATTTAAGTGCATGATGACAGAATTGTTTCCATGCTTCAGAAAAACACCTTCATACCATCAAACCAAGTCAGGAACGCTCTCAAGCAGGTAAGTGTATCATTGTCAAGGTCTAAATTCAAGCCACACCTTCATGAATGGAAATGCAGAGGTTTTGGAACAATGTACCAGGAAACGCATGGGCAGATAAAACCAAGATTAACTTGTACCCGAATTTGTTTATTACAGGACAGTCTAGGCAATGAGGCAACAGTTTGTTTGTTTGTAATTTTACACATTTATTTCTTACAAATTAAGTCCAAAGAGTCCCACTGACAGATTTATTTCATTAATTTGAACTTACTACTAAAAACAGTACTCTAATGTGTAGTTAAAATTCTTTACACTGACAGAAAGGGGAGTTTAGATGGTCTGGCCCACTTGAAATATGGCCCATAATGTAAAAGTTTGACATCCCTGGTCTAGGCCCTTAGAAAGCAGGGATTTTATAGTAAGTTTTACTTGCAGATAAGATAAAAATTCTTAATCCTTTCAAGAGTTTTACTCCCCACATAAAGGGAAAGATATTCCACTAATGGCCACTCATTTCTGTAGCACTTTAACATCACATGAGAATAATTATGTTGTATTTAAAATATATCAAATTCTCCTCCTGGAGCCATTCCCAGCTGGCAGTAAAAGAGATGCCTAAAATTATAGGCAATATAATCATTTTGAATAAGTGAAAGCCTTACTTCTCCTTTTATATGTTCATAGAAAGCATTAACCCACCAGTGAGGGAACTCGGGATGTATACAAGCCATAAGAAAGGACAGCTTTGTTGACATGTTTCATTTTAATGACTTAGATCCACAGCGATAAAGGAAACACTGTCCACCTCTTTGCTGCCCTCTCTTGTAGTCTTTAATGTATATATAGTGTTGTTCTTTTTTTAAACAATGAATGAAAGGCCATGACACCATCTTTGTTTTTATTCCGCGTAATGAATGTAGGTCAGTTTGCAAGCAGCGTGTTTACATAGCATCGCCGTAACTCGACCCATATTCCGCATAAGTCTGCGTGCACGAACTGAAATTTTTGCCTCATTTCACACCCTGTATACATGCACGGACTCTGCTATCCGCCTCACGTGTCATTCTCGTCATTCATTTTCCACGCTGGCTTCGTTCTGCCTGAACATCCGCCCCTCGTCCTTTCCTCTCTCCCTGACTGCGTGCCGACGCCGTCCGTACAAAAACTCCGCTACAGCGAATTTCGGGTTCCTTGTTTCCTTATATGGTGATGAGCGTCGCAGCCTGGCCCCTCCCTGAAACTGTGAGCGAGGCGCGTGCACTAACCGCCGCCGCCGCTCACCGTTCGCTTCCATATTTGGAAGTGAGTTCGACAAAAACCGCAAGGAGGGGAGGGCAGGGGAGAGGAGAGGAGAGAGGATGGATGATGAAGATTTTCCTCCCACTCTGGAAACCCGCTCCGCGTCCGGCTGGGAGATGAATGTCGGTCATTAAACAGTGACAGACTGGTCTCAACTATCAAACACCCCTCACGCGGTTTATGTAATAATTATTACGGCTTTTAAAGGGCAGTTAAAAATGGCAACTGGAATAAACGCTGCAGTCGTGCTAATTTTACTCATCATTAAGTACCACTGAAGGTTAAATAGGTCTCACTTGCCGAGATTTGTAGGTTTTTTCACATTTTAAGAAAAACACATATTCCCATAATGCACTCTGTTATCGGTTTGGTATGTTTGATTTGTTCACGTACACTTGCCGCCACCACCCTAATGAAATATACATATATCAGATGGCAATGGGAAAATTGTGAAACGATACATATTATATATTTAAAAATATTATATATTTAAAAATGAGTTGACAATTAAACCAGGCGCCACTTAGTGCCTGGTTTCATTTTGCGTGGATTAGATTCGAGGCCCTCTCTGTGTTATCGTCATGTTTGTTATTGACCAGTAGGCACAACAGCCGGACTACCGCGGTTAACAGACATTCACTCCCGCTCGTGCACTTTGGTCTAACCGGGGCCGCGCTTAAGGGCGCGTTCACGCTTCGCATCCAGTGTTTGTGAGCAAGAGCGACGATTCAATCGCCTTTTCAATTTCTACGAGACGCAGACGAATCCAGAGCTACAGCTATGGTAGGTTTAACACAGCCTTTTCGTACTTTTGTGTTTTTTATGCATTCTCGATGGCTTTTCTGCCTAATAATGACTCAGTTTAAGCCCGCGGGGAATTTTAACTGGGTTTAATTTGTAAGTGTTTTAGCGTCACTCGAGCCGGCTGTATGCCGCAGGAGCCTGTGCTAGCGCTTGGCTAGGCTGGGGAGCTGACTAGGAAACTGGATGGCTAATAATGCCGTAACGCAGTGTAGTCTTTGTGTTCGCATTCAGTGAACTTTCCGAGCGGCAATTTTCACACGATGGAGATAACAGACTAGGTTAATCACTAACGATTTTTTTTTTTTAAGTAAAAGCCACTGGCGCCATTTCGTTCATCTCCCAAGTGTTTCGCCGACAAAAAGCCGCTTTATCGAGGGGCCCCTGTCTGAGTTAACGTCCGCACCGTTGCCATGACACTGCTCCGGTGTTTCCACTGCATCATGTTTCAGTTATTTCACCTGTGCTCGCCCGTGTTCCCGCATCACAGGGCTGCGGCGCTGGCAGGTGCAGCAGCACCCGTGCCTCCGGGGCTGCCCGGCTAGCTGTATTGTTAGCCGGAGTAGCTGCGTTACAGTGCAGCCAGAAATGACACCCATTTTGGCGCTAGCTGAAATTTTCTTCTTTGTCTGTACACGGCTCCCATACTGACGCTGTTGTTTTAAGTGCAGGTGCATTCGTAAAGCATTATTATTATATTATCCCACAGTGAGGGCAAAAGCACAAACCGCATGATTGTGGTGGAGGGACGCCGTGAGAATAAATGTGCGATTTGACAGACGACCGGTCCCTTTTAGAGCAGTTTTGCCTTATATAGCAAGCTAGCGTTCACATGTGCGTGTGCTGCATTCATGGCCCCACCCTGAATTTGGTGCAAAGACCATTTTGTTTGGGGCTGTATTTTTTTTTATTTTTTATGTCTCAGCGATTAGATTGGACCTATCGCAACTGCCCCCCCCGTAGCTTTACTCCGTTTCTTCAGGGAGGAACCGCATCTTTGACCGGATTATTACCGTTATGAAACACCAATTTGGCAGCGTTAGGGGCCGCTTACTAGAAGCTAGCGGGGCCGCTGTGTTTTCACGTTCGGCGCTGCGCATCTTTTATTTTGCGCTGCGCATCTAATTCATACAGCTGTTTACTCACGCGGGTCGGGGGGAAAATAAATAGATGTCCATTCATTCATTCATTCATTCATTCATATGTGAAACACTAGAGAAGCAGGGATAGTTTTCCCCCACCGCCCCCAAAGGGAAAAATAATGTTTATCTAAGTACTATCGCCATTTTCCTCGCTATCCTCACAGACGTGCACTAAATCACCCCGAGAGTCTAGACATAAGCCTGCCGTGGTCTTCCAGTGAAATTGTCCTGCAGCATAAAGGTGAGAGGCCTGTAATCCTGATAAGGAAGACTTGGACTGTGACTCCTTTGTACTGATTCAGTTGAACCTTGGCGTCAGTGATTATCATTAGATAAGATTAGAGCTGGGTCTGAGCGCAGTCATAACGGTTCCACAAAAAAAAAAAAAACTAGTACCATCTCTTTTTATTATTATTTAACAGTTGCAGGCCATGTTTGGTGGTTGTAGTCCTTATCCCTTCCTTCGAGGAAGAATGCAGTGAGATGACTGTGCTTTCTCATGTGCAAAATAGTGTGTGAACTTGACCAAACTGCAAAGGCACGGAGAAATGGTGCAGTACTAGTCTTACTTTATTAAGTAGGGCTGCTCACTGGTTAATTATTACTCTGGAATTCTCATTATCTTACAGGCCTTTAACGCCCTGAGCAAACATACAATGTCTGCCCCGGGCTGCTCCCCCAGTTTTCCATGTTTCCTGCCCCATTATTTCCTTTTCATTGTCTTTTTTTTTCTCCCCCATTGCTTGGGGGATCTGTTTTTTTTTTTTTTTTTTTTCCTTTCCTGTAAGGGGCCTTAAACAGAGTCAGAAGACATGATTGTGACAGTGAACTTGGGTAGCCTGTATTATACATTTCAACAGAAGCTTCATTGTTCATGACTAAGGGCGACGCTGAAATGCTCAAATCCTGACCACACCCTCACCCACGTGGTCATCTTTATAGCAGAGATGCCTGTTGCGTGGAGAAAGGCCGAAGCTGGGTAATGTTTTATAACTGCTCGTCCAGTCATAGTCACAGAAGTGTAGACACACCTGTTAGCTGAACTTGCAGGGTTTTTTTATGTTCAGTGTGGACTTTGGACAGTCTAGACTGGCCACAGTTTGCCGTTTTGTTTTCACTATTCCCTTGTTATATATTATTGAGGAAATTGTGTTTTTATGACAAAATCATCAGTGTTTATTTAATTGAAACTCGTGAAAATATTCAGTTTTGTTTTATCCAGCCCACATCTGGTAATCACCACATCTTTTGTGCGTTCAAGCCTTTTCATCAGTCACTGGGAGTGTTCCTGCTCTCTCTCTCTGTGTGATGGTCACATGCCACCCTCTCAGGCCATTCTTCAGCCTAACGATGTCTGTATTTACTGTAGTTGTCACGTTCGGCCTGTTGAAGACCACAGCCTCGCGTTGACGAAGCAGTGACTATAGAAAATGACAAAAACCCACCCTTTTGTTTGACTCAAGCGTAAAATACATTCAGTTCCTGTGCATCTCCTGCCAAGTTAAACAGTTACTGTAAAAATATACCATCACCTTTTATAGTAAATGCAGAGGTGCTGAAAAATTCCAGGGTTTTTTTTTTTGAAGAAAAGAAATTCCAGCAGACCTGAAGCCATTTCTGCTTGGTTTGTATCAGGGAGGACACAATTATAATAAAAATGAACGTGGGTGTTTTACATGCCAAAATGTTCATGGCATTGTTTTTTGAAGAAACTCGTGCAGAGTCAGACAAACAAATTAATAATTATTCCAGTGATGGGCGAGGAAACAGGTTTCGGAACCTTTTTTGAACTTTCTCTGTTGGATGTTTTTCCAGTCTGAATAACATATTTGTGTAAACTATCTAGTGTTTGGTTTATGTTCTGAATGATCAAAAAGTTTTTTAATTCATTGTAAACAATTGAAATAAAAAGTATACTTTAAAAAAACATTAAAGCTACCTCAAGTGATGTATATGAACTTGGAACACTAAACAAAATGAAAAACAAATTTAGAGGAAATGGCTTTTTAGTTTTTAGTATTAGTTAGTTTGGTAAAACATTGTTATCACAACTTTCCTAATGAGGTAATATCCTGGATAACCTGTTTCTCTGTCAGATCCGCCTCTTGCTTTTCGCATCTGGTTTCAAAAGATGGTGATGGCAGAGACTCTTAGTTCAAGGCTTCATAACAAGCCTTCATAAACTAGTGGATGACATCAGTGGCTGCATCGATCTTTTATTATGTGGATAATACTCACATTTGAAAAGTTAAAGGCATTTTTTGCAGACTTGTTGATGAGTAGAAGCATTAGTCAGTTCACATTAATAACATTTTGTTCTTAATTTTGTATTGTTCTCCGTATTTTGTGAATTATGAGTTATATACTGTACTGAAGCTATTCAGGCATGTTAGGGAATTACTTGAATTTTCAAGAGTTGTTTTAGGGCAGCTGTCGTGATTTTGATATATGAGACTCTGTATTAACACATGGTTCGATCCTTAGGCCTCCGGTGTGAAAGTCACAGATGAAGTCATCACGGTCTTCAATGACATGAAGGTGCGTAAGGCTCAGCCAAATGAGGACGAGAAGAAGAAGAGGAAGAAGGCCATCCTGTTCTGCCTGAGCAAGGACCTGAAGAACATTGTTCTGGACGACGGCAAAGAGATCCTCGTGGGCGACTTGGGAACCACCGTGCAGGACCCATACCAGCACTTTGTGAAGATGCTGCCCCCAAACGATTGTCGCTATGCTCTGTATGACGCCACCTACGAGACCAAAGAAACAAAGAAGGAGGACCTCGTCTTTATCTTCTGGTGAAAGCAACCGTTATTACACATTTAAAAGTTTTTGAGCTTCATTAAATTGACATTAGAGTTAAATTGTTTTCCTTACGTCACAGGGCTCCAGATAGCGCTCCCTTGAAGAGTAAGATGATCTATGCCAGCTCAAAAGATGCCATCAAGAGGAAATTTGAAGGTGAGTGTCTGGTTGTGATCAGAGAATCATCAGAAACAAGTATTCACACTTGATCTTGAACCACACTCAAACCTGAATTATGTAAACGCTCTCGAGACAACACAACAGAGGGTATCACCTGACTCTGCTGTCGCCCTCAGCTCACAAAGGATGAATGCATCTTTGAGTTAATTGTTTTAATATTGTTTTAATAATGTCAGTATTATAAGTGACGAGCCCTCAGTCCCCAGTATCACAATACTTTATTGATCCATAGGGAAATTATGTATTGGATGTTGTTGCTCATAGATGCGATGGGTGGATCCTTTAAATGTGGCCACATGTGAGCTTAAAGATGAAAATAAGATTTTTGGTGAGTAGAGACGCTGTTGCAATTGTGGTGTTTAGTGAGGGTGGATATAACTGTGAAACCCAGCACTGCACAAGACTTATGATTGTCATTTTATTAGCCAATGAGCTTTCTGATTCTAATAATGATCACAAGTTGCATGTTTTATTAATTAACATATGAAATTAGTGGTCAAGTCTGTAAAGTCATCTGGGATGTGTTTACTGAGGTCTCAGATTGAGGGGACAGAGGGTCATTTTCACAGTGCACTTCCATAAAGAGGTACCCCCTGCCGGGCTGCAGTCAGCCAGAGACGATCATGAAGTGAAACATGACTTGAAGTGTTTCTTTTGATCAATAAGTTTGCTGATGGTGTCGCACCCAGCTTTTATATGATTTTAAACTCATCATGGTCCCAGTATTTTATTAAGGTTAAAAACAAGATTTGTGACACAAGAAGGAGCTTTGTTTGTTGTTTTTTTGCAAGCCATAAAATGTTTAAGAACCACTGCCCTATGAGCAAATGCTTGGTGATGGTTGACATGAAGACGAAAGAAGAAAATGAAAAGAGGAGCAGAAAACACGAGAAACTAACAGGGCCAAGCTACAGGAGAGAGAAAAGACAAGAATTAATGGCATGCTGTAGTGGCATCTAATAGGGCTCAGTGCATCATGGGAAGTTCATCAGCAGTCTGAGTCTATAGCAGTGTAAGTGAGAGTGGTTCAGGGTCCGCTGATACAGCTCTAACCATCAAAAGGAAAGTTTAATGCTTGATCTTGTGAGCAGAGAGGAGTGTTTGTCCCCTGAACCCAACTGAGAGAGGAGTCTAATAGCTGAAGAATCTGGCTCCCATTTTACTTTTTAGAAACTCAGGAACCACAAGTAAGGCTGCAGTCTGAGAGGGGACTGCTGTATTGGGATAATATGATACCATGAGTTCTTTAAGAGCTCATTTGGGACTTTGTGTGTCTGTCCACCTTAGGTTTTTGTTTGTTTGTTTGTTTGTTATTTAAGTAATTTTGTATTAAAATGAAGTGGATTTGAAACGCTTCCAAATGTCAGGCATTGTTTGTAGGATGAGTGAATATTTTCTCCTGTTAAACTTGTTTGTCAGTGTACATTCATCAAATGAGCTCACCTGCTGAGTTTTTTCCCCCCTTGATGCATAACTCTGCCTGTCTATTTTGCAGGTATTAAGCACGAATGGCAGGTGAACGGTTTTGAAGATCTTAAAGACCGGCACACTCTGGCAGAAAAGCTCGGTGGCTCATCGGTAGTCAGTCTGGAAGGAGCTCCTTTATAAATATCCCTCCCCCTCTTCTCCGGCTTCGATTAAAGCCTTTCAGACACATCTGTCGGGTTTAGCTGTTCATTCCAGTGTGGTGTGGAGAAGGGCAAAAGCAGAACCAGCATCAATTCGTGGGACTCTCGGGGAGGGATATCATGGGTGGGTTTTTGGGGTCAAGTGACAGTTTTAAAAAACGACAACAACAAAAATAAAACAACAACGAATCAGACTGTCATTCCAGTTCATGCAACGTAAAGATTATGAACAAAACACAAAGGAAAACATTAAGATACAACTGAAGAAGGAAAATGATGACGATGATTAAAACTTAAATACACACAGTTCGTGTTTAAGGACAGGGTTTCATTCTTTCCAGGTTCCATTTGACTGACTGCAGAGAAAGAGACGGTCAGCAAACCTTCTAGTTTCCCAACCACTGAATCCTGACAGATAATTGTTCCAACTACGTTTTGTTTTTTTTTGTTTTTTTGTTTTGTTTTGTTTTTTTTGCCAAACTTCTAGTTAAGTTTTGTAAGTGTGTATAGTTGAGTAGGTGTAGTAATGAACTAATTCATTTGATTGCAGGAGCTGTATAAAAACACTCTGGGGGAACACGGTTAAATATATATAATTTTTTTTCTTTGTTTTGTTATTCCATTGTTCTTTTTTTTGTTTTTGAAAGGTTCCAAAACTTGAGCAATTCCTTTATATTTCCAGTTCCGGGTGAGAAAAAAACATGACATTTGATGTAGTGAACAGACATTCCTTGTACTCGTTAAAACCAGGATTTCCTCAACTTAAAAACTTTGGTGTTATGAAGGTCTGATGGGGAGCGATGTGTATATGAAAGACCAGTGGTCAGAGTTTAGACTGAATACTGAATGGTGGATGTTTTGTATCGTCTCCTTATCTCTAATAAAAAGCACTAAACTACTGACACGTGCTGCTCTTGAGTTTGTTTACTCTCAACAGTGTTTTGGCTTTTTGATGATGTGTGACACAGAATTAGTTTTAGTAGCTACATGGTCATGGGGGACCAGTATTTAAAGCACAACCTGCATGTCCAGTCCAAGAAAATCTATATCATTTTGCATGAAAGTGTCCTATGTTCAGTTAATGTACTGAACAATATTTCTTGATGAAATATTCATGTTGAAAATCTTTACTGACATATTGCCAGCAAACGACAGTCGGTGAATACCAAAATAAACCCACTGAGGGCATGCTGTAAAATCAAAATGAAAAAACAAACACATAATGCAATGATCCAAATCCTAAACACAAAATTTATTCACAAAAGAACACAGGAAAGATTCCAGCTGATCATCAGCCTCTCATTTATTTTGTCTCATGGAGTCTCCAAATGTTTCCCGTTGGCGGTAGAATGACTGGTTCTTGCATAGCACGTTTCTACTCAAAGCAGGTATCAAAATGGCAACCTGCCAATTAACAGATGATCTGCTCTACCTCCTGAGCTTCAGCCACTCCCAAGTCTGGGCTGCAGGTCAGTTCAGCACCCGGACTCTACAGCTGTGAAGCCATACTGTTGTAATAGAAGCAGTATGTGATTTAGCAATGTCTTGCTGAAATATGCAAGCTTTCAATGAAGCTCCATCATGCAAAGATGAAGCAATGTATGCTTCCATTGCTTCATCTTTGCATGATGGAGCTTTAAGCTAAATTTGTGGACTAAACAGTGAACTTTTTTAACAAACAATAATTTCTGGAAGTGCTCCTGAGCCTGTGCAGTGATTTCCATGACAGAATCGTGGGTGTTTTTAAAGCAGCGCTGCCTCAGTCCCCGAACATCACAGGCATGCAATATTCATTTTCAGCCTTGTTCCTTGTGCGCACAGATATCTTCAGATTCTCTTAATCTGTGGATGATAATATGTACTGTAGATAATGAAATATTCAAAAATCTTCACAATTTAGCCCAGCCTTTTTATTGTAAATAAAATATGGCTTTATGAGATTTGTTAACCGTTCTGTTTTTATTTGCATTTTACAGTGTCCTAACCTGGAATTTGGACTGCAGTTTCTGAGCCAGGTAGACAGCTCAGTTTACCTTAAAATGAGCCGGATCATAAAATAAATACAATAAAATCATGTAATTTAACACTAATGTCTTTAGTTTGCATAGCCATCCAGGTCACATGTTGACACTCCTGTGTTGGATTCCTCAGCCTAAAACAAGGAGTGCCGATCTTTTTTTAGTTCCTGGGCCACGTATAGCCGAAATTGTCTTAATCAGGATCAGTCTGCGAAACTATCTCTTAATAACCCTTAAAAAAAAAAAACAAATGAAAAAAATTGCTTGTCTTTATTTAAGCGTAACAAATTTTAAGTAGATTTTGAAAGTGTTCACATCTGAACATCTAAATGTGAACTACTGACACCCACCTAGCCTGAGATATCTTAATAAGAGTAAGACGTCTCAGTTTTTGCACATTACAAAGAAATGCTGCCATAATAACTGGCAGCTCATTACCTAAACTCTGCCCCACAATTAAAAAAAAAGAAAAACAGCAACTTTTTATGGATTATTGACTTTAAAAACCACAATTTTCTGTCTTTAATGGTTCATTGTAGAGTGGAGTAGAGTCGGTCCCCTACCGATCACATGTTGAGTTTCTCGATCTCCAGCTTTGGGTAAGAAACTGAACCCAGTGCAAAAGAATGATAGTTAGAAAGTGCTTAAAAGCATAGACTAAAACAAATAAATGTGTGAGTGAATGTGGTTTGTAGTATAGAGTGCTTTGGTATGAGAACCGTCCAAAATGCACACCGCCTTCATTTTGCAAAGCCCGTCAGACAGGTTTGAGCCTCCGCTTGAGGCACGGCCTCTTCTGTTCTGCAGTTCTGCAGACTCCTCTAACTGGATCATCACTCCTCCGCAGCGGCAGCAGGTGTTATGACCACAGGAGGGCAGCACAGCACCACTCCTGAACCAGAGTCAAGACTATGGACACACACAGTTATAAATCTCTGTTTATTAAAATATACCAAGCATTTTTTTAAAAATAAAATAAAGTCAAAACTCTGTGTTTCCAGTCCGGACCAAGAACAGCAAACGGTCTTTGCTCTCAAGATACCAAAAACCAAGTCCCCAAAGCCAGAGCAGGAAAGATGCAAATACAGCCTTGGTGGATTACATTTGTCCACAGTAGGAAAATAATGTGCAGCTACTGACACACACATGAGTTACAGTGTTTTTTCCCCCTCTTGTTAAAAGTGGCTTCTGTTAATGCTGTGGAAACACTGACTTATTAATCTGACTGCGAGTGAAAACATATTAAAAGATGCCGTTCTGATGATCTCACAGGCTGGTTTATTTAATAGGCCCAGAGGTTACAGGGAGCAAATTAAAGACAGGAGAGAAATAACTCAGTGTTGAAATGGATCAGATATTTGACCCTGTGTGTGTTTTTTTTAAGTCATTTTGAGCTTTATTGTGTTTTTCATGCTCTGCTTTAAACCTCCTGCCTTTGGTCTTTCTCAGTCCTGGACACAGTCTAGCCGGTTTCCATGAACCCAGTAACAGATCTGAGCGAACTTTAAAGGAGTGATGCGCACGGCCACATTGTAATCCCGGTTCTCGCCATCTATCTCCAGCCACTGGTGTCCAGAGAAGATGCCGATGACCTTCCTTTCCCAGCGCTCTAAGTTGTTGTCCCACACTCGGCCGTATACTCCAGAGCCACTGGCTCCAGGTCGGGCATCGCAGTGCTGATATATCAGGTCATTGGACTCTTCTTCCACGGGACAAAACCTGTACACGAGCTGCCCGGGCCTGTCGCTGTCGAAACCGGAGAAGTGGATACGATGGCCTGCCAGATCGTCAGAGGACGGAGCCACAGAGAGACGCATGAAGGGACGACGGTGAGGCCAACGCAGCTCCAGCAGGGCATAATCGAACTCCATGCTAACCTCCTGAGGACCCTGGATCCAGCCCTTTGGCACACGGGTGCGTCTCACCCGCACCCAGTGGACCAGAGGCTTCTTGGCAGAAGTGAAGTGTGTTTTTGTGCCGTTGATAGATGGAGGGATCAGGAAGCCCACCCTGAGCCTTCGCGCCCCATTGACATAATCCTTCCCATCATGCACACAGTGTGCAGCTGTAAGGACGTGCCGCTGAGACACGAGAACGCCGGTGCAGCCGGTGGAGATCCGCACAGCTGTGGAAAAGGGGTAATCCAACAGGAAGTTGTCACCTTGTATGTTAAAGCGGCCATCCGCTCCATAGATCTGCCGTCTCACACGCCTGGGCTTCACTCTCCAGGGCGAAGGGTGAGCTCCTCCTGACTCTGCGTCATCCTCCACATCTACCGTGGTGAGAGTGCGCGAGCCGTCGGCGTACAGGGTCTCGAATGCCAGTTTCTCCATGAGCTGCTCTTCCTGCTCTCCTCTGTGGAAGCAACTTGCGTTGCAGTGAGTGGTGAAATCCAGCTGAGCGTAAGCACTGAAGCGGGAGCGGGCGAGAGGCGTCGGAGCGTGAGGGACCAGCGTGGGGACGTGGGCTGGAGGAGGGTGGAGGAGAGAGAAGGTGAGGGGGAGCTGAAGAAACAGGTGAGTCAGGAGGGAGCTCCCAGACGGCGTCATCGTGGTGATGGAAAACACTGAAAGGACACAGAAAATGATCAGGCATCTCTGAGATCGCATGGATTCCTGCACGTTTGACAGGAACGACAAATGTGGAAAACATTCCCAAACAAGATGCCCCAGAAATACACAAACTCTAATCCCTTCATAAATCTGCACTTGTTTTCAGATGATTATTGATTGTAAATCACACCACAAGTGAGGTCAGCTTAGAAAGTTTTATGTTGCAACGCAGGCCTGAACTTCATGTGGTGTGGAGAGGCAACAATGAACCTCTTGTTCCTTCAATATAGATTACCAGGAAAATGGGATTTCAGCCCAGTGGAAGCAGAGACGTGGTTTAATGTATGACAAATTACAAAGAAAAGTCAGTGAAAGAGTCAGAAAAAAAAGCTCTAAAAAACTCACGTTTGTTAAACTTCTTTAACAAACTTGAGAGTTTTTAAAGGCACTCGGATGTAAGGAGGTATTTTTCATTAAACATTAACTATGTTACAGCGTACACAAGGCTTTCGGGCTTTCAGGGCAGATTAGCAGGGATAAGCAGACACTTGATCCCCTTTAAAGACTGTGGATCCCCAGGCACTCATGGCACGAAGAGAGCAGGTGTGTAAAAAAAGTGAAAAGGCTACAAGTCCAGGCAGGGCAGCAGAACAGAGCATTACTCCTAACTAAAGACAGGGTGGGGCCTGTCCACACACCTATGAGCTGCCCCATAAAGCACTGTAACGGAGGTAGAGCTGCAGCAAAGGGATCCTGTAAGCTGGGAAAGTACAAATATCCTTCCATGGCAGCTGTGAGGACATTCAAAGTGGTAACAGCCTGGGAAGACGTGTAATCCACGTTTTAGGGTGTAAAATAAATGAAATAGTTGTCTTTTCACAGCCTTTTGTTTAATGTTGAATGTTTTAGAGAACTATTTTGATAGAAAATAAATAAAGATGAAAACACGGGAAAAGACACATTAATCTGGAGGAAAGATGGTGGGAAAGGTGTGGCTTTGTGGCCACTGCAGTAACCTGAGATCATGGTGTGTCTTTGAGCAGACCAAGTGCAAACAGTTTTTGTATCGCATATCAAAGTCTAGCCCTTACAGGAAGTGAGTCCTGATGTTTGGATTTGTTTTTACTTATTTTGGTAAGCAGTTAGGATAAGATAAAGAAATGGCTGTGTCCTACATTACAAACAATCCATTTCCTTTTTTTACACTTAAAATATATTTATAGAGCTGTTATATCATATTTGTTGCCCTTTCTGCTGACCCCAGGTCTTTCCAGAAAAGAAGATTTTTAATCTCAATGAGATTTTTTAAAGCATATATAAAAATCACCTTGCCAAAAACTGATTTCAGCTTTTACCTTGTTCCTGAAATGTCTGGTTATCATTCGTGAGAGACTTGTTTAGCTGATTATAGGTCAACAAGTCATTTAGAACAGTTTAAATATCTACAATCATCCAAGGCAAGTATCTAAAACCCTGCAGAAAACTTCCCGATCAGCATCTGATCTAGTCCATATAGATCATATGCTGCAGTGAGATGGACCGTAGCTCAAAGTTTGCTTAAAAAACTTCTTAGAAAATCTTTCAACCACCTCATTCAGGAAATTGTTCACGTACAAAAATAATTCGTAAATGTGAATGTAACTCGAGTTTAGCGCTTTATGTGTCCCAGTAGAGACACAGCAGCAGTTCTCAGCCAAGCCTCCCATTATTACCTCCTGATTACAGATCGATAGTCCGTGTTTACATCCCAGTCAAGTTCTCCTCCCCATCAGACGACTCCTTCGGGATCATTTCCCCAGGTTGTCCTCCACCTCTGCGCTGACAGGTTAGCTACTTTCTCCCACCTCCGACAGGTAAATCTCATAGGCTCTTTTACAGCGCGTGCACATGCAGCTCCAGGTGTGGAGCGAGTCTCGGGGCGTGCCGTGAAACCTGCTCTGCTCAGCCTGAGCGCCACAAATAAAACCTCGAGCCTGAAAACAAGTGTTTTCTCTTCATGCACCGGCCGGCCTCGCGGTCCTAGTGCCCCTCAACTTCCCGCCTGCCAGGGTGCCGAGGGGCAGCACGCGCTGTAGTTTTACAGGTTTAATCATAAGACAAAGTTAAACGGACTTTTTGACTGAATGGTGCTGAATGGTACTGGTTTTAAACGGTTTATAAAGTTTTCCTTCTTTTAAAAAATACATGAAAAGTTTTACATGATAAATGTCAAATCACAAATCATCTTTCTACTGAATGTTCCTCAGGCTGCCCACAAATTTCAATTTAAAGCAAGAAAGTTTCGGTTCAATTCAATTTCATTCAATTGTAGCTAAATAACACCAAATCACAACAACAGTTGCCTCAAGGTGCTTCATATTGTAATACAATAATAGAGCAAAAACCCCAAAAATCAAACAACTCCCTTTGAGCAAGCAGTATATTGGCGACAGTACATATTGTAAATCTCCTAAGGCTTTCAGTTCTGGTCAGACATTTGCATGCACTCATTGTGGGCGTGAATGTCATGGTAATTTGGGGCTTTTTACAGCATGCATCTTTAATGACTCTAAAAAACAATGTGTGCATAAGTTTACGTTTATTTTAGATTGTGTCTCATTCACACAGGGTCACATACATACAATAATTTAAATCTTTTAAGTGGTGCAGAAGGTTCTACAATATCTCTAAACTTGTCCTGTTAGAGTCTCATTGGTGATCATGATTGAACACAACTGATAGCTTCTCTTTGCCAGCATGAAAAAGGATTTGTTTGACAGCACTCATTGTATCAACCAAAACTCAGAACAATGGGAAAGTCCAAGGACCTCAGTGAAGACATAAGAAGGAGAGCTGTAGATTTACACGTGCTTGGAAGGTCTCGCTGAGCCATTTCTAAACAACTGCAGATTTCAAGATCATCAGTTTAAAAAATAACATGTCAGTACCAGTTATTCTGATGTGTCACCACTTTTTTAAAGTCTGGTCTTCAAACTTCATGCCCATGGTGAGTGCACGTGAGCTGCCAAGCATAACTGTATATAAATCGCCAATAAAAGCAGCCTACTTTTTAAGTTTTTGTTATACATGTAATTATATGACTTAGTATTAAATATGTGAGCATTCTGTTTGTTGCATGGGGGAAATTATATAAGTCTCACTGGACATATAGTTTATATATGTCGTTTTGGAGGGAATGGGAAATTCCCTTTATTAGAAAAACTCTTTCTGTTTCTTTCCATAACACTCTCCCCACTGTAATATCTTTAGTGTAGCTCTGTTGTGACATGAAGACTTAACATTCACTTCCATGAATCACCATTCCTGATTACTGTTTCTCCTCTACCGACTTAGTCACAGAATATAAGTGTTCATTTTCATATCATAATAAGTGTCTGGTGTTGAGCTTTGTAGCCCACAGCTACACCATAGCAAGAAAAATCTTGTTCCTGGCATCACACTTTTCATGCGTGCCAAAAGATAGATAAATTTGAAGACCAACTTCAGCGCACTCAGACACTCTAGCTGGCAGGCAGACGACTGTTAGGGCATGTTAGCTGCAGTGTTCACCGCGTCCTCTGACCTTGATTTCCAGAGGTCTTTCGAATCTGTCAACCTGTGGAATTTGGGAAGCCCTGGAGTGACACTATTCGACGACTTGTTGCAGAAAACAGAGCTCCCAGTCACAGAGACGGTGCTTTCAGGGAAGCCAAAGAATCTCCCACCAAAGACAGAAGTCTGTCTGTCGCTGCTGTCCTCAGAGCAAATGTCACCCGAGAAGAACACCTACCCAACCCGCTCCTCATCTCTGTAATTAGACATTCAGCTGGTGCTCAGGGAGAACTATGGTGCTGACAGATTGAGTGTAAGGTATATTCCCTCTGAGATATGAAGGATGGTAAGAAAGATAGCATGCAAAAAGCTAGAGAAGTGTTGATGCAATTTCTGTAAGCAAGATGGTATCACTGCCTGTCTCTGTGCTACAGGCAGCGAGCACAAGAAGTTTTGTGTGTTCGCATGTGTGTGTTTGGCACCAAGCAGCTTGGCTTATGTTTCTCTCTGGAATTTCTCTCTTTCCGTCCTGTTCTTTTCAATGTTCCTCACAAAACATTCTGCTCAAATTAAACAGGGCAGAAGATGCACATGTTACCAGAAACATTATGTAAAATACTGTTTGCTTTCCTGCCAGCGCGGAGATGAGGAGATTAACACCCCTCTGCAAAGTATTGATTTCCAGACACCAACCTGTTAGCTTAGCTTACTACAAAGACTGGAATAAAGGGGTAATTTCTGTTCAGTCACATGACTGCTAACCACACAACAATAACTATAACTGCTGTTTTGGACGTGTGACACTATCAAGTGATCAGGCCCCAGTCAGACAGGCCTAGAGACCAGTCAGTGATCCCCTGGCAACCACAAATCTGTACTCCCAGTCTGGTTGGCAAGTGGTTGTCGGGAGTTTCAAGGTGAAATTGGTTGCAAAGATGGTTTAAAAACCTCACTGTGATTGCTTTGGGCACTAGCAAACGGAAGTTACCCACTTTTCTGCAAACATTCCCCAAGTACTCTCCAAGTGGTTGTGAAACTGTGAAAAATGCGATGCAAACTGGAAACGGAGACCATTTTCTTTCAAAGTAAAAGTTGCACTTTTTCAAATGTGTTGGCTGTAGCACTGCAGTACAGGTTTTAATGCTCTCAGTTTCCAGTTCGGATAGCATTTTTTACAGATCCACTATTTCCGTTCAATTTCAGTTCAGTTTTATTCATATAGCACCAAATCATAACAACAGCTGCCTCAAGGTGCTTTATATTGTAAGGCAATGACCCTACAATAACACAACTACTGCTTGGTGAGTAGCTGGTGACTGTTTGCAGACAAGTTGGTGGCCTTCATGCAAATTACAGGCAAGTACTATAAAATACTATCAAAACTTGTAAATACCATCATAATATTGTTGTAAATCTATATTTTCAACCATCACTGCACATGTTGCATGCCAAATGTTTACATGCATGATTAGAAAGATAAACCACCAGTAATTATGCAGCCCAGCTGTACATAATTTTGTTATTAAGTGCAGTAATTAATACACAATCATTTAACATTATCAGGCATTTTTTATGAAACGTTGAATGCACAATCAAATATAAACTGTTGGCTCTGCAGTTTCCTGCAATTCAATAAGAACGATTTTATTTCTCTCCTTGATGATTGCTGCAGCCGGTGGTAATTTGTGTGCAAACAATGTGTGAGTGCAGTGTCAAAGGTCGTGTCAGTAGGTTGTATCATCTCCACTATGGCCATCGTTTAACCACAAGTGATAAAATCTACCAACAGACTCTACAGCTACCCAAAATCTCTGCAAAAGCTAAAGCATAATAATAACAATCATAGTTTGTATTTTTACACCACTTTAGAAGTTCCACAGATAACTTTTCACCTTCTACACTTAAAGCAAATTAAATAAATGTGATACAAGCAGTGAACTTTGGAGGTGCTGTGTGTGGACTAAGATAAAAGGTGTGATTTTACCTTTCAAAATATGAAAAAAAAAATCCTTCAATTGAAGAAAAAAGGTGTGCTACTAGGTGTGTTAGCAAAAGCTAAAGTAGAATTAGAATAGAATAGAATAGAATAGAATAGAATAGCCTTTATTGTCATTGTACAGAGTACAACGAAATTGGAGTGCCACTCCCTTGGTGCAAGTTTCAATAATAAATATAAATGTAAAATATAAAAAGTACAAAAAAAACCAATCGTAAGTACTCAAACAATAGTATGTACAATATATACAGGATAGCAGCATTAATATAATGACAGTATGAATAGCAGCATAATATAATGACAGTGACGGTATGGAATAGGTTCAATTGTTTTTGTGCTTATTTACTACGGTGATAGCTCTGGGAAAGAAGCTATCCCTGAATCTGTTTGTCCTGGTTTTATGTGACCTGTACCGTCGGCCTGACGGTAATAGTTCAAACAGTTGGTTGCTGGGGTGAGAGTGGTCCTCTAATTACAGTAGAGTAATATGCCCTTCAGAGGAAGTAGAAAACCAGATTTCCCCCAAAAGCTTTTATAGCCTGTATTTGTTCAGCTGTATTCAAATTTATTACACATGACTGAAATTCTCTGGTACAATTTACTCAGTTTGTTATCCTGCATAAATCAGTGTGTATAAAAAGCCTCCCAGTGTCCCACCTGTCTCCTGTTGGTAATGTGGTTGATTAGCAGATCGTTGTTAAGCACATGTTTCAAAGTTTGTCCATGGTTCAGTATTTAGGAAAAGGAACAGCCGCTATATTCAGTTAAAGGAAGAAGCTGTTAAAAAAAAACAGATGGTGGTGATATATCTTTCCTTTCTGAAACCATTTGTTATGCTTGCCAGCATTAGTTCAATTCTTTAAGCTGTACCTGCCAATTCTGGTCAAAGGTCACAAAGGGCTAAAGCCTGGAAACCAAGCTGCCAGCTTTGGGTGCTGGTGAGTGAAAATAAACACGTTTCTAGACTAGTTTGCATATTTTAGACTGTAAAAGTGCCCGAGTTTCATGTTTTTGCTATTTGGGGGAAACACGTCAGCTCCACATGAAAGAAAATTCCTGGACTGAGACTCAAATGATGCTGACACACTGCTGCCTTTGTTAGAAGACAGATTTTTTTCCCACTGCATTGCAGACCTCAAACGCCACGTTACAGATTATGCTTGTCATACATGGACACCAGGTGGGACCCTCACTTCAGTGGAAATTCTTTGTCTAAGCACCAGGTCCTTCACAGACCAGATGTAAGAGCTATTTGACCAACACAGCATATATACTATACCATGCAACCATCCACCCATCCATTTTCTTAACCTCTTAACCAATTTAGGGTCACAGGGCGGTAGGTACCTTTCATGTCTCTCTGATAATAAAACCTCATCAGATACAAAGTCTTAAAGAGCTCATAGTTTCATATTATCCCAGCAGGCTTACTTGAAGTTCCTACTGTTTCTAGAAGTACTTGGGAGTTGGTTCCAATGGAAGGCAGGGGGGCCTTCCATTGGAACCAACTCCCAAGTTGAATTCCTACTTTTAAGATCAAACTTTAAACTTTCCTTTTTGATAAAGATTATAGTTAGGGCTGGATCAAGCAACCCTGAAGCATCCCTTAGTTATGCTGGTATAGGCTCAGACTCCTTGGGAGGAGGTTTTACTACTACATATCATTAAATTTTGTCCTCTCTCTATGCTCTCTTTTCAGCTCTTCTCTTTCCCCAGGAGTCACCCTCAACGGTTGTGTCAGATGACTGCTCCTTCAATGAAAATGGTTCAGCCAGAGGTTTCTTCCCGTTTAACAGGAATTTTTCCTTCAGACTCTCACCAAATGCAGTTCACAGGGAATGGTCAGATTGTTGGGGTTTTCCCTCTAATACTTTGGGGTCTACCTTACAATATAAAGCAGCTTGAAGTGAGTGTGGTTGTGAATTCGTACTATGTAAATAAAATTGAATTTAGTAGCCCAGCTGTCATAGAGTGTGTACAACCTGGACAGATTACCAGTCTAGTGGATGTGTTAACACAGAGAGACAGACATAGAATCACAAATTAACCTAAAATGTATGTCTGTGGACTGTGGGAAGAAGGTGGAGCACCCACACAGACACTGGGAGACTGCAAATGCCACATCCAAAAGCTGTTCAGATTAAACAGTCAGGCATGAAAGATTTACTCTAATTTACTTGTGATAACTGGTCTCAAGTAAACAAGGACTCATTACAAAAGATGTAACTGGTCAAAAAGTTCAAAAAGTCAGAAACCACTTCTTAGAAAAACTTGACTATTTTCTGATTGGTCCGTTGCATTGATGAGTCCGCCTTAAATGAGACCTATTTCACCTGTGTGGATGAAGTCCTTTTTAGATGAGTGAGCACTTTCTCCTCCATCCATTAAATGCTAATTTTAGAAAAAGTACAAAAAAAATATTTTTTGTTGACTAGTTGTGGAAATTCACAAAACATTACATATCTCAGATGTTTAACATAGTTTCCTGGTGTATTTTTCCTCAACTTCACGTTTGTGTCTTTAACGCTTGGCTCCTGAAGGTCAGTGACCTCCCTGCTCAGCTCCCAGCTGACCCCAGAGCTCTCAAAACTACCTCTCTCGCTGACCCACACTCACACTTTCCAAGATGATTCATTTAAGTAAACAAAGGCCCTGACTCTACACTCCTCTTTGCACCTGACCACTGTGAAGGGAATTCAGTGCTTAGTCTGTCACTGCCTGAAGAGGAAAGAGAAGAAAACAAATACAGGACACTGAAAATGAAAGTATGAGTGTCAGTTTTTTTTCTTTTATCTATAATTCTGTGTTTGAATAGGGCTATCTAATAAATCTTGTCACTCCCACCAGTTCGAGCTGAGCTTATTCAGCCTGCAGAGTTCATTGCTCAGTACAGCAGTGTGCATGCATACTTTAAATTTTCTTGAGAGTGGTGCTGTGGCACTGAACACATGTCAAAACCTGTAATAGCGCCATACTGTACAAACAGAGTTCATTCCTAACATATGTCTCCTCACCTGCACTTCAGGCTGAAATAAATAAACCAGCATGCAGTCTCCTTTCCTATTATCGAGCCAGCACGGTGGGCCGAGAGATCAAGATATGTGTGACCGTTCAGCTGACATGCTGTGGGGGCCCCACGACAGTCTGTCTAAGAGATTGAGGGATTTATTAGCAGGATCAGAGGGTTTTCTCTGCACTCCTTAATCTGATAATTGGCTTCAAATTCAAACAAACTACCCGAGCTTTAAAACCTTAGAATGAACTGTTCATAACAGTCCTGATGCTCTTGACACGATCTCGGCTGGGCCCTCCTGTCACTTTGAAAACACACAAACTGGAGCCTTTATTAGAGAGCAGCTCGTTTACAGAGCAGGGCTGTGAAAGGAAAGAGTGCTCCACTTCTCCCCTCCAGCCTGTGCCTCAGTGTTTTATCCCCCCCGCCCCCTTTTTCCATCCAGATATATTTATTGCGTCTTGACTCCTTCCCTTTTCATCCCATCTGTCTCTCCTCATCATCTGTTCAAAACAGAGCAGATATTTTCCATATTTCAGTCCTTGCGCTTCCCACTTCACTAAAAGCTTCATCTGTGCCACCAATGACCTTTTCAGAAGTAAGATTTTCCTCTTTGATAACTACCTCATCCTCCTGTTGAGCAGATACCCTTCCTGCCATTAGTCCCTGGTTCTCCTGCAGGGCCTTGTGGGTACGCATTCAGCCTGACTTCCCCTCGGCATGATGTCATTTCATTTTTTGGCTGCACGAGCTGTAAGAGGAAAGGAGAAAAAAAGGGGGGAAAACACAGTTAGCAGAAACAGAAGTAAGGAATGCAAACTGACTGCGATGAAATCCGTCAGGAGAGACGAGGAAAGTGTGCCTCCTCATATCTCTAACCACTCTGGGCAGAGAGTGTGGAAGGGAGTGTGGAAGTCATCCCAAACAGCCGGCTCTCGATTTCAGGCCTCCTTTAACAGCCTTTGAACTGGATATATGGAAAGGAGAAGGGCATCTGTTTGTTTAATCAAGTTACAAGTGATGGTGGGAGCAAAAATGATGAAAATAAATCCACTAATCATTATAAAATCGCCTCCCAGATTGTTGCTGCATTAGTTGTTGCTGCGTCACGAGAAAACACTTTTTTTTTTTGTTTTATCTTAACCCTGAACAAACCCTGACCCTAAAAACAAGTAAATAAGTTGTGCTTTCAGCTTAGCTATCTCCAAGCAAAATTAAAAGATCGCTCCTAGAATATTTGATAAAACTCAAGAGTGGCAGGCACCAAAGAGCTGAATATCTGGGTAATTTATACCAGAAGGACAAAGGAATGCTGGCAATCTTTGGAGGTATATGGTGAGACCAGACTTAATGCAGAATTGTCAATTGTCAACAACAGCGAAAGTATCTGGAGGAAAAGACAGGCGTGGATATGCTGTGCAAAATGCAAACATGTGTCTCAAGTAGGGCGACTGAGTGCGGAGCTTTCATCGCACCAATAAAGTCTGGATATCCAGAGATCATCAAAAGAGTCTGTGACAGGAACACAGTGCAGGCGACTGCAGACCATCTGACCACAAAAGATGGATCACACTAAAGCTAAAGCTGTTTCTGCGGAGGTGATGGAGACAAAAAGCATTCAAGCTATTCGAGCGCAGGAACAAGTCTGGTGTGAAGCACTCTGTAAACACACTCAAATATTTACAGGCTCGGGGTGAACATTCCCACTGACACTCTGGCTGTGTGGATCTCTCGTGCAGGCACAGGCGCAGCAGAGTTTCACTGATGAGTTTGCTGCTAAAAATACCCTCTGATCCACCTGCATGTCCTCACTTGACCCTCTGAGTAGCGTGATATTCCTTCAGATCTCTGCCTACCTGCCCTGAAAACCGGCTTAAGTTTCCATGAAACTAAACTTGTAACCAGGAGCACCAAATGAGCTCCTTTGAGTTTAATTTATTATATTTGATATTCTTTAACAAGTATTGCCAATTTGTGTATAATCAGTCTTGGTAAAAAGCTTCAGGCCTATGGATAATAGATAAATAATCTTTTTTATGCACTGTTTATGAGTAAGTTTACAAAGAGTAAAGCATGCATGGGCTCCTTTGATTCACTAACATGATTAATTATGTTAATTAAGGCTGCATAGATTGATAAAGGACGTAGAAACAAGCTAAAAAAAAACAACTTTTAAGCTTTGCAGTGGGAAAGTGTTAGAACTAACTAATTTGCGTATCCAGTAGTAGATGGACATCGCTACTTCTTTAGCTTCTTAGATGCTAACAGTGCTAATTGGTGGACTGTTTTGAAAACACAAGCATGTGTTGTAAATATAGAAAATGTCATATACAGTTAGGCCATTAATTTGTTGGAAAAAGACCGTTTTTAGTTGCTGTTGGTGCTTCTTTCTGCATTCACTGAAAAGCTGCTCTGTTGAGCTGAGATCAGGTGACTGACCATTGAAGAATATCTCATTTGTTTTCTTGCTTTTGCAGCTTCCTTTGGGTCGTTATCCACTTGCACCGTGAATCGGTGTCAGTACATCCCTCTGCTTCTGTCTGCAGTCATACATGTCCATGGCATGACACTCTATCCACCATGTTTGACAGAAGATGTCGTACACTTTGTGATATGTCTTGAATCATTCCCATAATTCTGGTGCAAGTATACTTTGGTTTCATCTGACTAAAAATTGGATTTTGGTGTGCAGGCCCTTCTAGATGTTTTCTGGTGAAGTCTAATCCGCCCTTTTCTGTTCTTCAGTGTAACCGGTGGTTTGCACCTTGTATTTGTAAACGCAACTCTTGATTGTAGACCTTGACAGTGATACCTAACTTCCTCTAGACTGTTTTTTACCTTTGATGTTGTGAAGCTGTTTTTCTTAACCATGGAAATAATTCTGCCATCATGCACTTTAGTTGTTTTCTGTGGTCCTTTGGGCCTTTTGTTGTAGCTGAGGTGGCCAGAGCATTCGTTCTTCCTAAGAATGCACCAGACTGATGACTTGCTAAAACTTTTGCTGTCTCTTTGACCTCCTCCACTTGCACTCATATCTCTTTTGTCCTCATATTTAAAATTACAAAAGCTACAAAACAGAAATTAAACACTATTAATAAACTTTGTATATTATGTCTGCTTCATTTGTCACGAAACAACAAGGTAGCTGAGTGTGGTCCTGTATAAAAATGGCTGTAATTCCTAAACAATTTTGGTGTTTTTCATAGTGCCTGTTGATTGTGATTCAATTTTAATTCAGTGTTATTTTACTGAAGCTTTTATTGGAGACTAGAGAAAAGGTTTACATGTCTCACACAGTAACATGTCTTAAAAAAACAGAAACAATAACGTGATGTTTTCCAGTCTTGCATCATGTAGTGGACAGTTACATCCACTGAGTCAAGCCTGAGGCTGGGTGGTGGTGGTGGAGGGGTACCTGAGTCCTGAATGGAATGTTCTGCGACATTCTGGAATGTTATCGCCACAGTTCTCCACTCTGAAGAACTCACAAAGAGCCCACCCACGAGAACTGTGCGGTTGCTGGGAAACTAAGAAGCCCTGATAACGACCACTGTGTGGAGTTTGGACTGAGGAGAGGAATCCAGGGAGTGTGTGTGTGTGTGTGTGTGTGTGTGTGTGTGTGTGTGTGTGTGTGTGTGTGTGTGTGTGTGTGTGTGTGTGTGTGTGTGTGTGTGAGTGTGTTTACTCAAGCCCACCAAACACAACACACAACAGCACCTTTTAGAAATAAAGCAGTTCATGCTTGTAAAACAGTCAGGACTGAAGGTCACCAGCTAAACTAGTTTCAGAGTTTGCTTCACTAAATCACATACCAGAAAATCTTAAAGTAACTTCAGAAAAGCATAAATAATTTTAGAAAGAATGTCTATCCCTCATCAAGAGCAATCATCTACTTAAAACTGAGTTACAAGTCAGTTTTAAACACAGATAACTGCTGCATTTATATCCACACAGAGGAGTTACTCTCAGATAACACTGATTGTTATCGTAATGCAGATAATAATGAATAACACATTCATCTTACACCTGAAAGAGCCCTGGCTCTATTCCAGGAGAAGACACAGACCTGACCTCAGCGATTCTCCTAGTGTTGCTTCCAAGCCCAGATAAATGGGAGGGATGGATGCATTGGCGTAGGGGGGCATTTGGTGTAAAATCAAATATGCAGATCCATCTGATAATAAGGGAACAGCTGAAAGTACCTACTGCATGTAGACATTTCTTTCACTTAAATAAACTAACGTCCCAGAAAGCTAGTGGTAAACGGTTCTTACATAGTGCTTTTCTATTGTCTCTGAGCACTCAAAGCACTTTATACAACATGCATTATTCACACAAGCATTTTTTAAAAAAATCTTTTATTTTTATTCCATCACACTGGTGCAAGTTGCCCTCTGGCCTTTTAATACACTTGGCATTTCCCCCTCTTCACTGAAAAAGCTGCTGTTCTTTTATTGTACGTTTCTTCTATAATTCTGTTATTTCGCTTTGTTTAATCAACTCCAAATTCATGATGGTAACGGCTGTCAAGATCACTTCCTTGACAAAATACTGAACAACTTCTCTGTGAATGAAAAAAAAAAACCCACTGGGCTGGATTCAAGAGCCAGACAAACCCCAATCATTGTCTCTACCGAGCAAATTAAAGTTCCTAACAAGAACTTAATTACCAGTGCATGTGTTGGGCTTGCTCTCACTGAAATTAAAGCATTTTTTTCACCGCTCACCTCTCTCCTCCCACCGCCAAAGGATTTTTATGGTCATGACTATGCCAGAGCTGTGCAAGTGAATGAGCAGAGCTGTGCAAGCCAAAAGTGAGAACGCTGAAAAACAGTCTAAGAAGGACAAGAACGTGGCTTCTTCTGCCGCATTCTTTCCTTCATCAGGAATTCACTGAGGTTTGGCTGTGCATTTCATTTTTTTTTTTTTTACTGGAGCCTTTTCCTGCTCGCCTGGGAATAACAAGGCCGTCCATTACTTGTCCCAGTGAGCTTTGAATGGGGAAGCCGCAGACTGGGCTTCAGAGCTGTCCAAGTGTTCAGGGCAACTACACACCCACAGTTTCATCCTTAAACACTGCATAAAACACATGAACAAAGTGTCTGTAACAGACCTCTGAACACAGCGGAGCTCATTTTCCTGAGAATAATACTCTCTGCGCAGACCAGCCAAAAGCTTTGACTCAGTGTTTTGTCCCCCAGACCTGCACTCCTTTCAGCTGCAGACAGATTCATGAAGAAAATGCAGCTGATAATTAGATTCCAGCATGGGCACATCTCTCCTTTGTGCACAGCTGGAGCTTTGTTTTTGGTTTTGACCAACTTTTAATCCAAAGCTGACTCTGGTCTATAAATCCAGCAGACAGGAGGTGCAACAGATTTACAGCTCCAAAGAGACATCAGTGCAATTGCAAAACATTCCAGCGACAACTGTTTAATTGTAAACTTATCTAAAGATTATACGAAGCTAGAAGAACAAACAGCTCAGAGCCCTTTGATTTGTGGCGATCACAAAAGCTTTTCCTAAACCGTGTCTGTTTATAATAATGTGACGGGATCCAAAACACTCCGAGCCAAAGAAAAGTTGGAGAAAACACCGGAGATCCAGTTGGCGGGGATGTCCTGTATCACCAAAACCAGTGTGTGCAGTTAATCGGCGCTGCCTGCAGTCGTGTCTACCTGTTCCTCTATTTTATTCTCCTCTTCTGAACCCATGAAACATTTTAGTTTCCACTGTTCACAATTA
Organism: Aulonocara stuartgranti; assembly: GCF_965226115.1. Taxonomy (NCBI): domain Eukaryota; kingdom Metazoa; phylum Chordata; class Actinopteri; order Cichliformes; family Cichlidae; genus Aulonocara; species Aulonocara stuartgranti. The sequence goes on along the minus strand of NC_138940.1, from coordinate 35,011,271 downwards.
TCTCACTCTCTAATTGTTATGTAAGTGACTATTGTGCAATCCTGTGAAAAATTACAACCCATGATAATCACTTTGATACCTCCCACCACCCGACTCCCACTGATGAAACTCCTCTGACATCTCACACTAATTGTTCCTGTTTTTCCCAAAAGCATGCAAGGCCTGAATGTCTGAAGGCACGGAGCAGGCAGTGGGAAGGGTGACAACAGTCTGAAATCGCACTGAAAAAGAGACACACGCACGAGGCAGCCAAGGTGGCCAAGGCCTGATCTCAGCTAAGAGAAGGCTGGGCTGCAGCTGTGTGTCCTCATGTTCAACTCCCCTTTAGATCCAGATTAGTAACACTGTTACTCAGCCAAGACCTGCTCCCACTGACACTTGGACCTAAATGCACTGTGGTATACATTTACACAAAGCTGGGGTCTTTATTTTTCTATTGATGTGTCTGCAGCATGTGTCTGTTCACAATTTGTAAATGGCTTCATTATTGCATTAACTACACGGACAAGGATGCAGATGTAAACTGTTAGCATGATAAATAGACCTGTCTAATGCACTAGACTGAGACATTACTCAGCTGGATTTTTACCTGGCACAGGCCCTGGGCTCAAGGAGGCACAGGGCCTGATATTATAACAGAAAGTAATGCAAAACAACACAAATGAGACCAGAAACAATGCACACAACAACAAAAAGAATAAATGACAGTAAAAGGAAGCAAAAATAACCGCAGAGACACAAAAAGCTCCAAAAAAGACCAGTAGGATCAACTACAGGATGCACACATCCTGTTTGTTCCTCTGTAGGCTGAGTCTGACTGTGCCCAGGGGACCGTTGTCTCATAATCCATACTGAACTCTAACGCATACTGACAGCTGACGATGCTGTAATGTACTATACCACATATTAAAGCAATTATAAAAGAGGAAAAAAGAGAGACACCAAGCAACAGCTGTCCCATAACTGAATATTATCATTTAAAGACCTTTATATTGTATGGTCTTGTTTTAAGTCTGTAATGTTTTATAAAATGTAGTACATTTTTATAAACTTTTACAGGCCATAGAGTCTCACAAACGCTAACAGGATTTCAGATTTTCAAATCCGTTTGTCTGTTACAGCCAAATGAAGAAGAAAGCTAGGTCATATCTCAGCATGTAGTGACACCAAAGCTTGGTGTATGACTTGGAAAGCCTCTTCTGAGGTCGTCCAAAACCAGCTCCATCACTTTTCTGCTGAGGATGTTTCAGGACATCCAGTTAGCAGGCAAAAAAAATAAGGTTTGTAGATGTCCAATGCTAGAACAAATTTGTGACCTAAATATTCAGATTTTTTTTTAATTACATAAATTAGAAACAAAACCCTGATCTCAGGTTGATCCAAGGAATCAAACTTGGTATAGTTTTACTTCAAAACGCTTGTGCTAGAGGTGCAGACATGAAACTCGGTGAAAAGAGTCAGGGAGTATCCACAGTCAGTGGGCCAAGCTTTCAATGGTTACATCAGGATTCATGAGCTGTTATAGACTCCAATGGCAGGAAGAAGAAACGATAGAAGAAGGGCTTCACTGCTTGGCCACAAAATTAGTAATAAAAAGTAATAAAAAAATTATTTGTTGTTTTGTTTTCTTCATCTTTGTGTGTTCAGTGTGGTCAACACCGATGTGAATTGGGTGCACAGCCCGTCTATAAAACACAGGCCTAATCACCCACTGGCGGGTGAAAGTGTTGCTGTGAACAGTGCACTGGATGCAGGAATGATGAGTGTTTCTGACTGAGGGCCCTTTCTCATAGAAAATGGCATGCCCTCTGTAACCAATTTTTTTCTATGGTTTGTGCCGCACAATAATGGTTTCCTGATGCGTTGAGTAAGCGCACTGGCTGGGGAGCACTTGTGCAATGTGATGTACATTCATAAGACCAATGGAAATGCAGGATGACAGCTCGCTGATGCACGCAATGAGGACAAAATTATTAGCCACCACCATGCACATTTTTGTCAGATTTTTCCCCATGTGTTTTCTTTCAAAGCATTTAGATAGAAAACATAAACTATTTCTAATTACACACAACAGCAGAATTATTTCAGAAAAAAACAAAAATTTAGTTTTTTATTGAGCAAATGCACAAACTACTGCTGTGCAATGATGTGCTTTGACTTGCAATGCTCAAAGCTTGTAGAAATCAAGTTAGAATTGAGGGTTATCTTCCAGGGTCTTCAAGGGTTTGAGCTGTCACTCCAAAAAAAATAAGCATGCCAAAACCAAAATAAATCAGTTTAGACTTGAGAAACAGAACTGTTGATGCTACAAAGCAGGAGATGGATATCCAAAGTTATCACAGCATTTCCACGTATTAAGAACTGGAGTGAGAAGTATCATTAAAAAATTCAAAGAGAGACAAACAGTAAAGAACAAGCCTGGCAGAGGTACGAAGATTCTGGGAAGACAACTACTGAGAGATGGTACTAAAGACCCCGGAACAACTGCCAAGACACTTGTGAATGACTTAGCCAAGTCTGGGACTGTGGTCTGAAAGAAGAAAATCTTTGGAAGCGTGCACAGTAACGTACTGCGAGGTTAGAGACCAAGAAAAACTCCAGTTCTGCAGAAGAAACACCTTTAAGCCAGACTGGAGTATCCTAAGGACAACCTCAAGAAATGTGAAGCATATTTGAAGTGTGTTCAGCTTGAGAGATTCACTGAAGAACTACGGTGGCCCCTAGAGACAAAACACATACCGTACAAACTCTGAAGCACGTGCAAACTCTAAGACACAACCGAAGTGCTCCAGGACACTAGGGGCAGTGTTGAGCTTCTCTCTGAGCAAAGCACACTGACTGTTAGCTGACGTCAGATTTCACTCCACCATAAAGCAAGCGTTCATAGTAATTAAAAAACATTAAACGAACAACAGTTTGCACATTATCCTTTCTTATAAAGCGTGGTTGTTCTATCTTTGCAGGTGTTTTATCCAACTCCATGTGTTTGCAACAAACTTGCCGTTTATTTTGCACATCAAGCTCAACACTGCCCCTAGTGTCCTGAAGGACTTCAGTGGTGTTTTGGAGTTTGTACGTGCTTCAGGGTTTGTACATGTTTTGGAGTTTGTATGTGCTTTGTCTCTAGGGGCCACCATAAAGAACAGACTGGAATTGCTCAGGAGGCACTGGGAGACTTACTGAAAACTACAACAAACAACTTCCGGGTGTTATCAAGAAATAAGATACACAGTTGACTATTAGTATCAGGTGGGCTAATAATTTTGACCCTAGTAGTTTTTGCGAAAGCAGCCAACTCAAGATAGACTGTGGAGGATTTTCACCCAGCCGAGTTGCCAATCACAAGACAGCTACGCCATAAGGATACCCTCCTCTTTGACTAAAATACATACCATGTTACATCCATTAGGATTTGAAAGTAATAACTGAGATCACAAACTTATTGGTAACATGGCTACTGAGGTTACGTTACTCATGTGGATCAGTTGCCCCCTACTGTTCATTAGAAAAATTGCAGGTTTCATGCTTTTCCTTGGTGGCTTTACTTTTCAGACCTAGGAGCTATGACCATCTTTTATATACAGTCTGTGTTATGTAGCCTATAACAGGTATACATTTGCATTAAAAAAAACCCCACTCTGATACTGATTTACTGTGCAACAGGGCTAAAGCCTATAAAAGCAGGTTTGAACCTTAACATTGACCATAAACAGAAATTTGAGAAGAGATTAAAGCTTTTTGGCTTTCTCTAGCTTCCCATTATTATCCTGTATTGTGTAAATGTGCCTCAGGGTTTGTGGGTAAACTAACCTAATCTTCAGAAAAAGTCATGACACAGAGTCCACATAAATAAACAAACTATGGTTTCAATAAAGTTCCTCTGGGTTCCTCCTTTAATTTAATCAGTGTATATATTTTGTTTCTTGTTACTCATTATGTAAAGGCTGCATTACGTCTCTCTGGAGCTCCGCTCTGCGCTGGGTACAGGGTTTGTGTTGTCGTCACCCTCTCTTCTAATGCAGGGCCTCTGGAGCCAGAAGGTGTTTCTGAATCATGAGTCTGTGACTTGGCAGCGTGTTGAATGACTGTCAACTTAAAGAGCAGCAGTTCACCAACTCTGCTGTAAAACCAAAGCAACTCCATTCAGCCGCCAAGTCACCCACAGCAACCCCGTCATTCCCCCCGGGGACACATACAAAGCACAAAGGATGTAACCTGAACTGTGTCGTCATTAGGTCCCCAACATTAGGTGAAAAAAAGCACACAAAAAACCACTTTACGAGTATTATATTTAAAACGGCTCATAAAAACTTTATTTAGACTTTGTGGTATTCTTAGCACCCTGTTTCACAGCTGATTGTTGCATTTGTAGTTTAAGGTTGACTCTAGCGAACAATGTGTCACTCCCTGTCCTACTGCTACGAATCAGCAACACTGAAACCACAAACCAGTCTTTCTACCTTGTAAATACAACATAGCGGTAATTGGATCGTTCACAGATGCGACTCGAAGATTGTTTTTTTTAAAGTTGTTCAGCAGAATAAAGTGTAAATTTCTTCCTTCAACTTCCCAATTATTTTTCAGGTTTGAATTGGACAATATAAGAAGTAACTTGCAGACGGAATGGTAAATATAGTTATAAATGGGCATTATATGCTTCATTTTATTTCTCTCGCTCTCTCGCTCTTTTTGTTTTACATTGTGTCACTTCCATACAACAGAGAAATGAAACAGAAGAGAGCTGTAAAAACAAAAAAAGCTCAGGGACAAGAGCATATAATACTGTAATCAACAGTGATTTCAACACAAAGAAGATGTTCTTGTGCTTTTATCTGAAACATCTTCATTCATTAGGCACGCCTGTTCCACTGCTCGTTAACACAAATCTTTAATCATTACATGGCAGCACGGACAATTAAAGCAGCTCTGAAGACAACTAGATACTAACAAGCTGTAACTAACAAAGTGGCCGGTTTATATGTAAATACACTTTCTTTCAAAAAAGATGTTTATAAAAGCAGCGTAATAAGCTCTTAACCCCTCTTTTGAATAATATTCATAAGCAGCATAAACATTTATTAGATGCTACTTAGACTTCACTAATCCACAGCCAACCTGTGGATCAAGTATTCTGTCATGCACCATTTCCATGCTTTGCATGTTTACACTTTAACAGCAATTCAAGTACAGCCTCAGCAGATTGACTGATAGTAAATAGTAGTTCCAGCTCTGCTCTAAAGCTGCTATGATTAAAGTTCAAAAGTGAGACTGTGCAGCGATCGCTCTGCAGGGTCTGCACGCTGTTTCCCGTCTGTATCTTATCTGTCTCTTCCTGTATATGAAACAAAAATATGGAAATAGTGGGTGAGTCAGGGCACCGCAAATAGTGTGAACCTGCTGCTCTGTAACAATGGACTCCACCTGACCTTTCTTTGTTGTTGCTCTCAGCACCAGAGCGCCTCTGCTGCTGCTGCTGCTGCAGGGTGGTGTGAGTCTGATGATCTGTGCAGCCCAGCAGGGTTACGGGCATGAGCGCGCTGTTTCAACACAAAACAAGGAGTGTGTGAAAGCACCGCGAGCTACGTGCTACAGTATGCTTTATTATAACTGGCTGCTGTCATTGACACACAACCTTCTCATCAACCATTTGATGAACAACATGGAAACAAACACGCTGAAGGAGGAGGTGGAGAATTACTGAGCTGTGTTGTTGCTTTTAAAGAGTCGCCCAGACGCCATGTGAACCACAGATGGGGCGTTAAGTCGTGACTCACACAGACTGTAGCGACTGAGCGTGATGAAGGTTTAAGATACACAAAAGAGGACAGAGACAAGCTGAGAGGAACAATTCCTGCTCTGTTGCAATATCTCGATAAAAGGGATGATTTTCTCAGCCGGTCTCCTCCTTCACAGCTTTTTTCGCCTCAACACTTTATTTGTCCTCCAAGTTAAGTTTTTCTCACTCTGTCCTCTTTCTTCCTCCCTGCCTGGATTGCTGGGAAACCCCAGAACACATACAACAATGTCACTCAAGTCAAACAGAGTAGAAAATTAACATTCAGATGGTGTCCCAGCGCTCCATCATCTGATACTCTCTCAGCGACTTGCACAAGGAGTCAGAGGTGTGGAAAGGCAGAAATGCTGCAAATGTGCAAGGAGAGGCTGCATGTAAGATAGATCCCTAACAATCTGGGTGTGAGCACGTAATTCCCCTTCCACTTTTGTGTATCCAGAAGATGTTTAGGTTAGAGCAGCAGCAGGAGAAGAAGTCTGAGCATGTGCAACATATTTGCTGTGCCCCACATGGCCAGGTATCTTAATCCCCACCACCCTTGGGATTCCCCACCAAGAGATCCCATTAGTGAGGATAAAAGCTGTAATGTAGTCCAGAGAGGTCTGATGGACGTGTGGTGCACTGCAAACCCCCCAACAGGCCAGCGGTGACCTCCATCTGATCCCTAACTAACTGGAATTACAGCTCCGGCTCCAGCGGGCAGTGTAAAAGAGCAATGAACTGTAAAGCATTTTGATGTCTTAATGAACAACATGCACACACAGCAACAAGTCCAATAAGGCGCACTTATAAATTTGAAACGAGCAGCAGAGTTTGCAGACAGCAAAGAAACCGCTTCAAACAAGCGACGGCTCACAGCGAAGACAGGAAATGTTAAACAGTAAGAAACACTTTGAGAGCTGAAGTTGGGACAGATGCAGCTTGGCAGTTTTTAAAACTGGTGGAGATTATAGTTCAGTGCATCTTCATGAGTCTTAATACAAGTCTTCATCTTTAAAGTGAAATTAAAGAATCTGAGGAGTGGGGGGGGGGGGGGCTGTCTACATTCTTCTCAGACCTACAGAAGGGTAACATAGCTCTGGGTCAGCATCTGGTGTCACTGAGCAATAATCACACACGATATGAACACGAGAAATAATTCAAGGACTAGATCCGGAGATCAGGAAATTTATTCACTTTAATGATGTCTGGAGAGTGATCAGAGTGGGTGTTGGAGCATGAAGGTGAAGAAATCGGAGACACCTGAACACAAATCGCAACCCTGATCCTCAACGTAAAAAAGGAGGGAAAGGGAAAAAAGGCCGATCACGTGCTGAGGAGAGCTGAGCAAGGCTCGCGTATAAATTCAGTGATCATTAGAAGACCTATAATTCAGGTATCCAAGTCGCAGGTACACAAACAAAGCAGTAATCAGCAGGAGATTATGGGTAATGAGCAAGCCTGAATTACTCTGGGCTCCATTTTCCACATTTTGGCCTCGGCTCTGAGTGTAATCACTTTAGTATGTTTCCCCTCAAAGTTTGTGCTTTTCAGTCGAAGGGAAATAAAGGCAGAAAGTTCTGGTGAGAAGCCAATACCCTCCAGTGACCACTTGTCCTAACAAAACAATGAGGACACCATTTCTGGAGCCAAGAAGAACAGAAAAGCGTTCCTGTGGGGGAAAGATTTCTAGTGTTTGGAATCATCTGAGCCATTACAATTCTGGTTTTACTATCGGGTTCTGATGTGTAATATTGCAGCTTATAAAATAAAGTTTCAATGAGCCGACTGGTTTCTAAAACCTTATTACTGCCACCGACACCTTTAGCCTCCAGCTAAACTTTGAATTTTTTGGCAAACGTTCACTAGAGCATGAAAACTGCACTGTGAAGACCTGAAGTTTACTTACACTCATCAAAGGCATGAAGGTTTTGGTAATTTGGGGCTTTTAATAATTTCTTTAAACTGTCTGTTTTGACAGGGTGGAATGATTGTACAGCACACCTCTTTAATGACTTTAAAAAAACAAAAATTGGGTGCAAGTTTTAATTTATCTTGGATTTTTGGTTGGTTATTTGATTTTTCCCTAATCCACACAGATATATACAGACTCAAATATACATAAATATATGTACATATACTGTACACTTAAAGCTTTTGATAACTGGTGCTGAAGGTTTTAAACTTTTTAAACGTTATTATTATAATCTGATATTTTCCCACTTTGTTAAAAATATAAAAACCAGGAAACATGTTTGAAAATTAGGCTAGTTTTAAAGATTAGACTGTGCAGCTTCTGGAGAAAATTGCAGTATGATTGTTGCTGTTGCCAGTTATTGTCTTCTTGCATTGTCTGGTGAGGCTTAAGTTGTAAGATTTTGCATTTTTCAAAGCATATTTATCTTCCATTAATAAACTGAAAGACTTTACACAGCCTGGAAGAAATTCAGAGGTCTTTTTACTGTTGTCTGCTGAGTTTGTTGTTTGCTACTCAACAGGTGTGGCTAAAAAAAGCTGAAGAGACAAAATATTTGACAATAAGAAGTTTAAAAAAGCTAAACAGAATGCTCTTATTTTGAAATTCTAATTCTTTAAAGCATACCAGTAAATATTTTCTGGATTATTTGTCACATGAGCCACATATTGTCACGGTCTGGCTGGCAGACCGTGGGGCTATGGGGGGAATGAGGACCCAAAACGCAGACTCTGCGATGGAAACAGTGCACTTTATTTACAGTGAAGGTAACAGATGCCCAATAAATCCCCTTTGCTCCCTAGACTCCCATATGTGTGTTCCCCTCCGACGTCCGTGCTCGTGCTCCCGGCAGTAGTGTTTCTGCACACCCTGTGCGTGCTGCCCTTCTGGTCCCTCGTTCCACCTGCAGGACAATACAGAAGCAGCCATTAAACACTGAACCCGCGCGCACACACACACGATCCACACTTCCTACTGCTACACACTGACTTGGAGTCTTAGCTTAATGATCCCGCACCGTGGGAGCTCCAACACTTTCCTAAGTAGCTCCCCCGACGAGCCCTGATCACCAACAGGTGTGTGGCAGGAACTTCAGGTGTGGCCAGTCCTCCTGCAGGGCCACACCCATCAGGCCTGCATGTGGCTGTTCTCCATCCTCCAGCCACACATGTACACACCCTGCCTCTACATATGAGTGGAAACCCGAACACAGCATAGTGCAGAAAAACACACATCCCCAAATAACAACAACACTAATAATAATAATAATAATAATCCATCCTGCTCACGGACCCCCGAGTCCTCCAGATCCGGGTCCGTGACACATATAATACGTACATTAATAAGTAATGTAGATCTAACCGCATTAAAATTAAAGGAGTGCAAACTTGCAACCTGTGGACAATGTGAAAGAGGTCAAAGTTCACCCCAGTTTTGGACTGAAGGAACTTTTACCCAAGCACACAAATCAGAAAAGACTATTTGTAGAATAATGATAGAATTATTTTTCAGACTATAAATTATATACAAGCATATCAGCCATGACGTTTGGCCATTTTTTTCCTGAAGGAGTCAGCAAAAGTCTGTTTTTTTTTTTTCTTTTTTATTGCACCTTTAGAGGTTTCTGTACCAAAGTATTGCAGAGAAGTGTTTAGATTTCCATCTTGTATATGATCCCTGGAGGTTTCCTTCTCTCTCTCCCATGCACAGAGTTGACCTTCCTGCTAAAGCCATGGCTCCCTCACAGCAGCACATTACAAGAAACTGGGGACCATCTGGGAAAATAAACGGTTAATAAACCGACCCATCCTTCAGTCACGCTTCTGCTGCAGCTCGGTTATGGAAACATCAAAGGTAAAACACACACCTGGTTCAGAGTACCGGTTACATTCCCTTCATTCAGAAACCAGGAACCAGTGTCGTTTTCCCAATTAGGAGAAGAAAGGAGGGCTGGAGATGAAGAGAGACAGCAGCAGCTTCTGGAAGCAGCATGAAAGCTGCTCATTTGCTAACACCCTGCTGGGTTAATTCAACCCCTGCATGAGTGTGTATGTTTTCACACTGGCCTACTGAACTCTTTCATTTCATGCCATCAGAGGACCTCTGGTGTGGACAAATAGACTCAAAGCAGGGAAAAGTTGATAATGGACACGTAGAGCTGCCAGCGTCTCACATGTGACAAAAATATGACGAATAAGAAAACAAAGTGCTTGACTTTGATTTACGTGGCTTTCAATTTGGCGTGGCTGTTGGTGGCAGACCGGCCTGTCTGACTATTTCAGCAGCCGCTGATCTACTGGGATTTTCCATCATAACTGTCTCTAGGATTTACAGAGAAGGTGCGAAAAAGAGCAAAAATTCTCTGGGTGTCTTGTTAATATCAGAGGTCAGAAGAAAATAAAACAACAAACAACAAAAAATAATTTCCCCCAGGGATCAATAAAGTATTCTGATTCTGATTCTGATTGAAAATGGCCAGACTGCTTTGAGCTGATAAGAAGGCAACATTAACTCAAATAACCCCTCGTTGGAACCAAAGTAAGCTATGCAGAAGAGCATCTCTGATTCCAGAATGGCTACAGCAGCAGAAGACCACACCTGGTACACTGCTGCCAGCAAAGAACAGAAGAGCGGGGGCTACAACTCGCGTAGATTCACTAACATTGGACAATAGATCATTTGAAAAATGTTGCCTGGTGTGATGAGTCTCGATTTCTGCTAAGATATCTGGATGGTAGGGCGATAATTTATCGTAATAAAAACTGAAAACATGGATCCATCCTGCCTTCTAGTAGTGGTTCAGGCTGTTGGTGATTTAACACTGTGGGGAATATTTTCCAGGCACTCTTTGTGGCTCTTTGTACAAAGTGAGCGTTGCTGCAACGCCACAGCCTGCCTGAGTATCGTTGTTGACCATGTCGGCCCTTCTATGACCACAGTCTGATTCAATGTCACAGAGCTCAAATAATCTCAAACTGGTTTCTTGAACATGACTGCGAGTTCACTGTACTCCAATGTTCTCCACATAATCAGGTCTCAATCCAATAGAGCACCTTTTGGATGAGGTGGAACAGAAGATTCATGCCATCAGTCAAACACAGAACAAGCAACATGTACCTAATAAAGTGGCTTGTTAATATGTATAAGCGCGTGTTTGTTGTAAAAGGTGAAATTTTGGTTAAAAAAATGGCAAAATTAAATATAAAAGGAAACAAAGCATAGAGAGGAAATTAAGTCTCTATAACCCTGAAACATTTTGACTAATTACAATAAAACATTTGTCAAATTTTAGGCATGTTTCTAATTTTTTAATAATGTTTTTGTAGCTGAATTTGCACTCTAAAAATGATACTATGCAGTATGAAAGGTGTCAAAACATAAACTCAGCCTCCAAACGATTAACTTTAGTGTATCAGTCGCTTGCGGTATGTGCTTGCTTTTGTGTGTGTGTGTGTTAACAGCTGGTCACAGCTGGTTTTAATACAGAAGGAACTGGCAGATTAGAAAATGAGTTACAATGAAGGGAACGGGGGATTTGGAGCTCAAAATACCATCAAAGAAAATAACACATATATCAGAGTCGCCTGTGGATTCAGGCATTCAGCTCTTTTCTCTCCATCCAGTCCAGCTACTATGTGCATTTTCACAGAAAGCAGAAGTTCTGAACAGTTATGAGTCTAACAAACTAAAGTGAGCTTTTATTTTTCAGTCTTCATGTGAAGCTGCATTTCCTGTTCTTCAGTTGTCCTGCATTACACTCAGAGATGAGAGGGACATTAATGAGCAAATATGATCATTTCTTAAAACTACCAAAGTTTTCTTTTCTTTTCAACCTTAAAACTTTACTCTGGAGCTTGGCAACAGCTTCTAATTGTAAAAGAACAATTTCACCTCAAGGTCAGTACAGTAAGGACCTTTTTGCCTCCATCTCACCCTGTCCCTGGCATCGTCATCTGTCACAGTGACCCTCTGCATGGGACGAAAAGAAACTCTCCTCCTTTGCTACATCCACGAACCTCCCCTGTGCCACCGCCTCTAAATTTGTTAAATAAAAAGAAACGACAAAGATGCAAAGATGAATGAATGGATTTGAGGTTACACGCCCACAAAAGTCTGCAAAATTACCCTGAAGTTTGGCAAAGTGTTTAATATTATCAAACATCAGCAGAAAATATGGTCCAGCAGCTGTTTCATAGCTTCTTATCACATCTCATGGCCTTCTTCAGCAGAGAGACAGAAAAAATTAGAATCTGGTGCATTCTTAAGCAACACCAAAAAGACCACAGAAGAAGTGCATGATGGCAGAATTATTTCCATGGTGAAACTTCTAAACAAGTCAAGAATACACTCAAGGAGGTAAACATGTCATTGTCGGGGTCTACAAGCACGAGACTCCTTCATGAATGGAAACAGAGGGTTGGACACAACAAGGTGCAAACAAGACAAGAAAACAAAAAAGGAAGGACAGGTTGGACTTTGCCAGGAAATATCTAAAAGAGCGAGCACAGTTCTGGAAAAAAATAGATCTTCGGACAGATGAAACCACAATTAACTGGAGCCAGAATGATGGGAAGAGAAAAGTATGGACGTGGAGAGAAACAGCACTTAGTAGTGCATGTGGATAATGAGCCACAGCAAACCGCAAAAGCAACCCAAGAGCTTCTCAAGGCAAATAAAATGTTTATTTTTCAATGGTCAAGTCAGTCACCTGATCCCAGCCTAGTAGAGCAGCTTTTCAGTTATTAAATACAAAACTGACTGCAGACAGACACAGAAACCAGCAGCAACTGAAGGCGGCTGCAGTAAAGGCCTAGCAGAGCAGAGAGTCTCCAGAAAGGAGACGCAGCGTCTGGTGACGTCCACGTGTTCTAGAGTTCAGGCAGTCGTCAACTGCAAAGGATTTTCATCCTACTATTAAAAACAATTCCAGTATTTAAAAATCTGTTCGTTTGTCCAGTTGATATTGATCCTTTGAAAGTGGGAGACTGAATAAATATGGCTGCATTTAGGAAACCCCTTGACTTATAGCTGAAAGTCTGCATTCAATCATAGATTGATGCTTGATTTAAAATCCTCTGTGATAGTCCACATAAGGTAAGCCACAAACTTACGGGCCTAGTTTGTTTTCTTCCCACTAACAAAAAAAGCTAAAATAATAATAATACAGTTTAACTACAGCAGTGTTTCGACTTAACATGACATTCCTGGAGCAGAAAGCAGCAAGAACCTCTGCTGTCAGAGTGGGAGTTAAGCCCTACATTTCAGGAGTGCAGTCCGCCCTCAGAGGGACAACATGCCACGAGCGAACGGTGGTTTGAGTGCAGCACACCGCAGCACACTCAAGAAACTGTCTGCATGCGTGCTTTGAGTCATGTTGACCACAGAAAGCAATTCATCCTGCAGAAGCAGCTGTGAATGTGGTGGTCTTAAGTAGCCGAGATTTCAGCAGATTGCCTCCCTGGACTCCTCTGCGGTCAGCTCCTGTTCAGGCTCTTCTCTCCACTGAATTCTGTCAAAACTCCCAAAACTACTGGGGTCACAGGGAAAAGGTGAGGGGACACAGAAAGAAAAAAGGCTTCTGCACAGCAGCAGGTTTAAAAGTGCAGTATGTTCAGGGGGATGTGGGTGGACTGCACTTTTCCTACGTTACGCTGCCAGTGTCAACTGGAAACCTGGATGTCTTGCAGCGACACGTCAGGAGCGGATTCCTGAGGCAGACAAGGAGAAATCAGCTCAACACAAAGTCATGACCCCGATGTAACAACACAGCAGTGACTGGAGCTGATGGAGATGACAGCATGTGGGTCGCAAGCTGTTTCCTTTCCCTTGGTTCTGTCAGACTTAACCCTCAAACGACTTCATTTAAACTTCAAGCAGTCTCAAAAACCATCCGTGGAAACACTCCTCACCGCTTTGTACTTTTAAACCCTCCACCAGCAGCCTCTAACAGCCTTCACTCATTAGGCAAAAAGAGGAACAATGCCACCTACAGGTCAAGACGTTAAACTGCAACAATACTACCAAGTAGATCTTTAGAAGTTTGTCCATCGGCCTCCTTCTCGTTAAAGCTCCAAACAGAAAATTTGTGCAACTATAACCTTTAGAAATATCCGTGTAGACCATTCTTTCAAGGTTAATTTAACCCCAATAATAGAAAAACATCCCTTACTTCAATTTTGTGCAGTTAAATAAACAAAAAACACAAAGATTACAGCACAGATCAGAGGGAAAAAATCTAGATGCCAACTTTTATGTGAAGAAAAAAGTTTCTTTTTTGTGATTAAATAAATTATCTAATCAATCACTGATCATTCTAACCAAGGGATAACCCTGCCTCCTTAAAATTCTTCATTCAGAGTATGACAGTTGATCATATTACATTGAAAACTATGGTTAATATTTTAAGGCAACTCTATTATCTTTTTCCTTATTTTTAGTCATAAACATTTGCTCTTACAGTGGTGCCATGTTCTTATTTGATATGACCGGAATTTAAAGTAATAAGGTCAGAGTACAAACAAGTCAAATCTTTAACTTTTACAACTTGAAAACAGACTAGGACTAATCCGTGAAGCTCTTTCCTGAACTGAGTGGTTTCTGTCATAGCTCAGGCCTGCTTATAGAACAGAATGACAGAGTTTGCATAAGACGTTAGTGAGGGTGGCCTCTGCCTGTGTAGCTACCCTTGGAAAAACTCTATTCTGATGGTTATCAAACTACGTCTTCATTGATATGAACTGAGGAAAACTCATCCTCAAGGTTACAGGGGAGCTCGTCACATGTCATTTTTATAGGTGAAACAGTTAACATCGAAAACAATACCTGCAAAAGTTTTTCCATTACCACATCAACAACATGAACAAAAGTATTAGGCAACACCTCTTTAATATTTGAATTCAAGTGTTTTCAGTCCCATTGCCATTGTGTATAAGATCAAGTGCCTAGCCACACAGTCTGACTTTACAATGACTTGTGAAAGATTTGGTCTAAAGAGCTCATTGAAATCTGTAATGGGATGCAACTGCTGTCACAAGTCACTTAGTGACATTTCATTTTCTTAATTCCACAATCTTCTGGCATAAACACTCTGTGCTGGGAGCATCGTGGCTGAGTACTGCCTGTATGTATAATGTGCACATGGCTCAGTAATTCTGTCCATGTAGTGTGCTTGTCCTCCAAACATCTTATCAGACACTTTCACAAAACATTTAGGTTCTTGTGAAATCCTTCAAGGGGACTTTTGGTCCTGGTGCCTCTTTTAGCTTGTAGGCGAAGTTTTTGTGATACTTTCCTCCTTTTTAGTTTCTTTTCATCCTTATTAACCTCCTCACTGTCAGTCACATCATTTGATGACTCAGTATCCTGTAGCTGCATACACAGATTATGTGGAGTTTTTCTTTATAGGCTTGTTTTATGGGAAATGTGTACATTAAAAAAAAAAGAAGCACAAAGCCCTTAAAACACACCTTATTTTCGCTTGCAGGACACTAGCCCCTCCCACCTGCTGTAAACCTTCTGTATGTGGAGGACAGCCAATCACAACAATACGGTCTTAAAGGAGCAGCAGTTGAAATGTTTCAGAGCATGAGCTGAACCATCAAGGTGCGGTATAAGATCAATAAGGGCCTTTAGTAACATTAGTCATGCAAAGCTACTCAAAAGAAAGTAAACAGTCAAATATGCAGAAGAAGTTGCCTTATGTAAAGATTTATTAATTTATAATACAAGCTTTGATGTAGACCACATTGCATTTTAGTTTTTACATTTATTCATACTGAGCTAATCTTCATAGCAGTGACATTGATTGACAAAAACACAAACCAAAAGACACTCGATGGAAGGAATCAAAAGGTTTCCGACTGTTTCTGAAGAAACCACAGCCCATCAACACGCCCAGTGCACCACCTTCTTCTTTTTTTAAAGACCACTTGCCCCCCCACCCCCCAAATTAGTCCACATTATGCCACGCATTCACACACCCTCAGACACACTCGCACACAAACTCACCCGCACAAAAATTCAACAAATACATATACACAAGATAAAAATTGATATATTTAAATTTCAATATTAATGATATTACTGAATTCCACAATAAAAGGCAAACGAGAAGAAACGACAGCATCCAAATGAAAAAAGGAGGCGAAACACTTCCAAAACTTTCCTTTTTTTCTCTCTCTCTAGTCATCCAACGAGAGAAACTCAGCCTCGTTTTCAGTGTCCTGTAGAGGAGGGCGTCAAACCGATACCCGCTCGCATCTTCTGTCTGCGTTTAACTGGCCCGCCGTGCCGGCTCCCATCACCAGGGAGCATCGACAGCCTAGTCATTAAAGTCTCCACCAGAGGAACGAACACGACATCTGATGGCGCGCACATGATCCGCTGAAATCCTCTGTCCGCATTTATTCAAGCCTCGCCGGGGAGTCTGTTCCCGTTTCCCGCGGACCCTCAGGTGTTTTTACTCTTCCAGATAAAAGTACTTCCTCGATTGGTCCATGAACGGACGCAGGTGACGGCCTACTGACCGTCAGTTACTGAGAGGCAGAAACAGTCTGTGAAGAGGATGGCACGTTTTCTACCACCTGGGTTCGGGAGGAGTTAAGGTCTGTTCATCTGACCAAAAACAAAAAGCCACAAAGGAGGAGGAGATGAAACACAGCAAACACTTTAGAATTAAACTGGTTAAGTGCAACGAGAGGGTTAACACCATTCAGTAAGACCTGGGGAAAACATCCAAGTGACTAGTATGGAAGGGTTAAAGCCCACACATCCTTTGTAGCACTTCTGTGTCCATGAAGAGAGGCGAGTTCCTGGGTTGTTGTTTGCTTTGTTTTGTTTTTTCACTACATGACAGCTCTTCAAAAATGTCTCCAGCAGTGAAGGGATCTGCGATGTTGTTCAATGTCATGATGTTCAAAGAAAAAGTAGTAACAACAGTAGAAGTTTGGGGGCAGAAAAGTGAACATTATTGGCACAAAAAAAGCCTCAGATTGGACAGTTCAACCAAAGTGTGAGAGAGAGAGAGAGAGAGAGAGAGAGAGAGAGAGAGAGAGAGAGAGAGAGAGAAAGAAAGAGGGGGGAGGGGGACCCCAAACGGACTTCCTGCATTTTATTCCAGATCCACAGCTGACGGGACGACAGGCAGGAAAGAGCGGAGAGGGAGTGTATGCTTGTTTGAATGTGTGTGTTTTATATATATATATATGTGTGTGTATGTGTGTGCATGTGTGTGGATGTGTGTGTGCGTAATTAAAGGAAGGGAAGGGGCTGTTTCTGTAGCTTTACAAGAGGAGGCAGCAGTTGCTCTCTGTTGTTTTTTCTCTGTTCCTTTGACCTACAAAGACAAGAGAGCAGAGAGATGAGGTGAGACAAAAAAACCCACAAAAACATCCAGCTGACATGAGACAGACCTCACTGGGATCTGTTTCCTGTTAGAAGGGGGTTCTTCCTCCCGACAGCTGCAAAGAGTTTGTTCATGTGGGGGTCACCTGATCATTATTAAAAGCTTCTCAAAACTGTTTACGCATTCTTCAACAATCAAAACATACAAAAAGCTGCTGAAATGTGTGGGCCACTGCACTGTGCACAGTGTAAAAAATGTCCGTAGCTATAATCACAGTGACAATGTAGCATCAAGTGAATTAGACCTGAGTCACACAGGCCTAGAGACTGGTCAGCAACCATCTGATAACCACAGGTTTTGAGGGAAAAATGAGTATTCTCCATCCGGTTGCTGTTGGTTGAGTGCAATTGTTAGGAAAATGATTGCTGAACTCCCAGTCATGCAGGTGTACAGACGAGTTACTGGCAACCACCTGTTGCTAAGGAAAACCGTGTGTTAGCCTCAGCTAGCCGAGTGTGGCTAAAGTTAGTCTTTTTAGCAGCACTCATCTTCTTTCTTTACACGCTGGCATCCACACGCCTGTCATGAGTTTGGCTGCTGGTAGTGACGGGATGGATTACATCCAACATACGGCTGAGAACTTTTACATCAAAGTACTGAAGAAGCATGATGGTTTATGCATGATGGTATATTAGAGCCAGTGACAGTTTAACAATTTTTTTTAATAGTTTGGCACCTCGAGAAAAAACTAAAACAAGGAGCAGATGAAAGTTCCTCACCATGAGAGTTGGGCTCTGGAAGAGTCTCCCTGGCAACCAAGTGCATGACAGTTGTTCGGCCCGGCGGCAGCTTTAGAGCTGAAAACACATAAAACACGTTAGGATTCATCCTTGTACTTTCCCATCTAATTAAATGGTGGCAGCAACAACAGCTGCATACGAATGCTATGAATTATGACCTTGTCAGTATCTATATTTGTCTCACCTAGGAATCACTTTATTTTCAACATCGTAACCTTCATTTAACCAAGCTGGATCATGAATATTTACATGTGCCACTAGAATATCTTTAATTGTAAAAACTTTCCTTACACATATTAATAAGTCTACCTGGCATCAGGTTTGAAGCTGAAATGAGATGGTCACATAAAAAAAACTGTTCTATATACTAAAAGTGCTGCTGTCGCTTTCACTTCTTCAGACTCTCTGCAATTTAGAAGTCAGTGAAGCTGCACCAGAAACCTCCTCCGTTTCCTCTGTTATACATATTTAATCAGACAGTCTCACCTCACTGAGATTAAAATCTTTTACAAGAGACCTGAGAACAAGAAAACGTGTAAAACCAGCCATTTTTTTTGATTGCAGAACAGTGATGAGCACCAGATGTGACACTAGTGACGAATCGCAGTGCACTGTGATATACAGAGTTTAAAGCTCCTCAGTCACACAGGAGATGAGATCAAAGGTTGCCAACAGGTTGCATGGAAGACACTGATTTGTCTGCAAACATTTGCAAACTATTTGACCACTAGTAAAACGGTTTAAAAAATGCGATGCAAACCAGAGACAAAGATTACTCAGATGGAAAAGTTCAACAAAAGCTGGAGACTAAGAGCACTTTCCTTCAAACATTCACAGTTTAAATACCACTCAGAGTGCAGCTGGCGAGTGTTTGCAGTCAGCTGGTGTCTTCCATACAAACGACAGGCAACCATGGTGCAGTACTCTCTTTGCAACAGATTTCACCTAGCAACACCAAGCAACCTCCATCAACTGTTGATGCACTAGGTTGTATCTACACTAATTTTCCAACTGGAAGAGAAAGACAACCCTTTAAAAAAAAATAAATAAATAAAAAAATCAAACTCTGCTTTTAAAGCCAAGCCCAAATGTGTTTCTAAGTCTCCACAAGAGTGATGAGGGTGACAGGCCTCAGGTAGAGGTGGAGAACACCACATACTTCAGAATTAAGTAGCTTAAGCTTCTTCAGTGCAGCTTCCCATGTACAATGCTGATGGGATTCTCAATCTCAAACCAAGGTCACATTCTAGAAGGTTTAATCTGACTTATAAACTCAGGACTTCTTTAAATGTTCCTAATGAGTGCTAAGACAATCAGCAGCCACACCTTCTTCAGCGGATAGCCTTTTAAATGTAGGCAATCTGCGGTCAGAGGTACATGATCACTACCATGATTCATACTGGCAAACAATTTGTTCTACACGTGCACTTCCTGTCACGGTTACAGAGTAAAAGGCAGATTTCCTGGTACTGTTTGATTAAAATTTCTGAACAGAAACGCAGAAAGAGGAACTGCAGCCACCATCAGAAGACTCCACAACAAATCACAAGAAGAAAGAAGTTGATGGGCTGTTGAAGGCAGCGACACAATATACAGATGTTACCGGACATCTGAATATTATGAATATTGGCGTTATATAAAAATGTAAGCTTTATATTTTTGTATCTTTTTACAGAGAGATCTTCTTTTATCTGACCGACTCGATTTCTTCTATTGCACATTGAACTTTGTGTGTTTTCTAAAGTATAAATTTATAAAGTAAAGCTTGAATTAAAGCCACGCTTAATGCAATATAATTACTTTATACAACTAAACCAACATTTTCTTCATGGATCTCAAAAACAGCTTCATAGACTGGCTTCTTAAAAAGAGTTTCTGACATGGCGATTTTCATTGTCTTATATTAGACATTCTTAAAACAAGAAAAAAAAAAGGTTTATTTAAAAACACAAACAAAAACAAAAAACCCATAAGTACTGAAATGAAAGAAAGAAAAATCTTGACTCTAATCCCATAATCTGTTGTGCTTTTTAAGCCATTATATGTACAACAGCCAAGCAGTGACTATGTCAAGGACCTTTATTGTGAAAGGAACAGGAAGAAGCCCATTTCGTATGTGTGGACAAAGCTCACGTTTCCGGTATGGCGTTTTCGGACATGCATAAAACAAATCAGGTCATATTACCCCATTATTGTTGATAAGCAGTTTCAGTATTGGCATCACTCGCTCCACTGGAGCAAGCCTGCAAACCCAGCATCCAAATGACTGAGGCTGTGCTGGAGAGGAGGTTAAAGAACTGTTAACCATCATGGACCATCCTCTGCATCACTTACTGGAAGGCAGCGAAGCACTTTAAGATGCATTTCACAAGGACAGACACAGGAAATCTTCACTGCCTCATACCACAATACCTGCATTTATTTTATATGATTTCTTGTTGAGCCATTTCACTCTGGGTTGTTTGTTTGTTTTTTTGTTTTTTTTATTGAGCTATCACAGGTTGTGTTCAGTCTTTTAGCTAATGTAACAAGTTTACAAATTCTGGTATTAATAAAGTATAATTTGTTCATAAAATCTAAATGGTACCTACTGCTACCGCTGCATACTGCATGAATAAAAACTCATACCAGCAGATAATTCTCAGATGAGTCTCAGAAGATAAAGGCTGTTTTCGATTTCACTTCCCATTTATTTCTACACGAAACAGAGAGACACACATCCTTGCGTCACATCGCTCTGATTAAAGGGAAATGTCCAGCCAGTGTGAGAGATCAGAAGCACTGAGACTGGTTCTCAATCAGGAAATACTGTCTGCTTCAGTTCATGTTTTGGGTTCAGTGAAATAATCCAAACAGCAGCAAAGGAGGAAGGATGCTGCCTGGGAATCTGAGGACACTGGCAGAAGTTCATGACTGTAAATCGTTAGACTAAGAGCTTTGTGTACTGCTGCTAGATATGCCCGCATGCCGTTTTTGGCATTAGTAATTTAACAACAGCGTTTACAGTAAGATAAAAGCATAAAGATGCCATTCTGTTTCTCTCTGATGCTTTCTCTGGCCAGCGATGGTCTTACCTCCCAGGGTGACGTTGCCATGAAGGAAGCGTCCCTGGAAAATGAGGCGGAGTATACTGGGACTGCTCACCTGCTCTTCCTCCCACCCTGCCAAGGAGGGAAAGAAGAGATGTATCACTTTCCCAACTGATGCAGCCAGCAGTATTTTATTGTCCTAGAAACACTAAACACAAGAGCCAAGATACAGATTGCTGAGCATATTTCTGAAGACTGTGATATATGCAAAGCCCACAGTTTACAATTTAAACCTTTAAATAAGTTCTGGATTCTGTTTCCAAATGAACTCAAACTGGCAGTTTCTTGTATTTTAATCAGCTGGCATGCACACTGGTACCCAGTACATATATGAGCTAATACTAGCTAATGTACTGGCCTGGCTAGTTTATTGCCCTGGCTCCAATGTTAATTCCCCCATCCAACACCATAACACGAGGTGTGATCCAAAAATTAGGGTGATAAAAAAAGTTCAAAAACCTCGCAATAATCTCCTTGGGCAGGTCCGGATGACTTTCAGCATGGCTGCCTGTCCTGACCACTTGTACTGCAGCCTTGTCCCCAACTCCAGTATCCACAATAACTCTCAGAATTATTATGAAGAGCTAAACTCTCCACTGAGGTCAATATCGCTGTCTTACCAGGCTGTAAACATGGGAGTCTATGGGGATTGACTCAAGTGGCTCTTGAGTTGAAACTGCAGTTTCTGGCAGTTCAGCGCTGCTTTCATTCATGAATGAATTCATGAAGTCTCGAGAGGCTTCAGCCGAGGAGTTTTCATTTGAAGAGTCTGCAGTTTCTAAGTCCAAAGGCTGCGTGTCACATGATGAGCAAACCCAGCAGCATGCTTGCCATTTTTTGACACTCACATGGTTGTGCACAGCAAATCTGTCCCCCTGGATGAGGCAGTAAAAGCAGAGTTTACTGCCCACCTCACACTGTTACAAACTCACCTGTCTGCTTTGGACTTCGAAAGCTTGTCAGTTTGTTTAAATCAGCGAGTGTGAATACTTGCATATTTTTAAACAGAGATTATATCAGGTTTTGATTCCACATCTGTTAAATATTTGCAGAAACTGGCAAACTGTATGAGATTGAATCAGTCTGACTTTGAGGTTCAAAGTGTGAAATATATTAAAAGTGAAGAACAGGAGACTGAACCCTTTAAAACGTACCTGCAGGCCAGTTGTCAAATACGTGCTTGGCGATGTCCGTGGCCGAGTCATTTGGGGAGAAGGTGAAGTCCTGTGTTTTGCCACTGACCAGGATAAGGCGGAGGTGTACCTAAAGCGACAAACAAAAGCATTCAAATATGGGTCCATAGAAATGTCATGCCAGCCACACTTCCATTAAAATTCTTCTCAATTAGTCGTGGCGAAATCCCTTCACTTCCTCTAACCTCCTCAGACATGAGGTGACCTTCTGAAGGGTGCGAACAGACGGACATTCCAGTCTAATTAGATTTAGCCACACCAGATCTTCACCCTCTGACTGGGAGACTTCATTCATCGAGGGCTTACGGTGAAGTGAGCCTCTGTTGCTGGAGATAACACCAGATAAGGGTGGGGCAGAGGGGGGAGAACACTGGGCCTTTAGTTCCAGGGTGCTGCTGCTCCTCTCCGGGCTGTCGGCCTAATGCGATAACCCCAGGTGTCCCAGACAGCTCTGGGCCATGTTATTAAATTTACATGGCCAGTGCGTAGCCCCAAGGGGGACTCGTGCAAGTGTGTGTGGGAAGGTCTCTTAACAGAGGGGCTTCCTTCTTCTTCTTTTTAAAAAAAAAAAATCCTCTGGGCATCTACACAAAGATATCTGTTAAAAAACAAATAAAAGGGGAAACTTCATGGGCAACATGCCTTTAAGCAGTGTCCAACATTTTATGCCCACTGGAACCAGAAGATCAGACTATTAATAGGACACCAAAAAAAAGCTAATTTAATTACTTTAATTGGCGCCAACTTAAAATATAAGAGTATCACATAAATTATCGGTTGATTTAGATTTAAAATCTGTATCTGAAAATAAGTAGTAAGCTTGAAAATGAATGTAACAGAGTACATGTCACAACTGAAGGTCATAACAAAGTGTCATAAAATCTTTTTCACTAACAGTTACCTCAAGTTTTTTTTCCCTGCATATGCAATTAAAAAAAAGAAATTACCAGGACTTTGACCAAGTGTACTTGCTCCTCCATAAAAGCTGAAACTCGCTGGCTTTACAGTCAAAAATCACCCAGCAGTCAGGGGCTAGCTGCACCCTCACGCACAGAAACCTCTTTGTCATTTATTCATTGGTTTTGCAATTGAAAGAAATTGTTTAATGTAATAAATAATCAGTTAACAGCATTTTCTTGAGAATCGTCACAAGGCTGCGCTCATGAATGTAGATCCTGCACCTTTTCCTATCAACAAACTATCACGACCTAGACGGGGATAAGTGGTAGAAAATGGTTGGGTGTACTTTTATGGAAAATAGTAAAGCAAAACTAATGTTGAAGATTAAAGCAAGACAGTGTAGAGCTTCTATGAAGCAGACTGTGATCAGCAAGTGCTTTAACATGTGTGGCATCCCAGGTGATAAAGGTGTAAAACGTTTTAACCAAGAGAAAACTATGATTACTATGACTAGTGGAGTAACTCTGGTTTAATTGTCTACTACTTATATTTTAATAGAACACAGTTTCGCGACAATAAAAGGGCAATTCTATTCTATTTCATTCTATTCTTTACAGCCGTTTAACAACTACAAAAATTTCATTGTATCTGTACCCACAGCTAGGCTGTTTAAGGCATTTTTATAAAATATAGTTTCATTTTCCACCATAATGCTTCATTTCTGCTGACTGCTTCATTGCTGCTGCATGTGTCACCCTCCTCACACACTATTTTAAATTTAAAAAAGAATTTAAAAAAAAAGTGAATATTTTAGTCAAATTTTTCCACCAACATTAGACTACATGAAGGTAGGCTCGTGGTCAGGATTAAAAACATCACCCTTAACTGAATAATTATCTTGAGCCCATTTTGGACCTCTGTCACTGGACCTCATTGAGCTCTCATCTCTGATCAATCACTCCACAAAAACATACAAAAAGAACAATACTAAATCTTTTTGCTGGGACATCTCTACTCTAGATTCAGAGCTGACAGATGGGGGAACGTTCCCCCTACGTGTGCCCTTCTTAAAAAAAGAAACATGAACTTTCTTTGGTTCACAAATCACAGAGGAGAGAACAAAGAGACTTAATCACGAGGTGTGACGTGAGGAAGGGACAACCCTACTCTCTGATCTGTTTACAAATACACCCTCCCACCCCCCCCCACCCCCCTTTCCTCTCGGTGGTCCCCTGCTCACCCATCCCCCTGTGAACTGAATAACCTCAATGTGGGATTGCATACCCATGTCATTATTAACAAGCTTTGTCCCCCTTCCCTCATCCTGAACAAAACAAAAACAAAGTCAAATCTGCCATGGCAACATCCTGCATCACAAAGTCATTGAGGTTCACCAATCGAAAGGAAGTCTTCCAAGTGGCGTTATGATTACTTTTTAAGGGTTAAAGGTAATAGCAGAGGCTTATCTGTTCTTCATGCTGGTCAAGTTTCCTAAAAACATAGTCAGCCACGAGCTTCAGGATAGCTGCCAAGAGAGATGATCTATTAAATCCCACTCTGGCCTCCTGTGGGTTTTACCTCATGTTGGTGTCCTACATAAAACATCTGACAACATTTATTCTTTTTTAAAAACTAAACATGGGTTCCGTTAATACGGGGATGTCAAACTCATTTTACATCATGTGCAACATACATTCCACTTTGATGTGAAGTGGGCAAAAGTACTACCAAGTAACAGAAAAGGTTCTGGATTGTCCTGTAATTACAATTTTAGAATATCCTTGTGCTTTGGTGTAGTATAACTGGAGCAATAGGAAAAGCTGAAAACTTGTGAAAATAGAGTTAAAAATTCAAAAACTAACCATGCTTTCACATTTTCTTAAGATGCCTAGTGAGCCAGATTGGAGTCTTTGCTGGGCCAGTTCTGGCCTAAGGGCTTTATGTCTGGCACCCCTATTCTAATATCTGCAGTTTAACACTCTTCTTATTCAATAAAGCGTACGCTTCAGATATATAAAATTAAATGACACAAATAACACTAAAATAACATAGAACAACACAAAAAGTTGAATCATTGTCCTTAAAAAGTTATGTTTTGCCTCACCAACAATCCAAAACCTGAAATATGCACACACGTGTGATCAATGCTGTACATTTTCATACTAGGAACTCAGTATGGAGACAGCAATTGTAAAAATGTGGGCCAGTAATAACATTTGAATTAAAAAACAAAAAATTGGCAATCCCATATGAAAATATTTTATTTCAAGAGAAATAGCATTTAGCATTGCCCTTAATATGACAAGCTCCAGATATCTATGTTTTATGTTTTGGTGAGCAGTTGATAACAGAAAGAAACAGCTGTTTCATATCTTTTGGGTTTAGAAGTGGCTACCTTTGTTTCTAAAGCTTAGGTGACATGGTGCTACTTCTTTGTTCTTTGTTAATCCTATTTGAACCGGGCACATTTATTTAATTATTGTGTCATAAATAAAACAAACTGATCTAAAACTACAGACAAACATCAGCCTGTCTGACTGATAAATGTCGCCTCTTTTGACTTTTTATTTCTTCTAATTTCTGATACTGTCGCTGCTCTTATTTACAGCAGAACTTTTAATTACATAAAAATTACAGACAAACTGCAGTTTAATACCCCAAAATGCAAATAATTGTCATCTTTTTCTTGGTAATAATGGTACTAATAAGTAAACAAAGCCAACAAAAACTTGTATTATTGTATCCATTCCTGTGGTTGGGTTGGATTAGGTGGGGGCAGGATGTAATAAGAGGGTGCAATCAATTGGCATCTAAACCTTGAAAGGAAAGTAGGCCAACGTTTTAACTCAGATTAGACAGATGGTGTTCACAGGAACAGCAGTCACTATCCAGCTAAGTGTTTGTGCACGTTGGCTAATCCACAAACAACCCCCACCCCCATACAAACACCTACACCAGTCACAGAGATAATCAAACGTATTAATGTTAAATGATGTTTTGAGTACTCAGAGAGCATCGCCTCAGTTGTGTGTTTTGAAATGTGACAGAGCCTCACTCACCATATCAAGATCCCTCTGAGTGGTCATGGCTCAGCGAGGAGGAAGGCCGTGGACGGGGAGCAGAGAGGACAGGATCGGTGTGCTTCAGCAGCTGGAGACGGGGCCAGAGCCCTGATACAAACACCAACACTGTCAGGTTGACTTCCACAAAAACAGCAAAACAAAAAAAAAAACCTGACACCATAAGATTGCACCGCTCACAAACTGTTACCCACCGAGCTCGAAGGAGGCTAACGCTGCAACTAACATGACAACACTATCGGTCGAAACTGCACATGATCGATTAGTTGCCTGGACCGCAACAGCACCGAGCAACTTGTGTTTTACCACACCGTGATTTAACTAACCCAAATTAGTAGTCTTGGCGTGTTAAACTAGGACGAGCTTTAAAGATTAATCCCACAGTTAGCCTTACGTTACGCTAGGGGGCTACATCCCATTCAGGCATCACGGCTCATAAATTTACTGGAAGCTGAAGCGGTGCATTAGGTGGGAGTGTGTCTCGCCCGGAGACACCGATCACCTCAGAGTTTCACCCAGATAAGGTGTATAAACAAAGCCCTGCGAGCTAAACAAGCTACCGCTGTTAACGTTAGCATTAGCTGTTATGTTAGCCCGATCTTCCTGTCGATGGCTACCTGCAGGCTAACAGCCCAAGGACGGTTTCCGTGCTGTGGGCCTCACCTGCATCTGATGAATACGATGAAATTTTGCATTCAGTTGAGTCAACCAGTCAGCGGGAAACGTTTTCCATGGGGAAATGATCGAGTGTAGATGGATGGCGTTATGGTTGACTCTGGGTATCAGAGGCTAATGGACGGGAAGACACCGGAAGTCAGCTGGTAGTAAACACAGAGAAGAACTACAAAGGCTTCTGGGAGTCCGAGTCCAAGTATGAGAAAATATAATAGAAATGAGAAATAGTTTATCATTATTATTATTATTATTATTATTATTATTATTATTATTATTATTATTATTATTATAAGAAGCAGAAAAATGGGGGGGGGGGGGGGGTTTGATTCAGACTAAAAATATAAATATGAAAGACGAAAATCAGAATACTTTAATAATCCCTAAGGAAATTATGTGGGTTACAGTTGCTTCAAGAGAGTAACAGTAACAGACTAAACTAATTAAATAAGACAATATAGTACACAGTTTACAAATTTAAGAAATAGCACTAATATATACAAATTGCTCAATTATAAATATCAAGAATATTACAAAGTCACGTATATTACAGAAAAATATACATGATTGACATTTAACTCTAACCTGTGAACTTTGTCATTTGACTGTAGAGCATGTGCAAAAGGGTGTAACTATTGCAGTGTTTACAGTGTATTAGATGGAGGAGTTGTACAGGGCAGGAATGATTTCCTGTGTCGTTCAGTGGTGCTTTTTAAAACGTAAACATTAGATGAAAACATGTAAAACAAATTACAACCAAGATTAGAGTGAAATGTTAAATTAAAACTCTATATTCCAAAGTTAAAACAATACCGAGTATAGACAAGGTATTATATAATCCACATATCACAAGGAGTTATAAAGTTTGATGGCCACAAGTAGGAATGATTTTCTGTGCCATTCTGTTAGTGTCAGTTTTATTTATATAGCACATTCCATCACATGCGAACTCAGTGTGATTAACAAAAGAGATAAAACAGAAGAAACTATGCAGGTCTACTGTGTCTTATGGCAATAAAAACAACAACAAAAACAGAAGTTAACAAACACACACACCATCATTGCCATCAGAACTGCCAGCAGTAGCTGAAGTCCATAGTGTAGAAGGTGAAGAGAAAGTGAGATGGAAGGGTCTCGTGCGGGGCTCCTGTGTTGCTGACCTCCCTGTTCGACACACAGTGCTGTAGGAGTACATTTTCTGGTCTCCCAGTTAGGCAGTCAGTCAACCATACAAGTCAGTATCACTGTCAGCTTATCAGGCAGTAGAGCCGGCCGGATGGCATTGAAGTCACCGAAGAAGTTAAAAAAACCCAAACACGATTCTTACAGTGTTTGCTGCTTTGTCCAGGTGGGTAGAGACATGGGTGAGCAGGCAAAGAATGGCTTCCTTAAATTCAAGTCTGGGCTGGTAGGCAAACTAGAGTGGGTCCATCAGTGGGTGGACCACAGCCTGGAGCTGGTCCAGGATGAGTCTCTCCAGGGTCTTCTTGATTCATCCCATATTTGTGAACTTTTTTTTGCTATACCAAAAGGGTAAAGTGAACAATAATAATGACAATAATGACAATGAAGTCCCATATGATGATATATTTAACAATAGCTGACCATAATATGTCACATCTTGGAAACAGAGGTGTGGGCTGATGACATAAAGACTTAGAGTGACAGGAAAATGTATATTAAAAAAAAACACTTTCTACAGAATATCATCTGCTGTGTATACTTATGTATCCTGAATCCAACCCATCCAGCCAAAAAGTAAAAAGAAAATACAATAAAAATCTAAAAACAAACAAAAAAACAAAAACAATAGAAAGCAGTCTTGAATGATGCAGTATTCCTTCATATATTTTTGACTCTGTCTTCTGTTGCATCAGTGGCAGATATAGAGAATTTTAGATTGGGTGGAAAAGGAGGGGCAAGAGCTCTAGGCAGGGTGGCACCTAGCTCTTCAGTGAAGTATACTAAAATCCCCTATATGTAAATGGACTCAACAAAATATCCACAAAAACACTATTATATACAACTATTTATTGTATCATAACTAGAGATGGCACGATACCGCTTTTTTATGTCCGATACCGATATCATAAATTTGGATATCTGCCGATACCGATATGAATCCAATATAGTGTGTTTTTTAATCAATAAAACTGTTTTTTAATATCTTGCTGCATTTTGTATAAGTTCATACTCAAGTTTAAATAAACAACAACACTAAAGCTATTCTGTTATACCTGTATGTAAAAAAATACACTGCACCCAAAATATTTCATAGTTCAGCAAAACTGAGCAATCTAATGAACTTAAACCTGCTCCATCCTCCCTATTCTGGTATTTTGAAGAGTACTTAGCAGAAATATTAAGCAACCTAACTAATAGGTTTGTAGACTCCCAGCAAAAAAAAATAGGGAACCACCCCCCCCCCCCCCCCTCATGATGCTTAATCGACGTAATCAACTTTAATTTGATGCAGTGTGAAAAAAAAATACACAGAATTAAATTATTTTTCAAGAATAATTAAATAGATTCAACATCTTTCTTCAACAAAATTGCAGACTGCACAGATGGTATCTTCCCAAAGGAAAAAGTAGTATAGCTTACTAGGGTATATATATTAGACTTAATAGTTACTATATACAGTAATGGACTTCTATACATTTTACATCAGATTAAAACTTTGGGTGTAAGATTCGGATAATTATTTATTAAAAGCTAGACATTTTAAATGAGAATAAGAAAGAAAAGTATGTCTTTGTGCCCCCCTTTTCGCTGTTAATGCCCTATCCTATCGGCCCCCCTGGCTAAACTTTGCTAGATCCGCCCCTGCACAGTTACCAGCCGTCAGCTACGTCAGCGGTCCCCAACCCCCGGGCCACGGACCGATACTGGTCCGTGAGTCGTTTGGTACCGGGCCGCGAGAGTTGAGGCTCAGGTGTGAAATGTATGGTTTTCAGGGTTTTTATCGGTTTTCAGCGTTATTTTGTTATCGTTTTTATCGTTTACTCGGTTTTCCTTGGTCTTTTCACGTGTGTTATGAATAAATCTTCTTTTTTTCGGTACCGGTACTAGTTTTATTTTGTTGTATTTATCCGTGACACCTTAAAGGCCGGTCCATGAAAATATTGTCGGGCATAAACCGGTCCGTGGTGCAAAAAAGGTTGGAGACCGCTGAGCTACGTAGAAAAGGATCCTGGTGTAGAAAGTAATATTAAATAAATTCTAACAACAGTTTATCAAGTTTAAACGTGCTGCTGTTATTCAGCCGCTGTTTTCCTCTTTCTGGTGCAAAGTGGGCCAAAAACAAACAAGAGAAACGGACTCGCAACAGAAAAGCTGATCAGCTGATCATTAAGCAGTTTCATGATTGAAGTAGCAGCAGGAGAGGGAGGGAGAGAGAATATATCCATATATCGGTTAACGTGGGAATGCTTTACAAACATTCAGAGATGAACTTACACACTTGCTTTACTTCTCTCTGGGATAACTTCCTCGGAGATGAAATGCTGGTTTGGTAGCGAGGTTACAAATACACACAGCCGCTCTATCACGTGAGCACACTGCTCCAACGTGCAACGGTTATGAGGCGAGTTATGCCATGTTGCAAGTTTTGTGAGGTGCTTTTTTGATATTTAATGGATCGATTGCATTTTTTATTTCTCTCCGATCCAATAATTTATGTCAGTATCGGACCGATACTGATACATAATATCGGATCGGTCCATCTCTAATCATTACATTAAATATATTCTGTACCACTTTACAAATTACAGGAAAGTTTGGTTGCTTAGAACCAAAATTCAAAGAAAGGAAGTTTGACTTAAGATTTTTGCACAGTATTATTGATAGTATTAATATTGTTATTTGTTTTACTTTTTCTTTATCTCATTTGACCATGGTCAGAACACGGTTAACATGCTCAGCACCACTTTAAATGTGGAAGCCAACACACACCATACACATCCTAATATCCCCTCATCTGTCCTGATTATCCCAGTTTGTCTTGTTTTGCATGGTCTATATCCACACCTTGTTTCATTATTGCCCTACTTTTATTAATAAAGTTAAAAATACAAATAGAAAACTATTAACAAGCAGGATTGATGACATTAACATATTAATATAAACCGTCTTTAGAGAAGCTACCAGAAAACTGTGGCTATGGATCTGTAATAAGACATTACGGCACAACTAAAGTCAAAGTCAAAGTCAAACTATTTGGTTTACTACTACTGTTTATAGCGTTGCCCAAAATTACTTAATTGTAACTAACCAGACTTTATCTGCAGACTGCAAATCACAGCAATCACAGACCACACACAGAGTCTGGCAGCAAAACAAAACCCGACTCAGTGTTAATATTTGAGGGAGAATACCGAGGGGTTTCTGTTATCTGCTGATCTGCTGGCTGACATGTCTCCCTCCTCATTCCAGCGGTCGCAAAACACCCAGAAACCCAGACATCACAGTCTCACAGTAACATGCAAATCTCAGTCAACAACTATATCTGTTTTGTTTTTATCTTTTTTTTCTTTCTTTTTTTTAACTCCGCCTCTGGGTAGCTCGCTTCCCAGTGCCAGTCCCAAGCCCGGATAAAGGAGGAGGGTTTGGTCGGGGCTAGCAACCCCTTCCTGTAAAAACCTGCTATGCTACAGAAACGACAAGTGAAAACCAACGAGCAATCAGTGGAGAGGAAGGTCAATTGCTAGTGACGAGGACGGACCAAAGTCTCGCGACCATCCCTCTCTCAATGGATCGACCATTCCTCAATGCAAGAATATCGACTTGTATCGGGACATGGAATGTCAGATCACTCTACCGAATGGGATACCGCATGCAAAGGCTAAAGGCCTTCAATGACTATCGACTATCGACTTCAAAGCCAACTTCAAAGTTGGCTTCAAAGGCATTGATCGGTTGGGAACCAGTTTCCGACCGCATCGTCTCGGCTTGATTTCGAACTTGGCAGGCCAAGATCACGTTCATCCAGGACTATGCCCCCACGGAGGAGGGCGAACGATACAATCAAGGATGCCTTCTACAACCAGCTCCAAGACTTTTTAGCAGCCATTCCGTGGCACGATCACCTGTTAATGGTTAGCGACTATAACGCACAACTGGACGGGGACCGGGCTGGATTTGAATCGACCATCAGGCCCCATGGATTGGGGGCATGCACGACAACACGCCTTCCGCCCCGTGGATGACCTTCCAGTTAACGTTGGTCCAATCTGGTCAGTGTTATAACACTGGACGGTGGCTTGGACAAGCACATCGCCTGTTGGCTCGGAAAGGCAGCATTGGCCATGCGCAACTTGAATCTGGTTTGGAGATCGACCACCATCTCGATATCATCCAAAGTCTGTTTGTTCAATACAATAGTCGTAACAATGGCTATCTATGCGAGTGAAACATGGAAGTCGACGGCAACAATCACCCGATGACTGAATGTTTTCCAACAGCGCAGCCTCCGACGGATTTTCAAGATTTCGTATCGAGATCAAAACAGACATGGAGACAGTCATTCATTGAGGACCTAAAAGCGGTCGATCTTTCATGGGACGAGGCTGAAGATGTGGCTGCAAACCGAGCTCGTTGGCGATCCCTTGCCGCCTAATGTGCCATCCGGCACAGGAGGAACTAAGTCTAAGTAAGTAAAAGTACGTTTATTCATTTTTGATGGTTAAAGGTTAAATACAGTTAAATGCATTATTTTCATATCTATGCATAAATATGACCCAAAATATTTTGAAATGTTTAAGTCATAAAGTTAGACAAATGGATGAAAGCTTTGGTATGAAATGATCCAATATAAACAAAAGTTCGCGAACTTCTAGGATGAACAGCCAACTTGAAGGTGAATTTAGAATCAGGTGTGTTGATCGGTCTGATCATCACAACTAATCCACATCATTGTCACTGTCACACAGGAGTAGCTGAAGGTTGTAAAAGTCCTTGATGTAAAAAGGAAACACAGGATTCCAGTAACCAAAGGCCTCTATCGCACTGAGTAATGCCATTGTTCACAAGTCCACCATCAGGAGATCACTGAGTAATGATGGTATGCATGTTTTTCACTTCTCATTCAAGAGATTTCTGCCACCACGGGGCTGTCTCGTTCAAAGTGGTCCTGAGGTTTATTGACCCACCCTCATGCAAGTTGTTAAGGGCCACTTGAATGGTATGAATCAAGGCGTTGAGATATAATCACAGTTTCCTTAGCAAAGCTGCACTAATTTAACATCAGTGACAGAGTAATAGAAAATAAGCGTTGGTACAGTGAATGTTTTATCTGTTTTATGAGAATTCCCCGGAAAGAAATTAAGGGCAGTAAACTTTCACAGGTTTTATCACCGATGTTTTATTTGCCGCTCCATATAGTGTTATCAGGTAAACTCATATAAATGGACTGCAGTAGAATTACCAGATGACAGCTGAGGAAGGGTGTTCATACAAAATACACTTGGAGCTTTTAATAGACTGTGAAACTTCCCGCTGAACCAGGTTATCAAATTTTAGGCTTGCACAATACTGAACATGGCAGTGGACCAAGTAATTAAATGAGATGGGATAAAATAAGCCAGTGATATAGAGGAGCTTTTTCTGACCCCTTTCCTGTGCAGACTCATGGCCTGTGTGCTACATTCACCTTTTTTGTTGTAAGCCCCTGTTGAAGCCTTAACTTCAAAAAACTGAATTACAAAAATGTGTTTCATGTGAATTAAAACACCACAAACGCTCACACCGAGTCTGCTTTTGGGGTTAAAGGGTGCACAGCCACACACAGACAGAGCTAATCGACATGTTGATTGCACATGTTGAGCATGTACATTTACAGAGCATTAGTCATAGCAGAGCGGCAGACAAACTTTGTCTGCACCTGGCAGTCAGACACTTGGTGCCACTGAAGCATTTTACACAGGAAGCCTTTTACCTACCTCCTCTGAATTATGACTCAGCTAATGAGGAAGGGTGCAGGATTTAAAGACAAACATTAAAGATGGAGATTAAGCGCAGTATCGGTGGGGTGTGTTACTTTTCATCACAATGAGCAGGAAGCCACACGAGTATTCAAAATGAAAAAGGATTACCACAAAAAAAGGTATGTGGAGGTGAAAGCACGAACCATTCAAAGAGAGATCAGACGGGCTAATGTACCTGCCTTTAATAAACAATGGTGGAGTAAGCTAAGCCTTTTCTCACTTCCTAATTTACAAGTTTTTCACTGCTCATTAAGCTCCCACCACACAAAGACCAAAACACAGAAAACACCATCTGAGAGTTGAGTCTTCTTAAAAAAAATGCTTCTGTATTCGATTATGTGTCGTTGCTTCATGAGTCAGACGGGTGACAGACTAAAGGAAAAAACCCTATAAAGTGTCTCTGGAGGTCTCCTGAAGAGATGCAACACCATTCTTTAAAAGATATTTCCTGATTTTTTGATTTGGATCCAAAAATCTCCTCTTTGTGTTTATTGGGGTTGAGGTCTTGTCCCAGTGAAAGCCATAGCAAAGCATGAAGAACAACTCTGTCCCTTCCCTCTATAAAGATGCCACATGTCCTCTGTACAGTTCTGTGGAGCTCCATTATTTCCCCAGGGGTCTTCACGTGTTTGATGTGCCACAGATTTTAGACTGCATACCCCTCCTAACACAACCCTGCCATTTATCCGGGCAGCACAGGGAGTACTCTGGCTTGTGAGAGAGGAGACTTCTGTGACTAAAGTCTAGCATAAATCTAGTAAAAGAAAGCTGGATTAACAGCCATGAGCCTAGGTTACTGAGTATGCATTAGCTTCACACGGAGCATCGGGTATCCGGTGGTTAAGACACACACCTGTAGCATACCTGGATCATCCAAGACCTAAAAACTAGGTTGGCCCAAGCATTTTTTTGTAATGTTTTAAATAACTGAACACATAACTTACAGAATACATACAGAGATACACTGTGCCTGAGTGGAAACTTAAAAGCAATAATCACATTTTCAATTCACAAAAAGTCTTAAAGTTTAAGTTGAAAATAGAGCAGGTTTTTCATGAGGTTTAATGTAAGTGCCCTTCTCATATCTCTTGTTTCATTCCATTTATAACACAGACTACTCTATTGTTCCACATATATTACTCTGTCATGATATATAAATAAACCAATAAATAAATGAATATACCTATGTTTTTGGTAATAGGAATATCAAGGTTTTAATTTTAATTGACTGGTATTTAGTATCCACATCCAGCCATTCACATTCATACAAAGCTTTACTCGGTACACGTTATAATGTTTTTATCTCACTCTTCGGTGCTTGCATCAGGTGCGACATCTTGCCCAAGGACACTCCAACATGTGAACTGAAAGAACAAGTTATTGAACCACAGACCTTCAGTGGTGGCATGGCCTGTGCCAAACTGGATATTCCAACCCAAATCCTTGCATTTAACTCTGGCCTGAGGCCTATAATGAAGACTATGTCGCTCTTCATCCATTTCGATTTCATATTTAAAGTTCAAATCCAGTCTGGGGCCTTGTCTGTGTGGAGTCTGCACGTTCTTCACGTGTCTGTGTTAATGTAAATGTAAATGGTTCTCTGTCTCTATGTGTTAGTCCTGTGATACACTGGCAATCTGTCCAGGGTGTACCCCACCTCTCACCCTGTGGCAACTGGTATAGGCTCCAACCCAACCTGAATTGAATAAGTGGAAGAAAATGGATAGATTTAGATTTTTAACACACTTAAGGTGGGTTCTGAATTACCTATGGATGCAAAATTGTTTTTTAGTTGTAGTAGCCACAGTGGGTAGAACTGCATATTTGATTTGGCACAGTTTTACACATAACTGATGCAGTACCTAATAGATTGGTGTCTCTACTCCTCCCGAGTGTACATATTGCTAATTAATATAATTATTTATAAAATGCCATAAAATCTTATTTATTCGTTTCCCAGGTAATAAGACAAGATGTTTTTAAATAGCATTAACGAATAGCTTAAATTAGGATATAGCTCAGTAAAATGTAACTAATCTGAAAATTACAATAAATCACAAATAACTACATTAAAGTTAAAACAAATTATTAAGCAATATCACATGTAATAAAGTAATAAAGCACAGTCAAATTCAACAAAGCTAAATAAAACAGAATCCATACAAGTTTACTAAATGTATTATTAAAAACTGGAAATTTGAGGAGGTATTCAGAGGGACCTCTATGTATGAGTAAACATTAAAATTTAAGGTTATAATTATTGTTTGTTTGTTTCTGGAAATAATGTAATTTTGCAGTCTTTTCTTGTCTCGTGTTTCTAATTACCGGTAATACCTTAAATGGCCTAAGAGTACTTAGGACACTTTCATAAACTGTTACATAATGTTCCACTACAGGTACATGTTGCCATCGAGCGCGGCTGTTTACGTCGGAACCGTCTGCCACACACAGGACTCGCCTTCCCAGAATTCCATTGTGCGCAGGCGCAGAGTGCGTTGCCTGACAGTGGTAAACAGACGTCAGAAGGGAGTCTTCGCCTCGAGTCAAAACAAAACAAAATAAGTCGAAAAGATCCCGAAGGAGTGAATATTTGTACCGACACAACAACAGGAAGTTTTACAAAAGTCAGCGCGGACTAGAAACGGCAACTTGGATGAAGTTATCGGAGGCTTTTCACGGACTTTTCCACGGATTGTAAACTCTGGAGTAGCAGGAGCTTAAGCGGCTAACGTTACGGAGGCTATCGGTGCTGTTTTCAAAGTGCGGCGAGTGGGAGCCGACAGACCTGCGGGCGACCCCAGTTTCACCCAAGCGCCTGCGGAGAAACTGCGAGGCTTGGTTAGCGACACAACGAGACGAGGGTCGGCTGAGTTCCGGGCTGCGGTCGAGTGGGCTTTTTAAAACCCGCTTCTTCGAGTATCGTGTGCCGCGGCAGGACTGTGGGGAAACATGGCAGATGGTGACATGCGCCCGACCGCAATGTGGCGGACCGTGCAGACCTGAGGCGCGGACTTCTCTTTGCACATTTCTGTCATCTCTCTAGTGTTATAAACAAATCCCGAAGCGTCCTTACTGACATCTTATCCTCGCTGGAGGCTCGTTTTTCCCACCAGAAGACAGACAGAGACGTGTGCCAGCGTACCGGGGCAGTGTTGAACAGACCGCCAGCTCGGACAGTCAGCCGCCGCACATCTTCACTTTGACTGACTAAGCCGCACCGGTTAGTGGATGTCTGCGGAACTTAAAATAAATAAATAAATGAACTTTGGTCGTTTTCTCTCCCTTTTTCTGGTCTTGTGGAGACCTCAGACTGCCCGGTTGTTTACAAGAACAGCCAGAAGCTCCTTTGTAACCGCAGCCAGCTAATCCTCGCATGCATACTGCATAGTTTCACAAGAAAACTTCACGTGTGAGTTCACAAATTTAATCCGCAATAATTACAAAATCTCCACCCGCATATAAACCACTCTCTCCTTGAAAGTAAAATATAGCAATGTAAGCGATTTTAAATGGCTTCAATTTCTATTTTTAGCCACACATGTTCACATATATATATTTTTTCTTCTTCTTCTTCTTCTTCTTCTTCTTCTTCTTCTTCTTATTATTATTATTATTATTATTATTATTATTATTAATAATAATAATAATAATAATAATAATAATAATAATAATTTCCAGATGCGGCCGCAAACCCCGTCTAGGTCCAGATGTTTTGGTGCTTATTGTCATTGTGCGACTATCTTTTTAGATTTCATTCAAACAAAGAGAGTCCCGCCCCAGCCCTCCTTATTTCTATATAAATCTGAAGGTTTATGATAGTTACTATTAAGGAGATTATTTGGGTTCCCTAATCTCCAATCTGAGGATTAACCGAGGCTATTGGCGTGTTCAGATTATTACGTCTCTTTTCTAGGCCCTTCGGTTGACACCCCCGCGGAGGGTGAAGTATATTGTTTGTTTATTTTTGTTTGTTTGTTTGTTTGTTTATTTTAAAGGTGGTGTGTTTGTTTTCTCTTAAGGTGTCATCGGCTCAAACTTACCTGTCAAACTTTAAATGTTTTAAGTTGAACACCTCTCTGAGTGGAAGTTCAGAGGACCGCCATGGAGGAGTCGCCAGTGTCCCCGATTGACCCAGATTTTGAGCCGCAGAGCAGACCTCGCTCTTGCACGTGGCCGCTGCCGAGGCCCGACATCACGGCTGTCAAGTCGGAGGGGGCGGACGGCGCCGAGTCCGCCGCCGGGACCCCGCCCGCTGACGAGGACAAGCCCGAGCCCCAGCAAATCGCGTCCGAGCCCGAGAAAGCGGCTGCGGCGTCCGTGGAGGGCGGGGTCGTGGCCGGCGTGGGCGGACCCGGAGCGACGCCGCGCAAAGGATCCTCCCGGCGCAACGCGTGGGGGAACCAGAGCTACGCGGACCTGATCAGCCAGGCCATCGAGAACTCACCCGAGAAGAGGCTGACGCTAGCGCAGATATATGAGTGGATGGTGAAAACTGTGCCTTACTTCAGAGACAAAGGAGACAGCAACAGCTCCGCCGGCTGGAAGGTGAGGGCTTCATCTGCAGGGAATCATCTGAGTCAGTACACAGCCAAGGTTATCTTTATGTTTATGGGCCTTTTAGTTTTAAGAGTTAAGCTGAACTGTAATAAAATAAACACTTAGGTCCACCAGGTAAAGGTGTCAGTAAGAGTTTTTCCTGGCACACCACAGAGCTGCATTAAGAGTTACGGCAGAGAGTGTGTGTGTTTCCTTATTTAACCCAAGTTTGTGCATAGGCCAGCCATTCTGGTTGTCCTAGTTTTAAAAATAAACTAAAATACTTAACTTTAAGTAAATAAGCTTTGGGAAAAGTGGTTAAACATATTATTAATCACAGTTCTGCTTATTTTCCTTTTAGTGGGCAGGAAAACCCCTGGATGGCATTTACAGGCAGTACTGAGGTTAATCACGTGACCTCGTGCACATTGTTAAAAGTTGTAAACATTTTGGAGGTGATACAGCTACTAGTTGCTAGGTGGTTGGCATTGGTTGTTGACTGTCACTGGGTGAAAAAAGATGCTTTTCTACTCTACCTGAGGACTGGGAGCGCTTCATACAACATGCCTCATTTACACAAACACCCCCCAAACGCTTAAGTGCTTTCTATCTAACAGTCACACTCTGATGGTTGCATCAGGGATGCTCAAGGATGTTTGGGATGGAGACTGGAGCAGCCAGGGATCGATCCACCAACCTTCTGATTATCCTTGGGCCTGAACAGCCTGAATGTTAGATAGGAGGCACCCAGGTAGAAAAAGAAGTGCTGGTGTGAATGAGGCATGTTGTGTACATGCTTTGAGTGCTCGAGTAAAGAAGCGATCAATAAGAAGCAGTCCAAGTTAAATAAAAAGCACTGGAAACATCTTCATTTTTACACTTTTGACAATTTTGTCAAGCTACAAGAAGCACCAGGAGGCTTTGGTGCAGATGTTTATTCATACTTGTGGTGTCTGCGTCACGCCGGCTGCCTAAACAGCATGTTGAGTTTGTATTTTAATACCTCTTCTGATATTGTTATGCTAGGAGGAGACAGATACCTCCTCAATAAAACTAAAGCTGAGGCCACACTCATTTGTACTACTGTTAGCAGACGGGTGGTTCCCAGCAAGCGTTGGTGTGAAACCCTTCGAAACAAAGTTGTAATTGCTCGGGCTTATTACCGTCTAAGATCGTCTGTTTTGGTATAAACCCTTTTCAAAGATAATAAATACATTTTGTGTCATCCAAGATGAGACAAAAACTATTTTGAAAATCCTTTACTAAAGATTATATCCACAGTAGCCATACTTTAATTTTATTATTCTCATTTAAAGATAAGTGATTAATCTGCAAATCACCAGTGTAATAAAAGCAAGTTTCACCACTCTGCAACCAACTTGAAACACTTTTGGGGAGTTATTGTAAAGAATTATTTAATAAATAAACTTTAATTTCAGTGGCTACTTGGATGTAAAAATGCATTCACGGAATAAAAAGTCAAATCTGTTAAAAAACACAAAAAAAGTAGAAAAGTTTGCTCCAAAATAAGGTTTAAAATGCTTTTTAATCCTGAAAGTTTTCATTCAGTCAGCATCTTTTCTATTGCTGGATTCTCCTGTGAGTTTCAATTCATGACTCTCTCTTCATTGTTGTGTTTTGTGTTTTTTTTTTTTGTTTGTTTTTTTACCTTTTGATTTTCAGAATTCAATTCGCCACAATTTGTCACTCCACAACAAGTTCCTGAGGGTACACAATGAATCGACCGGAAAGAGCTCTTGGTGGATGCTCAACCCCGAAGGAGGCAAGACCGGCAAGGCGCCGCGTCGCCGGGCTGCATCTATGGACAACAGCAGTAAGCTGCTGAAGAGCCGCATGAGGGCCAAGCAGACCAAGAAGCAGGCGGGAGCGGCCGGCCTGGGAGGCACCGCAGGTGTGTTGCAGGGCGATGGTGCCACGGGCTCGGCGGGCGCGGACAGCCCTAACTCATCCCAGCAGTTCTCCAAATGGGGGGTGAACAGCAGCAGCCCCTCGTCCCGCGGCAGCCTGGACGACACGGATATGTGGACCACCTTCCGCCCGCGCACGAGCTCTAACGCCAGCACCCTGAGCGGACGTCTGTCCCCCATTGCTCCGGGCCAGGAGGATGACGACAACCTGCCTGATGACGGCCTGCTGGGGCGGTTCTCTGCCAGCAACTTGACTCCCACCCTCACCGAGACGCTCATGGAGGAGCTGGACCTGATCGATGGCCTCACTCTGATGACTGGACAGCAGGGAGGGGCCAGTCCCAGCACAGCCCCACCAGCACCTCCCACTCCGCTGCCCTCCGCCTCCACCCTGCTGCCTCGAGGCTCCAGCTTCCCCTCCTTCCATCAGCTTTCATCCAGCCTCCCACAGGCCCCTACCCACACCAGGGCCACAACCTCCGTGTCTCCCTGCGGGCCCGGCAGCAAAGAGCAGACGACGTTCAGCAACTCCCTCTTCAACCCAATGCCCACCCCCAGCTCCCGTGGGAGCGGCCATTACAGCGCCCACGTACCCTCCAGCTTGGAAGCGCTGCTCACCTCCGACTCCCCTCCTCCCAGCGATGTCCTGATGGCCCAAGTGGATTCCATCATGCCGAATTCTGGAGGGGTGGGAATGATAGGTTTGGGCACGTCTGTTGCAGGAGTGAGGTTGGGTAAGGGGTTGGAGCCGAACACCGTGTCCCCCATCGGGCTGCAGGCACAGATGCAGCCTCAGCAGCATCACCTTCACCACCAGCAGCAGCAGCAGCCACCACCACCGGCGCAGCAGCAGCAGCAACAACACCAGCATCACTCTCAGATGGAGTTGGGGATGATCCTCTCAGGTCTGTCTCAGGACCCGTCACAGCTCTCTGCCCTCAAAGCCCAACACGCCGCGCTACCAGCCGTTGGCTCGCAACACGGGGGGCCCATCACCACCCTGCCGGGAATCAGTCAGTTTGGAGTGCCGTCCTGCTTCTCCACCGGTCCGGGTCGGCTCCCTACGGACTTGGACATTGACATGTTCACCGAAAACCTGGATTGCGATGTGGACTACATAATCAACAGTGACCTCATGGACGGAGACGGCCTCGATTTCAACTTCGACCCCATGCTGCCTGGAGGCCAAGGCTACCCGGGACCGACCACCACGCAGGGCTCCGCTCACAACTGGGTGCCCAGCTAATCACTCACCTGACCACACGGTGTTAGCCAGGTACACCAACCACTGTCAGAGACACGAACTATTTACTAGTCTAAAGAATTAAAAAAAAATTGTCTTTAGGTGTTGAAAACTTAAATATATTCAATTCACGGTGGTGCGAAGTAAAGAAAAGCAGCAAATCTAGAGAATATTTAGCATTTTAATTCAGGATTTAGTGAAAATGACCTTCGGTGATCAACTGTTCCTTAAAAAAAATCTATATTATATTAAATGAAAAAAACGTAATATTTTCAGTATTTTCCGACTTTCTAATCTAAAGCGTTTTTATCTTTATTCTGTTTTTTTCTGTCACTGTAGATTGAATATTTCCACCCCTTTTAGTTTTTTTCACAAAGATCTGCTCATTACTCACAGCATTGCATGCAGATATGGCTAACAGATCTTCTCAAACGGCCTTTTTAAGCGACAGCGAGGTGAATGATCCTCTCTATCGTCTTTGCAGGAAACTAATCTCCCATCAAGATAACGTCACGCAACCACCGGTTGATCCCTCCTCCCTGCTGGCCGAAGATTCTTGTCTTCAAAGCGCGCCGTTTCTCTTGGACTTTTACAAACGAAGACCTCACTCATATCACGTGCCAAGACATGCAGAGGAAGCGGAGGAGATTCAGGCTACTATGCACAACTTTCTGTTTATTTTTATTTTGTTTTGTTTTGGGGGTTTTTAAATAACACTCGGACGATTGGGCTGCTAGCCATTTTTGTTGTTGTTGTTTGTTTTTTTGTTTGTTTGTTTTTCACTGCAAACTGATTTTTTTTTTAAATGTGTGACTTGATGGTTTTTGGTTTGGTTTTGTTTTGTTTTTTTAGATTGACAAGACAAATCACCTATTTCCCCGTCCCCACCCCTCCTCCCTCCCTCCCTCTGGCTGGAATGAGTTTCCACTTTAGTTATGTTACACGACAAAAGCTTTAGGGCGGATATGGTACTCCGGATCTCAAAGGCGCTGGTTTGAGAGACTTGATGGACTGTTTTTTTGTTGTTGTTGTTTGTTTTGTTTTGATTTTTGGAGAAATGGCCAGTTTTCCCGCTCGGCGTGACTTGCCAGACCAAATGCTCGTCTGAATGAGGTACACTTGCCCTGCTGCACCGACCTCGATACAGATAAAGCGAGCGAGAGGACTGTTGTGAACAGGTGGAAGATAAAGATGGGACGGCCGGAGGCATGAAACATGTGGTTGCACATCTTGCCCTGATTAAATGTACGATTTTAAATTCATGATTTTAGAGAAAAGAGTTGAGAGGGTATGTACTTGCAGTTTGGCTTTTTTTTTTTTACTTCAATCCATTGTGTTAAGGTAGATGTCAGATAGAGGGTGTTTTGTTTTGTTTTTTTAATCTCTGATGTGCAGTTGAACTAACAAAATGAAGAAATGGGATTTGTGAATTTACACACGGGGCATTCAAGGGTAAATCCATACGCTAACGAGTGATTGGTTGGCCAAGTATTACATTGTCCTAGACAGCTGACATGCCTCCACTGTCCAACCTGACTCCTTCTTCTTCTTCTTTCTTTATTTCCCTCGAGCCTGTGCATTTTCAAAGCACTTAGGTTTCCTGCAACACAGGGACCCCACACTAAAAGATGCATCCATATTAGGTTGTACCATCTCAAAAGAAGAGAGTTTATGATCCTGTAAATGTACAAATTGCGCAGGTACACGATGCTATGCAGACCTATCTTTTGAAGGAAATTTGAGAAAGAAAAAAAAAGTCCCTCCCTCAAGGGTTTGTTTTTGCTATTTAACATTTTCCCGATATATTGTTGGACGTTTTCTTTTATTATTCAGTACTAACGTTGGAAAAGAAAAATTAATTCACTGTGTGAGAAGTACAAAAAAAGAATATATTTGATGATAGTTTTAATATACAGTTTAGATGGAAATCAGATATTAATACGTATGAATATATTACTAATGACAAGTGATGTTTTTTTACACATTGGAAGAAGTATTCTCAGATCATTTTTAACTGTAATTTTCTATACTTTTATTTTTGTAAAGAATAAGATGCATGTAGATTTCTTTCTTTTTTTTTTACATAACCAAAGGAACACTAATATTTGCATTGGCATGGCATGTAGGGAGCGCTTGGGCCTGAGTATACTCAGTGTACATAAGCTTTGCAAAACAGCAAATATACATACATACATACATACATACATATATATATATATATAAGCGAGAGATACCTGTAAGGTGACTTTAAAAGTTGAAAGAGGCAAATACTTGACAGTTTTAAAGCAGATTTCCAGCCGCCTGCCTCGTGCTTCCTGTTTTCTTTTTTCTTTCTTTGAGTCCAAGTAAAAAAAAACGATTTTTAAAAAATGCATCAAATAGGAAAAAAACTTTCATCTCAAAACGAGGCTCATGCAACCGTTATCTCTCAGGAAAAACAACACTTGTGCACAGACCTAATCAGATGCCGGCAAAAAAATAAACAAAAATGAATAAATGAACTTTATTTTGCACAATTTGTCTTGTATGCAGACTGGAAACCAACTCACAGCTCCCCCCCTCGCATCCCAAATTTGACTTCACCTTTAATTTTAGCTTCTCAGCCGTGTAAATCACAGCTAGCTTGTCCCCTCGGTTGTTTTGTTTTGTTTTTCTGCCAATATTTAAAACACTATAGCACGACTTTACTCTGTAGCGACGCTTTATTTTGTCATCTCTCCCCTTTCTTAACTAACTTTTTGTGTTTTTGTTTCGTTTTTTTAATTTAATTTAAAAAATCCCTGGAGTTTATTATTCATCATTTCGCTGTAGCTGTGTGAATATGTTAGCCTCTGATATGTTTAAAGCACTCTTCTTCTTTCTGTTTTGTTTTTGTCACCCAAAAATATTTCCTTTTTTTAAAATTCTCATTTGTTTGGTTTTGTAATGGTGCTAGATGTCATATCAGTTGTGATGTTATCCTGGAATATGCCACAATGCAAGGGGTGCATATCGGGGGAATTTTTTTGTATAGGGCACAAGGATAACGACTTGGTGTTATGGTAGAAGTTCACACGCAATCAGTAGGAATTAATACAGAACCCCTACTGTGCCGTGTGAGGATATTATCATGTGCACACAAGTTAATTATGTCCGCAGGAGTTATTTTAATTCGTGCAAGAGTTATTTATCTCCTGCAGGAGTTATTTACCTTGTGTGCACTAGTAATTTATATTTTGCAGACAAGATTTGAAAAAAAAAAAGACTCCATACTTTCCTCGTCCTTGTTATTTTTATAAACCCGACCCAACCTGGTCTTTTAAATCTAAAAGCAGGGTAACTGCACTTATTTTGAATCATAACACGATTACTTTTGTTATTATGTTTTGCACCCTTTTTTC
This sequence comes from Aulonocara stuartgranti, assembly GCF_965226115.1. Classification (NCBI taxonomy): domain Eukaryota; kingdom Metazoa; phylum Chordata; class Actinopteri; order Cichliformes; family Cichlidae; genus Aulonocara; species Aulonocara stuartgranti. The sequence goes on along the minus strand of NC_138940.1, from coordinate 34,966,376 downwards.
TGTTTTTTTTTTTTTCCTTAACCGAGTTCCACAGTTGGGGAAATTTTAGTAACATCTGACTAAAGGAGCGGCGGCTGGTTGGTGAGAATCTACTTTGATGTCTCTAGTTTACTGTTGCCTCCTTGAAGCAGTCAGGTGTGATGTTATTACTTCTCTTGTGTCTCCCCTTATGTAACTTTGTGAATATTCTTCATCCTTCAGCTTTTTTAAGTAGCAGTTAGTCCCTTCATGTTTTTACATTTTAAATCGCCCCTATTTGATACAGTATTGTAGCATTTGGCAAGGGTGAAATTGTTTTTTCCATTGGGGAGGGTGGGAAGTTGTGCATAAGCCAATTATATTAATGATTTTTTTTTAAATCATGTTGATAGTTTTTTTTCATCCCCTGCGCCCCTCTTTATTAGTTTTCTTTCTTTACACATTGTTAAAGTCAGCCAGAGATGACAAACAGTTCTGAACAGCAAAAATCGATTCAATAAACTGTTTAACCCACTTTTCCTGCTCATTGATGACTTGTGACGCTTCAGACATGGTGCACTTGTGCATGTCTTCCACTAGAGGCCGCTGTGATCCAAGGATCCCGTCACTTACGTACAGGTATGCACTTTGTGCTGGTAGTTATTCATCTTAAAACCACGTCACAGCCTTCCTGAGTATGCACAAATTAAAACTTAAACACCGTCATTCAAAAAAACAAAAACAAAAAACAACCTCAAAGACTTATTGTAAGCCTACAATTATAACTCTTTCCAGGACCTAGTAATATTTTTTCCTAGGAGGATATGCTATGCAAATATCTTGAGCCTCCAAGGACTTTGTAAATTGGTCTTGGGATCCACCATGTAATACCATTTGGAAAGCATCTGATAGGCAACAGCCTAATTCTTCAGCGTGACAGTGATCCCAAACAATGCCAATACAATAAAAGGATACCTGGATAGAAAAACTCACAATTGAACTCAGTCCTGGACTGGCATTCCCAGAACCTCAGAATTATTGAAAAATCTTGACAGAGAACAGAAAAAAACACGGCAAACATCCGAAGAAGTCCGGAGAACTATTCCTGAAGACGACTTAAAGAAATGACCAGTTCAGGCTGTGTTGAAGAATAAAGGTCATACTAAATATTGACTCGTACAAACACTGTTTTTGCCTTGCATATTGTATTTCCATGCATGTTTGTACTTTTCAATACATTCCGTTGCCTATTTCCCAAATAGAAAATATAAAGAAATGAGAGATCGAAATATCATATATTATCACGAGTACACTGGCCAGTTCTCTGGCACTCAGCACTATCACTGATGAAATCTATCACTAGAAGCAAGCAGTCTCTTTGCAGTGACCTCAGATTGTGCTGATGATATGTGATGCCCCATTTAACTAAAAATAGGTAATTCAAACATATTTGATGTCGTGGGAAGTGATAAGACATCAAATCAAACAGCTGAAAACAGAAAAACAGGCTATGAGCGCTTGTTTCTGAACTGATAGCAGCAGCACTGATATAGCACTGCCCCCCAGTGGGCATTCAAGAAGCTGCAAGTGGCCTATGTAAAATAAGAGATGTTTTTATACAATTATGTTTTCAATTACTGTAAGTATAAACAGGAAAAAAAATCAAATAAAAGAAACCAATAAGATTTAAATCACACCTTTTGAAATACGACTTGTGAATCAGAGAGTTAAAACTGAGCCAAAGGTATCAGCTGGCAAAAGGATTTATAAGAAATTAAATGTCTGGGTGGACCACAGAGCTTTTAAACTAAGTAGCCTCAGGCTTTTCTCTTTGGAGGAACAGACAACAGTAGGCAGATTTATTTTTCATAGAGCATCTTTATAGAAAAACATTTCTTCACATTTTCCAAAAAAAACCAAAAAAAAACCCATTTTTTTGTCTTTGCACTTATTCTCTTTTTTAGGTTATTTATTTTAAGGTAAGGTCCTTTTTTTTTTGTAAGTCTACTAAAGTTGAACATTTTTAACATCCATCTGTGTCAAAGGCTCTTGCTGAGTTGCTGGGGCTTGTAGAAGGTGTCTGTTAGAAAACATGGGCGTTCACAGCTGCAACGTTCATCAGAACCGGCTCCGACCTACACCAAGAAAGAAAAACAAGAACTGTTCCCACTCGGGCAGGAAAAGCTTTCCCGCCTGTCAGCCGGGCTCGTTTCCGGCCCACGTTCAGCCTCCAGTCGTCACATCCTTCCACTTCAGCAGCACTCCAGTTTTAGCCTGAAGGCACCTGTGTTAACAGCGCTTTTTGCTTTAGTCGATATGGACTTCAGTTTCTGTTCTATATCCTGCAGTTACCAATTCTAAATCTACAGTCTGTCACACTTCTACAACTACCCAGGCCGCAGCATGACAAGTAGGTCCTACTGTCACCCAGAAACAAACAAAACAAAAAGTACTCCAAAAGTTTACTACAAAAAAAAAAAAAAAAAAAAAAAAAAAAAACAGTAAAAAGAAAAGACAGAAAGGAGATACAGGTGTTATTAACAGCTACTCTGCACATCGCTCTGCTAAGTGTACCACGGGTTCTCTGCTGTGATGATCTACTTCGATACAGTTCACACAAAGAAAGAAAAGCTTTAACACAAATCCCCGAACAAAAATCTGAACTCACAGATCAACCTTAAGTGTTATTTATTTTTAAAATTGCTCCAATTGATTTTTTGTACTTTTGTGAAAGGTTGAGGTCTTAAAGGACCCGTGGTCTAACATTTAGTCTCTGATTTGATCGTCTCTGAAGCGTGTCAGTGGGGAGAGAAAAAAAAAAAAAAAAAAAAAAAAAAACGTGGCTCAGCTTACTCGTCGCTGTAAGAAACAGCTTACTGACTTCTTCAGATTAGTTTCAGAGTCCCTGTGCCAGAGCTAAACTGAAAATATTAGAGCAATATTTCACTGAAATATCCTGAAACGCGTACCTTCACTCAGAAATCGGGGCTGGGAAACAAAAGCAGAGTCTGAAAGTTTGAGGACAAACAGTCAAATCTTTTTCTCTTTTTTTTTTTTTTTTTTTAAAACACGTCATAAAGACGAGACCCACAAACTCAGTATGTCTACTCATTAGCTACCTTGCATTATAAATATATAAAGTTTAAAAAAGTGCTTATTAAAAGAAACTATAGTGATGTGATAACTTCCAGCAGTGTCATTCTCATTTTTGTTCTTGACCAGCATTAATACGAAATGTCAGGGAGAGCAAAACGGTCGTCCTTCACAGTCCTCCTCCAACACTGACAAGGATTGTCCACAAAAAAAAAAAAAAAAAAAAAAAAAACCCCAAAGAACTGGTCTCCCATTAACATTCATTCAACGTGTACACAAAGATATACGTTTTTGGAAAAGCATATTTAATACAAAAGGAGCCTTCTCAAACTAAAGAGGAGAGTATTGGCCACTGGTAACACACTGCTGCTGCGACCGACTGGAACACAAGATGACAGGTAAAAATTAAAATAACTAGCAATAATTGCACATAACCTTCGAGAGCCAAGATGTCTGATAAGAGGACTTCACAATAAGATGAGTTGCAGGAGGGGTGTGGCACGCTATGGTTTAAATATACTGGATCTGAGGAGAAAAAGCACATTCAAAGAGGCACAGCTGCAAACAGTGCAGCTCTGTGTCCTTAAAAGTGCCGCTCTCACCCCACGTCACTGGCTGCTCTTCAGATGTCTTCATCCTCTTGTTTCCGGGTCTCTCTGTACCGGCGAAGAGTTTTAATGACGTGCCTCTACATCCTCTTAGGCAATCATGTACTGAGTGATGGCTCTCAGCGCGTACAGCAGCTCCGCCTGCAGCCGGGCCTCCATGATTAGTAAGTTTATGTGTATCTGAGGAGAGAAAAAACTAAACATTAACACCGAGGGCTGATGCTAGTGATAACTAACAGTTTCTGGGAATGTGTTGAGTGGACAGGTTGATGTGACGGGGAATGCGCACATTTGTTGGAGTTATGCTTCTAGTTCAAATCTGTGCTGTAGGGGGCGCCAGTATTACTCCCTGGTTTGAACATGTAAACCATGAGCCACAATGCATTTCATCCTTCTGCACTTTGTCCCTGCTTTCCCATCTAAAAGCTAAAAATCACAAAATATATTTAAAAATCTACACTGCAGATACACCATAACCCTACACCCTGACATCCACCTGCAACTTTAATGGCCTGTTCAGTACTCTTGTTTCCAGCTCTTCAGTTGGTTCAGAAAAAAGCTGGCAGAAAAAAAAGTGCTGAACTGACCAGCTTGGAGAGAGAAATCCCAGAGCAATGCAGGCACACCAGTACGAGCATAAAATACCTGAACTGGAAGCTTCTCGGATGAGAGGTGAAACATCTTCAAGAAACTTAAGTCGCTTTCTTTTTAAGCTCCTTAGACCAAGTATAAACCTTTATCAATGTGGCTCGAGTCAATGCAGTTCTTTTCCCACCTGATTTTAGCGTTTCTTGGTTTAGTTTTAGTTGATAATGATCTCAGTTCAAAAGCGAAAGCTCTGCTGATCCTGCCAGATCCTTGTTTTGCTGCATTTGTGCCAAATTAAATATTGCGGCTCTCACTTCTAGCGTCATACGTTGTTTGCAGACATGACAACTTTCTTCGTAACACGAAAAAAATAGTCTTACCCGTTCTGAAGTCTTAAGTGGAGTCCATCTCAGCGGACACACTGGAGTTTTGGTGGAGTCCGGAAAACAGGCCACAGCCTTGACGTACAGCTTCAAATCTCGCTCCAGCAACTGGTTCACTTCACCGTAATCGTAATCATCGTAGCTGCGACCAAAAGCAAACACAACTTTAACTATTGAACACACACACAAAAAAGCAGGTTTCTGTACGTCTCTTGTATTTTTTATTTTTATTGTTTCGGCACGAAGTGGCAGCCTCACCGTATTCCTAACACACAGTGGATGTAATTCCAGATCGCCCTCTTCAGGTCGTCACTGTGCAATGAGGAGAGGGTGGCTACGCTCCTGAACCGGTCATCCAGGAGGTGCCCAATGTCAGAATACAATCTGTTGACTAAGGAGAAGCCGTGATCTTCCCAGGAATAGTCCTAGAGGGGAAAAAAAGGGGTCACATGAGTTTTCCTCATTGTGAGCAGTTCTGAAAATTGCAGTCAAATAGAAGAACATAACATTTTTTTCCTCGTGATTGATGCCAAACCTTTAATCTATAGAGCTTAAGTAGTAAATATTTGAAACTACTTTTCAGCATTAGTAATGCTTTTATTTGCTCTACTTTTGTTTTATGATGATCCCCTAAGGCTAGCCCCACCAATCTATGTACCATGCTGTTCTTCATTTTGTGGTTTTTAGAGGCATTCATTTGTAAAATGATCCAAAAGCGCTGCAGAATATGATTTTGTTATGATTCTTCAAGATTTCTCCCAGATATGTACTAAGTCCTATCTCCACACAGAAAGATCCTGGCCAGATGATAGAAACCCAGGCCCTTCTTGCTCTGAGGCAACAGTCAACTGTGTCACCGTGCTGCTTCCCATCAGAGAATTATGCCTTCTGCGATACATTTATTAGCGGACATCACCTTCGCTTTGTTTTCAGTGTTTAGTAACTGCTAAACTACAAGCTTCGGGCTCTTCCTGCCATATGCTTCCTGAGCAGCTGCCTCACAAGCCAGGTCTCTATTGTAGTGGTCCTCAACATCTTTCAGCCGCCCCTACAGAGAGGACATGATGCCACTAACAAGCACAAATGGAGGACAAGTTAAATGATGCCATTTGGGGGCAGCTTGAGCTGTGGGATTTAGCTTTTATAGTGAAAGTAGGAAAAAAAGTAGAGGACTTGGAGAAAAGAGACTCCTAGCTCTCTGTTGTACTGTTTCTTCTCCTGTTAACAAATACAGATTTTCTGGTAATTTACACAAAACTTACATTTCTAAAAGCTCTTATATCTATTTTCATTTTATATTGTGCCTTATGAACTGGACCATGATTAAGAAAACGCATCTAATTAAAATATGAAGGGGAAAAAACTTCAGCTCACATCTTGTTAGTTATTCCTCTCCTGTTGGTCTGTGAGCCAAAGCAGTGTGTTAAAATGTCAAAGAAAGTACTGATTAACTCACTCTGCCTCGGGCTGCCTGATACCAAATTTACATGTTAATTTGGCTACCAGCATCTCAAAGTGCTTCAGACTGTGGCACAGATGCACTTCAGCAGTGGAGAGTAATAAAACTGTGCTAATGTCTTTAATAGACACCAGCCAGACAATCGGAAACTCAGAACAAAAAACAAAACCCTACACATAATCACACTGACACGTTCACTGCTATAAAGACACTCACCTGAACTCTGAACACTTGGAAGTGGTCCTCCTCCTTGCGCGCAAACTCCTGATAGCAAAAGTCAGGGTCTGTGATAAAACGCGAAGGATCTGCGAGGCATATCATCTCCTCCTCCTCCTCCGTGTCTTTAAAAGAAATGATGAAAGCAAAGGAGATGATGAGGCTAAGTAAGGAGTGGTAAACGCTCAGGTTTCACACTGTGCGACTTCACTAATGCTCGAAGAGTGAGTGGGAATGTCTCGGTGGTGTTACCTGTCTGCTGGAGTGTTTGCTTTTCACGCTCTTCCTGGGACTTCTGGATCCTCTCCTTCAGACACGTCACATCACCACTTGAGTCCAGAGACTGTCGATAAAAAAAAAAAAAAGTATCTCATCAAGTTTGATATATTAAAGCAACTGCTAAGGGTACAGAAATAATCTAATTGTGTATGCAACATCAGAAAATATCCAACTGAATTTGATGATATTTATCAAAGGAAAAATACTGAACAAATTAATCGGTCATTTTACACTATTAAACATTTTTTCCAATCCTTATTATATGATGTAAGGCCAGTGAAATAAAAAAATACACTCCTAAAATACATTTTCATCTGGTAAAACTGGTGATATTTACTTTGGCTATCTTGGCCTTTTTCTTCTTATTCCTTTCCACAAGCACCAGTGGGTTGAGTGATACCAGTATTGCACATATTGGTCCCTTTTTTAAAGCTATTCTAACTATTTATGAACTAATTTCAGTTTATAGCTTCAGATATGTATATAAGTATATTTTTACCCGTCGTCGTGTTATGTGTTCGGAGGGAGTGGCGAGGGACTGAGGCACATTGGTGTTGCCGTTGGCAGCGTCACAGGGGCAGAAGGTCGGCGGAGTACCGTTGGGAGATTTGGAGGAGAGAGGGACAAAGTCTGCGTCTGTGTCGCATCCAAACACAAAGCTGCAGAGGGAGTGGCAGTGGGCCAGGATCACCACGGCCTGCACCAGCTCAGCCAGTGACCAGCACTGCTCGCCCGCCTTCAGCAGCGTCTGGAGAGCAGAGGCAAAAACAAACACACATTTAGAACGAGGAAATGAAATAAAGCAAAGCATCAAAGTTTTTTTTTTTTTTTTTTTAAATACTTATGTAAATGTTACATTTTATCCGTGGTCTGTCTTTGCTGTACCTGGATATGCGAGCAGGCGGTGAGCCAGGGTTGGTGGGCCAGCACTTTGTTAATGTTGTCAAGGAGCCGAAGGCGAAGGGGTGCCACCTCCAAACCCTGCAACCACTTGGGATCCCCGCCCACCCTCAGAAAATGCGCTGAGTGCAGGTACACCAGGTAGTTGCAGTGATGACGTGCTGCAGCCTGTTAGTCACAGGAACAAAGATGAAAACTCAAAAAAAAAAAAAAAAAAAAAGCTTTGTGTATGTTTGGCTGCATGATGACAGCTGGTGAGGGGTTTGGATGTATCCTAGAGAGAAAAGCCAGGTCACTAACCATGATGGCGATGTAATGGCGGTATGGCAGCGGCAGGGGGCCATCCATGTGCAGGATGTAATGCTGTGTGCGCAGGAAGCTCTCCAGGTACTGAGGGTGAGACGCCATCTGCTGGGACACGGCATCTACACTCCCCCTGCTGACCAGCAGTGACACTCGCTCCTTCTCACCATTCACCATCATCTGCAGAAACAGTGACAAGGACGAGAAAGACTGTTGGTTTCTGGAAGAGGGACCTTAAAACCATATTGTACCATAAGATATAGTTCTCCCATTTTGTGGGAAATAGCTATAATGGCTGAAACAAAGTGCTGACAGAAGAAAAAAAAAATGAGAACATTAATGGCTGTGAAAAATCTTAAAATTATGCTGGATGAAGCTGCTCTGAACTACACCACTGTAAATCCAAAATCTTTGGCTCTTTGGTGGAGTTTGGACGTCACTAAAGAGCGACTTTGACATTTTACAGACAAAGCAATCAGTTAATCCACAATGGGAACACATTTTATTATTTAAAACTGGCAATAAATAAATATATGGGACAAAAAATAAAAATAATTCAGTAACCCGAGGATGACTTTCTTTTGGAGTAATCGTTAGATCTGTAGGAAAAAACAGGCTAGACTTCTGTGTCCGTGACATGGACCGAACTTGTTTTACCCCCCCCCATAAATCAGCTGAAAGAAAAACAGCCTTGGGAAAACAGCAGTGATACAGGCGCCACTGGCAAGTGAGCGCATTCCTTGCATTATTCCTTCTCCAAATAAAACAAGCAAACAACAGTAGCTCAGCTGAGAGCTCGTCAGACAAACAGACACCATGGCAGGTTGGCTGCAGCAGGGCCAGATGCTTCCTAGTTCAACACCACTTCATTATTATCAAACACAGAAGCAGCACTGTGGATTTTTTTTTTTTTCTTCCAAAGGTACTTCTACTTCTGTGAAATGAAAATGGACAGCAGCCTGCTAAAACTACAGGGGGAAAAAAAACACCCATGTTTTCCTTAGAAAAGGGGATTTACATGCTGGGAGGAAGCACAGACGAAGCAACTAATGTGAAAGTTGAGCTTAAGAGGCCTTGAAGAGGGAAGCTCATGAGCAGCAGCAGCAGCAAAGAAATTCATAAGCCCTAACAGACAAACAAGGGAGCGACTGGGCTCAGGAGCCAGAGGCCAAGAGAAACAGACCCATGCGGAGAGGGGAGCTGGATCGCCCTCATGGGCACAGCCTCTGTCACCATCTTACAATCGGTTCTAGGAAAAGGTGTTTGGGAACTCAGCCATGAGCAGGAATCAGCTCCACTGTATGTGAAACCCGAGTGTGGACGGCACTCATCAAAGCCAAATGTTTCACTCCAGTTTGGCAAAGACTTCTCCCTTTAACAGCTGAACGTCTGTCAAGGATTACTACTGTCCTGTCAAATCACAGACGCCTCAGCTTATGTCACAGATAGTCGTAGCAAATGGCGACTAGAAGGACTCGCTGCTTAATTTTAGCCTTGGAGCTGAATACCAAAGATCTGTACATGTGGTATTTCACTTCTCCCTGCAGTCGACCAGGGTTTCCTCCTGATCCTGAAGGAGGCTCCACCTCTTGACCTATTATAGACTCCATGCTCAGATCTTAAAAAACATGTCAAGACAGCACAGATTTAACAAACGTCACACTGAGACTGACTTATTTGTATAAACTACGAGTTATTTTAACTCTAAGGAGAATGCAAGGGAATAAAATGAGCTGGCAGTGAATAACGCAAGCTTAGATGCAAACCCTGACCCTCATTTATCTGTCATCATACATGAGAAATGGTTTGAATGGGAATGTAGAGTGCACAGGTGCCTGCCAATCAAAACCTGACAAGAGCACATTCACAAGAGTAGGTCTGATTAGTATGCTGAGCTGCAGAATCTAGGTTACAGCTCCATCAAAGCACTAACTGGCTCGATGGGGCCTGCACCAGTCAAATAATTAACATGTAAGGAGATCTGCGCCTGTTTTTTTTCCCTAGTCTTTTCATTCCGGCATGAAATGGACTCCAACATAGATCGATCATACTTTTAGGCAAATACAAAAAACAATGACCAAGCTGTGCAAGCACAGAAAACTTCTTTATAGGACTAATTATTTTCCAAGTAATTTTGCTGGACAATATAAAAGATGTACTGTTGTGACTTTTTGAAATATTGCCAACTCAGTGAACAGATAAAGTACCCACTGGGGACACTCAAGTTGCTAAAATTACTGTTTTATATTATTATGCACTAGTACCTGCGATGAAAGAGGAATCCTGCCTCAAGTGTATACCCTTCTCCCTCACAGTTCATATTACATAAATCAGATATAAGAAAGTGAGACACCATTTCATCAGGAACAAGCTGGAAAGGGCTCAGGATGGGTTAGGATTATGATGGAGGAGAGCACAGAGGCTACAAAATAACTTGCCACCAAGAAAGGAGCTGTGGCTGCTGCCATTTGGAAGTTTTTCAGTATATTACAAAAAACCCCAAAAACAAAATCTTGTTCTGACCCCTCAGACTGTGCACGAGGCTCAGCAAGCTCAGCCACACCACAGACAGTATAAAATAGGAATGTAAGGCAGCCGATTGTTTGGTGTTTTAAAACCAGGTTATATGAGCAGGAGACTGACTGTGGCAGCAAACCTCACAATTTCTCAATCACAACTTGTCAACCAATGAACATATCCTGGATTATCCTTTTAACACTTAAAATGACCAAAATTTATAAAACAGCTCTAATGATTTAGAGGGTCCAAGGGCTGTTTTCCAATCCATTTCTATAGGACCGTTAATCTTTTTACAACACTGTCAGCTGTGAGAAAGAATGCACTGGCTTCTCGTTTTAGAGCCTGAAGCCATCTCCATGTTTGTGTATCTCCACCTGTCTATGCTAGGGTGTGATTTTATATTTTAAATACTCCCATGAGAAAAATAAGCAACTGTAAACATATATAAAAGGGAAAGTATTTCAAATCAGAGATGGGTATGGTTAACAGTTAAACACCAGTCTACAATCCCATCAACATTATGACAAACCCTCGGCAAAATAGGAAACTAACCCTGAAAATGGCACTGACACTCACCCTGCTGATGCATCTTTTCTCGGTGTGATTACTTCAGCTAAAAAGGTTACCGTTAGAGAAGTCAAAGCCAAAATTAAGGACTTGTGCAAAGAACTAAAAACCCACAGTGCTAAGCAGTATTGTCAAATTTTAGCAAACACCCTGCATTCGTCATCACACAGATAAATACTGACAACACTCATAGAAACACACAGAAATCAGAAAAAGCAACCCTCTAATTGTCATATTCTGTTAATTTTCAAATCTGAAGTAAAATAAGCAACAAACCTACTCTTTTAGAGACTGAGGAGATGGGATTTGCCATCACATAATCAAAGAGGAAATTGGTATTTTGCAAATTTTCAAACATGTCTGGACAAATACAAGGTAATAAGTCAAACTGAAACAGGAACTACAGTGGATGTGAAGGCATTCAGAAAGCAGGAAATGACACATCCTACAGGTTTATGGTGTCTGTTGAGGACACAGAAGCAGAAATCAAATAGAAAACAAAGAGTTTACAGTATGCTCATCAATACATTTCATTTCAAAAAATCCTAAATTTTGCTATTTTTTCATGTCCTAGCTCTGTCTTGAAAGTGATCTATCTTTATCCAAACTAATCAACATTTTCTGATTTATATGCGCTGTGGGAAAGCTTTAGGCAGATGTATTATTGTCCCAATACCCAGCTTTATTGTTATTGCCTGATAACAACCCAGAGAAGCTGCACATAGCTTTGACAAGGCGATATACTCCTTACTGGCCACCCACATGAACACAAAAAAAAAAAAAAAAAAAAAAAATTGCACTGAAAGAAGAGAGAAAAAAGGGTAAGTAAGGGTGGGTGGTCATATAAAGCAGCATCATGTCTGCAACTGTGTATGCTATTACAAAGCATATTGTGGTTTCACATGTACACTCGGAAGCCTATCAATTCAGCTTACAGTACACGCAGAAACAAAGCAATTTTTTGTAGTCAAAAACAGGCCTGAGGGGGTGACATTAGAGCGTTGCTGTATTCAAATCACAAGATGCAGTCAAACTTGTGGCTTGCCTGCAAAATATTAACATAAACAACCCACAGTAGGGCCTGTTGTGAAAGAAAAAGATTCACAGGTGCAGATCATTTGACATTCAAAAGAAATCTCCTTTTTCCTCAACACGGGAGAGGACAGATAATTTGTGTATTGATCAGAGAGGACTACGGATGAAATGAAAAACAGGGATGACGTCACCGAGAGGAGGAAAGGTAAAGGGAGACAAAGACAGGCTTTGATAGCTGGCTGACAAACAAGCAAGGCTAGGAAGGAGAGCGCTGGACTAAGATGACACACAAAGAGAGGAAAATTACACCAGCAGCCGCTTCAGTGTGTTGGTGCGTGGTGGGCTGCAGGAGGGGGCTGCTGCAGATATAGGAGAAGGACATTCAATCTGCATTCCTTACTGAGTCTGGGAGGGGTTCAACCTCATCATGCGCCCACCTTTATCACCAGAAGAAGCAGCTTGGGGGGGTGGGGAGGTGTTGCTCTTGCAACCTGAACTTGGGGAGTAGTGCAAAACAAACCAGCTGCAGCCAAGATTGGAAAAGGAGAAGGAAGGGAAAGAAGCTGGAGCTTCACATACAACACAACCAAGATAAACAAAACACTGCTGCAGGATGATTTGGGGGGGGGGGGGGGACAAAGGCGAGCATACATACTGCACATGAATGATGGGACCTGTCAGAAAACATGGCATGCAGGTAGAGCAAGGACACTGTAGGGGTAGAAAAGACTTTCCCTGATAATTAGGTCTCACAAACAAGCAAAAGGTTTAAGGTTATCAAATCAAAAGGCAAATGCACGGCCAGTATATATTGCTTATCGTTTGTCTCCAGTTGCAGCAAATTTATGTAAAAGTATAGCAGCAGTAAAAAAAAAAAAAGCAAAAAAAACAAACAAAAAAAAGCAACGCATATTAGTCTTTAAATACAAAGTAGCTGCTCACATTCCTGCTTGTTTTGTTCCATTTCTGGACCTCTAATCTGCAGCAAATACGTCTCTTTCTGGCTACAACTTGGGACAGCGCCCCCCTTTTGTTGTGAAGTGGAAAAACACCGGCAGAGGAGAAAAACAACTTTGATTGGCAGTCCAGTTGAAGCCAGCAAAAAACAGCACAATAAAAAAAAAAAGTTGCCAACATTTAGAGGCACCGCAAGCGACAAAACCCGCACAATGCCCGTCAATCCTTGAGGATTAGGTATGTCTACACGCTGAATGTGTCCTGCAAAACCCGTGCTTGTGTGTTATTTAGGAGTAAATATATGGTGCTGCATTACTTCACAGCCACTTCTCTCCCCAAACCTTCAGATGATGTCATCGTCACCTGCAGCTTTCTCCTCACACTGCACCGTCTTATCGGGCTCTTAGTGCACGGACACATTAATAATCCGCAAAAGCGACGCCAAATTTAACACAAATATTAAAAGGAAGCGTTTAAATCTTCTCCCTCCTGTGGCAGAACAAAGGCAGAGCCGTCATCTCGCAGTTTGTGCGGTTAGGGTAATGTGTTCGGGCCTGGTTTTATTTACAGAAAAAAAAACCCAAAAAGAGAAACAGGTAAATTTGTAGCTTTAATCGGTCAAAATTAAGCGTTAAAACAGCGAGAAAGCGCTGCAAGCTTTACGTGACGCTTTAACGGCTAGAGATGGAAACCGAGCTCAGTGCGGTCCTAACCCCCATATTCAACCACTAAAACCCCACTTCTCCGCCGTCAAAATGTCATCTAAGTCAAACTAGTTTTCTTTGTGAACTGTTAAGCGTTAGCGAGCTACAACGTAAGTTTGCTGCGACTGTTTTTTTCCCTTTCCTTTTTTTTTGGTCGCTAATGTTAGCCAACCGTTCGTTAAAAACTTTGAAAAACAGTTAAATGCAAGCTAGCCGTCGTCTATCACCTCGTTTTAAGCTTTAAAAGGCATTGAGAGTGAATTCAAGAGCTGCCAAAAAAAGGAGATGTTTTCTTTGATATAAATGATCCCTTAGGCAAATGAATGAACGCTACTGAGTTAGCCGCTATTAGCTTCAATTGTCCTAAAACTAACTTACCCCCCTCCCCCTTCTCTGTCGAAATTCAGCTAACCTTATAACCTACCTGTTTCTGGACTCGCTGGCACTGGGTTCTCAGGGGGTACTCCATTTTATTCGTACAGAAGATCATTTTCCAAAAAAGTGTGCTATTTCATGGATGCGGCTACGTCCTTTCTTGGTGCTTTACCAGCTAGCTAACAAAGGCAGAGAGCCTCTGCTGGCTTCTGTCAGTCTGTAGCTGCAGACCGGACTGAGACGAAAACCTTCCTGCAGCTGAGCTGACAGCTCCAGTAACAGTGCGTCCAATCAGAGCGCAGGGGGGCGGAGCTCCAAATGCTAATGAACAGCTGCAAACAACCGAGCAGAGAGAGGCGAAAACAGGCCGGGCAGACCGCGGGGCTGGACTACTAACTTACCCTGGGACGGGAAAGTTACTAGGAAGGAGCACTCCGTGTTATTTTAGCTGCCACTAAAGACTTCAAGAACGCACAGGTTCCCCTCCCCCAACTTTATTTTCATCAACATCATAAACAGAACTGCAAAAAAGTCCACAGATGAAAGAAAAAGAGACAAACAAGGAGAAGAAAAAGCAAACAAGAGAACAAACAAAGCACTATACTAAACACGATTATATGTAATAATGCCAGGGTGGAAATTAGATGCATCCTAATTCTTTGTCTTAACTGCTTATCCATTTCAGAGGATTAGTGAGGAGGAAGTGAAGGTAGCTATGAAGATGATGAAGAGTAGAAATGCAACTGAATGCCTGTAGAAGTGTGGAGATGTCTAGGGGAGAGGGACTTTTTAACCAGATTTGTTAACGCAATCTTGAAGAATGAGGAAAGGAGAAGTGTGCTGGTGCCAATTTTTAAAGAACAAGGGTGATGTGCAGAGTTGTAGCAACACTTAAGCCATGAAGCTGTGGGGAAAGGTGTTAAAGTTAGGTTTAGAAAAGAGACACTGGGATTAGCAATGCCAAGAGGGCACATACAGATGTGATGTTTGTTTTGAGATTTTTGATGGAGAAGTGTAGAGGAGCTCAGGAGCTGGACTGTGTCTTTGTGGGTCTAGAGAAAGGGTATGATCAATACCAAGAGTGGAGGGGCAGAGAAGCACGTGAGGGTGGTGCAGGGTATGTATAACGACAGCAAGACAGTGGTGAGGTGTGCAGCTGGAGTGACAGATGGCTTCAAGGTGAGGGTGGGATTACATCATGGATCACCATTGAGGCCCTAATTGTTTGCAGTGATGGTGGACAAATGAGGCCAGAATGGAGTCTCTGTGGACTCTGATGTCTGCAGATGACTTCGTGATCTGTAGTGAGAGTAGAGAAGAGGTGGAAGAGGTATGCTCTGGATAGAAGAGGAATGAAACTCAGTAGAAGCAAGAAATGACACGTGTGTATGAGAGGGAGACAGGTTTAACACTGAAGCTAAAAAGAGCAGAGGTAGTGAAGGCGGACGAGTTTAAATACCTGGAGTCAACCATCCAAAGCAACAGATGGGGCACAAGAGAGGTGAAGTTGAGAGTGCAGAGAGGGTAGAGAAGAGTGTCAGGCATGATTTGTGACAGAAGTAGAGCTGTCGCAAGAAGAAGAAAAAGATTCAATAAGGAGAATGGCTTTATGTCTTATTTTTACGTTATATTAGGAGGTGCTATATTGTTTAGACCACCAACAAAGCCTGTACGTGGTTCCTGATTGTGGAATTTTACAAAAGTCATTACTTTTCTTTCTTAGCTGTTTATCCATTTTAGGGTCATGGTGGGGTTTGAACATACCACAGCTGTCATGGTGTGTGAGGCAGGGTACACCAGCCCATCACAGGGCTAACACACTACCATTCACACCTACAGCCACTTCAGCATCACCAATTAACCTAACCCCATGCATGTCTTAGGACTGGGAGGAAGCTGGAGTATCCAGAGGGAACCCAGTCACAGGGAAAAAGTCCCTACCTGCCCAGTGGTTTTAAACCCAGGACCTTCCTGCTGTGAAGGTTAGTACAGCAAGAAGGTCAGGATAGGTTCTTTTCAACTTATTTTGGGTAAAGTAAAATATATTTTTTTTATCTTGGCATTGTTTATAAAGGTAGCTATACCTGTTCAAAATAGTGTGTTTATGGTAGAAAAACAGATGAGAAATACTTTTATTTTCCAGCCCACAAAAGACACATTTACAGTCTTATTAATAAATCTTCACCTTTAAAACAGTATTTTGTACTGTAACAGCACTTCTTGGTATATCACTGAAAATGACTGTGGGTAGGCAGGTTCCCACTTTTGACATTTTGCTTGGTGTAGACAGCCCCTGCCCACACTGGCTGAGGTTATGATGGTTAACTAAATTTAAACTAAAAACTCAAGCAACTGTGAGAAAACAAGCAAAAAAACACATTTTAGTAAATTCAAATCAAATTAACAGTAGACGGTAGTTTGGGGGGGAACTATCGAATCTATAGTGTGAACCTTTGAAATGAACTAAGGTGAAATAAAACATTTTTTTAACAACAAAAGTGAAAATAAATGAGCAATGTCATCCAGGAAACTGAAACTACACTGATTTTAAAGCAGAAGTTAACAAACATACAAAATAAACCCAAGTCTGTGTAGTAGGTATGTTTAGGTCAGGTTAAGTGATGTAGTTGTTGTCCGTGTAGTAGTCTACCACAGGTTCCTATGTTTGGGAAAAGTCCTCTGTCATCTGATTTATCATCAGTTCTTCTCTTATATATTTATTGTTAGACGAAAGAAGCTCTTAGCATGACACCCACAACGTAGTTAGTTGTAGTTTGCTCTAAGGCATCGGCTATAAATACACCCTTGTCTTGGTAGTTTTGATATAAATCTGATATGATATTAATCTGATACCTGGAGTTTAAAAAAGGAGCATTTCCAGCTTTTGCATGTGAAAGTTATTCAGTTAGTCTGCTTTCAGGTTAGAGATTAGGAGGTGAGTTGATTTTAGGCCTGCATTGTATATGCAGAGATATAAAGACACCCTGGCCTCATGTTTTGTTTTGTTTTTCAAGCAGGGGCTGTTCATGCCTTGCTCTTGATTTCCTGTTTACTGACATTAACAGGCATTTTCATTAAGACTGCAAAGGCTGCTAAAAGACTGCGAAAAAAACACTCCATCCAAGTTTTCAACACAGGTTTTCTGGTTTTCTCACCATTCCTCCTTTAGAGACACCAGTAATTTTCCTTGTGACTAATCACAAGGACTGATCATCATGTCTGATAATCAGTCTTCTCAGTTAATGGCACAATATACAATGTTATTTTAGACCACATGTGATTTATACTTCCATAAAGAAATGAGGCTCCTAGTTTTGGTTTAGAGAAAGAGGCTGACTAGCTTGTGCAGAGCTCCAACCTCAATCTCAAGCTAACCACGGGGATTTACAGGATTTAAATAGGGGGAGAAAGAATCAGTGTATGTGGGGGTGTATATGAAATCAGGAGATTATATCAGGGGAAAAAATACCCTACTAAATCATCTGATAATTCATTGAGTAATCCTGGATAGACCTCAGGAGATGCTGCATGAGGAGACATTGCTGTCTTGTAACAATAAGCTGCTACAATAAAGCAGAAGATTTAAATGTGACTTAATGCATTCTGGTTAGACATAGGCAATATAAAAGATGGACGTAGCTTCAGGGTTTCAGGGTGAAATGCCTGACATCTGCAAGGGCGACTTCTGTGGATCCAAAAAGATTTTTGGCTGTTTGTCTGTTTTAACTGCCCCACATCTTTATGGGCTCTGTTGCTTCACGTCACACTGAATAAATTGTGAATTTAATGTTGTAAATTATGATCATTATTAAAAAGGAGGATTATTCAGAACATGCTCACAGACTAAAGATTTGTCAGTTACAGTCAAATCCACCCCTGCTTCGTCACATCTGGTCTCAAATCTCCACGATGCCGACAGCATAATTGCTCAGCTTGAGCCTTCATAAAGAGGATTTCATGTCTCTAGCCATACATACTGAAAGATTTCGGGCATGCAACCTATGCAGATGTCCTTGCGTGTAGTCCCAAAAAACTGCTGTGCATAGCCTGACAGTGGTAATACTGTGCGTTGGGCAGAATGAAAAGCACAGGCAGTGTGGCCCAGGGGGCAGGTTTCATTATTTCTAACACTTAGTTTCACTTCTCCAGGGCAGCAGCTAAGCAAAATGACCAACAACAACAAAAACACAAACACAAACAAAGAGAAGCCCACGGATCACACATTTTTGGCCCTGAACCCTGGAGGGAGTAAACAGCTACAGCAGGGGAGACAACAGTTTGCAAAGCCCATCATCGAACCAACACACAACCATATCGGCCCTCTACCAGGACCGATGGGTGCTGTCACAGTGGCCTCATCCGTCCTTTATGCTTCTCCATCTCTAAAAATGCTTTATTATTTCGAATGGTAATAAAGAACAGTGTCTCACACAAATGATGGCAGTGGACTGAACTACCAGTTTCGAAAACTTTAACTTGATTGTTTTTGATAAATAGTTGTATTCACAGAGTTCCACTGAGGGGGACCTTTTTCCAGAAAAAGGGAATCTCCCTTTTACCCCTGTAATTTCCCCCTATGGCTGCATTGGCACAGCAACACAATTAAATGAAACAATCAAATTTCAAAATTTGATCGTAGCAACACCATTACAGCTAACGCACTCATTTTACATAATTTAAAAATCTTGTGTAAAATCTTCATGGAAGGATGTGGTAGGAATACTGGCACAAGATGTTTAGCAGCTACACAGACACGTAATATTCCACAGTGTACTGTGTCTAGCCATTAACCAACTGGTATGGCAACATTACCAAACTGGATAATTCCACTAAAGCTGAAGCAACAGAGACAGTGCAACTAAGACGGATGGATCAATTACTGACTTTTCAAAGCCACAAGGGGAAGTTGAAATAAAACCACACATCTGATTAAACAGCTGAGCTTCATAAAATGTGGCTTATCTCCAACAAGTCTGTAAGTCACGCAAAACTTTGCAGAGGAGACGGTAAAATCTCAATCATCTCGCTGTCACACAGTGAATCAGTTAAAAGGAATGATCTGATGTAGCACACAACCAGCACTGATTCAAGTTCCTGTGATATCCACAACTGACTACTGCATTCAGAGCTGTTTGACTGACCCTCAGCGTTGACCCAGCTGTTACTTTTTGTATGGATGTATTCAGTCCACTCAGAATGAGCCATTTGTGTATCAGAGAGCTTACTGCTATACTTCAAATCCAGTTGCTTTCTGCGTGCAGGAGTCATAACTTTCACTAACATTACAAGCACTTCATTTCTATTAAGAATTTAGTAACATTAAAGTAATATTTCCCAATTTCCAACTTGTAAGCATAAAAAAAGAGTGCACAAAACACAAGAAACCATATAAATATGCAAAAGATTGCTTATAACCACATATTTCCTTGCTATGAGTTGATGTGTTTGTAAAACAAATTTGCTGAATAACTAGATTTTCTTTAAATCTGAAAACTGGAATTCCTGGCACGCCAGTTTTAAGAGAGTGTGGGGGAGTATACAGGGCCATTAAGCAACATGAAGGCATTGTTGCCACAGCCATGACTCATCAAACATTACCACACAACAGCTTTACTAACTTTAGTCAGTTCATCTCTATTAGATTAACCCGCAGTTTGCACAAACATCATGTGAATCTAATTGTGTGCCAGACAGAAGCAGTCCAAACTGGAGCTGAATTAAAGAAAGAAATAAAAAAAAGTAAAACGCCTGAGAGGTCATTTAGACTGAGGAGGTTTTTCAGTCAGACATTAACCCTCACATAATGAAGCTATTCAATGAGTGAAATGACCCAGTGGGTTCATAATGACCCACATTATATGGCTCTATTTGTGTTTATCATGCCTACACTGTTTATTGTATCTATGACAGATATTCTAAAATGCTCCAGTATAATTAATTGTAGGTTTCAATTGCTTAAAAAAAAAAAAGAAAAGAAGTTAACCTGAGCTGTTTTCATCATCACTTGGGCCATAAAGTATCTGCCTTGAGGCACTGGCAGGAGTACCTTTTGGTGCTGTGAGCCTGTTACTCATGATTCAATCAAAAACTGTTAGCCAGGTACTTCTAAATATATGTGTGTGGTATCAGTGACTTGAAGGTTAAGAATAGTAATAGATTTAAATAACATTTGACGGGGAAATTAAAATACAGAAGAGCCCAAGTGTACATACTGGCCACTCTATTAGGTACATCTTCCTAGAACTGGGTTGGACATCCTTTTGCATTTAGAACTGGCTTAATTCTTCATTGCACAGATTCAACAAGGAGCTGGAGACATTCCTGAGAGATGTTGGTCCATATTGACACAATAGCATCACAAAGTCGTTTCAGCTGTACATCCGTGATGGGACTGTGAAGGCCATTTGAGTGAAATTGTCACATTCTTGAATTGTCACTTTCAAGAAGCCCGTTTGAGAAAATTTGAGCTTTCTGATATGGTGCGTTATCCTCCAGGAAGCAGCCATCAGAAGATGGGCACACTGTGATCATAAAGAAATGATATTCAAGAAGGCTGTGGGATTTAGACGATGCTCAGTCGGTACTCAGAGCCCAAATAGTGCCAAAAAATATCTCCGACGCCATTATAACATCACCACTAGCCTGAGTTGCTAATATGAGGAAGGAGGAATCCATTTTTTTGTGTCATTTACAACAAATTTTGACCCCATCATCTAAAAACCACAGCAGGATCTTCTACTGGCCAGTACCCAGTGTGGTCTTCTGCTGCTGTGGTCCATCTGCTTCAAGGTTTGAAATACATTCAGAGCTTTCTTGTGCATGTGCATTCTTATGATCTTGAAGCAATGTGGCCACTCTTCTCTGACATCAGCAAGGCATTTTCACCCAGAGAACTGCCATCCACTGGATATTTCTCTTTTCAGACCATTCTTGGTAAAACCTACAGATGGCTGTGTGAGAAATAATCCTAGCAGAGCAGCAGTCTGTGAAATACTCAGAACACTCTTACGCTCATGCCACATTCAAAGTCCACTATATCACCTTTCTTTCTCATTCTGATAGTTTGAACTTCAGCAAGTTGTCTTGATGACTAAATGGACCAAGAAGATTCCCTGTGATTGGATCATTAGAAATCTGCATTAATAAGAGGTTTAAGGTGTACCTAATGAATTTGGCATAAGTGTATCTATGTATGGAAAGCAGCTTTAAATTCAAGTAATAACTCAGATTGCATGTTGTGCCTTGTGGCTTCTATTCAGTTAGATCTGATTTCGGGTTGTAACACCAAATATAGCCTGTCACTAATGTGTTTTGAGTACTTGCCTATATGAAGTTCGCTGTGTCATTATGTGGTGTCATCCCATCATTTATATTTCTTTTCATTTGTCATATCAAAGCAATTATTTATTTAATTAAGCTGATGAGGATATAAGAGCCACCTGGTTTATAGAATTCGATTCTATGAATATACTTCCTTTAGCACCTTCCTCAGAAGCAGCTGTGACACACTTGATTGGTGAAAAAAAAAAAAAAGCTAAACTATAACCAGAGTTCCTTTCAGAGCAAGTCCTGCGCTTCCACTGAAATTCGTCTAGAAACAACGACCAGGGACTTTCCTGAGAAGAAAATCTGCCGTGTTCGGGTTCACTCCTCCTATACGAAAATCTGAAACTGAAACTGATTTAAAAGCCATCTATACTTGTGGAAATATGGGAAGTTAACAATAAATGACAATCATTCGGACATGAACAGGTTTAATATGCGACTTGGTGAAACATTAGCAGCTTATCAGTTGTTGCTCTCCAGCGTCTGTGGTCACAGTGGACTGAAATACTTCCTGTTGTGACTTTAAACACTGTCAAGAGGCTGAAGAGCCAAATCTGCGACGTGCTGCCTCTCACCAATCATTTCCTGTTTAGCAAACCATTGTCTCGATGAAGAAATGAAGACTCAGCAGTGCATGACCAGTATTCACACTTTTCCTCTATTTCAAAGATATTGCGTGAAATACAGGAGCCAGATCACCCTTGTAGGGATGGTCATTACTTGCAGTGACGCAGCACAGAAACTGATGTAACCTTTCTTCCCTGTGTAGCAATTCACTGAAGGCCAAATCGTCTAAATTGTGATATTTTCACTCATATTTGCTTCTGCAGACTTGGCTGCCATGTAGAACCACACCATGAAGACTCACATATTTAAGTTTGCTTTTTTGTTTATTTATTTTTTTTAAATTGTTAACCAGCTCATAGGCTAATTACACTATAAATGGGTCCTACTTTATGTTAAGCAATGCATTTAACTTTATGCTAGTTTTCAGAGTTTACCTACCTACCAAGTGATCTGTATTTTCTGCTCACATACTGAGAGTGTGGTAATAATCTGTACATGATTCGCAGTGTGTAGAGAGCAGGAAGGGGATCACTATCTCTTAACACATAATGTAAACTGTACTTTTTTAAAAAGATCATCGACAGTGACCGTTTTTACAGATTATTTGCTATAAAACTGGTTTATATGACTAATCTCCCTTTAAGAGCTGCAGTTAAATTAGCATCACCCCACTCCCCACTTACCTTGAGGTTAGGTTTTTTTCAAAGATGAATCAGCGTTTTTTCCCTTTTTTTTTGTTAAATCAGATATTTCGGGGCATAGAGAAATGGTTCTGTAAAACAAATAAAAACAAAACCCCAAAAAACGTCTTCCTGGAGGAGACCGCAGGGTACAGCTGGAGAGATGGCATTTCTTTGCTGGCTTGGGAATGCCTCAGTTCCCTCTGGAAGAGCTGGAGGTGGTGGCCAGCTCAGACTGCAATCAGGACTGGCAGAAGCACCAGAAACTGGATGTAATAAAAAAAAAGAGAAAGAAAGAAAAAAGAAAGACTGGATATAGCTTCAGTTCTATGTTTGGTAGGCTTGTGGTCCTCCACTGACTCCACCTCTGATGCACAGACTCTATAAAAGTGCATTTAAAGTGTTACACTGGCTCAAAAACAGAAAACATATAATATGTATTAAAACAAAAGCCTCTCATTTCAAAGCATCGAAGATACATATAGTGTATACCTCTTCTCTGATGCTATGATTTATTAAAGCACCTCTTGGACTGATCACTGAAGCAGATGGTGGTGGCTCTTATCCAAGCTAAGCTATTTTAAAATACCACTTCTCCTCTACTGTTTTGCAAAAACTCCCTGCAGCAATTCCCCCACATGGCTACAAATTTAAACATCATCTCACCCTTGTGGCAAACATGAGAACAACCAGAGCAGCCTTTTGTTTGAAGTAGAAATCATTTACATTGAGAAATCCATGCACAGTTATTCAGGTTGTTCTGGAGTTTGTGGACTTTCAAAGTCCTAAAGCTTGTTCCGAGTCAGAGTCGTGGGAGGGCAGCGGACACAGAAATAAATGAGGTGGAAAAATGCACAATCACAGGCCTGCAGCCAGAGTTAGGCCTCAGTCAAGCAGTCTCTCAAGACTATGACACATGCGTTCAAAAAGTCACAGTGGACTTTAAATAAATCAAACATGGCAATAAATACTAACAAACACCATAATAAAACAGATTAACTGCAGATCGTGTTTACTTCATAAATAAGCAATCTTGTAAACATTATTTTCACTCAGTCTAAGAGATGTTTAAATTTACAGAAAAATCTACACGATGCAATGAACCAAACACTACATGATTTACAACCCTCACCCCGTTCGGCTTTCTGTAACGTCCAAATCATTTCTAAAGTTCAAACAGGCTTCCAGCACCTTTTAAATGTTTTTTAATTGTTTCTCAGTATGTCTGTTATTCTTTCCAGAGAAAGACGCTCACTTAACTTGAAATCATTCATCATATCCAGTGCACGTGAGTCTTTTTCCCCCAAGAAATTTAACAGCAGTTCTAAAAATAGCTACAAATGAAGCATAGCCTGTGAGCTAGTTCAGGCAGGCACCCCAAGCTGGATTGCATCACTCACACTCTCTCACACACACACACACACACACACACACACACACACACTACAATCTGGCAGTCTATTAAAGCTGCAGATTCCCCCATTTCTCCCTCTGATATGTCATTACCCTCCATCACAGCTTGCAGTTTTAACACATCCACCGCCGCATCATCCACCTGGATGCTCCACAGAGACATCTAAATAGGACATGTCAACACAATAAAGAAATGCAACTAGGTCAGAGAGCTTCACTCTTTTCTCTTTCCTCAATTTTTCCTTGACACCAAACACTTGAAATGAGCACCTTAAAATTCGATGCATTCATATAAAACGTCTTTAGAAGACAAATCTAGAACATACAAAATAATTAAAAATATACAGCAGGGTTGTATTGAGTTGTTTTTAGATGTGTATCATTATTGCATACAAAAATATAACACATCATAGTGTCATCTGTGTATCGTACAGGTACATAACACGACATCATGCAGATATAGACTTTTCACTTAATGCCAAGAGCTTTGTCCATAAAGTCTGCAAATTTCTTTGGCTGTCCAGGCGGGAAGGGCTGCAGGACTGAGAGGTCCATGGTCCTTAGAGTTTCTGTCAGGGTGCTGAAACATTTCATCCAGAGACAAACAGCTGTTACTTCAATCTGACTGATAATTCTCACATGAATCAGCTGCATGTGGGTTCTGTGTAGGAGCACATACCTGCACGTGCAGTACAACAGGTGGGAGTCCATGTGCAGCTGTCTGGCCAACTCCAGCTGGTGGTTGTCCATCAGTTTGTCATTGACTACGACCAGCAGAGATTTGCCTGCACCGAGAGCCTCCAGACAGCTTCCTGCCCCTGAGGAGGAATAACAACACTGAGATTCTTACCCAGGGAATACACCGGGTGTGTATCTGTGTGACGTCACACCGCTGATAAGTATCCGTTTCATTCTCCGCTGAGATTTTACTCTGCAGAGGGTCTGAAACCTAACTGGATTCTCTGCTGCATTCCTGTATCTCACTTCCTGCGCTTCTCATCAGCTCTGTGCAGGTCAATGCTGTTGAAGATTGTCAAGACAGTCTCACTGTGTCGATGCTACTATGGAGTAGTAAACAGTAGCAAACTGTCCATGTAGGAAGTTTTCTATTCCCTGGAGTGTGACTTCCTGATCACCCCTCTGTTTTACCCGTTTATGTCTTAGTCATGATCCTGTCACAACACTCCCTCATTGTCTACCTGACCCTTGATGTTTTACAACTATATACAAACTATACACCCCACTGATTGTTGCCCTCTCCCATCCTCTTGTGCTTCTATATAAACAGTATGCTTGTCAGTAGCTCACTTTACCAACCCACTCTCCTGGTTGGTAAACCCACTGTATACTAAAATACCATCACAGCTATGGAAAACATGCCTTTGAGCCATTTCTTCAACAACACAGAGCAGAAAGACGATTCTGCTTATGAAACCCGCTGCAGCACATTTGGTGGATCTGCAGTTGTCTTTATTGGGCAGCTGCACTGTTTGTATTCCCAGGATTATTTGTAACTAGAACCCAAGTTAAAGAAAAAACAACATTTTGTTGGAAAGTTTTATAGCAACTTCATTGTAATCTTGCAACTGGTAATCCATCACACGAGCATGCTGTGGCCTGTTTATTGTTGGCTGAATTAATGAAGGTGGCTATTATGTAAATGACAAAAATCTAAGAATATTAAGAGTTTCTAGACAAATTATGTCTCAACAGGACCTCAGACATCTTTCCAATGTGTTTATTTTGATGTTATGAGTCTAAAAACGCAATCGGAGCAAAAAGGAATCGAACCACCAACCTTCCGATTAGTGGCTGACCTACTCTACCTCCTGATCCACCCCATAATGAGGTTAGGAAATGTACAAGGTATCTCTGTGAGCTGTAACAAACCGCTTCAGGCAGTTTTTTCTCCTGTTTTTGCTTTGAGACATCACTGAAAATAGATGTCTCTAATTTGACCACCTCGTGCACTGAAGCCCCGCCTACACGCTGTTTAAACTTTCTGGTTATGACAGGCAGCCAGTCAGAAGACAGATGGCTTAAAGGGTTAAAAAGAAAAAAGAAAAAAGCTCGTTTCAGGCAGAGGACAAACTCAGGAGTTGCACAGTAAGATAAACGAGAGTCATTTTTAACTGTGACTCATACAAATATACTTTAATAGAGCCCAAGTAGAAAAATAGGGAGCTGGAAATGAACATAATAGGTTCACTTTAATGTTTTTGTTTGTCACTCTTACACTGTACTGTAGCTGCACTTTTATTATTACCATATTTTTAAATCCTTACTTCGGTCTTCTCTACAGTTTATTTGACATTTTCTTCTTAGTTCTCTAAATTAACCACCTGTTTATAATTAATACAAATAACATTAATAATGGCCCATTAAATATCCCAGGAGGCCTCTCTAGAGAGCCAACAGTACATTAACAAACCACAGACCTGACTCATCCAGACGGAAAACAGCCATCATGAGAGTTATTAATTGCACCTGTGCTTTTCCTTCTCTGACATGTCAAATGTCTTCTGTGTAAATGGGTCTACTGGGAGAGGAAAACAGGACCAAGTAAAAAGACACAGCAGTGGCTCAAGACTAAGAGCAAACTCAGCCGATTAAAAGAAGAATTTACTATATTTAAACCAGACAACCATTTGTCAACACTGATGGCTCCAGCTGCAGTTTTCTGCTCTTGTTTTGTGTGACAGTAAGCTCGGGATGTTTGTCAGTTTTAGACACTGGGTCAGGAGTAAAAATAACTGATATTGACAATGGAATCTGAATCGCTAATTTCTTATCAATCCCCATCCCTACCAGCCTTTTACAGCCATTCTGACACTTTACAGACCGATCTATTTACACAACAGATACACAGTAGTAACTTGTAAAGGAAACAGTCATTTGCAGCTTCAAGTGCCTCTAGAGGCAAAAGGCCTGGTCTTCAGTCATATTTTAAAAGCGTTTAGCTCTGTCTGAAAACTGCTTTGTTATGCATATCCTCCTGTTTGTAACTCCAACTCCACTCGGAGGCCCTCGTACGGCTGCACCATTAATCATCAGTCTTGTGTTTGTACACTGATGAAACATTTCTTTTGCTTTGACTTATGTTTTCCGGGAAGGTCTTTTAACACTTAAAAATTATCGCATGCTTTCCTTGTGTTCATTAAACACACGGGGCCCACATCCATATCAGAGCTGCAATGGTTGGTGGATTAACCTTCATTTGGCAGGAGTGGAGTCATGCAGGATCCTGGCTGCATACTTATATGTTGGTGTGATATTTTTATTTAAAAAAAACAACAAAAAACTGTCTTCTTTTTTAAAACCATTAAATATGAAGCAATTTAATAATAATAATAATAATAAATTTTATTTGTGAGCGCCTTTCAAGTCACCCAAGGACACTTTACAATAGGATAAAACACTTAGTAAAACAATGGCAGAATAAGAACAATAAAATAAAAGCACAAGATAAAATTAACAAACAGTGGATTCACAGTGAATATGCAGATTTGAACAGATGAGTTTTGAGTTGGGATTTAAACTGTGGGAGAGAACCAGTGTTTCTTATTTCTGGGGGCAGAGAGTTCCACAGCCTGGGAGCAGAGCAGCTGAAAGCTCTGCTTCCCATGGTGGTGAGGCGGAAGGAAGGTGCAGCAAGCTGGATAAAAGAAGAAGAACGAAGTGAACGGGCAGAACAGGTGGTGGTTAACAGGTCAGAAAGGTAAGGAGGAGCGAGGTTATGAATGGCCTTGAAGGTGAGCAGAAGAAGTTTGAAAATTATCCGGAATTTCACAGGGAGCCAGTGAAGTTCCTGAAGAACAGGGGTGATGTGCTGGTAGGAGGGGGTTCTGGTGATAATGCGAGCAGCAGAGTTCTGAACCAGTTGAAGCTTATGGAGGGATTTTTTATGAAATATGCATACATAATTAGATTCATCACTCCATAAAAGCTGTTGCCACTGATTTTCAGTCCAGTTCTTGAGTAATTTGTTCCACCTCAGCCTTTTCTCTCTATTTCCCCTCCTTATAAATGTCTTGCTAACAGCCACCCGTCCACACCGTTTCTAATGAGGCTTCAGTGAACAGTAGATGGACCAGGTGCATCTCTCAGGTCTTTGCCATTTACTCAAACTTTTTTAAGGACACAGTGCACACCATGTCGAGGTATGTCAAGTTTTCAATTAGAACTAAAGAAATGAGAACAAATTATCTGTTTTTGTGACAGGCCGCTAGCAACAATAGTTATGTGTCGACACAACACTGGCTCATCCTGTGAGTCATTCAAGAAATGCTTGAGTGAGGCTCAAGATTTGCAGATCTTCTTTCCTCCATTTACTCCTGCTGTGACACGGGGGGCATTGATATTTACATGCAGCTCTCAACCAACCAACAGTGAGGCTCTGCAAGTTTTTTGAATGTGTTTCTTATAAATTTAAATGGAAGCTGAGGTTCCTTTTATGCAAGAATCTCACCTTTTTAATTCCAACAGCCATTTAAACCAATTTCAGACGCTTTGGGTTTCTGTAGAGATGTATCCATAGATATAAAAATCTCTTTTCCAGCTAATTGTTTACTCTTATTTTCAACTAGAGATAATAAAAATGAAATAAACTGTCACCATGTGTGGGACGGGAGTGCATTAGCTGTGTAGGACACCTGATCGCCCTACCTGCGTGGCTGATGACGAGATCGGCCTGACTGATGTCCTCTGCTATTGAGTTTTTGAATCGAAAAGCCTCCAGTCTGATGTGTGGACAGCTGTCAGCAGCTGGAAGAACTGAACCTCTTCCAACCTGAAGCACCAAACGCTCATATCCACGAGCCTTTAAAGCCTGAGGGAGAAAATAATTGCTTAGTATGAAAGCAGCACAAATTCACATCAATAATTTACACATTATTGACATTTTTAGACTTCAGAAAGATTTTAGAGGGAATATCTTTCAGTCATATGATATACACATTGTGCAGGTGTGAGCCACCTGCGGCACCTTTTTGAATTAGTTTCCTGAGAACCTTATTCATAACTTGATACCTGCGAGCGTCACAGGTTTGGTTTCATATTTCCTTTTGTCTGCACACAGACAGTCCCGTATGTCATTATATCACCACAGTGCAGTGTTTTAACCTCTAACACAACTTAAAAGCTGTGAATACTGGATTTGTTATTATTATTATTATTATTATACAGATTTTCCTATAATTAATTCATCTACATAATGGTACATGTTGTAGTTCAGGATTAATTGATAAATATTTGCCCATCCTGTTTAATGGCAGCTAATTTTCCATCAAGCTCGAGAACAGCGCTTCACTTGTTCCATATTTTGTCACGTTATAGTTATATTTCTTCAATATTGTTAGAAAATTAGTAAGACACAATGATTACTGTGGTGCTGAAGGGAGATTTTTAAAAAAAGAAATCAAACAAAATGCAAATTTAGGGCTCTAAACAGGGGCAGTACCTGTGGACTGGCAGACCGGGGTGGTGGTCCCCATCTTTAAGAAAGGGGACCGGAGGGTGTGTTCCAACTACAGGGGGATCACACTCCTCAGCCTCCCTGGGAAAGTCTATGCCAGGGTGCTGGAAAGGAGAGTTCGTCCGTTAGTCGAACCTCGGATACAGGAGGAACAATGCGGTTTTCGTCCTGGTCGCGGAACACTGGACCAGCTCTTTATCCTCTCCAGGATACTTGAGGGTGCATGGGAGTTTGCCCAACCAGTCTACATGTGTTTTGTGGACTTGGAGAAGGCATTCGACCGTGTCCCTCGGGGTGTCCTGTGGGAGGTGTTGCGGGAATATGGGGTGTCTGGCCCATTGCTACGGGCCATTCGATCCCTATACAACCGTTGCAAGAGCTTGGTTCGCATTGCTGGCAATAAGTCGGACTCATTCCTGGTGGGTGATGGGCTCCGCCAGGGCTGCCCTTTGTCTCCGGTTCTGTTCATAATTTTTATGGACAGGATTTCTAGGCGCAGCCAAGTGGCGGAGGGCTTTCGCTTTGGTGGCCTCAGAATCTCATCTCTGATTTTTGCAGATGATGTGGTTCTGTTGGCTTCATCGGGTGAGGGCCTCCAGCTCGCACTGGAACGGTTTGCAGCCGAGTGTGAAGCAGCGGGAATGAGGATCAGCACCTCCAAATCTGAGGCCATGGTTCTCAGCCGGAAAAGGGTGGAGTGCCCACTCCGGGTCGGGGATGAGTTCCTGCCCCAAGTGGAGGAGTTCAAGTATCTCGGGGTCTTGTTCGCGAGTGATGGGAGAAGGGAGCCGGAGATCGACAGACGGATTGGGGCTGCAGCTGCAGTAATGCGGACGCTGCACCGGTCCGTCGTGGTGAAGAGGGAGCTGAGTGTAAAAGCGAAGCTCTCAATTTACCGGTCGATCTACGTCCCTACCCTCACCTATGGCCACGAGCTGTGGGTAGTGACCGAAAGAACGAGATCGCGGATACAAGCGGCAGAAATGAGCTTCCTCCGAAGGGTGGCTGGCCTCTCCCTTAGAGATAGGGTGAGAAGTTCGGCCATCCGGGAGGGGCTCAGAGTAGAGCAGCTGCTGCTCCACATCGAAAGGAGCCAGCTGAGGTGATTCGGGCATCTGACAAGGATGCCCCCTGGGCGCCTCCTGGGTGAGGTGTTCCAGGCATGTCCCACCGGGAGGAGGCCCCGGGGCAGACCCAGGACACGCTGGAGAGATTATATCTCTCGGCTGGCCTGGGAACGCCTTGGTATTCCCCCGGATAAGCTGGAGGAGGTGGCTGGGGAGAGGGAGGTCTGGGCCTCTTTGCTTAGGCTGCTGCCCCCGCGACCCGGCCCCGGACAAAGCGGATGAAGATGGATGGATGGATGGGCTCTAACAGACATTTAAGTTACTGTAGCACATACTGAGACCATTTTGGTGAAGAGAAATATTTATTGTTCAGTATTTTATTTTGCACACATGAATGAAATTCTACTCTTATTAATACTGTTATTTTAAATGTTGCTAGGTGCACCTTTTCAATTGCTCATTAGATAAATATCCAATCTACCAATCACATGGTAGCAACTGGTGTTGACGATGTTTCCGTGCCTGAATACATGGTCAAGACAACCTGCTGAAGTTCAAATTGAGCATCAGAAAAAGAACTTAACTGACTTGAAAGTGGCCTTGTTGTTAGTCTCAGTATTTGAGCAACTCGTCTGATCTACTGTGATATTCTTACAAAACCATGAGATAATGGTTAAAAAACAAACAAACAAAAAACCCCAGAAAATATTAGGTGAACATCTGGGTAAAAATGCCTTGTAGATGCCAGAGGTTAGAGGAAAATAGCCAGGCTGCTTTAAGATCATAAGAAGGCATCAGTAACTTAAATAACCACTTGTTACAATCAAGGTATGCAGATGAGCATCTTTGAACACATAACAGCTGGGCAGCAGAAGAGCACACCGGGTGCCACTCCCATCAGCTAAGAACAGGCAGCTGTGACTAAAATTCACATGAGCTCCCCAACGGTGGAAAACAGATGACCGGAAAATGTTGCCTGGTCTGATGTTAATATGAACAAAACTATGTGAGGAATGTTTTCAGCACCTTGTTATATGTTATAAGTGAATGTTATAAAGATTTAAGACAGTTTTGCAGACAAAAGGGAGTCCAAACCAGTCATTGCAAGGTATACCTAATAAATTGACCGGTGAATACATGTACCGATGGCCAGAGATAACTTCCACTTGGTTTTTAAACATAAAACTGGGAGGTTGTCCGCAAAATAACAGAGCACATTTAGCCCACTTATATTGGTCACAGATAAAAGTATTCCTGCATAAAAATAATAGGGAGCTCATAGATTTTAAAAGCTCTACGGCCTATGCCCTGCTGATTTCAGTGGTTTATTGCACACTATTCACATCTTCAATAACTCCTCAGGTAACTTTCCTCACCTGAGTGGCCTCAGAGGAAGTGATGCTCTCAATCAGCTCGTCGAAGCTCGTGGTGCCGACAGTTACAAACACCGTCTTCATGTCTGCTCAGCGAAATTGCCCGGGTTTTCTAAATTTACGCACTTCAGTTTTCATCTCATCCACATCTTCGTCGTGCACCCGCAGACCTGACAGCTACTTCCGCTTCAGAGCCGATGGCGTCACAGCTATGACGTACAACGCGTCATGGCGCCACCTATAGGACCGGAGGTGTTTCTGCGAGGGGTACTATGTGTATGTGTGAGCTGCAGCATGGAAAAATACCAGTTTACTGCTTATGCAGGAAGGTGTCGATTCAGTGACAGGAATGTTAAGCAAGAGCAGGGTAACATGAATGAAAAAATATTAATAATTCCAGGAATCGTTTGGTTTTTCAACATATTTTTCACCATGAAACACAAACATAATGTCCCATGTTTATTATTAATACTAATAATATTGATTATGATGAGGACAATAGTATAATCAGACTACATTTCAACATTTTTCAGGTTATCATAATAAAAAATTATGTCATAAGGAATCCAGAGAGCAGATAATGGTGACAAAGACAACAATATAAAAGGGAGTAAGAACAATGTATTTGTAAAGCACATAAATACATGTGCTTTAACTGACCCAAGGACACCTATACACACAGAGGAATGTGATTTCATTATAAAAAAGTAAAAATTGGCACAGAATACAGAACAAAAGAGACACATAGAGTCAACAATAACCAGAGGACAGTAAGGTGGCATGTAGAGTTACAGATATTACAACAAATGAGTGAAAATGTGGGGTTTTAGCCCAGACTTAAAAGCAGAGCTGAAGGATGCTCAACACAAATGTGGAGCAGCGACTGCAAAGACTGTCAGCTCTTTGTTTCACCTTGGAACATATTCATGAGATCTTGGCTTGTGGATCTGACAGACCTGGGAGCTGAATGAAAATGAAAAAGAAGGTAATATAAGCCGGGCTTGTTTATTAAGAGCCCTAAAAACAATCAGTGTGATATTAAAGTGAATTTTTAAATAGACAGACAGCCAGTGTAGCGAGGCCAAGACTGGAGTGATGTGCTCAAATTTTAAAGAGTTACATTAATTCAGAAATGAGCTTCCTCCGAAGGGTGGCTGGCCTCTCCCTTAGAGATAGGGTGAGAAGTTCGGCCATCTGGGAGGGGCTCAGAGTAGAGCCGCTGCTGCTCCACATCGAAAGGAGCCAGCTGAGGTGGTTCGGGCATCTGACAAGGATGCCTCCTGGGCACCTCCTGGGTGAGCTGGGTGAGGTGTTCCGGGCATGTCCCACCAGGAGGAGGCCCCGGGGCAGACCCAGGACATGCTGGAGAGATTATATCTCTCGGCTGGCCTGGGAACGCCTTGGTGTTCCCCCGGATAAGCTGGAGGAGGTGGCTGGGGAGAGGGAGGTCTGGGCCTCTCTGCTTAGGCTGCTGTCCCCGCGACCCGGCCTCGGATAAAGCGGATGAAGATGGATGGATGGATACATTAATTCAAATGTGAAGTAATAAAGGCATGGACGACTGTTTCCAGATCATTTAAAGAAGGAAAGATTTGAGTTTGCTAATGGTTTTTAACTGGTAGCAGCTATTTTTTGACAACGGAACAAATTTGTTTGTCAAAGCGAAGCCCCGGATGAAAAATAATACCCAGGTCTTTTCCATGAGACTTTAAATATGGGATGAGATGACCTAAATTGCTGTCAAAAGCACTCCTAGATTTGGTAGGACCAAAGATGATAGCCTCAGTTTTGTCACTGTTTAACTGGAGGAAGTTAATTATCATCCTGCCTTTAATATCTTCACGACAGTCCAGTAAGAGCTGGTTTGTAGTTCTGGTTTAAATGATAACGTGCTGGGTTGTTACCAGGTGAACTCTGGCTGGAAGGCTGAGTCATTTGTTTTTGTTTCAGCTGTGTTTTTCCTGTGACAGGTCAAAGGGGTTGTTGTGAAATCTGATTAAACATCAGTGCAAACGGATTAAGCACCAGCTGGCCACACCTGAACAAGCTCCTGAAAGCTCAGCACACACTCATTGTGTAGCATCATAATGAATGCAGGACTGGTAGCTGCAGGCACACCTGGACTACTAATGATGAAAAGCTGCTGTCCATTTACTTCACTGTGGCTTTACAGTGAGCCCTGCCAGGTCTCTTTCACAGACATGGCACCAACAACACGGCTGGGCTCAAAGCTGTCCATGCTGCAACGACAACCATCAAATTCTCATACAGTACTGTATATTTCCACTTCAGTGGGCCAATTCCTGTAAATATGTTGTACTTTTTATGGGACATTGTAGGACAAATAGTCAAAATTACGTGACAGGAATAATGTTTATTGGTTAAAAATAACACAAAGACGTATGAATATACAGGCTTTGTTCATAAATAACTCCACTTGGTCACTTGAAGGGGCCATTCCAGCGGCCTTTACTTAACTCTCGACAGATCTTCTCCACGTCTGTTTGGGTCCCCCCACTTTCCTTTTTCTTTGTGGGTTCCCCTAACCCTTGTGA
Source organism: Aulonocara stuartgranti (assembly GCF_965226115.1). Lineage (NCBI taxonomy): Eukaryota > Metazoa > Chordata > Actinopteri > Cichliformes > Cichlidae > Aulonocara > Aulonocara stuartgranti. Next base: position 34,931,977 of record NC_138940.1, on the reverse strand, counting down.
CGTTGTCGAAAGGTTTTTCGAATTTTGTGGCCAATCCGGCCCCATTTTCTCTTCTTGATGTCTTGACCAACTGGGTTCTGTCTGGTTCTCTTCCACAGGTCTGTGTTCGAGATCTTCTCAGGCCATCTGATGTTGAGGATGTGTCGCAAGCACTTGTTGATGAAGATCTGTATCTTACTGGTAATGGTGTTGGTCACCCGCCATGTCTCGGACCCATACAGGAGGACTGCTTTCACATTGGTGTTGAAGATGCGGATCTTGCTGCGCTGAGATAAGGCTTTGGAGTTCCAGATGGGTCGCAGGATGTTGAATGCAAGCCTTGCTTTGTTGATCCAGCTCCTAACATCTTCATCTGCACTGCCATCACTGTTGACTACGCTTCCTAGGTAGACAACGCGGTCAGTTCCCATTAAGTCTTCTCCCTGTAGCTGCTGTGGATGTTTTTGTCGGTTGTTCAGCCGCATCACCTCTGTTTTTCTGACATTAATCTTCAGGACGGGCTTTTCTGCCTCTTCACTGAGCCGGGTAAGCTTGGACTGTGCATGTTGCTGCTTATGGGACAGAAGGCTGACGTCGTCTGCAAAATCCAGGTCCTTCAGCTGTTTGGTGAAGGTCCACTGGATACCGGTATTGCTGCCCTCTGTGGTTCTTCTCATGTCCAGTCCATGACGATCGGGAAGCTCGTCGGTGACTGCATGCAGCCTTGCCTCACTTCGTTTTTCACTGCGAAGTGGTTGGCCAGTTTTCAGTTGTGGATGATCTGGCAGGATGTGTCTTCGTATAGCTCTTGGATGATGTTGATGCGCTTCTGTGGGATTCCGTAGTGTTGCATCAGTTTCCAAATGGTCTCCCTGTCGACACTGTCGAAGGCTTTTTCAAAGTCGACGAAGATTGTGTACAAGGGAGACTGCCATTCGATAGACTGCTCGATGATGATGCGCAGAGTGGCGATGTGGTCTGTACATGATCTGTCTTGTCTAAATCCTGCCTGCTCTGATCTCAGTCTCTTGTCCAATGCCTCCTGCAGTCTCTCCAAGATGATTCTGGTCAACACCTTGCTGGGGATAGACAGCAGCATAATTCCTCGCCAGTTGCCAAACTGGGATAGATCGTCTTTCTTTGGGAGCTTCACCAGGTACCCAAGCTTCCAGTCAGAAGGCACTTGCTCCTGTTCCCATATCTTCACTAAGAGAGGATGTAGCATCTCCACTGCTGCTGCCACGTCTGCCTTGAGAGCTTCTGGAAGGATGCCGTCAGGCCCCGGTGCCTTTCCATTGTTCAAGGACTTGATGGCTTTGGTCATCTCTGCCTTGGTTGGTGGATTGTAGTTACATGGACATTTTAATTGACAAAAAAGGTGGGCATGGGGGGGGGGGGGGGGGGGGGTCACAAAGTCTCAGAAAAGCAGAAAGAGAAGTATAATGACATGGGAAGGGCATTCATGCTTTGAATAATTTGCTCACAAACATTCACCAAGTTATGAGTAGTGTTGGGTCTGTGTTTCCACAGGCTCCGCTGGTTTAGAGACTTATTCATCATGAAGAAAACAAGACAGTCAGCGATCGATCGATTTACTTGCAAGAAACGCACTTCGAATCTCATTACGAATGACCCCGACGACGGGCTCCTCTCGCTGCCTTTTATTGAAAACGTTCACAATAAACAGTAGTACCTCCCCTCGTAAACCCAGGGGGTCAGGGACAAACAGGGACAAAGGCATGTCTTGATCCTATAGATTGAACTAAGACCTTACAAATTTAAGAAGCATAATGACAAACATCCAACAATTAGACTTAACAAGTAGGCTGACATAAACCGAAACATCACTGACATTAAAAACCAGTGCCAGCGACAATTTATGCCAAGTAGACTCTCCTGCAATGTAAAGCATCAAAGTGTGGGCGGCCTGTGGTGTAAAGACTTCCTGTACCTGGGGCATGCAGGTGTAGAGCAGCAAATGTGGTGACAAAGCTCTGCAGAGGCATCAGGGCACCAGCATAAAGCGACGAGCAGCAGCATCAAGGAGCTGAAGGTCAAGAGACATTCAGGAGTCCACACTTTGAGATCTCATGTGTACTGCATAAATCGTGCTGTATTTAGTGACCTAAAAGTTTACGGTTTTTGCTAAAGTTTTCTGTGAAGCTAAACAACCACAAAATCCTCTCACATCTGCTCAGGACCTTTTTAACCAATTCATGCTTCTTTTAAATCCAGAAGCAATAACACTTTTCAGGTCGCAGCACCTAAACTTCAGACTCTTTTCTTCCATGATGCACATCTGATGTGGGTGGAAAGACGAAAATTCTGATTTAGATGGTCGCAGTTGAACTTGTTTCTCATTCGGTGAATTTAAAAGACTCACTTTGTTTGTGGTAATCATGTTTTCATTTATGATGACACACTCCTGTTCCCTGTAGGCTGATGTGGTGTTTTTTGCTGTACTCACAGTGCAGATTGAGATAAACTCAGCAGGAAAACGGGACTTTAGTTTCCTTGAAGAGCTGAGATGAGCCTGCTGATTGTGAGACATCAGCGACCCCACACAGCAGCAGAAGCATCTGCCAGCTCAGTGCAGGATGCAGATTCAGTGTGCACCCAACAGCTCCACCTGACAGCCAAATAGCAGTAGCAATGAAGATGAGCCAGTTTTCTGCTGTGTGGGAAGTTGCAGCACCATCATGTGTGAAATCTGCAAGAAAAAAAAAAACTCTGCAAATGGTGCGCACGCGCACACACAGATAACAAACTGCCAGGCTGGTGCACGAAAAAACAAACACATTAACAAGGAAATGGAAAGTGTGGCCTATTACTGGCAGTGTTTATTTTTAGACGATTAAAAGTTGGAACTCTTCTTGCTCGTTTACCAGAAACATCACAAAAGTTGTTGTGTGGGCCTTATTGGTGCACATGTCAGGTATGGTGTTAAAACCTGCATGCACTCATTTATGTGTCAAGGTGCAGTAAAGAGGACCCAAGGCCCATTTTTTTCACGTTGACTACAAACCCCAGATATTGCTGGGAAACCTCGGTAGAGCTGATTTCAGGTACCGTGCACCTTTCACATAGTATGAACTGTCCTCACAGCAGAACTGAGGAGATCTTAAGCTCTTAGTTCTCCTTTAGGGAAACAAACCATCCTTAATATTTCTTGTTACTTTCATAAGTCGAGAAAATAAAACTCCATCTTTCTGTGTATATAAGCAGTCATGTGAAAAAATAAAGGTGTCTCTGTGCAGTGCTTGCTTTCCATTTCAGCCATTCTAATGTAGATTTGCTAGTGTGATTGGGATCACTGACCTATTGCATGACCCAACTTCGGCCAAGCTTAACTGTCAGATGTCCTTACATTTGACTCATTTGAGCATACTTTTATGTAGAGTTCATTGAGCTGACTCAGTGACTAAAAGATGCCCAGGGCCTGTGGCTGAAAAATAAGTCCAGATCATCACCCCTCCACCACCATGCTTGACAGCTGGAATGAGGAAGAGAAACTGTAGTTCCTCTACTGGCCACTTGAGGGCGACTCCAAAAGAGACTCCCATGTTAATATGCCTAATTTTACAGCCTGGCCTCTGTGGATAATTCTCCCATTCATCACAGCTGCATGTCCTGACACAGGCAGTTGGATCAGATTGGGGTCTGCTAGGCCTCAGCTACTATTTTGAGCCATTAAACTGGACCTCTTTACTGTTTGTGTGCTGTTGGTGCCTTTTGGATCATTTCTGGATTATCTGACTAACATTACAGCTTCCTGGGAGGTACAGATCACGCAAGAAATTATTCTCCAGTTTTGATGAGTGAAATTAGCACTAATTAAATAATAAATACCCAGTTAATGGTAACCTCTGGCTCAAAATTATGCAGTGGTTCACGCACGCTATGTCCATATTTTATACCAAATTTGCATGACACATCTGACAAAGCACCAAATCACGTCTTACAAGGTGATCAAATACTTACATCACTAACTAAAATGTACATTTTTTGTAAATCTCCTAATAGTTTTGTTGAGAATTTAATTAAATTATTAAAATAAACCCACCAATTACATTATGGACTGCTGGTGAATTTAATAATTCAGCAATGACTTGTTTACCCTAGTGTATAAATGATCAAATCAGGGTTATTTAGTCAAGTAAAAGACAAAATTTGTGTCACATCACAAAAGCAGATTCCAGCATGTTTATTACCAAATGATGACAATTGTTATCTTCCAGGGGGAAAAAAAACAAACAAACAAAAGAAATATGAGGCCAAACGGGGTGCAACAGATATCTTAAGGCTCTGTTAAATTCTTAGCTTCAAAACAAAGATACAACATAGCATGTATCCCAAAAATGCACAGAAAGCAAATAACTAGTATAAGTTTAAAACTGGCTAGCCCGTGTCATTAGCTCTTAATAAATAGGTTACTATAAGAAAAAGAAGAATACAAAGTGAAATCTGATTAACTGTGTCAGAACTTCTTATTAATCCACATTTCAGAGGAAGTTATTTTTTTCTAAATGATAAGGAATCGGCGTCTCTGAATATTTAAAGTGACACGCGTCATGGAGTCAAACACAAATATGCACGCTGAACTTCCTGCAGTCGTTCCCCCCTCCCTCCAATAGAATAAAATAACAAAATAAAAAACTGCCCTCAAGAAAGCTGAAAATGGAAGACCGGCGTCCACGCAAGTCACACCTTGTAGAGACTGAAAACAGCAAAATGGCTCATCCACATCACTTCAAGTTGAATTAGCGGTAAAAAACATTTTCACTTTTGAGCGTGCGTGCTTTCAGATGAGTTTCACTGCCTCACACTACTGAAAAATTAAAAATAAGCATCACTGGTTTAATACAGTTATTCACCCTGCTGAGCTAAAAAAACAAAAACAAAAAACCTCACGTTACTTTAATTTGTGTCAGTTTTACGGAATAAGATTTTCAAAATAAGATCAGCACAGTACACCAGGATGGGAAACTGGCTGAAGTAAGCATGCTTAAAAGTGAAAATGCTCCAATAATATGAAATAATTTTTTCAAATTCCAAACTTGAGACATAATACAAGGAATATTAAAGTATATAGTAATGATTTAAGCAGCTTTAAAAAGATGCTGCAACCTCACAACACTCCTGCTTTCAGGGATATTTCAGAAAAAAAAAAAAACCCACACACACATAAAAAACAAAAACCAAAAAAGCCCGAAAAGACGAATTCACAGGTGGCCGTTCGTAAAAGTCAGTCAGTACAACTTGATCCCGGGTCATCGCGAAGGCCGTTGAGGTTGCAGCAGAAACATCTTCTAACAGTTATGATATCAAAAATAGGACCGACGTCTTTCCTGTCAGATGCTCTGAGACAGGAAGTCAGAAACCACCTCAAGCAGAAACTTTGCCAGCTGCGGTAAGTTTTTAATCAGCAGGGTTGAAGTCAGGTTGTGCCCGCGTTAACGGATCATCAAAAAGCTTGAGGTGGATCCAGACAAATGATGAGTCTGTGAAACAGAAAGACAGGAGGCCATTAGCTCAGGGTTTGTGAAGTTAAACGCAATGATTTTTAAGATCAAAGCATGTCAAAGTTATTATTTTCAAATACAAGTCAGAGTCATGTTTGGATTATTTAACAGTTTTTTATGCTTTTCTCTGCCATATGTAACGGTAAACTAAAGCTTCCCTGGTTTCTGGACTGCTGCTCAGACAAAATGTACAAATAAAAGTCATTGACGGCAAACGTCTCCTTACTAACAATCCTTATGATGCTTTAAATCCACTAAGGATATGGCATAAAGTATTCCATGTCCGAGGTGCATAAAGAAAATGGTTTTCTCTCAAACTTAAAAACTCTGTGCACAATAAAAAACACAAAAACAAGAAAACAAAAAACTGTTTGGATTACTGTCCAGTGAATTTCTTCCAGTGTACTGCAGCCTGCTGGACCCAAAATGGCTGCCCTCATACTGGATTATTTTTGTTTAAACATAATAAAATTTGCTCATGTAGCTTATTAACCTACTTTCTTAAACTAATTTGAATCCTGGAGTGCAACAGTATTGACTGTTCTTAGGTATATTTCTTCTTTTTTTGTAGTACACGCAGGGTTACATCCTCCTGCAGGTCAATGCCCAAACAGAACGATGTTTAAGGAACGCTACGGTTTGTGTGATAAAATCAAGTTGTGGATAAAAACTGATACTCACATGGCGGTATTTTGAGTTGCGTTTACTGTGTACACGGTAATGCTCGATGTTTTATTTTTAAATTACTGAGTTTTGCGGTTTAAGGAAAGGAAATTCGTAAAGCTTGCAACTGATGCTTAAAGGTTACAGTGAAGTTACAGTACTGAGAAAAAGTATTTGCCCCTGCTCTCTCTTTTGTTTCTTTTTTCCACATTTACAGGTTTCAGATCATCAAACAAATGTTAATATTGGAAAAAGATAACCCAAGTAAAATACAAATAGCAGCTTTTAATGATTTCATATATTATGGAAAACTAACCCAAACTACCTGACCCCATGTGAAAACGTAATTGTCCTCTAATTATAAGAGCTAGTCACAGCAAGAACTGCAATCAAGTGTTTGCCATAACTGGCATTGAGTCTTTCATATCCCTTTGGAGGAATTCTGGCCCACTCTTCTTTACAGAACTATTTTAATTCACTAATACTTTTTGAGGGTTTCAAGTATAAATAGTCTAAGGTCATACCAAAGCATCTCAATTTGATTTAAGCCCATTCAGAGGTGGACTTATCTCATTGTGCTGCTGCATAACCAGGGATGGGAATTGATAAGAATTTAGTGATTCAGATTCCATTATCCATATCATTTACTGATTGATTCCTTATCGATTCAATTCTTACTGATAGTGCTGTGTGGTTAAATGTTTGTGCATGTTGGAGGCTTTTCCTGTCTTTGATGTGTTGGTGGACATTAAAAACAAATAATGTATTACATATATTATGCAGAACACTTTGAGGAAGTAATTTGACACATTACTTTCGCGTTTCTCAGTAAAATGACCTGAAACATACCATCTCATAATTACCATTTAACAACATAAACCTCAGGCTACAGTCCCACGCATCAGCACAAATCCCTATCCTAATGAATGGACAATAAGCCGGGCTTAATTGGCAGGCAAGAAACTGAAATACTGGGAAAAGGTTCTCAATTCCCATCCCAATTTAAAACCCAAATGATTTTGAGCTTCAAAGCATGATCTCATGACAGGATATTCTTCAGGTTTTTTTGTTTCTGTTTTTGTAGCGAGCAGAGTTCATAGTTCCATCAATTACATCAAGTCATCCAAGTCCTGAAGCAGCAAAGCAGCCCCAAAGCATCACATTATCACCACCATGTTTGGCTGTTGATACAATGTTCTTTTTATGAAATGCTGTGTTAGTTCTCCACCTAATGTAACAGAAATATTTTAAGCTCACATTTGTTTTTAGCCACACACAAATCAAGCCTTTGGGTTTGTTTTGTTCATCGGTGGCTTTTGTCTCTTTCTTATTTCTGAATCATGAACTCTGACATCTATTGCAGGAAGTGAGGCCTAAAGTTCTTTAGATGTTCTGAGTTCTTTTGTGACCTCTTGGATGAGTTGTTGATGCACTCTTGGGAGTAATTTTGGTAGGTCATCCACTGCTGGTAATGTGCACTGCAGTTCTCTATATTTATGGATTATGACTCTCAATATGATTCAGTGGAGTTCCAAAGCCTTAGAAATTGCTTTTTAACTCTTTCCATACTAAGAGATGTCAATGTTTCTAATCAGTTTGAGTTTCTTTAACTCACAGTAGAGCTGGGCGATAGAACGATAACGATATGTATCGCGATATAACTTTTACTCGATAGAGAAATTAAGCTATCGCGATAGACCTCGCCGCTCTCGTCCTCTTAAAATAAAAAAAAAAAAAAGGTCAGCCAATCTAAATTAAGTAGCGCAGAGCCGATCCAATCACAGCCGCAGCGTCACGTCGCGTGACTTGTTACGTACAGCACAAGTGCCAAGCCGCACGTGTGTTTGTTTGGGAAGCAGCCAGCGCGTAATGGAGGAAATGAGTGTGCCGACTAGAAAAATCAACCGAGCGTGACCGAAGAGAAAACAGATGATGGTTCCAATGCCGGAGAGATTGTCGAACGGAAGAGCCATAGAAGTTCCGTAGTGTGAAGGTATTTCGGCTATTTCAAGTCTGACAAAAAAACAGAGTAGCGTGCACTGTAAATTGTGCCGAAAGCAAGTCTGGAAATACAATAAACTGGTGCATGCGTCACACTGTGCGCCACGTTATTGTTTCGGTGAAATGAATTTCTACAAGACTGTTACTGTTAATTCTACTCTCTGCAGTGTTTAAATGCTTACATATACACACAGTTACTGTCCCTCCACACATACGACTCGGTTCTGCTTCTGTGCCCCAGCTTTGTTTACTTTTTCCCACCGAGGCTTCTAGACTTCTGATTGGCCAACATTTCTGCACGGTTAGGAATCTAGCGCCACCTGCTGCTTTGGCATGTTCATAGCAGCGTTTTCCTTCATTTCTGCCTTTATGTGTGGACGGGATTATTTTTTAAAACGAAAACAGAAAATCTCCGTTTTCAAAAATACCCGTGTACGTGTGGACGTAGCCTCAGTCTCTGACTGGAAGCGCTAATTCGTCATTCGGCTTTTGTCAGACTAAAGTAACTGTTAAAACTGTTTGAAAAGCTCAGCTATACAACAAGGAGAGATTGAGAATTTCCTTTTAGTTCTCAGTTTATTTGATATTGACAAAAGTTAGTCAGTTTTGTCTGTTCTTCTGTAAAACAAACTAAGATTTATTTTTAGAATTAATATTTTGTTTCTAAGTGGAATTGACAATTTAGTCTGTTTTGTTTGTTCTGTTTTGAAACTTAAACGCTTTAGCGGCTGCCTTTTGTGTAGTTTGCAATATTTGCCTTTATTTATCTGAAAAAGTCTCATGTTCCTTAAGTACATCTACCCTGTTGAACTTATTATGGGAAATAAATATTTAAATAAAAACAAGCTGCTGATTATTTCACATTTTACTTGTGAGCAACGGCACATTTAAATCTTACAAATATAGTTATTTGGCTTATATCGTGATAGATATCGTTATCGCCTGAAATGAAAAAAACATATCGTGATATGAAAAAATCTCATATCGCCCAGCTCTAACTCACAGCATGACGTGTTGCTTTTTGAGTTAATTTAGCCTACTTCACTTTGTTAGACATGTTCTCGTTAAGTGATTTCCTGATTCAACATGTCTGGTAGGGTGTACTAGTGAAACTGAACTTACCCCCTGTGAATTAATCACAGTTAATTCGTGATTTTGGATAGATCTTTTCCCATAATAAAAAAACTATTTTGTTTTTACTTGGGTTATCTAATATTAAATTTTGTTTGATCTGGCAATTTCTTAACTTTGCTGCAGAATGACAACAGCAGGCACTCTCTTTCTACAGTAGTAACAATATCTGCAGCATTCTCAAGAGAGGCGCATCATTTATTTTACTACATTTATTTATGCCCCAAAACGCATTTATGATACTGTTGTGCATTTAGCTAGCAGTATATAATATAAAAAAAAAATCCCAGTGAGCCAACAGATCAGACATTTTAAATTATAAATACGTAATAAATTAAAATGTCTGATCTGTTGGCTCACTGGGATTTTTTTAAAACACTGAGCTGGGGATCCACTGATCTAATAACTGGATCAGATATCGTTCCAGTCTTAACTCAAAAATTTGGAATGCACATCTGTGCCTGCTGTCTACAGAAGCATCTATTAAACTCAGCTGTATGTTTTGTTCTGTGTTTACTTCTAGCGTGAAAATGTGAAGTACTTCAAAAAACGTAATCTACCGTGTTGATGGACTCAAAGAAAATCCAAAGGGTTTAAGGATTACTTATTATTGATTATCTGACACATTTTGGATCCTGAACTTCACAGATGTCATCATTAGTTAAAAACAACTTAAAAGTCCAAATTAAAGGTACTGATGGAGAATCAACCTCATATATCACCATAAGATGACAATGAATTAACAGAGTAATGATTAAAGGTTTAGCACTCAGAATTTTTAAAGCAGCCATCTTTATTTTCTTGTTTTAATTTGAGACTAAATGACCGGCGAGAATCCTACAGCTGCATAAGATTTAAAAGGCTGGTGGGTTTTAAACCGCGGTTGCATCTCTCACAGAATCTAAACTGAACTTCCTGTTTTGGAACATAAATTATTTTTCAGGATGTCACATTTTCCTCTTTCTGCGACTCGCCTCATAGGACCATCTGCTTCATTGCCCCCTGCTCTTCCTCCCGGCCCTGAGCATTCAGACAGTTGCATTCTTCATGCTGCATACTTTCTGCGATCTTATGATAACAAGATAAACCAAACAGTTTGCCCAGAGCAGCACCACCCACTCTTCTTTCTCACTTCCAGCCGAATCTCTCTCTCCCTCACACTGCACTCAAAACACCACACAGTCTTGTGAACCGTCTCTACAGGGACATTTTATCACATTTCGTAAAAATAGTAAGGGGCCAACTGTGCTGTGTGTCCAGAGCATGGGTACAGCCCTGCTAGATGATGTCCCTACCTTTTCCTCACTGTACCACGCAGGCTGTGCAGCACTGTTCCTGCTTCTCTGGCAGCGAGGAGTAATTCATCTGCCGGACAATCTCTGCAAACAGCTCATCCACCATCGTCTTGCTCTTGGCAGAGGTTTCGATAAAAGGGCAGCCCCACTCTTGAGCCAAAGCCCGTCCATCCGATCCGGCCACCTCACGCTCAGACTCCAGGTCGACTTTGTTACCAACCAGAATCAGCGGCACCTTCTCAAAGCGCTTCACTCGCACTATTTGGTCTCGCATTGGTCTGATGTCCTTAAAAATTGAGAAAAATAAGAAGTGTGAGATATTGAAATTTAAACAAAACAAAAAATTAATCATCAAGCAGATGCGAACTTTGGTTATTTCTCAATAGGCACAATTTCTTCATGATGCAAACATTTAATTACGATTTTTCTGGCTCAAAACCGGTCACATTGTTGAGGTAAAGCTTTGTTTTACCCAGCAGACATTCGTGAATTTTCATGAAAGTTTTGGAAATATGCAAATATATATTTTACGGTTGCTAAACATTTCCTTTTGGGAAGGCCAAAACTTCTTTTCACATCTAGTTAAAGCACTTTTATTTATTGGTACTTCAAAAGTAATTATCCATTAAATACCGAGTGCTAATATTGAAGGCTCTAAAATATCAGGACGTGGGATGACTATTTTCTTTAGTAGACCTGGTTCATAGTTATCTAAGCTTTCTTATGCACTGTTTGTTTTCTGTGTGGTGCCATCCTTCAACAAATGAGTGCTATATGGAGATATTGGGGGTCCAAATGAGCCCTAGCCTTCACATTTTAATCTCGATAATGTGGCTTGTAGCATTCCCTGCATGAGAAGTATGAATCACAGCCTGATTAACCACATACGGTTGCAGATTTCAGGTGTGTGTGGTGCATCTGGGGTACCTGGAAAGACTGCTGGTTGACCAGGCTGTAGACCAGGATGAAGCCCTGTCCGTTCTTGATGTACAGGTCTCTCATGGACGCGAACTGCTCCGTCCCCGCCGTGTCCAGGATCTCCAGCACGGAGGGCGACGAGTCCACCTCGATCTCCTTCCGGTAGAAGTCCTCGATGGTCGGGTCATATTTCTCGATAAAAGTGCCGGTGACAAACTGCACGGTGAGCGCGGATTTCCCGACGCCGCCGCTGCCCAGCACGACAACTTTGTATTCTTTCATTGGGGCGGTCAAGGCGGGCTAACTCAGCAGCTAACGACTGCTATACTCGCTCCACAAACATTTATCAGGCCTTTACGAGAGCTAACGAGAGAAGCCACAAAAGTTAGACGATATACAATAACCCCCCTCATTCACATAAACAGTTCAACCGCTCATACTTGGGTTTTTCTACGTTTTCCAGCTAGTGAGACAGTAAAAGTTGATGTCCGGCAACTCCGGCGTTAGCTAGCGTTAAAGCTAGCTCGCGCCTTGCTGAATTCCCGCTGTGCCATCCTCGCGCTTTCAGTCGTTAGATCGATGTGATTCACCACAAGCGCCGGCGTTGGTCAGTGAACTTGTTGTCTACTGACGGCAGGTCACGGTGGTACACATTAGACCCTCACCCCAAACCGCATGACAGTCCCCACAGCAGCCCGCCGGTATCGCCGCAGCGTTGACTGCGTCCTTCCCTTAGTCCGGGCCTGGTTCTGGTTCCGGCCCAGCCCGGCGCCCTAGCAACCGGGCCCGTTATCGACGCAGACTCAGTGTTATAATCCCACCGTCCATTGGCTACAGTTTATTACTGATCCGGTATATATGTGACTGTGTACAGGGTGGGTTCTGCTTCAGAAAGAAAGGCTTTTTTTTTTCAACCATCTGATTTCCTGGAGCTAACAACCTGTTTCCGCTAACGAGAATCAGACTTCCGCTGCGACGGTTTTCATAATAAAAGCACACAAAACGTTACAGAAAATTACGATTTTTCGTTTCTAACATCCATCCAGGTTTTCCACTTAGCCAATTCTGGGTCGCGGGGACTTGATCATGTTCTTTCCTTGATATTTATTTATTTATTTAAATACAGTACTGTGCAAATGCCTTGAGACACCCCTTATTCCTTTAAATTAGTTTTTTTTAAATGCGCCCTCTCCAGGCTTTTTGAAGAAAATCTTTTTTCCTTTTCACTCATTTTCAGTCCAGTCCTTGTACCTGACCATTTTCAGATGACAATTTTAAAAAAATGTTTTACACTGACGTTTGAGTCATTCAAACAAGTGATGAGCTAGTTTTATGTCCACACACAATAGACAGTTTGTTACATTTTATTACAGTTTAGTTGAATACACAATAATAATAATAATGATAATTGCTAACCTACATATTTAGCGATTTATCATGCAGACCTATCTTATTCACACAAGTTATCTAAATGAGCAGATTGTTGTCACATGAAGTGGTTTCATTTATTTTCCCGCAGTTACACACTATCCTCCAGGGGATTAGCTTCACTGATGCATAAGTGTGGGTTAGTTCACAATGTGAAAAACACCAAGACTGGACGTTGTGAGCAAAGACTGGTTTAATGTGCAATCACAATGTTGCCGTTATATGAAGGAAGAATTTGTTTAAAGAAACAGCCACAAAATGAATCAGCTACAGGTCCATCTTGACCATTTCTCCGTGTTACTGAGGATGTCACACTCAGAGGTTGCAGTCTTACATCAGCAGCATAAAGAAGCTGGTCAACCTCACTTCCTCTGAGAGCAGTTTCGATTCCTGTTTTTATATTTATATTTGGGTGAAGTTCTCTGAATAGCTTTACTATAGTGCTTTTAACTGCAATAGATTAAGTTAGTGGTCTGCTAATTCAGATTAATTCTGCATACTGAAGACAGTGACTCTCTACAGTGCAGTTAATTTCAAAACTGCATCATTCATCACACTTTGCACTCTGTTATCTAAGAAACTTTAATTTCATCTGGTTTTTGCCATACTGTCTTTAGTAAGCCATTTTGCATTTTTTATTGTAATGCATAGTCATATTACCTCATTATATTTGAGTTAATTTATTTTTTAGATAATTAAGATAATTGTTTGATCCTGTTTTATTTAATTTTATTGAGCTATAGACTATTTTATTCATTTAAACTATATGTTGTTGGGCAGATCATTAGGTATGCCTTTAAACTCCTCAATCAACACAAATATTTAATCAGCCAATAACATGGCAGCAACTCAGTGTATTGACATGTTGAGTTCAAATTGAGCATCAAAATAGGGAAGAATTGTGATTTAAGGAACTTTGAAAATGGCATGAATGGGATGGTCTGAGTATTTCAGAAACTGTGGATCTAGTGGGATTTTCCCACAAAATCACCGGGTTTACAGAGCATGGTTTTCTGAGGGAAAATGCCTTGTTGATACCTGAGGTCAGAGGAGAATGGTGAGACTATGTCAAGCTGATAAGGGTCAACAGTAATTCGTTACAACCAAGGAGGAAGAGCATCTGTGAACCCAGATGAGCTGCAGCAGCAGAAGTCCACATCAGGTGCCAGTATTGTCAGCTAAGAACAGGAAACTGAGGCCACGATTTGAGGCTACAACATTTCTGAGGAATGTTTCCAGTTCCCAGTACTGGCAAGGTGTACCTAACAAATTGTCCAGTGTGTCTATACCCTATGCTTGAATAAATTTAACCCCATAATATTTTCATCTTGATCCCAATGACCTGATTTCTCTTTTGTGAAAGGTTAAAAGGTCTTTCCTGGGTGCCAAAACACTTTATATACAGATAAGCCCCTGAGATGCATGTGTGTTATTGTAGTCTTAGTTATTAACAGTTGTTGCATAAAGGGGTCCTTTAAGGCTATATATGCACATTTAGGGGCATTACCAGATGTTCAGGGTGTACGTTGTGGTTTGTATACTTCTTTTGCTGTATGTGTATGTCTGCAATGAAAGAGACAAAAAAACACACACAAGAGGATCACAATGAAGTGTTTTATTTAAGGTCAAACAGAAATTGCAGAACTCATCATAGGCACAGTAACTTACTCATAATTAGCTATACACTGCAAAATATATTGGCATGTAGCACAGCAGCACATACAAGCACCACAAGCAGAAAACAGAGTGAAACAAAGAAACAGCAGTCACGTTCAAGTCTGCCCAAGAGTGTCAGAGTTTTTTATGGCTTAGTCCTGAACAGTCTTTGGCCCTCATCATCTTCCACGGGGGTGTCGTTCAGTCGGCGATTGTACCCAATTTAAAAAATAAGTTGTGGACTCAACAGAGGATGTAATTAAATTGATATGATTGGCACACGCTCAGTTCACGTGGCGGTTTTAGTCATTGAGATGTAGAACCTAAAAGTCCAGTTTGCACATTAAAGGCACAATCACAACTAAAATGAATCGTAACAATACAGTGATTTAAAACCCACAGCATGTACTTAAACTGGGACAGCAATGATGAGGGGAGCTGGTGAGTCAGTAGAGACGCTTTGGTGAGTTGTGGGTACACGTCGTTCAGAGACCCGTCCCTGCTCACAAACTCTTTGAAGTCAATATTCAACAGTCAGAGGGCTGTGAACCGATTCTCCAGGATGACTCAGTCAGTTCAACACTAGGAGAAGTGCCATGGCAACAAAATCGCTGGCTTTGGGGGCAAATAAAGAGGATCACATGTTCAAATCAGCAGAACCAGAGTCATGTGAGGATGCTGTTGCTGCTGGGAGAGGAAAATATTGGAAAAGCCGTTTGTTTGCAATTTAGTCTAAAATCCTGAGGAGAATTCAGATTTATTGTTGTTTTGGTTAATGACAAGAAACAGGAGAGTTTAAAAAAATTACAAAATGACAGAGATGAAGGAGAATTTAAATCTCTGTTCCTCTGTGGTCAGATTTAATATCGGCTCCTATTTTGTTTTTTTCCAGCCTGCAGATGGAGCTACTCTGTGCTTTATTTCGGTGCTTTACTGGAGAGAGGAATGTGTCTGCATGTCATCTGCTCAGATTAGGTTCTTACATATGATCCACCTCTCCTGTTTGATGTCAGGGTCGCATATTATTAAACCACAGAGGATCAATCAACTGAAGTGAACTGAAAAAAAATAGCTTTATAAAGCAAATCATTTGTAGTTTACAGCTAGGCAGTGCCATGCTTAGCAAAGAACAGGGCTCTAGCAACAAACAAAAGGGCAGATGTAAGAAAACAATAGACATATCGTTAACAATATATTGATTAGATTTTTTTTAATTGACTCTTTTATCTGTATTTATTCAAAATAAATTTTGAGTATTCTGACATAGTTATGTACATAAGTGCAAACAAGGTGAACATCACACATTCGTATACACCTCAGTGAGGATCGACATCACCCAGCACAGCTGGGCAGTAAGAGACCTCGAGACCACCTTCTTGGCCAAAACCTGAGCCAGATCTCTCGGTCTGTAGGAGGCAAACGGCAAAAACCGCTCGCCTCCACAGAAAAAAAGATCTTCCAGTTAGTCCAAGGGTCTCTTTACCTCCCTGACAGATGTTTGCTCTAAAAGCCAGAGTTCATTCCTATTTCTCAAAAACACCATGTACAAGAAGAAAAAACCTAAATATAAAATGAACGTCAAATAAACAAAACAAAATAAATGGCTGACCTCCCCTAAGGACCTTTGGATATTACAAGGATTAAAGTTTTTTCAATCACGTTGCAACAAGACAAACTAATAATTAGACATTCCCTTTTCGGATAGGTTAGTGCTGTATGTCATCTCAATTATTGTGGAAAAAAAATCACTATTAGGATAATAAAAAGGTAGCCATGTTGTCATTTTGTTGCCATAGCAACAGCAACTATTACCATTAACAATGACTCCATCATTGTGTACAAACGATTTTCATATCATAATGTTTTTCATATTGGTCTACACAAACTATTAACTACATATAAATGATTTTTTTGTTGTCATTATTGTTATTATTATTTTCATGCCGCGTTTTTTTTTTTTTTTTTCAGAAAAAAAAATCTTACATTTATTACATTTTCATACACAGCTGTGACATATGATCAAGGATTAAGGCCCTTTGTTTGTATTCTCAGGACTGAGTTAACTGTGTCCACATGCTGAAGGATCTGATCACAGGACAGCGAAGATCAGAGCTCTGCACACGTTGAACAGTTATGATTCAGGACCGTGTGGGGAAAAAAAATTACAACCAGGCCCAAAGGTAATCAAGTACAAGAGAATGAATGAGGGAACAAAATTAAGAGGTAAAAACATTGTTTGTATTTTTTTTTTCTCATGGTGCTCCGCAATCCTCAAATTAATACACTCTTGAGCCTTAATAGATACATTTAAATGTATTTAAAAACCTCAAATGCCCTCGAGAGGCACAGTTTATTAATCAAGTATTCTGTTTTTCCAGCTGGACAGTGAAGGCATACTGATGATAGGGGTAGGGTCACTTAAGGAGGGGATTGGCTGGACGAAGCTAGTCTTTAGAAAAAGGGACCTGTCTGGACATTCTGATCATCAGGTTCATAGAGACAGCTATGAGCCTACATACTGTTTGATCCACCATGCAGATAAAAAGTCAGCTATACTTTAAAAAATACTTTATTCAACTATTTTGGGAGATACACTTATTCACAAGATTTTATATCACTCTTATGTCTGTATAGTAAATATGAAGCTTAAATCAGCTGTATGGGGCACTAGCCTGTTTCCATACAAAGTGGAGCTACACAGATAAATTAACAGGTATTAGGTTATTACAAATAAGGTGTCCTCTAAAAGTATGTAAACTGAAATAGATATTTTAAACCTCAGTTTTAGCATTTTAGGATGAAAGCATTGCATGAGATAAAATACAGACTGGCTTTAGCTTTTATTATGTGCTATTTAATACACAAACAGCACAGAAATAGATAGTTATGCATCTTGATATTTGTAGACCAGTTCAGTAGCGTTTACTTTAGGCTACCTTTTCGCTGTTCAGTCAACATGCTTTCATATGGCTTCTGATGTAGAGGATCTGTGGATTTGTTCTCTGCTCGGTCTGTTTGACCTCAGCACAGCCTCTGATACTGTCGACCATGATACTTTCCTTAGTAGACCTATGGTTTCCATTTGACTAACCTTCTTCTTATTTATCTGCAAGGCTCAGATAAATGCGAGGCTCAATCCTGAGCCAGCTGGCATCATTCAGGGTTTTTCAGAAGTTTCTTATCGTTTCTATGCAGATGACATTTACTTATACGTCTATCATTTTCTATTATATTTTATTGTGATTTTTCACAGTTTTTATTTATTTTACACTATTTTTTGCCAAGCACTTTATAACTTCATTTCTGTGACAAGTGCTTTTATAAATAAACTTTACTTATATACTATATAAGAGCTAAAGCCACCTACTGTTTTGTCTCATTTTTGTGCTTTAATAGCAACTTCAGATGCACAAATTATCCAATAATATCTGTTAACGCACTTATAGAGGGCACTCTATTCTTGTTTAAGTTGGCTTAAGTTATTACAAACATTACACAGTTTGTCCAAAAGCTAACTTTTAGTTATCTAAAAGGTGTAAACACCTTCCATGCAAGACTGCACATTTAATCTTTAAAATGGATATAAAGAGGGCACTCTGTAGTTTTATAGATGTTTTCCTCCTGTAATTATTTCTTCATGGACAGTTTACAATCCATCTGGGTTATATTGCTGGTTGCCTGGCAACCTCACTGTTCACAAGCAGTCACGATGTGTAATGCGGTTGTTTTTGCACAACTGTTTATTAAGGTGTGCTGGCCTTTTCTCTGTGTTAACTAGCAGCTCTTTCCAGCTTAGTATTAGCACAGAAACATAAGAGCAGCTCAGATCTTCTGTCTTTAAAAAAAAGTAAGCAGATATGTGTACTTTTTCTTAAACTGCCACAAATACGCCATTTGGGGCATTTAGGTGGTCAGGAGGGAAAAGCTTTTACACGCCCAAAATGAGGGTTAATCCCAGGATTATACCTGGTGCTGAACTTGCAGCTCTGGCTGGGTGGGTTTTCTGCACAGTTATGTCTCCACAAAGCCTTTCTACACCAAAAGTTAACAGAATCAGGGCTGCAGTACTGGGACAAGGGAAATACATGTGAGAAAAAAGGTAGCATGCTGACTTTCTGCCTAATGAGAATATGCTTTGTTTATAGTGCTTTGGATACTACAGAGAGTAGGGGTAGAAAAACTGACTAGCAATAAATGGTACTGAAATGTACCTGAATTGTGTACATTTGTACTTCAAAGAGTACAGCAGTCTGCTCTACCTTTTCTGACAGTGAAAGATATTTCTAAAAGTAGTCACACCACCCATTAACATTAAATATAAATCTATATAACAATACACATACTTTAATATGTCTTAACACAGTTTCATCATGGTACCTACAGTATGTGACCTCTGAAATAGTCTATATAGAGTGAACCATTACATTTCAGCATGCCTGTCTTTTAGAAGGGCATGTGTAAAGTTTTTGCATTAGATACATTCACGACACATTAACATTATTTAAAATGAATAATGTTCAATGGGAGATGTGTAATATCTGCAGCATTTACATCTAACCAAATATGTGATCCATCGTCTTTTCTGACACACGTATGTATGCACACAACTCTCTGATTTATTTCCTTACATTGACAGTAAGACAGCACAGCTGTCTCAGAGAAGAAACTGATACAAATGTGATTTCATATTATAATAATGTACCAAATAACACATCTGTCTTTGAGCACTGGTCTGGTCTTACAGTGTACTGACAGTTTTGTTTGAGGAGACTTGAAAGAGGCACATTTGAATTTGGATATAAGTGATTTCAGCCCAGTTTCCAAAGCTGTTAAGTTCATTTTTTTGTATACACCTACAAAGCAATTCCTTACACACTTGAAAGTCCCCCCCAATTTTTTTTTCACCATCAGACATCAAGCATGAGAATTGTTCATCCTTTTCTACAACTTGATTCTGGTTATAAGAATATTTAGAGTCTCGTCATTTTTGACAAACAGGACAGCAGTAGAAAGACATGACATTTTAAAGTCAGACAGGACATTTTCAAGTTCGAAGCTTTCTCCCTGCAGAACCATAAAACATAAAAATCTTGTGCCACTTATTTAGTCCAAAAGCCACATTAAACAAACAGCCTTTTGAAATACATCTCTGCATTAGAGAGGGAAACATTTATTTGGAGGATTTATCCAGATATTGCATTAAACGGGCAGTTCCTTGCATATACCGCAGACTTTAGGCACAACAAAAGGAAACCGATCTCGCTTCCATCTTGTGCAATAACTGACATCAGGTGTAAAAGTTTAAGTGGCATTTACAGGCGAGCTGAACACACACAGAATCGGTTTCAAAGAGTGTTCAGGTTTCAAATCACAGAGGAAACAGGATGAACCTTTCCTTTTTTAGTCGTTACACAGTTACCCATCACAAAAGAAACACAATCACTGATCGGAAATCACGATTCAAGAAACTTCACAGCTCAGGTTTATCAGTTTTGATGATTGGAGCTGTCTGGTCTATTACTGGAGAGTACTATACAGAGAGGGGCCCTTACATAGAGAACATAACCTCAGCTGCTTTAAGGCAGTTTATTTAACACATCCTAAAGATATCCCTCATCCCATCTTCTTTATAAGAAGTAATTACATACTAAGTTACTTTCACCCAGTCTACATTTTTCAATAAAACAGGGGGGGCGAATCATTCATTGCATTTAGGAAACTCTAATATACATTTTAAGAGGCATTTGCTGTAACCAGTAGACTTTATCCCAATAGCAGCTACAGGCTAATACACTCTATTTACGTAACTAATTCTTCTTTGAATTATTTTTGGGACACTAAGTCTCCTCTGCAGCTGAGCAGAAAAAATCAAAGGCACAAACAAATGAACAACAACCCCTTACTGACGTATCACCGGGCAAAATGAGACCATGATGACAGACTGAGCGGTACACGTCGTACAACACAAACGTCACATTTGCACTCATCTTGAAACGTAAACGTGACATGATATGAAACACTCTTTCACTTTGACAGCCCGTCATGGTTGGAGACCGGCAGCTGGTCCGTCTGAATTTTCTACAATGAACTTCTCAGAGTTTCTTACTTTGGAACAGTCAAATGTGTTGGGTGGCCTCATGTGATGGCTCCGACCCATAAAGGGCATTTAGTCTTGAATATATATGTGTGTGTGTGTGTGTGTGTTTATGTGTGTGCACATGTGCTGCACTTTTAAGGTGTGGGCATGTATGGCTGTAAGGACGAGGGAGCTCTATTGCTCGCCCCGATCAAGTCAGTATGCATCAGGGTGGCTGCTTTAAAGCAACGGTAATACGTCCAGGTCTGTATTGCATGAACCATCGCAGCTCTCTTACGTTCACAACATGATATCAGTCGGTGTGCACTGTGGGCGAGGCACATGTTTGCTGCAGTGCTCGGGGTTTATGGGACTTTAACTGGGGTTTCGGGAAAGGCTTACTGAGTTTAGTGCCACAGGAGCTGCCACCAGCAGTTTGGGGACGGGGCAGAAATGGGTTTCCATGGGAATGCACTGGAGCTCCACCGGATCTGAAGTCAGAAGCTCCGAGGGGTCTACTGGAAGAGAGAGAGGGGGGGAAGAGGAGGAGGAGGAGCTGTGAGTTCTTACAGACACAAACATATGCAGGCAAACCTCTGTAGCAGATTATTTTATACTGATATCTGTGCTTAATTATAATGATCTTTTAAAATTATGGGCAAAGCAAATAGTCAAGTTAGCACTGAGGTTGTTTTTATAGATGTTAATGCTGAATGTGTGTTATCACCTCACTTTACACCTTTGCTTGTTTGAATCTTCACGTCAAAAAGAGAGAGGGTTGGGTGTAACATCTCAGGAAGGAAAGTTTACAAAATCTGTGATACCTAGTCGACTAGTTATGCACTCATCCATAGTAGCAGCAGGTTAGTTCAAAATCATGGACTGGTATGATGCTGGTAAACCGAAAGAATGCAAATTTAGTTCATTTCAGGTAAATTCCATTAAAGCTGCATAGTAGAGTCGAGCCACATGTGATTTCATCTTAAATGTGAAACATTTTTTCCTGCTGGTTTTGAAATTAAAAATCCCCATCATGTTTCGTAAAAATCAAAGCAAACGGACTTCTGTTTTAGCTGTAAGTAAACAACAAAAAGCAGCAAACACCACCAGTCAAAGGATTTTAGAGCGCTCTCATTTTTATACATATTAAGGGAAATTACATTGTGTAATATCTCAGTGCACTCTGAGTAAATAATGGTAATGGTTAATCCTTCAGTTTGTGCAAGCTCTTAAATCAAAGTGATGTTTTTATTGCTAAAATATCAAATTTACTGCTTTACAAAAAAACAGAAAGAATTAGTAAAGCACATTATTGTTTTTTGATCGAGATGGTAAATTACAGCTATTTACTAGTTTTGGTGGTTGAATGCTATCTAACGCTTGATTAAGTGTGCTGGCTCAAATTCGGGAATAAAAACGTGAATTCAGTTTGTTGTTTGCCAAATAAATAAAAACATAATTTTTAGTTTTAAGCAAGTTTTTGACAGATTTCTAAAATATTTGTGCTTTTTTTTTGGTGTTTTGTCAGGTGGTCTAACAAATTTGTGAAGCACTGTGGCCACTTTCAGTTGTTTCCTTATTCACGAGAGGTCACCACAGCAGGTAGCTTTAATTATCAGATTTTCTACTCTGGATCCCCTTCCTGATGCAGCCCCAAAGGGATCTGGATCTCCTCCTGGGATCAAACCGGGACTCCTTCACTTGTTAGGTGGGCTCTGGGCTTTAATTTCAGTGATCACTGGGACATAAAAGAAAACACACATAAAGAATGAAGAGGCAAATTTGATAAAAAAACTGCTTAAAATTTTGTGCCAAAATTAAGGTTTAACAAGCATTTTTCATCTTTTTGTGTTGTGGATTTTTTTTTGTCACATATCTCTTGTAACGTCTGTGTTGTACCGGTCTTTCCACAGTGGCGCACACATCAATGCACTTGCGGGTTGACCTGTCTGGTTAATCGAAGTTAAACTCTCTGTCCAGTTTGTTTCTTCAGAAATTTCAGGTCTTTGTGCTGCTGTGGGATAAACTGCAGACCCAGATTGCTTCAACT
This sequence comes from Aulonocara stuartgranti, assembly GCF_965226115.1. Taxonomy (NCBI): domain Eukaryota; kingdom Metazoa; phylum Chordata; class Actinopteri; order Cichliformes; family Cichlidae; genus Aulonocara; species Aulonocara stuartgranti. The sequence goes on along the minus strand of NC_138940.1, from coordinate 34,909,258 downwards.
CTGTATTATATTTGATACACAAGTTTTTGTGAGTTTTTGAAATGTCTGCATCGTCAGTGTTGTTTTATTCTCTCTCAAAAACAAAATGTTTTAAGCAATAAAACATACCACATATAGCAAATTGATATTTATTTTCTTTTTTAATTTGTCAGAAGGTTCAATAAACGCTCCAGTTTCAAAAAGAATAAAACATTTCTGGCCATTTTTCACAGTTCAGGATTTTCAGGGCCAACGGTGCATCAGAGGGTGTAGATTGTTCCTGTACAGACCAAGGGTTTCTAGTATTTGAGAAAAGTTGGGACACTTACGGGTGAATTTATTAACTTCCAGAGCTGCAGGAAAGCTGTAGTTCAACCAGTTTTCTTAAACTTAGACTTATTTTTTAATAAATTTACACATTTTTCTTTTCCTTTTTCCTTTGCTGGTGACCTGCTGACCTTCGTACCATTCAAGTTTATTAGAAATTTAAATAATGAGGGTGCCCTAAATCATTTGACTGGTAGGTTGTATCCAAGCAAATTAAGTAACTGTTTGGCTGCAAACATTTATTTTTATATGATATATATTTTTTAACAGAGATGAGAGCTGGCATGCTTTAATGCCAGGCCACATACTGCACACAGTAACGACTGAGACAGACATGATGTGATTCAACACCAAACAAAGACACTCAGATGAAAACAGTTGTCAATTTCAAGATTCCTCTCAAAACGAGTTGTTTTCATTTGCTCGCATCATAAGAAACAGAAACGTGAGGAGAGATGAAATGTGAAGATAACACGTGACACTACGGGCAGACAGTGAAAAGGACTGAGATCCTACAGAGCTAAAATCAAAAGAGGACTGAAATGAAAGAGCAAACCTGATTCGAGGCGGCAGATTCAGCGAAAGGAACATTGGTGACTGGGGTCGAGGCCGACGAAACAGTGGAGGTGGTGGCACCGTGCATCATGGGAACTTTTATTCGGGCGAGTCAGACGAAAGACAGAGGACGAGGATATGGGCGGGGAGGAGGGAAGGGGAGGGGAGGGGAAGGGAGGGGGAACAGGAATGATATGGTTACCATGGCAAAATGTGTAGGATCAAAAGTCATGGCACAAGTCAAGTGATATTGCCAGGATGAATTTGAACAAGTACCAGGACACATGCAAACAAAATCAGAGATAAAAGGAGAAAAAAATACATATTTAAATAGCTGACAGGATACAAAATAAAAAAAAATTAATTGCTCACCAACAAAATGGCAGTTAAACAAACAAAGCAATACACAGTCATACAATCTAATCAGACTGGAGTATCTGATAATTGTATTGAATGGACGGAGCATGTGTATGGAAAGAGCAAATGATCCATAAGAAATACTTTTATTCCTTTCGATTACAATGGAAGAGAAATCCTGAGAATTTAGTGATTTAATGGCAATCATATTTTATCGTTGCTCTGAAGTCCTGAGCTGAAGGTGCTAAAGACTGAAAGTACTGGTCCATTTTTATCCTCATTTGAGTCACTTTTTATTATTATTATTATTATTACTAACTAAACAAAAGGCACTGGAACAAATCAAAGTTTAGTTGACTACTTGCAAAGACCAACAAGTCTGAAAACAGCACACATCTTGTCTAAGATGTATAATACTATTAAGATTCTCAATTGGTGTGTGTCAGACCAACCAAACTCACATATATGAACATAAGCCTGAAATATGTACACAAAACATGCACTGTGCTATTGTCCATCATCATACACAGCACAGCTGTGGCTCTGCAGCAACATTAGAAAGCATCTCTCACACCCAGAGGCGATAAGGTCATCGTCTCACTGCTCCACAGAAACATATAGTTGATTCATACCTTGAGCTGAAGCTTTTCAGCATAAACAAGAACTGAATTTGTCACATTTAATCTAATATGTTGCTTTTAATTGCACTTTTATCAATGTAACTTTAAAAGGTTTTTTTTATATTGACTTTGTATTGTCTCCGGCATGATCAGTTACTTGATTGTTGTGTTTTCCTTGACCTGTCACCCTGGACAGGATGTGCACTTCTGTAATCTATGGCAGGATGCAGGACAGTGACAACATCCACTTGTGGATTCATTATACAATAGATCGGCACTGTGACACTCAAACTGGTGTTTTCACCCCAGCTTCTTAATTATAGCTCGACTGAGGACTGTGAGGATGTATACACTGGGATTAATGTCGTCATACATGAAGAGTAGGGACACCAAACACTGTTATTGCTTTTATGTTCTATTTGTACATTTAGCAAGTAGGAAGGATATAATGAAATTATGTTTTTTTGGTTGCATTGTGAGAAATGTAGTAGTCAGAAGTTTTCATACACTCATCATTGTGGTCATTTTGGGCTGGTAGCTTCTCTTTGCTCACTCACTGGATTGCCCAACACAGAGCTACACCTGCTTGTTGATGACTGCTAAAAGCATTTGGTTGAGGTGGAATCTGTTAAGGAATATTTAACCAAAATATCAGCGGGTTTGTTATGTGTATATAACTGAGAGTGTCTGTTTACCTGTGTGGATTAGAGCAAATCCCCAAAAAATTCAAACTTGTGCAACAAATTCTTGTTTTTTAAAGCCATTAAAGATCTATGCTGTGCAGGTTGAAATATGACCCTTTTTAATTCATTCCATTTCCCCATGCTTCCCTGAGCTTGGCACTACAACATTTTTAGGACATTTAAGGATTGTTAAAAAGGGCATCAAATCGATCTGATATCCAAACCAAAATCTCGATATCTTTACTGCATGTAAAGAAAACCCCCCCCAGCTCATTCTGAGGGGATCGTGTGGAAGGCTCTGATAAATTTTTCATGCAACCATACCCATGTATTGACCCATATATTGCACTAAAGTGAGACTACCTCTTCTGCTTAATTTTTTTTTTTATATTTTCAAGTGAGGTAAGCAAAAGCACAAACAAAGTTTCCCACTGTTATAGAAATGCAGTCTGCTTTAGGCTGGAAACTAAAGTGGACAAAATTCAGCAAAAGAAATCCCCAAAAACAAAACCAGAGAGGGACTCGGACCATCCTGAAAAAGTATTTTACTGCAATTTATAACAGCAAAGACACATGAAAATATTTTGCTTCTTTTTTTCTTTTATGTCAAAATTATTCTCCAAATGTATTAAATTTACGTCCTAATATCAGTATGTAGCACTGGGAAATGTAATAAAGGTGGAACTGAAGTTAGGAAACACACACACGCAGACGTATGCATGACTAAACATCTTCTGCAACTTTTTGTGATTCTAATCTACCAGATTTTTAGTTCAGATGGACTGACCGAGTGAATCGTGTATCTGTGCTTCTCATCACTGTTGGTATCCCTAAACTATCTGAATAGAAACCCTGCATCAGTCTGCTGCTGTTCCACGGTTATGTAATCCTGAACAGCATTGACCTCAGACATAGTCTAATCCTCCATGGTTAAACTACAATATTCTGATATTTCTGACATCAGTTGAGTGAACATTTGTTTCGTGCATTTAAAAGAAAATCTGTAAAACCTTCCTCTAAACCAGCTGGCACTTCACTTCAGCCCTGAAGTGAGCTTCTGGAAGCTCTAAGGAGGGTGGTGCAGGTGGGGTCCTTGTGTGGTGAGCAAAAAAAGGAGGTCCCTTAATCTGTGAGTACAGACACTGACAGGAAGCTGATGAGGTTTTTTTCCACTCCCTGCTTTCCCAGCAGTCTGAGCTACCGGAGCTGGCACAGTTCATGTAAATCCAAATGCTTAAATGATTAAACACTTGCACTTAAGACTTGTTTGTTAAACTGGATGGAGAAAATCAGTGTTCGACTTCAGCAACGGAGAATAGTCGGTTCTCATTGTCAGGTCATCCAGTAGTTTGGTTTTGATTAAATAACGCATAGTCCATGAACTATGTTGCAAATAGAAAGTCATCGTCCATGTAACACTTCCAGGTTTAGGTCTGTCTGCTTTTGAAATTTCATTCCCCTAAAGGAAAACCGTTTCACATAAAACACAAGAAGCATGAACTTGAATCCCTGCTAATCAATTCTACTGCACATGTACGAACTACACAATTTATAGTTAACTGGGCGAAACATGGTCACCTGTATGGTCGTGCAGGCCTCTGATTAACACACCAATCCTACGGCTGGTCACATTTTGTACAAACACGTACATAAAACAAGAAACAGATGACAGCGAAAGTTAAGACGAGAGAGCAGACAAAGGTGTGCCCACAGGTTCAGGTTAGAGCAGGTAGCACAAGCAAGCAGCATGGAGTTAGTGCACAATGTGTACCGGCGCACAAAAACACACTGATGCAAGCTGCTGGTAAAGTAAAAGTGCAAACACCTCAAATCTCTAAATGCTGTAGTGAAGAAAATGGCATTCAAGTATCGAGGAATAAAAACTGCATGCCAAGTGTGTATGTGCACATGTACTATCCTATTGGTCAAACGTCTAGGTTTTGCTATGCTTCCCTGTTTAGTTGGTGATAGTAGCTTTGTCGTCTCAGTTTAATTGTAATTAAAAACCTTTATTTTAGTGCCAAATTTGCTTCCTTGGTGCAGACACTTTTATTTTTACTTCCCCGCATTCCCTCCAGACTTCCTGGAGAACGTAACAATCAGCAGTCAAGCTGAAGGTGATTATCAACTCCACCAGTAAACCCGGGGTGTCCTCAATCTATCTTGGAGCCGGTTCACATGAAAGAGGTGGTGTTGGCAGCATCTGACCAATCACAAACATGGCAGCAGAACAGCTGATTTTACAAAGGAAGACAAAGCTACAAAAGACTGGAAAAAATGCTACAATAGAAAATGTTTAGGTTAACTGACTTGTCATTATCAAAGCTCAATCATTAAGGCTCAATAGGATCTGACATATTCAGAAATCTGCACAAGACACTTGTAACCTTATTCTTTGAGCTGCAGCCCCGGCTGTGTAAAACCGTCTGAGAGCAAGGACAGAACAATTAAAAAACTGAATTGAAACCAGTAGGTGTGCAGATTTTATGAACAGTCAGTAATAACGAGTATTAAGTGTTCAGTTTTAGGATCAGACATGATTTTAAGCCTTGCAGAACAAATGAAAATAAATAAAATGGCTTTAAAACTGCTTGCTAGATAAAAATGAGCATTAACGTTGCTCTTAAGGATCTATATTTCTCTAAAGCACGACCTTCTCCTACCTGGATATTAAGGTCCACCTGTTTTTCCAGGACTGATGATGGCATTTTCCTGAGAATTGGTTAGTGACTAGGTGGTTGTTTCCTACGTGCAGGTTAGGTTTGCAGCTTTAGCTGCCATAGTGACTAATGAACCACCTTTGTGACTCAAAACTCTAAGTTAAACCTGAACCTTGCTAAAAACCTAATCCGGCTTTGTGGTTTAGGCCTTTAATGTGTTTGTCTCTTTAAGCTGTGTCCTCTGACTCTATGGCCTCATCACAAGCCAAGCAAGAGTGAATCCGAATCAAGCAACACAACAGACAGTGGAACAGAAGAGAAGCGTCACACAGCACAGAAGCCCTGAACAGACACAGCAACTTCTTCGTCCTACAGTTCTCCACCTTTGTGTTTGTGTGCACAGGCCACTTCTTGGATTCAAGGTTTGAGGGTGTATGAATTCAAGGGACCTCCTACTGGTGTTGCTAAGGTTTCCAGAGACTCACCAGTGGGGATAAAGGCTGGTTGCTGGAGCTGCATGTTAGCCAGGGCTTGCTGGTAGTGGAACATGCTGGGATTGAAGACGGTGGCAGCAGCTCCGTTGCTCTTCTCTAAGACAGGCCTCTTTGGTAGCGGCTGCATGGCCCCCGGGGGCAGACCCTGGCCATGAAGAGAAGGATATGAATGAAAGCAGTGGTTATCTTTCAACACAGGTAGTGATGGGTGTACAGAAAACACTCTCCCTGGAACAAAAAAAACAAAAGTAGATTAATCTGGTGTCATCTCAGGGTGAATATAAACTTTACCATTAAGATTACATGGATGCTTTTTACCACCACAAGAGGGCACTGCAGTATCTAAGATTAACTGAAGTGATGTAAGGACAGCCCAGAGGTCAGGCCAAGAGCAAAATGGGGCTTCTATCATTTCATCTTCTAATGGGGCCGGTGCTGAACCATCAAAATGCTATGGAAGATAACCAGGATATATAGGTATAAAACCTTAACACACAGGCCATTAATGTGGGATGTGGCTGAAGCAGGAGTATGTTTGAATGACCCCACCTGATCTACAGAAGTAACACAGCAGCAATCCCCTTCTTTACTGAAGTTAAAACAATGTTACAAGCTAAAACCAAAACCAAATTACCTAGAAATGATCTTTCTAAGTTCTTTCACTTTAATGATTTGTATCTTCTTTCAGTAACTATAGATTACTCACATCGATGGCGTTAGTCATTACAGGCAGCTTCACTCAAAATAGTGAACGATACGATAGAAGCAGTTAATGTGCTAAAAAACAAACCGTTTAGACCAGATCATCCTATCTGAAGCAGGATATTATGATCTTACATTGTATCATTGAACAATATAGCACTGGAAAGGAAAATCTGCTGCTGGTAATACAGCCTGGACTTGACGTGACATGAATTGTCCTGTTTTTTACTGCAACTTGGACACTAATTTCAGTGATAAGTGTTTTGTGTGTGGAGCACATATGCTGTCAAGAATCTTTGGCAGGGAAGCTTTAGAAGAAGCAGCAACTGTTGTACTCAAATAATCTTCAAGAACCTGATAAACTGAAAATTGTAGCTTCAGGAACACAAATCAAGAGAATAACATAGAATAACAAACTATTTTGTGAAATGCTGTTAAACAGCAGATACAGTTGGGTCTATAATTTGTAGTTTTGTATAAACAACTACAGTCGATTTTAAATCAAACAATCGAGATGTGATTGAAGATCAGATACCATCCATCCATTTTATACTGCTTATCTGGGTTCACGTCACGGGGGTAGGAGTCTAAACAGACAAACCTGGACTTCCATTACCCTAGGCAACACTTCCAGCTCATCCAGGGGGACACTAAGTCTTTCCCAAGCCAGCCGAGATATGTAATATCTCCAGCGGGTCCTCGGTCTGCCCCGGGCCTCCTTCTGGTAGGACATTAAATCATTCAAAAGGAGGCATCCTAGTCAGATACCCAAACCTCCTCAACTGACTCCTTTCGAGGTGGAGGAGCAACACTTCTACTCTGAGATCATCTTGAATGACTCAGCTCTTTATCTTATCTCTAAAGGAGAGCCCAGTCATCCTTCAAAAGGAAACTCATTTCCGACACTTGTATCTCTGACCTCATTCGTCTAGTCCCTACCCAGAGCTCGTGACCATAGGTGACCACAGGTGAGTGCAGGAACATAGACAGACCGGTAAATCCACAGCTACGTTTTTATGCTCAGTTCTCTCGACCACAACAGATTGGTACCAATCCAGCCCAGTCATCAGCAGGTGAGGCCTGTTTCCTTGTTACTTCATAAAAAACTTCACTTTAATTTTAAATATAAGACCCAAAGAGACGTAGAAAAAAACTGGAAAAATCAACAACCTGACCCATTCTTAAAAAGAAGGAATACAGTGGCCAGCTCAGCAACACCAAATGATAACAGAACGATTTCCACGATTAAGAAAAATAGCTTCCCAACATTTAACAAAGTCATGAACTTGAGAGAATGCAAACCACTGGTTACACTAAAGAACAAAAAGGCCCAAAAAAGTCTGCAAAGTTCTAGAAGTTTTATTTTGTGGGGGGAATAGATAAAGCTGCCAGGAGCAGAGGTAGTGAATGTGGATGAGTTTAAATACCTGGGGTCAACCATCCCAAGCAGCAAACAAAAGATGTGAAGAAGAGAGTGCAGGCAGAGTGGAGTGGGTGGAGATGAGTGTCAGGGTGATTTGTGGCAGCAACAGTGAAAAGGGAGGTTTACGAGATGATAGTGAGACCGGATATGATCTTTGGTTTGGAGACGATGGCACTGACAAAAAGACAGGAGGCCAGCATGGAGGTGGCAAAGCTGAAAACTGTAATTCTCAAAGAGCTGATGCAATTTTTTTGTAAAACCCCTAGAAATGAAAGCTGAAAGTCCAAACTTCAATTACATCTTGATTCAACCCAGCAGTGCTATTAATTAAACAGAGCAACAAAACAAAAACTGTCCAACAAATTATGGATTTAGCTGTATGGCAGAGGTTGGCTTGCTTTACAGTTGGCTTACACGCATGTTTTTCTTCTGAAAAACATGAGAATATTTTAATGCTTATTTTTGTTAAAAAGTACAGAGACACAGTGTCGAGGACGACTCACCAAGCCTGAGGACGGGGTGTTTTGACCGGCTTGGTGCTGTGCAGCCTTGATTCTGGCCTGCAGGTGAGCTGGAGGGTGGAAGTACTTGCACTTGTCTCGGCTGCAGCGGCCTTTAATATAGTCCATGCAGACAATGACCGAGTTCTCGTTGCAGTCCACCATGCCCGCCTCCAGGGGGTGAGCGTAGCGGCAGTCGTTCTCACCTCGCGTGCAGTTCCCGCGCTGGAATTCTCTGCAAACCTGGCGGGGCAGGTGGGAGCACCGATCAACAATCACCTTTCAGCGTTTTTCCACAAAACATAGAAACACAACAACTGCACGCTGGCTGCATACCTCCAGCTTGTCTGTGCGCACATGTTTTTGTGCGGAGGTGCCATTTCCCATGGCTGCTAGACCGGTAGGACTCCCGGGGACGAGCAGGGGAGTGCTGGGCAGCAGCTCAGGCATCAAACCCATCGCTGGGCCCATGTGGCTCAGATATGGACTGAATGCCATGCTGGGACTCGTTGCCAGAGAGGGTGTCACTGGGAATGTTGTCTGAAAGAAAGAGAACAAGAAAGAGACAATTTATGGCAGAGCTTTCAATAGGAGGCTTGAAGTGCTTGACTGCCAGCACTGCTTTTTACAGGAATAAGAACAATGCAGCTGCCTAAACAACTTCTACAAGCATGAAAAAAAAGCTGAGCAGGCAGAATACATAAAAGACTTTCAATGTCACTTGAGATTCTGCAAATTTTTCCTTGTACAGTAAGAAACTTTGGCTTTCAAACACTTTTTAAAAACAAAAAGGCTCTTTTTATTCCCTCTTTCATGTATGTAAGAGGACAGAAATAACCAGCATTGATAGAGTGAAATATTATTCTACTCCTTGTTGTCTGTTTAGCGCACATCTTGCACACGGCACGGTGTTTTGTTGACTGCATTACTGTAGAGTCATAGTTTAGGATGGGCTGCTCACTATGGGCTGCAGTTGTGTTCCAGGCAGCATGAACTGCATCTGCTGAGCCAACATGGCTGCCGCGGCCTTCTGCTGGATCAGGTTGTTCCTCCCATTGATTTCCAGCTGGGTTTTCAGGTGCGGAGGTGGGTGCAGGTATTTGCAGTTCTCGCGTGTGCAACGCCCCTGAAGAGGAGAGCGGAGACAGGAAGGATGAGCATAGAAGCTTTAAGCAGGCAACAAAAACTCACTCTCACTCAAAAAATAATTAAATAAATAAAAATCACCTCTTATCAGAGCAACCGATTCAAGTTTAGCAGAGGAGTCATCCATATAATCAAGTGTAATTTGTTACACTAAACATCAAGGATCTAGTGTGCTTTCAGAGGAGTCCTAATGACTATGCCTTATAAATTTTGGTGAATGAAGTACTAATGAAGCCCCAGAAGAGCTTCTGCTGCATAATTCATGAGAAAAATGCAACTGCTTTGTAAAAGAGTTCTGACGAATATTCAAAGGTGTTTTTTTTTTAAATTTCTCAGGATATAATCATTTCATTTTGTCATTAAGTCATTTTTTGAGGCAATGTGAAACGACAGGTGTTGTATTTGAGCCAGCTTTGGATTTTTCCACAGCAGAAAAATAAACTAAAGTGACAAGCGATAAAGCTGGAGGCTGATAACACATGCTTAACTCTCACCGTCCTCTATGATAGAGTCAGTATCTCCATCGGGAAGATATCAGCTCAAAAATAAAATAAAATAACCTATTTTCTGAAATAAGGGAAAAACATTGCAGTGCATGAGTGAAAAAGCAAAAGCAGTCATTACTGGAAAAAATAAACTCACAAGCCAAATTTGTACATTTTGACATAACAGAGGGAAAGAGATATGAGTCCCCCGGGGGTTGTGCCAGGAAGGGTATCCGGCGTAAAAATCTGCCAAATCAAACATGTGGAGCTACCTGCTGTGGTGAGCTCTTGTGACAAGGAAGCAGCCGAAAGTGGCTTTGATATAACAGATGAATTGATACAGAACAGCATCAGCCAAAAAAAAGCTGGTCTGCAAAGAATCATGATATCGTCAAGAAGCATTTCAACTATGAGTTAACTGTACATAGGCCTATAATTCATATATGCAGACTAGATTTATAAAGTAAAGTTGGGAACCAGTCCTTACTAATTATTAATTTCTGTTTGTGATTTTTCTTTTCTTTCTAATAATATATTAAAAAAATGTTTAAAAAAAGAAAAATCATAGATACGATAATCTACTGAACACAGAGATACATCCATCAGTACGTGAGCTTATGTAATAAGCATCTTTATTTGTAACTGATTTCCTATTCTTGAATTCTAGCCTTGGTTAAGAAAATAGCTGCAAAATTTGCTGTTGGGGTTTCTAGCAATGTAGGTCTGTAGAGAAGAGAGAGTTGTTTTATATCAGTCTTTTAGTAATAAGAACAAAGGGAAGTGAAAATACCATTTTTAAAGTGAGAGAAATGAAAAAATTCTTTCAAGGTAACAATGTTTCCAGCGATGTTGTGAACCATGTTATTGTAAATCAACCACGAACTGCCAGTCAAAAAGAACACTGTGTATAGATTTAAACTAAGTACACCTGACCACAGCACCTGAAAAGGCACAAACCTACCAGGGACAGAAACTGTTACCGGGAGGGTTGCTTTTGCCAAGCCTGTGCCATCACCAGAAGCAGTGTAGGTTACAAAAGCAAAGATCAGCCAGCACATAAAGAAAAAGCAGCCTGTTTTCCTGTGCAGAATCACCATCCAGTACTCTTTGCACTGGTTTTCACTGAAACTGCTGCAGTGGTACTTTAACAGATTGCTTTGTATAAGGAGTAAATAAGTCAAATAATGCATTGCTTTAAAACAAGCATTTACAATTGATAAGCTGATCTGAATGATCTAAAATCTGACAAGCACTTTGATTGATCTTCTTCATCTAAGTTGATTTAGCTTTAAGTAAACTTAAAAAGGCTTTATATTGGGTTAATTCTAATTCTATTTATTTAATTAAAATGCAGTTTAACGTAGTTCCACTACGGCACATGAAACCAATGTGCTGCACGATGGGTTTATAACTGTTGCTAATTCACGACCCTTGTCCCTTGTTGGGCTTTTACATTCACATTTTACAACATTCATAACATAAATCAACATATATAAAACCACAATAAACTATAAATACATAGTGTAAAATATAGTGTAGAAAAACAAAGAATTAATATAATTTCCAAAAGTATTAATAATTATAAAATTATAATATAGTTATTTAAAATGACTACAGCTCTGATTTACCACTAATCCACTCTTGACCTTTATGTTAAACATTATATATCTGTAAATGTGCTTCACACATTATAATCTTTTATGCTAATTGTCCAAATTTAGATGCGCAATGTGGTATTGCTTGTGATGCCTCTAGAAAGAATCTTTGAAGTCAGTCATTAAGGAAACATAAATGAATGAAACTCAATTCATTTCTTTACAATACTACAATGATGTCACAACTGGCTTTTTATCCATAATTTTCAGAGTGTGATTGGATATTTTCACAACTTTTCTTCTTTAATGTGCCATTTCTAATCAACAGAAATGAAAATTTCAGGGGCTTTATATTAAAACAAACATTTCCAAATATCACACAGCTCTGCATTATCATGGAATAGAAATTAAAAGATTATTAAATTGGATAAACATCGCAGGACACCGAAATGCCAGCTCCAGTTCTTTTTTTAAAAATCTGATCATCTAATGAGACTACAACTCAGCTGGTTCTAGCTACACTCTGTAATCAATGCCATGGATTTACAGATGCAACTGAGGATAATCTCATTACTGCACAATACGTGGATATTTTGAATTTATCATCTCAGAAAACTGGGAAAAATTAAAGTCATAAATTACCAGCGAATCTTATCCTGCATCAGCAGCTGTGGCCAAAACCCGTTTTGATCAGAAGTCATTCTTCATGCTCCTTTTTACTTGTCATTTCTGGCTTTTTGACAAACTCTAAATCAGATTTGGATCCATTTATCTAAAAGCAATCAATTTGGCCCAGAATGCCGTTAAAGCAGTGTCCTTGCTCCCTGGCAGACTGTGGGGAAGGTGAAGATGGTGCTGCAGGAACACTGCAGGTCAACGCACACTCAGAGGAGAAACTGCAGTCTTCATTAAACCCCTGGGCTGACAGCATCTGTCTGCTCCTGCAGATGAGTCGTTAACCCGCTAAACTACCTCCGCTGAGCCTCGGCAACATGCTCTGTCATCAAACCACACCCACAGAAAGTCCCTCGCATTAGGTGATCACGAGCAAACCAAGAGCACTAAAGCAGAGGACAATAATACAATCTGAAGACAAGCTGACGTCATGGTGCAGAGGCTCTGATTGTGATGGATAACATGCTGAGATGAGGGCACATAAAAAGGGTGTTAGCAGCAGGATAACTCTATAAAAATAGGGGGAAGCCGCAGTGTCTCTTCACCAGCATCCACTCACACAACCTCACACAGCAGACAAAAAAGCACGAGAGCACACAGCAACGCAGCCGCCTGAAAACCGGTCATGATGGTACACAGGCATATAAAAACACTCTCGCCTACACCGGAGCAAGCTTTGCGTCAGCGAGCTGTGTGTTTAGGGATGAGACTGTAATGAAGAGAGAGTCCCATGAGCACAGCATGCCTGCTCCAACTGAGAGGGAAAGAAAAGTATCTATTAATGAATCTAATGGTGCATTGACGTTATGCATTGCACGATCCAGACAGAAACACAAAGAAATAAAGAAAACTTTGATACAAAACCTTTATGAAAGCTGTGACATCTGGGTTAGAGAAAGAGGCCAATGAATAGCGGTGCTGAGGAGAGTACTAGGTCAGGAATCTCCTTTTGGTAGCCATGGCAACACACTACACAACACAGAGAAAGTCCCTGTTTGTACAGTAGTGTGCTGCTGATGCGCAGAGAGAAGAGAGAGCTAGTACGTCGATAAAAAAAAGATCACAGCGCAGCTCTACTCTGTGGCACACAATGACAGAACTGCACTGTAAACAATATTAACATGAAACACAACTGGTGCTTTCTTTCAGTTAAAGACGACCTGTTACGCTCATTTCCACCACTTTTTTTATTCTTGGACTCAGCTAGAGTGGCCTTTGCATTGGTTGCCAGTTCAACATAATCCATCTTCTGATTGGCTGCTCTTCATAAAGCAGGTTAGAACACCAGATAGGAGGAGCTGTCCCTCATGTGGCCCAACATAACAATATTAGGGATATCGCAGTGATACAAACACATATGTAATGCCAACATTGCGTTTCTTGCTAAGTCTGGTAAGACTGCAATAATACTGCTCTGTAACTGCAGAATAACCAGAGTACATGGAGACTTTTCTGCATTAATATCAAACATAAATACTATGCATTTTACTGATATAACTATGACATCGTTATTAGATTATGTTGGCAAATCCAACTGTTTAGAATATCAGTGTAGCATTCACAGTGGTATTTGGTAACATTGATGCGATGAGGGCCTGGTCTTACGTTTTTACTTACTTTGTTGTGTAAGTTCTCACTAACATCATGCAAATGAAAGAATAGAAACAGCTGGACATATCTACCACGAATGTCGTTACCCCCCGGGCCGGTCTTTTCAGCTGGTCTCAGGGTTTTGAGTAATTTTTAAGTTTAGGATCCTTGTTTGTTTTTGGAGGTACTCTCAGTTTGATCATTCCAGGGTTTTTTCATTCTTTATTTTGTTTATTGCTAAACTTTAATTTTCAGTCATTCCTTCGGATTGTAAGGAAACACTTCTGGTGATATTTTAATTCTAGTTTTGTAGTTTGTATTTATGATATTTTATTAGTCCCCTCGGTGTTTCAGTGTTGGCATTTCCCTGTTTCGCTGTTATTCATTTTCTGTTTTACTTTGGTGATCATCTCTTTCCTGTGTTAAACTTTTAGTTTAACTTCCCCTCCTGACCCATTGTCGTTGATTGTCTTCACCTGTGTGATCACTCTTGTGTTGTTACCCTCTTTCATTCAGCTCTCTTGTTACCTCAAGTGTATGAATAGTCCAATCCTTTACTTTAGTCTTTGTCTTGCTGTCTGTTGATCTTCCTTTGCAGTCACCATTGTGTACTCCTGCATGACTTTTTGACTTTGCTACTTTGTTTATGAGTTGTGTACTTCCCTTATTATCTCATGTATATAAATAGTCCGGTCCTTCTCCTTAGTCTATGTCCTGGTGACTCTTAATTTTCCTGCGTATTCACCATTGATTTCGATTTTGGTATATCAGCTTAAACAAATGGCTTTTGGTCTGCCTCCTGTTATCCTGCCTCAGTCCTCACCAGTCCTACAATCCAAATTCATAACAGTGAAGTGAAACCACACTCGTGATTGACAACTTATTAACTGATTAGGATACCTGGATAATCCTCCTTTGTGAAATTTAGAATGACCAAAATTTACAAAATGAAATTAATATTTTATTCAGTGTGGCCTGAAATGAGTGGCTGAGCCCATGAAATCCTCGGGAAATAAGGCCATTTTCCCAGAACTGTTCAACCATATATATGGCCACCTGGTGGCCGTCAAAAAGTTTAATGTCAGTTTAAGAAATTTCCTTACTGGCTTTGCTTTTCAGATCAGGAGGTAATGTCCATCTTTTATATTGGGTCTGATTGAACCATGAACCTTGGCTCAGACACATAAAAAGGGTGTTAGCAGCACCCAAATATTTTGGGGTATTGTTGGTTTTTTTGGACAAAAAAAATCGATTTCAAAGAAGAATTTGGCTTTTAAACTTGGAGATTTTCATGCGCTTCACATTAGGTTAGTTGACCACAAAGATTAGTTCCTAAATCTAAATCGCATAAAATGTTGTTAGCTGCAGTCCTTCGATGATGTCATTCAAAGGTGACACTGCTATTGAATCATCTTTAGGTTGAAAAGTAGCATGGTGGGTAGATGCAGTGCCTACATTAATCATTTGAGATGACAGCAGCACTTCAGTTAACAAGGTAAAAAGAACTAGGCGGTGGGTTCAGACCAACCAGACAGAGCTAATGGAGGAGCAACAGAGAATGACAGCGGTCGGCTTGGGCCGGCATGGAGATGCCAGATATGGGAGGGATGATGAGGAGGGAAGCCATTAGAAATGAAATTAACAAAGGAGGGAGGGGTGGGCGGGGAGCAGGAGGAAGGAGCGATGCTGTAGAGTGGCTCTGCCTGGGACAGTGCGTGACGCTTCCTTGTTTTTTCTAGTCAGTCGACTGAAAGCAACAACTGTCAGCTGAGCACAATCCCGAACAACAACGAAGACAGAAACACTGGCATAGAAAAGATGGTTTCACACTCTGTGGCGGCACTGCATGTTAAAACCATCTGATCTGACCTTCGTCACCAGCTTCAGCTCTCTCTCAGACTATCAACGTGACCCTGGAGCTTCAAACAGCCTCTTCTTCCTGTCAGTGAGACCAGTACAGGGCCAGGCTGTTGCTCGGTGCTAAAAACAGCCGTGCCACTCAGGAAGATCAAACTATCCAATGGGTATGCACTCCTGTGCTGTTGCTAGGCCCCCTCTCTCTTTCGCTCTCTCTCCTCTCCAA
The DNA here is from genome assembly GCF_965226115.1 of Aulonocara stuartgranti. NCBI lineage: Eukaryota > Metazoa > Chordata > Actinopteri > Cichliformes > Cichlidae > Aulonocara > Aulonocara stuartgranti. The sequence goes on along the minus strand of NC_138940.1, from coordinate 34,893,384 downwards.
CTCCCCCCTTCTCTGGAGGACATAACACAGAAAAATGGCTGAATAATAAATTCTAACTCAATAAACGAGGAGACAGCAGCTGCACTCAGACAGAAAGCCCCTTGTCCGAGTCTCACTTTTTCACTGAGGCAAAGCTGGTGGACAAACATGCATAGATCAACACGAATGCACGCGCACGAGTGGAGCAACAGTGTATTCTGGATTTTAGCATAATTGGCCATTGAGAGATGTAACTCCTCTAAAATGCACCACGTTTCAGACTGTTTTTACACAGCGTGCGAGCAGCGCTAGTGTTGTGATTCTGTGGTAGAGGAGCGAGAGGGGGTGAGGAAAGCAGCGACAGAGATGCTGGAGCAGTACAACCGACTAGCCCACATCAGAGGTGGTGGAGGAACAGAGAGCATCAGCTGAGCCGCTTTACGAGAAATTATGCCTCGTCCGAGCGGAAACAATAAATATCTGGAAAACCAGATGTCATTCCCTGGTTTATCTAGCTACAAATAAAGACAGAATCTGTATTTAGTTATTAAGACTCATGCCTGGTTATACCAGTTATACCATGGCCAAAAAAAATCTGGCTGAAAGGTTTATGACCCAGACAGTAACCAGACACATGTTTTTTCACCTCTAAATCAATATGGTAACATTAAACTATAAGTTTTTTTTTAAAAAAAGACAGTATTTTACATGGAGACAGTAAAACGGCTAATTAGCTAATGTGCCTATTTGGGGGGTGATATTTGAGGCAGCCAAATGATACATAGTAATTCATAATCAGAAATAATAATTTTAAAAAAACCTTTACTTTGTGATTTTCAGTTTAAAATATAAAGCTACTATCAAATGTCACCAGACATAACAGAGCTTTTATTGTGAAAATCACAGGCTACACCTAAAATTGAATGAAAGAGGTATAACGCCACATTATACGAAAAAATTCAGCTCTTGCTACTTTAAACTTTGATATTAGTTCAAGAAAAGCCAAAAAAGTATCCAAGTAAAAAAACCAAAAATCCAATAACACACAAACTGTTTTTTGTTTTTTGATATTAAAGCAAGAATTGCAACTATATTAAGATATATTAACCCTGACATCTGAGCCACAGAGGAAATCACTAGTGCAAGATTATAGTTTTGCAGCTGATGACAATTTCTATTAATTAAAACAATTCTGATATTAATACTGAATGATATTTTATAAATACACAGGTATAAAATTGCACAGCTATGATAAAAAGTGTAAATGCTGGGGTTTTTATTAAAAAACCATCTATCCTTCACAAACTACCACATCTTTCACAAGCAATTCAATGTGAAGACACCGCCTGACTGCACTACTGTCTGTTCATGCTACTCTGCTGCATGTGCTGAAAACACTAATAAGACTATTTCTAAATTACTCCAAGCATATTTTCTCTATTATGTTCTTTGGGAAAAAATTATCATAAAGTTATCATATAAAATGGAGCATGTAGGAAAAGGTAAATATGGTGTCTCTAATACATCTGTAATCGCTCAACATTAGCCAAGAAGCTGACAGACAGACAGACAGATATGCAGAATGTATCAGCTGGGCTCTAATCTATTACAGGTATGGAAATGATTGTCAGCAGTGCCTCTTTATCATACAGTAGACTATCTAAACTACAGGGTGTTTCACTATCACAGGTTTTTCCCGGCTTCCCAGGCCTTTTGGAGACTAACTAATGTTAAGTACAAATAGATAAGAAACTGAGCCAGTGTAACTTCACTTAACAGAATATTTTTGGCATTTGTGAAATAAAAATATATTATAGTCTTGAGTAAATGAAACTGCCACTCAGAATAACTGGTTAAAAATATTCTGTATCGCAGTCTCGGTGGTTTTCCTTTTTGGGGGAAAGGCCAAAATCCTTTTGGTGAGCCTGAATTTTCTTTCTTATATATATATATATACCTGAACAGGGTTTTTTTGTACCTCAAAATAGGCCTTTGGCCACAACTTGTCACAAACAGTGAAAGGAAAGAGTCTTTGTTACCTCACTTACATTAAGTTTATGCACTATGCTGTTATTTCCGGCAATTCGATAGACGAAAACGTACTTTACAGTTACTGGTAAGTAAATAACTCCCAACTTAAATAGCTCAAAAGAATTTTATTACAGTCTTGGTGATTTTCCCCTTAGGGGGAGGCCAGACGCTCTTTACAGGCAGTAAACCCCTAATGACGTGTTCTTATCTTAGCTAAATGGTGACAAAATAAAATATGTCATTTACAGCTGTTTTTCTCATGAATTAAAAAGGCCATTGTGGGACGTGAAAAGAACACACTTTTCCTTCATTATACAATTTTTTTTAAAAACTACAGAAAAATGTTACTAAGACTTGAAATAACACACATCCCTATACTTTCCAGGCCCAGAATCACAGAGATTTACACTATAAAGATAAAATTAGAATATATTGTTAAGTAAAGTTATGACCAACTGACATAGTTTAATAGGTTTAAGGGGTGGACCACGCAAATCCTAACGTATCGCTACGTGATGTGTTTTTCCTGCTAAAGACGAGCAAACTCATTTGAAACACTGCACAAAATCCTGGTTTGTGTGTACGTCAGGATGTGTTTATATGTCATTCAGCTATATAATACTTCACAGAGCCAAAAGCCATTGACTAGCTTGACATGAAGCACAATGAATGTGTGGAAACAAACAAGCTGTATTAGAGCAGCGTGTCTGTAGCACAGTTACCTTGAGCGAATCAAAGCAGGCGATGACTCGGCCGTTCTCCACATGGCAGCTCCGTGAGGGATGTGCAAACTTACACTCAGCGTCAGACCGCGAGCAGGTGCCTCTCTGAAACTCACGACACACTTCCAAGGTCAGCCATTTGGTGTCTCGTCCCATGGTCATGCTGACAGCCATCAGAGACGCTCGCAGACGCTGTGCAGCGGCAGTGGGCAAACTGACGGAAAACTGTCTGATGAGAGCAAGGGTGACTAATGGTGATTCAAGACAAAAAATCCCCCAGCACAACACAGAGGAAACAGAAGCAAAAATATTTTCGGTTTCTCCTCAGTGCAAATAGGCAGCAAGTCCTTTTGGTTGGTGTATTTTGGGGGATGTTTATTAGTTCTTCCTGGGAAAAGTGGCAGCTGAAGTCTCACTGCAGTGAGATATATAGAGGGGCTTGACTGTGAGCAGAGGCCAGCTCTGTCTCAAAAAAAAGGAAGAAAAAAAGGAAACTAATCTGAGGGCATCACTCTGGCATGTCGCTTGGATCGCAGAGTTGCCGAGTGTGTGCATTCACCTGTATCAGCCCGCTGTAAATCACCACTACATTCACGTCAACATGGCCAGGCTGGGGCATTCACTGTAGTTCTACTTTAGTTATATTTGGGCAGCCTGACAAGGAAACTAAAGATTTCTTTAGAGCAAAACAAAAAACAAGAACAAAACAAAAATAAAACAAAAAAAAAGACAGACAGTCTTACACGGAGATGTCCTTGTAATGATGAGACGAAGTGGCTGCTCAGCTCAGGGTATGCTGGGACTGCAGCTCAGCAATGTGGGATGGATGACTCTGTGGCTGTCAGGATAAAATACAGCCTCCATTCAAGGCCAGACACACACCGTCCCGCTGTAATCCAGCAGACTCGGCAGACGTACCCTCGCAGTAGGCACTTTGGAGTTCCACTTCCTCCTCTTACTTCAGTCTCTTTCTCATCCCTCCTTGTCCGTTTCCTATTCTTCTGCTGTCATCCTCCTCCTCCTCCTCCTCACTGACCTCTCTGCTGCATGTCCTTGCTTGCTGCCTTGCTGTGGATTGCAAAAACAGAGGAGCGTTAACAAAACACCAGCCTGTTGAGGAGAGAACGTGACTGTAGAGCTACAACCTGGTGTGGAGTTTGCTTAAACGGAGGGCGACGAGGATCACGAGGCAGGGAGGGTGGACGCGAAACAGCCAAAGAGGAGAAGACGAGGGCAAACAAATAGGGTAGCAGGGAGGGAGGCAGCGGTGAACAGGAAAGGGCAAGCTACAGTATGTCTTGATTAAGTGATATAAGAGAGGGAGAGAGAGGGAGAGGATGGAGGGAGGGAGATTGCAGGCAGTGGAGACGTCACTTTAACTCCGGTGAGCTCCATGGAGCAGAAAGTAATTGACTAACTTGACATGATTCACGCAGAAACACACAGCGGATAGAGGTGTCCTTGAAGTGGCACAGGTTGGCACGCTGGTCCACACAGATGAGTGCCAGACAGTTATTAATGCGAGGGGTAGAGACAGGAAAAGCAGAGCCAGGGCAGAGAGAGAAGGGGTAGTTCATCACAACTGCAGCTGCTGTGCTCAATGCAGAGCAGCAGCCAATCAGGCAGACTCTTACAAGCAGGCAGGGCACGTGACTAACCAATGACAGAGCAGTTTAAAGCTCAGCTCCTCCCTTCACACAGCCTGTCCTTGTTCCTCTCTGATTCCCCCACCCCTCCTCACTGGTACAAGCACAGTCATGGCAGTCATGGCTGAGCCACATGCTAATATCCACGCTGTACAAGAGCCCTGAGCTGAAACCAGACAGCTCAGTCTTCTCACAGATGTGGAGGAGTTATCCAAACTGTGCACTCTGCTGCAGCATGATGCAAGGATGATGCATGCAGCCTGTTGTGCTGCTCACTCTGAAGGAGCAGAGTGACGTGTCCAGACACTAAGTGAATACAGATACTGATCAGAGAGGTGACACATGCACACAGAAGAAACTAGCAGCTTCTCAAGGGAAGAGGAGGTCCAGACTGCATTTTGGGGGGGACTTTTTAAATTGTAAATTGAAGAGAAAGAAGACTATGCTGTTTAAAACCTGAGTGCATGTCCAATTAATTAAGAACAGAAGAGATGCAGGAAAGAAGGAGTGAAAAATAAAAAAACAAAACAGGGGAAGGAGGACAGGGCGTTGGAGCAGATATTATCAGTCCCTGCGTCTGACGGTGGCAGACACAGACGGAGGAAGCGACGGGGGGGGGCTAGAATGTGAGGGAACGAGTGTGTGTGTGTGTGTGTGTGTGTGTGTGTGTGTGTGTGTGTGTGTGTGTGTGTGTGTGTGTGTGTGAGCATGCAGATACACAGCCCAGAAGGAGAACACTGCAGCAGAGTGGGAGACGGAGGGATAAGGGGGAGGTGGGAACTGAATTGATACACCCACCTTCAAACACAAGAACAAAGACACATCCCAGCCAAAAAAAGAGGAATGAGAGATGAGCAGGTACAGCAATTGCTTTGCTTGCTTTAACCACTCTGCTTGTCTGTGCCTCTTCTCTCCTCTCAGCCTACCTATAGATCGATAGAAACTTTTCTCAGGGGCACAAGGCAAGCACCTCCTCCTCCTGCAGCTCTGCCTGTCCTTCATTCAGGTCCACATCAGTGTCAAACGCCTCTGCTTACGCACATCCTGACGATGCAGCTCAGCAATATGCAACACACATCATCAAAATGCTCCTCAGCAACACTCCTCGCGCTCGCCACACCAGACACCAAATGGCGCACAGTTGCCATTACAACCATTCTTGGAAAGCTGCATTGAAAAACTGGCTCTCCTCCAATGCCAGCCTAGTTTACACTGCACTGGGCAACTTTGAATATACACAGGAACAATTTTTTACTTCCTCATACAAGCTGCTGGGACTCTGCTTTCCTCAGTTTGCCTCTTGCCTCTATTGAGGCCTTTATGGATACAGCAAGACAAAGGAAACAGTTAAAAACAGAGAATTAAAGCCATGGAATAATGTGTAAGTGGGTTAAATGTGACATGGCCACTTGGGGGTGTTGGTTTGTTTGTTTTTTTTACAGCATGGTCATAAACAGACCAGTGAGCGCCTGAGTTAGCAGACCTGACATTTTGCAAGTGATAAAGTAACTTTTATTAATTAGTTACTTATAAGTGGGAGCTGCTCCTACATCACCGAGCATGTAAATGTAGCTAAATGGAAAAGAACAGATGACTTTTACTGCAACCTAAGAGTATCAAATTATTCAGAAGTACTCTGAATGAACTGACAATCCTTTCCTTTCCTAGTGGATATGTGTGATGCTCTTCTTGCACGCTAATACTGTGAGCTACATGCAAAATACTGCAAAATTCCCATATAACCCTAACAAACTAGTACATACTTTAACACTGTAGGTTAGTGCACGGCTGTGCATGTTAACTTACTAGGCACCACTGCCCAGTATCCTGGCAAAACATATGGTAGGGGACTATAGTAAGCAAACATGTACCTGCTCATTAATACTGTTGGAAATTTTAAAATCTCATCTTCATCAGAAACCACACATTTCTTTGCAGAAATTTCATGGCATTCATTCCAATAAGTGTTAAGCTACTTCTTTGTTGCCCTGTGATGGGTAGCTTTCTTGTAATAAGCTCCAACCACTTCACAGCCTTGAATTAGATAAGAAAGCTGGATGAATGGATGGATACTAGAGAGAGGACAAAAGGTGGATCAAGTCTGAAAAGTGAAGCTAATGTAAGAAGTGCCCGAAACCTGCATTATTTTTAATGGTCCATAGGGGACAACCTCTCTGGTTATAAAAAGACTTCTGGTTGTGTAGAAGCCTATGAGAAAAAAAGTGCTTGGCCAACTTGATCTATGTCCTCAGTAAACACTTTCCTATTGACTTTATTGAATAAAATTTTGAATTTAAAATCCATCTCATCACATGCAAGGTCCCGTTTTACCTCAAAGACCTCATAGTACCATATCACCCCAGTAGAGCTTTTCATTCTCAGACTCCAGGCTTACTTGTTCCTAGAGTACTTAAAAGTAGATTGGGAGGCAGAGCCTTCAGCTTTCAGATCCCTCTTTTGTGGAACCAGCTCCCAGTTTGGATTTGGGAGACATCCTCTCTACTTTTAAGATTAGGCTTAAAACTTTCCTTTGTGATAAAGCACATAGTCCCTCAGCTGACCCCGATCAGGTGACCTTGAATTCTCCCTTAGTTACACTGCAATAGGTCTAGGCTGCTGGGGGTTTCCCATGATGCACTGTTTCTTTTTCACTGACTATGTGTTAATAGAGCTCTTGTCATTTAATAATTAGTTATTATTAATCTTTGGCTCTCTTCCACAGCATGTCTTTTGTCCTGTCTTCCTGACCTCACCCCAACCGGTCATGGCCGAGGGCCGCCTCTCCCTGAGCTTGGTTCTTCCAGATGTTTCTTCCTGTTAAAAGGGAGTTTTTCCTTTCAACTATCGTCACTCATAGGAGGTCAACTGATTGTTGGGGTTTTCTCTGTATTTTGTAGGGTCTTTACCTTTTAATATAAAGTGCATTGAGGCGATTATTGTTGCTATATAAATAAAATCGAATTGAAAAACACTGAATTTATGAGCTGAACTGTAAATTATAATCACAACAACACACCTCAGCATCCGTTGGCCTGTTGCTGTTGGTAAACTGATGTCCTTTATGTAAAAAAAAGTAAAATAAATAAATAAATAAGACTGGTAGATGTTATGTATATGCTAAAAATGGGTCAAGCGTTATCCCACTGCAAGGTGGTTGCTAGGCAATGTGATGGCATCATAAGGTATTAAGCACAATTTATCTTTTGTATAGTAAACGTTATTGTGAAATAAAATGGATGGGGTATTTCTATGAGGTTTTACTGACGCGTAAATGCCAAATATCAGGTCATTTTAGCCTGTTGCTAGGAGGTTGTTAAGCAACATGATGATGACATAATATAGGACATAGCCAAGAACAGGGGCTGGCAATACATCTTCCCAAGAGGCCACATGACAAAGCTGAGATTCTCGTGGAGGGCCACACCTATAATTTGAATTTAATTCCGCTCAGTGTTAATTTTAGTTCTTTATAAGCTTATTGATGCGGCCCTCTACAACAGTGCCAGTTTCATATGTGGTTCCCTTAAGGAAAATCAATTGCCCATCCTTGGCTAAGAGCTTTCAGGGGCCTAAGATTTATCTGTTTTCTAAGTTTCGTTGCCCAACTCCTGATAGCGTAGAAAGACTTTGCAGACAAGGAAACAAACACACAGTCAGACAGACAGAGACTTTGTGTATTATAGTCAGATTATTAGAGTCGGAGAGGAGGATAATCCAGGACGCACCACGATCACTGGAATGAGCATGCACTGTAAGTGGTTTCTTTGTCAGACCCACACCTTTCCTCTTCATATATAGCTCTAAAACACCATGAAAACACTTGAAATGGTGTAAACTGGTCAACCAGGACTCATTAACATACTACTGCAGCTGAAAAACTGTAATCTCTGTTAAAAATAGTTCAGGCTAATAAGACATTGACATATCAACAGTCTCAATATGTTTTTAAACACAGTTTAAAATTGACATCTACTGCTAAGCTGCTTTGTTGCAAAACCCGACCTACCACAATAGATCTGACAGGAGGAGACCACAAGGCACACGAGTTGAACAAAAAGCCAGTGAGCACGGAATGAAGAAGCAGACAGAGTGAAAGGGTTGACTAAGAAAAAATGAAAGAGAAAGAATTTGGTTCTTACACTAAATGCTGATCAGGAAACGTGGGTGTGATACTGCATACTTTAGTTTTATTAATGTTAATTATCTGCTCAAACACCACAGATAACAAAGTGCTGTTCAGTGATTAAACATAATATATCCAGGAAAGGGTTTATAATGTGTATATTAAAATAATAATGTCTTAATGAAGTGTATATATGCACAATTACATTGACAAATAATCCCATTTGCAATGTTGACATACAATGACTTGCTGTTTAAAGACTAAAGCATGAATATCATGCTTATAAAAAGTAGGTTATGGCCATGCTGACACACCAAGAGCTGGAGGTAATCTACCTTAATTCTGGTTGACAGATAAACTGATTTTAACTAATGAAACTAACTTTCTTAAAATACACTTCCTTGATCCTCTGATTAATTAATGATTTCCAGATACTTTTTGTCTTCATCTTTTCACTCATGTTGTGACTAAAGTTCATTTGGATCAAGCAATTCTTTATAGGTCAATTCATAATCAACATTGGCTTTTTCACCATTGTGGGAATGTTGGATTCACTTATTTTGCTTGTTAGCAAGCAAAGAAACTGCGTGCAGGTGAACAAAGGAAAACAACTTCAACATTTTTAGACTTGTGAAAAGAGAAACTAAAGTCTTCTAAGCAGCTCTGCTGGGAATCTGCAAAAGCAGCAGGCACGTTTAAGCTTCTGCAGGTCTGCTAAGGCCCGTCAGAATAAGTGGCAAATAAGACTGCGTGAGTTTGTGGACACCACTGCAAGGTCACAAAGAGTCAAACAACATGATGATTAAGGGCTTTTTTAAGATAACTCTTAAGGGGGAAATCTAATACTATATCATCTGTAGTGGGAACCAGAACATTGACATCATTTTGCACTTTTGCTTAAAAAATATTGATCAATACAAAAAAAAAAGCTGCTGATTAGTTTTCTGGCAACAAATTACTTTTATTTATGTTTTCGGATGCGCATTTTAGACTTTTACATAAGATATGGGCTAGAGGATGAGCCCACTACAATGAGGACTACAGTCGTCAGTGTGTGGGGTCACCTGCGCAACCAGGGCTACAGAGACGAGCCACGATTACTTTCTGATTAGAAAACTGATGATCTGCATTCCTGCTTAGTTAAAGTCGAGCTGTACAAACGAGTGTACTTTTTTTTTTACATAAATAATCTCAGCTGATGTAGCACAAACAGGTGATTACAGGGATGCAGCACGGTGAATAAATACAGACTGCCCTAGTTATAACAGTGATTAAACCGCTGCCTGTCCTCCAGGTTTCTGCAGCGAGCAGAGGGGCTCAAGGAGTCAGCAGGTGGGGGTCAACACGTAGGTGGCTTACGGATGGGGGAGGACTGACGCTGGCTGCTGTTGACACCAGCGCACTGCGTCCGTCATCAAACAGGGTGCACCGACAGCGTAACCTTCACCGGAGCTCTGACGTCTGCATTATGTCTGGCCCGTGGGCCGGCTGTCACCTCGACAGGCACACTAGCAGGTAGCCTAATACCAATAAAAATGTAGGAGATACAGAAAAAACAATCCAGTGTTTCTTTTGCATAATGGAGCATTTTAGTGTTTTCCCCAGCGGTCCAATTTGAGTGGCTTAAAACTGACCTTTCTCTGCTGTTTGTGTTTATTTTCAGTCGTTAAAAGCTGAGTGTTACTGGTTAATGCTGCGTGTTGACAGAAACAACAATAGAATAATAAAAGCAGAGTGGGTGAACTTCCTACATCTTATATTAATGTTAGATTGAGCAAAAATGGCCTTTAACCAACCGGGGGAAGACCGTGTGGGATTTTTAAAACTGTACCCTGGAAAAAATGTTTTGGTTTCACACGAGAATCTCTGAGTTTCCTGTGGGAGTTTTTTTGTTTAATCTGGAGTTTCCTCATTCCCCCAAAGCCTGGTGATTTCTACTTCTAGAGGACACAGGTAGTTATGAAACAAAATACCAAAGCTGTGAAAGCACATCACTTATCTGCAGGTTACAACCCTGCAAACAGACAGCTTTTTTTATAGGAGTGCACACCAGGACAACATCAATGAGCAGGTGATTGATTAAAAAAAGTGAACAATCCATAAATCAGAATGAGAGCAAAAGCCAGCAGCCAGGAGAGAGAGAGACGGAGCAGAGTAATTAGGTTAAGTATCAGTAATCCCTTCAGCTCATTAAAGCGCCACAGCTTCCATTCAAGCAAACTTACAACAAACCTATTTCATCACTTAGGACAACACCGATCATATTAGTCAGAAGCATGCAGCTCAGCTCGTCCATTTCACGCCCTTCACCAGTTTTGAATGAGAGAAAAACTCTTAGTTCACTTCCTTGTGTGGCTGCTTTCGATTGGAAGTTTCACATCTTTGCAGCGAGATAATAAAAGTTATCTATTTTACAGCCGAGACAGTAAAAATATTGTGCATCCCTGACTCTGCAATCGCTGCTACAGTGTCGGTGAATGGTTTTATTTGTGCCATAAAAGATGGAGGGCTGTTAATGTGTGTCTGTGAGAGAGGGGAAAATGAAAACAGGTTATGTGGGAAATGCAGCTGTGTGCACTCCTGTGTGTGTGTCAGTTTATCTGTATTTATATTAAGTAAAGAAAAACTAGCTAGACTGGTACAGAGTCCACAGCCTGGAGGGAGTGTGAACTTGTCCTGACAGGCTGCACTGTTAGATGAGTCTGATATGATGGCAATACATACACTCACGCACGCACACGCACACACACAAGCACTGCATACAGTTTAGGCAGGGAAGTAGTGACAACACAGCGTCGCATGGTGGCTTGAGTGTCTGACCTCATACAGGACAAACAAGGACAAGGCTGGCCGCATGACAGCATAGATAGAAACCTGCAGGGTTTAATAGCTTTACAGTCGATATTACTGTAGAGAGGCTGACTCGGGGAGTAATTTAACACCGATTATTTTTAAAATATTTGGTGCAGTTCACTCTGGGGAGAACACAAAAAATAAATAAATAAAAATTGGACTTTAAATGTCCAATAAATTATAATTCTCCATACAAGCTAAAACGCTTTTCTCTGCACCACTTGTCTCCACACAGCGCATTGCACTCCTCTACCAGACATGCTCTTAAGCGTGCAAATACCTATAAACGTTATTACTACAATGCATAGGTGTAAAACGCGGCGATTTACGCACGCGTTTAGCAATAACCGAGGCAGCTTTCAGTGTCCACGCAACAGGCTGCAGTCAAACAGGGCACATTAAATGGCTGCAGCACGGGTTAAATACGAAACTCACAGTTATTACAAATGCGTCAGGCTGCGCCAGTCTCTGCGTGCTCTGCGCTCTCTTACCTGTCCAAGTGATCCGCCGGGCTCAGACGTCTCCTCCTAAAAACGTAACGTCGGCTGAAATGTTTGTTTGATCGTTGTTTTCTGTTTTTCTGCACAGACGGGGTGTAACGCACTCAGCATTGCCTTAAAGCGAGGAGAGAGAATTAGGGGAGGGAGAAGGAGAAAAAAGGAGGGGGACGCTTGCTGGGTGAAATAAAATAAATCTGAAGCGAGTAGAAAATTAAAAAAGCGTGTTGCCGCAGGGGAGTGAAAGGAAGAAGAAGAAGAAGAAGCGGGCTCTGTCTACAGGGCAGCTCAAATGCAAGTGAACACAACACAGAGAACAGATTTGTAAAAAAAAAAAAAATTCTGAGGGAGGGCAATGTGGAGAGGGAGGAGTTGGACGAGCGTGTGTGTGTGTGTGTGTGTGTGTGTGTGTGCGTGTGTCGCTTACTTGATAACATCATTAAGGGAAATCAGAGTCACGACTGAAGGGAGGCAGGTATGAAGGTGGACCGCCATAACATGTAGCAGGTAGATAAAGCAAGCTCTATACGTGCATGTAGGTGACATCATATACATTCAGGTTCAACGAAAGGCTTACCTGAACGATTCCCCAATATAATATAATATAATATAATATAATATAATACAATATAATATAATATAATATAATATAATATAATATAATATAATATAATATAATTTTAGTGTCTAATGCTTGTGCTACACTACTGTGCAAAAGTCTTGAGCCACTTAAAAAAAAAAATTTGCTAGAAGATGGGAAATACTGTGTTTACGGCCAAAAACTATTTTTCCCAATTCTGAGGAGTTTAGGAGTCAATATCTGGTGTGACCACCTTTATTCTTTAACACATCCTGAACTCTCTTAGGCAAGCTTTCTCCTAATTTCTTTAAGCAGTCTCTACAAATAGTTCTCCAGGCGTTTTGAAGGCTTATTCTTGGGGTGTTGGCTGTCTTGTCTTCTGTTCTCTGTCAAAATGATCTTACACTGCTTTAATAATGCTGAGGTTCGGGCTCTGAGTGGAGCTATCCATAATTTACATTGTTCTTTTGTGTGTTTCTATCCTTTGATTTTCATTCTAGTTCTTGTGTACTTTAGCCTTTGCTGGATTTCTTAAGGACATGACTGTCAAATACCATCTAAAAATTAAGTGGACAAACTACTATATTTATAAATATAGGTTTTGTTTTTAATATTTGGATGAAAAACCTTTACAGTCAAAGTCTGTCTGAAGTCTAGAACCCATGGACATCACCAGATGCTGTGTTCTGCCAGGCCTTGACTGCAGTCACCTTCAGTTGTTTTTCTGCATTCAGTTTTGTACTAAATAACTGAAAAGCTGCTCTGTTGGGTTGAGATCAGGTGACTGACTTGGCCTTTGAAGAATATCCCATTTGTTTGCCTCTTAAGTTGCTTTTGCTTTGGGTCATTATCCATTTGCACTGTGATCATTTTTGCAGCATTTAGCTGAGCCCTGGAGTACACTTCACAACTTAAAGCTGCTTCTATCAGCAGTCACATCATCAGTAAATATCATTGACAGGCTTTGACTAGCAGCCATACGTTCCCATACCATAATATCACCTCCACCATGTTTGACATGTGATATGCCACGCTTCAGATCGCAAGCTGTTTCTCCCCTTTTCCGTGTGTATATATATATATATATATAAAAATCTTTTTTCTGAAGTGTGAAGGATCTTTTACATGTTTTTTCTTCTTGTGGCAAAGTCTAATCTGACCTTCCTGGATTTGATTGTTACTGGTAGTTTTCACCTTGCTGTAAATAATCTGTATTTACATTCTTGATTGTTGACCTTCACAATGATATGCCTCCTCGAGAGTGTTCTTGACTTTTTAGATGTTAGAGTTGTTTTTCTTAACTATAGAAATAACTTTAGTTTTCTTCTGTGGTCTTTTCAGGCTTTTTGGTGTCGCCGATCTGGTCAGTACATTCATTGTTTTTAACAATTCACCAGATTGTTTATTCGGTGACTCCTAAAGTTTATGCCATCTCTCTGATAGATTTATTTTGATGATGACCTCTCTCTCTTTGGGCCTCCTTTTCAAAAATATAAAGCTTTAAAGTATAAATTTAACACTTTGAATCGAGTTACATGCCTTGCCTGACCATGAAACTACTTATCAGAAGCCTCTGAAAATGGGGGGCTGTTTATAAAAACGACTGTGGTATAGTACAGAGGCTACCATAGCAATAGTGAAGTGATACCATGTTTTTAATACACTTTTAAAAAAGTGTGTTAAAATGTTAGTTCCTTAAAAATACCTAAAATGATTTGTTGTTTAGCCTAATTATCTGCAAGTGTGCTCATTTTGAGTTAAACTAGCATTCAAACAAGGTACACTGGAGTAATATACGCCTGCTTATCAGGATTTTAGATTCCTGTCAACAACCTTATACATTTCTAAAAGTTACTAGTATTAAATCAAAGAGTAGCCAATAACTTTTCACAATCTGGTAAACTCCAAATAATAATTTTCCATTTGCTGTGCTAAACATTTATTTAATATTTTATACACATCAAATTTTCCGAGGTGCTTTTAATGATGATCTTAATACTACCCAACCGAATTCAAGAAAAAGCTATTACCTCCGTGAGTATCAGGAAGTTGCTGTTTCATTAAGGTTGCTTCAGCGCTCCCTGCTGGTTTTTCAAAGGTCTGCACGTGCAACACAAAAGCGTGCACTCTTTTGTGTTGCATTTGCAGACAAAAGGATATCAGCGAGGAAAAAGGAGACATCTCCATTTGGGAAGAACAGAAGAGCAATTCAGCAGATGCAACAGCATTTGTTTTATATTAAAAACAAAAAGCAAAACAGACACATTCAGTAATTGTACAACTTTAGCAGCTAATGTTATACATTGAGGTATCTAAAAAAAACTCCATTCTCATTTTCTGTTACTAAAAAGACACTTGAGATCACAGGTACATTTCGAAATGTACACACCGCAGACCAGACAATGATTTGGCAAACATATAGATTATTAATCACAAGAAACAGTGTTTGTTTTCTTAAATAGAAAAACATATTAAAGTGTACCTTTGCAACAAAGAGGAATAAAACAACAATTTGTTGTTTTAGCTACATTATATTAGGAGTTCAGGTAGGTTCAATATGTAGTGTTGAAGGTTAAGTACCATCACTGAGACCGATATAGCTTGCCTTTCTGTGAGTCCATGTGGGAAAGAAATATAATCAATATAAATAATGTGTCGTTTAAGACTGTTCAATAGGACATCTGTGGAAGGTATATGCTAAAAATAACTTGGATATATGAAAACAGACAAGGCAGAAGTTGGCACACTTAGCATTAAGACACCCCACTGCTCGTACCCATCGCTACCACTGTTCCACATTGTCTAAATAGTCCTCTAAAGTGCTATTCTCATCCAGATCCCACCAGTCTGGGAGTGGCACTTCAGACGCCACGCTGTCCTCAGCAGGCTTTTCTCTCCGCCGCTCCTCGGTTACAACAGAGCGGCTGTTGGTGGAACGCGGCGTTTCTGTGGGCTTCAGCTGCCTCCCTTGGTTTGTTCTGAGCCCACCACGGAGCCGCCTCCTCTCCTGTTGTCGCCTCTCCCTGGCCTGCCTGCGCTCCTGCTGCCTCGCCAACTGGAAACGCTGCAGGAAAAGGTCGCGGGCGTACTCGTATAGCTCTACGTCCCATCGGTTCAGCTGGCGGATTCTGCGCTGCGTCTCTGGAGGTACCTCCACGCTGGAGGCGCGTGTGCCGTTGAGCTGCGTGAAGGGCGCGATGAACTCCAAGTTGAAGGTGCGCTCGAACAGGTACTGGGTCTTACGCTGGTACTCGGTCAGTCCAAAGAAGGCCATGCCCCGCAGGTTGCGTTTGGCGCTCTCCAAAAGCACTGCCCAGCGCTCCTCCTCGCTCATGGTGGAAACGTTGTAGCAGCCAACCAGGCTGAGGTCAGCCAGCATGCGGGTCTGCCGGTTGTTGGCTAGGTTGTAGGGACAGTCCATGAACTCCTGCAGGGAGCAGCCTGACCAGTCATCTCCTGAATAGCAGCTTGGCAGCTCTGACAGCGTTGGTGAACGTCCATCACACACGTGTAATGAGGCCTTCCACGTGGCGCCGCGCTGTACGTGACGCCACTCACTCAAGTAGCGTGATACAGGGTCTCTTAAGATGGTGATATAATAATAGTTCCTGCTGGAGAGAAACAGACACAATTAGATCAGTAATAAAGTTGTAACTAACAATGTTCTGATTTTTTATTTCATTTAGAGCTGAAGTATTTGATTTTACTTTCGTTCATACAGTTTTTCCTGGCTCACAGTGGGTTTGTATACAGTTTAATCAATGGGTGTGTGTTACCTTTACTGAACGGAAGTCTGTGCATTTTCCTGCTGTTTTATGGCTATTATGATCTAAAGTTGAACACTGACAGTATCAGAGTTTTCCTTCAGTGGAAGGTCTAAACCCGTTTGGTTGGTGCCAAAAAACTTTATCAAAACAAAACAAAAAAACTGCTTCATAATGTTTGGAGAAGGTGAGAGTGGTGAGCAGTAAAGAAGATGCTGATAAATGCAAGAAACCATCTTTAAACCTAAAGCGACCATTTATGACCCCGTTATATTTTACACAGGATACTTCTGTATTGTCTCTATGCGCTTCTATCATACCGGTGCTGTTTCCTTTATCAATGAGAGATATTTTAAAATGTTCTACTGTAATTTAGTTGTGGTTTTTAAACTTTCTTTGAGTTTTGGCATCACAGTCTCACCAGATCTTTTTGCCATACTTGGCTGGTTTATAGGGGATGAGTTACCTCAAACTCCACCTGCCTCTAAAGCTGCTAAATGTTCATTCACACAGGTCAGTACAAGGGATATATTCACAATACATATAAGATTTGAGTAGAAATGCAAACATTAGCCACTTTTCCCTAGAAAGCAGGAAGTTTGTCCATGGCGTGCCCGTCTGTTCTGTTTGTACTTCAGGATATTTCTGAATCTAAATCTATTAGTCTTGTTTCGCTGCAAAACATTACAACACAGGGATTAGAAGTGGAAAACTAAAATAAAATCAAAGCACATAATTGACCCCTGGCAACTTTCCATTATCCCTGCCACACCAGTGAATTAGTTCCTTTAAAAACAACTCATGCATCGCTTCTCAGTCACCTTGAAGTTGAAATGCATCATGCTCAGCAAACATACTGACCCGTCTTTCTGTTTTTTACATTTCCATGTACTGCAGCACCATGCACTTTGCATACCTGGAATGTACGAGCAATCATGGCTAAACATAGAACAATTACAACAAATTGCTGTGGCATTACAAAGGTTTTCCTGCATACATAATTAATTTTTTTAAGTGGTGTTTAATTTACTCAAACTTTAAATACACTTTTGTTGGGATTGTTGTAAAGCAAACTATGTTTTTGTGCGATAAACACTTTCCCAGAACTTTTGGACCAAGCAACTCCCACACCACTTGCCACAGAAATACTGTTAAATGCCAAAATGACCAGCTTTATTGTGCAATTGTACTTATATACATTTTGACAAATATGTTATCGTTTTGACTTATTTGTTTTTCGCCAAAAAGGAAAGATAATACTAATTAATGTCATTGGATGGTCTGTTCAAAGCTAAAGTGGAGAGACTAAATGATAGAGTGGAAGAAGAAATTTTTATCTAAAAACATCCTTTTCAACTTGCCAGTAAACCCACAATTTTCCCTCTACAGCAATCATTTTACCAACGAATCATAGGAAAATCCAGCCCCTTACTAACGAGGTCTTCCTCATCATTAATATGGTCATGAATATTTGCATATTAATAATCAAGGAACTGACCTCTCAGCCCATTGTTTATTCAGTGGACTAGGTTCAGTTATTGTGTAAATGTATTGTTTATAAGGTTGGGGAAACCTGCAGTAAAGTGAGACTGAAGGAGCCACTTGGATATGTGACAAAACATTTCTCCCAATGAAAACGCTACGTCCAGATGAAAAGAATCAACCTTTTGGGACAGTGTAAAAAATATCAGCTCTGTATTTACTTGGTACCATATCGATAAGAAGCTTTGCACTGTGCCACAGCACTAGCCTTCACCATATGTTGGAAAATCTCCCCCCAAAACCCATAAACCCATTTTGAATCAGAAAACCTTGCATTAGGAGTTTTTTTTCCTCTTGGATATTGACCATTTAGGATTACTTGTATAGTAATCTCACTATTATAGTGAATAAACAACTAGACTGTGCAATTGGTGGAAAAACTGGACTATAGTGAATGAATACGTTTTTTTCCTGCATACAATCACGAGCTCTGATTTAAAAAGTGTTAAAAAGTTTTTCCAACTATTTTTAAGTGTTGTTTAATTTACTCAAGCAAAAAACAATCTTTTGTTTACAAAGCTGACAGGAAAATGCGCAATTATCTTAAATAAAGCAACAGACAAGCTTAATTACGAAGTGATTACCCCATTAAGACTGGGGGGAAACCTCTGATGAAAGGCACCAGACCCACTGAGCCCCCCTTTTTTTACCAACCTGGGCAGACTCCTCGGAGCCTCTCGGGAGTCCATGCGTGATGGGACACAGCTAGTCAGCTCAGTCCAGTCTGCGTGGAGGCCGCAGCTCCATCCGGTGGAGAAACGGGAGAAGAGCCAGGTTTCCTTTTTACCTGGACGGAAACAGGTACACTTCTTCTGACCTGCGTGACACTCGCAGGGTCTCTCTAGCTGGATATTTCTCACCAGATGTCGCCCAAAGGTCGTCCCCCCTGTCTTCTGAATGTGCAGAAACACTATGACATCGTCCCCTTTGATATTGAAGTCTACGACGCGATTTAAGTCTTCTTTGGTGAAGTTAAAACGAGGGACAAACCGGGCCATAGCGCCGTCTTCCGCAATGTACGGATCCTTCTGAAACCCGTCCGGGAGTTCGCTGTCCCCTACCCGGGTCCCAGTCGCTTTGCCGCTGTTAAACCAGGATCCCAGCCGGTGCAGCGCCTGGCACTCAGACCTGCTCGGGCACACATACTGGACCATAATTACGCCAAAGAGCATAACCATGAGCAGGACGATCAGAAGCCTATGGTGGCTGCTGCTGCTGGATTTCTCATCCATCTTCCAGGGACGGACAGCAGACCATCACTCTGGCAGTCTGGACTCCGGTCTCAGACGGGGGAGGATCTCGGGGAGCAGCGTGTGTGTGTCCGACGGATGAAGCCAAAACAACAACAATGAGTCTGTTAGGCAGCCAGAGAGTCAGGAAATCAAAACACGACGAGCTCAGCGTTTCCCCGGAATATAAGCAACGCCCAGCGCGGCTCTCCGTTAAAGCCGCCGTGTGGTCCTTTCGTGAGTTTCCATCGGCCCCATAAAGCCAACAGTTCCCTGAACACAGCCCACCGCGTCCGGCGCGGCCATCGATTCTTGACCTTTCTACCCAGCAGCCTCCGCGCTCAGTGTGGCAAGAACAATTACGTCATCCAGCAACGTCCCAATCAAGAGCCACGACAGGGTCTGCGCCTCTTCCTGACCATGGAAAGCATTATGAGCACTGTTCCCTCTAAGCTGCGTGACACGGTCTACGCACAAAGAATTCCAACCTGAATTCAAATTAAAATATAGTGTGAGTCAGTGAGTGACCGGTGACTGGCGGCTCCAGCCAATGACAAGATTCACATTTGTATATCAGTTTTCAGTTTTATTTGTCATATGCAAGTTAGCACAGGGTCAACATTGCAATGAAATATGTTTGAGGAGCAGCAGTCACTCAGCAGCATGATACAGTAGAATAAAATAAAATAAAATAATAAAAAAATAGAAAAATAGTAAGGAGCAAAATATTAGAGAGACGTGGTAAAAGAGAAAAGATGACTAAATATATATGTATCTACACAGCAAATTCTGGTCTTTGGAATAAACTCTCAGGGAGTTCAGATTAACTACATTTGAGTGTACATGCGTGACCATCGAATGAACTCTAGTGCAGAGTTAGAGTAACTCTTTTCCGGGAGTTGATTTTTCAACTCTTTATAGGAGTTAAAACTAAACTCTCACGGAGTGAAATTTCTACTACCATATAGAGTAAAATTTAACTCATAACTAGAGTTAAGTTTGATATTAACTCTTTTGTAGTGTTACTCATCAATTGAAAAAAGTTTTAGGTTTTTGGTGCAAATTACTACAAAAACACAATAGTGATTATTATGAATGTATGGATTTTATTTATCAAAAATAACATATTCAAATATGAATGCTGCATGGATTAACATACATTCTGTGTAACAGTACTGTAATAGCATAATATCCACCATTATTGGCAGCTAAACAGTTGAGGTCAGAAAGGCCTAACATTGGGCGAAAAGAAAAAAAAAACAGAATTAAAGGAAAAAAATGACTACAGAATAAGCACTTCTTGTAATGCAGTGTTAACGTGAGGAAGACTCTGTAAAGTCTCCATCAAGCCAACAAATTAAGTAATGCAACTCTCTCACAGAACATAAAATTGTGAATCACACCCATATGACATTTGGGCATCAAAACATTTGAAATGTCTTACTTTCTCCCTTTCTAGGACCAGTATCTTCTTAAAAATGGTTTCATTTACCTGAAAAGCAGGACACTGATCATGGAAACACGTTTCATGGTTAACATGCATAACAAAAACAGAGAGAGAGAGAGAGAGAGAGAGCAAGTCTTATTACACACTACAGTTGCAGAGCAAACTACATGAAATACTATATTAAATTATTTTTCTCTAATCTGTTTTATCTTCGTGTTTAAGCTTTTTCAAGTAATGGCAACTAAAGAGTCAAGTATAAGTCAATTAAGTACTGTATCTACATTTCTTTCATGTATGCTGTCCAATAGAGGCTGAACCATTTGAAGTCCGGCATCACTTGTGTCACTGCTCTGACTGCTGGTGGTTGAGACAGACAATGTATCTGTTAGACTTGGAGAGGAGGGCTCTTCCACATGTTGCTTCAGGACAGTCAAATCTGAGGGTGACAAATAAAAATATTAGAATACAAGGTATATACAATCAAAAACACAACACAACAAAGATACCATTTATGCACACAGGGCCAGTAAATTGCACGGTTTGATTAAATTATACTTTCTCCCAGGAGAACAGATGGTTATTTTGTATTTTATTATGGTAATATACAATTTACATACCACAAGGTGTGAGTGTCACATAGTGTGTTAGGTCTGAGCAGTCACGCAGCTTCTTGGATGATTGTGTTTCCAGGATGTCTGAAATGCATGTGATAAATCCAACTTACTGTTGAGCCATGAAAACAGCATTTTGTGATTGTTACCACAGGATATTAGACAAATTAAAAATGTTTATTTAAGAGTAACTGTACAAATCAAATCCTTCAAAATCTATCAGAGCATATATTTACTTACCTTCAGCTGTATAGATGACAAAACACACCTCTTTGACTGCTGCAAGTTCAGGAAAGATATCCTCATCCACCTCTATACCCTGCTCATCCGTGACTTTCAGTGCTGCATTTTCTGGTATGAGAAACTTCTGCTGCACTGAAGTAAAATCATCACTTAGTTAATAACAACATTATCATTTCTTCTTTAATGACTTAGTACAAACCATAACTTACCTGCTCTCACAAAATCTGTGAAGCTGACTTCTTCCAATTTTGCATATTTCTTTGTCTCTCTGTGTTTTACTTTTATCAACATCTTGGCCACCTACGGAAAAAAATACCTTTACTACTATGAAACACAACACAAGAAGAAGAGGTTGTTTATGGTAACTCTATGTAAACTGTGTATAACTTAATCAACGAACACTGTCTTACATTGAGTTAGCCTGTCCACACTAAATATTGCTTAAAATCTATTTAGCTAGGCTGGTTTAGCAGACAATGTGACTGCATGTTTGCTGTGTCCTTGTCTTTACAGTTCTGGAGACAGGGTTGTGTGCATGTCTCAGTGTGCAGCAGGACTAACTAACTGATGTTAATGGTACCTCAACATCTCATCAGTGCAGGCTGCACCTCTCTTTGGTTAAATACGGCCATTACCATGAGTCTAAACAGAATATTACTGTAGTTAGCTAACGTTAAATTAAACGTTGGTGTTAAAATTAAGAAATAGAAATAAACGTTTTCATTGACAACGTGAAATGTGTATCTTAAAATACAGTAAGATAAGTAAGTTAGCTAATTTTTGACTAGCATTAGCCTAGCTGCTATCTCCAAATCAGCATAACATACAGAAAACACATGTAGTGCTAGTTAGTTAACTTTATATTTTACTTGTGCATCCATGTAACTGAATATATATATATATATATATATATATATATATATATATATATATATATAAATAACATCACTACACTCACAGAAAATTCCAAAGTAAATAAAGTATTTTTACCTCCTACATGTCGGAGTCCAAGAAAGAAACACAGATAGGCGCTGTAACGGTCGACAGACAAACAACACCAGCAATGTGTTGAATTAGACTCCTTAGCACCCAGTGAATGAACACCTAAATATTACACCGCTTTAGAGTACTCCCCAACACTGACTGTAGTATAAGGTGAAAAATAAACTCCCGGAATGTAACTCTTGCGCACTTTTATGCCTAACTCCAGAATATTTAACTCCAGTGATTTGCTGTGTATAAATATAAATATATGTGCACTAGTGATTATAGTATAGATTAGAGTATCAAAGCGGAAGACACACTAATGACAACTCGTCCAACCACTGGAAATGTGAGTAGGGAAGTCGAAAAATTTAAAGTAAAGTTTAGGGTCTCAGTCAGATTTTTGCACAGCTAGTGTCATTTATTTACAATTTTAATTTGTGGATACTGATCAATAAATACTGTCACTACTTTATGAGTAGTAGAAATACAAATAATTGTGTCATTATCAGAGATGGGAATAACGGCCATTACTTTTTTCAGTAACTAGTAATCTAAATAATTACCATTTCAATCATTACAACGCTGTTTTATATTGTTATTATTGTATTACATTGTTGCTTTTTAATGCCATTTTTATATTGTTAAGCACTTTATATTTATATTGTTAAGCATGGCTGTTTGAAATGTGCTATATAAATAAATTTGACTTTGACCTTGTTACTAACAAGAAAATGTGGTGTGGACTCGTTACTATGTTTCAACGCACAGAACCTGTCTTCAGCTTGGAGCTAGGAGGAGGAGACAATAGCACATGTGCTGCTGATTAGCTGAGGAAGAATAAAGTAGTCATGACCAAATTAAGATGACATTGCAAAAAGATGTTATGTCAACCGAAGACAACTATTCCATTTTTGTCTGAAAGTGTGGACTTCAAACTGTATACCAGTTTTTAAATTGTGTTGATTGGCCATGTAAAACCAGAGTTATGATTAAAAAAAAATATATGCCATGTTTATTCCTGAACTATCATTGTTTATATTTACTGCAGGAAGAAACTGTAAAAACTGTGTTTTCTAAGGAAAGCGCTTGAAAGCACTCTCCGCTTGTGAGCAAAGACAAAAACCAAAAAACCTCCACCCTTTCCTATTGGTGGAAAAATGTACCATGTTGACAAATCAACAAATGATATGGCAACATGGCATTTGGATGTTTAGGAAGAAGGGGACGTTGTAGGAGTGACTGCGGAGGGAGATGTGAGAGATTTGTGACGTTAAGCCTGTTTGAAGTCGAAGGTTAGTGTGTTGCATTGTGTAATTAGTGTGTTTTGTGTGTGTAAATAATTTGTGTGGCATCTTATTTGATACAGACTGTAGCAAATTGGTACAGTTCAAGTTATTTTTACTTCCAATAGTGTTAACATACTACACAGGTCACGAACAAGATTTTTTACAGTTTTCATTGTAAGTGGGATAAAGCACTTAATTAAAAGGATTCTAAAGAAATGTAAATACTGTAATTCGATTATTTTAATAAACCATGTAACTCAGATGAATTCGATGCTGCTGTGACCAGAGTGCACATGTTTGCTGTTGCGCACAGTGGTCCAAGGGACCGCTCAGGGAAGTTTGTGTGTTTGCTCAGACACATGAAAAATTAGAGGGAACACCTTTATGGTTTGTTTGCTTTTAAAATAAATAATAAAATAAGCAAACAAACTGAGAATTACAGTAGTAAAAATGACATTGTTATTT
Source organism: Aulonocara stuartgranti (assembly GCF_965226115.1). Taxonomy (NCBI): domain Eukaryota; kingdom Metazoa; phylum Chordata; class Actinopteri; order Cichliformes; family Cichlidae; genus Aulonocara; species Aulonocara stuartgranti. The sequence goes on along the minus strand of NC_138940.1, from coordinate 34,869,379 downwards.
TAGAAAGTGGAGCAGCCAGTTCAATTTAAGGTTTAACAGATTTTATTGGCTCTTTAATCTAATGCTCTCCCAAGAAAAAAACACAACTGATGAACTGGTCCACATCACATGAACGTTAATTAGAACTGTGCTGTTTTTCATTTCCACAACTTCTGGATATATTTAAAGTTTCAAGGACATGACCATATTAAGGAAATCCTCTCTCACTGACATCATACAAAGGCAACTACAAAAAAACTGAAACGGAGCATTTACACATTTAGAGGTTTTGGGAAATGTTGTTGAAACTTGCAGAAACCTTTATAGAGGCATAAGTTGTTTACGTATGTAATTAAAGAAAGCTTGTCTTCTTATTTAACTACAGTGGGTTTTCTGGGAGGTGACCACAGAGTTTTTAGGGTAGAGTATTTAAAAACAGATCACATTTTTCTTACATTTGCACAAGTAGAGGTAAACAACTTTTGAAGCAGATGTGCCTGTGCAAGTCAGACTTTTTCTTTTTGCAATTTAAAAGGAACCATTCAAAATGTGATCATGGTCTTTACCGTATAAAAGTGAATTAAGGTCACAGTTATTGCAAATCCACCAAGTTACTGCAAGTGATGCAAGTAAGGAGTTAGCCCACTGACTGTTTGTAGTCGGAGACACTATTATCACTGGTGTCTCATAGCCGAAATAGCTCAGCTGGGAGAGCGTCAAACTATAGATCTGAAGGTCTGTAGTTTAACCCTGGGTTTTAGTTGTTTTAAGTGGCATCACTGTCATTGATAAATTTAAGTTCTGATGCCAAACTCTATCCTCCAAAATGACAATGCTTTCACCCACAGACGCTGCTCACGTTTGGATTGTTCTGAGAGTATTGAACTGCTCTGCCATGCTTGTTCTGTTGGTGTTTAATAGGTTTGTGTTGGCTGTTTTCATCTTCCTTTAGCTCTCTGAGGACACGATAAATGTACCATAATTGGAGATCTATTAAATAACTTCAATGACTACATTTAAAATATATCAAGAAAGACAAAACAACTCACAAAATAAGCCATAAAACCACCACAAAAGTACTAAAACTAACAGTCAGTTCTTTCCATCTTTGCACTCTCCCCACCTTTACTGCACATCGGCACATAAATAAAACTGCAAAGTACTAATACATGAATATATTGCCTAATATAACTAATATATTGATGTCTTTATTTTCCTGGCACAAAGAGGGAAAAAAAACCCAAACAAATAAATCATCAAAATAATATCAGTGGTGTTCACTATCATGTCATTTTAAACAACGTTGGTATCAGGCTGCAGTTTATCAGTCAGTGCATTCCTGTCTGACAAACTGGTAAACACTGGTTTCAGTGTCCATTATGTTTGCTTCTATAGAACCACATGCTGCATGTGACTTGCTTCACCCTGTCATGTGACTCATTGATATCACCTCATGTAAGATGCCTGCTCATAATGACCTACGCCATTTTTGAATGGACAACTACCACTAGGGGTTAAATACCTGGGACTCTACACCTTTTTGGTTTTACAACTGAAGAAGCTTCTTGGATGAGAGGTGAAATGTCTTCAAGAAACTTCAACAAGTCCAATTGCTTTATTTATAACCTCCTTAGACTACCATCACCTCGATGACCAAGAACCCACACAGTCTGACACCAAACTTATATCCTCCAAGATGCTTGGCCCCATAGAGGCGTTTAAACTGAAGATAAAGAAGAAAGGTGATTGAAAGTGGCATGTTCTTGATGCCAGACATGCTGGTCTGACTGCTGTTTGAGTACCAGCTAATAATATTTAGCATCAGAGGCACCACCTTTCATTGCACAGCATAGCTGAAATAGCTCAGTTGGGAGAGCGTCAGACTGAAGCTCTGAAGGTCCCTGGTTCAATCCCGGGTTTCGGCAATTTTTTTGCTTTGATGATTGTCATCCAGATTTTAGATGAAATTCTGCAACCATCTGACACCAAACTCTGTCCTCCAACATGACAATGCTTTCCCCCACACAGGCTATTTAACTTCAAATGTTCAAGGTCATGCTTGTGCTGGTGATTTTTAAAAGTTTTTTTGTGGGCTAATATGACTGAAGTCAAACGAGACTGAAAAAGTCACTTGGATGAGTGACGAAACATTTCTCCCACTGAAAACACTACAGAGGAACAGAATCAACTTTTTGGGATGTCCTCACCTGAATCAAGAAATTTGAGACACTGAATCAAAGATGTCAGCCCAATATTTTTTAACCTTGTCACAAAAAACAAAACTATGGCTTAACTTATCTTTAGCTAGGGAGCATTTCAAACAGATAGGAGAGACCTCAGGGTATAATTTATTTAACTTTTCTCTTGAGAAGTGTAGACGATATAGAGATTTGAATTAAGTTAAGCACTGTCTTGCATTTATGGATTCTCCAAACCTTCTTCCCATTGAATATTAGTGATTGTAATACCTAACTCCTCTTCCCATTTAGACTTGATAAAGAACAAGTTCACAGGGCTCATTGACATTAGACTCTGATAGATGCAAAAAATACATTTCTCACTAAAAGGTGAAAGTTGGAGACATTTATCAAGAAAGGAATTGTTAAGACTCTCAAAGCTCTGTACGTATTTACTGACATAGTCTCTTATCTGCTGGTGTCTGAAAGTCTCTCCCTGGTAGTTTGTATATCTCTTGTAACTACTTGATAATGGCAAAGACACCCTCCCAGTATAGATTACTGATTGTACAAAGTCCTACCTGTTTCCAAAGTCAAAATGTAGTGTCTAAAATAGATGGTTTAAAAGATGGATTGCCTGAAATGGGCATGATAGAGGATAAAGACTTCAAATTAAAGTGTAGTTTAATCTGCTCAACAATACATATGGTGCTGTGTATCACCACATTGTCGTCATACATAGACTTATCCGTGGGCAAGAGAGACACCGGTATAACTCCTATGCAATAAGGCTGACAAGCTTCCTGCTCCAGTTGCAACCATGTAGGGGGATTAACACTGTCAGCTAGCCGGTATGTCATGAATTTTATATGTGAAGCCCAGTAATAGAACAATATTTTATCTTTGTACAGCACTTTGGCCAACATTTTGTTGTTATTAAATGTGCTATATAAATAAAGTAAAGTGTATTTTATCATCCCACACCAGCATGACTGATTGGCTTGGTTGATTGCAATCTTATCTCTGATTGGAGTGTGTGGCACTATGGGCGCAGATTGTGGCCGAAATAGCTCAGTTGGGAGAGCGTCAGACTGAAGATCTGAAGGTCCCTGGTTCAATCCCGGGTTTCGGCAATTGTTAATGTTTACGTGAACCCTCAAATACTCCTTAGCAATGTGAGATTCCCTTTAACCCACTTTATCAAGCTGGTAAGTGAGTATGAGCAAACAGCACATAAGAAGGCTCGTCTAGCACAGCATGAAAAGACTAAGACCAGGCAACAAATGTACTTTGACCCACTTGTTGTGTGTTGGAAACATTGTGGATGGAAGTTTCTGCCTTTCTCAGTAATGCAAAGGCGCCAACATCCAACATTAGTATGGAGCAGAGGAAGGCACTCACATCGCTTGGTAATGACAACCATATTATCATTCTTCTGGCAGTTGAAGGTAGGTGCATGGTTTTGCTAAACCAGAAAGACTATCATGAGAAAATGATATCACTGCTCAGTGACGAAAATATTTATGAGCCCAGAAAGCGGTTACAGGAAGAGGGTTATAGATTGTCTGAAGTAGTTAGAAAAAAAATACTACACTAGACCTACACCAAGTCTCCCAACTTAGCTATTTGGGCAGGGTACTACTATTATGCTCGTGTCACCTAATAGTACCTTAGTGGATTTGCAATAACCGTGACCTCAAGGTACTTTAATAAGGTAAAGACCTACAATATCAGAGAGAAACCCGACCATCAGACGATGCTTTATATGCAATCCCAGTATAAGGCTTTTCCAGTGTCCTCACTTTTCAACAGCTAGAAGTTTGTTTGTTCTTTTCTATGAATTCAGCTGCCTAAGGATTTCTGCCACACCTGTGTGGTGTTATATGCCAAGCAGTAATTTAGGGTCAACATAAAAGAAAGCATTGCCGAAACCCGGGATTGAACCAGGGACCTTCAGATCTTCAGTCTGACGCTCTCCCTACTGAGCTATTTCGGCTTTACACTGATATAAGTAGTGCAAGTGACAGTGAGATTTCCATCAGTAATGGGGGACATTTAAAAGCTGATCTGTACCTTAAACCAATGCATACCGTTCATTATTTAAGGTTTGACTCTCAACATCCACTGGAGCACAAACTGGGTATCATCAGGACGCTAAAATATAGAGCGAACACCATCCCCACAGACACAGCGGCCAGAGAAGCAGAAGAACATCACATCAAGAAGGCCCTGAGCAAATGTGGTTATCCCAGCTGGACGTTTGTCAAAGCTGGGAAGGCACCTAGAAAATGCTCCAAGGGATCCAGGACAGAAGAAAGACAATTGCAGCCTGAGCGAAAACCTTTAGTGATCCTTTATGTGTCAGGAGAATCGGAAAAGGCAAGATGCATTTTCTCTAAACACTGCATCTCTGTGTGGCTTTCAAACCCCAAACCCCATGTTGTGCCAAAAATTGGTCCACCTCAACGATCAGGTCCCTCAGCACAAACAGATTAATATAGTGTTAAGTGCCAGGAGGATTTCTTTTATTTATACATCAGAGAAACCAAACAACCTCTGGTTACGCGTCTGGCACAACACAGAAGAGCTAACTCTTCAGGCCAGGACACCTATGGGCCAGTGGCCACTCTTTCAATGATGAGGATGTACACACTAACCCTAACCCCAAACCTGGACAAGGAGGACTGCTGGTTTGAGCGGAGGTTTGAAAATGGTACTCATGGCAATTGAAACAATGGTCATTAATAAATGGTCTTTTATCAGTGGTTGTGGATCATGGTCATGGCAATTTAGATATTAATGATGCAGCCTGATGCATGTATTAATGATGTTCGCCAGTGGTGTAAGCTTCAGTCATTATGCAAATGTACAGTTTATAAGGGTGGGGAAACTTGCAGGGAGCTGAGACTGAAGAAGTCACTTGGATGAGAGATGAAATGAAACCTCTCATCCAAGAAGCTTCTTCAGTTGTAAAACCAAGAGGTGGACATTTAACCCCCAGGTAAATGGCCTGTATTTGTATAGCACTTTACACTACATTCAGTCATCCACCCATTCACACACAGGAGATAGCAAGCTACATTATAGCCACAGCTGCCCTGGGGCACACTGACAGAGGCAAGGCTGCCAGACACTGACACCATCAGGCCCTCTGACCACCACCAGTAGGCAACGGGTGAAGTGGCTTGTCCAAGGATACAACAACTAAGACTGCCCAAGGCGGGGCTCAAACCGGCAACCTTCCAATTACAAGACAACCTGCCAACTCTTGAGCCACAATCACCCCACAAGAGCCCCTATTGAACCCCAAGTGCTAATAATAAGATGTCCTTAAGAGAGTCGCTGATCCACTATTGATCATGTGCCTCACCACACGAGCCAAGGTGTGAAAAGAAGGCGTGGGTCATTATGAGCAGATGTTTCGGGTGGTTTACAACTGTCTGCACCTACAATGCAGTTTTGAAATCCTTTCCTAGGCGCATGGACCCCCACTGGCATCTTGGATGAGGTGATCTCAATGAGACACATGATAGGAGACACATGATTGGGTGAAGCAAGGTTTGCTGCTCTCCCAACTGAGCTATATCAGCAGCAAAGCATCAGGCACAGAACATGTAGGCTGGATAAAGAAGTCACATCCAGCATGTTGGTCTATAGAAGCAAACATAAAGGGCACTGAAACCAGTGCTTACAGCAGGAATGCACTGACTGGTAAATTGCAGCCTGATACCACCATTGTTTAAAACGACATGATAGTAAACACCACTGATATATATATATCTTATGTCCTTGTCTTGTCTTGTGTTTTTACTTACTTTTCCCTGGAACACTCTCTCACAGTCTGTTCTCTAAAACCTAAAAGAGGAATTATGGATTTGATCAACTGGTCTCTGAATGCAATTGACACCCCTTCTCAATGAGAAGTCTGGGCTCGGGTGAGCCTGACTGCTGAAGATATCTACCTATTCGGAACCATGATAACAGGGTTCTTGCTGATCGGAGCTGGCTTGGCCCTGACTTATCGAAGAATTAAGGAAGCGGAACCGGCTGTTTAAACCCCCACAAGGCTGCCCGCTGGGATTGAAATGGTGGGACGAGGCGTGAGTTTCTCAAAATGGGCTCATTGAGTGCAGCACGGAGAAGATCTTGGAGAACGCACGGCTGCCGTGAATACTCAGAACAAGACCTCTGAGTGAAAAACTGGATTACATCTGGAGGGGCTAGCTCGAATAACACCTTTGAGCGCAAATTTGATCACATCTTGGGGAAGTGCACTGCGGTCGTGAGTTCTCAGAACCTGCTCTTTGAGCAAAAAGAACGACAACATCACGGAACGTAAGTTTGGATAACATCATAGAAAGCTCACGGCTCTCCAACGGGAGATTCAGAGACTAGTGTTGGACTGTTAGAACAGCTTTGAAATTCATATGAGTTGTTCGCACTAAAGTAAAAACCATCATCACTTCATGCGGAGACCCTTTCGGCGCCAGCTGCGGCCTCAAGGCTGGAGCTGAACAAAACACCCTGATAACGACTGTGTTTAGACTGTTCCCCCCATTCCATGCAAGGCCACCTGCGTTGGCTGGAAGACTGTTTACTGGGTGACTGGGCGAAGGACACTGTCTCAGCTGAACTCTGGACACACACACACACATACACTGATATGCACACACTGATCCCCCCTCCCTTTCCAAAGCCTTTGATGCTTGTGCCCTACCGGGGAAGATGGCAGTCGACTGGACCAGCGCAGACATGCTGCAGGACCGGATGTGCTGTCTACACCGGCTCTCTCTTACCCTTTACCCGCCCCTGTTGCTTGTCTTGTGTTTCTATGGTGTATTGATAGTCATGTGCTTTTTGTGCTGAGGTGTTTTTTCTGTTATCAAACTGTTCTCCCACTAGGAGCTCAGTCTGAGTGGAGTTTTTTTTCTCCCCCTCTTACCTCATGTTATGTATTTTCGTTGTTTTTTTCCTATCAGCCTACCTTTCTGACATGTCTCCCCAATGTGATGTTTGTGTAAAGTTGGTCAGAAGGTTCCTTTGTAAGTGTGCATGCGCCATTAGCGTGCTGCCTGCTGTAACCCTAATTTCCTTCGGGATTAATAAAGTATTCTGATTCTGATTCTGATATTCCTTTGATGGTTTATTTGTTATATTATATTATATTATATTATAATTTGTTATATTAGGCAATATACTAGTGCATTTGTGGTTTACAGTTTCAATTATGGGCTGATGTGCAGTAAAAGTTGGAAGAGTGCAAGAATTAAGTTTTTGTCTTCCTTATTTTTTTAGGTGCTCTTGTAGTCATTAAATTGACAACAACAAAATCTAATGTGTTACCCCTGCCTTTTCTTTGTAGATTCTCTCAGTTGTTTTTGGTTCTGCTTTAATCTTCTGCTCTTAGTTGGTGTGAAACTGAAGCCTTCTCGACATAACTTGAGCTAATTTTAGGAAAATATGCTTTGGTTTATCAGCAATCTGAGGCAGCGGGGCTTGTACAGAGGAGAGGAATGTCACCGGCCCCACCCCACATTCCCCTCTGCCAGACTGAAGCATCCAGTTTGGACCCCTGTGGGGGCATTTAAAAGACGTGTAAGATACAGTGAATCCCTCTCTAAACCCACAACACCGCTACTGTCTTATCTCACCAGCTTCTTTATGCGCAGTAAATTGCATTCCTGTGGTGTTTGCAATGAAATCGGCATGACTTACTTCCAACACTGAAAAATGTTCATCTCCCTTGAGCTAATTAGTCTTACATAATCACTCAGCAGGAGCTACAGAAAGCAAAAATAAAAACTCCAAATTTACAAGTCTAAAGTAAAGTTCAAAGACGACTTACATCGTCACACATGTGGTGTTATTTAATGAGGATTTCTGCGCAGAGCCCGAAATATCCGCCGATGAGCTCATCGATCACACATCTGACAGATAAACCAGAAAGATCATTCCCTCTGCAGGGTGATCGTTACAGCCTCTTATTCGCCATCTGATTTAAAGGGATCAAACGGATGACGTCGCCTTCTTTCGTCACTGAGCCACAAATTTGCAGATCGTTTATCCGTTATGTCTCACTCCTGTTGTCATATCGACTGTGGCTGCTGCTTTTTGAACCTTTGTGTTATAATAATTAGATCGAGGCTGCCAGTAATCTGAGAAAATCACTAATCCAGTTTACCGCACTATGTTATTACTGAGACACTTTAATGTCATTAGATATCTGTTGTGCCGTTTGAATACATAAAGAAAGCCAAGTTAAAGTCTTTTTATGATATAATAAAAAGATGTATTTAAATTGTGCTTGTTTTTCTTTTATTCTTTTTATTCTTTTATTTTTACTTGTTTCATTTAATTAAAGTCATGTACATTCTATTTATTTACCCCATTTGTAATAGGTTTTGTTTAATCATACTGCTATTAAAGAAATCCCCCACCTATTTTAAAATTGTTGTTGTTGTTGTTTATTTGTTTGTTTTCAAATTCTGGTTCATATTGGTTCATATATTGGTCACACAATTGTACTTTTATCTCATTATAGTAATCTGCAGCCAAAATGATCAACTTTGTCAGTCTATTTTTTTGTGGATTCAGGCTTTTAGATGCCATTAAATATAGAGAGAGCAAGGAGCCATTGATTTCTCCTTTCTTTTTAAACTATGCATAATGTAAAACAAACAAACAAAGACACAAACAAAAAAAACTAAATGCATTGTGCACAAGCATACTAATAATGGGTGAATCATCTCTCTTAAGATTTAGATATCAGGATCATATTGGATGAGATCACCATGTTACACGAGGTTAACTACAAATCAATTACTCCAGTGAATGACAACTTAAAACAATGCATTTCCTGAATAAAATGCAGTGTGAACGCTGATATGTGATCATTTCTTTTAGCTGAAATCCTGTAATTGCTGAAATATTTAACTGAAATACACCGAATCATTCACCTATAAGTCAAAGTGCAGACAGACGCTCACAGAGCAGTGAGTTACTGTGACACCTACGGACCGTCCACCTCACACCTTTAAGTCTGTTTGTGATGAAGTCTAAGTGCTGAGAGAAATCCTCTGTTTGGTTTTCTTTTGAAGGCTTTGGGAGTTTGAATTGAAGGATTTTTAAAAGAAGCCAATCCTCTTTTGACACTGGTAAGACTAGAAAACTCACAAGGCTTGTAGTAATTTGGAGATGTCTTTTTTCATTATGTTCACGTAACATCTTAAAAAATCTGCAACGTAAATGACTTTTCTGTTTCAGGTGTGGGCAGTGAATGTCATTAATAAAAGGAGGGACATAGAGTTTCAAGCCCAGATGCTCCTTAAACTGCCAAACCTCCTAAATTTCAGTGAGTCACATCTGACATACAATTGTTGACAGTTCAGCTATAGTCTTTCAATATATATGTTTAAAGGATCATTCTCATAACTTTATTCATAGAACACCCAGCAGGTAGAGCATAGCTTCAAACTGCTCACCGCACAGGATGTGGTGATAGAGGCAGTTCCCCACATCCTGCAGGGCTTCTGGGAGCTTCCTCCTCGCCTCTTCTTAAACATGGCCTAAGCATACTGTATGAGCATACTCTTCACCAGTGTCACAAAGGCCACTTTGGATCGAGTCTCCAAAACTATCACAGCAATGGAAAGCCGGGAGATCAGAGAGAAATATTCACCTGAAATTCTGCTCACTAACGTTGCAAACTTTACACCAGTGATGCTCACTACAATTGCCGATGTAGCAAAAAACCCCACATTTTCTAGATCTTTAAACCCCCTTCTGAAACTCCACCAATGCCTGACATTCTTCCCAATGAAGTTTTAAAGTTTGAATGGTGTCTGTTGGTTCACTTATGTGGAAGTAGTTAGAGTTGAAAGAGGAGTACGTTGAATGAGAATTTGAAGAGTCTCCCCATTGAAATATTTTATAAATTTCCCCTGAATAAAGTTGACAATTTAAAAAAAAGAAGAAGAAGAAGTTATAAATAACAAAAATAGAAGCACACATGTCTAAAAGATGAGAACTCTAATGGTGCTTGAATGTTTTTCTAAGTTGAAGGAGATAACCCGCAAAAAATGAACTGAATAAAAATAGCGTCTCAATACAAGCATTCAAACTAATTATTCAAATTTCTCTGGGTTAGTTCATGTGAGCCAAAAGCTCAGGTCTAAACACAGTTTGTGACAATTTTTTCTACTTTTGGCTATATAATATGATATGGATATGATTGTGTTAGAGGCAGACAGTCAATCATTAAAAAAGTTGGTTTAAAGGGAGGGTGACCTTAAATCAAGGATAGGAGCTATGTCAAACAGTGAGTCATGCAAAGCAGAGTCCAAGAATAGAAACGTGGAGGTGGAAATGATAATAATGTGTGCCTCCTTATTTCTGATAATTTTATTTTGTGTAATTGTTTAAATACCCGTCATGTCTAGCAGATCTTGCGAGAATCCGAATCAGGAGTTAAATGCCAAACATCTTTGCTTGTCCAGGACGAGCTCTATATCTATCTATCTCTATAGCTATTTAGGTTTCTATATGAACAAGTGCGTGTGTAAAATGGCGAAGCGGAATTGACAGGCAGAAAGAATAAAGAAAAAAAAGTATTTTTTTTTAAGATAAGAAAGAACAGCAGCAGCTTTGCATTCAGTGTTTGTGCTGAAATGCAGGCATGATTACAGCGATGCGTTTTCTCTTGCTTGGTTCCTGGATTTTTTTGGCGGAGTGAGCCCTCTGTGTGTCCCCCTCCTCTCTGGCAGTACGTGCGGGTTGTGTAACGGTGGGAGCGACGGCTCGGTCCCCGCCCTGCTCCTTTAAATACCCGTAACGGGGTCAGTACAGCAGACAGACAGTGGGATGTGCTGATATCTGCTTCTTTCAGCGTGGGTACTCTAACCGTGTATCTGGTGTTCGTGCTGCGTCATGGAGCTGGACCGGCGACTACTGCTGGCGCACTGCACGGCTCACGCCCTCTCGGTAGCGGCGGGCTTGCTGGTGGTGGTCCCGATGGCTCTGAACGGTTCCGCTTTCAAAGGCCGCTGCGCCCTCTTTTCCAGTGGATACTGGAGGACGGATGAGCAGGTGGAGCCGACGGGCACGACGGAAGTCGTGGATCACCTGGTGGTGCAACAGTGGGGGCCGCCGGCAGCCTGCCAGTTCGCCACTTTTGTGGGCATTTTCACGGTGCTGTACGGAGCTGCGCAGGGCTGGAGGTGCCTCTTCTATCTGCATGGACAACATGACGAGTGAGTCTCCCTGCAGCACACACCCACCCCTCCATACGTCTCAAAACACAGAGAAGGGCGGGTACAACACTACTGACCTACATTTGGTTATGTTCTGCAGAAAGATAATGCTGCATGGTGCCACAGTAGTCCGGTGGTACTTGGAGATCCTGCAAACGCATTAAAATAGATGAAGGCATACATAAACGGATGCATGCAGAAACGGACGCAGTCATGTGGTGTGGATGATCAGTCAGCGTATCCACCAGCACAGAAGGCTGTCGGCCATGTTAAGGAGAGGAGAAAATGTTCTGAATATATCTGCATCCTTTATTCTAGTGATGTTTTTTGACCCCCCCCCCCCCCCCCCCCCCCAAAAAAAAAAGAAGTGTAGTGTAAAGAAACAGGAGAAGAAAGAAACACATTGAGAGCTCTTAAGAATAACGAGTTTACTTAAACAACAACAACAACAACAACAACAGTATTTTAGGTCTTTATGAATCAGCTTGCCTACATGTGAAAAAAATTCTCAACGTTTCATTATAGAAATGCTGGTACTGCCTCTCCACACCGGGAGCATCACCTACATTAAGTCAAAGGAAAAAAATAAACAAGGTCTCAGCTGCAACTTTCACACTTTTCATCAGGTGGGCCAAAGTGGACCTTCTGCCGGCCGGTTCTGACCCCGGAGGTGCGGGTTTGACACACCTCTGAGTCATGCTCAGGCCCCTGATGTCAACCAGCTGCTGGGCCTTTCTAAACCAAACCTGTGGGTCACATGACCTACAAAAACAAACTGCAGTTATCACAGTAGTCATAGCAGGGGTGTCAAACATAAGGCCCGTGGGTGGTATTTGGCCAGGCAGAGACTCCAGTATGGCCCTCTGGACAGCTTTGCATAATGTGAAGTTTGGCATAAATTTTGGACATTTAGCTTTGTTTTCATACGTTTTATAGCTTTTCCCAATGATAAAGGCCTAGCCCCTGGGTTACTAGACCAGTGTGAATAAGTAATAAACAATTCAATTTTATTAGATTAAATTTTACAGTGGATCCACAGTAAAGGAAAATGGACAAGGAGCTAACAGAACTACACATTTATTTCTTACGATTTAAGTTCAGAGAGTTTTGCTAACATTGTTCTGTTGCAAAACAGCTGCAAACCACCACAATACCACCGTATTTTACTGTTGGTATGATGTTCCTTTTCTGAAATGCTGTGTTACTTTTACAGCAGATGTAATTTTAAGACTACTGAAAGAGAGTTAAGGTTGTCCTGGTTGACTTACAAGCTTGTTCAGATTGTATGGTTTTTGGCTTATATACTGTATTTCCATGTATGTTTACCGATGTTTCCATAAATAGCTTTATCCATTTCCCAATTTACTTGTACAATGTAAAGCGATGAGGGGTGTTTCAAGACTTTTGTGCAGTACTGTATATACTGTTCGTCTGTATCTGTTGAGGAAATCTGTAGAAATAAAAACATTACTGTGATAACTGAAGCAGCAGAAAGAGGGGATGTAGCTGCAGTTGATATTATAAATTAATCGTGCATTTGCTCCAACGTTGGCCTTAAGCCTCAGCTCTCTGTGTGTCTGATGGCCATCTCTCTCTCTCTGTTTCTGCCCAGCACTCTGTTTTCGTCCTTCCTCACGGTCCTGCTGAGCGTGTGCGTGTTCTTCCTGTCTGGAGGAGCCAGTGTCATCTTGTCACTAGGACTCAGCTCCTGGTGCGACGTTGTGACAGAAAACGACACACAGCCATTCAGGTACATCTAACGCAGACGCCCCTTTGGTGTTGTGGATGGATGCCTGCTCAGTTTGACATCGAGAGGCCTGCACATTTCCAGACTTTTCTTTTGTTGCTCCATGTGTGATTTTAAAAAGAAAATGATTCAGGGTTGACGTTAAAATGTGTGTTTTTAAAGCGTGTGTGTAGCTGTCATCTTGTTTGAGCATATCTTCAGGTCCTTTTCTCATCTATTCTTGTTTGTTTTGAATTCAGCTGTGCAGAGTCCCAGTCTGTGCCGCTTTACCTGGACGTGGACACTTCATCTTTCTTCACAGAGCTCAGTCTGGCGCAGGTAGGAATGCTCAAATACAAGCAAACCCAAAATGTTGCGCACACCAGAACGCAAAAGGGACACCGACTTCCTCCCAGGCCTCTGAAACAAGAGCTTCACAGTTCGGCTGTCTGCTTTTCTGAAAGGCTGAAGGAGGTAGAGCACGATGAAGAAAAAAGAAAATAATTATTTAACAGTTCAGACAGATAACTTAAGTAATATTAAAATGATCACAACAAGCTAATTAGACATCTGAAATTATAGAACAGGGGTGTCAAACATAAGGCCAAGGGGACTGAATCAGCCCGACAAAGAGTCTAATCTGACCCCAATGGCCAAATTAACTGTATTTTCATAAGGTTAAAAAACTTTCCAACTGATGAAGACCTCCCCTGTGGCCATTAATGCTATAACACAGTAATTGATTAATAGATGAACCTTTAAAAATAACAGCATGAGCTCCCATCAGTGTAGCAGCTGCAGTAGTATTTACAGATTTATCCCCGTTTTGTGCTTAAATACAGGATGTTTTGTATGTAAACATTGTTCCTGATCACATCACTGTAGTCACTCATTTCAGGGTTTTTTTCCACCCTTTTGTTTGATTCGGTGTCAGCTGCAGTGATGTTGTGTGAGCTGTTTCTAATGGCAACAGATCTTTTGTCACAGATTTGATATTTTAGGAAAGCAGACGCGTGAAACAGGAAAGCAGGTTTCCTCTGTCAGAAGAAACCACTTTTGTTCGGCATCATGTTCGTCTGAAGCTTGTCTGTTTTGCAGATTTATCCAGGAATTAAAAGCATGCATTTAGGAGTTTCTTTGATGTTGTCAGTGCTTTGTGTTTTTGTTACAAAACATCATTGATCGACACAAGAGCTGATGTCAGCCTCCGTTCTAGCAGCTTCTGCAGCTCCATTCAGTGTCCTGGGCAGGATTGATCTAATCTGTCTTTTGGAAACAATGAAACGAGTGTGCGAGGTTCACTCCCGCAACAAACCGACTCATATTGATGAGACACGGTGACGCTCTCGGCTACGGTCATTTTTCAGTTTTTCCAGTTCTAATCTGTCCCGTCTAAAAACGGCGTCCCCTCATCTCTCCTGCTGTCGTCACAGTGAACTATCGACTCGTCCCTGAAATCAAAAGTCTCACAGGAAGTGGTGTTTGTTAAAGACACAGACTGTATGTTTTTACAAATTGATTTTTGGACTTCCACATTTCTGGAGCTGCATTGTTGATTTTTAGATTTCTCCTGTGAATCTTTGTCCCGGAGTTTTAAATGATCGAAACAATAGGCTGGGTCTTAACTCAGTTTTTCTACTTGTTTGTACATTTCTCTCAGCTCCGGTCCCATAGTTTCACCAATCTACCTCCAAGAATTTGCTGACAGTCGTTATACTGAGATGATAACTGTTGTTTCACTGATGTATTGTTAAAAATGGCATAAAATGAGAGTGGAAGATGGACATGTGAGTGTGTGCTATATACATTAGAGGGTTACCTAGGCAACCAGAGTCTGAAGCATCCACTCACTACAAAGGTTGAATGAATTGCTTCCCCTGTGTGCGCTGCTTTAGCTCAGCCATGTTGGTCATTCGGAGGCAGAAGTGACCATTTGTGGATCACACATAAATATAAAAGTCATCTGCTGCCTTTTGGGCCCATGTTTTTGAACCTTCCATGCTGGTGTTTTGACCTTTGCCATGGTAGTTCTTTTGGAGCCACACGTTCCATTATAAGGATAAAAAAGATGGATTCAGCAACTGAAGCAGCTGCATTTATAACCTGTAAAGATGCAAAGCACAGACACAGATATCTGCTAATTATTACTCAGTAACAGAATAATAAAACACAGGAATTTCACAAACTTCTTGGGTGCTTTCTGCATCGTTATCCTTCACCATGTGTCTGTTCAGTGTTTTTTCGATACGTGACTGTAAGCATCTCTCTTCATTCTCAGGCGTCGCTGTGGCTTGTGACGGCTCTGTGGCTGGTTCACTCCATCCTGGCTTTCCTGCGGCTCTACCACTCTCACAGCCAGCACATCAGCGGGCCCTGTCTGCACCGGGAGAAGGAGATGCTGCTGGGAAACAGTCCATCAGACAGCGGCTCTCCCTCGCCTCCTCCTGTGACACCCATCCTCTTAGTCTAACCCAGAGTGTGTGAGGTACTGACAGAAGAAGCCTCCAGTATTCACATTTAAAACTCAGTTTGTTCATGTCTCGATCGATGATGTCAACTCCGCGGTACATGAGCCTGACCAAGGAATCCATCAGGTGTAATATTAATCAACCAACAAAAGAACGCAGTACAGAAATTCCAAAGATACCATAGAAAGAGTTCAGGCTTAAATTAGATATGTCTGTAATGCATGTTACCTTTTTAAAAACATTGGCTGATCTGTGTTGTCCTTAAATATTAATTATCAAGTAATTTATCTTATTTAATGGCTTAATGTTATTTAACAGCTTAGTATCATCACTAATATCGGTGAAATCATGCCTACTGCATTTTAAAGGTTTTTCCACAATCTTTAAAACCTCTTTTAACCACTTGGATTATTTTTTTTTATTATACGACAAACAAATTCACAGGAAAAAGAGGAAATAAGAAATCCTATAATAATTCAATAAATACAAAATCTTTCACATATTTGAAAAGGGTCCTCAGACCTGTTGAAACACCCACTGCAGTGTCAACGTTGGCAGATAAGTCCAAATTAAATTCAGTATTAAAAATAATACAAGTGATTCATAAATTTTAACAGGAACTGCACACAATGTGTTTTTTGTCTGGATTCACTTTAGTGCAGACATATAGAATACAAGTCATAGTTATTTTGAGGTATTTATACTCCATCTTGTTGCCTTGCAAGATAAAAAGAAATGCACAGATGGATGTAACTGACAGTAATGCATTTTAATTTTGGCTAAACAGGTTGTTTTGAGCTTGTGATTTTGCCAGGTTTAAAGGAGAGCTGCTTTTGAGACACTATAAATTCTGACTGTAAGCTCGACATAAGCTTTCTGACCTTAGTCTCACTTCATAGTACAATCCTGAGGTGATAGGATTGAGTACAACTCTATGGATCTGCTCAAACTGTGGCTGTAATGTGAGGGACTTGCTGCCCAATCATGGCTTACAAACCCTAAAATAACACGGAAAATTCTTTTTTTAGGAATTGAAAGTTTTGAAAACACGTGAACTTTATTGATTCACCGATTCATTTATGAGCATTAATATAATTTCAGTAAAAGGGATCTGCACGCTGAATGTCTTGTGATCAAAGGTTTTGATTGGAGATGAAATGTGTTTGCAATGATGTCAGGGACGTTTGTACTGAAGGATTTTATAGATTCAAAATATACCAGTTACTGAAGAATACAGTTGTTGTGTCAAATCCAACATTGAAGACATTTATGGGCAAAAACATTTCCTTAATAAGTGATAAGATAGGAACATGCAGTCTGTAGGTCCACAGAGTTGGTCTGTAGTGGGACTAAACTTATCTGCCTTCAAACAAAAAGGGATTTCACAGCTGAAGCACATTATAACAATAACCAGTGTTGTTGCTTATTTTTGTCTTTTCACCGCATTTTCGTGAGTCACTGTTCATTCACATCATTGATGACACCACAAGCAGCCAGCCTGGTGTTTGTTCCAAGTACATTTACAATGCATGGTTGTTTGCGTTTCTGCAGGAGCTCGACATTTTGCACAGTCGTGTCCTCATCAGGGAGAATTCGTTGTATTGTCCTGAGTGTAATATTCGGATGCTTTCATCGTGAAGCATGTGGCGAGAGTGTGACTGAGCCACCGTGTTCGTGTAACAGGCTCACTGTGTGAGCATGACCTGAATGTTCTGTTGTGTATTGGGAAAATCTCTGCCGGCCTCTCATCTTGTGACGACTTCTGTCATGATGCTGTTTGCGTGGAGGCGGCTGCTCTCGGACCGTCAGTGAAGCAGTCAAATCCTCTCAGACGATCCACGTAGAGTTTAATTAGCAGGAAAACTCTGATTTGTGACTTTTTGAGACAGATTTATGTGGAGCCCAGTGGGGTTGATATGAAGTCGTCGTTGCACTTCTGTCAACCCGAGCAGCTGTAATGACACGCAGACAGCAGAGGTGGAAATCTGAGGTAAAGAGGCGGCTTTGTGATGTATTAAATGTTTTTGTATGCTGAACATTGTCCTGCTTTTTACCTCTGAAAACCGTTTGTGCTCATTCACACTTGCGTTTTTGCATTGTTGTTGTTTACAAATAAAAAAGAGTCATTATAAGAGAACCTTGCTCATTTTTGTTATTTACAAAAGCACCATCACCCTGATCACACGTCTTCTGTTTGCTTTAGTCACTTTGATATTATTGTGGTTACAATGTTAATTACAGTGTTGAGTGCCAGATTGGATATCTATTAAATATTTCCTACATCGTTTATTTAACTGTAAGTGTGTTGGGCTGCAGTGACCACAGCTTACATCCCATGCACAATAAGAGAGAATGCAGTCTAGCAGTACAACAATCAGTCACTGCCAGACACTTTATTACGTACACCGATTCAACTGCTCTTTAACACAGATATCCAGTCAGCTAATCATATGATCACGATTGCCTGCTGAAGTTTAAACTGAGCATCACAATGGGAAAGAAATTTGATTTAAGTGACTTTGAACATAGTGTGGTTGAATGATGTGACGGTCACACAACCATCTCTATAAGTTACAGAGAATGTCTATGAAATATTCATGAAAGAATGTTTTTCTTGTTGTCTTTAGACATACCAATAAATGTGTGGAAAAAAAATACTATTGTCCTTGCATGTTTTCCTGACCTGCAGATATCTGAGAAAATCATTCCCACCACAGTTGTATTTCTCATGGACAACAAGAACAATGCCTAAGTCCTTTGGTATACCTTTTTTCCATATTAAAAACAAATACAGGATAAAAACAGGGCTCATGCTGCAACACATAGTTTGCTTTAGGGTGTCAATAGGAACACAAAGGTAATACATTCACTTCTGAATATATTACCTTATACTTATTTGTGTTACTGCTCAAGTTTATATAATGTAGTAACCACTATTAATAGAGTTAAAATTACACTGAACATCTGCTTGTGACAAATAGCCAGAGTTATATTTTTTGTATTTTGCAATTAGACTTTATTTTTATTTAGTTTTTTCAGAGAGGATTTTCTTGTTTCAGTTTATTTTTTAGTGTTTACAAATATTCAATTCTAGCATCGTTTTTATTAGTTTAGGTCTTTAGTTATTTTTGTATGGAGGGCATATGTTAGAGGTGATCAATGCATCATGCACCGGTTTGTTTGTTTGTTTGTTTGTTTTTTGCTTTTTTACCAAACTAACAAACTAAGGATATTTCCTTTAGTTATCTCCAAAAGTTAATTCTGTTCATCCGGATGAACAGAGTCAACTTGATTCAACAAGATTTACTTGCCTGGATGACTGAGAATGCATCAAGACGTTTCCTTTAGTTAGTTTTGTTGTGTGAATTGTGTTCACACAACACAATTCACAACAAACTACCACTGAAAATAAAAAAAACTATTTAAAATATTTTTAAATGAACTAATTGAAGCTAAATTGACCCGAAAACAACTATACGACTAAAAATAATACTTTTCAAAAATCCTGGTACGGTAGTTATGTTGATGTAGTAACATTTTCTTTCGCTAGATGGCAGTAAACAAAACGTATCTGTCTTAAATGAGAAAGAGGAAGAAGTAACGAGCCAATCAAATTCCAAGGCACCATATTGAACAGTTGTTTTGACTCCAGCCTGTTCTTCTTTTACAGTTTTTACTTTGTATTTGGCTTTTTTAAAACTTAAATAATTCGCATTTACAATTAAAAGACAAATAAACGTAATACTCGCGCGGGAACAATGAAGCTGGCGGACATTAAAAAGTTAAAAGTGGCCGAGCTGCGGTCCAGACTTAAAGAGCTGGGGCTGGACAGTAGAGGGCTGAAGGCTGAGCTGGTGGAGCGGCTGTGGTCCGCAGCAGAGGGGGAGCCGAGCGGGGGAGACGGTGAAGAAGAAACGCTGAAGCTACATGACAGCTCACCTATACTTTTAGTACAGACAGAGCCAGCAGACGTCCGCCCTCCATCCTCAGAGATTGGTGCTACTGCGCGACATGAAGTAGACCGCGGCTACACAGACATGGCCACACAGACTGTGGCTGAGCCCAGTCCAGCTGCACCACAGCCCGACTCGGAGGCTGCTGCTGCTGCGGGTGTCACTGCCTGCCCTGCGGAGGGAGGAGAACAGGGGCATGCGGAGGGTCCAGTAGAGGAGGACATGGGCAGAGGAAGGTCGTTCTACGAGTTCAAAGAGGAGATACGATACAAGAGGTAGAGTATGGTGAAGAAACCCGCCCCACAGAGGGCATCGGGTTCAGTGAAAATCCCTCACATCTGTCCACAGCATACTGTAATTACCGTGTGGAGCTCTCGTTGTGGAGTTTCATATGTGTAGGTTCTCTTGGTCTTGAGAACTTGATAAAGTTTGTAAAGATTTTTAAACTCTCACCCAAGACACTTCTTTAGTACCACATCCACTGATGGAAAATCCCAGTCAAACGAAGCGTGGGCCAAGTCCAGAATCACAGAGACTTTATTAATCCCACAGGGAACTTGAGTTCTCATAGCGGCACACATACAGCAAACGTCAAGCACTCATATAAAATGAAGAGTAGAAACAGAGATATTAATTGATAACTATTAAAATAAATATAGAGATACAGGTATAAATATAAACATAAATATGCATATAGACATAAAAGTACACAAATATGTGTGCAATATATGTCATTGCGTACAAAAGTGCCAGAGTGCAGTGAGGTGTGATTAATCCTGTTCTGCATGTGTGGGCCTGACCCAATTGGATGAATTAAAGAGTTTGAAAGCAGCAGGAAGGAAGGACCTGTAACGTTCCCTCAGACAGGAGCGTGAAGGAATCTGTTGCTCTCAGTGAGCTAATCAGGTCATGTTAAAATAGGTTTTCTCAGTTTAAGAGAGAAGAAGGATTTAAAGCTCTTCCAATATTGTGGTCCTGGTTACTGCACCACTGTTTAGGAATATGTTTTAAATTCTTACTTTGAATGATTTTTTTTATGTGTATACATGTGTGGATGGAGCAGGTTTTTTTTCTTAAGGCCAGATTAGCATTTTATTTTTACTGTATTTATGTGTATTTATACTTTAATATTTCCTATTTTATTATTGTTATTTTATTCTGTGCAATGAACGATGAGTGAACGCATGTAAGAATGTATGTATGCTCGTCTGCTAAAACATAAGCTCTGATCCAGTTTCACTGCAGAATGCATAGCACAGCGGCATAAAAGGAATCTTTATCTTTGTGTTTTATTTAGATTTAGATTTAATGAAGTTCTTAAATCATTAAATGTGACATGTCTCTTTTTTTTCAACCAGAGCCAAATCACCACAGCCCCCTGCGGAGAGGAGTGAGGCAGAGGAACAAGATGAAGATAAAGTCAGACTAGATAAATGTGTGAAAACACACCCACACAAATTTTAATCAGCGCTTGAGTTTTCTTATGAGTTACTTGTTTTAATTTTGTCTGGACTAACCCCCAAGGGTGTATTTGATTTGACTCCCTGAGTCTCCTTGTCGATTACTCAGATGGCTCTCACCTGCACTTCGAGGTGAGTCCTGATGGATCCTCTGGCCAGCCGCGGTTCTGGGCTCAATTCCCCCTGCTGTGGTCAGGCTGCAGGCTCACCCATGGGGTGCAGCAGGGCAGGGTGGGCTTTGAGGTGAGGCTGGAGAGGAAACTGTTGACTGCACAGCCAGATGACCATGAAGTCAGGGAGCCATATGGACTGAGAGTTGGCTGGTCAGTGGCCGTCTCCTCTCTGCTGCTGGGTAAGAATGACGTTTTTTTCATATTTATTGTCTGTAGATGTGATTTACTTGTTAAAAAGCTTCTGAATCCTTCTGGGTTTCACGTCAGGTGAGGATGAACTCTCTTTTTGTTATGATGGACGTGGTAAAAAAGTGTCAGATAGAAAGGAAGAGAACTTTGGAGAGCCTTTTTCGGAGGGGGATATCATCGGCTGTTATGCTGTGAGTTATGTTTTCAGTCAGCTTTACTAGCGCTCGAGTGACTTTTCTCTCATTTAAACCATTTTTTTGTGTTTGTGTGTCATGTTCACACCTGCACACACCCAGTCTTTCTCCTCAGATGGCGCTGTCGAGCTCTCTTTCCATAAAAACGGTCGTTTTGTAGGAGTGGCCTTTTCCACGGACACCTCGGTGCTACGGGGTCGTGCTCTGTTCCCTCATGTCCTCTGTAAGAGCTGTTCGTTCAAATTGCTCCTGGACCCTGCAGCTCAACCCTGGTACCCCGGCCCTCCGGGGTTCACACCGTTGGCCACTCTTCCTCCTGGGCAAAGGGTGTGCTCCACATCAGCTCCAACCTCCAGAGCACAGTGCGAAGTGAGAGTCAAATTTAGATTTGTATTCCCAATCTTTCTACTACTAAAGGCTCCTCCTAAAGTTGAAATTGTAGTGTGAAGATGAATTGTAATGTTTTCTAAGAATTTCCTCTGAAAGTTTGAACTAAACAAAGTTCAGATGATCTTGCACATGGAGCATTTTAGCCATAGAAAATGCTCCTAAGGTGGAAAATTGTTGGGAGTGGAGGATGTAAGCAGGGGGGAAAATGGCAGAACGACAACGTTTAGTGTTACAGCAGTGATCACCTGAGTCATTAGGATCATCCTATGGGAGCCATGAATGTTTGTGCAAAATTAAATTTTCTGACAGTTGACATGTCAATTTGTTATGTCTTATCTTCCTCTCTGCTCCACCAGGTGGTGCTGATGGTGGGTCTTCCTGCCTCTGGGAAGAGCGTCTGGGCGAGGAATTACATGAAGCAGCATCCAGAGAAACAGCACAGACTGCTGGGAATGGAGGAGCTGCTCGCTTGTATGATTGTCAGTCAGATCTCCGCTCTTCACTCCTGTGATTCACATTCAGAGGTTATGGTTCGCACCTGATGTAAAATGTTTGACCCGTGTGTATGTGTGTGTATAGAGTGGTGGGCAGAGGGACAGCAGGCTCCAGCAGGCCTCTCACGGTCTTACTGAAATAATCAAGATGGCTGCCCAAACTCCTGGAAACTACATCCTAGACCAGGTAATGCTTCACGGTCAAAAAAAAAAAAAAGACTTATGAGATGTCCCCTTGTGAAACTCACTGAAGGATAGTAGTTGCTATCAGGTGGTAGAACAAAAGCCGTTATTGGAGAATCAGCCTCTGCAAGCAAAGTGTCAGGAGACCAAAGTGAACTGGTTCATTTAGGCTCATGTGATAGAGGTTTGGATGAGCAGCAGAAGATTTTCTGGTTTCAAATCGGGCCTCGGCAGTCTGGAGTTTGGGATTATTTCTTGGTCCTATTAATAATTAAATATTTACTTTAAAGCAGTTATATGTGGAATAAAATCTAAACTGTAACCACCACAGTTATGAGCAAAGAGCTTCGACAAAACATTTCACTATGCTGTAGTCTTAGTAGTTATTTCACTTCATCTTTCTGTTTCCAGTGCAACATCCTCTTCTCTGCACTCCGTCACAAGCTGCGGCTGTTCACAGGCTTCAGGCGTCGGGTGGTGGTGGTGTTTCCCTCAGGCGACGAGTGGAAAAGGCGACTGTCGCAGCACCAGATGAGAGACGGTGAACACATCCCAGAGACCGCCCTGCTCAAATTACAAGGTTTACCTACATTTGTAATATTATGTTCCATTACAGGTCTATATTAGGGGATCAGAAACAAAACATGAATTTGTTTCATATGTTCCATTTGGTCTCTACAGTAATCCCTGTAAATTTACACTGAGGAATGGGTTCAGATTCTTCTTGGTTAAATCCGTGAATCCTTCAGAAAGAAAGGTTCTTCCTCTCATTACTCGGTTTATTGATATCATTTAAGGTCTCAGATGTGCTGGGAGCCACAGAGTTTATAAAAGATCTTTACAGCTGGTGCTGCTGACAGTTAAAATAAACAGCAGTCATTCCTGTAATACTTTCCTCTCTCTGTCCAGTGAGCTGCAGTCTTCCAGAGCAGCAGGATGACCTCCTGGAGGAGTTGCAGTATGTCGAGCTGCCGCAGGAAAAGGCGCTAAAGCTCCTGCAGGAGTATAAAGATGAGGCCCGCAGACTGCTACCCCCCGTCCCCAAACATGAGAAGACACGGCGACTTTACAGGAAAAGACCCCACCCTCACGGTCCTCCATCCTCTCACAGGACATGGAGTCAGCCGCCAAGATACGTGAGTGCCAACCTGGCTCATTTCTCTCTAAAAGCACAGCTGCATTTGCTAGATGTTAAATTAATTTTGTGTCATTCACATTTCAGTGGAGCGTGCCTTATCAGGATCAGGGGTATTACTACAGCGCGTACCAGAACTACTCATGAGCGAACCTGGAGCAAGAGGACTCGAATAATGCTGCTGCATTACCAGTGATTACATAACACCAACACTGCTGAGGTTTTATTATATGGAACTGCACACTCCCTGCTCAAACATAATCAGTGTCATATTTTATCTTTTATGAAAAGACATGGACACTTTAGGTTTTTATTCAAAATATTTTAATACATTTTTACTTGTTCTTGCTGTACAGTGTATAAATGAATTACACAGTACTGAATTATCAGTAACTTGTAAATAAAACCCCAAACTTTAATCAGTCTGTTTCTTTGTGCACATGTGGTGGTGTCAACTTGGCATCGCCTCGTCCGCGTTGGTCTGGAACTACGTCAGGTTTAACAGTCTGATAAAGCAGCACGGCTCCTTTAGCTGACGGACAAAGCTCCGACCACAGAGGGCTGCTTCTGTCCAGCTGCAAAACTTCCTACAGTGTGCAAAATACAACTGTGTGAGAAAGTGTTTGCCCCCTTCCTAATTTCCTGTTTTGTTTTGGAGTTTTGTTACATTTAAATGCTCCAGATAATCAAATAAATTTAAATATTAGACAAAAAGGTAAGTAAACCTACATGGCTCTGTGTGAAAATAGTGATTGCCCCCATATCTGTTCTATCATAAATTAACTGGTATATCACAACTTTGGAAAGCTGAGTTCAATTTGTCTAGCCACACCCGGTTCTGATGTAATCACCTTAACGAGAAACATCTTTATTTAGAAACTGCATTTACTTGTGCCGTCTTTGTCTAACATTTAAATTTGTTTGATGATCTGAAACATTTAAGTGTGACAAACATACAAAAAAATAGGAAATCAGCAAACACTTTTTCACACTACTGTATATAAAAAGGCAGAATTGCCTTATATGCTTGTAATCTCTCCATAAAGTGATGATTGTACTTTGTTCCCTACTGCAGACGCAAGTACAAGAATCTCGTTTTGGTGTTGGTCTGCAGGTATTTGTATGTCTGTAACATCTCACCGTTCTGCTGACAAGGACGACCTCTGTGGACTCGCTGGCCTCCACTCCTCCTTTCCAGTACAACTTTCTCACTTCATCAGAATTTAAGGAGCAACTGAAAGCACACAGATTAAAATTTATATCTTTATAGAGCCATTCAAATCACATTTATTATTTCACGATGCTTGATTTAGGATTGTGTGCAGCTTTATGCTGCCCTTCTTAACCTCAGCTGGGCAAATCTGGTTAGATAATTGAGACCTAATCTAATAGTAACTTTAACTTTGGACTTCATTTTGTATGACACCTTTTTATAGGCTTGCCATCATGTGATGTCATCTTTTATGGTCTCTCAGTTGTCTTCATTATTACTTCTGTTCCTTTACTTTTAGTCTTTCACTGGTGTGCATTTTTATTGTTTCTATTTTAACTCTCTATTAACTTTACTCATCTCAAGCCCAAATATCTAACTTTTATATGGGGCAGTAAAACTGTTTTTTCTTCTTAATACTGAACTTGTTTAACTCCAAGAGAATTATTTGTAATAGGAGTGAGATTCCAGTTACAAATGGATTTCAAGAATAAAAAGAAAAGTTTAAAGAAGGTTTAGATTCCCTAAACATACATATAACACATCATGTAGTCTTACAGCCTAAATATATATTTGTTTAAGCCTCATTGCAGTTATTTGCAGTCAGTGCTCCTGAATGTGCTTTTAATTCAGTCAGCTCAGGAAATTGCAGTTTTTTTCTACTCCTAGGTCTGTATGATGTCAAAGAGAGAGGGTAGCCCTAATATAGTCATCTCACTCTGGCTGTGACCAGAAGCCTCACCCACTCATGTTCTGTTTACCAGAGGCAGCCAATCACAAAAAGGTTGCAGGGGATTATTTTGAACTGTGACTCATACAAAGCTACTTCAATAGTCCACATGGAAAACTACGCAGTCTTTAGTAGTGGAGATGTGGTCATCGTGATGATTTTATCTTTATAAAATTTTTTGCCATACTTTCATTTTCTGAGCAACTTTCACTGACACACCTACTTCAAGAAATCTGTGCTGCAGGTTTCACAGTATGGATTAAAACTGAAGCGACGACTACCTGACGTAAAACTCGGCACTCGGTCTTCCAGCGCTGGTGTGATTCAGAGCGACGCCCATCAGGACGGGCGGTCCTAGGGAGCTCAGAGGAATATTCACCTGGGACAGAACAGTAAAATTAATAATATTAATATTTTAGACCTTTCATTACTTAGACAAAACAGCTGGTGCAAAGTTTTATTAAAGAAAAGTGACTGTGTGAATACTGCTTTAGGCATAAAATCCTTGTTTTACACTGTGATGTCGTGAGGTCCCATGTGTAGGATCTGACCTAACAATTTTCCACTTCATAAAAAAACTTGGTAAATTTTCTGATGTGTGGATCAAATATTAGGGCTGAGTCAAACTGTGGTGCCAAGTTTCTGGAAGCTGGTTTCACTTTGTGGGGCCTATGACATGCATGATTGAACAAGAATTCTGATTTTGAGGTATTTCACTGAAGGAAATCTGCTGACACCATTTAGACTCTTTAAAAAGAGTTGCTAGCAGGCTTCTGGCGGTAAGTATACGTGCATAAACGTGAAACACGACATTACAATTCTGAATAAAAAGAATACAAACAGAAAAGGAATGACTTTTCACCTCATCTCTGATCTCGGCGCACACAGAGGAGAAAAGCTCTGAGATGATGGTCTCTGGCTTCCTCTCCATCATGGCTATGCCGATCTGCTCCTCACACACCCTCTGTCCTAGACGCTCACACACAGCCTGAGGACAACAGGGTTGATATGAGCAACACATCAAGCATTTTGGTGAGACTGAATCCTCTTTATTCATATCACCTTTGGCTCTGGGTGGCCTCCGGGGATATCCAGGAGCCCTCCCGCCTCTGCCACCTTTTGGCTCCTCCTGATCATGACCACCTGACCATTGCTGGTGCACAGTATGGCACCGACACCTAGAGGCTGAGCCAGCAGCATCAGAGGATCTCCGAACTCTGCCTCACCATGCTGTCGCAGCTTGGCCACCCCACACGACCAGTTTGTCCCCAGGTAGTCCTTGTAGCACGTGAGGCCTAACCTCAGAGTGAGGAGGGGTGCAGGGTGTGGAGGAAGTTTGTCTGCAATGCCATTAAACTCTCTGTAGTCATGATTAGAGGCACCCTCAGCATTTTCTGTCTGACTTATACACCTGTTATGTATTTCACCCAAATCCCTCTGTCCTTGATTGTTTTGGTCCTCTGTGTGGTGGAAAATGGTGCCATGGGACAACGGAGTGGAAGGTGGATTTTGTGGATCTGCTAAGCAGAAAGAATGTAGCCTGAATTTTGCCCCGTTGAAAAGCCACGGCTCCTTGGACACCCGCTTCGTCCACACCTCATCTATGTGACGCTCCAGAGCCAGATCTGTCTGCCTGTTAAACCTGAGAGAGGAGGAATTGATTTTACATGACGTGTGATGAAAAGTATTTAAAGGATGTACTGCACTGTATGTTTGCACCTTTCTGAAAGCTCCACTTGTACTTGAGACTCGAGCAGCCCATGCCAGTGTGCACAGTGCAGCAGCACAGACACCTCAGGGTCCATCATTTCCCACTGCGGCTCTTCACTGGAAGCATCAGTTACTTGATCCAAGTTGTGTTCTTTGAGAAGACTTGGAGTGGGATGGTTTAAGATGTTAAGATGGTTGCTGGAAGTGATAGGAATGAGCAGGATTAGAAATGAGTCTATCAGAGGGACAGTTCAGGTTGAGCACTTTGAAGACAAAATCAGAGAGGCAAGGCTGAGATCTTTTGGACATGTTGGACAAAGGATGCTGAAGATGGATCTGCCATGAAGTAAGGACATCAAATTATTAAAAAAAAGATTTCTAAATATATTAGAAATTTGCAACTATCATGGCAGCAACTACCTTTAAAATGCATGATTTTTTTAAATAGACACAAAATAATTGACCAAAATAACTGATTTAACTAATTAAACTAAGCAGCCCTAATGTTTGCATAAATGCAGGTCCAGGTGAGCTGTAAGTATACTGCAGTCATCCTCTAATTCAATAAAGTATTCTGATTCTGATTCAGGGGGATATAATGACAATTTCAACAGGGCCCGTGGGATCATGACAGCATTGGGTGCAGTGGCATAACCAAAAACGGGAGGACAACTTCTTTAAGGCGTCAACAGTTTGTTCAATGCAGATTTGTCAGCGAGGTTGAAAAGGAGAACAGACACATTTAAAAACGTGACCGCTCAGCGTCAATTTACTCACATAAAAGCTCCTGATTTGTTACTGCTAATGAAGTTATTCTTTATTTACTTACCAGTAGCTCCCAATTTTTTCCACCATTGGACTAAAAACAGTCAAAAACTTTCAATGAACCGGAGAGCTGGAAAGGAATTAAATAGGAAGTGCGACTTCCTGATAAAATAAACGTCTAACATAACAACTCCTGTGTTCTCGTTTACTCTAAGATAATATTGTCTGGTTGATTTTCTATAAAACCAAATAAGGACAAACGTTTTGTGGCTTGTTTACCTGTCGTTTCCGAGGTAGGCGAAGAAGAAGCCAAACCAGCGAAAGGTGGTTTCTTCCTCTTTTCCCACGAACGGCAAAAATTTGCTTCTTATCACCACCTAGCGGCAAAGAGTGTAAATAATAATAATGTTATATTGTCAGTAAGATATTACTGACAGATGTGGAAAAAAATATAAATTTTGTGCATATTTCTACAATGTAAATTATATTTATGAATTATAGTTATAAGACAAACTTATTTTAATATTAATTATAATCCAATTCAATCCAACTTTATTTATAAAGCACTTTAAAATAGCCAGCACAGGACCAAAGTGCTGTACAGTAAATAAATAAATAATGTAGTGCTGTCCAAAAGTCCTCAGCACCCTCTCAATATTTTTCAAATATTGACATTCAAGGAAATGAGTGGAGGCTCCAAACGTTTGCACAGCGCTGTGTGTATTTAATTTAGTTTTCTTTTCTTTTTAAGTTGACTTTTAATTCTTTTCTGGAGTGACTTTTTATTGTTTGAAAATGCATAGTTTTAATTGTATCTATTTTTATTTTATACTATTATAATATGAATGTCATTACAACATGAACATGATTTTAATCACGTTGTCAAAAGAAAAGAAAAGAAAAGAAAAGAAAAGAAAAGAAAAGATAGACTGCAGGTCATAACTTCTTACCTGAAGATCAGTTCACCTGACACTCGGCGGCCGTCTCGGGTCTCTCCTCCTCCTGCCTCCCCTTTCCCTCACCCACCTGTTCTCTATGGAAGCTCCGCCATAGCTCACAGAAGAGCCAGAGAATTTTGTTTCTTATGGTGTGAAAGTCTTTCAGGTGCCTTCTGTGACAGTGAAACTCCAAGTTAACTGTTATGTGCCTTTTAATGAAGAGTGGCTTCCATCTGGACACTACTGTAGTGAAGTAGATTCTGGGGTAGGATTTTACGTGATGTCCACGAATGCAGCACTACCACCCACACCTTCCCAGCTGATAATTAGCGGCCTTATAAGAAACAGCTGCGCTTCACTACCACACGGAGGCATTTGGTAGTCTTTTACCATCTAAGGGGGCTGAGAGCATTAGGCAGCGAAGCACTGCAGATCTCCTCAGGAAAGCTACTCATTCTAGTATTGCCCTTTAGAGAGTGGATTGCGCCATGCTGCTGCTGTCTTGTCTTATGCTGTTTGTTTGTTTGTTATGTACGGTGGCCCCTAGAGACAAAGCACGTACAAACTCCAAAACACATGCAAATTCCAAAACACATGCAAACTCCAAAACACTTGCAAACTAAAGAACACACGCAAACTCCAAAACACGTACAAACTCCAAAACACTTGCAAAATCCAAAACACTTGCAAAACCCAAAACACGTACAAACTCCAAAACACTTGCAAAACCCAAAACACTTGCAAACTAAAAAACACATGCAAATTCCAAAACACGTACAAATTCCAAAACACTTGCAAAATCCAAAACACGTACAAATTCCAAAACACGTACAAATTCCAAAACACGTACAAATTCCAAAACACTTGCAAACTCAAAACACGTACAAACTCCAAAACACTTGCAAAATCCAAAACACGTACAAATTCCAAAACACGTACAAATTCCAAAACACTTGCAAAATCCAAAACACGTACAAATTCCAAAACACGTACAAATTCCAAAACACGTACAAACTCCAAAACACTTGCAAAACCCAAAACACGTACAAACTCCAAAACACTTGCAAAACCCAAAACACTTGCAAACTAAAAAACACATGCAAATTCCAAAACACGTACAAATTCCAAAACACTTGCAAAATCCAAAACACGTACAAATTCCAAAACACGTACAAATTCCAAAACACTTGCAAAATCCAAAACACGTACAAATTCCAAAACACGTACAAATTCCAAAACACTTGCAAACTCAAAACACGTACAAACTCCAAAACACTTGCAAAATCCAAAACACGTACAAATTCCAAAACACGTACAAATTCCAAAACACGTACAAATTCCAAAACACTTGCAAAATCCAAAACACGTACAAATTCCAAAACACGTACAAATTCCAAAACACGTACAAATTCCAAAACACTTGCAAACTCAAAACACGTACAAACTCCAAAACACTTGCAAAATCCAAAACACTTGCAAAATCCAAAACACGTACAAATTCCAAAACACTTGCAAAATCCAAAACACGTACAAATTCCAAAACACGTACAAATTCCAAAAATCCAACTTTCTCCCACACTGAAAACACTGGAATGATAAAATTATTTGAACATTACCTAATAAGACTGATTCAGGACAGACAATTAGTTATTTTAAACTTTTCTAGCAGTCCTTCACAAACAGGGAACAGTCTGTCTATTCTCTCCATCTGTCAGCTGCTGCTGGCTCTTCCTCCTCCT
Organism: Aulonocara stuartgranti; assembly: GCF_965226115.1. Classification (NCBI taxonomy): domain Eukaryota; kingdom Metazoa; phylum Chordata; class Actinopteri; order Cichliformes; family Cichlidae; genus Aulonocara; species Aulonocara stuartgranti. The sequence goes on along the minus strand of NC_138940.1, from coordinate 34,838,518 downwards.
CTTCCTCACACACTGTTGAGTTTGTCCTGGTGGATCATCAGGGGTGCAAAGCCTCACAGATGATGTGCAGCAGTGGGTCCCTCAGTCTGTCCTCACTCTGGACACTTGCAGTCGTCACACATGGAAATCAAATGTGTGATAAGCTGCAGGATTCAAACACAAGTGTGACTTATAAACACATGTTCATATTTTTATTACACAATCAGAGAGAAAGAAACAGAGAGAGTGCAGGACAGACAGACAGGTGACAGTCTCAGGTGTATACACTGCTACAAAACAGCACAAAAGAAGGAGGATTTAGTGTTTGTGTTATTACGAAACAAGAGGAGTTCCCAGATGGTACAGTGGACACACATGTGTGACTCCTGTGATTAAAGCATCTTTCTTTCAGCTTAACGAGTGAACCGTCAGCTCGTTCAAACACACGTTAAAGTCCGTTTGGCTCGACACCACCGAACAGAGGCAGCAATATAACACAGCTAACATTAACAGTGCAGTGAATCCTGCTTGTGCTGTGATATTCAGGACTGCAAACCGAGCAGCATCACTGACTTTCAGCTTGTTGTGTTTGTGGATATATGACTGACTTTAATTATTGAAGAAAATATAATCTGATCAAACATTATTCAGCTTTAAATATTGTTCAGCTTTAAAGTTACTGTGCAACTGTGTAATAAAAATGTGCTCACGACTTTGGCCTTGAGAGCGATAAGAAGCGATCGCCTCATCCTGCAGGTGCAAGATATCTGCAAGCGAAGAGACTAGAACACCCAAGGCCGATTTCCTTTTATGGAGTTGTTTTTTCTGCTAATGCAGCACTTTCCTCACAACCCCCTCCTGTAAGTTTTAGAGAATATATACCCATCCTCACAGCAAATATTAGGAATCTCTTGATGTGAGCTGTGTTGAGAGGTTGTCTCTGTCTCAATAAAAGTTCACTGATTCCCCATCTGCAGCAGGTGTCCGGTTGTCTTCATTCTCCGCCAGCCTGGTTAAGTCAATTCCTCCTTAACATCTAAAAGAACCTATTTAATGAAGGAAGACGGGTTCACTTTGTGTTTAATATTATGCTGTTGTTGTTGTTTTTTTTTATATCCTTCAATTGGCGTCACGAACAGGATCCGCTCCAGGTCAACTGGAACGGATGGGAGGATTTCGGCCGTGGTCTGAGTGAACGGAGTTTGGACAAAAGCTGTGTGCACACAAAAACAAGGTAAGCAGACCTTTTATTTCTGCTATATTGAACATTATAAAAATACTTAGTGTCCAAACTCCTAGTAATTCATAACCAAAATTGTCTGGCTTACTTAAGGCTTGTTGAGAATCAGACAAGTGAATAAGAGATAAGTGAATAAGAAATAAGTGAATAAGTGAATAAAGATAAGAGTGAACTGAGGTCTGACCACGGTTGCAGCCGACGGGTTGCTCTCCGGTGTCGGATAAATACCTCAGTGCAGGTCTGGGACCTTGAAAGGGTTTATTAGTAACGCCTTTCTAAACAAATTAAAAGGTTAAAGGCCTTGAGAATATTTTTTAGTAATATTCTCTAAACTACAGAAGGGTTAGGAAGGCCCAGAGGACTTTATTAGAAAAGATCCTCTAAAACTTAAAAAGGAGAAGTACTGGTTGGAGTCCAAAGGAGGGGTCCCTTTGATCAATAGGAGAAAACGGATCTCTTCTTAAAACCCTGATGATTTTAGTGTTTTAAATGTTTTGATGTTCTGTTTGATATTGGACACACATAAATACACGCTGAATGCTTGCTGTGGAACACTGGGCAGGACAGTTTGGTTCTCCGTTGTTCACAGATTACACAATTAAAGGAACTAGGTTCCTCTTTTGGTTAAAATAATACACCACACATAGAATTTTTTTTACACATTTCTTACATACATAAGGAGGGTAATGAGTGACTGCAGGTAATGTATGAAGTGTGAATGAGACGTGTGAACAAGGTGACAACCAACTAGCACCCCTATCAGGAAGCTCTAGGCAAGGTTACCCGCCAGACTCCGGTTTGGTAGAAGCTTGGTAACACCTGAAGGGATATTTCAGTGCTGACTCACCTTTAAAGCAGCGCCCCAGCTGTTAGTGCCTAACAGAGGCAGAAACCCAGCTGGCCCAAATTCTCCTTTAAAATCAATAAAAGAACACTCCTCCATTGACAGTAAAATGGATGGAGAATTAGATCGAGAAACTAATGATGATGGTTGGGGTCCCGGTGTTATTCTTAGCACATTGGGAGAACAATTAACATGTGTTGAGACAGTCATCAACTCCACACACCAGCCTAAAGAAGCAAAAAAGCAGAAAGAGTCATTGAGGAAAACAGCTGAAAGGTTAATGAAAGAAAAGGGAAAGGACGAGGGGAGTAGTGGTAACTGGGGAATAATCTGGCAGAATAAGGCTATGCAGGCAAAAGAGAAAGAGGAAGAAGCCAACTCAGCAGCAGCAGGTGCAGGTGTGATAAGCGGGGTGAGACACAGAAAGGAAGCAGATAAGCACGCAGGCCGCAAAGCTAAATTTAATCACTGGGTGTGTTTATGGGAAACTGCAAAACCACACATGAAGAAAAATAGGTCTCAGCCACCTCCCTATTCTGCCTCAACTCCTCCCTCAGCAGGCATATATCCGGTACTTAATATCTCTGGTGGAATAATGACTATTGGAGAAGAACCGCCCGTAGCTCCAACTCCCATAGATACCAAGCATTTTTGCCCAGGAAGCTCCTCTCTGTCGGCGACATCCTCAGCTAGTAGTAGAGCCCCCTCTTCTATGTCCCATTGTTTTGGAACCGGATCTGAGGGCCTAACTGACCCATTTGCGAGCGCACCATTTGCGGTTCGAATGAACAGACAGGAACCCACTGAACAACAATTAACTGATCTAGAAGCAGCATTACGCAGCTGCTTAAATGAACATAGGTCAGTGGTCCAGGTGAATAATCGTGTTGCGTCAGCCCCTCTTTCCCGGTCCAACCCCTTTGCCAGCACTCCTGTCGCTGTTAAAGGAGATCTGACCGCTACTGCAAAAACTGAGCCTGGCACTTCACCAAATGTCACAGTTACCATGTCTTTGGTGGGCCGTCAGGATCCGGAAACACAGATGAGTTTAGCCCACGTTTTTACTGACACTGCTACCCCACCAGGCGGGGAAGAAACTGAGGATACTGATGATGAACTCAGTGACCTTAACAATACACGCCCCTCTACCCCTCCCAGTTTAGGATATCAGACTAGATCTAAGGGCCCTGTGCCTCAGCCTCCAGGCATATTTCCCCTGGTCCAGACTAAAGCGCAACGTAGACCAGTGTATCAACCTTATTCATTCGGAGATGTCCAGGCCCTAGTGGACAAACTCCCTGACATAACGGAGGGAGGGAATGCCTGGTTGGCTGGTTTGGATAAATACACAGCTGGACAGGACCTCGCACTGGGAGATTTTAGAGCTATTATAACTAGGTGCACATCCCGATCTCAGGCAGCGGACCTGGAACAAAATGCGGGTACTACCATGCATGAGAACGAGGTGCCACTAATGCAGGCCTTGAGGTTTATTGGACCGGCCCTGCGCAAACAATTCCCACCCAAAAATCAAGGCACCTTACAGAAATTTAAATGGGAGGGAAAGCAAAATCCCACCCATTATCTAAATCAGGCTGTTGAAGACTGGGTGAACCATACAGGTCATCACCCCAGTAGGACTTGTTCACAGAGCATGTGGTTTAGAAGGGCGGTGCTGAGGGGCATTCCGGAGTCAGTAAGCCAGAAAATGGAGGATAATCCTGATTTGCAGGACTGTGACTTTGCAATCTGGAAGAAACATTTGATTTTTAATCTTAACAAAGTGCAGATTAAGTCTGATGATAAAGCGGAGAGCGTCGAAGATTTACAGTTGCAACTGTTGAAGGTTCAGCTGCAGAAAGCTAAAAACGACCTGGGTGGAAAAGGTGACAAGCCTAAAAAGCAGCTTGTGGCCGCTGCGGCTCCCCCTCCTGGTCCAGTTGCCCCTGATTTGTATCCGAACCCATGGCCAACTGATCCACAGCCCCCCCAGTATGGTGCTTATCACTCCCCGGCCCCTTATGGGCAGAGAGGTTCCCCATTTGGAGGAAACAGAGGTGGTTTCAGGGGAAGGGGTCAGATGGGAGGTGGTAGGGGAGGCCAGATGTATGTTTGTTTCCGGTGTGGACAACCTGGACACTGGGCTAAAGCGTGCCCTTTGAACCCGGCTGCTGGAAGAGGCAGGGGAGCCCGTGGTGGGCCCTATCAGCATCCTGGCCACAGAGGTGGACCTCGTGGTGCTTTAGTTGAAGTGCCCCCGGCCCCACAGATGCCTGTGATGGGGTGGGAGTACTACGAGGGTGGTCCCCAGCTATAGGACACCCCACAGACTGCCCAGGACAGTGAAGGGACAACGGCGGACCCTATGCTGTCCATAACTGTTGATAGAAGAAGAAGCAGCTTTTTAGTGGACACTGGAGCTACGTACTCCACCATTAAGGATGTTGCTCGTGAAAGACTTACTGACAGAGTGATTACAGTGGTGGGCATATCTGGGGAACCTAAAACTCTGCCTTACACCGTGCCCCTCCCCACAACGGTTGGAGATCAGACCTTGTTACACACCTATGTTTGTTCAAAACAGGCGCCTGTGAATTTACTGGGAAGAGACTTGTTGATTAAATTAGGAGCCACAATACTCTGCTCTTCACAAGGCCTAACTGTGACTCTCCCTACTGGGGTTGTGCTTCCCTGTTCTGATGGGCCAGAGGGAGGTGGTCAGTTTCTGCTGCAACCCTCCTCCTGTTTGGCGGACTCTGCTGACATCTACTGGGCATTATTGGAAGTTGAAACACCTGCTGAACCAGGAGTTTGGACTGCTTTTCAGCAATGGCGGCCGTGGCTCTCACTCCTACATCCTTATGTCCCTCCCCCTGACCCACCTCATGTTACACTGTTTTATGACAGGCATGACACCACCTGGTACCAGCACATGTTCCAGGAGCAGTGTGAGGGGCGGGCTTGGTCTTTGAACATGTCGTGCATTTTTGCGGCACCGGAGGGAGTGGCAGCAGCGGTTACTTTTACAACAGATCAATTACAGTGGTACATGATGTCTGATGAGGCAGCTCCCCATGTGTCACTGGCCTTACATCCTGGACACCAGGCTAAGGAGCTGGGTGGAATGGTTAAACGTTCCCTTGCGGCCACTGACTGGACACCTACAAAACTCCCACAGGTTTTGTTTTCTCCATCTACCAAGACATACCAAATTTTAAATGATTGCTTTAATTCCTCAACACTGCAACATGGAGTGGTCAGCGGGTCACATGGCAGAGAACACACAGACCACTGTGATGCTGCGCCTTTACTCGACTCTCTTCCAGATTGTTTGTGGTCCCTTAGACCCACAGATGTAGGTTTAGTTGATGTGGAGCCAGTCTCTTTTCAACTGTCATCTGCTACCCCTTTGTGGCAGCCTCAGTACCCACACAGACCGGAGGCTGAGGCTGGGATTGCAGAAACAATTTCTGGTTTGGTCACTGCCGGTGTCTTGGAGCCCTCCTGCTCTAAGTGGAACACGCCCATCCTACCCGTTGAGAAAAAAGGCACGGGGAAGTTCAGAATGGCACATGATTTGAGAAGGATTAATGCCTTACTTGGCACTCCTACTTTGCCTGTGCCTAATCCTTATGTTGCCTTGACCAACCTCCCACCATCTCATGCCTGGTTCACCTGCATTGACTTGGCTAATGCCTTTTTCTGCCTCCCACTTCGTGAGTCACTGCGTGACATTTTCTCATTTACATTTAGAGGCCGACAATGGCGTTACACTCGCTTACCACAGGGATTTGCCCTCTCCCCAGGACTGTTTAATCAGTGTTTGAAAGAACTTTTACAAACCAGCCCACTACCATCTGACTGTATGTTAATACAATATGTGGATGACCTTTTGCTGTCTGCCCCCACGGCTGACATCTGTTTGGAGGCCACCAGAGTGGTACTTCAACACCTGGCCAACACAGGTTTTAAAGTGAGCAAAAACAAACTACAGATTGCAAGAAAACAGGTTTCTTTTCTAGGCCGCATGGTCTCACAGTCCGGTATTTCCTTGTCCCCAGAACACAGGAACTCCATTTTGCACCATCCAAAACCTTTAACTGTAAAAGACATGTTGTCATTTTTGGGCCTGACTGGTTACAGCAGGACCTATGTCCCAGACTATGTTGGCCTTACTTCCCCTTTGCGCGCTTTGGTAAATGAACAAGGCATGAGAAACCTCTCTGCTCCCCTCTCATGGACTACAGAAACAGAACAAGCGTTTATAAAGTTAAAACAACAGCTTTCTGTCGCCTCTGACCTTGCTGTGCCAGATTATGCTTTGCCTTTTCATCTTGATGTTTCTGGAACTGGAACCCATATCAATGGTATCCTGTTCCAGAAAAAAGGGGGAGAGAGAAAAGTGTTGACATATGTAAGCGTAATGCTTGACAACACTGAAAAACGCCACCCACCGTGCACACAACACGTTTCTGGACTTGCAAAAATCATTCAGAAAACAGCACACATAGTGATGAATCACCCACTAAAAATTTTGACATCACACAGTGTGGTGGCCTACGTCTCCTCACAGGCCTTCACACTCACTTCACTCAGGCAGAGACGCCTCAGTACCATTTTGGAAGCACCACACATCACCTACTCACATGAAGGCATAAACATGGCTGATCACATGGGATCAGGGGAACCACATATGTGTGAAGAGGTTGTGCAGGTACAGGAGAAAATCAGGCCAGATTTGCAGGCAGAACCTCTAATGGATGCAGAAAAAGATTGGTTCACAGATGGATGTTGTTTCAGAACTGAAAGTGGAATGTTGAAGGCTGCATGGGCAATAGTGGAACAGACAGACATGAGATGGAAAACAGTGAAAGCAGAGCAGTTGACAGGACAACAGTCTGCACAGAGAGCTGAACTGAGAGCGGTGATTGAAGCCTTAAGGATGGGAAAGGGACAGAAAGTGAATATATACAGTGATTCAGCTTATGCTGTGGGAGCAGTGCATGTGGAGCTCAAGCAGTGGCTAAGAGCTGGTTTTTTGACAGCCAGCGGAAAGCCTATTAAACATGAGATAGAAATGAGGGAATTAGCGGAAGCACTGTTGTTACCTGTTAAGGTGGCAGTGGTAAAATGCAAAGGTCACAGTGCCGGATTGGATTTAGTGGCATTAGGTAACAAACAGGCCGACTTAGTAGCGAAGCAGACAGCTGGTTACTTACCCTCCCTGATTATGGTAATGGACCCAGAAGCCACACCCCCTCCAGAAAGACCACCCATACAACTAGGCCTAGCCACAATCAGAGAGTTACAGGACAAAGCCAGCCCCCAGGAAAAATCATTATGGGTAACAAGAGGGGCCACAAACACAGATGTCTGGCGTGGCCCAGATGGAAGGCCCATTCTACCGCCAGGGGTCAGACAGACAGCAATGGAAGAGGCACATGGAGTGGGGCATGTGGGACCTGCACAAATGATGAGGAACTTAGCCACCTGGTGGCACCCTTATCTAAAAGACATGACAAAATACATGGTTAAAACCTGTAAGGAGTGCAACCAATTTGGAATCAAGCCCGCCTTCAAGCCAATAGCAGGGTACTTCCCCATCCCACTTTGCCCAGGGAAAGAAATAATCATTGATTACACAGACATGGTGGACAGAGTAGGTAGTTACAGGTACCTGCTGGTGGCTGTGGATGCATTTTCAGGTTGGCCAGAAGCCTGGCCGACAGCAAGTGAAAACAGTAGAACTGTGGTGAAGTGTCTGATTAATCATTATATACCACAGCATGGGTTTCCCGAGGTCATAAGGTCGGACAATGGTTCACATTTCAGGAACCACGATCTGCAGAGGGTTGAAGCCGCATTAGGTTTGAAACATAGGTTTGGCTCAGTTTACCACCCCCAATCTCAAGGGAAAGTGGAAAGGATGAATCAAACTCTAAAAACTAAATTGGCTAAAATCTGTGCACAGACCAAATTAGATTGGGTTAAGGCATTGCCTCTTGCATTAATGTCCATAAGATGCTCAGTAAATCAAACCTCTGGTTACACTCCATTTGAGTTGGAGCATGGCAGGCCTTTTCCTGGCCCCTCCTCTCACCTGTTAATGTCGGATGAAGCTGATTCAGACCTCGATCCGAGGACATATTATAACATGCTCCGCAGTTTTGTTGCCCAGTATTCCTCACAGGTCGCTGAAAGAAACCAGCAAGAGCTGAAAGAGGCGGCTACACCTGGAATGGACTACGTCCTCCTGAAAGTCACAAAGAGAAAGTGGGCTGAGCCTCGCTGGACAGGCCCTTACCGCATAACAGAGCGGACCTCCCACGCTGTCAGGCTCGAAGGGAAAGGTGACACCTGGTTTCATTACACACAGTGCGCTGCTGCCACCGAACCAGGAAGAACCTTGAGAGAGGTGCAGAAGGACCTGTCAGAAGGAGCTGCAACAGCATCACCAACCACTTGAGGGAGCCAAAGCTCAACCTACAAGCCGGCTGGTTACAAAAGGGGGTGTTCTTCATACTGAACTAAACATTTTTTATTTTTCTATTTTTAACATCTTTTATGACTTTGCTTTTATATTGGCTTGAGTTTTTAAGATTTACATTTTACATTGCAATAGTTTTAACTGCTGAAAGCTCATTTAAAGTTGTGTCACTGATACTTTTTGTTGCTCTTTAACTCCTAGAACACGCCCTTGGCGAGGTGGGGGGAACTGGACCACCTTTCTGTGCCCCATCATCCTCTATTAGACGACATACAAGCTAAGTAAACATGTCTTGGCCCTTTCCCCCTGAAATGACAGGCAGGCAAAGATGTTGCGTCTTTGTTTGCTTCCTGGCCCTGGGTCTCATTCCCATTGGCATAATCCTGATCTGTGAAGGGCCCCCGACACTTCTGACACCTTCAAGTTCAAAAGCTTCGCCCCCTTCTGACAGTCCCAATCTGACAAATGTAGCCCCTAGGGTCTTGCCCACCACTTCCTCTCCAGTTTTGCCCACGCCCGCTCCATTTAGAAAGAAACGACACACGGTTACCTCCTGCACCCCAAGTACGACTAGAATGATTACTCTCTGTGTCCCCAACAATAAAAGTTGGGTAGTCGAAATAGATTTCGCTAGCTTCCCAGTCACTCCCGTCACCAAAGACCAAGGGGGGGATCTTTTTAACCTTGCAGTACATCTCTCCTCCTCAGTGTGGTATATAACCCTGGGAGGTTGGCATCAGTGGAAGTGGTCCAGTTTAGTGTCAGAAACGGACCTCGATTGGTCCAAGCACTCTAGGGGTCAGGCTTTGCACTGGAGAAACCAAAATATGCTCAGAATAGCAAAAAAACCGGATCTTTCAGGCTTAATTTTTACCCTAAAAGATCTGGCCTTGACCTCCTGTCAACAATTTATACTTGCCCCTTGGACTGATCGCACCGCCCTGTATTGGCAAATGGAAATATGCCCTAGCGTTGGTGCAGCTCCAAGCTCTGTAGTTAAAGATGATAACCCCACCTTTAATGGCCCTCCGGTGACATATACAAACGGGGGGAGAAACGGCCGAATACGCATTGTAGACACAAATAAAATGTCTAAAGATGACCTCTTCCAAATTCTAACCGGTATTTCTGGAGCAACAAACAACTGGTTACTACTAGCTGAGCAAGCTGCTGACAAGACGGCTTCCGACTGCATAGTCTGTATGGCAGCCCGCCCCACTTTAAGAGTCGTACCGGCGCCAGTCAATAGTGCATGCCTCCTGCATCTTATGAACAATACAAAACGAGGTCATTGCTCATATCTGGAAAACCACTTTCCTAAAACTCAACGCTCGGTCTCTAATAAACCACCTTTCTTTTCTTCAGATGTAGCTGTGAACAATTTCACTTGTATTAACCTGACTGGCAATGCAGTGAAACTAGGTAGCTTGAACTCTTCTTGGTGCACTGAGATGACGGTTATGAAACCAAACTTCCGACCTACGGCTAGGGCTGATTTGTGGTGGTGGTGTGGCAATAACAAGTTATATGATGGTTTCCCTCGGGATGCGTCAGGTCTTTGCGCTCTCATAACTCTTATTTTACCTGTTTCAGTCACTCCAGTAGATCTCTCTATAGAAGTACACGAAGTTGGCCTCCCATCCTCCTCTGAACGCCGCTCTAAACGTTCTCTAATCCCAGGTTCAGCTCATAATCCAACCTATATTGATGCTGTAGGTATACCCCGTGGGGTCCCCGATGAATATAAACTGCGAGACCAGGTTAAAGCAGGATGGGCCTCGATACTTTGGATGGTTGAAATAAATGCGAATGTAGACAGAATTAACTACATTCACTTTAATGTGCAACTGTTGGCTAATTACACTCGAGATGGTTTTGAAGCTGTGCATGCACAGTTATCTGCCACTTCCCTAATGGCTTTCCAAAACAGGGTCGCAACGGATTTTCTCCTCGCAGAAAGAGGCGGAGTCTGCAGCCTTTTTGGTCAGGAGTGCTGTACCTATATCCCCAATAACACAGCTCCTGATGGTTCCCTCACTAAAGCTATTACTGGTCTCACAGCTCTTACTGTTAAAATGAAGGAACACTCGGGCGTTGATACTGCCATGTGGGACTCTTGGCTTAACATGTTTGGCAAATATAAGGCCCTTGTAGCTTCCGTCCTAGTTTCCATCTCAGTTTTTGTTGCTGTCCTAGTCACCTGCGGTTGCTGTTGTATTCCATGCATTCGATCCCTCTTCCAGAGACTGATTGTTACAGCTCTCACTCCTGAGGATAAGGATCTCGCCCGGCAGATGCCTTTATTAGCTGGTCAACTTCCCACCTCCTCGCCAACGGATGATGAAAACTCTGATCGTGAGGGTGACGAACATTATCGTCTTTCTCTTGTTTAAATGCTTCTAGAATGGTTGTTTCTCTGTGGTGTGTTGTATTAGGCTTGTTATTAATTGTTTCCCTCACCCACTTCCTCTTGAAGGATATATCTGGTTGAACTGTGTCTGGTCGGGTTGTGAGGGTTAAGCGATGTTCTCAGGGTCTCCGGACTTAAGCCTGAGCGAATGTGTACTCCCACCACTGGATATAAATTGTTTTATTCCACACCCCTTCCTCACTTTTTAACATATTCACTTTTGAATGTCCTTAGCAGCTACCGTTCTGTGTTTATTTTACGATTGATTTATTCTTTCACATTTTCACGTTTATATCTCTCATTATTATAGTATACTCTGCACTCTCCACATTTTTATCATTACTTATGCTTTTTGGTTGCTAGGTTACAGGAACTGTTAATTTTGTGTCACTACCCTGGTTGCACTGACTCGTTGTATTCTTGGTTGCAGGACAGCTGTTACTGCTTTCGTCGGGAACCGAGACTGCTTGCAGCCGACCCCTGGGCAGGGTGGTGCCTGGACTCTTTTCTCCTCATCTGCAATGACAGATAAAGACAAATGATAAGACCCGAGGAGTTTTTCGAGCCAGGCTTCGACACGTCTCTGTGTTCCTTTGAATGTTACTTATTTTTGTGTGTTGACCCATTTAAGATGGGTCAAAAGGGGGATTTGAAGAAAATATAATCTGATCAAACATTATTCAGCTTTAAATATTGTTCAGCTTTAAAGTTACTGTGCAACTGTGTAATAAAAATGTGCTCACGACTTTGGCCTTGAGAGCGATAAGAAGCGATCGCCTCATCCTGCAGGTGCAAGATATCTGCAAGCGAAGAGACTAGAACACCCAAGGCCGATTTCCTTTTATGGAGTTGTTTTTTCTGCTAATGCAGCACTTTCCTCACAACCCCCTCCTGTAAGTTTTAGAGAATATATACCCATCCTCACAGCAAATATTAGGAATCTCTTGATGTGAGCTGTGTTGAGAGGTTGTCTCTGTCTCAATAAAAGTTCACTGATTCCCCATCTGCAGCAGGTGTCCGGTTGTCTTCATTCTCCGCCAGCCTGGTTAAGTCAATTCCTCCTTAACATCTAAAAGAACCTATTTAATGAAGGAAGACGGGTTCACTTTGTGTTTAATATTATGCTGTTGTTGTTGTTTTTTTTTATATCCTTCAATTATCCACAAAATCATCACAATCTCTGTAAGATTAAGGTCGACTACATATATTTTTTTAAAGTAAAGGCTTTAAAACCAAGTTAATTCTGAAAGTACAGACATGACTAATGTCACATAACTTTCCCGACATGTGGCCAACAATAATGGTTTAATGTTCTTCATTAAAAAAATATTTGCGCATAAATAAGTGACATAATATTCAGTACTTACTTCTGAAAGTTTACACTTCCTCCGCTCCGCTTCCACCGTTTTTTTTCAGCAAAATTATCCACACCACCACCGCACTATGAAGTCTGGGATATGTTGGGCCATGAAGGCTACACCGACCCATCCTTAAAATTCAGGGAAATTATGGACGCATTTGAGGGCCGCATTTCGAGCAGCCTTTGAATTGGGAAAGCCTTCTCTTGTCGCTGTGACGTAATCGGCCTTAAAATGCGGCCTTTAAGGCTGCAAACCCCAAATCCGGTCATTGGTACTTCCTGGCTTGTGTAGTTACTAGGTAACAAAAGCTCAACACTGCCCCTAGCGTCCTGGAGCACTTCCGTTGTGTTTTGGAATTTGCATGTGTTTTTGAGTTTGCAAGTGTTTTGGAATTTGTACGTGTTTTGGAATTTGTACGTGTTTTGGATTTTGCAAGTGTTTTGGAGTTTGTACGTGTTTTGAGTTTGCAAGTGTTTTGGAATTTGTACGTGTTTTGGAATTTGTACGTGTTTTGGAATTTGTACGTGTTTTGGATTTTGCAAGTGTTTTGGAATTTGTACGTGTTTTGGAATTTGTACGTGTTTTGGATTTTGCAAGTGTTTTGGAATTTGTACGTGTTTTGGAATTTGCATGTGTTTTTTAGTTTGCAAGTGTTTTGGGTTTTGCAAGTGTTTTGGAGTTTGTACGTGTTTTGGGTTTTGCAAGTGTTTTGGAGTTTGTACGTGTTTTGGAATTTGTACGTGTTTTGGAATTTGTACGTGTTTTGGATTTTGCAAGTGTTTTGGAATTTGTACGTGTTTTGGAATTTGTACGTGTTTTGGATTTTGCAAGTGTTTTGGAATTTGTACGTGTTTTGGAATTTGCATGTGTTTTTTAGTTTGCAAGTGTTTTGGGTTTTGCAAGTGTTTTGGAGTTTGTACGTGTTTTGGGTTTTGCAAGTGTTTTGGAGTTTGTACGTGTTTTGGAATTTGTACGTGTTTTGGAATTTGTACGTGTTTTGGATTTTGCAAGTGTTTTGGAATTTGTACGTGTTTTGGAATTTGTACGTGTTTTGGATTTTGCAAGTGTTTTGGAATTTGTACGTGTTTTGGAATTTGCATGTGTTTTTTAGTTTGCAAGTGTTTTGGGTTTTGCAAGTGTTTTGGAGTTTGTACGTGTTTTGGGTTTTGCAAGTGTTTTGGAGTTTGTACGTGTTTTGGAATTTGTACGTGTTTTGGAATTTGTACGTGTTTTGGATTTTGCAAGTGTTTTGGAATTTGTACGTGTTTTGGAATTTGTACGTGTTTTGGAATTTGTACGTGTTTTGGATTTTGCAAGTGTTTTGGAGTTTGTACGTGTTTTGAGTTTGCAAGTGTTTTGGAATTTGTACGTGTTTTGGAATTTGTACGTGTTTTGGATTTTGCAAGTGTTTTGGAATTTGTACGTGTTTTGGAATTTGCATGTGTTTTTTAGTTTGCAAGTGTTTTGGGTTTTGCAAGTGTTTTGGAGTTTGTACGTGTTTTGGGTTTTGCAAGTGTTTTGGAGTTTGTACGTGTTTTGGAATTTGTACGTGTTTTGGAATTTGTACGTGTTTTGGATTTTGCAAGTGTTTTGGAATTTGTACGTGTTTTGGAATTTGTACGTGTTTTGGATTTTGCAAGTGTTTTGGAGTTTGCAAGTGTTTTGGAGTTTGTACGTGTTTTGAGTTTGCAAGTGTTTTGGAATTTGTACGTGTTTTGGAATTTGTACGTGTTTTGGATTTTGCAAGTGTTTTGGAATTTGTACGTGTTTTGGATTTTGCAAGTGTTTTGGAGTTTGTACGTGTTTTGAGTTTGCAAGTGTTTTGGAATTTGTACGTGTTTTGGAATTTGTACGTGTTTTGGATTTTGCAAGTGTTTTGGAATTTGTACGTGTTTTGGAATTTGCATGTGTTTTTTAGTTTGCAAGTGTTTTGGGTTTTGCAAGTGTTTTGGAGTTTGTACGTGTTTTGGAGTTTGCGTGTGTTCTTTAGTTTGCAAGTGTTTTGGAGTTTGCATGTGTTTTGGAATTTGCATGTGTTTTGGAGTTTGTACGTGCTTTGTCTCTAGGGGCCACCGTACTCTTTTACTAATTTGTTTAACGTTTTATGCTTTGTTTTATTGCTTTAGTGGAGGTGCGGCCGCTTGTTGAGGGGCTAGGCACGTGAGGTGGGCATAGGTAGATTGCACCATTTAGACTTCAGTGTGAGTGACAGTGAGGTCTGCAGTGGAGTTACACGGGTGAGTAACTGGTAGCATCCTTGGGCACTCCTCCCTGTAGGTTGCCTCCTCAAGTGGCCGGTCTCCACTATTTTGTTTAGTATTGTTTTGTTTGTTTGTTTTTTAATCAATCTGTGATTGTTTTAGAGCATCGTGGGAGGGAGTCTGGTCATTTTAATCATCAGTTGTTAATAAAGTGTTTTTAATTAACTATCCTGCCGTCTCAACCCTGCTACCTTAGGTACCTTTCTGATTTTACAATTCTATGCTTTTAGTAGTTCTTCTTAATAAATTTTAATTTGTAAAATTCATCTGTCTCCTCTCTACTGTTAATAACGAGTCTGTGGGCTTTGGTAGCCAGTGTAACACTTACATTGGATAGAGGAATCTTTCCTGGGGTGTAACTTCCTCCCCCAGGTGACGTTGTCAACATCTTAGTTGCCGTCCCCGGTTATCCCTCATTCGCGCCACCACACTACCATACAGGCCTAATTGGCAGAGAGCTGCAGAAGTCATTGTCCTTCTTAAAGGTTCTCCATACTCCACACAGCAATGCTGGAGCTTTGTCAGAGTGACCATTGGGTTATTGGTCACCTCCATGACAGATGAAGCTCTTCAGCATCCACACTGTTTATGTGTTAAAAGAGAAATGGTTTCATTGTAACTAAAACCAATTCTCTACTCCTAACTGGCACATGAGAGTACATGGTCCAGCAATAAATTCTCCAGCTTTTGTGAAGTTGTTGGGCAAATGGTGACCTTATGGTATGAAATTGTGGGTCTTTCTGTGTGGAGTTTGCATGTTCTCCTGTGATTGCGTGGAAACTCTAAATTGTGCAACTGGTTGTCTGTGTGTTAGCCCTGCGCCAGTCCAGGGTACACCCTGGTGACAGCTGATTTGATTTTATTGTTTATTTATTTGTACAAAGTTTTTTTTTTTTCCTTTTCTGTGGCTTTTCTTTCTATTTGTTTTTATGTATTTAATCTTCTGTACAGCACATTGTAGATTTTTTTTTTTTTAAATTTCAGTATCATGTTTTTGTAGATATATTTTTATTTTTTTTAAGTTTTCAGTACTGTACAGCACTTTGGTCCATTGTGGTTGTTTTGTGATTCAGAGGCTGCCTTTAATGGCCGATTACATCACAGCCAGGCGACAAAGGCTGCTCCAAATGTGACCCACAAATGCCTCCTCCTTTTACCTGGATTTGAAGGATGGTTCGGGTGTGTCCTTCATGGCCCACCCTATCCCAGGATTCGTAGCAGTGAATAATTTTTTGATTTAAGCTTGTTCTGCAGCTACAAGAGAATAGGCACCTTGCAGTTGACGAAATCCTCTGTATGCCAGAGTTTTCTAGAGTCAAATGTGAGGCCACCTGACCGACAGCTAAAGCTTCTCCTAAATTAGGCCATGCAACAGGATAATGACCCCAAGCACAGCAGCAAATCTACAGCATGGAAGTCCAGACCTCAACCTGACTGAAATGCTGTGTATAAAGGAATGCTTGCAAATGTCAATGAATTGAAGTTATTGCTGCTGACTGAAGGTTCTGTAAACTACTCAATCATAGAATGATACGATATTGAACTAAAACAAATGCCTGAACCCTAAATTATGGATATCCTATTGTGGTGATCTAAAACGTAACACTAAATGTGATTAAAACACTAAAACTCTGGACTCCGGGGCTGAACGACCGCGAGGATCACCAGCCCGAGGAAAACACAAAATACACATGACTCCGTGAGAAAGACAATTCATTCTTGAATGAAGACGTGGATCAGACACATTTAAAATGTAGCCAATTGTGTTTATTATTCAATTATTAAGGAAATAGAAAAGGTGGGGGAATAGAAAAGGAGGGGAGGGGTGGGGGGTAAAGAAGAGGGTAAAGGAAAGGGATAGAAAGGAGGAAAGAGATAGAGGTGAGAGAACCCCAACAATGCCCTCTGAGCAAGCACTGGATGCGACAGTGGATAGGAAAAACTCCCTTTAAAGGAAGAAACCTATGACAGAACCAGGCTCTAGAGGGGGCAGTCAACTGTCGGGACTGGTTGGGGGGTGAGGGTGAAAGAGAGAGGGGGGGGGGGAGTTATAGGGGAGGGAGAGGTGTCAGGAGAGGTGAAAATTACGATGCAACGGTGGAGGAGGAAGACGGGGTGACATCAGTAGAAGAAAAAGTGGAAAAAGTAGAAAAAGCAGGAGTGCTCTTCCTCCAGAAGAAGCGGAAGCGTTTTTTCTTCTTTTCCATGATCTTTTCCACCAGCACTTTCTTCTCTAGGACGAGGGTTCTTAACTCATCAATTGTTTGTGTATTTTCCTTCTCAAGTTTCCTGCATGTTGTCTCCACTTCTTCTAATTTGGCTTGTTTTTCTTCCAGCCTTTCTTTCAGTTCTTTACATTTGGCCTCCTGCATAAGCTTTGCCTCGTGCATCTCTGTATAACTCTGTTGTAATTTGTTGTGTGTGTCTTGTAGCTGCTGACTTCTCTCGAGTTCTTGAAGTGTACACTGCAGGTCTGTGTTAGTTTTCTCTAGTTGCTGCTTTAACATCTGCACCTCAGTGTTTTTGCACTTCAAGTTGTTGGAAAGTTTCTCCAGTTCTGTGTTTTTTCTCAGCATGTCACTGAGCTTACTCTGCATCTCTGAGCATTGTCTTTGCACTTTTTTCTTTTCCCCCTCCAGCTCAGTTGTTTTGGAGTTCAGTTTGTTATAACGGTCTTGCAGCTGTTGGTTTTTCCTCTCAAAGTCCTGGAGAATTTGTTTTTCTTCTTTCTGCTTTATTTTCCGTTGTTCTTTGTCTTGAAGCAGCTCTTGATATTTGTGCAGCGTTTCATCAAGCTTTACCTGCTGCGCTCTGTATTTTTCCTGCATGCCTCTCTGGTTTATGTCCAGTTTTTCTTTCTCTTCAAGGATTTCTTTATTTTTTTGTAGAGCTTCATCAAGCATTACTTGCAAACCTTGGTTGTGTTTCTTGATGTTCTGAAGCTCACAATCCAGATCTTTCTGTTTCGTGTCATGCTGTTCTTTGTCTTGTAGGAAATCCTTATTTCTTTGCACTGTTTTATCAAGCTTTATTTTCAGCGCGGTGTACTTTTCCTCCACGCCTTCAAGCTTGGAGTCCATTTCTTTCTGTTTAATTTCTAGTTGCTTTTTTTCTTGAAGCAACTCTTTATTTTTGTTCAGTGTTTTATCAAGCTTTGCCTGAAGCCCTTTGTACTTTTCCTCCATGCCTTGTAGTTTGCGCTGCTTTATGTCCATTTGTTCTTTTTCTTGGAGGAGTTCTTGATTTTTTTGCAGAGCTTCATCAAGCTTTATTTGCAAGGCTTCCTTGTGTTTCTCGCTGTCCTGAAGCTTGCAATCCGTATCTTCCTTTTTCATGGTCTGTTGCGCTTTCTTTCGAAGAAACTCAACCCTTCCTTTCAGCACTTTTTGATTTATCTCAGCGCCTTGGAGTTTTATGACCAGTTGTTTCTTCTCTTGGAGGAGTTCTTGATTTTTTTGCAGAGCTTGATCAAGCTTTACTTGCAGCTCCTGAATCTTTTTTTCCCTCTCTTTCTCGTTTTTCTTCTGTTGGAGGATTTCTTCTGTTGGCTTTTCTTGTACTTTATTAAGCTCTGCTTGGAGCTCAAAGATCCTTCCCCGCATGTCTAGGAGTTCCATTTCTTTCTCCTTTTGAATGTCTTCCTTATCAAGAAGCTGTCTGAACAGTCTATCTACTTCATCGGTCCTTCTCTCACAGTGCTCTCTCAGTAAGATAATCTCCGTTCGTTGTTTAAAAAAACTTTCCCAGATGTAATTGGTGTACTCTGGCTGGGGCGGGTGTCGCGTATTGTGATTGTTCATGAGATTTTCCTCATGCATTTCTTCCAAGCACATCTTCTGCAGTTGAGTATCGTCTTCTCGATTGCAAAGAGGAGCGCTGGGCTTTACGTTTTCTCTTTTTTTCTGTTTTCTTGGAGACATGTTGGAATCTGTTAACAGTGACTCTGAAAAGGATCCAAAAAAAGGCTTCTCTGGCGAACGTTTGAATGCTGCACACATAAATGCTGCGAATAACGGACTAAAAGTTCTTGCGTCTCACCCCTATTTATAGGTTTTAGGATCAAAGGATCACAGTGGTGGTAAGATTCTAAATGTGTGTGACATCCCAATTCTGTAAGCCAATGAGGTTGTCACATGACATTTGTGGGAGGGCATTCTTTACTTGGACAAATTGTCAATAAGCTTTCAATATCAGTAACAATGGTGACAGTATAATTGTGTGGATGCTTTAAGCATCCACACTATTGAGTTCCTCTTGGGACTTCCGTACACTTTTTGGCACTTAACTACTTCCACAATTTTCAGCCGATTTTCACCGTTCAAATTTTAAAATATTCTGCTATTTCTGCTAATTCCTGCTATGTCTTTTGGTATTTTTCACTATTATACTTTTTAAAATATTAAGCTTAATTTGTCCCATTGAAATGAATGGGAAACTTCTGCAATTCTGCTAAAATTTGCTTGTTTCTGAAACTTAACTACTTCCTCATATTTTCACGTAGAACAACCATTCAAACTTTAAAATGTTCTCAAATTATTGGGCTATTCAGGTATGATTCAGCTTTTTCAAATCTTTTACCGTTTTTCCTTTATGCCTCTTAAAGTTTTCAGTTGCAAAATTGTGATTTTTCACAAAATACATGCGTTGTTATGGTTGCTATGCACTTGGCTTCCAGTCTGCCACTGAAGGTTTTGCAGTCTTCTCTTCATGTCCGAACAACTTCTTGCTACTTGCTCAATCTTCACTCAACTTCCACAAATTATACATCAAAACGTAGGTATTTTTGCTGGGTTTCCGAAAATGTCACTATCATTGTTGTGGGATTTATAGAATTTTGGCAAATCTCCTCAGACCAACACAAAGTCGCAAAACTCTCCATAGAAAGTCAATGGAGAGCTTGTTCAAAATCACCGCTTGATTTCTGTAATGAGAGGCATATTCGAATCGTCATATCTCCTTAACGAAGCAAAGTTAAGACATAAGGCTTGTCCCAGTATATCTTCAGACACTCCTGACGCTCACAATTCAAGAATTATTTTCTCACCTATTACCGTTCTGAAATGAGTTAGACTTGTTTGAGGGTAGGAAATTCGTCCTTCGCTCAGATTTCTTCAGATTTCAAACTCTGGAAATGAACCACTTTTTTCTCTCGTCATATCTTTTTAATGGATTTCCACAGAGACCTGAAAATTTCCATGATTGTTCACCAAAGCCTGCTGTCTCTTACGGTGAAAGAATGATATTGATACTCCAAATAGATTTAGAGTTAGAAAGCGTTGTTTGAGGGCAAGTCAAGGCAGTTTTTGCTTTGCTCTACTCAGTTATGGTGCATTAGAAGTCAATTATCTTTAATAATTCATATTTTAATGATAAATTGTCAACACTTTAAGATTCCCCCATCTCTTCTGAACAAAACGGTGTAAGAATGACCGTTCTAGCCCCTACGGTTAGGAAATTATGGTCATTTGTTTGAGGGGAGTCGTCATTATGAGAAATAGACTGCAAAAATCCTGTGTCTCTCTGTGCTGCATGCACCTGTTTTGGCGGGAAAAAGTGCACAGGCTCTCTGATTGGTGGATTCAAATTCAGCAGCTCCAAGGCTGCTTGACTGAGCTAGAAACTTACTTCTCTGTGTGTGTGTGTGTGTGTGTGTGTGTGTGTGTGTGTGTGTGTGTGTGTGTGTGTGAGAGAGAGAGAGAGAGAGAGAGAGGAAGCCTTTTTATGGGATGATCTCATTGTAAGATTCAAATTCAATATATTTAGACTGGTTGACTGAATTGGATCTTGTGTGTGTCTCTCTCTGTGCATGTGTGTTTCCATATGTGTCCATATTTGTGATTGTGTGGCTGTTATATTTTTTTTGCCAATTTTTTTCATTTAACAAGTATATTTGAGGGACCCTTAGCATGTTCAGCATTTTTTCAGCTGTCCATTTTGCTTTTCCAATTTTTCTGTTTAACTTATTACTATTGTGCTAAATCATACTATTTCTGCTATTTTATAAGATTTGTGCTAAATATAGTATTTCTGTCAAATTATAGTATTTGTGCTAAAACATAGTATTGATTTAAAATTCAATATTCATAGTTCATCACAGTATCTCTGGTAAATCACAGTATTTCTGCTCTGTTGTACTATTTTTCTAAATCATAGTGTTTCTGTAATGCTTAAGTATTTTTGGCTAAATATATTCTTTCTGTTATCTTATACTATTTCTCCTAAATTCTTGTATTTTTGAGAAGTTATCATGTTTCTGGTAAGTTACAATATTTCTGCTAAGTTCTGCTATGCTATTGTATTTCTGCCAAGTATTATGTTTCCTCTAAGATATTGCAGTTCTGCTAAGTTATTCCATTTTAGCAAAGTTCCTTTGCTTCTGCAAAGTTTTTACAATTTCTGCAACTTTTCAGCTTTTTCAGCTAGTTTTTGCATACAGCTTCAGCTTTAAAGCATCCACACTGCATTTTCGCAGGAAATGCAAATCTTTCTAGTTGTTTATTGTGCTGAACAATAAACAATTCTATTGACAATTATATGTGTCCAGTATTCAATATTTAAATTATTCTTTTTTGATGTTTTACTTTTTATTTATCAGTGTTCATCACTCAACTACTCTTTAATCCCGAAAATGGTGGTGTTTTTATTTTGAAGGCCCGCGCTCTTATTTTGTAGACTTTTGATCTAACTGACGTTGGCTCTATGCGCCGAGCTTATGCGATGTTATGAAACTGCCCTCCGCTGGTATGTCACCTCTCCTCCTTTAGTCAGCTCTGCTTCTACAACACTCCTTATTTGAAAATGTGTTTGACTTTTATTTTACGTATTTATTAAAACGCCTCTAGTTATACAGTTTTTAACAAGCTGTCGATGACGTAGTTCAACAGTTTAGAGCTAACGCCGGTACACCCGGCTAGCATTAGCACTTCTCTGATAGCAGAACAAAGTGTTCCAGCTGAATCTCATGATGTGGTTAGTCGGCTTTTCTGCTTCACTGATGTGAACATTACACGTAATAACTGATGTGCAAAGCCAGCTGTCATTGTAGCAGTTGAATGTAGTTAACGTGAGTGGGTCAAAGTGAAACACAGGTCGTGTTGTGACCTTTCAGCTGATTGTGAAAGGTGTCAAATTGCCCCCTGTTTTAGTTGTTTAATCCCTTTGAAAACATGTCATTCACCTCATCCCTTTGTTTTGGGCCTCAGTCACGTGTCCACAGATAAGGGGACAGATGCTGACGTCGACATTTTCAATGGGAAGACAGTGAAAGGTAAAATCAGAGAAAACAGGCAGTTTGCAGCTAAGTTGTAGTTGACTAAAACTAAACCAAGTACCCAAGCTAGTGACTGACTAGTACCACACATTACCTACTAAAGAAAAAATAACTAACGTGCAGGCTAATAAAAACTAAACTAAGATATTTTGCCTGTTGATAGGACCCATGTGAGGTGTTTCAGGCAATTATTTAGAACACCTCCTGGGCACATCCCTTTGGAGGCACACCCAACTGGAAAGAGACCCCAGGGTAAACCTACATCCTGCTAGAGAGATTATATATTTCATCTGTCTGGGAATGGTTTGGGATCTCCCAGGAGGAACTGGGTTTATCTGGAGAGAATTAAGTTTGGAGTACTAGAGTACTCCAGATAAGCAGGAATATTGTTTGGATAAATATTTTTCAACAGTAAAATAATAATAATAATAATAATAATAATAATAATAATAATAATAATAAAAATTCTATAGTAGTGAAAAAACAGGAGCTTTTCTGTCATTTAATTTTTTACATATTCATTACTTTAGTGCAGTATGAAGGGCTGTGGGGGGAGGTCTTTGTCAGTAGAATCAGCTGTAAAACTAAAAGAAAAATACTGTTAGTCCAAAATGTATGTCTTCCTTCAGATTTTCCTAAGACTTCATGTGAGCTGTTTTGAAGGTTTCCTGGGCTGATTTATGGTTATGTGGTTGTTTGGTCAAGGCCAATAGTTTCCTTAATTAATATCATGGGCAGTTAGCAAAGACATAAGTCTGCAGCTGTTTCTGTTTTCCAACCTTGGTTTTAGGCTTAACATTTATTTCATAGAGACATTCGACATGTGCTCAGCATAATAAGATAAGATAAGATAACCTTTATTAGTCCCACACGTGGGAAATTTGTTTTGTCACAGCAGGAAGTGGACAGTGCAAAAGTTATGAAGCAAAAATTAGAATACAATAAGAATAAATACAGTACACAACTGTACAGAATAGAATAAAATAAAATACTATATACAGTAGAATCAACTCAATCCTGTTGTTTGCCCAGCGATCTGGTGAGATAAGTGAGCGTAAGCATCTTTACCAGTAACTAAAATAAGTCTCTGACGATCTCATACGAAAGGAGTCTAAAAATTGAAGGTGAGGCAATGTTTTTGTTAAACTTAACAAAAATAAATAGATCTATATATATATATATATGTATTAAAAAGTATGATGATGATTGTGAAGAATGAATATGAATAAAAATGTTGACGATAATAAAAAGTAGAGTTTTCTCTGGGGAACAATACAGTACAATACAATTTCAAATTTGCTTCCGGTGCTGGGCTACATAATGACTCAAATCTACTTCTCCTTGTTTGTTTTCCTTCTAGTATCACTAGTATCAATGTTTTATTACTAATATATCATATCAGTAATAGCTTCAGAGGCAGTTCCAGGTCAAGATTTATAATAATAAAAAATTGATTCTGTTGCTTCCTGGAAACTGCTGTAGATACACATAACGGTGATATTCTGGATTTGTTTCAGTTATTTATTCACTTTTAATTAATAAAATGCTGATTTTTGATGTTACTTTTACACAACTGTTAAAACGTTGTCCCTTAGAAGCTTCTTCCCAGCATTATTTCCTTTTGATAATTAGACATTTATAACTTTAACATATTTAAATTCAGTATCTGGAGCCCGCCCACTTAGTACTTAGTGCCTTGGCTTTGGGTCTTTGCATTGTTTCATCTGTCCTCTCTGCTCAGGTCCTTGTGTGGAACCGCCAAAAATTTCCATCATGCTGTTGGAGGCTCAGCTACGTCTGTGCCAGAGTTGTTTTTGGTGTTGCAAGAGTGGACTGCGGCTGTTCTCCCAAAGCTATACGCAAAGGTAGACAAAGTGAATGTGTGCCTTTAGGTTTTAGGCAGAGTTGCTGAGAACACCTTGATGATTGTGTTTGTGTACTCTGTGTTTAAACAGGTCTGAGTGCCTGCTTGGTTTTGAGTTCTTTGCTTTCTCACCGCAGAAAAGCTGCGACCTACTACGACCTCCTGGGAGTCAAATCTGATGCCACGTTAGAAGAAATCAAAAATGCGTTTTTTGACAAATCCAAAAAGGTATCATTCCCATTTGGATTTAAATAAAACATGTGGCCACACGAGGGCAGCCTTGCACAGCACATTTTGTGCTTGCTAACTGTTCCCACAGTGGGCTTCCTCACTGTTTGTTTTCAAGCTATGGCTCCCAGTTTAAATAAGGATGGGTATGTGTGTTTACTTTGTGGCTTTGGCCTCATTAAAGGGTGAGAAAGAAGCTTGGTTCAAAGTGCAAAACAAAAATCTATTTGTCATAAAAAGTAAGAACATTTTTCGGTTGTTAATGGTTGCATATTTGACCTGCACCAGATCTTTTCTTTTTTCATGCTTCATGAGGAGAATTTGCTGCTGACTCTGTCCCCTTTATTGTGCAGCTACATCCAGACAGCGACCCGTCAAACCCGGCACTGCACAGCCAGTTTGTGCAGCTGAACGAGGCCTACAGGGTGCTGAGCAAAGATCTGAGTAGGAAGGAGTACGACTTCAAAATACGACAGCCGTATGGTGGTGCTCAAGTCTTCAGATCTGCCTCCACTGACCCCAGCTACAGAGGCAGGTGAGGATTCACCCACATCCATTAGTGTGTTACTGCTTATGAACTTTACATTAACAGTGTGTCATCTTTAAAAGCAGCAAATTTCACACAGGAACCCCAGTGTTTGGGGCTTCGTTGTTTCTAACATGTATAACAGTAAAACAGGAGATTGTCAGCATCAGATGTGTTCAATTAATTCTCTTTCATGGGCTCAACAGGATGTCACACAGACTATACTGAGGAGCATGCAGGGTAAAGACTGTTTAATGTCAGATACAGCTGATACCGTCATTGATGTTCTCATGTACAGCTCTGACGGGCAATGTCTGAAAAGGTTGAAGTGCACATCTGAAAAATTCACCTTTTTTTATATAATGTCAGGCCAGAGCAGCGGTCATCTTAAAGCACCAAGGGACAGATTTAGAAAAGAAACACAGAATTTGTGACTGACGCTGTTGCATATCTATTTCTGGGAGTTCCTTTCTCAAGGCACAAAAAATGGGGACGACAATGTTTAAATCATATACGCCAACTGATTCACAACTTTTGCAACATGGAATTTACTTTCAATTGCCCCGATATTTAATGCCATAAAAAAGCATGTCTTACAACTACACTTGTGTCACACTTGAATTACAGACATTTCTATCCACAGTCCCACAGTTTCGGGGGACTGAGGCCTTTTCTCCTGTTATTCAGGGACTAAATAAGCACATAAAAGATTTGCAGTGTTGAGATTATGTTTAGTACCTGGTCACTGGAATTCTCTTTATGAGGTCCAAGGAGACCATGATGTAAAAAATAAACTTGTGTTGCTAGTTAAACGAAATAAACAGCTCTGCAAGAAAGGAAAAACTTTAGCAGTGGCCAAATCAACAATCTGTTACATTTATGAAACGAATGAGTCCACTGACCACAGAAGACAAATAAATTGCAGAATTATTTCCATGGTTGAGAAATCATCTTCACAGCATCCAGTATTTTAGACAATGAACTTTGTGTTGTATTCAAGAATTTGAACTTGAGATTGAGCTCATAAACTCATTAGGAAATTGTTTACTGAGGTCAGCGAGTGAGAGATCAGTAGGGTCATTTGCTCATAAACGTCTATACATCTGGACTTTTTGAAGCTAGAGGAATCCCCTCCTGGTGGACATAAAAAAATAAATCTGCTTTGGATTTACTTTGCAGTCCTGGAGCTTCTGGAAGCTCCATCCTTTATATACAGACTATGACTATCACTTGTCATTTTCATTTAATGTTTCTTGAAGTTCAGACACGATTTGTGTAACTGCAAATCAAATGAGCAACCTTAGTTATTACAACAAGTGCTTATTACATTGACTAGTGACATCAGAAACAACGCTCAATCTTCTCATGCCTTTCCTATCAGCATGGATGCCTATGAGAACATCCGTTACTGGGAGCAGGTTCATCACCCTCACACTCCAGAGATGATGGCCGAGGAGAAGCAGAAGAGGAGGAAGAGGAACTTCCGCCTGGTGGCGTATTGTGTCGTCGCTATGATGCTCAGCATAGGAGCCCATGCCGTCCTCTTCAAGTAAAAACCCCACACACGATACCGACTGAGCATTCAGCATTTTGTATTTAAATTTAAACTGTAAATATTAGAAAGAAGTGTGCATTTGGTAAACTTCCTCTTGCTCACATCCTGTCCTTCGTTGTCCACACTGTGTCCTTTTATTTGCTGCTCATTCACATCCAGATGAATGAGGAATGTTGCGGACGTGTCTCAGTGCCATGTGTGTTGGCACAACCTCCCAACTCGCGGCCTTGAGTTTGCTTTCACACACTGACGTGGTGCCACATGTGTTTGTTGAGATTCACTTCTTTGTGATGTGAGCAGCTCCTCTAACAGCTGTACAAACCCATAAATAAAGAGC
The DNA here is from genome assembly GCF_965226115.1 of Aulonocara stuartgranti. Taxonomy (NCBI): domain Eukaryota; kingdom Metazoa; phylum Chordata; class Actinopteri; order Cichliformes; family Cichlidae; genus Aulonocara; species Aulonocara stuartgranti. The sequence continues at coordinate 34,812,156 of NC_138940.1, read as the reverse complement.
GCTGCTGAGTTCTTAGGTTAAGCTCTCTAAAAGGGAATTGTCTACCTCCCTCTGATGCTTTCAGGAAACTGGAAGAAGTTCACACTAACTTCATGGATGAGAAAGACCGAATCATCATAGAAATTTACAATGAAGCCAAAGAGAGGGCGAGGTGTGTGCACTGAGCTTCAGATTCCTTTTTCCCCCTGCTTCTCTCTGATGTTGTTGTTCTGATGCTGTTTCATTTGCGGTTTTTCAGGGTCAATGGTTTTAAGAAGCAAACGGAAATCCTGCGTCAGAAGCACGCGGAGTTTAAGGAGAAATACAAACGCACCGACGTTGGAGACGACAAGTAGCAGATCCTTCAGCTGTGCTCGGTGATGCCAGCAGGCGGACCAAGCTGGCTGTTGTGTTTTAAGATTATTTATTTTCTGACCTTTTTAAACGTGTTTCCACGCCTCTTTCTGCCCTCAGATGTGATCCTGAAATCTGCAGGGAGTGGGTGTGGTTTAGGGGGAGGGTTCCTCTGGTCATAGATGTTGACCAGGATAAGCTTTTATATTTTATGGGGCTCGTTTGTTCCCAAACTTGTTCACGGTTTGTCCACAGGAGCCATAATGAGCTCTATCAAACTGCCCCTAATGGAGTCTCAGGAACACGCTGTTTGCTGTTTATTGTTCTCAGCCTCATTTCTGTTACAGCTGTGCAGCATCTGGAACTCACATGTGACGGTGAATAATACAACATGACAGCTGATCAAGTTGTGAAGAGAGAGACTCTTATTTGCAGCAATGTTTCATGTTGTTTTAAAAGAAAATGTCTTTCAGCACTCAAGTGTGGACGCTGCTGTTTAAATTGGTTCACACCTGATATATATTCACAAGTGTTTGATTTTTGGACTTTCTGCACTTCCTGCCAACAAATATCGATTTGTTTGACACAGAAAATCTGGAGAAAAAAGTGCCACTGAGTAAGTTATTTATTGCAAACTGTTGTAATATTATGGAGAAATGCATTTAAAGGAAAGATCACACACACAAAGTGAGCCAACATTTACCATTTTGGCCTCTCAGTCTTTATATATTATATTGTTTTATGTTTTTGCTGCCTTGTTGAGTCCCTCTTGGGACATCTGAGAGAAAGCTTTAAAAGATCTCATTAACCATCCTTTGCTTGATTTCACTTTACTTCTACATGCTTCTTGTTATTTAATGTCTTGCTTATTACCATTTCTTCCCATAGTGTCATTTGTTTCCTGTTACCTTTTAACGAGCAGCAGAGAAGAATCGGTAATGATTCAAATAGATAATTATCTCAGATCTTTGTTTTAAATCACGTCAGTGAAAGTGAATCATACATTTTTAACTTTGAAGACAGCAACGCAGTTATGTTTATTTGCATGTTTGGAAAGGCAACACCCATTATGAAGTCAAGGCTTGGATTCTTTCCTTCTTTCTTTCTTTTTATTTTGGAAGGAATTGTGTGGGTGTGTAAAACCCTGCATCTACAGCGTGAAGTTTGTTTTTTAAGAAAGGATATCACCCCTTTTCCCTCTCTGTTTTCTTGTCACCAGCGGCCCCTGCCCTGAGACGTCAGCAGGAGATAACATACTGTGTCCCCGCATAGCTCTCAGACACCCTCACCCTCATGTGGCGTGTGAGTACCCTGTCATAACCCAAACACGCCATAATGACTGAGATCCTCGTGTCAGCATGCCTTCACACACACACTGATAGGAGATGAGGCTCAAGAGTTTTCCTGCTAGAGAAGAAAACAGCTCTGGATGCAGTTTTAATTGACTTTTATCTTTAGTTTAATGAGCTGCAAAGAGAAACTGTGTAGAATCATGCTCTGAAATAAAAGCGTGACATGCTCTTTGGAGATTATTTTTTATTGATTAGTTGGATGGGAGGGGCTGAAATCCTTAATTTCCCTCCTTGGGCATTAAAAAGATCATAAAACTGCTCCCAAACCACAATGATCCACCTTCGGGAATCAAAATTGTTTTTATGATTTTAATTATCAGTAAACTCTACTACTGTGCAAAAGTCACTAGCAGCTTTTTTTTTTTTTAATATATATATATTTTGCTTCCAAGCAGGTAGTTTCTTTCTGAAGGTCTTTCAAACTTTGTCTTTGACTGATTTTTCAATGATTTTCAGTTCAGTCTTTGTGCCTGACTTTTTTCAGAGAAACATTTTGTTTTTTGTTAAGATTCATAACACTGACCTATGAGTCAAGCATAAAGCACCTAACTTGAGGGATGAATCACTGTTGTGTGTACATGTAAGAGACAACGACAAAGAAAAGTATTTTGCACCGACATCGTGATTCCCAAAAAGCTATTAACTCAAAATATGGCAAATCTTGTCATGTTGTGCAGTGTGTCCTTAAACAATCTGGGAAAGCTGCAAAAGTGGAGGACTAAAGAAGTTGATCCCTCTGCTGTTCACTGAAAGCTCATCAGAAATGTTCTCGGTGAAAGTGTATCTGTCGGGAAACTATTCTTAAGGAAAGGAAACGGTGATAAATGTTGAGGTATGAGAAATTACACAGAACTGGCCAGAAAATCAGGGGAAACAAGTCTGAAGAAGAGATGAATAAATAATTTGAAATTTCTGTTTTAACCCAATCATTGTCAGGATGTGTGGAGGAAGTCAGGAGAGAGGTACAGCAGTGATGGCCTACAGCCGTCTTGTGAAACACGGTGGAGGCTCTGTCATGGTTCAGGGCCCCATTTCAGTCAGTGGTGTTTGGGATGTTGTCAAAATTAATGGAATTATGAATAGAGAACAGCATTGTCCAATGTTGACCCATGATGCAATACCAACTGGAAGGGATCTGATTGGCAGCTGCTTCATTTTTCAGCATGAAATAATTCCAAACCCACTGCCAGTGCAGTGAAAGCACACCTGGATAGAAAAACAGTAACTGGAACACTAACAGTGATGGAGCGGCCTCTCCAGAGCCCAGACCTCAACATTATTGAAGCAGTGTGGGATCATCTTAACAGAGAACAGAGCAACAGACAGCCAACGGTTCAAAGCAGAGCACTGAATGTCCTTCAATAAGTCTGGAGAACCGTTCCTGAAGATGACTTCATGAAATGTTGCCTTCAGGTTAAGGCTGCATAAAGGTGGTCAAACCAAATATTGACTTTCAAGCTTGTTAGAATTATACAAACTCTGTTTTTGTCTTATATACTGTATTTCCATGTATGTTTGTAGATGTTTCCATAAATCACTGCACCTTTTTACCATTTCCTCAAAAAAATATAAATATATGAAGTGTTGCCCAAGACCTTTCCACAGTTTATCAGTTATACTTGACACTTTGTTTTGGGCTCTTTTTATTTGAAAAATGCCCCTTGTCATTTTCTTCTCACAGTGGATGGACAGCAAATATGTAAATAATAAAGTGAATAATGGCTGACTTTGATTTACCTGCTTTACTGTCAAGACACAGTGGAACATTTGAAGAGAACAGAACAAATCATTCGTCAGCGTTATTAGTAACACCTAAGCTGCATTCCTACCGCGACGTGTCAGTCTGTGTTTACAAGCAGGGTCACTGTGCATTACAGCCTTTGGTCATGTTGGCTTGTTGAGAAATTCCTTGTAAATAACTTCTATGATTAAACTGAAGAAAATGTTTATCAATCATCAGCTCGTTGCTCTCAGTATGTGTTGGATTGCAGATAAGTGTGCACCAGCTGAACTCTTAAATCATTGGCATTACTTTGATTAAATACAACATTTCACTAAAGTGTAATTTTAAGGAAGTTATTCATTGAATAGAAAAGTTATAAAGAATTTAGATATTACTGTGTCACCATGATGTATTTCCTAGCAAGGACAAGGTGTTCACAAGTCAAAAACACTCTCAGGAATCAAAGTTTGGTGATTAAACACTTCTTCTTTGGCAAAACGTAATCTGTTTTAAGTATACTCTCATAGGACTACATGTTATAAGATGGCATCTTTAAATCACAGTCTTTCTTATGGATAAGTAAGAAAGCCAGTGGACAGCTGGCCCCCTTTAAAAGAAAAATGCCTCAACTGATGCGCACAACAATCACCATTTTCTAAAAATGTAATCCCCTTATTGTTTAGCCTCCATATTCACATGTAAATACTAAAATATGTCCCCTGCCACTGACACGACCTTGGTGTCCTCAATCATACTCCCCACTTACAAGAGGCCCCTGGAGGCCCCCTGACCCCCCGCTGTGGGACCAATAGAGACACTCCACCTGTGTGCAGTGCGCTTATCCTGTCTGGAAAAAGTTGGCAGCGCAATGGTTACGCTGCGTGCGTCTCAAGGGCAAACAGAAGCGAGGAAACCGATCACAGCAACAAATGAAGGTCTGCCTTTCCAGACCTGCCTGTATCTTCGCTCTGACTGCTCTGCTGTAGTCACGCTGTCTGCCACAGCAGCCGAGGATGTTATTCTAGGTTTATTTATAAGGGGAGTGGGGGGGAAAACGGGAAGATGCGCCTGGAGGGGAAACGTCACATTTTCAGTAGGAGCGACGGTGTGGTGAGACTGTGACCGAGCCGGGGAGAGGAATATGCGGCACATACCCTCCGCGCGTCGGGCCAGGGCGTCGGATCTTTTCCGGATTAACGTCCTATAGCTGGATGATGCGATTTCTTTCTTCAGACACACAGGATTTGATGATCGCACCACGTTTAAGCGGGAATCTGTAGCCTGTGTAATCCCCCAGTAACGCCACCCCGGACCCCCCGGACCGGTTTCATGGGAGCCGAACCAAGAGGCGGACTGTGCTCATAATCACTACAGGAAAGCATCACTTTAAAGTTCTTTCAAGTTTCTGGAAAAAGGATAAGGATTTGGCTGCTTTGGTGCCACATTTAACATTATAAGAAAGCCATAGTTTGTGCAGGGAAGGTCATTTCAGTCTACAGTGTCTCACTAATAGAGGATTTAACTGTCATAGAGTTTATATAGAGAACTGAGTCCTAAATCATTCGAGCTAAAATGCGACACAATAAAGTTATTGTTACGACCCTGATGATGCCACCCTGGGAGTCCTTTCAGGGAAGGGAGACTGGAGAGTGAAAGCGGGATATCTGCGCCTTTATTCGGACACGGAGGCGACGCAAGGAGGACAAGCCAGCTTCTTTTTTTGGATTGGTCCAAAAAATATTTTTTGCGTGCCCCTTGGACTCCTGCACAATGGGGATTATGCTACAAGTTATTCTAGGAATGTTTCAATTCCTGCTGCTCACCAGAATACCGACTTCTCACGCCAAGGTATGTATGTATGGATCATTTGACCTACTATATATCTATATATATTCCTGGTCTGTTGGAGCCTGGTGGGAAGTTGTAACCTTGTGGAAGTTATCCTCTGGGTCAATGACACCTGTCACTTCTGGTCCCGTGGCAGAAAAACACAACGAAACCCTCCGAGATTAAACGTGGCTTTCAGTAATTACTTTAATGTGACATCCGGCTTCATTGTCTCCTCTCACACCAACATAATTCAGTGATACTTTATATAAAGCATGCTTTCTGGTGAGTGTATTGACTGTTTTGCACACTTTGGCCTGTTAAAGCTAGGTCGATTAATTATAAGCCATTCACAAGGACAGTGATTGAGTTGCCAGGTAGTGGAAAATCCTCCTCCAGCAGCGCAGTTGCTTTGTTTCTGTTAGCTTCATTCATCAAATGAAACCCTTTTGCCTTTTGGGAAGAAAAGATGGAGGACATGGGGACCAGAAAAATCAATTTGTGAGCTCATTATTATTAAAGGAGCCGTGCAATGTGTTGAACTATATGTATCTCCAAGCCCATTAGCTTAACATAAAGACTGGGAACAAAGTGAACAGCTAAGTTACCCCTGCCTACCAGTACTACTATACATTCCTAATTAACGCATCTGATCTCTTTTTGATCTATAGAAATAAATTATACATGATTATGGCTGAGAGCAAGAATCTCCTGGATTCATTTATTACCAACTTACAGCAACAAAATAATGAATATTTATAAATAATAACAGATGCCGATTGCTGGAACTGTGGGTGTGTAGGCTGGGTCAGATGACAGACCTGATCCAATCTAGCCTTTCCAGCGGAAGGCCAAGCTAATGAGGGAGCTCCATGCTTACTGCGCTGACCTGAAGGGCATTAGTATGTTTTCATACATATAGGCGTGTGTGTGTGTGTGTGTGTGTGTGTGTGTGTATGTGAATACGGACCCACTCTTAGTTATTTTATCTGTTTATCAATAGATATCAAGGTTAAAGTAATTGCTATTAAAGCAGAGCCTCTCAGCTTTAATTTAAAGATATATACATCTACATTTTTTGATTCAGGAACTGCTTTATACCCAGATGGATCCTGTTCTTTTCTTACATCGTTTCTTATATCTGGATCAATTAAGGAAGTAAAAGTTTTGGTATTTGCTTTTTGACACAACATGTGGTCAAAGGACCTCTCAATGCTAGTAAACCAGGCCATCATTAGGCTGCAAAAACAAAACGATTCCTAAAAAGAGACAGTGGAAACATCTGGAGTGGCCAAATCAAAAGCTGATTCTGAGATTTCAAAAAAAAAAAAAATTAAAAAAGAAGGAACTTGTGAATTTAAATAAACACACACAAGCCTACAGGAGAAAGCAGTAGTGGATGCTCACAGGATCCTTTCCATTGTAAAGGAAATGCCTTCAGAGCATGTAGAAAAGTGCAGAACAGTGTTCAGAAGGAAGGCATGTCATTATCATCAGTCTACTAAAGACTTCACAAGAGGAAATAAAGAGAGCTCTTTGCAAACAAGCCAGCGCTTCAACAGCACGTGAGAAGAAGATTTGGAGGGGCTCCAAATGATGTGAAGCATGCAACATCTGTCAAACACAGTGGAGACAGTGTGATGGCATGAACATGCATTGCTTTCAGTGCCAGTGGATCACTTGTTTTTAGAGATGAGACACAGATGTGACAGTACACAGAAGTCGTTGAATGAATTATGAAGTGTTTAGGGAAATACTGACCGCTCAGATTCAGTCAGATGTTTACAGTGGACAGAGAGACACCCAGCAGTTTGAGGGTAAAAAAAAAAAAAATTGGAGTCAAACACATCAACAGATCTGATTGAACATATATTTAACTTGCTGAAGACAAAACTAAAGGCAGAAGGAATTACAAAGAGACAGCTGCAAGAGACAAGGGGAGTCACTTAAGCTAGTCATAATGAGCACTGAAAATATAGCTGCTTGTAAACTTTTTATACAACATATTTGTTCAACCCTTTGACATAGATATTAAAGTCTGCACTTTAATTAAATCTTAACTAATAAATACACAGCGGTGGCTTGCGGTGCAAAAATTATAATCTCACTATTATCTGTCAAAGTATTTTTTACGTCATTAACATAACACCAGTGCATTTCAGATGTCGTCCCAAGTGCTATCTAAAAAAACAAGAATATATTAAAGGGTGTTTTTCAGTCTGACAGCCTAAAAATGATCAATTTCTTATAGTGTGTGTGAAGTAATAAGAGTCAGGGTTGTGAGGGGGCTGGAGCCTATCCCAGCTGTTATGGGGGAAGAGTTAGTATAGAAATCATTCATAAGAAATTCTCACTGATTGCACTGGCTTGTCCCTCGATGTGGCATATGGGCTCATTTTTCCACCTACACATATAGCAGCTCCTGCCCATGCTGTGTTTTTTTATTTATGTCTGGAGGCTCGTATCAGGAACAGGCAGTGCTCTGAAGTGGATCCAACCCTGACTCTGCGGTGCTGCTCTATAGTGCATGTTTTACACGTTCGTCATCCTAGACACTACATGGCGGACACCAGTGTGCACTCGGAGAGCCTCTTCACCTGCTCACAAGGCTTTCCGCCTTCATGCTGTCTGCCTCCCTGACAGCTTATTTAAAAAGGGGATCATCCTGCTCCTCCTGCGGTGATGAAGCTCAGTGTGGGAGAGATGGTGGTTAGGTCAAGGGCAGGGCCTTTTTCACACACATACACACACATGGCCCATCTGTACAGTGTGCACAGGGAGTTAGATGTGTTAGACAGACAGGCAGTGCCGGTGCAGATGGCTTTGGGCTGGCACTCAGGAGTGTGTGTGTCAGTCAGTGTGTGTGTGTGCCAGCTCTGTGCAGATATGGCTGCCAAAGGGAGTTAATCTTAGACTCCTCTCTAAGAATGATACAGAGAGGACACATTTACTTCAGCTCATAGTGCTTTCAAAATGGCCCCAGCATAAATCAACACTGTTCAATCAATGTGGGCCTAACCCATGTGTGTATAAGGGGGTGGATCAGTAAAAGGGGGTCAACTGGACAAAGTCTACATTCCCTTTCAAGTGGCCTTGATACAAGTAGAGTGCCATAAAATGCAGGTTCTTCTCATGTGTGTTTATGAGAGGCACAAAAAATCTTTTACAATATAATAAAAGTACTTCATTAAAAGTGCTTGATATATTTATCCCTTGTTAAGGTGACAGATAAGATCTGATTAGTCTGTTTTGTCAGCACGATTATGCAAAAACAACCAAGCCGAATTACATAAAACCCAACACAGATGGAGGTGGAGCTTGAGCAAAGCAAGAACTCGTGAAAACCTGTCTTCTTTTGCTACGCTTTCTTCAAAACTGCAAAATAGTGCATGTGGTTTGGTGGTGGATAGGCTCTATCAGTGCCCTTTTTTCCAAGACCTTTTTTTGTGTTGAAGCTGCTCAGTCCATTAGTTCCCAATCAGCGCCGGGCCCCTTCAAATGCTCATTAGATTAGTCTGAGAGGTCGTGAGATGCATAAATATTTTATCGCTTTGGTCCTCAATCAGGTTTTTGAATGAGTTCATGTGGAACTGATAAAAGTCATGAACATCTGCAGAACCACAATAAGATGCTTATTTATTTATGTCAAACAGGTTGAGAAGCACTGGTTTAATATTTAATAACACTTGATATTTTTAGGATATTAATAGAAATTTGTAAGTACTATAAAATTATAACTGCAAAATGAATGGTTGAGATGAGGAAGAAGTACAATGGCGATCGTGGCTTAAGAGTTGGGAGTTTGCCTTGTAATCGGAAGGTTGTCGGTTCGAGCCCCGGCTTGGACAGTCTCGGTCGTTGTGTCCTTGGGCAAGACACTTCACCCGTTGCCTACTGGTGGTGGTCAGAGGGCCCGGTGGCGCCAGTGTCCGGCAGCCTCGCCTCTGTCAGTGTGCCCCAGGGTGGCTGTGGCTACAATGTAGCTTGCCATCACCAGTGTGTGAATGTGTGTGTGAATGGGTGGATGACTGGATATGTAAAGCGCTTTGGGGTCCTTAGGGACTAGTAAAGCGCTATATAAATACAGGCCATTTACCATTTACAATATCTGCCTCTGAAAGTAGCAGAGTTAGACTGCAGGATATAGAGTTCATCAGTCAGATGTTCTAGTGTTTTCACCTCTTGCAAAAATATTTAAATTACATTACAGTTAAAGCACAGTGTTAAGGTGACAGGTGAGGTCTGAATAGTCTGTTTGTCAGCAACATAACACAAAAACAACAAAGTCAAAACCCGAGACAGAGAGAGAGGGCATGAAAAAGAGAAGAACTTGTGTTATTTTTTGTGCTCCTTTGCATCGGTTTGCTTAAAAGATGCAAAATAGCACATTGGGTTTGATTCAGGACAGGCTCTGAGTGTAATATAGACACGTAAATTTCCAGAAATGGATATCATGAGGGAATATGAAGAGAAGTGGGAGAGGGCAACAAAGTATTTCATTGATATTTAGATCAATGGGTGTCTCCAAAGCTTTGATCGGGTTTTAGCATCTCCATCATCCAGGTAAAAAATATGCGTGAAATTTGATCCTAAACATAAAACTTGCAGCCAAACACACCAAGAGACCTCACCCACACAGAAACTGCTCTCTAACAGAGGAGAGACACAACTCGTACCCTCCTTCAAAGGTATCTCTGTATCAAAGTTCAGCGGTTTCGCTTTCTTCCTGTTATTTCCCTCCACGCTTTATTGAGCTTGTCACGCTCAAACTCCAGGTGAGAAATATTGTGGTGTTCATTAACGGAAATACTTTGATCTGTTGATCTGCACCAGCACACTTTTACAACAGTGTCAAGCAAGAAGTTGCAGATAATAGCTGGAGAGTCAAATAAATGCTGTTTAGTTGATCAGTAACAGCCAATATGTGTTTTTTATCTTGGTGGACAAATTTGGGAGATAAATTTCACATTAAGTCTGATGTAATAGATAAAATGTGAACTTGAGCAATCCATGAACTTGTTTTTTAGGTTGACATAATTACATATAGTTCAGATTTACCCTGTAGATTAAAGGTTATAAGTTGATTTTTTGGTATTTTATCCTACCAACTGTATACAAATGAGTTAATTTAGTGTCTTTTAAACTGATTACTTTTCTATTTTATTTGAAACTGGAATGAAACCACTCATTGTATGACTGAGTTTGTTGCTACCTCTCTCCAGCTTGCTCACTGGCGCCCTGCCGACTCCCCCAAATCCAGAGAAGGTCGAGAAGGTATGTTTATGTTTCTACATAAACTCACGCGTCACGGAGGTGAAAGAGTAAAACAAATAAAACACAGTGTTTGTCCTTGTCTCTCCACAAGTGCGACGGTGGTTGGAGGTGTACTCGCGGAGCGGCTGCGAGCCTCGAGACACTCTGGTGGAGGTTTGGCGGGAGTTTCCAGATGAGACCCACAGCCTCTTCATCCCATCTTGTGTGTCGGTGAGGCGATGTGGCGGCTGCTGTGCTGACGAGGCTTTCGAGTGTGTACCCACGCTCACACACACAGTTACCATGGAGGTACACACGCACACGCACACACATATACAGGAAGTCTGCTCAGATGATAAATACGCACTTACTTTCTTCTGACCTGTGTGCAGCTGATGAGGACGTCCTTTATGAAGCACGAGCTCACTGAGCTGCCCTTCATCGAGCACAGCCAATGTGACTGCAGGTAATAAAAACTCACCCATCTGAGGTTCAGGCGCATACTGGATAATGCTGCTCCACTGACCTTTCATACACTTTTACAATGGCAATTTTTAAATCTGTGTGCAGGTTAAAGGAACACCTCCAGCCAACACCTACATCAAGGTAAAGAACTCCAATCTTTATCTCTGTGTTTCTGGATTCTGCTGATTATCTTAATAATGAGTAGCCGGTAGTCAGACTGGTATTTCAATTACAAGGAAAGGACATCTTGATTAAATCCAAGTAGCTATAGGCTACTGAACAGTCTTTAAAAGAAGTGCTCAGTTCTTTACCTGAAAACTTCTACTTGCTACAAAACTCCAAAATTGCAGAAAAATATCTCACCTGTGCTACGCAACAAATGTCCTTATTCACCTCATTAATGTCCTCGAAACACCAGTGTTTGCTTTCAAATTAACAGTTATAAATGGCAAAGAATGAACATGTTGCTCAAGAATTCAAAGAGCGCGTCACATGAGACCCCAGACTGGGTTAATCCAGTTTAAGAGCACTGACATAGTCGCTCACACCTATAGCTGCTGGAAGCACCCTGACCGGGCTACATTAACTCATTAACTCCAGATTTTTGGGCCTCACTTCACAATTGTGTCCAGAGGCATGCTGGTCAAGAAGGCTCATTTGTCTCCCACTAAGCACCAGACATCCATGAATGTGATTGAGCACAATCATTTATGCCTAAATTTGGTTGAATAGTGAAAGATGAAATGTGTTTTTAGGCTCCTACAAAGACTGGAATTTAACCCCATTTCAACCATGAACTCATGTTTACCCACTGAGTAATTTTCCACAGAATAGTGGTCTTAAAAAGCTGTCTGAATGGAACATTGCCATCAAGGCTGAAATTGAATTAAAATGTGATTTGTGTCTGTTTTTTTTTGTTTGTTTGTTTGTTTTCTAAATTCAAAAGTTCACTGATTTTTGTTTTGGTGAAACGTTGTGCTGCAATACCCGTGCAACATGCACTCCAGAAATGAGTAATTAAAAAGTTACTTTTAAAGCATTGCAAAAGGCTTAAAAGGCATAATACCTGCAAATAAAAATAATTTAAAGCTAAAAATGTTAACTGTTCATTAAATTAATTTGAAAAATGAATGCAATTTAAGTTAAACATGATTGATGAATTAACTTTTTAAAAGTTAATTAGAAAATTTTTAATTGTTCATGAATTTTAAAAACATTTGTGTATCAGTTTAGAGGTAAGTTTTATGGTGACACCATAATAAAAAAAGAAGAAGAAAATCAAAGTAAGATGAAAATGTAATAGGTATAAAATCTATCATTTTAGAAAGAGTAAATAAACCTCTTACAGTTATTTGGAAGGTCAACAATCAATAAAAAATGTAGTTAATATAAAAAATCTGTGACTTTGTTTTTGTATGGGCAGTTCCCACATACTGGGAATCATGGTGTTACAGTGGTAAGCAATGTCATCTCAGAGAGATAAAGGCCTGCTGCGGGTCTTCTGTGTGGATGTTCTCCCTGTGCCTGCAGTGACTTCCTCCCACAGTCCAAAGACATGCCCGTCAGGTTAATTAATGATTCTAAACTGGTATAGATGTGTTTCCTTAAGCATCTCTGTGATAAGACTGCAGACGCGTCCAGGGTGGAACCAGCTGGGATGCTAATGTGGATAAGCAGTTGGGAAAACAGGAATGGATGGACGGATGGAGCTGAATCAGTCATGCCTTGCATGTATCAGCTCGTTGCAGCATATCATCGCTAATTATCAGCAGCTGTAGTTCAGTGAAATGTTGTGACACCTTGGATAGTACAAGTCGTCTGCATGTAAATGTGGGTGCACTGACTTTGTTCCATTAATGCAATGATTTTCTGCTGCTGCAGAGTGCCTTTAATACACCAGGCAGGGCATATTGTACTTCAGGAGATTGGTGGGGGGATCAATCCAGGGACATTGTGATTACATGGTATGGGTTTGTAATTTATTACCCAACCCCTGTCCTTGTTTTCTTACAGAACAGGGTCATGTGACAGGGTCGGGAAGGACATGTGGTGACTAACAAGACCCAGTCAGCCAGTGAATGTGGGTGTCATTATTTCTAAAAGTCTGCTTTTCCTCTCTGTGCAGACTACTAAGTAATCCCGGAGCTTTCAAAGCCAAACAGCGTCTTCAACAGTCTCTCTTTTAGAAGTCCTAAAATCAGTAAGAGTACTGTGGACACTAGGTTTGAAGCAAAAACACATTAGTGCAATAATGATCCTGTATCTGCTTGGTGATCGCAGAAAATTGCTCTTTATGTTAATGACAAAAATAAAGACGGCTTTCTGTCCAGCACGTAGGGCCAATGTCAGCTGCGGCTGACAGCTGGACGCTGTGAAAGGAGCATTTCTGCTTGATCTCTGCTTCTTGTCTGTGTGCAGGTCCAACCACACAGTCATATGATTGCATCTTTAATGTTTATGTCCTGCTGCTTCCTGTTAGGATGTGAACATAAATAAAGGATTCCAATGTATGTGTGTGTGTGTGTGTGTGTGTGTGTGTGTGTGTGTGTGTGTGTGTGTGTGCATACAGTTTTCTAAGCCTTTAAAGTTACAGGTTATGTGCCTGTTTGACTCTGTGTTTTTATGAAATTTTATATGTTCTGTGCTTTGTGTTAATACATACGAGTTCTTTCATGTGATGTTGAAAGAGTTAGCATCTGTGTGACTCTCTCCCAGCATCCCCTGGGACGGCTGGCATCCTGTTGTCACCATAGCGATGATTTTATCTCCCCTGCCATGTGGTCTCTCACAGGCTGACGGAGGAGAGTCACGCATCCCTAGTAGTAAATTAGAACTCCAAAAACAACAACAGCAGCAGCAGAGGCAACAGAGTCTGTTAATAATGTCAGGGCTAAGCTGGTAAACATGGTACAGTGCCCATAATTGGATATGATTTAATATAACAGATGGGACTGGAACAGAGGTGAGTTGAAGTTGAAAAAACTCTACAGAGCTGTAGATGCACTTTATTGAAGCCGCCAGTCCACATTAAAGTGGATTCGATTGCGCTCAGTAAATGCTGGACACTCAAAATGATAAAAACGGGTTATCAGTTGACAGTAGAGTGACAGTGACATTTTCTCACCCTGCACTGAGAGTCTGAACTAATTAATTGTTTTGTTTATGTCATGAAGTGTAGGGAGAGTAAACAGTGATTACTGGATTTTTCCATTTACTGTTTCTTTGTAAACCAGTTATGCTTTAAAAACACTGCTAAGATACCACCAGCACCGTATTGGTACAGTGACAGCTTACAAAAGAAGAGGACCCAGATACAGGACAGTCATGTATAAGTCATACAGTTAGCGAGGCAAAAGTATGCTCATGTTTGAAGATATGCTAAATGTCCAATTCTGCAAGACCAGAGAGTGTCTCAGAAGGTTCCTGGATTTAGATCTGGATCAGGATTGACTTCACATACACTAATTAGACACTTTATTAAGTATACCTTTCAGATTCAGTTTCAGATTCACTACCTTAACTGTTTGTGGCATGACAGCATCATACAGTTGGTGCAGAGTTGTCTGCTGCACATCCATGATGTGAACCTCACGTTCCATCACGTCTAAAGGTGCTCTATTAGATTGAGATCAGGTGACTGTCCAGGCCATTTGAGTACAGTGAAGTCACTGTTCAAAAGGATAATTTGAAACGATTGTTACATAATGTGTTATCCTACTGGAAGTGGATATTAGCAGATAGGTGCTATGTGTTCATAAAGGATGGACATGATGAGCAACCATCATCAGGTTGGCTGTGGTCTTTAAACAAAGTTTAACTGGTGCTAGAGGGTCTAAAGTGTGCCAAGAAAATATCCTGCACACCATTAAACCACCAGCAGTCTGAACTGTTGATAGAAGGATCCATGATGCTTATACCAGATCATCTGAATGTGGCAGCATAAGTCAAAATTCATCAGACCTCATGCCTTTGGTCATGATAAGTGGTTAATTGACTTGCTGTTGCCTTCTGTCTGAAGCGGTTTGGCCGTTCTCCTCTGACCTCTGTCATCAACATTGCATTTTCACCCAGAGAATTGGATTATATTTCTCTGGAAATATTCTCTTTTTTGGGCTGTTCTCTAGAGATAATTTTGTGGTAAAATCCCAGTACATCAACAGTTTCTGAAATACTCAGACCCGTCCATCTGGCACCAATAATCGTGCCATATTCAGATTGACTTAAATCGTCTTGCTTCTACATTTTGTTTCAGTTTAAATGCATTGGGTTACAGCCATCAGATTGGCCGATTAGATATTTTCTGGAGAGTGTATAATCCTTTATTTATCCAGGTAAAATTCTTTCCAACAAGTGATTGCCCTGTACAAATCTGTATGAACAAATCTATTCATACGTTTTTGACTAATAAAAAAAAAAGAAACAAACTGAAACAATATCAAAACCTCCTTAGTATCTAATAACACCAGATCAACCTCAGCAGAAGTTTTGAAGACCTTTTAACTCACGCTGTCAGATAGCCTGTTGAGTTTTAAAATGATTAACTCTGAATTATAGTGTATTAACAGAAATCCATAAAGGTTCTTAGAATTGAAAAATGTTGCAGTAAATTGAAATACTTATTTACCAACTGCAGGCTCTTTGAAAGGCATTGACCGATGTTAAACTGCAGTTCATATTAAACATATTAAAGCGGACCTATTATCCATTTCTCTCTCTCTCTCTCTCCCTTTCTCTCTCTCTCTCTTGTTAACAGCACATTTGATCTTCAGACTGCTTTAAACTCCCTGTTTCAGACATTTTTTTGAAGTCCTGGGTCTATGTGATGTCACTATGTGATGGAATTTTAGGGCCACATTAAGAAAAAGTATTGTTGATAATTTTGAGAAAAAAGTCCATTGTTGTTTCAGGACAAACTGTCGCGCCTGCTGTACTCTCTACAAAATGACGTGTTTGGATGAGTTAGTTAAACAAACTGATGAGTCGTCTTGTGATACAACGTACATCCTCTTTATTGCACGAGGGTGTAACCATCAATACACCCTGGATCTGTCCATTACAACCATTACAAGCCATTTTAGTTTGTCTTGAAAGTACAACTGTAACGTCCACATTTTGACTTTTTTCTTGAAATACAGCTTTGATGTTTTTCTCAAAATAGAATTACGACTTTAATCTTGAAATTTTGACTTTATTCTCAAAATAGTTGTTAAAAAATTTTTTTCTAAGTGTGGTCCTTTTACCCCTTTCTATGTCATAGAGAGGAGATATCTTTAATTCTGTAATGTTGGGCACACAGCTCTGGCTTTGAGCACAGTAGCTCCACCCACCTGCTGTTCAAACCTTGTGTTTGTGAGAGGCAGCCAATCAGAAGAAAGTTGGGCTTAACAGAAAGGCACTAACATGTCTCTTTTGACAAATGCTAAATAAATAAGGATTGTTTGGAAAGTTGTTGTAAAGTAGAGTTAAGGAGTTTGGTTTCAATGTCATATTTATCTATCTAGTGACACTGAGTGTTTGTTTTTTTTAATTTTTTCTCATGAAAAACCTTTGACCTTTGATGGTTTTATGTTTTGGTAAAGTTCTAGGTTCAAAATGTTTCCATCTCATTTTCCTTCTTGTCCTTCTGTTGCTGCCTGTTCCCCAGTCTCTATTACCATGTTTTCTTTTATGTCTTGTATCCTCTACACCTAATTATCTTGACCTTTGTTAATTAGTTTCACTTGTGTGACATTTACCAGCTGTTTCCTGTCTCTGGTTAGTCTTTTGTTTATATAAATTTATATACCCATTTAGTCTAGTTTACTTTTATGTTATTTTAGATGCTTTTCACACATCTTGTGCAGTTCTTCCTCTGTAGCATCGCACATTTAGGTCCTCTCTCCTGAAACACAACAGTGTAATGAGAATCTGAACATCACATCCCTTAATACTTAAGCCGAATGCACGTCACTAAATAATTTGGGAAATGAAAAGGACAATACCACAAATGTTTTTTGATAATATAACAATTATGTAAAGAATGATCAATATCAATAAAATATTAATTAAAATGACCCACATTGTAAATGGGTATCTTCATATCCCAGACTGTCAGATAAAGGAGCAGATCAACATTATAAAAAGTTATGAAACATTCAAAGAGTTCATCTAAGGACATATTCAGGATGTTCACTCGTTAGTTATAGGATGACTTATTTTGGTGCTTGTTCTTCCAAAAGATTCCAAAACTGAAAACCGTTCGTTTGACATTAACTCCTGTCCGTGTGTGACATTTTGTCTGTTTGGTGCTCCCAGGGCCTTTCTGAAGCCAGCAAGAAAAGGCAAGAAAAAGGAAAGAGGGAGGAAGTCCAAACAGAAGATAACTGGAGCCACCAGAGCTGCGTATGTTTACTATTCAGTGCTCGCTTTTTTTAAACTCAAATTTACTGTCGTTAAATTGTTTTTGTTCAAAATGCAAGGTTTAAGCAGGCGTTACTTGTGTCTGTCGGTGTGTATTCCGGATACTCTCAGTCTCACTGAGACTGTTTGGATTAGAGGAAAACTGGGTTATCTGGCCTCATTATTTCTGAAGGACAATTTGTTTTACAGCTGCGCAGTCAAGGTCTCTCATACACACTGGTGAACACCACAACTGCCATAATCAAAACAGTATTTAGCCAGTATTTATTCAGAAAGAAAGAAAGAAAGAAAGGACCACAAGTAGGTTGGCTTTCATGAATGAAAGATAAAAGAGTTGTTAATGTTTTCCTCTCGACTCTTTTTCATCTCCTTACCCTTCACTTTGCTGTCAGTCATTTCCGGCCTCTGGGGGCCAGAGGTGGCTCAGCTTTGGTGTGATGTCTCTCTGCACCCATCCATCATTCAAAACAGGCATTGTTCAAACTTTGGCAGGGGTGAAATCTGTGTAATTTGCTTGCAAATCCTACCTCCTCTGTCCCAGCCAGCGACAGGCGTGGTCACCGGGACAGGAACAAAGATGAGCCCTCTCTGCCTCATTAAGTAACTTCATTAAGGCCGCCAGCCTCCCGGGAAAACAGAGGCAGAAGCAGCGGCTGTTAATGGACCAAGTGATGCAGGCAACTTTCTCAAAATGAGATTTCAGAGAGGGAAAGTTCAGGGCGTCTAGAGGAGTTAACTGAAGGCCTCCTATACGAACAAAGCCATGGTAACGGGCAGATGAACAGAAAGGGGAGAAAGTTTGTTGGCAGCTTACGAACGTTATCCCACATTAGTCACACACCTCCCACACACTGCATTGTGTGGGTTAGTTTCAGACTGGCAATGTGCATGTTCAAACAAGCCTGAGATATTTCAGTCTGGACAGCTTTGGTCTGGACTGAAATATCTCTGTCGTGAAATTTTGTGCAGACATTTATAGCCTTCAGAGGATGTTGTTTGATGATCACTTGATGTTTGCACAACGAGGGGGACTTCTCATGATTTTTAAACATGACTAAATGCCTCTAATGTCTCTAATGTATCATCCAAAACTGCCATTAAAAACATTTTTAATCAGTCCAAGCTTTTAATGGTGAAAACTGAACAAAACTAAAAAATTCCCTTGGTGTTTAGTGGTAATGAGCAAACATGGAAGACATTTTAGTCTGCCACGTGTTAGCTGGCTTTCCTTAAACAGTGAATTAATCAATTCAGGATCTAACCATGCTTTTCCTAAATCCCTCTTCCATACAGAACCCATGCTCCTCCAGTTCCTTCTGCCACATCTTTTCCTTCACCACCATCACTGCCTCCCACCAATATCTCTCCCTCCACCATTTCCTTCCCATCCCCCTCTCCTTCTCCTTCCCCCTCTCCTACGACCCGTTGTCGCCCATGCCGAAGGAGGAAGTGGGCCTTGGATTCGACGACATGCCAGTGCCGCTGCACCGTCACAGCTGAAACCTGCAGCCAAAAAGGCCGAAAGCTCAACCCTCGTCGCTGCAAGTCGGTCCCTTTTTTTTTTCTTTCTTACAAAAAAACCTAACAAGAAAAGTTTTCCTTATCATGCATGATTGCAATTTAGACACAATATGTGGATAATACACAAAAGATACATGGGATGTCCATTGCTCCAAAGAAGCAGCCCTTTAGAAATGTAGAATTTCAGGTCATACTGAATAGTTATAACTAAAAAAATAGCATTCATTGCCGTATCAAAGCTTATCTCAGAGCAGCTGAAATTTGAGTGCATACAGATGTTTAAATGACTTTGAAAAAGACTCTTAATCCCAGATAGCTCCTTATGTGGGTATATTTGACAGAGAAGTTGTTTTAAACAAACAAAATATTTAAAAAAAATGTACATGCTGCCTTTATAACCACACTCAAATGTCAGACTGAATCCTGTCAGGGACGTTTTTGCGCTGAAACCTTCCTCTTTTAATTGTTTACTGCTCTAGGTGTGAAGCCATGAGGACTTGATGTGTCCGCCCACATTCTTTTTTCGCCTCCATCTCTCTACCAAATCCCTGTCGTTTCATCGCCCACCCTCAGCATCAGTGCCATAGACCATACAGACACTTGGAAAGGCGGCGTCTCAAACTGAGGGGAAGCACACAGAAGAACCTGTAGCAGAGCTCCAGTAAAGCAACAAGTTCATCATCACTGCATACATCTGCTGTGTGCAAACATCTTTCCGCCTCCGTTCTTCTGTGGGAAAGATTCTATCAGTCTGCATGTACATGGCGTGTGCTGACACGTAGCGTCGCAAAACACATCCAATCAGTGGAGGATGAAAGTGGCAACTTTGAGAGGCATGGGAATAGACAGAGAAAATCTTTCTCGGTGTACACAAGCCTGCAGGGGAACGCGCTGCGCTGTTATTTCGGAGGCTGGACTCCGGGAAGTTCCTTTCACCTGCGATTAAACTTGTAAACACAAGAGAATAGCGGAAACGAGAGCTATTATACTCCATGAGAACAACGCGGATGCAGAGGAGTCTTACACAGGTGTCCTCGCAAGGAAGCTGCACATGACAGATTCCAGGGTTAAGTCGAGGCCAGTATTTTGCAGAGGATTAAGGAAACAACAGCAACAGATTACTGATGGACACATACTCACATACAACAGACATACAAGAGTGACATAGGACATGCACATGAACTGGCACCCCAGTGTGCGTGGACCTATAGTTTAGCTGAATGCCCGGATGAAGTATATCTGTGTGGTCTCCCCAGTGAAAGACCCAGATGGGTTAACCGTGCAGCCGCTCTCCCTTTTATTCAAAGCTGGCTCTCCAAGCCGCTTTCCAGCATTTGTTTAATTTCGGCCTTTTGTCTCCGTCTTTCCTCGGTTCCTCGATTGAAAGGAGCCGCATCGCCTCGCTTTGCCTCTCTTTGAGGCAGTGAGGAGAATGACAATAATGAGGCCTGGCGGCTGTCCACTGCTTCGCACACACACACAGATTCACACTTATAATACCAGGAACACAGATGACACACACACACACACACTCACATACAGACACAGCTTCAGCACACACATGCAATGTGAATTGAATGCAGGTAGTCATAAGCTTTTGTTTGTGCAACACCAAGTGTGCAAATATATGTGAGTTGTTTATTTGCAATTTACTGCAAAATCTTCACTGAGTATTGTATTACTTGCCTCTGTTTTATATGTTATTATAATTCTGTTGAGTTGATTTGAAAGATATTCTATATTGCAGAAGTTTTCTTTGTTTTTTGTTTTTTTGTTGGGTTTTTTTCCGTGTTCATCTTTAATCTGCGTCTGTCACACTGGGTGGCCAGCTAATACCCAAATGTATTGAATTGAAACAGAGAAAACTCACACGGGCCACAAATGTGTGAGTCTCACACACACAAAACTCACACAGAAGAGATGGGTGCAGAGACGATACATCATAATGTGTAATTCAGACAGTCAGTGGGGCAATGTTGTCGGCAACACAGAGAAACCAAGCAAATATCCGTCCCCAGTGCAGTGAAAGAAAAACACGGCTGTTGTTGTTGCGTGTTAGAGCCAGGATGGAAAGAGTGTTATTCAGCTGGAACATAACTTGTTTATATTCTGACTGAATCTCTCGGTCTAACTCCATGTTGGTTCATTGCTGCTGGGTGGGAACAGGGATTTGAACCATGCCTGCTTCAGAAAGGACGAGGTCTTGAGCAGCTTGTCAGTCATTGTGAAGAGCTAAAGCCCTGAGCTCTGATGGCCTAAAGTGGCAGGTCATTGAGTTTAAAACCCTGTTTGACACCCATTCACAGCCTGTGTGCTGTGTTAAATTCTACTGAGAGCTAGTGAGCTCTCAGCGCCATGGGAAACGGTAGCTTTGAAACTCCTCGATTCATGTCTTTACTCTGTCCCATGATTCATACAATCCTGCCAGTTGAGGAATAGTCACCCTGAAACAGCGTGCAGTCCAGAGTGTGAATTATTTATGTGTCAGCCTTGATGCAACTTGCATTAGTGGCTGCTGTGATAAGCTTTGTATTTATACTCTCCTTGGATGAGATTACTTTTTTTTGCGCTCGAGTTCATTGTTCAGTGTTTATTACTGTCAATCAATGCTTAAATCACTACCTCTATATCATAACATATTAATGACCAAGTATTAGAGCATTATTGTTACTTTCTCTGTGATATTTCAGACCTCGTCTTAAGATGATGATAGTTTTAGCAATAAACATTGTCTCAGCTGAGACTTGGAGCTGCAGCAGATCTGCAGTGGTCATCACTGGTTTAGAGGGACCTATAGGAGTTTTTATGAAAGGAGAGTTGGACTGGTCCTTTGAGTGCAGACCAGACACTGTGTGATGATGTGCAAACAGGACATGGTTTCCCAAAGCTTTTGTTACCTCAAACTGCTACTGAAATTATAGGAATATTTTGACATTTTGGGAAATACACGAGTTGGATGAGACGATTGTTCCTGCTCTCTGTGCAATCAAAATAAATACAGAGGGGAATAGCCTGTGTCCAGAGGTAAATCGACCTCACTATGGTCTTTGTACAGTTTTACTACACAACATGCTTGAAAGGGTCCGCACTACTAGATTATTTTTTACTTCTGGACCTGTTCAAACCATCTGTTTATGTCACTTTTTAATCTTTAATCAAAACTACTTTGTTTTTGCTATTGGATGGAGATGGTGAAATATCTTATTATCTCCACGTAGACAAAAAAGCACAATTTTTTATTTTTAAAAAAAAAGGTCATTCCCAACAAGACACTTCCACAGGGGCTTGGAGTATGTGGATTGATAAACTTAAGTAATCTGGAAATAAATGAGCAAATGTAACAGTAATTTTAATTTAATTTAACAAAACCACGAGTGAACCATGACTGAAGTTACCAGTTAACCTAAAAGTAATGGATGAGCAGTAGAAAGAGAATTCATAACATATTAAAAGAGATAAGTTACTTGTTAAAACATGAAAACATGGTTGGAAAAAGTGACGTAAAATTGTAAGGTGATAGTGTGGAGAAATGTGAAATATTAAATTGGACATTAGCTAAATAAAAATATGGTTACCCATTAAAACGTGAGCTACTGGTATAGATTAACATAACACAAATATCTAATCAGCCAATCACATGGCAGCAGGTCGAAGCTTTTAGGCATGCATTTGAAGTTAACACTGGAAATCATTCTTCTTTTTAATAATGGTGTGAAAAAAAGAAAATATCCAGTGAGCTGCAGTTCTCTGTGTGAAAATGCCTTGTTGATGACGGTGTCAGAGGAGAATGACCAAACCAGTTCTAGCAGAAGGTAACAGCAACTTAATTAACCACTAATTATGACCAAGGGTATGCAGAAGAGCATCTCGGTAGCAGAAGACCACAGGATGCCATTTCTGTCAACTAAAACAGGAAGCTAAGGCTTTATTTTGAAC
Organism: Aulonocara stuartgranti; assembly: GCF_965226115.1. Taxonomy (NCBI): domain Eukaryota; kingdom Metazoa; phylum Chordata; class Actinopteri; order Cichliformes; family Cichlidae; genus Aulonocara; species Aulonocara stuartgranti. The sequence goes on along the minus strand of NC_138940.1, from coordinate 34,789,347 downwards.
AGGTGTAGTGAAATCAAGCAATTGAAGACTGGAAAAATGTTGCCTGGACTGATGAGTCTTGATTTCTCCTGCCACGTTCTAATGGGAGGGTCAGAATTTGGTGTAAACAACATGAAACCATAGAGCCTGCCTACCTTGTATCATGACTCAGGCTGATGGTAGTGATTTAATTGTGTGGGCATTATTTTCTTGGCAAACTCTGGTTCCATTAGTCCCAACTGAGTATTATTTAAGCCTTATTATTCAGCCTGCCCGAGTATTATTGCTGACCATGTCCATCCCTTTGTGACCACAGTGTACCCATCTACTAATACCTGCTTCCAGCAGGAAAACATGCCATTTAACAAAGTTCAGATCGCCTCAACCTGGTATCCTGAAGCAGGCAATGAGTTCACTGGACTCAGATGGCATCCGGTCATCAGATCTCAATCCAATAGAGCACCTTTGGGATGGGCATCCAATTCTATCATGTCAATATGGAGCAAAATCTCTGAGAAATGTTTCCAGCATATTTTTTGATTCTGTGCTATGAAGACAATTCTGAAGACAAAAGGGAGTCAAATTCAGTACTAGTGAGATGAGTGCCAGTGAATGTTGCTAGTAGCTAAAAGTAGTGGTTGAAATAAACTAATACTGCATATACTAGCAAGTAACCACAAAAGATAAATCATGAGGTGAATGTAATTCCTCAGACGTAGTCCATATCCAGTTTATTACAGAAGTGCTTAATACAGGAGATACAGTAAAGGTTCGGAAGCAGTGTTTCAAAGTATTCTTCTAAACTCATCCGTGGCTATTTCTGTCCATCCATTTTTTATTTGCAAGCACTGATACTTCTTCTCCGGTCTTCATTTATTAATAATAGGGAACAAAATGTGCCTGGTGACTGAGGAGACAAATGTTTTGGGAAACCTATGAGTCCAGGAACCTCAGTACAGATTACATATACTGTAGATTAGTCCAGTGGTGAAAACAATGAGCAAATGGACTCCAATCATGCAGACATGTGTGACTATTTAACATCATTCCACCCACGGGAGTTGTGGTGCTGAGATATCTTTTTGGGTGCCACTCGGGCTCCAAATGTTATTTCTTGTGACCAAATTTTCCTTTGTCAAAATATTAATTCTGAACAATAAAAGCAACAACAGCTCCCGCATGTACTTGCTGCTGTTATTTCAGCATTACAACTCTTTAACCTGTAACACCTGGAAATATTAATATCGTGTTCAGATGTCCTGTGTGAGCATTAAACATCAGTGTGCTTTGTATCTGCACAGTCTACATCGTACTGTTAGCCCTGTTCTAGCCTCCGGTGTCTTAGTGGCCTATAGATACCCCCTACTAACTATATAACTTTTATAATCTCTAATATCCTGCCATAACTATGTGTATGACGTAGTGCATACTCTAGAAATGTATTTGTTACTTCATTTGTATTGCTGTACCTTGCAACGAATCTCTTCTCTGCAAATACATTGTAATACTGTAGCCTACGTATAGAAAATGAAACTACACTCTTTTTTTTGCTGCTACACCATTTGTGCCCTTTTAATATGTCTTTGTAGAAAACAATGCAGTTTTATGTTTCATGTATTAGCATATAAATGCCAATTAATCGATTTTAATGTCCACATTAAAGTGTATACTACATCATCAAATATATTCAACATGATACCAGGATACAGCCGTGATGTTACAGATGTGATTAAAGGAAATGTCTTATTTTTCATAAAAACCTCCGCTTTCCTTGTCTAACCGATGTCCCCGCGCTTTGACCTCATCCCCCGCTGCCTCTCCTCTCCTCCAACCGCCCCATGTTTTTCTTTTGTTTTAATCCCTCAGTTGACGGTAATGAAAGATAAACAGGCATTTTTCATTACAGTGCCACCCAGGGAGTTGGTTGCAAAGACAAAACTGCGTATGTGATGTGACGCGGTGTTGTGAGACATAATATTGTTCTCTCACCTCCTCTCATCTGTGCTGCTGAGTCAGAAGCTGGGGAAGTACAAAGGTGTGCACAGTCCCACACTGTCTGAGTGGAAAATTACACAGGAGGTACTTGCACCTACTTGAGCAGTTTGATTTTATGATGTTTTACTGATTTGTCAGTGAGTCTGTTTAGTTGTGGCCCCAGCAAAGATACTCCAGGAGTTTTTGCTTGCAAGTGTGTAAGAGGCTCTGAGGGGAGATTTTGTGTGTGCATTCTGTGCACATGCCTGTCTGCAGCCCTGCTGGTGGTTACTGTGCCTTTCGCCCCCTGACATTTGTGATAAAGATGATGAAATATGCTGGGAATGTTATGTTCAGTGCCTCATTAGAATATTTCATCATACAGAGCAGACTTCAGACCTGAGGCTGGGGATAATGTTAATATAGCTTGTCCGTATCTCATTCTGTACATTTATAGTCACGTCTAAGAGACTTAGTTTTGTTGATTGATGCAGTGCGTGTGTTAAACTTTCACATCTCTTTGTGAACTGCAGATGGATCTCACAGGATCTGCTTTGAGGAAGAGGGAAGGAAAGGAGAGGAAAGACTGGAGAAGAGATGATCTACGTACTGCTGCCAACCTATCTGTCGAAGGGCATAATGCCAAGACTAAATATAGCAGCAAGATTAGTGAGACGGAGAGGGAAAGAGAAAAAGGATAGAGTGAGTCATGAATTTCGATGCACAAAATCCTCAAAAGCGTTTTTTAAAAAGCCACTTGCTCATCAAAACCTGCAAAAACGTTATGAAATGTGCAGTGAGTGCATGTACAATTTATATATTAACTTGACTTCTTGCGTGTTTTCAGCCAGTAGCTACGTGTCTCTCGCTCCATCACTCTGCAGCCGTCACTTTGTCCCTGCCAGTCTTTTCTCCTGTATCAGGCCTTCCTGTATTTTTCCACCTTGCTTTTCTCTGCATTTGGCGTCATTGTTTTTCTAATAACACCAGCCATGGTTTCCTCCCTGCTTTTGTAGCAGCAGCTGTGTTCAAGCAGGTACTGGACGCTATCTGGCCTGTGAGTATTGTGTGTGTTGTTAGATGGTATCAGTTCTCCTGTGTATGTGAGAGAAACATAGATCAAAAAAAAAAGAGTGAGATTTAGCTCAGTGTGTGCAGGGTAAAGAAGATTCCTGTGTGCTTCTGTCGCTCTGATGATCTGACAGGAAAGTGAGTGATTTTTTTAAAGTCTCTTGTGAACACAAATAACTTTTTTCATTTTACAGAATAAACAAACTCTGTTATCTTCAACAGAAACATGGATCCACAGACCTTGTCTTTCTCACTCCAGTGAAGGACATCATGCTTGATAAAAGATTTACGGCTCTTGTAACTACATGGGAAACAGTTTGCATGCAGCTAGGCTGGGAATATAGCAGAAGGATGGTTGTGTTATGAGGAAGTTTAAGTCCTCTTGACTTTGAAAATATACTTTGGTGTCCCTGTGACCAAAGTAATGTGTTATCATGCTAACATGTCCCAGTTATCACTAAAAACTATGTGTAGCAAAAGCTGTTGGGAATGTTTTTAGCTTAAGTACTGGACAAATAAATATAGATTAATGAGTTATTGCAAATAAACTTAAGGGGAATGACAGGATTTCACCACAGAAATTGAAAGACTGCTTGCATGTTCATTCAGGACCATCAAAAAGTATAAAGGTTTTTAAAAATACAAACAATATAACAAAATGTATGATACAATTAAATGTAGCTTAGCAGTGAATGCAATACATACAAAAAAGAAAAAGAAATCACAAAGAGAATGGTAAATGGCCTGTATTTATATAGCGCTTTTACTAGTCCCTAAGGACCCCAAAGCGCTTTACATATCCAGTCATCCACCCATTCACGCACACATTCACACACTGGTGATGGCAAGCTACATTGTAGCCACAGCCACCCTGGGGCACACTGACAGAGGCGAGGCTGCCGGACACTGGCGCCACCGGGCCCTCTGACCACCACCAGTAGGCAACGGGTGAAGTGTCTTGCCCAAGGACACAACGACCGAGACTGTCCAAGCCGGGGCTCGAACTGGCAACCTTCCGATTACAAGGCGAACTCCCAACTCTTGAGCCACGATCGCCCCACAGGGGAGAAGGGAGTGTTTTTTCAGGAGAAACTGTTCTGTCCTGATAAGGGGCTGCTCCCTCCATCAAAGGAGATTAAAACACATAATACAGTCATATTTCAAAGTGGGAGGAAGCAATCCATTTGGTGATTAAAACCGAGGTATAAAAGGTGAACGAGGTCTTGCTGTAGTAGCTGGAGGGTCGCAGGTTGGGGTTTGCGGTTGGGGGTCTAACAGGTAAATGGGAGAGAACATAGTTGTGGTCTGGGCATGCTTGATCCCGTCAGGCGGAGGATGCGGGTACCAGTAGGCATGAGAGGAGATCAGAGAGCCTGCTGGATGTTATCTCGTTCTTTCCATACCATACCTGCAGGCCGGTCGAATCACCTGAGGCAGCAGCCAATCATCTTCCGTGTCTCTCTGTCTGCTCTGTCAATCTCCACTCGCAGAAACTTCAGGATTTAATTTTTCCTTCAGCATTTAAGCGTAACCGCGCCATGTCTTCTTTGACTCTTAAGTTAAAGAAAATCATTGTATCTCTATAATTGTGTGAATTTGTCTCAGGACCTCTTAAAAAAACATCTGGTTGTTAACACGTCTAAAATTTAGGTAAACACAACCTCAAATGAACAACAGAAGTAACATATTACACTGTGTCGTTATGCAGAATCAATGCATGAAAAAATAAATCAAGGGTGTGCTGCTAATCATATGACCTTGGTTAAGGTATCATCAGTTCTGGAGCATTCAGGTGTTTGTTAGCACAACACAATAAGGGCAGGCATCAGCAATTGGCTTAAAGAAGCATTTGGTGCCAGTAATAAGGCCATTTCCAAACAATTTGAAGTCCAAAATTCTCCAGCAAGAAAATTTTTTCATCCACAAGTGGAAAAAAAAATCAAAACGGCTGCAAGTCTTCTCAGGAGTGGACATCCCAGTGAACAAGCCCCAAGGTCAGACTGTGCAATACTCAGAAACTGCAAAAAAGCCAAGAGCTACATCTGAGATTCTACTGGCCCCAGTTAGCAAGTTTAATGTTAAAGTTCATGACAGCACAATTAGAAAAAGGCTGAATAAATGTGGCTTGTTTGGAAGGCTTGCCAACAGAAAGGCTCTTGTCTTTGAAAAGAACATGGCAGCACAGCTTAACTATAAAAGAAAGTTGGCTTAAAGTGGGAGGAGCTAAAACAGCTCGTTTCAGAAAGAAGAGGAACTGGGGAGCTGCACAAAGGCCCAGTAGAAGATAAATAAGGATTACTTGGAACGCTGACTCATGTAAAGGTATTCTAGTCCAAGAATAAAACTACCATCATTTATATGATGTGGGGTTTTTTTATTTAACCTTTATTTATACAGGTAGTCCACTGGGGCTCAATGTCTCATTTACAAGAGAGACCTGTTTCAGAAAACCATATTAAAATATATAGTGCTTTCTGGACCCAAAAGCAGTCACTGAAAGAAACAGGAACAAAGGGGAAATATTTATTCTGACTGATATGAGCCAATAAGTAAAACTACCAAAGACCCCACAAGGAACAGGCAGGGAACTCCAGTAACAAACAGAAATAATATCAGACAAAAAGAAACACACGCGTGAGCTAATTAAGGAGTGAGAATACAGCTGGGGAAACAATGCACAGGTGAATAGAATCCATATAACGAGACAAGGGGGTAAGTAAAAAATAAATACAGAGGACAAGAGACAAAAGATCAGTAGTAGGTCTTTGTTTGCTGATGATGGTGTGTTATGGAAAAAAGGAAGGCAAATAAATATGGTGGTTGAGTGGGGATTTGACTGGGGATTCAGGTTTTTGGTGGAAAAGACAAAAATGATGTTCTTTACAAAAAGAAAAGAAAAGTGAGTGAGACTTTGACATTGAAACTGTATGACGAGGTAATTGGGAAAGTGAGCTCTTTTAAGTACTTAGGTGTTGTGTTTGATTCAAGACTGACATGGAGGGAGCATATTGACCAGATTGAAACCAAATGCAAAAAAGTTATTAATGTTATGAGGTGTGTAGCTGGGAGGGGTTGGGGAGTGAGCTCTTATGCTTTGAAAAGACTTTACCAGGCATTAATTAGATCGGTCTTTGATTATGGGTGTGTGGCATATGGTTCAGCAGCTCCTTCTGTGTTGAGACGTTTGGATGTTCTTCAATCGGAAGCCCTTAGAGCAGGGCTGCCCAATCCCAGTCCTCGAGAGCTACTATCCTGCAGCTTTTAGATGCATCCCTACTCCAACACAGATGAATCAAATGGTTTGATTACCTCTTCAGCTTGCCATCATGTTTGGCAAAGGCCTGATAACAAGCCATTCATTTGATTCGGGTTCACCCGAAAGACAAAACGCCAAAACACAAACTTAACAATGTGGTGTATGCTGTACAGTGCAGCGAGGAATGCTCAGACCTCTACATTGGAGAGACCAAACAGCCACTTCACAAGCGCATGGCACAACACAGAAGAGCCACCTCCACAGGACAAGACTCAGCAGTCCATCTGCATCTGAAGGATAAAGGACACTCTTTCGAGGATGCCAATGTTCACATTTTGGACAGAGAGGACAGATGGTTTGTAAGAGGAGTGAAAGAAGCCATCTATGTCCACTGTGAGCGACCATCTTTGAACAGAGGCGGGGGTTTACGACACCAACTCTCTGCCATCTATAATCCAGTTTTGAGATCCTTTCCCAGACGCCTTAACGCCCACTCACATCCTGGGCCATCTGATCTCAGGAATTCGCATGATAAGGTGGGGCCAGGTTTCACAATGAACACACCCGAAACTCTGGCTGATTGGGACCCACGCCCAGTTTCACACCTTGGCTCAGGCGATTAGAGGATCATCAGGGGGTCCTTTTGTCCCTCTGTGGGGGGACACTCCCACTAGGTTTATATCTGGGACTCTCCACCATTTGACCTTAGAACTGAAGAAGCTTCTCGGATGAGAGGTGAAACGTCTTCAAGCAACTTAAAGAAGTCCAGACGCTTTTCTTTCCAAGCTCCTTTGACTACGATGACCTGGATGACTGAGAACCTTCACAGACAAGAAGTCAGAAGGATCATTTTGGAAAGGTGGGGAATCAGTGGGCTAAGGAGTGTCAAGTGTATGAACTTAAAATATGTCCTGCAGTAGTGTTCCCTGTGGTTCCTTCATGGTTATTCGCGACCCCTCCTGTGGACTGGTACTTGCTGGATCTGAAGAGAAAATTGAAAGGAAGAGTCTATCTTGTTTCAGCATTTCATTTTCACAGCTTGAATGAATACCCTGAGTGTATTCATGTGTTCACGGATGGTGCTAAAAGTCCAGATACTGGAATTACAGGGTTTGGAATAGCAGTTCCGTCAAAAAATATTGAAATAAACAGACGCCCTTCGGATGGACTGGCAGTGTACACGGTTGAAATGGTAGCATTGAAATGGGTAGAGTGTTCAAAAATCAGGCAGGTGGTAGTATGTTCTGACTCGGCAGCTGTTCTTTAAAGTCTACAATCATTTTGTTCGAAGACAAGGCAGGGTATGCTGTATACTATTCTGGAGACTATAAGCAGAATTAAGTGTTGTGGTAGCAATATTGGCTTTCTTTGGGTGCGAGATCATGTAGGAATGAGTGGAAATGAAAAGGTGGATAGGTTGGCAAAAGGAGCGTTGACTAAAAATAGGACTGAGATGGAAATTAAAAGCAGCGGATCTGAAGCAAAAGGTATTGTTTGGAGGCAAGTTGTTCAGGAGTGGCAGAAGCGGTGGGATTCAGGGAGTAAGGGCAGGCAATTGTATCATAAGGAGGTGGCAAGGTGTCGGTTGTATAGGGGTAATAGGAGAGAAGAGGTGGTCATTACCAGGCTTAGACTGGGACATTGTGCATTAAATAAAACACTACAGATGATAGGAGAACATGAGACGGGGCTTTGTGGAGTGTGCCAGGAGGAGGAGATGGTAGAGCATGTAATACTGCGGTGCAAGGGTTATGATGTGGAGAGGAAAGTTCTGCAGAATAGATTGAAGGAGCGGGGAATTGGGAATTTAATCTGAAGAGTGTGTTGGAGGGTAGTAGGGCACAGGTGAGGGAACTGGTAGGGTTTCTGAAGGATATAGGTGTTTATGAAAGAGTGTAGGGTCTTTTTTTTTCTTTTTTCTTTTTTTTTTTTGTATTGTTTTTTTGGAAACAGATTTTAAGCTCACTGTCTGACCCATACTCCGGAACAGTAGGAGGCGGTAATGCTCCTTTACGTTGGTTGCCAACCGCCGTTAAACACGAAGAAGAAAAGCTCAGTAGTGAAAAACAAAAATTGATGAATGGTGACATTACGTTTGCTGCAGTAAGGTATTACCATTGTAGTTGTAATATTTCAGTTTCTGAGGGATCGGTATAAGTGTTATTGATAGTAGGAATACTGAAAACAAGATTCCTCATATGTTGTGTTTATTTGATTAACAATTCGCCCACCCTCTTTTTTTTCTTTTCTTTTTTTTTACTTTGAGTGCCACAATCAGGTAAATCTCCATTTACAGTTTTACAACAACTTTCTTTTGCAAATTAAAAAAAGAAAAAGGTTGTGGCTAAAGGGATACAGGACTGACATTGGAGGGTTTTTATTTTGAATGTAAACTCTCTGGCCAATGCATTGGGTATACCTGTTTAACCGCTTGTTAACAAAAGTATCTAATCAGAAAATGACATGGCAGCAGCTGCTTTTATGCAGACATGGTCAAGAAGAGCTGCTGAAGTTCAAACTGAGCATCACAGTGGGGAAGAAAGATGACTTAAGTGACTTTGAACTTGGCATGGTAATTGCTGTCAGACATACTGGTCTGAATATTCCAGAAACTGCTATCCAGGGTTTTCAGAGAATGCTTCAAAAAGAAAAAAAATCGAAGAATAGCCAAACTATTTGGAGCTGATAAGAAGGCAATGGTAATTCAAATAATTACTTGTTACAACCAAGGTATGCAGGAAAACATCTCTGAACGCACAATATGTTGAACTCCTCAGCAGCTGGGATACAGCAGCGGAAGACCACGCCTGGTGCCACTCCTGTCAGCTAAAAACAGGAAACTGCGGCTTCTTGATGTACACTCACACACCACGTCATTAATTACTCCGTACTAGTACTGGGTTATATTGTTTCTATCTAAATCAGTTGTTTTATTTCTATTCTGGATTATTATTTTTAGTTGTATAAATCATTTTAATATAAGTATTTCAGTGGAACAAAAATTGTTTGGGGAAAAGGTATGACAATACAAACACAAAATGTATTGAAAACGGAAGATTCAGACATGTAGACATTATATTCTAAACATCATATCAATACCTGGTGTGACCAAGTTTGTTTGTTTTTTTAAAAAGTGTCCTTTCTATTTATATTCTTTTTTTTTTGAGTTGATTTTGTAAGTGGATAATGTTACTTTAGTTGCTTTAGTCTTAGTTTTAATTTGAATTCTAAATAATAGCTTTATTTGTCATTTGCTGACTTCGTTTTCAACTAAATGTCCGCATTTCTTTCTGAACTGAAGCGTCGATTCCTTTGTGCCGCTCACATCAGTAGATTTGTCGACCCCTGGTGGTAGTAACTCGGTACTGCAGACATTTTTCCATGCTCGGTAAAGTAGACGTGGCAATGACGTCAGTACCGGAAATGACCCGGATCGGAACTTTAACTCCTGGGTATACTAGTCTTCACCAGAAACACCGACGGGTCTGATAATATTTTGCGATACCGATTCAGGTGAGTTGAACCCCATCTAGCTTTGTTTATTAAATAAATTTAAAACTCGCACCGTCAATTTTAGTTGGCTTTCACCGAGGTGAGATTGGAGGGACCGTTCGAAAACTCCCGTTAGCTCTCTGGAGCTAACGTTAGCCCGCGGTTAGCCGGTCAGGCCATGATCAGCTGTGTGTCGTGATGGGCGGCCTTCACACAAACAGACCCAGTCCAGGCTCCAAATAATCATCGTTACCTAATGATATATATATTTAACTTGCCTGTTTATTTATATGAGCTTTAGCACAGTTATTTGGGCCTTATTTCCACGCTGTCGCGGTCTTTGTGACTAGCTTTTGGCTACCGAATCTCCTGAATTTGTGTTTTATCTGTTGAATTTGAAGCTGTCGGCCCGGAAAGCTAACAAGTGACTTTTTTTTAAAAATTTCAGACATGAATGATAACCACCTTTCGATGTGAATTTGTCCGTACACCGCGAGGTCTTAGTATTTATCAATCAGACAGACCCCAGGAGGAGGAACCGGCTGCCCGGGTGGTGTTTGATCTATAGCGGGCAGGTGACTCACTATCAGCGGCAGCATGACGTGCCGTGACCGGACACTCGAGTTCCAGTCAGCGTGTAAATCTCTCCAGGGCAGACAGGTATGTTGTGTCTTTAAAAAAAAAACAAAAAAAAAAAAACAGCCACGTCCCTACACTCAGATTTATTCTAATTTATTTATTTTTTTGTAGTTATTGGGGGTTTTTTTTTTCTCAGTTCAATCTATTTACATAGTGGTTTTGCTCGTTTTTGCTTAGTTTTTATTATATTCCATGATAGGTTTACTTGAAGTTGTGCACGATTTGATAAGAGTTACCAGAATCTTTTTAACACATACAGCTAAAATGCAGTGATGCAGATCGGTTTTGGTAGCACTGTATAATTTTGGGCTTGGCTTTTAGTTTTGCTTTTTGTTCCTTGTTTACTCCTCTCGGTAAATCCCCCAAATAACAGTGTCAAAATGTTTTTTACTTTCTTTAAAAAAAGAAGGTAAATAACTATCAGTCAGTGTGTCTGGTAATGCAAACATAATTATGTCAGTGTTTATGTGAGATGATGCAAAAACACATTTGGAAGTGATTTTTGTTTACTGAGAGGTAGAGCTTTTTTCTCTACCTCTCAGTAGTTTTTCCTCTCTCAAAATGGGCCTTTTAGGTGTGACTTCTCAAACTTTGGCTACTTAATATAGAAACATCTATCCCAAAAACACATTTTAAGTGTGTTTTCACATTTAACTTGTGCTGGTTACTAGTTAGAAATATTTCTGTCACAGTCCTGATTATTTTTCTTTGGAGGAAGGTTGATGATTTAAAAAAAAAAAGCCAAATTCAAATGATCTTGTGTATCTTATATTTTTAAGTGACCACATTCTCTTTTTTTATTATATTAACACTCCAAATATTATGCCATTAGACATTTTACTTTTTGGCATGTTTAAGTTTTTATTTTAAAAACAAAAAGTCAGAACAGACTGGATTATTATTTTATCATGATAAAAAAAAAATCCAAATTCTTTGACTTCTTGATTCATTTAAAATCAATTCTCAAAGTCCTGCTTATCATAATTTATGTCTTACCCCCCCCCCCCCCCTTTTTTTTTTTTTTTTTTTTTTTAAATGTTTCTGGCCATCTCATCTGCTTCTTTGTACCTCCTGTAGCAGAATGGAGTCCAGCCCAGTAAACCGGCACTCAGTGCCCTCAGGCAGCGCAGTGACTTTACAGTTATGGCCAAGTAAGTTCCACAAAGTCTGTTTTCGCATATGTTTCCTCATTTTATGTTTATTTGCGGTTCCTTTATTTTCATATTCACTGTTGAATTAGCTATAATATTCATATAATGAATTTAGCATATAAATGGTTTAATACCCGTTTCTCTTACCTTTAGTTAAAGAGTTGTACTAAAGAGATTTGAAGCAAATATAATTATTGGTTCTGTGACTAGTAGAGAAAGTTTAACCTCTGTTTTTGTCTCCTTGTAGGAGAATTGGGAAAGACTTGAGCAATACATTTGCCAAACTGGAAAAGCTCACAATTTGTAAGTGTTAATTTTAATGTAATTTCAGCTTCATTTCAAATTTCTGAGTGTGATATCATCCAAAGTGCTGACCTAGATGATGTTATTTTCATGTTTTAGTGGCAAAAAGAAAATCTCTGTTTGATGACAAGGCGATAGAAATCGAGGAGCTGACATACATCATTAAGCAGGTGAGTTGAGCTGTCACTCTTCAGTAAAGCATGTCAGTCCTTTTTTATATCTAATGAAACTTTATATTATAACTTTCCCTTCTTTTATTTGTCTTTTAGGACATTAACAGTCTAAACAAACAGATAGCACAGCTGCAGGACTTGGTGAGGTCCCGTGGAGCTCCAGGTGGCCGACACATTCAGACCCACTCAAACACTATAGTGGTGTCATTACAGGTATATTTTTGTACTGTATTTGTGCAAATCCTGCTGCTTTTTGTTGTTGTTTGCGTTTTGTTTTTGCTTATTTGGATCAGAATGAGTGCAAGATGACTGCAGATGAGAGCTCTATCTATATTTTGCACCCTGTCCCCTTCCTGGTCATAACCTTTAGATATGACTTAATTTCTCAGTATCTCATCTCTCATATCTGTAGGTAGTTGGTATATATTCCTAAATATATGTATATATTATATACACTGTATATAGCATATATTCTGTTTTTTATTTCTGTACCAACGTTTTGTTTTGGGGTTTTTTGTTTGTTTTTTTTGCATCAAGACCCCAAGATAAATTAATCATTTGTTTAAAAAATTGACAAAAATTGTGATTCTGATTCTGAATTTGAAGTTGATCTAAAAGGAAACAACTTTGAACCTTTCTGTAAAACTTTGTGTACAATTTTAAAATCAAGAAAAGATGTAGTTATTGACTGAGAGAATGCGAATTTTCTGTAGTTTTGGGTTTTGTTTTTCCTTCTTTTCTTTTTTTAAATGGTAACAAAAGTGAATCGGCACCTCCTTTAACTCTGTCATTCTTTGTCTGTAGTCCAAGCTGGCATCGATGTCCAATGACTTCAAATCAGTCCTAGAAGTCAGAACAGAGGTGAGAGCTGCGTCAGCACACAAAAGCAAACAATGCTAATACCTAAAGCTCTGGATAAGGTGAAGGTTTCTTCTCTCTTTGACTCTTGTTCTTCAGAACCTGAAGCAGCAGCGCAGCAGGAGAGAGCAGTTCTCCCAGCCTCCGGCGTCGTCTTCTCCTCTCATGGCCAACAACTTCAGTAAGTCTCTCCACATCTCAGCTTCACGCTTCAAGTTGCTCATTCAGATTTTTAACAAGGGTCTCATATGAAAGTAAATGGCTACAGCAGGTTAACAAAGCATGTTTTGTAGTTTAATTAAGGCGTGTTCACTCTATCCTGAATATTGTTTGTGTGAAAAGTTCTGTCTTAATCGTTTTGTGGACCTTTAATGTTGCACATGTATAAACTGACGTGCAGCGCTAGTAATACAGACAAGGGTAAAAGAGGACCGTGAACATGGCTGGCTTCACACTGCCTGCTGTAATGTCACATTTATATCACCTGTATTCTCTGAAAGTGTGAACTTCCCACTAGTAATGAGAATAATCATTGCTCAAAGCATACAAAGTGTGTATTAGAGTGAACACACCGTGAGTATTTCTTTGTTGTGTCGTGGAGGAAAATACTCGACGTCTGGCTCCTGCTCAGTTCATCATTCTGCTAAAATGAATGATTAAACGTTTTGCCGAGCAGGCTTCTTAACAGAGACCCTTTAATGAACGCACCGAGCTCCAGTGCTTCCTGTACGTGCATTTACACAGTTGGTAAAATGTTCATAAATTCACTTTATTTTAGCGTTTTTGGCCAAATATCAAGCAAAATGCTCATTGTGAATGCCTAGAGATTTTACAAAGAAAAAAAGATGGATATTAAGACTGGTTTCATTATTTTAAATATATAATTGGCTCGATTCTAATCTCTGAAATGATGCACTCAGCATTTAGTTATCTTGATGGATGATGGTATAAATATTTACATTTCTCTACTTGTTTGTGTTATTACCTGCTAAAAGGTACATGGGTATAAACCCTACGGTAGAAAACCATAAGCATAATAAATCACATATTAACAGAATATATAGTTTTTCTGTGCTTGTGCACACATTTCCTTATTTCTGTTTTTGGCGTACTTGCACTGAGCATGTTGTTTGATGGTTAGGTGTTTTGTTTTTTCCTTCATTTTCAAAAACGGCACTGGTTGTGGATAAGTTTTAAATACCAGTGTACTTTTCAAAACAGCAGCTGTTGTGATAGGGAACTGCTGGCAGTCCTTGTGAATGATTATTACTGTATTTGGTCATCTGTAATGCAAGAATTACAAAATATTTTAGGGAGCCGCAAAAAAGGGGCCCAGGAGCCGCATGCAGCTCGTGAGCCGCGCAATGACTACCAGGGCTATACAACCGCAAATTACAAAGGTATTTCCCGGGAACGTCTCGACTCTCCAAGCGGGTATAACTAGCTACTGTATGTGCCCGCTGTTCTTTCTGCTTTCCGCCCGTACCATAGAGGATTTCTGTGATCACGTGTGTGTGTTTTGTGTCTCTGCAGATGGCTCGGTCCTGATGCAGGAAGAGTCCCGGAGCCGGGGGGATGTTGCTATCGATATGGACTCTCCAAGTAATCCTTTGCAGCTTCAGCTTATTGATGAGCAGGTAGGGTGTTGGTGTTTGTTTGCTGAAGTCAGACAGGTGGCTCAAAAAATTTATTCTGTTGTCAAACTTGACTGACTTTTATCCAAGATTAGCTAAATATTAGACTAAAATGCTGTGTTGTGGCAACAGGACTCGTACATCCAGAGCCGTGCAGATACCATGCAAAACATCGAGAGCACCATCGTGGAACTGGGTTCCATATTTCAGCAGCTGGCGCACATGGTCAAGGAGCAAGAGGAGACCATCCAGAGGTGAGGAAGAGATTGAGACAGATGAGGTTCAGTAGGATAAAAGAACGTGTCACACAACTGAAAGAAAGGACTGGAAAAACAATCTTGCTGGAAAAAAAGCCTGAAACATAAAAGCACTTTTTTTTTCTTTTTCTTTTTTTTGGTCCTGTGTTGGGATAAAATTATATAACAAATGTATTCTTGGAACAATTCAGCAAGTAAAACAGATCAGCACGTATTGACTACAAGTCTTCATCAGGGTCTGACAAATACTCATCAGTCAGGATTCATTAATAGCCCTGGAAGGCAATCAACCTACACCAATTTTAACCGCTAGAGGGTGTTAAAATTTAAAAGACAGAAGCCCATATATATCAAAGCAATAACAAATCTTAGCAATTTTCTATTTAAAATAAACAAATAACAAACTAAAGCAGAACTGAAAAAAATTGATTTTATTTATTTTTTTGCATTAGTGGTGTAAGTATTGGTGTAATATCTTAGTCTTTGAAATAAAACAAGACTGATTAGAGATAAAAACTCTTCTCACTGCTCCGTTTCCTTCTCACAGGATCGATGCTAACGTGGAGGACACCCAGCTGAACGTGGAGGCTGCCCACACAGAGATCCTCAAATACTTCCAGTCGGTCTCCTCCAACCGCTGGCTGATGATCAAGATCTTTCTGGTCCTCGTGGTCTTCTTCATCATCTTTGTCGTCTTCTTTGCTTAAAGGAATGAGGAGCGGGGAAACGGTATCGAATGAGGGAGAATAAAATTAAAGCTAGACTAAGAGGATGTATTTCGAGACTCTTCTATCACGATTTCATGGAGGCTTTTGGGATCCACTCGAATACGGACCTGTCGTTTTGTCCCAAGCCACAAACTTTTCAGTCTTAATTTGACTCTTCAATGGAAAATGAAGATGTTGAACTCTCGAATAAAACAAATAAATGATCTTTGAATCCCCACTTTAAGAGCAGAAAGCTGCTCTGTATCCTACATTGACCAACTATTCATAAGCATTTAATCAAAATGGCTCTAATTTAATGGTTTGATTCTGCAAACTGTCTTATGGTTGTTTTGTTTAACCTCTTTTACCACACGTCATCCTTTATAGTAAGTATTACAAAGCCAAACTTTACAACTGGACTTGCTCCTCAGATTATGTTGCTTCATATTTTACCTGCTTTTTACTGGAACCACATGACTGTCTCTCATTTATCAGCAATTCCTAACCTTCTACCATCCAAAACTGATGTGGATTTTTTTTTTTTTTTTAAATCTTTATTTGCTGTTTTGTTTCATTTGCCAAATTGGTACCGTTGTTGAACTGTGACACAATACAAGGAAACTCGCTGTGGCACAAGTAGGCAGTCATAGCCAGATGAAGGGAGGTTTGCAGTGTAACTGAAGAGTGAGCTGTGAGAAATGTTATATAACGGCACTGTTTTAAATGAAGCTGTGTGGTGAGCAGCCTTCGCAGAGGTTTAATGGAAGAAAAGGTTTAAACCTCACTCACTGAGTGCTGCAGGAGGATCAGTGCGTATGAAGGGGTAAGCGCTGGTTGTAAAGTCACACGATCGGCCACGTTCCCTGGAAGTGTCTGGTTGGATGCCTGTGCGCATCCATTATCTACCTAATGTACAGGATGTTATTTAAATGACCACAACTTTTTAAAAGAAACATTTTTTCTCTTTTTTTTTCTTTTGCTCTTTCTTTTTTTTTTTTTTCTTTTAGCCAAATGCCTTGACTTCAGTGTATAAAGTTGAAATAGTTATGAAGATGTATTGATAAAGTGTGCATTAATAAAACAGTAATGGGGTGCTGGCATTCACGTGTGGGATTTTCTTGGGATAAGAGGATTAGTCAGCAGAGCTTTAATTAGCTGTAACAAATGCTGCAGTTTATATTTGGCCTTTTATTCTTTATTTTCATTTATAACAATGCAGACAGATATGCATTTAAACATTAGCCTCAAATGTTAGCTAAACATCTATTTAAAACAAAAAAAGAAGACATTTTTGTGTAAAAGAAGTGTTTTAATTGCACAGACAAGATCAGAAAATTGGTTATTTATTACCTTAAGTACATGTTGTATTACAGTAAAATCATACGTGAGTCTAATTATTTTCTGCTTTACTTGACGGGAGAGCATCTGTTAACTGAGCTGGTGATCTGGAGCCAAACTGTGGCTGCTGAGTCTGCAGAAGAAAGCTGTCCTGTCTGTTATGTAACAAGTTTTAGTTCATGTGATGTGTTTATGATTCATCAGAGAGCCCTTACAGTATGGGTTTGAGTTTATAGATGCCATAAGCTTGAGCAAAGTTTAACTCAACATACTAAATAGGCTGTCATGGACATATCCTTATTTTCTTAGGTTTCTTGTATACTGAAACCTAATTTTCTTAGGTTTCTTGTATACTGAGCATCAACCAGTTATACTGGTTGATGCTCAGACATGGTCTGAGTTTCAAAATATTAAGTTGGTAGCCAGCAATTCAGGATTCAGACTGCTTTAAATGTTCTTTTTTCCACTTCCATATTCTTTAGTCTGTTTCGTGTCAACCCAGCTTGTGGTGGTGTACAACCCAGTGTACTCCTAATGCCAGTCCCAAGTCCAGATAAATGGGAAGGTTTCATCAGGAAGAGAAGGAAGGGTAGAGGTGGTAGTCAAGGGAGTGATAGTGGATATATCAAAAAGGTGTTGAAGATGGAGCTGCCAGGTAGGAGGAAGAGAGGAAGACCACAGAGATGGTCTCTGTGGTCATGAAGAAGGGCATGCAGAGCGTTACTGTGACAGAGGAGCATGGTAGGGATAGGATGAGATGGAGGCAGATGATCTGCTGTGGCAAGGGTCCCGTTAAAAGAAGGAGGATCTGTATTTACCACTTCAGATACAGAAACCTCACCCATCCGTTACCAGACAAAAGTGGTTTTAAAGGGAGATGAGCTAACATAAAAACTGGTTCCAGGCCCAGAATGAGACAAAGCAGGATTATTTTGAAATGGAAATCAGGAAAGGGTACTTGAAATATGGAAATGAGCATAACAGGTCGTGTCAGATTTGGAACAGCTATTTATTCCCTTTAGTATTTTTGGTCTTATGTAGGTAAAACAGTATCAGCAGTTTCTAATTTACCCACCAGGACCACAAAAGGCTGCTGACATCTTAAAGCCAGCACAGACGGTGTCCTCTGCTATATAAAACACTGCATAGACACTGTTACAGCAGTCAAACGGATCCGGGCTTATCCCAACCAAAAGCCCTGGATGACCCGGGAGGTCAGGCAGCTGCGTTCAGGTCTGGCAACAGGGATTACTACACCACAGCCCGATCCAACCTGAAGAGAGGCATCAGAGAGGCAAAGGGGGACTATAGGAGGAGGATCGAGGACCATTTGAAGAGTAATACCAGCCGGCAGGTGTGGCAAGGCATCCACCACCTAACCAACTATAAGATCAATCTCGGAGCTGCGGACGGTGACCTGGAGCTGGCAGAGGAGCTGAATATCTTCTTTGCCCGCTTTGAGACCAGGGTACCGGAGGTATTGGAGCCACAGCAGCAACACGCCACCCATAGCAGCACCACCCTCACCCTGGAAGAGCACGAGGTGAGGCGCATGCTGCAGGCTGTTAACCCGAGGAAGGCGGCGGGTCCTGATGGTGTGCCAGGTCGAATATTGAGGGATTGTGCAGGACAGCTGGCTGGGATCTTCACCAGGATTTTCAACAAATCCCTCGCACAGGCGACTGTCCCACTCTGCCTGAAGTCCTCCACCATAGTCCCCTTGCCTAAGAAGCCCCACATCACCGGCCTGAATGACTACAGACCGGTGGCACTCACCCCAGTGGTAATGAAATGCTTTGAGAAGCTGGTCCGCAGACACATCACAGCAGCCCTGCCCCGCAGCCTGGATCCACACCAGTTTGCCTACAGAGCAAACCGATCCACGGAAGACGCTGTAGCCACAGCACTCCATGCTGCATTAACTCACCTGGAAGAGCATGGTAGCTATGTGCGGATGCTCTTCGTGGATTACTGCTCAGCTTTTAACACCATCCTTCCACACAAACTGGTGGCCAAGCTACAAGACCTGGGGCTTCCATACAGCACCTGCATGTGGATCAATAGCTTCCTCTCGGGCCGTAGACAGAGAGTCAGAGTTGGCCATCACACATCCTCAGCCCTGAGTCTCAGCACTGGCTCACCCCAGGGCTGTGTGCTCAGTCCACTGCTCTACTCTCTCTACACACACGACTGCACTCCTCGCCACCACAGCAACATCTTTGTGAAATTTGCAGATGACACCACAGTGGTGGGGCTCATTTCCAAGGGAGACGAGTCTACGTACAGAGACGAGGTGGAGCAGCTGACGTCATGGTGTAAGGCCAATAACCTCCTCCTCAACACTTAAAAAACCAAAGAACTCATAATAGACTTCAGAAGGAAAAAGGCAGAGATCCAACCACTATTCATAAATGGGGACTGTGTAGAAAGGGTGGCAAGCTTCCGCTTCCTGGGAGTCAATATAGAGGAGAACCTTTCCTGGAGTGTGAACACCTCCGAGCTGCTGAAAAAGGCCCAACAGAGACTGTACTTCCTGAGAATTCTCAGGAGGACAGAGACTGCTGGTGTCCTTCTACAGAGCCACCATTGAGAGTGTTCTAACTTACTGCATATGCATCTGGTACACTAGCTGCACAGGGGCTCAGAGGAAAGCACTCCAAGGGATCATTAACACCGCCCAAAAGATCACTGGCTGCCCTCTCCCCACACTGGAAGTTCTACACAACGCCCACTGTTTTAAAAAGGCCCAAAACATCATAAAAGACACCTCACATCCTGGCCACTCCCTGTTCGAACTGTTGCCCTCAGGCAGACGGTACAGGGCAATCAGAGCAAGGACTAATAGACTCAAACACAGCTGTTATCCAACTGCAATAACACATCTGAATACTACAAAAAAATGTCCATCACGCCACTCTTGTGTTAATCTATGCACGGTCTGAAGCATGTGTGTGGGAATGTATGTGAATGTTTTACTGTTATATCTTATTAGTATTTTAAGTATTCTATCTATTTTATTTATTGAATTTTATTGTTTTATTTATATTTTGATATTGCTAGGGATGATGCAATGATCGGGGACCATTCTTAATTTCGTTGTTCTCATGACAATGACAATAAAGTTTCTGATTCTGATTCTGATTCTGAACCATAATTCTTTTAGATTTACCTAAAGCTGCCAGTGAGCAAATCTACTTAAGTCCTTTCTCTTGAATTTTTTTCTTCATCTTTTGAAATAAGGAAGAAAATAATTTTTTTAAGTTTTCCAGATTTTTATTTGACCCATTTTTTAATGGCAGCTACTTCCACTTCTCCCTTTCTTCCTCATTAATGCTTGTCTTGTACAAACTGGGCTCACCTAGTCTTCTCTGTGACTCTCCTAGTTTCTCCTCCCCTCCCTTGCACATGTCCCTCTGCTTTATTTCTCCCCTGACTCCCCTCACTTCTCTCACCCATGAGCACTCTGCTCTATAGGGGTGATCTCTGGCATGCTCTTACTCCTTCCCTTCCTCGCCCTGGCTTTGATTGCTTCCTCCTCCTCCCCTTCTCCATCCTCCTCCTCATCAGACCATTCCACTTGCTGCTGCAGGTTCCCCCTGGAGCCTCTCAAGTTGCTGCCCTTTGGGAAATACCCCGTGCGGAATTTTGTGCGGAAAGTGACAAAGGAGAGGCTTTTGCTGCGCTGCTGCTTCTCAAACACCACTTCCTGGGTCGGAACCTCATCGTTTCCGTTCGCCTCATCCACACAGTCACGCAGCACTGAGCGAAAGAGCCGTGGAACCTCGTGAACCTCGGGCTCCATCTGTGACACCAGCCTCCTGAACCTGCAGCAAGAGGGATAGAGTAAGTGTAATATGAGCTGACTTTGATTCACACCCCTTTACAGCCAAGGCAAAACAAAAAGGACACAGCCAACAAAGAGTGTAAGGGTGGAAAATGAAGAATAAATTGGAATGTCACTGTAAGAAAAACACTGGTGGTGTTTGAGGGTGGATAGCCTGCATGAAACTTTTTTTTCTAACAGAGGACGTGTTTGCAGAAGTGACTATTAATGACGGAGTCTCATTGATGACTCTTGCTTTTTTGTCAACTTGTTCATATTTTTGAATCCCACAGATTAATAAAACTGAATATTAGATTTTAAAGCCCTTATATTTACTGATCGCTTTGTCTAAACAACTCTGTTCAGTGATAACACCAATAAAAAAAGTCACATTTGCTTTATTTTAACTGAAAATTCATTCATCATTATGTTGAATTAATTATGGGCATTTACCAGTGAGGGGTAGGGTTAGTGCTGGGTCTTATTTACACCACACCAAAGCAAGCATAGTCGCAGAAACTAGAAAATTGTACATGCATCTTAACCCTCCAGTTTTTCTATTCTCAGATTTACATAAGGGGTTGATATGAACCTCACACAGACATTTAAAAGTCAACTTTTATAAGTATGGCTCTGACAGTATCAGCGAGTTATTGCTTAGTGTGTAAAATGGATTAGACTGAAACCCTGCAGCTCTCTGCTATTTGAAAATGATCTGTAGGTCTTTTAGTTATAGTAACAGTTTCACCGTTATCCTGCCAGATCTCTAGCTCTGTCTCTACCTCTGCCTGTTTTTCTTACCTGACAATCACAGGCCCACACTGTGCAGGAGGGATTTTGGCACAGAGGTCTTGCAGCTCCAGCAGGTCATTGGGAGTGAGCTCATAGGGCTGTGGGGTCGGGGTGGTTGCCAGCCAGCTGTAGTCTGCTGTAGAGGAAGAGCTGCGACGGCGGCGACGACCCTCCGTCGCCCTCTCCAAACGGATGCGTTCAGTGCGCTTCACCATGGCCCCAAGCTCCAGCATCAGGGTGTTGGTTACCAGCTCCTCAGTTGTTCGCTGGCCGGGCACTTTAGGCTCAAGGGAGAAAACAGCGGACCAAGGAAACATCTGGAAAAGACACAAAGAGTTGGTGAAGAAGAGACTAAAAAGTATCTGTCATACGATGATATGACCTTCACCATGTTTGAAGCTATAGTGTTTAAAGCAAAAGCATTAAAATCACCTCAGCACACAGTCTGTAGAGCTGTTTTACACTGGAGTTATCTAAAATCCTCTGAAATCTTGATTGTCTATTTAAGTAAAATGTGGTGCATATGTGAATGCAAACACATTGCATACTGTTCTAACTTCTCTCCTTGTTATCAGATATATATAAATCTTTTCTTACCTTCATGAAACAAGGGTTACAAAGCTGTAGTATCTTCTCTTCTGATGACTATCCAACACTTGTCTGGTAAAACCTCTGTCAGCAGTAAAGTGAGCAGCGGGCCTGCACAGGCTCGCGACATTCAAAGTGGATGAAACTCCTGAGACTCCAGCTGGTGGCTCACAGATACCTGACTGCTTTGCTACCGGTGAAGGTCCCCAGCAGACAGTGCGTGTATTTCTGTGAGGGGTGCGTATTGTGTGTGTGCGAGTTTGGGATTGAGAATACAAGTAATCCTGTATTAATAATGAGTGAGTGACAAGAGGAGATTACCTCGTGACATGAGTGTACGCCTGTGAGAGCCATGTGCGTTTGTGCTTCTGTGTGTGATGGCCAGAATTCAGGTGGGGTATTTATATAACATTTATATAATATTATATATATTTATATAATATTTATATAACAGCATGGGGACTTAATTTTGTTTTGCCACCTTTCTTTTGCATGTTTTTCATGATTTTATATCTTATCTGACGTTAAAGATGTAGTGAAGGTTGCAGGTCACAAACACCTTTCTCTAAGATATTTCAAACCACTTTCAGAGTCTGACAGACTAATTTCTGGACAGTCATGAAACTTAAACCAGCAGAATTTCTGGTTTCAGGCTGATAGGCATACTATTATACCCAGCACAGTCTTTAAAATAGCATCCAGTGGACAGACAATAATCTTTCAAACACACCTGCAATTACCAGACTGTTGTTGGGCTAATGTTACATAACAACCAACCTAATCTCACTTTCTCACACACTCAGGTGTTAGCAGTCTTTCCTGTCGACTTGTACATGGCATTGTATTGGTAACATAAGGTACAGTCTAGTGCCTGGGTTTCCACACCACTCAGCAATGAGCCACCAAATCCCAGATTACATTCAAATCCATAGCCTACCTGGAAGAATACTCATTCTTCCAGGTAGGCTATGGATTTGGCTATGGATTTATGTCAGCTATTACAACCACTCGGTTGTAATAGCTGACATAATCTAATTACAGCTGCTACACTCAGTGACTGAAGGGAAAACAGTTCTTACTGTTATCAACAAGTGTTGCTTGTTTCAATTTATCTAATGCCAGAAAATGCTGCAGCTAAACACAAGATGAGAGCCTAAAGGGTTACATATATTGTCCTGCCTAACATCTGATAAACAAAGTAAAACCATTCAAATACACATTCAGACAGCAGTGGTGGAAGCTGGCAATTTTCATAGGAGTGGCCAAGATGGGGCCATTACTTACACTGGGCAGGGAAAGAAACTGACATGTCCTTTTTTTCTTCTTTTTGTTTTTTGGTTGCTGCGTGGCATGTTGCTGTGGGCTAAATACTCTGCTAAAACATTAAGGCCACATCAGCTGCCTTGGTGCAAATAAAAGTGACAACAGGTCCACTGGAGAGGCAACAACAGGACAACCCTCCAACCCTTTAATAACTGAGTGTGAGCAGTAGTAGACTTTTTGACTTCTCACTGGTTTCATTTGCATACTGAGGCCTGGCTGCCATGTAGAATTATTCCATGTAGACTCATAGATTAATATCCTTTTTGTTGCTGTGTTTATACATCCCCAACCAAATGATAGGCAAACACTCAAGTTTTATTCTCTTTTAATTGTTCAGTACAATTTCAATGGTTTGTTGGACTGTTACATAAATTGAACAACAGCAGAAAGAAAGAAAGAAAGAAAGAAAGGAAGGAAGGAAGGAAGGAAGGAAGGAAGGGAGGGAGGGAGGGAGGGATAAAAGTCTGTGCATATCCTGTTAACTTGAGTTGGGTGGAGTGGCCAAACTTCAGGGGTGGATCCTTGCTTTGCTCCTGCCAGACAGTGGCAGTATGAGAAGATAAGATTTTAAGCTTTCACTCTTAAGAAACCTTTATCATTGGGCTATTTTGCTTATTTACTTGTAAGCATCCCAAAATGTATCCACCAAATATTTTTCTATCAATACCATTTTAATCTCTTAAAGTACATATTGTACAACTGTTCAACAATTATACTTAAGGATGTTGTATATTCTTTCATAAATCAGGCAAACTTTGCACTTTATTCACCTACATTTATAATATTTCTTTGCTAATACCATATTTTCTAATGGTGTTTTTGTTTGTGGTTGTTTTTGGTTGGTCAGTGAATATGTGCGCCTCTGCGTGTGTGTTTCTGCTGAGGTTTAATATTGAAAGTGTTATATACCTAATTCCTAATTCATTTACTACAGTTTCAAATATTATTATATAGCGTAATATACTTTGTTATTATTTATTATAACAGTCATGTAATAAAAATTATTATTATTATACACAGTTAAACTAAATATGAGACAAGCAAACACTAAATTGTGGAAAAAGGTCACTTGATCATCATTTAAATAGACATTAAGAAGAAAAATGCCCTGAAACACAACCACAAGGAAACCCACACTCAATAGCTCTTCACTAATCTCCTGTTAACATCAAACAAAAATAATTTTAAACCTGCAGATTATTTTTTTTTTAGATTCTATGTATAGTTCAGGTGTGGTGGGTTATGTGCGTTCCTTGGGCTGAAAACTAACTTAAACAATAATGTGCAATCAACAACTTGTTGGAGGTGAAGGGAGGAAGACAGGACAGAAAAAAACTGTCCTAATATAGCATAAAATAAATAATTTTTACTAGTTTTATTTATTTATCATATTAGTATTAAACATAAAAATAAAATATATAAAGAATGTATAAAATTAAAATACAGAGCAGTTTGTTAGCAACAGTTAAATTAGCAGCATCATGTTTCCACTGGCAATGGACGTCGCTAGGGGTCATCAGAGGTTCACACCCCCGCGAGGACTTTTCCCAAAACATTCCGCCTCTACGTCACCAGCTCCCGCCCCGCTCCGCCTCGTGCCACAACGACTCCGGCTTGTCAGCTGCACGAGACGTGCGGCATCTCGTCTCAACCTATGAAAACTGTCAGTCAACGCTAACGTCTAGCTCCTCTCGCTTTAAACTTAAACGTATCTTGGCCGAATAGTGAAGAGCCGGAGCCTGGTTCTAACAGCGGGAACAGAGCCCTGTCACGCCTGCGTGTGTGCGCCTCCCCGGCGGCTGGCGCCCTTTGTAACTGAAGTAGTGAATGGTAAGTAGCTTTACTGCGTGGCTAGCTGGTAGCATCATCGCTACAGTTGTGTGTCATTCAGCGCTCAACAAACACTAATAGGCGGTAGAAAAGTTAGTTTCGGCTGGTCTTACTGCGGCTGTTACTCACTCTCTACCTCCGTGGCTGTTAAAGTGAGATTTAGTTTGAAGTTGTCATTTCTCTCGTTGAGTTTTGAACCTCGTGATCAGGCCAGGGTCCAGCTTCTGGCTCCCTGCCACCACCACCACCTCCTCCTCCTCCTCATTATTATCATTATTGTGCTACATCTGCACATGTCCACCTCATTAAGAGACTGCCTGAGACGACGTGCGTTTGTCCCTAATTAGAAATTAATGGTTATATTTCCAAAGTGTGTGTGGATAACATTCATCTTTGAGATTTTTGTTTTATCCTACCTTTATGGGGCTGTTTTGTTTTTGTAATCGTGTATTTTATTTGAGGTATTCTGTTGTAGGTTGTGTTTACGATGAGATCTACGTTATTCCAAAAGCTTGACGTTTTTAGTTGCTATAACGTTGAATTCCAAACGCCTACTTATAAACTTAAATAAGTATGGTGTGACTCGGTGAAATAAAACAGAATACAACAAACGAAATATTCCCGTTATATACAGATTAAAGTCAGATAAGTATAAACAGAAGAAAAATAAAACAGAAATAAAATTGCTTTCTAAATGTAGTGCAAAGATAACAAATATCAGATGACATTATAATGGATCAGTACGACCGAATGTAGTATTCATATTTTATCTGCTGTAATGTACTAATTGTATCTCATCTCTTTTTTGTGTACTGACATTCAATACTTTATTAAGGTGTCTTGAGCAATAGCATAAAATGATCACATTCTTTAACATCACATGTTTGATCATGGTCTTTTAATCTTTTAATCCCCTGATGTTTGTTTTTTAAAGAGTTGCTTTCTTTTGTCATGCCATTACTTTTTGTATAAGGCCTTCTGTTTTCTCTGCCTGTTTTAAAGTGGAAAGAAAAAAATAATTTGTTGTATTAATTATTAGTTTGAAGTTGGTGCCTGTTTTCTAACTTGTGGTAGATGAAATATTGAATGGCTTTCTCCATCTTGAAAGAAGAGGAAATAGATATGAGCAGGGGAAAGACAACATATGATGTTTTACTATCATGTGAAAAAGAAAGTATAGTGGTACATAGAGCAGGGCGATATGACCAAAAATATTTATCACGATATACATTTGAAAATTTGTGATAACGATATAACTGACACTAGACAAAATACTTTACAACTCCACAACTTTATTAGTGAAAAAAAATAAATCTATGTATTTTCACTTAAACAAGCAGCTGTTTTTTTTATGTGCATGAAAGTTATATAAAAATTTAACAGTGCAAATGCAAATTCCTTACTGAAAGTTTAACCAAAAGGCATTTCCAGTGGAAATTGGCCGACATATCCTCAGCATAACCATGTATAATATCCACAAAACTTAAAAAGAGGTTATACACACACAATACGGTAACATTATGTTGAAGCTCAGTACGTATCACTTCGCCAGGCTCCTGACTACGATAGCCGTAATGCTCCGACAATCCATCAAGCGGTGCGGGTTCGTAGCTTAGCAAAGTCGTACTAAAACATTTGACAGATTTTCGAGCGCCGTGTACATAAAATCATTTCGAGGTCAGTAAACACAACCAGAATTCATACATGAGGCCCATTGGATTATAAGGGGCACTGTCGATTTTCAGAAAAATCAAAGGATTGATTTTAAGTGTGCCGTATTTTCCAAAAAACACGATAATAACGACAGCCCACTAGCATGCTCTACCAAAAATAGTGCTTTGTTGTGTATCTGACGGACGAAAGCCAAACCAGTTCCGCACTGAAGTTGCAGCATTTTTACAAACCAATTCTGGTTCATCCGTTTCATTCAACGATTTGCTTTTTCCGACATGTGCGTATGAAAACAAAGGCACTGCGCATGCGCGTTTTACCCATATTCTAACGCGATATTTCATCTTGCTATCGTTGCCCAAAATTATACCGGTATTACCGTGAACGGTATGATATGGCCCAGCCCTAGTGGTACATAAAGTCCTATGACAATTTTGTCACAGGACTGTATGTGCCTGAGACCACTTGTCCACTATTGACTCTTTCTTGACTTTAGGTTGTCTGTGGAACAAAAACACTAAAAAGTTCTGTAATTTCACCCTGACAGTCATGTGCTGTATTGTGAAACGAGCACTGCATGAAAAACCAGATTTTCAACCTCAAGATCACCTGCAGATCTAACCCAATCCTGGCAGTTAACAACTGGTCATGGTCTTTGATTAGAACCTGTAATTAGTAATATGAACGATGTTGAACTATCAAACAGAAAAGTTGCCTAACCCTCCCAGGTCGAGGCTTCTCAAACTCTACTTTTCTTTTATGTTATATTTTTATCGATTAGAAATGTTAATTTACTTTTATGGGGACACTTACACTCTGAGTAATTTAAAATATTAACTATAGCTTAATAGTGATTAATCAGATGAATCCTTACTTAAAGTAATTGATAGTTGCTGCCTTTAACACTACTCAGCTTGTGCACCAGTATACTGTTTTTAGTAATGCTCAGATTGGCGTCATCCTAATGAAACTGAAAAGACACTTAAGTCCCCTGTACAAAAGTGTTATTGTCCAGTCTTTGTAGTCACTCTGGGTGTTATGTGACTGGCTCCTCTCAGTCATAGTCGGGTATTTCTGCCAGGAAGCAGGTAATTAGTGACGTGACACGTATGCTATGACAGAAACTATGTGAGTTTGGTGTTGACAGCCTTGAGGCTGTAATGCAAGTCCAAACTGAGCTTTTAATAAACCTCTGTGAGTTTGTTTCAGGCCATTTCAGTCAGGCTTTTCTTCATTCCAATGCTCTCATCTTTAATTCTGCTTATCCGTGTCCAGGTGATGTTGTTGTTTTTTGTCTGTATTAACAAAGTGCTTGCAAATGCAATGTTTTGAACAAGAGCCTTTAAAACAGCCATCAGATGTGGCATTGTCTGAGGAAGAACCTTGACGTAAACCTGAAATTTGAGAGAGATTATATTTACTTTCAGCTTTCAGTGATGCATGAGCGTAGCAAGAAGGCTGTGTTGGGAAACACTGAGTCACAGCTGCCCAACAGTGACAACCAGTTTCTTCCTGAGGGTTCAAAGCCTTAGCAACATTCAACACAGGACGGAGTCAAAGGCAGACATGATTGAAGCTTGTTTAGATATACATGCTATCAATTGAATCCTCTGTACCAACACATGCAGACGCACTTAACCTTCAAGTTACTACATTTATTTTAGCAGCAGAGTTGATTTAGGTATGACTCGTAATAAATTATACTGTAGTACTATTTGCATTTGATTTACCTACATTGTTTTGTTTATATATGAAAGATTGAAACTTAATCATGCATGGATTTCACAACCTTCCTTTATTCTTGCCACACTAATAGGCCAGTTCATGTTAAATAAAAAATATAAAAAATTGTAGAAGTAGATTGACAAATTAGTGGTAGGAAGCATTTTTATGACTAATTATAACACAGGCCACATATAAGTATATGACTGGGATTATAAATGGCCTATACTTCCTCTTTGTTCTGGTAAATCCCATGTCTTTAGAAGCTGTCTTATTCTGGATCAGCCAACTATGAATAGGAAAGGTTAGGTAGTACCATGCCTTGTGAAGCCATGCACAGTCTGTCACCCCGAGTGCTTAGAAACCAAGTGACCTTTCAGTTTAAAAAGGAAATGTTTTCTTCTGAGGGAATAAAATAAAAATGAACTTTGATTCAAGCTCTTGATATAATTTTCCCACCCTTTCAGGCCCAGGCAGAAAGAAATGAGCTGGGCTGAGGAGGACTGGACAGTAGGGCTGTCTGGACGGGTCCTGCAAAAGGTGAAGGAGCTGCAAATCCATCATGAACGGCTGTCCAGGGAAAACAAGCAGAAACAGCTGCAGCTGGACAACATCCATACAAGCCTTGAGAAGCAAACTGTGAAAGTATGAACACTTATACTGTTCCTCACACAATTTACATGACAAATAACTGAAACACAAGTATTAGTAACTTTGTGATTTGGTACTGTTGACTTTCCAAGTTTAGTTAAGGCTGTAAGAAATCATCTAACTTTGTCATGCTTCTGAACTGGACTGGATTTTTGGAGTCAGCCAGCAGGTTCAACCCAAGAACCTTGCTGCTGTGAGACAGTAGTACTAACTACTGCACCACCTAGTACCTATTATGGTTGATGTAATGCTGCCTTTTCCAAAAACAATATGCTAAATCTAGATTAACATTAGGAAATCTTCTTATTGGAAGCTCAATTTGGAAGTTATCTAAAATTTAACAAGTAGTATCTCTGTGATCAGTGAGAGCTCAGTCTCTCACTGACTGCTGACCATGGATCCACTGGCACTGGCTTAGGAAGCTGCTCCTGCCACCTGCTGTGGCATTGAGCGCTTAGGCAGACCACAGAAAAATTACATAATCTGTAGGAAATTAGTATTTTTTTATGAGTGCTTCTTTAAATGCACACTTTTTCATCGGAATTACACAAAAGAATAAAATCATGCATTAGCTTTTCAAGAAATTTTATGTAGAGAAAAAGTTGACCTACATGTTGCTCTTCAAGGAAATGCAGTTCCTGTAATTTTAATCTTCTCTAAATAACATTGTGCAAATATTGTCATGAAGGGTGAGTCATCTGTAGCAGGATTTCCTTAAATAATCATTAAATATATACTTCTCCCTCTCTCTCCTTTTTCCTCCTTTTTTCTGCCAAGTATGAGGAGGTACGTGTGGAGCTGCAGTCGGTGCAGCGAGAGCTCCAAAACGTTCGGGATGAGGCCACAACAGCGGTGACGAGCAGGGACCGTCTTACGCAGGAGCTTCAGACTAAGCAGGCCCAAGTTTGCTCTTTGGAGGGCCAGCTAGATGCTGCTCGTACCCTCAACAACAAACTCACCCAGGAAATCAAAAGGTCAGCATGAGCTAAAAACCACAGAGGCAAGAAGCTTCTCTCAATTTTAAATTCATCTGGTTTTGGTATTATGTATTGTTTTCACTGAATGTTTGAAATATAGTGACGTTTGGTATTCTTAGGATAACTTAGTTTGAATTAAACTTGATAGTTAAATACAATCTGTCTTAAGGGGGCGGGGGGGGGGGGGGGAGGGGGGATTTGGAAGGTAAAACTAAAACTGATTGTTGGAACTACATGCAGCACATGCAGCACTAAAAATCAGACAATAGACATTACATTTTGATAGTATAGGAAGCTGTCTTAAATGGAGATGTCCCAGTCAGCTTTTTGGATGTTGATTGGGTACAGTCCCTATATTATTCAATCTGATACTTGCATTAGCCAAAGTAATTGTTAGATATGTTTTCTTCTGCTCTGTTCCAGTAATTTGCATACAAGTGAGTGGCTTTATTTATTTATTAATTAATTGGCGTATTGTACACTAACTGTTTATGGTTACCATACCACTTTGTTTATAATTCACTTTTGAAAAACAACAACAGGTCTGACCAAAGTGCTGTACAATAAAACTAAACATAAAAGATGAACAGAGGCCAGAGGAAAAAAAAAAAAAAACCTGACACGAATAAGACCTGTAGAAGTTAAACAATAAAGGACTACATAAAAAGCAACTTAAAAACACAGTAAGCATATCACACTGGGTCAAAGGCCAGGGAATAAAAGTATGTAAACAAGATTTTAAAATGACAAGTTAAGGAGCCTGCTTGGCATGCGGTGGCATATTGTTCCACAGTCTTGGAGCTGCAACTGTGAAAGCTCTATCCCCTCTGATTTTTCATTATATTACCAGGTTATTGTATAAAACAGAAAAGTACTATTGATTACCATATACATGTAAATAAAAACAGAATGCAATGATTTGCAAATCTCATAAGCCCATTTTTATTGACAGTAGAACATAGAAAATGTCATATTTTTCAACTTTAACATTTTACTATTTAGCTTATATTAGCTTATATTGAATTTGATTATCAAAAAGGTTAAGAAGGGTGGTTCTAAATAGCAACAGCTGGAGGAACATTTTGAACTAATTAGGTGAATTGACAGTTTCTCGGAAGTAAAAATGAGCAGAGGTTCACCAGTCAGTAAAAAAACTGCTTATATGTTCCTCAACCTAAAATTCTGAAGGCTCTCTCATCATCTACAGTACATGATGAGTTATGTTAATATTTTTTTTAAATGATTGTTGGATGGCACATATTGCTATGAATTGTGGGAGGGCATACTTTTCTTTCATAAGTGATAGCTTAGTGTAACCTTGACTAAAAGAGTTAAACCACATTTTGAAGGAACAGCTTTTCTCAGTTTGTAGAGAATTCAGCCAGCTGTTATCATTGTTTTTGCATATACTACTGGATCTCGTCCTTCAGCTAGGATGTTTACTAAGCAAATCTGACTTTTTGACCTCAGCCCTCATTTCCTGTAAGAAATATCTCCATTTCTCTTCCCACTCTAAACTCTTTCACTCTGTGTCTTCTTTCTGTGGCAGGCTGGAAGCCGAGCTAGAGAAGCTGCAGAACAGCATCAGGTCACCAGATACCTCTCTGTTTTCTACTCCCTGCTGGAATACAGGCTTGCCCTGGGAACACAATGGTACAGTTTTCTAAACTGTAAAATTATTAATTGGTTTAATCTCTATGGCAGTTTATTTCTAATATTTTATTAAAACTCTTTACAGTTAAGAGAATTAAATAGTTAAACCACCAGAGTCCCAAATGAGCAGTGGATATAAATAAACCCCCTTGAGCTACATTGCTTTCCCAGCCCTCTACTCTCTAAGGACAGTTTGTTTGTCTTTCCTCTCGTCACTAAACCACTTGGTAATTTACAGCTGTTGTTCCTGTTCAGTTTTTGTGATCGGTTGTAGGTACTAAGTTCAGTCCATATGCTTTGTTTTTGCCCTGTAGGGAGCCGACAGGAAGAGAAACAGGGGCACAGAGATGAAGGGCAGAGCCGGGCTCCTCACATCCGAGTAAGTCTGAACATGTTCTCACACTGAGCTATGTGTAAGCTAATCCAAGACTGCTGTGGATTGTAGCTGAAAGCTGATGTTCTCTACTTGGAGGATTTAACTGTCTTATTAGCAAAGCAAAACATCCCTCCTTATTTGATTAGTTTTCCTTTTAGTCTTAAGTAATTAAGTCTTTCCAAATAAGTGGCCCAGATGGCTGTAACTGTTTCTTAAATGTGAACTACTGCAGCACATGGTGCTTTTAAAAAAAAAAAACACAGATGAAACAACATTGTACTTTATTTCTCTATTTTTAAACATGACAATGTAGTTAAGAGTTTTTATAGTAGGTTAAAGAGCATCAGTGTCTGTTATCAGGGTGTTATTGTATTTTTCAAATTTCATTCTGGCCTTGTGATAAGGACAGGAAGAATTCGTATTTTAAAGTTGTTCTGTCCTTATAATGGAGTTTTTTTCTGGTTAAATTTAGATGTTAAAAACAACACCTTGGCTCACAGCTCTTTGTTTAACAGCAAGGTTCTTTCTTCTAGTAGTCAGCTGAAAGGATAAGATTGGCAGTGTTATCAAAAATTTTAAAGGATGACCAAATCTAACTTTATATACACATTTTTAACTGAAGACCAAAAACTTTAAAAGGTGAGAAATTTATAAGTTTATTCCTAAAAAATGAGACCAGTATTTTTTTTAAGAAGTATGACTTTATTTATGGGTTTAATACAAATTACGTTGTCCCAGGTTCATCAATAATAATATGTACTTCAGTGCACCTTCTGTGGAATGTTTTTTTTTTAAACTTTGTACAGAGGAATATGCTGTTACAGGCTTTCACTATTCAGACAAGCTACTAAGTTATTGCTGGTTTGAGTGTTTCAGTAAAATTATGCCCTGCTTCACCTGCTTGTATTATTTCCCAACGTTCATCATAGTGTGCTGCTGCATTTGTTTGTACAGGTCTGGCAGGCAAAAGAAAAGTTTTAGGAAAATGTAACAGCAAGTCTGTGCTCTTACGTCTGAACATTGACTTTTCTTTTACGATCTCTCATCCTGAAGCAGCATTTGAAATATACTAAAGGTGCTGTGCACGCTGAAGCAATTTCTCTTGAGTTATGAATAAAACAGCAGTTAGTAATTCTTAGTTGCATTAGTCTGATTGTAAAACCTTGAGTCCTTGAGCCTTGTTTTTGTCGAGCCTCTTCCTGCTCATGCTGCTCCTCTTTCTTTTTTGTCTTTGATTAAACCCTCTCTCATCCTTTCAGCAGCGGCTTCAGTTCTCTGAGATACCCACACCTTCATTGCCACAACAACAACACAAGAGCACACGCCACAGCCACTCACCCGTCCAATCGGACACCTTCTCCACTCCCTTGGGTGTGTTTCCATGGGAACGGGATGACACAAAACCTGCAGCAAGGAGGCGACCTCCGCCCTCTCCCTCTTTGATGCCGTCCTCTGATGTCACAAATCATCTGTCAGAGCAGGGGGGTTATGGGAAGGACCGCAGGACAGAGACAGACAGTGAGTGGGGATGGAATTACTCTGTGTTATCCATTTGCAAATTACAAATATATACGCACGCAACTCAGGCCAGCAGCATTTATCCTAAAACAAGATTAAAAACCTAGCTGGATTACCATAACAACAGGAGCCAGTATGGATATGCTATTATCTACTTAACTCAGTACCCCTGCTGTGAAACCACCCTCTGATTTCAAAGTTTAGATTTTCATTTGGATGTTCTGCAGTCTTCAGCAACAAAGCACACACAGCAACTTAATAAGGAGCAGATTTGACTTTTTGTTCTTCTTCTTTTTTTAAATATTACCCAGGCTTTTTTACATTAGCAAAATTAACAAAATCTAAAACTACAATCAGAGTTTGCTTTGGTAATCACAATTTTTCCTTTCCCAATAAAGGCAAAACTTGGTTACCTTGTTTTAGAGAAACCTATGCATTGTCCTGTTATGTCTATAAATTCAATTTAAAAAATGTCTTTTATGCTTCAGTGAATGAAGACTCAGTTAACATAACTGTTTAGTTATGACATTTTTTTATGGTTCTAAAACCTATTTGGAGAGTGCTAAAAATGTATGTATTTATATAATCCCCTCTACGATAACAGTGGTTACCAACTGTCTTTGTTAATCTAGGCTTGGTTCCTTAGGCTTCGTTCGTGCTTGCATAAAAGGGGTCAGTTGACTCTTTAATTTTTTTTTCTTTTTTCTTTTTTCTTTTCTTTCTTTCTTTCTTTTTTTTTTTTTTTCTTTTTTTTCTTTTTTTTTACAGCTGAACATTAGAGCTCTTAAATTTAAACCCTGGTCTGATATCGTTCCATGATGAGCGATGCATAGAAATCACTTCAATTTCTGATTCAATCAAAGAAATGTAAATTGACTGCAGCAAATCGGGATCCATGTAGGTAACATCTAGATTGCACTACTAGACTGCATGGTTTTCTTTGGTGGTAACACTAAAGCAAGCCTCAACAGGTTGCCTGCTTTCAGCTGAGAATATATATCACAGTTAGAGCAAATTGCCAGTGACTCTTGTGTCCAGTTTTAATCTAAAGTCTTTCCAGTCTCAACTGCGTGCAACAGTTGAAACTAGTAATGGGTAGAAACTCTATGTAATACATAAAAGGTTCGTGTTTTGTATTTTATTTGTTAAACTGTGTCACCCTTATAAAATCTATTTAAAGTAAAATAAAATCATCCTAACCTACCGTACATTAAGGCATGTTATGTTGATATAGCCACAGTGATGTCACACTGTTTAAATCACTCAAACTGAATATTTTCACTTTTCCTATCTTGGATGCGAACTCTTACTCTTACGTTATTGATAAGTGGTCAGTCAATGTGCAAACTGGATAATACTAATAATACTAGTACATGCCCATGCAGCAATATTGTTTGGTCTGTTTGTTTTTACAAACTTATATACTTAGTCACAATAAGTCAAGTAAAAGAAATAGGGGTGTTGGTTCTTGCTTGTAAATAACTAAATTGAAGATAAAAAAAATTCTGAGTAGGAAAAATTCCTCGTGTGTGTGCGCGCGTGCGCGCCAGGGTGTTCCTGTGCTGCTCTACTTTATTAATGTAATTTTAGCCTGTTGTTTTGAGGTTTCTCGACAACATCATGACCTGATCTTATCCATGATCCTATATAGATAAGATTCTTCAGAGGCCTGAAATGTACCTGTCTGTCAAGTTTGGTTGCTCCACTCCTATCTTGTAGGAGGAGTTCATGGATTTTATGTCTAATAGTAAGATGATCTGAAACAAGTTACTGAGCCTGTAAAGTCGTCAGGAAAGTTTTTACTGAGGTCACCCAAAGGAGTCACCCTCCTGCTGGACATTTGAAAAAATGCAGCTTTAAGGCACCACTGCATTTGCTTCATTTTTCACTGATGTGCATGCTGCATGCATTATTTGATTTTATCTATGATTATCCAGAAAGTGTTACCACTGTGATCTTTTCATACTTTGTTAGTTTGTTATTTTCAAAACTCCTTTCTAATAGCCAGTCTACCATAATTATACCATTATTCTCTCTTTATAGTACAACCTCTGGTGCTGACATTGCTAACCAACCTTGTGTCTATAGACAGGCTATTCCAGGGCCTGGGTTTATTACAGCAAACACTTAAAGCGAATGGTCAGTTTATACTGAAGGGTTTAATTCTAAGCCAAATAAAGATTTAAATAAAGGACAGATGTACAGCAAACTGAGGTCAGATGAACTCTTATTGTTTAATTTACATAATAACAACAATAGATAAAATTGCTGGCAGGTGCCATAATTAACACTGTGAGGTCTCTCTGTTTGAAATGTGTTGCCCACTTCACTCAAAATATTATTATAAGCTTTGTCCAAATGATGAAATTCTGTCAGTTTTGGTTTACCTCAGAGTGACAGCAACATCAGTAAAAGTGAACAGTGTTGTCACCATGAATCTCATGCACATGTGTAACCTCAGCTGCACTCGTTACATAAGCGGTTGTGTAGAAATGAATGGCCAGAGATTCCTCTGCCTGCTCCCAGGCCGGCTTCATGATGTAGAGTGACTCTTACTGCAGTTTGTAGTTGTGATGTAACACTGTCGCTCTCACCGGGTGTTTTTGTGTTTGTTCAGGGGAGGAAGGAGACAGGTCAATATGAAACAATAAAAGCTGCTGGGACACTGGCATGAGGGGTGGGGGTGGGGTTATAATGTTTACTTTAGGTGTGCCTTTTTGCAGCCATGGTTCTCCTGATAACAGAACATACAGTTTAGGATTTATTCTGGCTACTGGGTAGGATTTATACTTGGGGTTGTATGTAGCAAAAAAACATTGTTCCTTTTTAGATTAGCAATGGAAAAAAAATGTGATTATATTTATGTCTTTGGTAGGTAAATGTATGCCTGGAGAGATTGTAAAATGGGACAGTTAAAATATTGACAATGCATCACAAGCACACAATTGATTTTTATCCTTATTATCAGTCTCCTCCCCAGGCTGGATCTAAGTGCATCATATAGAGTTATAACTTTGATTCATTGCATCAGTGTGTATAGATTGTGACCCTAAGTGTTGTTGACTGTCAGCCATCAGTTTTTTTTTGTTTTGTTTTGTTTTATCAGAAATCAAGATATTCTTAATGGTCATGGAAATGGATTTGTTTGTTTTTGCAATTATTCATTCACCTGTATTCTCTTGCTCACTCTCCACTCACTCAGCCACCATTCTGCCATTCTATGATCCCAGCTCACTGATTGTGAGCACTATTTTTTAATTAAAGGTGCTCTTTAAATTCGGAAAAAAAGTATAAATATTAGTTAACAAATGCTTATAAATTTTCTCCTATCTCTATGAGACTAACGCAGAATTTAATAAACATTCTCTGGTAACAGGATGATAAGTGGACGAAAATGGATGGTTGAAATTATTAACCATACTTCTTTCTGTCCATCTGTCAGTGTCGCCTCAAAGTCAAAGCCGTATGTCTTCTCTGGAAGAGGAGTTGCTGGTGAAGGACAGGACGTTGAAGTCCATACAGAACGAAATGACGCAAACCAAGAAGGAGCTTGCCGCCAAGGAGCTCAGCCTGCAGAAAGTCTCCAATGAGCTTAGCCTGGCACAGACACGTATGGCCCAGGACAGTGAACGGGTAAACACATGCACATATACTGCTGCTACAGGTAGTGGTGCTTCTAGTACTACTGCTGAAAACAAACATCTCATTTCAGTGATAATGTTCCATATTTTCCTGATGCTCTGGTGTTTTTTTTTGACATGGCAGAGGTGTTGATCTTATTTAACAAAACATTTGTCTTCCCTGAAATATTAACATGCTCTTTGAAAAAAACTGGAAAAATGGTGGTCCTTTTTCCTGTTGTGCTGTAAAGCAGCCTAAAACCATCTGGTACGAATAAGTTGTGAGGTTGTGCTTCCCCGATTTAATTAATACCATCTCAGTGTGAGGTCGTTCTGAATCACAGTTGAAAGACTGAAATAAACTAAGCAAGTCAACCAAAGAAAAAAAATGTAACAGATGTGTTAAAAGATATAAATGCAATCCTGGAAGTCACTCATAATTATGTTTTACAAAATGTAAACACAAACATTTGGCCATTTTAAACATTTTAGTTACTGTGTGACTGCAGTATCTTTCACAAGCACACACATTTAAAACCCACGAAGTTATCTTACTGCTACAGTGTTGTGATTTGGGAGGAGTTCTTTTGTAGGCTTTGTTTTCACGAGGAAAAACCTCAGTAATTTTTCCATTAACAGTGCTAAATGATTAGAGCTGTTCTCACAAATGAATAATAACAGTAATAATGTTTATTTGTATAGCTAAACCAGCATTATGAAGTGTTTTATGCCCTCCATCTATTCATCCATCCAGCTTTTTTAGTGCTTCTCAATTTCAAGGTAGTGGGTGGCTTGAGCCTATCCTAGCTATCATTGGGCAAGACCCGTGTCTAACAGAGGGCCCAGAGAGAGACATACAGCAATTTATGCTCATATTCACACATGGAGTGTATGTGTTAAAACTGCCTATAAGTTGGAACTTTGGTTTGCATCAGGACAAAATTCTCAGAGATTTAATCATCTCAAGTCATAAGCAAATTAAATGCAAAAGATTTGGTTTGGTGATAAGAAGTCAAACACATCAGTTTTCACTGACATTGAACAGTATGTACCTGATGTTAAGTAATATCAGATGTATCATATAGAGCAAAACTCGGGTAAACAGCTGCATATGTTTTCCCATGACAGGCGTCGGGAGCTGAGCAAAGACTGAAGCAACTACAAGAGGAGCTTAAGTGTCAGAGGCAAAATGCAGAAAGCAGCAGACTGCAACACCAACAGCGTACCAAAGAGCTGGAGAAACAACATCAGAGGGTGAGATGAACATCAAAGCAAGGGAAAATCATTTTTCATTTGATTTCCTTTTTTCCATAGATTGATGGATTCTTTTGGGGTTTTTTTTTTGGTGTGTTTCTAGGATTTGACAGAGCTTCAGAAGGAGAGGCAGTGTCTGGAGAAGCAGCATCAACAGGAAGTGAATAAGCTCAACCAGGAGCTTCAACAAGCTAGAACGCTCCACAATGCCCTGCAGGCACAGGCTGACAAGGTACATGCGCACACATGTACAAGTATACGCTCAAAATATTACACATTAACCAGACCAACAAGTCCTCTAACATGCATACAAATGCATTTATCAAGATAAAGTTGCTATCAGCACTGGAAACCAAGGACCAAAAAGATATGACATACTGTTTTTGTTTATGCTATTATTTATAATTATACTATTATACATTCATTACCTTTCCTGTTTTTAGTATTTCCTTTCTCTGTCCTTCTCCCATCTTACCTTTTGCTTGTCCTGGGACTGTTTTTATTATATGGACCCAAGGTCAATGAATTTATCGCACTTTTTCTCCCACACTTTCTGCGTGCCTGTGATGTTTTCTCTCTCTCTCTCTCTTTTTCACTGTCTTCAACTCTGTGTTTCTGATTTCTCTCCCCTCCACCTGCTCTCCTCTCCGCTTCGTCCTCCTCTCCTCTCGGTTTCTCCCCCAGTGGAAAGGTTGAGCAGAGAAGGTAATGACAGTGTGACCGCTCAGTTTTTCTTTGTTTATGGAAGCTTGAACCACTCGGAAACTTGGAACTTGTGTGTGAGAAATGGAGTGCTCAGCAAAAGAAGGCGTGAAACAGTGGCTGTGGGATGACGGTGAAAGATTTGTATGAAGCGTTTTAAGGCATGTTGCATGAATGCAGAGTGCAAATTTTGTTTGTGGTTAAAAACCTTTTTTAAAAATTATACTTTGGAAGTCTTTAACATAAAGGAATGATGTGGCACTAATTTTTTTATTAGATTAAAAAAAATCTCTAAGAAAATAAATTTAGTCCATAACCTTCTGTGTATATATAAATACCGTCTTAACAATAGCTATTCAGTTTTACTAGTGTCCTTTAAACGTTATTGTAAGCTCTTTGTGAACCACACAGGTGTTATCTTGTATCTGATAAAGCTATACTGTGTAAATTAACAATAGAAGCACAGTTTCACATACAAGGTCAGCAACATTCAGCTGCAGGTAATGAGCACTTTATACAGGCCTTTGTGGAATTTGCGTCGTACTATTTGTTTTTTGTTTTTTGTGCATGCATGAAGTTTCAGTTATGAGAATCCAATACCTGATTAATGTGTTTTATAGTTTCTCTTTAATTCTTTTTACATATATTGAAATTCACTAAGTGAGCTGATAAAATCAGTATCAGATATTTTCAGATTTGATTGGTTGTTAAACTACATGTGACATTTCATTGACTGAGAATTACTGGGTCACTCAATATTGTAACAAAACCAAGTGACTAATTAGTGACCAATACAAAAAAGTTTGTCTTTAAAGAGCTACACTGAAGTTAAAAATAATTAATTAGCAAATAATTTACTCAGTACATTACAATATTGCTACATATATACAGTTATATGAGTATAACGTGTAGAATTTTTAGATGAGAACTGGTGGGAAGCTAATCTACTTGAGTCTTTGCTGATAACCCTGAGAGAGGCAGAGGATATGTTAGACACATCGATATCTGTCCTGCTTCCTGTTCCCTTCACTGGCTATGATTCCTGCACCTGAAACAAGGCAAACAAGTCATTCCCTTTTTTTCAGTTCTCCTATTGTTTTTGCTTTTTCTTCCCCCTACTTTAATTTCTTTTTTTAAATACCTTCTCTGTTGTGTTGTTTGGATTCATTCTCACTATTTCGCTATTCCCTCTGTCAGCTTTCTCTACAGAAGCAGGCGCTGGAGAAAGAGTTGGAGACTCTGAAAGAGAAACTGAAATGGACGGAGGGACAGCTGAAGGAGAGCCAGAAGAAAGAAGCACAGACACAAGCCAAACTGACGGTAACACATAGTGATCATCAACTGATACATGCAGACGTTGTTAGGAGTCAGGGCCTGCATTAATTATTCATTAGATGAGCAATGGGTAATGACCATCTTATGTGCCATATGTTAGTCAATAAGTGTGGATCCAGCTCCATCATTATGTTTTATTAAAGATATCGGATTAGCGTTATCCTCACTGTTATTTAGTTGTGTCTTGTAATACTTGTAATACTACACACATCAACACTGACACAAATACAAGAAAACAGCCTTTGAATGGCTGTCTGTTGTAGGGCCCACTAGTGCCCACTGACTTACCTTGGCCAACAGGCCCTGGAATGAACTTTACATGATTAAAAGTCTTAGTAAAGCCTTTCTGATGCGCAAGGACATTTGCTATTGTTGTGCAGGTTCCAAATTAACATTTACTATTGTATTGCACCCCGCTAAGCTGAGAGTGCAGAAGATGTAAAACGCCCACATTTTTAGAATTTGTAGCAGTTCTTTACATGTTCATAAGCTTGCAACATAGTTCGTACTAATACTGCCTTCATCTGTAGCTTGTTTGTGGTTTCTAGCTGTTGAGACACTGTGTTTGGGTTGCTCTTAATCCATTTATATTACACACAGCATGTCCTCATCTGGCAGTCTTCTTGCACAATTGATAACATTTATAGTCCAAATATCACAAGGTCGAAAATATAGACTGACATTAAAGATGTCATGGCAGACATATTTTGGAAATCAATCAAATTTTCTGACAGATATTTGAAAAAGAGGCCTTAAAAGTCCATCGTTGGTCATGAAGATTCCCTCCAGCTAAGCTGAACACTTAAAAATCAGTAAGTTTGATTTGACTGGATTCATCCCACCTCATTTGACTATTTTTGCTCTTTGCATTAGGAAGCTGTGCGTGAGGCAGAGGGCGTGGCTGTGACTCTGGAGCAGAGCAGGAAGCGAGAGCGAGCTCTGGAAGAGGAGGGGAGGAGACTTGCAGATGAGCGAGCTGACACCCTGTGTCTCCTGAAAGAACTACAGGGTGAGGCATAAACTGTGGGGATGAAGCCAAATCTGTTTATTAGTCATGGTAGATTGGAGTATCTTGTCTTTCCTCCCTCCACAAGAGTCAGGGTTTTGGAGTCTCACATGCTTAACATGAGCTTGTTGTACTGGTGTCCTTTAGTGGGCTTATTGTGATAATGCTGCCCTGTAGTAATTTATTATTTTGTGCAGCAAAAAAGGGAGATTGATTACTGAAGAGGGTGAATCCTAGATTGTGCATGACAGTTATATACTCAATGTCTTTCACGCATAAGTCTTATCCCAGTGCTGCTCCCTGCTGGTTAGTGATAGATGAATGTTATCCTTTTAAAAATACACTTAACTTTTCCACTACTGCACATGTTTATTAGAAAGAGAGCACATGTTTATTAAGTTTTTTTGTTTGTACATATTAAAAATGTTTTTCCTTTTAATTCTAGAGCAAAAGTCAGCACCTCCTCCACAATCTGTGCAGTTTTGCCCTGTTGGACAGAGTTTTTCATCTCAGTCTTCCTCATCTCATTATCCTCGACCGTCAGCCCAAACCAAGAGGCCTTCTTCAAACCGAGCTGAGCAGAGGAGGGAAGAAGAGGATGCACAGGAGAGAAGGACAGATATCAGAGCATCTTATTCTTCTGACAGAGAGCCAGGAGAAGGAATTGACTCGGAACACATCAGTGCCCTAATCTCCCCAGACTCCTCAGAGTGTTTAAAGAGAGCAGGAGACAAAGGGAAAATTAATGAAGAGGAGAACAAAGTTATAAATGAGGCAATAGAATGTGACGTCTCTCATACTCCCATCAACAACTCTAACGCTAAAGATCTTGATAGAATGATCAGTCTTGAGCACTCACCTAAGACACAAAATTTGACCCTTTCTGCAGAAAAGACACCTGCTCTCAAGTCTGAGCAGACCGTTCCCTCTGAAGACCTCAAAAAGGAGAATGCAATGCTCCGTTCAGAGCTTCAAGATGTACGAGAAGAACTGCAGAAACGACTAGAGGACCTGGAAGCCCAACGAAGAGCTGAGACAGAAGCCAGGACCCGCCTTAAACAGCTTAGCCGCAAACACACCAGCCAGGCTGCAGAGAAAGAGGAGAAAGAAAAAGAATGGAAGACACAACTGGAGACTGAAAGAGCTGAGACAGAGAGGCTGAGGAGGGCGATGACTGCTTTGGAGGCAGACATAGAGTATGTAAAGGAGAGGGGAAGCGAGCAGGAGGAAGAGAAAAACAAAGAACAACAAGATAGGGAGAGTGAAATGGTAGAGCTTAATATTCAGCTTAAAAAACAGCTGGCGGAGGTGAAAGCTCAGCTGGCTTTAGAGCGAGAAGAAAAAAAGAGAGAGGAAGAGGAGAGAAGCCAAATAATAAACACAGATGCTAATGTAAAG
Source organism: Aulonocara stuartgranti (assembly GCF_965226115.1). Lineage (NCBI taxonomy): Eukaryota > Metazoa > Chordata > Actinopteri > Cichliformes > Cichlidae > Aulonocara > Aulonocara stuartgranti. The sequence continues at coordinate 34,746,276 of NC_138940.1, read as the reverse complement.
GAACAGCTGAGCATGATGGTGGCAGAACTTAAAGCTCAAGTGGAAGAACTGAAGCAAAAAAGAAAACACACACAAGAAGAGAAGCACACAGATGCAAACACTCCCCTGACGTATTTGACTCTTCGTGATGACAAGCTCAACTCCAACATCAATAGCTGTGGCCACGCACTCCTGCCTTCACCAGAGCAGCACCTCCTTTTCTGCCAGTCCACCAACCAACACAACATGCTTGTTTCTCAGACAGCAGCAGGCATCATCCAAGAAAAGAGCAATGTGATAGATGCCGAGCACTCTCCTCTGTCAGATGATGTTCAGATGGGCCAAATAGCCTCAGACCCCCAGAAGGCTGAGCCTACAGCCTCTAATTTGGTGAAAGAGGTGGAGCGACTGAAGAATGAGAATTCAAAGGAGACAGAGCGTGCTAATCAGTGTCAGATTAAACTGGAGGCCCTGCAGAGCCAGGTAAATGATGCTGGATATAGAGATTAGTGCACTAAATTTCTCAAACCTAAGTATTTCTGTATTAAACAGTCACTCTCGAATGTTCTGCACTTCTGAACAGCTTAATTCATGTCTCATCACTGTACTTTCGTTTATCGCTAAATCTTGAATTCATACTCTGCTCAAAAAAATTATGGGACACTTTGAAAACATCAGTTGGCACACTGTAGGTCATTTTGTAGCACTCTAACAGTGCACATGCTCTTCCTCATTGCACAAAGGAGCAGATTCTGGTGCTGATGGGTTACAACCTTCTATGGCTCTGTCCAGCACTCCTAGCGTAACTGCACGTCTCCCTCTCTGCTACTTAACCGACCAAATTAATAGTCCTGAAGGTAAAAAAAAAAAAAAAAAAAAAAGAATAAAGTGTTCCTTTATTTTTTGAGCAGTGTATGAATCGTGTTATTGTAAAGCACAATATTAAAATTAGGATATCACTGATCTCACTGAAGTAAAAAAAAAAAATAAAAAAAATCAAACGTTACTTCCTTCTGTAAGTTATTTAAGAAATAAGATGGCCACTAAAGGTTACGAAAGAGTTAATTAAGATTTGCCAGTCAAAGACAAACAAAAAGCAGGCAGTAAAAAAGAAAAAGAAAATACAGAAAAGTATAGGAGTCAATAAAACAGTTGCAAACTGTTTAAATGCAACCCGAGCAGATAGATAAGAAGACTTCAGGTATCAGTTCAGTGCTAATCTGAGAAGGTAAACATCAGTTCTGATAGAAGCAAAGTAAACTCTGCATATCCAGTAAGGTGACCTGAGTCTCTGTGTGGCCCTGATTTACAAGTGGTCATAATGATTTAAATTTACAACAGCAAATTCACTGCATTTATACACATTTTTCCTCAAGGAAGTAAGATTGGTTAAGAAAAAGGCCTTTGGTTTGCTTTTTTAAAATGTGTTTTGTGCTGTGAGCTGTGACCAGTGAAGTGCAGACCCCAGTGGTATTTTTACTTTCTCTAGTCATCATTTCTTCTTCTTTTTTTTTTTCAACCTTCTCTTCTTGTCAGGTGACACGTCAGACGCAGCAGCTGACCATGGCCTTTGAGAAGCAGAGTCAGCACATTGCAGGCCTTCTAACTGAGCTACAAGAGAAGGAGAGCGCCCTCCAAAGCCAAAAACAGGAACTACTACAATGCAAGCAAGAGCTGGATGAACTAAAGAATGATAAAAAGGATGAGGTGAAGATGATGGTCAAAGAGGTGGAGGAACAGATACAAAGTGAAGAACAGGGAGATGAGAAGCCGGTGGAGAATTCAGAGCTCTCACTAAAACAGGAAATGGAGAGTAGAGTCACCTGTCTAATTGCAGAGTCACTGCCTGAGAGTGACTTGAAAGCACAGTGTGAGGCAAGTCAGCCAGAGACATGTGATACTCAAACGGCAACACCTGATAGCAGTGAAGAAGCTAATAAAACAGGGGACCAGCATCCTGAATCTATAGACTCGAACAAAACTCAGAGTAACCCTGACTCTGCTTGTGTGATGGTAGAGACTCAGTGCGGTCAAAGCGGTAAAGAAGCAGATATCCTTACTGAACTGCTCACTCTCAGACGGGAGAATCAGCTGTTGAAACAAAGAATTGAGGGCCTGACCATCTCTGACGCACAAAACCCGACATTACAGACTGACGCTGAAAATCAAGAGGATCCAACACAAAGCCAAAACACACCAAACGCTGCACTGTCCTGCTTGGCAGAAGACGGGACACTGAGTCTGCTGAATGACGTCATGACTGAGGGACTGGAGTCAAGTATGAATGAGGAAGAAGATGAAGGACAAGATTTAAAAAAGGAAGACCAAATAAACACAAGAACTGAAGAAGACCTGGAGGAAATGTCTGAGGTGCATGTAACTCAACTACAACAACGGGTAACGGCAGTGATTTTTCTCCTTCAGTTATGTGAAAAGATGAAAAGTGACAAAAATATAATAGGTTAGTTGTATAGGACTTAAAATTATACAGGTGGGCTAATGGAGAACGAGACGCTAGATGGTAGTCTTAACTAGTGGATATATTTGGGTAATGGCACGATTTTCATCATTTTGGCTCTGTACGCTGCCAGAGTAGATTTTATATAAAGCAGTTAAAATCCAGTTGAAGTAGAGTCTTTCTACTCAAGGGCTTAAACAAAAATATAATTTAGAAATTGCAAATATTTATAGATACCCTCCCCTATTTTTAGGGGCTTAAATTGTAATTGGACAAATTAATACGACTCTTTCGCAGTACTGAGTATCAAATGATTTACGACATTAAAATATTCAATAAGATCTGTATTGCTGAATATAGAATTACTTTTTTAATAATATTGTGGATTTTATTTGTTTTATATTTAAGTTTTATGTCCGATTGATTCAGTCTACTGTCATTCTCCTTCTGTCCAGGTGGAGGCACTGCAGATAAGGGTACGAGCTCTCTCTGAGGAGACCCAGCAGCAGGCAGAGGAGCTTGCTGTATGGAGACTGGCCTCCCAAACAGCACCAACATTTGAGGAATGTGAAACCCATGAACTGACCTCTGCTGTGACACAGTCCCAGTCAAACCAGGAGCAAACAGATGAGATGACCCAGTGCTCGCCTCAAACTCTACCTGTTCAGGATTCGGTTCAGACACCCACACTGGATAGACAGAAGAGCCAGGAAACCATCACAGTCATCAGAGAAGACGAGTTACTCGTTTCCTGCTCCTCCAACAGACTTCAGGGCCGCATGTTGTTCTCCAGGTAACACACAACACTCTGTAATCACAGAGATAACTTGTAACTGATCACACCTCTGTGTCTGTGTGTGTTAAACGCATATATTAAGTATATTTGTACAGGTATCAGCTGGGATTAACTTTTGCTTGTTTTACCACAAGACTGCAGAACAGCAACCTTGAGGAACCAAAGAGCCTCCATCCCTTTAAAACTGCTGAAATTTTTCAAGAATACAGACAGGACACTGCCACGGCTGACCAGGTGATTTTTATAAATTGTCACTCACTTATGTACCAGACGGCTAATTGTCATTATGTAATTTAGTGTAAATTACAATGAAAAAAAAGAGTCCTTTAAATTAAATAATTCCAGATAATTGCTAGTGGGATCTAGGAAGTCTTTTAGCCAGTGCACATAAAGGCATTTCTGTAGAGAAGTAAGCCTACATATTTGGGGAAATTTATTTTTAATAATAAATGGGCCAGAACTGAGCTGCTCCTGTTGTAAATAGCAATTCTTATCATATTAGAGAAATTTAAAATAGATGTTTTGTTTACCTATAAAATAAAGCATTTGTACTTTTACACCTGAACTTAAAACACCTGTCTGCCCTCAGTACTGAATAAAATGCAATGGTTTTCAGTTTTATCCTAGGCATATGCGTTTATTTGTTTACCAGATGAATTATTAATTCTTCAGTCACTTTGTTTTGTCTCTTGACTCAGGAATCTGAAAAAGAAAACCAGGAGATTAACTTCACACAATGGTCAGATAATTGTCCAAAAGTAAGAAGAGACAGTCAACTCATCCAAATGACATTGGAGAAAATGGCTCAACATCACTCAGGCGAAGTCTGTGAGCCAGATTCGACCAAAACAGAAGCCAAACTAAACACAACGACTAATTCCTCAGACAGCGTTGTCAAGATAGAAATGAAAAGTGTCAGCAGTCAGACAGAGGAGAGTTTGAATCCTCGTGGCATTTCAACAGTATGTGTTAACACTCAGACTGAGGAGGAGGAAGAACAAGGTTCAGTGGATTCCCCTCCTGTGTCTCCTGTCCAGTTATCTGCGGAGGCAGCGTCAGACAAAATCTTGTTTTCTGGTTCCTTCCCCATCCCGGCTGACCCGGCACGTCTGGCTGAAAGAATTCGCCGCAACAGGACGCAGCTGTCAGCTGCCTTTGACGACACAGAATACGAACCCTACGGCCTGCCGGAAGTCGTCATGAAAGGTAACTTTGTTGTTTGTGGGCCTGTAGAGTGAAATATGGAAAAGTAATTAAAGTTATTTTGGAGGGAGTTGCGTAAAACTTTTTTACCAATTAGTACAAAATTCTTCTCACAGCCGAGTCACCAGTTGATATTCATAAGTACATACAGTCTCTGAGTGTTTGATTCCCTGTGGATTACCTGTTTGTGTTCCTTGTCTCTGTGCTTTCTCGCTCTGATCTATTTTCTACTAACTCTTTTATTTAACCCTCCGTCTTTTTCCCCTCTCCATCCTTTAGGTTTTGCTGACATTCCCAGTGGTCCTGCATGTCCCTATATTGTGAGAAGAGGTTTGTTGGGCACCGCTGTAGTACCTGTCTCCCAGAAAGACGCAGAACAGGACGAGACGGATTAAAACACAGCAAGAGGTAAACTCCAGACACTATTAAAAAAAACAAAAACATTTTCAAATAGATTTAACATCCCAAGATATTAACAAAAAATAAAATAAAAAATCAGGTAGTAAGAATATACCTCCAAGTCCTTGGATCAAGTAGATCCAGATCAACTCTAAAGGTTAATTGGTTCAAACTTCGGTCAACACCCATGTCTGGTCCATAATTGCATATTTTAGTCTCTCTCATTCACTTTATAGGGGGAAGATGAAAATCTGTCATGATAAGTTGGGCAAATGTGATGACTCCCTGTCTCCAGCAGAGGGATCTCACTTACTTTAAGGAAAAAGCTGTTAATACTTGTATTGTCACTACTTTTTGTTGTTTGTTTTGCTTTGTTTTTTTTTTTTTCAGGTTTGAAGCTAATTTGTTTTACTTAGTGCAAACACACAGGCACCAATAGTTTAGAATTTATGTGAAATACAGAAACCAGAAACAAATGTTGATGCTTATCTGGTTGCTTTTAATTTAACAAGATCACCATGTGAGTCATGCGTCTTTTTGGTGGTTTACACCTTTTTTAAAAATATGCTTCTTATTCTAAACAGGGAAAAAATCATCACAGCCTTTAATATTTATCATAACAAAGGAAAATCAGGAGATATTCCATATAACTTGGTTGAATCGGTTGAAAGGGATGTGAATTTGACCCAGGACTAAAGTACTGCCTTAAATGTTCTTGTTTTTGCATACAGGTTTTTTGCAGACCTGTTGGAAACACCTGACTCACCCTGGCTTTACCATGAACCTGAATAATGGACAACAGCCGCTGCACAACAGACTCAAAGCAATTAAAACATTGAAACAAACACAGGAGCAGTTTAAAAAGCTGCAATCAGCTGTGGACTTCTTTACGTGTGTGTGCAGGTAACTAGACCTGCACTGACAGAATAAACACCTCCCCTGTGGATCCAAAAATGTTTTAATGGCCTCTAGTTTATCCACAAATTACCACATGGAGACTTTGCTGTCCATCACAATGGTGTCACTTTACACCCACCTGTATATTTAGGTACTGAGGTGGTGGTTTAGTGATGCTTGTTGATGTTTCTTGAACCACTTTTCCAAAGGGATTGTTTAGTTTTTCGTAACTCAGAATTAAGTTATGGGCCTAGCCCGTTCTTACTTTGCATGAAACGGTGCCTAGTTGGTGTTTTTCTAAACAAGCACTTGTCAAGATAAGTTTGTTTTTCAAAAGGGTCAAGCCAAGGAAGGCCTGTTGTGGCAAATATGTTTGAATCTTTAAACCATTTCAGGTGGCTTATTTTTGGACACTTGAATGTGTTTTCGTAGAGGGGAGGTGTTAGGAAAAAAATGTGTGAAAACATAGTGTGAGTGTATGAATTATTAGCTGTGAATTTGCACCTTTGTGTCCCTATCTTGGTGTTTCTGTTTGTCTCTGTGTGGGGGGGATAGAGAGAGACTGGGATAAGCTTGTCTATGACTCAGTGTAACCTGGATTGGTTTCCGCTCCATGTATGGTGATACACACTGCATTCCCACTCTCCTCCCTCTCCCGCTCTGCTTCTGTGTCTTACACTAAAGCACTCTCAGTAGTTACACAAAACAAAATTCCCATAAACTAAACATGTGAAGCTTTTCTTTGTTAGAATTAGATGAACTAAGCTGGTGTCTTATAATGAATAGCTTTTAATTTATTTTCTTTTTTCTCTTGCACATTTGTAGATAACATGTAAATCGTTTTGTAGTTGAGTTGGGAGAAATGTCAAGTTTGTTATGTACCCTAAAACAGCAGATTTTCACCATTGTGTTTACAGGATTTGATCTGGTAAAGGATAGGTTCTTAATTCTACTTAAAGTTATACTCACAGGTCCTCACGTACATTGAAGGAGTTGCATGTTGTAGTTAAGTTTGGTAAGGTTGGTACCAAAGGTTGGTATGACCCTTGAACAGACTCTGACTCTGTGGAATATTTACTCTAGACACTTGCAGCCATATTTCCAGAACTAATTCATAAAATTTTCTTTGTGTTGCGATAGCTACTTGCGTGCCAGCTGGCTGTGTGGATGCCAGTCAGTCAGAACAGTTCCTGGAGAGTTTCTGTTTTCTCTCGGCTCTTCTGTTTACCCCCTTGACATTTGGCTTAACAGACAAAATGACACCAACACCCATGCTAACTTGCATATTAGTATATCTTACTTGGCTATGTCACTGTAAACAGTTCAGCCACAATAAGGTTCCCTTCTTGCCTTCAACAAAGCTCTCAGCACAGACGCTGGACCTCTGGGGTGTCCATGGTGTTTGGCACCAGGATGTTGACAGCAGATTATTTGAGTGGGGCTTCCATGGATCTCGATTTTTCTTGCATGTCCTGCGGCTTCTTAATTGGATTTAGATGTGGGAAATTTGGAAACTTTGCCATGCTCCTCGAGGTGTTAGAGAAGTTTTCTCAATGTAATAGGGATGGGCAACCATGTTAAGGGTGGTGTTAATGTGTCAAAGTAACACTCACGTGGCTGACAGGACCCAAAGTTTCCCTGGATAGCATTATAATCAGATAGTCAGGTTTATTCTTTTACCTTAGACCAACACTTTTTTTTCTGAAGATATATTCATACCCTTGACTCTCTGTTTGTATCAACTTTTAAGGAAGTTAGATAAAAGTGAATAATGCAACTTTGATAATAAATGATGATTGTGCCCTCCGTTATAAAATTTGTGGGTCAGAATGTTTGGGCCAAAAATGGACCAAAAATAAAGAAAATGCAGAATTATTATGTTGCAAGTACAGTACCTGCTGCAATCCACTAGAATGAATACATGAATTTTTACATTCTGGTGTGACCCACCACGTGGACATCCAAAGTTCATGTTTATAGGTTAGAAAATGTCCAGAGAAAGGTGAGCTTAAATCAAAAGGAAACAAAAGGAGGGAATTTCATTTACAAGTCCAGCTTCCAATTTTAATTTCAGCTTAGCCATTTATGAAATGCTTTGCTGTTAAGGACAGGAGGAAGTGGCCATTTATTTGGTTATATAGATAACAAGATATGAGTATAATTTTAAAGTAAACTATATTAAAAACAGTGAATCTCTCCTTTAACCCTGGCTGTGCTTTCCTCCAGTGATTTTTAGTTTGCGTCACATTTGTTTAAAATGGAGCGATTTTTGTTTTTATGTTTACATTTTATTTAATGGTAGAGTACTTTTTGTTTGTAAAGTTGTGACACACACACGCAAACACCTCACCTCACTCTCAGCCGCCTTCATAACTCTGGGATTTGTAGTCTTTTGGCGCCGAGGTCTGACCCTGAGTGGGGAAACTTAAATTGTATTTGTTGCCTTGTTTTGGACACTTTTATGTGAATGTATCTGTGTTGTGTTTGTGATTAGAATAAAAGGTTTGCTTTTATTAAACCGCTGTCTCTCTGAGCGCTATGTTGGGCTGTGTGCTTTGTATTTCAAGGTCTGTTTAGTTAGCTGTGTGAGAGAATATTTTTGTTTTTACTGCTTGCCTACAATTAAGTCTAAATGAGTGCCACGGTCCAATGAAGAGAGCCTCAAAGTGTTTTTTAAGTGGAATATCTTGGTTAAATCACATAAGTATTTCCGCAATTACCAAAGTCCTCTCCCTTTGCCTTTCAGTCATGAATGTGTTGTTGACAAGGTGCTGAAAGCATACAAGAAGCAGACTTGAATCAAACACTTGAACTGAAGAGTTATTCTTTTCCAACTTTAGAGCCTGTGTTGTTTAATGATGCAATTCTGCCCCTAGTGAATGAAAAACTGTGTCTGCAGTAACTGACTGTGAAGAAACAAGTGTCTCTTTGCTTCTTAAAAAGACGGAGAATGGCGAGATGAAGGAATCAGAGAGCCGAACCTCCCCGCCCCCACCCAGATCCAGCTCAGGAAACTCCGGGCCCTCTGCTCTTCCTCTGCGCTGACGGCACTTAATCACACTCGTAGCACTGTAATAGACTCCTCATCCACTCTCACGCCTTGCCCCTTTATCTTCCCCTTCTCCTCCTCCTCCTCATACAATCTGCTGTCCTCTGTCAGAGTGATGTAGAGTCACGAGAATGGGGAAACACCTTCCAAGGAGAAAACACACATGCACAAGTGCCTTCTCACAACACACACACATACACACACACACACATGCACACAGAGCTCCTTCAATGCTGAAGTGAAACAACTTGTGCTGCATGAACTTGGACAGCAACATTTCTCCAAACTGAAGGTAAGATGTGCAGCAGTGTCTTTCAGGGGACGAACTGTGAGCTATAATGTTAGTGCTTTTTGAGGAGAGACTGGTCTGTTGATTTTAGGTTTGTCATTTAGTGTGTGGTTTAAAAGTCGGTTTACATGTATAGACTGTCACACTGATTTTAAAAAGAGATGATCAGTCCTCCTGCTCCAGCTTATGTGGTCTAAACGCTGACACTACAGACACAAAATTGTAATTTAACAGCAAAAGTCACTCTTGAGATTTATGCATCAGTGTTCCTGCATGTGCGTTTACACTGTTTGCTAAGCATTTCATTGGAAATATTCTTTCTTAGATTTGTTGCCTCAAAGCAAAATGTCAGGCAGTTTATCTTTTTTTTAATGCCGCTTCTCTAGCCCCAAACAGTCCTGTCATTATTTCTGTGGATAATTTTTTTTCCCAGAGCATGAAACCAGAGATCCAGAGTCGTACCCTGTGATCTCCTTCTGACGTCAGTGTTGGCTCACTTTAAAAAAGGGAAATTCTTTAGGGGGGTAATTACATCTAAAGGAGCTTTATATTCTCCTCACACTGTAAATTCTTTAGCAGATACTACAGTCTTACCCACAGACAATCCTATTCATCTCTGGAGGCTGATTCAGGTTTATGGGTGAGAAAACATCTTTGTTTCTCCAGCTGTGGCAGATACTTGTGTTGATAGATTGTCCTTTTTTGTGTTAATTTCATGCAGTATAAATAATACAGTCACCAAAGCCCCAGTGTCTTGTTAGCATCATCTTTGCTGTGTCCTTTTTTAGGGTTTTACAGACTCCGCTGCTGTAGTTATTTTAATACAACCCAGTAATCACAAAATCTGGATTTTTTTCCCTTTATATATATGTTTTCTTAAAAAAAGCTTTCCAAAGTGGCAACTCTTCTGTGTGACACAAACTAAAGCAGTGATAGCATCAGTGAATAAACACTCATATTTTATGTTAAACAAACTATGAATAAACACCCTGAAGTCTTTCAAACAAAGAAATGGACGGCATGTTTTTGTACAGTGTGATGTTATTAATGTTTTGGATCGGTTAAACCCTTGAGAGATACAACTCCTGACCCTGACAAACCGTTACGAATCCTTAAAAAACCAAATAGACTTATTTTAGGACTATTAATACTTAGTCTCAGAAACTCCAGTAAGAGGTTTCTTTATGAACTACTTGATGATGAGAATTTATACTTGAATATTTTTACGGTGCAAAGTGTTGTTCATTTTATAGTGTGACAGAGGTCTCCAGCTTCACTAAAAGTTTCTAGTTTACGTCTTGGATTTGTAAGTTTCATACTGCACCCTGTTTTCTAAACTCTCAAAATCCTTGCTATGTGTTAAACTGAGATTCAGGTGGAGCACACAGAAAAAGATGCACGTAGATTATCCTGCAAACTGGAGCTCAAACCTCCAAAGTTAACTAAATGTGTTTGAGTGGAGAAAGATATAAAGCGAGAATTTGTAGCTGTTAAAAGAGGATCTGCAGGACAAAGCCGAAGTCATGACCAATCACATTCTGTAGTGCCTTGTTTCTTAAAGCTGTGAACCTGTGGGCTCAGTAGTGGGCAAGGTCATGCTATAACAGCATTTTTAAATTGGAAGTATTTGGATTATTTTTATTGTTGGTGAGAGACAGCATTTTTGAGTAGAGTTTGAGGACCAGTACTTTAGTTTAACCCTGTTTGGTTAGACTAGGGGTGTCAAACATAATGTCAAATGGCAATGACTCCAATACTGGACAGCTTAGAAAATGTGGAGTGCATGGATTTTGAACTTTTTAACTATATTTTAAGTTTTACAGCTTTTCCTATTGCTTAAGACCCCGCATTGCCATCCATACAACACCAAAGTACAAGGAAATTAATTCATGAAAACCTTATATTCTAAATTATACTTACAGTACAGCAATTAAGCACTAAAACCTTTTCTATAACTTTACATGTTTACCATGTAGTTTAAGTGGTTCAACCCACTTCACATCAAAGTGAGCTGTATGTGGCCAATGATGTGAAGTAAGTTTGACATTCCTGGGTTGGATTTCTTTTATACACCTGCCTTACATGCAAACCGAAGAACAGCATGTACACATCTTGTTCCAGCTTTGTGCCTCTTTCCAAACAGCTCTGTGTATGATTTATTACCCCACCTGCAGCATTGTTTAACTTGGGATTAGATCACAGTCTGTCAGACGCATGCAGTCTCTTTCTCCGTCGCCCTCCCTTCACATCTTAGCAAAATATAAAAATATGCCTGTGTAGGTTTAGACTGTGATAACTAATAATCTGCCAGTGCTGACGCCACGGACAGAGATTTAGACTGTCCACACAAACCAAAGCCAGCAGTCCATTAGCGCAGAATGCTAACAGTTGGCCAAACTCTGGGAAATCTCAGAACACTGTCAAGGTCCACGTGGAGACGACCGGGGCCAGTCGACCCAAAGCATGAAGCTCCTAAATCCCAGTCCTGTTTTTCTGGGTATCCGACTCAAAGGTAAACACGGTTCAAAGTAGCCAAATGAAGATAAGACCTAACCATGTTTTCGATTAATGTCAAGATGTATGTTTGGAGTTCTGGCAAAGTGTAATCATTTGTGCACCCACTGGCAGGGTGGCCTGGTGTGTGTCAGTTTTTTCCAGATATTATGACAAACACCCTGCAATGAGAACATTTATTTAATGCCACCCATACCCTGCTGAAAAAGAATTGAGGAGATACGCCAGTTTGGAACTACTCTGATAGATTTACACTTTAGATACTTGATTGTTTTTGACCTGAACTAGTCTGTACTTCTGTGCACCTGAAAGTGTTCAAATGGCTTGAAGGGGAAGGAAATGGACACGCAATCATCCGTTCCTGAACCCTGACGTTGGAGGCATCGCAGAGCGAGCAGAAGAGGAAGAAAAAGAAGGAGTTTCGATATTTCTCTATCAGCTGATTTCTAGAGTTTTAACATGGGATGAGCTCCTGACTCCAGTGAGTTAAGGTACTGTCTTCTTTATTTTTCTCAATTATAAAACATTCATTATCATGGAGACTACAGAAAGCATTTTGAATAGCTCCTTTCAATAGGATAGTATCGCTGTTGCTGTATTAGACTATGATCACGCTGGATGCATTTCTTAAAGCGCAGCACCTTTTTTCCATTTCAAAGAACCACATCTCGATTTGGGTTTAAGATATGGTTTGTTTTTAGGAGTGTCTCTTGTCACACTCCAAGTTAAACAAGTCCCAACGTCAGTAACATCTCACACTGCGTCAGTGGAAATGATCTTTGTCTAAGCAAAGTTGTCAGTCTACTGATTTTACCTGCCTCTTTCCTCAGTGTAACCTGAGGAAACAGCTGGACAGGCATCTCTGTGACTTGAAATTAGGGCTTATATTTATATTTATCTCATTTACTTTTTACATGTATGCTGAAAAAAAAAATCCAGAATCAATTGGCAAGTAAATGTTGGTCTATGGTGTGTCATTTTCATCAGCTGGCCTTGTAACAGATTGCATGCTATTTCTCAAAGTGCAACATCATGAATGCTCTTTTGTGCCTCACCTTTTAATCTTACCTGAGGGCTTGAGAAACGAGGGCAAAAAAAAAAAAAAAAATCCAGTCTGTTTCATGCAAAAAGCTTTTAAAGAACAATTTTGTGATAAAATCTTGTATAACGTTGGGAAGTACCCACCGACACGAACATCTGAAGTCTTATAACACTGTAAACTTGAAAGAGGACGGCTTGTTTGTCACGTATACCTCTTACAATAGCTATCGCATCAGTGACAGCTCTGCTTTTGGACAATCTGGACTAGTTGAATGTTAATTAAAAGACCAGCGAGTCGCTCAGTGTACATGCAGTGTGGCTTAAGGACCCACCTTTAATGCAGAAAACGTTTTGTGCAACAGCTCTGAAACATCCACACTGTGTGCCAACTGTAAGAGTAAACACTTTACAACCTGGATTCACTCAATCACCTGTCTAATAACAGTCATACTAATCAAGCCATGAACGTCTCACTAAATTAAAGTGCCTGTCATTATTTTCCACCATGTTAGTAGTTTGTCACGTTTGGTGTCAGTGACTCTCAGGTTTGGGCCTGATGCACAGATGCCTTCCAAGAACACTTGTGGTGCTTTTTTTTTTTTTTTTTTTTTTTATAAAAGATATTTCCGTGCTTGCACATGTAGCACCTCTCTAAAGGAACTTCCTGTTTATGGCCAGTTGTATCCTGACTGAGATCCCAACCAGATCTGGACCTGTGAGCTGAGACCCTTTAACCCTGGAGGGGCAGGGAGAAAGGCGGGGAGAAAATGCGGTGCACTACCCTCACCACCCTGCTGGTGGGAGTCATGTTGTACCTGGTGATGGGAGCGTTTGTTTTTGTCACCCTGGAAAAGCCCACAGAGACCTTGGCACATGAAAAGCTGCTTGAAACCAAGAAAGAATTCCTCATGAAAAACTACTGCGTCACCGAGTCGGACTTTCACGAGCTTGTACAGGTATCAGTGGACACAGTACGTCACTATTATCCCACTCACACTCTGAAGCAGCTTTAAAATATGGTTTATTTACGGTGGCCCTGAGAGGCCAAATGGACTGCAACTTAAGTAAACACCAGCAATAAGAAAAATGCTGCAAAAGCTCACAAAACACAACGGAATTAGGAAAAACGGAAATAGGAAAAAACAAAACAGAAATATCTGGGGTCATATCACCTGTGTGGGATAGGTGGTCAAAGTAAGTAGCACTGAAGTATTTATATTTTTTAGGCTTACTCGATTTGTTTCCATCTAAATGAAGTTATGTCAGCACAGTTGAGCTGTTTTAAAGTGCACACTGTATAACATTAGTGAGTAAATATTTAGAAGTGTGCCATCAGAAGGCCGAAGCTTCCAGTCTGTATTAGATTAACAGCAAATTAAAGATGCTGAATGTAAATGTAAATAACCAAATTGCTGTAGTAACATTATCGCTCAAACCAGATGGGCTTTTGTAACTTGAATGTTTTAATTTGAAATTGAGCTTCACAAAGTCTGAATTCGAGTGGAACATAATCCTCCAGACTACATGTATTTTTCTTAATCTCACATTAAACAAGGTGTTGAAACACGTCCTTTTAACGATCTTTTTTCTGATTGGCTGTCCCTTGGACAGAAGGGAAACAGAAGGTTTGAACAGCAGGATATATGGGGTGCAACAATACTCTATCGATATTGAACCGTTTGATACAGTGCTTTCGGTTCGGTATGCATATGTATCGAACAATACAAAATTTTTTATTTTATCAACTTTTCTTCTGACGATGCTGTCTGTGTTGAGCGCTCAGTGGATCTGCGTGACTACTCCGCCTAGGCTGCACTGTCGAGCGCAGATCCACTGAGCAGAGCGCAAGCTAGCGAGACAGAACTGCCTCAACGCTACCCGAAATTGAACCTCCACCACCCTCATTCAGATCTGGCGTTTGGAACTAGAGCAGGGCGATATGGCCAAAAATATTTATCACGATATATATTTGAAAATTTGCGATAACGATATAACCGACGATATAATTGATGCGAGACAAAATACAACTCCACAACATTACTAGCGCAAAAAGACAACCTTCCATTTATTTTCACTTAAACAAGAAGCTGGTTTTTATGTACATTAAAGCTTTATAAAAATGTAACAGTGCAAATGCAAATTCCTTGCTGAAAGTTTAACCAAAAGGCATTTCCAGTAGAAATGGGCTGACATATCCTGAGCATAACATGTATAATATCCACTGAAGTTAAAAAGAGGTGCTTTGCAACATTAAACTGCAGTGTGCATTACGCATTTTTCGGACCATAAGGTGCACGGGATTATAAGGCACATTAAGCGAAACAAAGCAGTCAGATAAATCAAACTTTATTAAACTCATTCTTCTTGCTTCCTCCACTTCTGTACCATTGATTCATTAATGTTGAATTCTCTGGCAGCTGCTCTATTCCCATGTTGCTGCAGTATATTAATGACTAACCTCGTATTGTGGATGGATTATCTCAGTTGTTCTCCTGACTGAAGTTTGGTCCGTTTACAGCATCCTGCCATGCGATTGCATTTGTCTCTAACCATGAAGAACCTTCACGTTAACTTTTATAAGTGGAAAAGTGTTAGTGTTCGTCCTCCAGCTTCACTGTTTATGTTATGCTAACATAGCTGTGTCGCTAGCGATCACGTAGCACATCATTATATACCAGCTAGCCCAACTTCAGTAACCCTGCAAACGTCGCTGCTGTTTAGTTTCCTGTCTTCATTTATGTTGGAAGTGATAGCAGAGCTGTACGTTTGATTTTTTTCAGAAATCTCTCAGTCAGAACATGCAATATCATGCTTAGGTAACTAGCGAAACTAGCGAGCTAACTTCCGCTAGCTTCCTGCTAACTTCTAACTCCGTTAAATGTAATAACTTTTGTTTTCATGGATGCCTGGAAGTTAAACTTTATAGTTACACCTGGTAAAGCAGCAATGCTGATCGTTTTATTAAAGATGAAAGAATTTAGACAGTTTTTAACTCTAAGTGATGCTGCAGTGTTGTTTGACCTGAAGAATACGGAGTTTAGGACCCAGATTACTCCCAGATTTAAGAGCATCTTAGTCCGACAAATATGACAATAACAACGGCTGCTTGCATGTTCTGCAAAAAAATGTGCTTTGTTGTGTATCTGATGGACAAACACCAAACCAGTTCCACATCACGGAAGTTGCACCATTTTTACAAACCAATTCTGGTTCATCTGTTTCACTCAACAATCGGCCATGTGCGTATGAAAACAAAGGCACTGCGCATGCGCGTTTTACTCCCATTCTATCGCGATATTTCATTTTCCTATCGTTGCCTAACATTATACCGGTATTACCGTGAACGGTATAATATGGCCCCGCCCTATTTGGAACTATCTCGGTTTTCATGTGAAGCATGACCCTGATGGTAAGCGCCTCATGGACAAAAGTAAAACAGTATGTCGGATGTGCCACGCAATGCTCAATTGGTGGGAACTAGTGCGTTAGCCAGTTAGCTCGTTAAGGTGTTGACGCCATCCAGCCCCACGCACGGGGCCATCCGCGGAGATTTGCCTTATTATGGCGTTAATGTCATGTTTATATATATATATATATATATATATATATATATATATATATATATATATATATATATATATATTAGGGGTGCAACGATACACAAAATTCACGGTTCGGTTCGATACTTTGGTGTCACGGTTCGATATTTTTTCGATACAAAAAAAATGTTCATGCCTTTTTAATTTGTCATTTATTAAAATTATAAATATATATTTTAACTCAAAAGTACAGTTTTTAAATTTAACCCTAACCCTTGTGCGTGTTTTTTATTTTGACAGCGAATGCGCACCTGCGGACCACTTATGTGCAGCCCTGGTTATTTAGCTTGTCATATTGCAGCCACAGAAATTATTTTGTCCATGAAACCATAAAGCTGCACTTTCTTTTTGCCTTATAGTCTGATTTGTCATAACTTCTCCGTTTTGTGGTAAGCTTTTCTTTGGCTGTCACTTCTTCACCCTGACCTGTCTTATTTGGCTCAGCAGAACTAAAATATATATCTGTCTGTGAAGGTTCTCAGTCATCCAGGTCATCGTAGTCAAATATAAATCCTGCTGCTTTTACACACGGACTCACATAAGCTCAGCGATTCTCTGCGCGATCAACCTCTCACATGTTTAAGCTGCGGGTGATTTCACTTGTCATGTTTGCATAGTAAGCTAAAAATTAATAAGACGATGTCAGAGGAATTGGTGCACAAATTATCATCACTCACAGATCAGTGCTGTCGCTCTCTATACACAGTTCGCACGATTGCAAAGTGAAAGCAAAAAAACAAGCGCAAATTCAAACGCGATTTCAATATGTCACATATTGACAGTGGCTCACCGATGCCAATGACATAATTACCCAGCTACATTTCTGAAAGAATGCAAAAGCATTGACATATATTTTTCCTTCTTACAATAGCCCGACGGGCAGGGAAGAGATAGATTTTGGTAGCCCGACTGAAAAAATCGCTAGCCCCAGGACGTCAGGCTAGCGATATTGCAAGCCCTGTATCTGATTGAGGAATCATGCATCTTTGGAAAAGAGAGTTTATTACAGAGAAATGTCTCTTTCCAAAATAAAAGCTATACTATCCGCTTCTTCTGGGTTATATTCTCAGCAGCATAAGGAGAATCATGTGCTAACAGCTGTCTAAATGACTCGGCTAAAGTTAGTAGCATGCTTGTTGTTTTTGTCTTTGCACTAGGATGATGTCGGCGTAAATGTGCAGTCATATTCGTTGTGTTCCCACTAGTGCTTTCAGGTTAATCTCGTTGAAATGACCTTAACACCACAACATGGCAAATCTCCGTTAACGAGCTACCGCCGATCGCCCCGTGCATGGGGCTAGACGGCCAACACGTTAACGAGCTAACTGCGCTAACACACTAGTTCCCACCCATGTAATTGAGCATTGCATGGCACATCCAACATACTGTTTTACTTTAGTCCGTGACTCGCTTACCTTCAGGGTCATACGTCACATGAAAACCAAAATAATTCCAAACGCCAGATCTGAATGAGGGTGGGGGAGGTGCCCTGCGCTCTTCCTTCTGACGATGCTGTCTGTGTTGAGCGCTCAGTGGATCTGCGCTCGACAGTGCAGCCTAGGCGGAGTAGTCGAACGCAGATTCACTGAGCGCTCCACACAGACAGCATCGTCAGAAGGAAAGTTGATAAAATAAATTACAAATGTTGTATTGTTCGATACATACGCGTACCGAACCGAAAGCACTGTATCGAACGGTTCAATATCGATACGAATATCGTTGCACCGCTAATATATATATATATATATATATATATGAATGAGAGAGAGAGATTAGGGGTGCAACGATACACAAAATTCACGGTTCGGTTTGATACTTTGGTGACACTTTGGTGTCACGGTTTTTTCGATACAAAAAAAATGTTCATGCCTTTTTAATTTGTCATTTATTAAAATTATAAATATATATTTTAACTCAAAAGTACAGTTTTTAAATTTAATGTTGCTGAAACAACAAAATAATTAAAAAAAAAAATCTGATTGAGGAATCACTCATCTTTGGAAAAGAGTTTATTACAGAGAAATGGCTCTTTCCAAAATAAAAGCTATACTATACGCTTCTTCTGGGGTATATTCTCAGCAGCATATTAAACATATCAGGTCCCCATAAGGAGAATCATGTGCTAACGGCTGTCTAAATGACTCGGGTAAAGTTTGTACCATGCGTGCTTGTTGTTTTTGTCGGCTTCCACTTGTCTTTGCACTAGGATGCTGTCGGAGTAAATGTGCAGTCATATTCGTTGTGTTCCCACTAGTGCTGTCAGCGTTAATCTTGTTGAAATGACGTTAACGCCATAACGCAGCAAATCTTCGTTAACGCTCGGATTGCCCTGTGCGTGGGGCTGGACGGCCAACACGTTAACGAGCTAACTGCGCTAACACACTAGTTCCCACCCATGTAATTGAGCATTGCATGGCACATCCAACATACTGTTTTACTTTAGTCCATGACGCGCTTACCTTCAGGGTCATACGTCACATGAAAACCAAAATAGTTCCAAACGCCAGATCTGAATGAGGGTGGGGGAGGTTCAATTTGCTTAACTTCTGTCTCGCTAGCTTGCCCTGCGCTCAACACAGACAGCATTGTCAGAAGGAAAGTTGATAAAATAAATTTAAAAATTTGTATTGTTCGATACATATGCGTACCGAACCGAAAGCACTGTATCGAACGGTTCAATATCGATACGAGTATCGTTGCACCCCTAATAAATAAATAAATATATATATATATATATATATATATATATATATATATACACACACACACACACACACACACACACACACACACACACACACACACACACACATACCTACATACCTCTCAGGCCAAGGTATTCTGTAGCACAGAGATATTCTCTTTAAGTTCCTACTGTTTACCACGTGCTGCTTTTATTTTCCAGATTTTACTTAATATCGTTCTTTATGTACGCTACGAGGTCCATGCATTATAAATACACCCATAATGTGAGTAAATAAAATGAACAAATAGATAAAACTTGGATGAAAAATTAAATTCCTTCAGGGTTTGATGTCTGCAGTCGAGGCAGGCCTGAATGTGAGCAGAGTTCCTGCCAACTTGACCACTCGCTGGGACATCGCGTCTGCCTGCTTCTTCTGTGGCACCATTATCACCACCATAGGTAAGTGACAGAGCTCACCTGCAGGGGAAACATTGCTCTCTGAGTGACAAAATGATCCACCTGATGCACTGTTGAGATTCTCTTTTCTGAGAAAGTGTTACCTGCATTATTTTCACTGAAGCATTTAAATGTAGTTTGGTATCTAAATTTGCAAGGATTTAGCCTGCAGGTGTTTTTATGGCTTGATAAATGTCACACTAGAGCTTATTTATGTCCTTGTTTCAAAGACACGCTACTTAAAATGTGATCAAACTGTAGCTTTATTTTTCTGGTCAACAAAGTATTCATGAATTGTAGAGTCACAGCTGATGAATATTTTCTAATACGCCCTACTAATTAAAATAATTACACAAGGTCCCTCTTTAAATTGTTTGTGCATGTCAGCTTTTATAACTAGCGTCATGTCTTTTTGATTAATCCTTCAAACAGGCTTTGGGAACCTCTCACCTCGGACGCCTTACGGCCAGTTGTTCTGCGTGTGCTACGCTTTGGTTGGCATCCCCATGTTTGGCATACTTCTCGCTGGAGTGGGCGACCACATGGGCACGGTGCTGCGGAGAGCTGTGGCCAAGATTGAGACCCTCTTCCTGGTGAGAATGGTCTGTCCTGCCCATCAGCCAAAACTTAGGAGTAAACAGCTTTAAACCTACAAGGCACAGACTTCTTATCAGTGCTCTACGCAGTAAACTGTTTGGTTCTCTCTAAGTTGCAAGTTAGAACCATGCAAGAACCAAATGTCTGGGCTCAGCCTTACAGATAAAGTGAAGAGCTTGGTCACTTGGTAGAAGCTCAGAATAGAGTCCTTAACATCGAAAGGAGCCAGTTTGGGCATCTGATTTTGGCAGCTCCTAAATGAGCTGCTTTGTACATGTCCGACTAGGCAGGGAACCCAGGCAGAGATTATGTTTGTCAGTTGGGCTGCAGA
This sequence comes from Aulonocara stuartgranti, assembly GCF_965226115.1. Lineage (NCBI taxonomy): Eukaryota > Metazoa > Chordata > Actinopteri > Cichliformes > Cichlidae > Aulonocara > Aulonocara stuartgranti. The sequence continues at coordinate 34,725,982 of NC_138940.1, read as the reverse complement.
GTCCTACCAGAAAAGCTGAACTACTAAATAAAGCTGTTCTTGGAACCTTATTTCTCCACAAAAAATAAAATAAAAATCACAAAAACTGTCTTTGTAAGTGAATTTTCATATAAAACCCGCATTAGAGTCAGATCAGCTGAATCAGCACTTTAGCCACAGCTTAGAGCAACCGGACAGCAGCCTTATTCAAGAGTATCATGGTCACCATAGTCAAGTCATGTTGTACTTGTTTATTCTTTCAGAACTTTTCAAACAGATGGGTATTAAAGCTGCCCCACTGTTACATCTTCAGTCCATGACTTTAGTATAAAGAAAGAAAATAATCCTGAGATGCAGACATGTGATGAAGATGCCAGTGTGGACCAATAAAAAGCTGACAAATCTCAACATTCAGCCTGAATCCAGACAATTCTTTTTCCTTTTTGGTTTAATCTAGTTTAATTCTTGCACTTTTTTGTTACATGTATAGCTGTGTTGATCTTGATTTATTCTGCATCTGTATTGGCTTCTATCTTTCTCTCTGATAGAAACGCAAGGTCAGGCCCACGACTGTGCGTGTCACCTCAGCAGTTCTCTCCATCCTAATTGGCTGTCTGATCTTCCTCGCTGTGCCGACAGTCGTGTTTCAGAAAGTGGAAAACTGGAAGTTCTTGGAGTCGCTCTATTTTGTGGTCATCACGCTTACCACTGTTGGCTTTGGAGACTATGTACCAGGTACAGACCAAACACACACACATTTTAATCAATATGGACAACAAGTTGATGGTTGTTCGTTTTTTTACCTGGTGAAGTTGTAGCAACATACGCTGAACATGTAACCTGGTCTAGAGCAGATTATGTTCAGTGTTTCAGTTTAATGGTGGTGTTATGGGCATTTTCACAGATCCTTTTCCAAATGACAGTCTGTAAGTGTGATCCTCTGCTGAGGGAGTGCTTTTTAGCCCTCTGCCTTGAAAGTCTGATGGGGTATTCTCGTCACCTGGGCGGTGTGGACACCCAAGTTTGTGAATGCGATACCTCAAGTTAGATGATGTAGGCATTTCAAATTGATATCATAGTTGTATTGACGGAACAAATTTGAATAACAGGGCAAGTTTTCTGAAAAAAATGTGAATGCAATAACTTCAGAACGCCGCGACCTAGGCACCTCCGTGCCCTTTTATATGAAACCTCTAATTAACACAAATATGAATTGTTTTTCTGCTCTTTTCTTCGTTATTCTCATGATAAACTGCATATATTTGGGTTGTGGTCTGTTTCTGTCAGAGGTCAAACAGCCTGAACATATCACTCACTCACAATTTATATGACATTTATATACAAATAACCCAAAAACAAGGTTTATCTATCCACCCACAAAGTTACAGCTGTAGTCTCCCCCCCGCTGAGGTTTAATTAATGATGAATGGTCAACTTTGTACAGGACTGCCTCTTTCTGTCATTTCTGTTCTGTGAGGTTCACTGGAACATCACATTAAAAATTAAATCAACTTTCTCTGCATGGAGTTGGAGGTACTGAAGACAACAGCTTCTTCAAGCTTCTGGTGTTGTTGTGGATCGTGTTTGGTCTTGCCTACTTTGCCTCCATCCTCACCATGATAGGCAACTGGCTGAGGGTGCTGTCTAAAAGGACTCGTGCTGAGGTGGGAGACTCCAGAAATGTTATCTGAGAGACACCTAAACTTGTGTCAGTTCTTCTATGTTGTAAAGCTAATGTTAACCTGTGTCCCTGTCAGATGGAGGAGCTGAGGGCCCACGCAACAGACTGGACGCAGAGCATGTCCAAGGATTTCCGCATCCCAAATCCTCTGGAATTTAATGACCCCTTCCTCCTGCAGCGGCGGCGCTGGAAACGTAGCGAGCGCCGACGCATCCGCCGGGGAGCCCAGGGTACACTGGGATACTGGGTGCGAGGGGGACCTGAGAATGGACATCTGTCAAGTCACTGGGCTGGCCTGTCGAGCTCCATGAGTGAACTGCAGGACAATTCGTCCGGGGTGAGGGGAACTAACTCAAAGGCACAGGTGAGTGCAGCTGGAGGGGGAACGGTCCCCATATCAGCAGCAGGGTACAGGGCTGACCCTGCTGGGGTTCTGCAAGGGCAGGGCAGGTCATTTCCTCACCACCTGTCCCGCTCATTCTCCGTCCCCGTAACCCGCTCCGGTTCACAGCTGGATGTTGTAGGGGCACGTATGCAGGAAGGGTCACTCTCCGGATCAGAGTCTGCATTCGACTCCAGGTCAGATGGCTCCTCAGTCTCCTTCTCCTACATGGCACCCCACAAGTTCCAGCCGTGCCAAACCATCGGCAGCATGGAGGAGGGATCAGTAAGACTCGCACATATGGACACATCAGAGAGGAAAGATGAACTGATTCCAGCAGAGAACTATGAATCTGCACCAAACAATAGCCACAATCAGGCACCTGACCCTAGTCCTTCTTCTCGCTCTTCCCCTGTGCCCACATCCCTACCCGAAGTCCTCCTTCCCTCCCCTGACATCACCACAGCCCCCTCACCAAGCTGCCAGCTGCTCGACTTCTTCGGCGAGAACTTGGCGTACATTGACGAGTCCTCAGACACCCTGAGCGACCGCCCCCAGTCCACGAGCGAGGAGAAGAGGAGACGGCCCCGAAAGCCTAAGAAGAAGAGCATGAGGAGACAGCTATCACACAGGTGGAGCTCGCTGCAGGTGAGGAGGCCCAGCAGTGACATGCAGCCACCATCCCATCCTCCAACACCACCTCCAGCATCCTCTCTTTCAGACCTGTCTCTACCTGAGAACCAGACAGATGCAGCTCCTGCACTCTGACAAAAACCAGATGTGGCAGCCGACATCACAGCTGTGGTTCTACACTGCTGCTAGCTAGAAGAAACACGCCTCATGAATGCAGCTGTTGTTCTGGGGGTTTTTTCTTTTCTTTTTTTTGGTGTTTATAGTTAGCCTCACAAAACCACCTCACCAATATTGCTTTGTTTCTTTTGTGTGACTAAAACGATATAAGATGGGTTTGAGTTTCCAGGACGCTCTGACAAAGAGATAAATCCACCTTTCAGTGAGGCTAATCGTGCAACTTTAAGTGGACCGCTCCTCTCATAAACAAGGTTCGGGACTGAGTGAGTCACATCATTACCAAGATGTCATTAAACATAATTATCTGCTTTGTTTTGAGCTGCTGAGCTCAGTGGATTCTCGGCACTGACTTGACATTAAATCTGAGATTTAATCTGGCTTTGTGAGGCTAACTTTTGAGGAGCGACTATAAGCTTTAAATTCAGTGCAGGGTTTACACACAGCAATTTACAGAAGCTGTCGGCTGCCTCGCCTGAAAAAAGACCACTTCCGTTAACATAAGAAAAAAATCTTTTTATGAAATGCAGCCTTAAAAGGGAAAGACATCCGGGGATGTGTTTTGAACAGTAAACGACATGTATTTAAAGTGTGTGAGGTCGTCATGTGCTAACTAAATTGATCAAAAGACAAGATGCGCCAGGATCTGGGTGGCTTACCACCACGAAAATTCCCGGGTGAAAACCCTGCCGTGGGTGGAAAACCAAAACCACAACAACAGCGCATCCGATTCAGAGCACGGCAGGGCCATTACTCTTCATCAGAACTGCACCATTGCACCATGGTGTGCTGTCATTCAGGTCCTTAAGTTGTCAGTCGTTTTAGGGATGATGGAAAGTGACTACTAAAGGATCAGAAAATCAGATGATTAAACCTGATACAGTCACACCAAAGTTATTTAAGTTAAGTTTGTGCTGCGTACCAACTTTGCAATCAAGTGTCCTTAAATCACTGTTGGTAATATTCTGCTTGTGTCCACTTTTCCACTTAACAGCTACAGTTTTTAGGTTTAATTCTTTTTCTGAACAATAACAAGTTTTATATCCTGTGTAATAACCTTTCATGTCCCATTTTTTTTGCCAGTTGATATCTCAGATGTATCTTACAGTGACGCATTAAAGAGACCTTTATTACACACTGTTACCAGACATTAAGTCTTTATCCTGTAACTGTGGAGTTTTCTTTCACTTTTAATGTCACTAAACTTTTTACACTTGGGTCTTCTACTTTATTAATCACAAATATGCAAATTAGAACATGTATTAATAAAACACTTAGTGGTTTAACACTAAAAGCCTCACAGGGACCCAGAGTGTGTTTTGGTGTCTGAAAGCGAAAGAGATAAACTCTACAGATTGCCTTTACATTGTGCAGTGCCTACATTGCTCATACGGTGATATATACCCAGTTTTTCATTCTTATTATCACCGTGGATATTAGAAGTAAATTTTTTCCATCCTGGCTTTTTTAGGTAGTGACAGGATGGTGAGATGATACGCAGCACATGGCTCTAGGCAGAATCACCACCCAGGCTACAGCAGTGAGGACACAGCCTCTGTACATATGTCAGGCAGGTGATCTATGGGCGTGCCGTAAAGTAGAAGTGCAGAAAAAAAAAAAGATCCATATTTTTATTCTTGGAATCTGTTAGAAGAGCTTCATATAATTCACAGATTAAAATTATCTTATCGATTTTAAACTGTGCTTTGGTGCAGAACCCTCAGTTCATCCACCGTCTGAAACAAATCAGTTTTAGTTCATCTTCCTTTAAGACGACTTTCTTCTGATTGACCGCAGCTCACAAACAAAAGGTTTGAATATCGGGTGGGTGGGGCTTCCGTGTTCACACCACGAGCTGTGTGCCTGAGATGCTCTCAATGATGTCATACAAAACAGAGAGCAGAAGAAAACTGAGAATGAGGTTTTACAGAGTTAGTTCTACAGTAAATACACTGACCTCATTATTTTAAACTTTGGTCATGATCAATATGAGCGTCCAATTTAATTTACGAAGGACTGTGTTTTTTTTAAACACTGCATTACATATGGACTGCGCTCTCATTCGCTTACATAATATATGTTAATTTCTTGTCTGTAAATCTCTAAAGGTTCATTATATTATATTCAGCACACGTTGCAGACAGAATAAGACGGGCACACAGTTGGCGCACTGTGCAGCAGCAGATGTGAAATGACCTGACCTGAAAGTCCTGAATGAACTCAGCTTTGGGTGAATGTGGGATAAATTGCCTCTTCCTGCTTACTCAGAAGCAGGAACTACTACACGAGGCTATCGTGGCATTTTGCCCTCCACCAGTGCCAAAATAAGTAACGGACAGAGTCTACACTCAAATTCAGGCTCCTACATATTCTGTCACTTGTTGACAGAAAGCTGGAAGTAGATGGCTCATAGTGGTGCGCTGACTATGAGCCATCAGCAGTAATGTCATTATGAGTCCTGAGTGAGGACGGATGCTTTTTTAAATTATTTATTACTTTTTCTTTTTGTACAATAAAATGAAGGTGGACAGCAAGGATATTATTGGGCTTTATGCTAAATATGTACATAACTAAACATTAATTATGCACAGCATTGTGCAAAAGCCTTGAACTATCCCTTTTTTCTTTATATTTTGCTTCCAAGGGCCTGACCATTTTCAGAGAATAATTGTTTTTTAAGGTACTTGGTGTTTTTCTGACAGGCTGCTATTAACATACTTTCTTCCCATGCCTCCAGCTGAGTTTATTAGAAATGCCAAAGATAACACAATTCGACAGGCATAAGATGGGATTGTTACACCAGCAAGGTGATTCCAAAATATATCTCAGCAGTTTATCTTTGAGGAAAGAAAAAAGATTTTTCTATCTACAGCCGATAAACGGTATCTGAACGCCATATTCTTAAGAAACAAAAACAAACAAAAAAACTGGCACAGGACAAGCAAGGTGTAGCTGGACCTTCAGTTGATCCATCTACTGGTCACTGAAGCCTCATCAGAAATGGTATCAGTGGAAGGATGGGCATCACATCTTCAAACATCTTTTTAAAAAACAAAACCCACAGGAAAGATAACATATTTTTTTTAAAGATCAACTTTTGCATATAAATACTTGAAAAATAAATTTCAACTACATTTAAAAAAAAAAAACAACACACAGCTAAAAGGCTGTAAAAGGCTGTATTTTCGTATGTGATTTAACCCTGTTTTTAAAAATTAGTCTTAGCCTAAGCCTAGTTTTAGACTAAATACTTTTTAATTGTAAGTCTTTGTATTAGTTGAGGATTTGTTTTAATCCAACGGTGATAAAGTGTTGTGAAAGCTGTAGATTTAGTGATTACTTACAAGGGGAAAAAATAGCTACTAAATCTTTTCTTCTGTTTTATAAAATGTGGCCCACTTCACAAAAAACTCCTGTTGTAATAAATATGACTCCCACAGTCAACACCAGACAGACTGAAAGTTGAACTGAGCCACCCTGCTGTGCAGTTATTGAAAGAAAGCACAGAAACGACGCCCTCGTCTGTTAAAAACCAGAACAGCCAGGCCTCTGTGGGTTTGGCCTTACAGCTGTTTTGTCCCAGCAGGGCCTCAAGTACAGCTCTGCTCTCCAAGTTTGACTGCTCGACGAATATGGCTTCAATAACGCCGAGGCCACAGATCGGTATCTTCTGTTTACTCCTGTGTCTCGTTGCCGCTCTGCTGCTTGTATAACTCTATATTTTGTGTTTATGGTGCCCTGTTGCCCCGAGAGCTGCGTTTTAATTTAACTGGCAGGAATAAATAGGAATGACTTCAATCTAAAGTCTCGTCCAGACCTGTCATGTGAGCTCAGACCATAAGGTGCTTGTGTGAATGAATTACTTTTTTAACAGGCTCTCTTACTTTTTGGTCAGCACGCGGAGGGTGAGCGAGCGTTTCCAGAGGCAGAACCATTAATCATGGCATATTTTGCTGCACGGAGGCAAAAATAGCAGAATATATGAATGTAGGGGTGTGCTGCACTCACACTCTTTTTCTATAGGTCAAAGGCAGGGTGTGTGTGTGTGTGTGTCTGTGGGTGTGTGTGGGCAGGGGTCGACATCCACAACAGACGTCCTTCTCAAGGACAGAGGGACTCAATGTGAGACGGAGCAAGGCGCTCTACCGTGGGATAAGTACAGGTTGGATTTAGCAAGGGGTAGTTAAGTGGAAAAGACTAACAGATGCTGGGGCTAGTTTACTCAGGGGGGAGGGAGGCTCACCACAGCTGGAGGACTGACACCCCAACACACACACACACACACACACACACACACACACACACACACACAGCGAAGCTGTTTCTCACTGCTGCTCAGAAAAACAATTTTATTGTAATCCTCTAGAACAGTTTGTATCTCTTTAAGCTACTTTCACAGCTGGGATTTAAACCACACTGCATTAAAGGACATTAAAGGATCAGTTCACCAAAAACAGCTCCGTGCAGCAGCATCCAGCCATGCAGGCAGTTTTGGGTTTTAGATGCTTGCTTTTGAGAAACTGGATGAATCAAGGGCCTTTGACTGTGCGATAATTCATTTCTTACACTATATATCTATATTTATAAAGTGTAAATAAAAAAGCCAACTTCAGTTGGTTATTTTTTTTAATCTGATTAAACAGACTTCCAGCCTCTAGACAAATAAACAGCCTACTGAGCCAGAGAGTTGTGTGGGAGTAATGACACAAATTATAAATATAGCCTATATGTAGGCTAATAAACACATGGATGAATACACAGATTAAAGGAAAAAGCATTAGTGCTGTCAATGCTATTAATGCCTAACATTTAAACACATACAAAAAAAAAAACAGACTTTTTAATTTATTTTTGCTCAAAAATATATTCTAATAAATTCTAATAAGAATGATTTCATTTTATTTTTCTTTATACTGTGAAGAGAGCAAATTAGCAAATCATTACAAGGACTGCTCCTGGGGAATTAATTATTAGGAAACTTCACCATTTTTTATGTTTTTTTTTTCATTGTGGCATTGAGCCTCTTACTTTTAACCCTATAACACCAAGTATGTCATATTTGATGAGATTTAGTAAGTTTTTCAGATGTCTGTATCATCAGTGTTATTCCCCCCTGAATAGAAACAAATTAAATAGCACAATAAATCTTTAATTACACAAAAAGTAGCAAATATTATACAAATGATATACATGTAAGTTAATATTTAATTTTTAATCAGACAGTTAAAAAATTAGAATTTTCTGGCAATTATTTCACAGGTCAGGCTTTAGAGGGTTATCGCTCACCACCCAAATGTCATGAAGATGCCACCTGACGACCTCCTCTGTACTCTTAATGATGCGTACAAATATACCTCACTATATATCAATAAAGATGAGGTTTGGCGACTATTAGAACAGGCTCTGGGTTTTCACTAACTTTTGATGCACACCTAGTCATTTTGTTCTGGAAACGGCCTGAAATATGACAGAAACCGTTCTGTTCAGGAACAAGAAACAAGGGTTAGCCCGGGTGTTTTAGGGGAATTTAAAGTAGATTTCACGTTATACAAAACGGTCACATTCATACTCTTGATGTGTGATACCATTGATTTCCTTTCCAAACCGATACCAAGTAAAATTCATTGTGGCATCGACGATACTGATCTGATACTTTGTACAAAAAGTTAAAGTTAAAAAGTTAATTATAACTTCAAAATATTTACAGGATATCAGAATACTTGTTCTTATTGTTTAATTATAAAGAGTTATCATATAGAAATAAAAAACCTGACGTTGTGTGTTAATTGATGCTGTTTAAACACATAGATCTTGACATTAAACATGTATATACTTGCCTGGACATTTCAACAAAAACATTCAACATTCACACTTCCCCTCATTCACAGTAGTCCTGTGCCACATCACAAATTTTGGTATCAGTCCAATACCAAATAAATACAGGGCCAGAATTGCAGATATCAGTACCAATAATTTTAAGTTATTCAGGCAGTTTATTGGGGGAGAGTAGTGTGCCATGACTTATGAGATGAATTCTCAATTTGCAAATTCTGAACACATTTTAATCAGTGCTATATCACTGTGATTGTTACTTTCCACAATAATTAGTTAACACAACACACCAGCTTTTCATGTGTTTTGAAACTGGGTTTTTGGAGACCTGGGATGTAAAATAACTAACACAGTTCAGTGGGCTACATACTAAACTTGAAAGAAGCAAAGTATTGTTACAGTCATGCTAGTATCGTTTCAATACCAGAACCAGTGTTGGTATCGTTACTATCGATATTTGGATCGATCCACCCACCTCTAATTCTTACAGTTCACTCAAAAGACTCTGAAAACAGCTCACTTTGCTGTTTTAAGAAAATTTAAGGGGACCTGTTATGCTTATACTCCTTATATCTCCTTATTATTTGTCATTTACACGGTTAAAGTGCTGGATGCTCACATCCAGAGTTTAAAACAGTGAGGTCAGAGTAGACTATATGAATAAAAATAGTGGGCCACACCTCTTAATCTTTGAGTTTACGTGTACAAAATCCAGCACATAGATACGCAGTCTGCCTTTATTAACATTCAGGGGAAAATGGGTCGCTCTAAAGAGGTCACTGAATTCCAGCGTGGTGCTGTAATTGGATGCCACCTCTAAAACGAGTCAAGTTTGTGAAATTTCTTCCCTCCAGCATTTTCCATGATCAACCGTAAGCGGTGTTACTGCAAACTGGAAACGTTTCGAAACCACAGCAGTTCAGCTATGAAGTTACAGACCACGCAAAGATCCAGACCGGGGTCAGCAAATGCTGAACCACCAACGTTTTGCTGACTCAATAACTGCAGAGCTCCAAACCTCCTGTGCACCGGAAGTTTCTTGGCATTGATTTCCACGGCCGAGCAGCTCGTGTAGGTGTAATGTGTCGGTGGCTCAGTGCTTCTGTCCATATATCTATGTGCAAGTAATCGCTGTGAGCTAAAAGCCCAGCTTCACACTGCACTAAAAACCAAGTTCCAGACATTTTTTTTCTCATTTTGACTCTGCGTGATGTCACTGTGATAGAAGGGACAGTTCACTGCTGTAGGCACAGAAGCCCCACCCCTTTCCTGTTTAAACCCTCTATTCATGAGGGACAGCCAATCAGAAGACAGCTGTCTTAAAACAGCTTGTTTCATGCAAAATAAAGTTAGACCCAGTGTCAAATAAATATGGATTATTGTTAACTGAGACTTATGCAAAGCTACTCTAGTAAAAGTGTAAAGCTGGGAATGAGCACAATGTGTAAACTTTGAAGTAAATAAATGGATTCGTTGAATAAAGCGTCGAAGAAAAAGCACTTAAGCCAACCTGGGGAGAGAAGTTTCATTTAATCCACCTGAAGTGAAACATTCAGATATCTATAAGCTGTCGTGTATACTTTTTTTCTTTCTTTTGTTTTTTACAACAGCACATCCTCAAAGTGTTGACCAGAATATTGTTTGAAGTATCCAGTTACACGATTTTATTGCAGGCGATATTTCCTGTGGCGTAACACCAGTGAGAGTATAAAAACCACTGGCCCGCTTAATACTTCTATAACTGATGTTGTTGTCACAGCCTCATACCTACTGGGACTGGACTGCTTCCTATTCAGCTAAAACTTTACTGTCAAGCAGGTTTTCAAAACACATGCATGCATACATTTAAGAAAAGTCACAGAGAGAAGATCTGCTGCAGATGGAGCTTTTTTGTTGTTGTTTTCAGACACAATCACAATAAAATTCACAATAAAACCTCAGGAATGACTTCTGTGCTATCACGCATGACCTCACTAGCTACATTCACACACAAACAGTGCAGACGTGCACACACACACGCGCCCAGTCGCTGTCTGTCTCGCTCTCACACACAAACCACCGGCATACCAGAGAGTCTATATTTAAAATGAGCCCTGGGGATGTTTTGTTTTTTTTATTTTATTTTATTTTCAGCTTTTGGACATTCTATCAAAAGTGGTCAACGTGAATACTCGGCTGTAGAGAGAGAGTGAGAGACTCTGAGCGATGATAAACATAGGTATGACAAAATACAACCTCAGCAATGAGTCAACAGCTTTTTACATAAAGATAATGAAGGCACATTCAGCAGAGGAGCATGAGAGTGCGATTATGAAATGTTTGAGCCAGACCCGAATAGTTACAAATTTGCTAAGGCTGCAAAATACCACCTTCCAAACTTGCAGCTTTTCCAAATACAGCCCTATCATCCCACGTCTCATTTTCAAAGCCTCTCTTTTCTCCCTCTCTCCTCCCACCACAAATCCCAGAACTCTGAGCACCAGAGAGAGAGGGAGAGAGAGAGAGCGCAACAGCGGAGATGAGGGGAGCGTTTAAATCTGGCGTTCCGTGAGTGGTCGGGTCGGTGTCTGGAAATCTTTCACATCCTGTTTACGGCAGGCAGATTTCAGCCCGGGACCGCAGAGAGCTGGCGGGTGCCTCTGCCTGGACACAGCTCCTCTCTCTCTTTTCTATCTGTTCCCGGCCTCCTTCGCCTAAAGATCTCAGTCAGCCTGCAAACCTTTCCACACCGCCTCCCTCTCATCAACACCTTCAAACCTAAAGCAAACACGTCAGCTTTGCCCCCGCTGCCCGCGGCCGCAGGAGAACGACAGAGGGGGAATCAAACTCCTGATAAAAAGAATCCTTTTCATGCAGCAGGCGCACAGCAACCCCCATTTCATTTTAATATCAAAGTACGGGTTTAATAGAGCTGAGTTGCCGTATTTACAGTGTTCCAGTCAAACAAAGTTCCAGAGCATGAAGAGCAGAAGTTTGGAAGCAAAATCCTGATACTGGAGTCATGTAGCATTAAAAAAATAACATCTCATGAGTCTGAGGTGCGAAGCTTAATGAACAGAGGATCAGTGTGTCCCCCCCTGAGAGAAGCAGTTTGTAGCTTTGGTCCTGAAATCAGTCCGTCTGCCTCCCTCAGCGGCACTTGCAGGATTTCACAACCATGTTGGAGAGCTGCTCAACACGCGGTGTGCGGCCTATGAAGTACATGATAGTGAGGGGCTCCAGGTCCTGAGGAACGCAGCAGGGTGTGGCGGAGGCCTCGGGGTTCAGCTTGTTGTAGAGGGGCAGAATCTGACCCGGGAACAGAAATGAGCAGATGTTAGAGCGATTTATCCAAAGTTTAGTGCTGCGAGTGATGAATGAACATGCTGAAAAGTGTGAAGTTCAGCCCAAGTTTAAGCAGGGCTGAAAAATGAAGCCAATGTGGTAAGTGCCAGAAACGGCAGTCCATCTAATGGCCACAAACGAGCCAATCCCCACAGACTCTCAAGCTGTTTAGGTCTCTTTAAATAATTTACCTTTTTTAACATCTGCGTGGACATGATTTTTTTTCATAACTGACCTGTTTCATTGTATTAAGGATTGCAGTTCCAGGTCTGAGTGACCAGTTAGTGCCTACTTAGCCTTACCTCTGCTAACTTGTTGGTGCCTTTTGGAGCATTTTTAATGCAAATAACTGACAAATAATATGAGTCTAATAAGAGTAATAAGTTTGTGCTCCAGTTTTAGGGAGTAAAATTCTACAACACTATTATTTTTTTAGCGCCAATTAGCATCTCTCTAGTATCTGTGTCTGAGTGCACCCATACAGTCTTTGAATGCACTTAAATGATGTTTGCTGGCATAAGCGACTAACACTCGGGTTAAAGATTGTGGTGGCCATCATGCTAAACCCAAAGCTTCAAATGTCCCAGTGGCTACCTCTATCTTTTAAATGCAGTCTGTCGTCATTTTGCATGATTATTTTGGTACTTTTTAAAAATGTGTTGGCAAATCTGAAATGTTAGTTTGACATTTTGGGAAATTTGCTTATTTAGAGTTAGATGAGAGGTTCAATGGCACTCCTAATATCAGCATCTGGTTAGTTTAGCTAAACATAACAAAAGGTTGACTGATTCTGTTTACTGGTAAAAATGATATAAACAGCACGTATAAAACTAAATCAAGATAATTCAAAACTTCCTGTTTTATTCCAGTTTAAAAATAACTTTTAATGGTTGTTTTCCAGAGTCTCTACATTTCCCTCACTTATCCAACTTTTCAAGTTTAATTCCTACCAGGTCCGTTTTTTAGCTTTAAATCTTCATATTCAGACGTTAAAATGTAGCTTTCTGTGCATTTTATGTGGGGGAGCTCTAAGTAAATCTATAGCAATCAAATCAATTTTGACTTCTTTAAGTACATCCTGTCAGTTTCTCCAAAATACATGCACAGCAAAAGCAGCCAAACTGCCTTAAACTAAAGCCACATTTTGACAGCAGCAAAATGTGTAATTGCTGCAAACTTAAGTTAAAATAAATGTGAAATTCTACACATCTATATTAAAGTGAAGTACAAGAAAGGTGAGAGTCAGTGAGGCTACAGGCCAAGCCCTTCGCTGAGTGAGACGGGCCAGCTGGGTTGCATAAACCTATGTGCTCTTTAACAGGCTTCTGTGAGGTGTCAGCCCATTTATGATGCTGGGGTTAACCAGTGGTGTTTAGCTGCCGCAAACAGCGCGCTCAGGGCTCACTTACGGGAAAATGTCGCCTGCATTTCAGACTTTCTGTACGTTAACGTCAAGCCGAGCGTTGATTGGAGTTCGGTCCAAACCAGAGTGTTTTAGCAGACGGGCTGAGGAGGAGCTGCTCAGATTTTTCTGACAATCACAGATGTTTTCTGTTTATATAATTTGGCCGTGTCTCAGCAGCGAGAAGTCTGTCACTGTTTCCATTCAAAATATTCAGCACTAAAGGTCATGAATCTCCAAATTGGAAAGAAATATATGTTGAAAAAAAGAACACATTTGTCCTACTGGAGAAGGTAATCCAAGTTATTAGTCTGAACTAGGATCTCATGAGATATGGGAAGCTGCTAATATCGAGGTATCCACACATGGACTCGGCTAATTAGTAACAAGCCCAAAAACTGCCTATACCAATTCTGTTCTATTAAGGGCACAGATTAAGTTTAATTCCAGCTACTATGCACTAGTGTAGCTTTGCATGATTCCCACTTCAAAATAATCCTTATTTACCTCATGCTGGGCCTCGGTGCAGCCGCTCCCAGCTGTTTTTGCTGTTCTCCCTTTAGGCCAGTGGTTCTCAAACTTTTCCTGGCATGCGCCTCTTTAACTTCACTCCACACACCCACATTGTTTTTCATTAATCATTAACAATAAATAAAAATGCGAGTTGAAAATAACAATCCCACCTGCAGTGGCTCTGTGCCCCCGGGTGTGGCCTGTCCCACAGTTTGAGAACCACCACTTTAACCCAGCTTTCTTCTGATTGGCTGTCCCTTGCAAACAGAAGCTTTAAACTGCAGGTGGGTGGGGCTTCTGTGCTTACATCCATAGTTGTATATTAGGAGTATCCCCTATATTTTGGTTCACAGAGATTACCTGCACATATACTGATCTTATTATCCAATTATTATTCATAATTTAACGGACATAAATACATTTTTTCTTAGCAAAAGCAAAACATGTCAAATGTCAGCTGTTAACTAACCACAATTATTGATTATTAAAAGTCTTTATGGCAAAATTTATAAGAAAGAACAACAAAGATTAAACAGATTTGGTTAGTAGCCAGGTGACCTTTTGACCCCTGAGGCTCACCATGTTGTAGTGGTTGTTGGCGCTCCAGAGGTAAGGACAGTTGCCGGCACAGAAGTTGGCTTTGTAACCTTTTGGCTCGTGGATCCACTTCCAGTTGAGGTCACGCCTGAAGTCGATGTAGAGCGAGCGCAGGCAGCAGCCCTGGTCCGAGCCACTGAGACACACACACACACACAATATGTAGTTCAGCTCCCACCCTTCTCTTCAGTGTCATGGGAAAATTACCACAGGTCACCATCGAAGAACCAACCATCACATGGTAATAACTATGCAGGGCTGCCAGAGTTTTCCCCTGCAGCGTGAGGTAGTCTAAATAAAACGCTGCATGCCCGCTGGCCTGCAGTCTAAACACAGGGTCAGCGCTGTTAGTTTTGCCGCGCAATTGTCTGCAAAGTGGGTCACGAGGAAAAAAACAAAATGAAACCGAGTGCTCCCCACAACTAGATTTCAGAATTACAAAACTACAAATCTTGGAGGAGTGTCAGCGCTGTCAGTCAGTCGCACTAAACCACCACACGAGCGGCTGGTCGGCGGCCTACCGGGAGCAGGTTGAGGTGTCGATGGCGGCCGCCCTCTTCTTGCGGTTCTTCCTGGCCGGGTTATCCACTCTGTCGCTGGGCAGCAGGGTGAGGATGAGGTGCGGCGTCTTGGTGCTGAAGTCTGCCTGTCCTTTCACCTGACCAGGCTTCCTCATCTGACGGAGCCGCTCATCATCCACGCCTACAGAAGGAGGAATTTTATTTTATTTTTTTAGGATGAAAAACTAAAACTTTCTGTCTTCCACCAGAGTCTGTGGGCGGACGTCGCTTTGTTTCAAAGCTAATGTGATTTAATTCCTATGGTTTGTGCAATACTCTAAGCATGGGAAATGCTTTCATTTTGCAGCAGCGACTGCTGCCCCTCCCAAAACTCCACGCTGTCTTTCTGCCAGGCCGAGGCATTTAGTTCACACTTTTTTTAAGCATATTTTTTCAATCCAAATATATTTAAATTCCAAGTAAATGCACTGTTAAAAATGCAGAAGATTGTGTGCATGATGTTTTTAAAGTTAGTCAGCCAGCCCCGGTGTGAGTGCCAGAAAAAGTGTTTTTTCATACGCAGCAATAACTACTGAATCTGTCCGTGAAAGGCGCCGTCACCTCTTTGATTCTTACCCTCTAAAGACTCTGTTTTTCTAAGAAGGCAGCAGAAGTAATGTTCTTGTGCACATTTTGAATGTCATTGAACAAATATGACAGAAGTAATATGTAAACCAGATGTTTCCTACAGCAGAAACGATGGTCTGACTCTTTGTCTGACTTCATGGATCGTTTTTTTTGCTTCACTCTTTCTGAGCTACAGGAGCCAGAGCGCTCAAAACAAGCCCCTGCTTGTCTTACATCAGTATCGCAAGTTGAATTTCTTTTCCCCCACGTGTGCAAAAACCTGACTTGGCTCAGTTGAGAGTAAGCCCTGAGGAAAGCGCCATAATTTGGGGGCCTAAATGAAGCAACACAGACAGTCTGGTATTCAGTAGTATCACTGTGTGGAGGAACAGTTTTTCCATTATTCCTGTAAGATAGTGTGTGAGTGATTCATAAATCATTTTTGTTATTTATGTTCACTTTTTTGTGACCTGCTGGATTTTTTTTTAATCTTGTTTTTTTTGCTGCGCTCATAAATCTTCAACTCTTCCAAATCTGTGAACTTTGCATTTCGCAACTCAAAAGACTGCCAAGACACAACTGAAGTTTCTTAAGTCTTGCTGGCACGCTGGCTGTCTTGCTTAGTTGTTCTTGCGAAAAACAATCTCACGTAGCTGCAGTACAACTAACGATGAATCCCAAACAGCCATCTAAAAACGAGCATCTGTGCAAAGAGGCTGATTGTGCTGATTTTAAGGACATAATCAGTAACAAAATGAAGCAAACAAATGAAACAAGCCATTTTGGCTCTTCTCCTCCTCCTGATTCGCTGCCCCTCAGAAACAGTTGAACAGGGGTGGGTGGGGCTTCTGTGTGGCTCAGAGGACCATATCAGGGACAGCATGTCTCATTGACGTCACTCAGAGGCATAAGTAGCAAAACTGAAACATTTAAATTAGACTGAAGCCTAAAATGTAGTCTCACATGGACTACGTCTGCATCTACCTTTTTAACAATTTATATGACAGAATAAGGAGCATCATCATCATCACTGGGTCCCATCACTGGGTCAGTTCCTGGACTAGAGTGCTTTTAGCGGCATCTGCAGTGCACATAAATGCATGATTATAAAGTCTTTCTATCATAAAAGACTGCAACAGACCAGCAAACAGGGCCTCCAGCTCCTCGCTCTTGTTGGGAACGATGTTGTTGGTGGATGGGACGAAGGTGCAGCAGGGACAGTGGACGCCCAGCTTCAGGCCAAGATTATTCTCTATGGGAGGGAAGAAGGGAAAGAGAAGTGCAAACACTGATGTATGGATCGCAGTGCAAGCTGGTAACGACTCGCTGGTGCTGAAGCTCACCTGGCTCTGACACCCAGTCCTTTACAGTCTCTGTGACCTCCGTAGAGATCCAGGCTCCTTTTGCTTTTGGCTGAACAGTGCGCGAGTCGATGTAACGCTGAGTGGATGTGCTGTCTTCATCCGGCTTTAGCAGCTGAGACAACAAACACACAGAAGGAGCTAGATCCCCATCTCATCGATACATAAGAGATGTTTCTGTGTTGGGTTGAATTATAAATAACAATCTTCTGACTTTAAGATCAAATCAGACTGTCGCTCACTGAGAATAATGGATATACCTGATAGAGCTCCACTCTCTGCTCCGAGGCCCGAGCCTGTGGGTTGGGGGCTCTGAAGATCCTGAACTCAGCCTTGACCAGAGTGCTGTTAGTCAGGTCGACTCCGCTGACGTCAAAGTGGACGACTCTGTAGTGGGGGCTGGGTGCTGTTGGCTGCACCGCATCTTGAGGGAGCAAAACAAAGCACTGTGGATGACTAATGCTCCAACAACATCTCGTGCCTTCACACAATGCTGTATTTATACTATGGGTTAAAACTGCACTGTGGGACTGATTGTCTCGGACGTAATTATAGGTTTTGGTAAAGAGGCTAAATGTGTCGGGCTTATGTTTAATATATGGCTGATTGTTGTGCTCATGGGTTTCCTGTGTGAAACATCCCCAAACACCTAGACAGTTATACAATTATGCACCATGTAATATCAGCAGCACCATTAATCTTCAAATCTTCCAAATAAGATCCATCAACACACCGAGTTTTCTTTCCACAGCTGGTGGATCGACTCCATGAAAGTGCTCTGATGGGGCAGGAAAGCAGAGTGCATTACTGAGGGGCACATCTGGGGTAGTTTTTAGTTTTTAGAAGATGGGATGTGCAGTAGTACAGTGTCTCACAGCAGTAGCTACGATTTAAAACAGCCAGAAACTTCTTACTGACTACTACTACTAACGCTTCTCCTTTTAGGTCCCCCTACTAAGCATGTGGTTTACAGCAGACTACAGAGTAGTTATTCTGTTGTATTTATCAAGAAATATAAATGTTACTTTGTTACTACCAACCTGACACAAAAATACATCGTTTAAATTTATAAAACATAACACAGTTTAACAGGCATAAAATAGCATTTTCGCAACAACAAGATGCTTTTCCAAAGAGATATTAGTTGGCCTATCTCAGCAAGCTGTGCAGCGTGTCCTTGAAAAACTGAGGAAATTGGACAAGTGGAAGACAAAAGACAGCAGGTCTACAATCTGTCTGCAGGACAGGAAAAAATCCAGCCTGACGTAGGACCTGAGAAACGGACCTGGACCTTCGGTTGATCCATCTGCTGTTCACTGTAGACTGATTAGAAATAGTCTCAGTGGAAGGGTGGCTGTCAGGAAGTGATTTAAAGGAAGGGAAACATGGAAAAAAGGCTGAGTTGTACAAAATTATGAAAGAACTGGACTGAAATTCAGTGGCAACAGGTCTCATGGAGTGATGGATCCAGATCAGACCTCAGCATAATTGAAGCAGCGTGGGATCATCCCAACAGACAACGGAGCAAAAGACAGCCAACATCCAAACACGATCTTCGAATGTCTTTCAAGGAGCCCTGAGAAGCTTACCTGAAGACTGCTTAAATAAATAAAAAGAAAGCTTGACGAAAAGAGTTAAGAATAAAGTAGTCATACCAAATATTGATTTTCAAGCACATTAGAATAAATACTTTTTTTCCCCAAGTACGGTAAAATATAAGGAACTGAAGGGTGGCTCAGGACTTTTGCACAGCACTATGGGTTACAGTAGTTGCCAAAATATATATATTAATTAAAAATGTCACACTTGCTGCTTTCAGCTCTTTTTGTGTTAGAATTTATTACAAATATTTATATAAACTGATAATAAATGTTGCACAGAGAACCTGCTATATACGTAGTTAAAGTTGATAAAAGCAGGTAGTTTATAAAGCTTAGTTAGGAGACTGAACTATTAAACCAAACAGGTTAATCAAAGACAGACTCACAAAATCAGATACAATATTCAAGAACTACTAATCCATCAGCAGTCAGAAAATCGTTTTGTTTTTTAACTTAGATAATTATCAGTCACTGCTGCTATGATATGGGTGGAGGGACTGTTCAGTCTGTTCAGGATGCAGGACCTGAGGAGGTTCAAATAAATCTCTCATGAGGGGAAAACATGCACCTGATTTGCTATTTAAGAGTTTAAAAAAAAGAAAATAAAACATGGCAACATTGTTACTTTTTCGCTGTAATTCACTGAGATTCAATTACATAATTAATGCTCAACAACAGCGAATAGAGGCCTCTGTGTTTGTTTTACCCGGATGGGATTGGATATTCAGACGTTTCAAACTAGTACATACTTTCATTCTTCTAAAGTGACCACTGGGGACCCCGGGCCACACATTGAGAACCCCTGTCAGGACTCACTTGTGTCGGTGCGGGGGGGCAGCATGTCGATCCTCTGCACCTCTTTGGCGTAGTAGTCCTCCTCGCTGCTTTCGCGCTCGCACGCGGACTCGGCCTGGCGCGCGCGCTCCTTCAGCAGCTCCCGCGTGCTGTTGTACAGCAGCAAGACCTCCGGGGGCACCGAGCTCGGTGGTGGCACGTCGTCGTCGTCATCTGGAGGGCTGCGGATGCGGAGCTTGCTGAGGATCTGACCGCGCACCGCCTCGATGCGTCGAGACTTCTGCGCGTCCAGGTTGATGGACTGGCAGGTGTTGAAGCCCTCCACCAGGAATACACCGGAGAACCGGAGCAGCAGCACCAGCGCGAGACGGGGAAGCCACATTGTCCGGGGAGGTGCGAGGACGGAGATAATTCAGCGCAGTGGGCTCTGACCAACAAGCTGCGTCTCCAAGCCAAGCGCGCAGAAACGTGTGCGTAAAATGATTTAAACTGCGAGACTGAGGGTGAAAACCGAGCCTTTCTAACTTAGATCAATAAACTATTTTGAAAAATCCAGCTCTAATGTGTTAATTTGGTCAAAACCGCGTCATGTAAAAAAGGAAAACCGCATCTGCTGATTTCACACTTCTGATTTTGTAGTTTTATAACATTTTCATAGATGCGCCAAGCACCAAACACACAAGGACGCATTATTTATTCTTTAAAATCTACATTTAACTTACTGCATCTAAGAATAAACGGCTGTTTTAATTTAAAAAGAAAAATATAAAACTGCAACAAAACACTGTAAAAATGTAAAAATGAAGTGATTGGAAATTTCTCGTGACTCTTCAGGTCCAGTCTGGTGCGCTCGGAGAGCTCTGGTGTCCCTTGCCGCCGTGCGCGCTCTCTCTTCGTGTATAAGTGGCGTTTTTTAACGAAAGTCTGTCCGGAAAGTTAAAACGTTATCTCCGTTTTCCGCCGTCCATCCTCGGATACGCGAACAGCTTTCAGGAGAACAGAGTCGTCACAAGAGCTCAGCCCATGTCGCAAATCCTTCAAACAACAACCTGAGCGGAGCAGTTTACCGAAAGCAACAGAGCTCCCGTGCCTTCACCCCCGAAACACCCATGTGTGGAGCAAAAGACTGTCCCATATCCGCTTCCAGAGAATCTAGCTACAACTTGGAAAACCTAGTGAGGTCCTCCCATTCCCCGTTATAGGTAAACAGTGAGCGGGCTGTACTGAAACGTAGAAAAAAATGTGATTTATGTTGGAAAAAACACGGTGGGCCTGTTAAACCCCTCATATAAACATCTAAACACGGAAAAAGTCAGACGACGTAAAAATACATGACGCAGAAAACATAAGAAAGAAGTCCTTGTGCTGTGAGTTAAAAAAAAAAGAGAGGAAACTTTACAGTGACCTGCAGATCCCAAATTAAATGAGCTCCAGCCTGGTGAACGCTGGGCTGAAAGCTCTGCTGAAGACACACAGACCTGCTGCAGGATGTTACTCCATTATTCTGCAGATCCTCTGTGAGAAACTCTGAGACTGAGACAGAGAGAGAAGGAGGCTGGAAGGGAGGGAGGGATGGTGGTGGTGGTGATGGTGGGGCGGGATGCCACCAGAGTGAATGCAGTGTATTATTATGTAGGTAAAAACCATCTTCCTCCCTCCAGAGGAGGCACACACACATAGCTGCACATTTTGCAATTATTTTCTCCACAAAAATTCACCACCCTCTCCCCGCAACTAAACCGCTCCAGAGGAGTAGCTCGGCATTTGAGGAACTAAATCTTTACATTACCTTTGCTTAATATGTGTAAAATAGCCAAATTATACATGTTTATAGTGTACACCTGCCACTTTGTTAGATACACGGTGTTAGTACCATGCTAGACCACCTTTTGTCTGCAGAGCTGCCTTAATTCTTCGGGGCAAAGATTCAACAAGGTGCCGGAAACCTTATTCAGAGATTTTGGTCCATGTTGACGTGACAGCATCACACAGTTGCTGTTGATTTGTCAGTTGCACATCCATAATATGAATCCTGTTCCAGGACATCCCAAAAGTGCTGTGTTGGATTGAGATCTGGTGACCGGGGAGGGAATTTGAGTACAGAGAAGTCGTCAAGAAAACAGTTTGTGATCCTTCTGGAAGCAGAAGATGGGTTGTAAACAGATGGACATGGTCAGAAACAATACTCAGGTATGCTGTAATGTCTACATAACATTCAAAGTGCCCAAAGTGTGTCAATAGAATACCCTCAACACTATTACACCAGCAGCAGCAGCCTAAACTGTTGATACACAGCAGGATGGATCCATGCTTTCACATCGTCTCCAACAAAGTCTGACCCTTTCATCCAAAGGTTGCAGCAGAAATGAGACCTATCAGAGCAAACGTTTTTCTCCATCTTCCATTGTCCAATTTTTTTGAACTCATTTTATTCATAGTTTAATTTTTCTGTTTATAGATGCTCCCTTGCATACCTGGGTTGTAATGAGTAGTTATTTGGGTTTTTGTTGCCTTTCTGTCAGCTCGAAGGAGTATGGCTATATTCTTCTGACATCAACAAGGTGTTCTCACCCACAGAACTACTGCTCATTGGATATTTTCTCTTTTTAAGATCATTCTGTGTAAACTCTGGAGGTGGTTGTTTGTTTGGAGAAAATCCCAGCAGATCCAAAGTTTCTGAAATACTCAGACCAGCCCTAAAACCAAGCCATGTTCAAAGCCACTTAAATCACCTTTCTTCCTCATTCTTTCATATTAAATGAATTGTATTTCTGTGATTCACTAAATAACTATTTGCATTAACAAACAGCTGAACAGGTGTACCTAAAGACGTGAGTGCATGCAAGGAGCTAAATGTCAGTATTACATCTGTGACTCCCACAGAGTGAAACATCACTGGGCTCTGACGCCTTCAATCAATTATTCCTAAAAACCTGTGAAAATGCAGTAAAGTCAAGAAGCCCTGC
Source organism: Aulonocara stuartgranti (assembly GCF_965226115.1). Lineage (NCBI taxonomy): Eukaryota > Metazoa > Chordata > Actinopteri > Cichliformes > Cichlidae > Aulonocara > Aulonocara stuartgranti. The sequence goes on along the minus strand of NC_138940.1, from coordinate 34,703,615 downwards.
GTACAGCAGTATCAAAAATACTAAAAGGGAAATGCAAAGTTTAGATTAGAAAAGCGGTGATCAACCACTTCAGTACTCTCAAGCTACGTCTCTAGAAACCCACAGATCCCGACAATCACTAATCCAACAATAAAAACTGTAAATTTAAGAGTTTCAGCGCTCCTGTTGATGGCCATTTGTCACCTGCCAGTAGAGCCAGATGAGAGTGGTATCGATTTCTGCTAAAAGGCCCATTTCCCAAAATGTGAAACCTCTTTTAAATATTTATGCAACATGAAAATGCTGATTTCAAAATGCAGCTTTAGGCTAGGTGTGATTTCAGGCTTTGACTTGTTCATGCAGACTTTAGAGGCTTACTCCGAATTTTATTAAATCACTCCAAAGGCAGTCGATCCCCCGCTTTAAAAAAAATCTTTATCTCTTTAAGCTTTCAATCTAGCGCCTTACATTTCTCTCTGTTCCTCTTCGGTCTTATTGTTAATTACAGCTCCTAACTCAGAGAGGACTATTAATCTGTCAGGGGTGGCTTTTATTGCTGCTCTGCTGCCATCCCATTATACCGTTATTATAGTTGCGGGTGGAGGCCTGTAATTGCTGTAAGTAGAAGGGAAAGGTAGGAGAGACTCAGGCTGCCTTTAGGCTTCTGGTCAGGGCAACCTCCCCCTTCGTCGTCTGTCCTGGCAGTGTTTCTAAAAATGATAACAGCGCCTTCGAACAAACAGGCTCCTGCTCTAACTTGACTGCTTGCCGCTTCACATCAGAAAGAAGACGATGAAAGACGCCCAATTAGTCAACACGGCGCTCAAATCCTCCTGTCAGCGATCTTACAAAGATCAGACATATCACGGACCATCTCAGATCAGAGGAGCATGCCCAGGTGGGGTGTTTTCTCTGTCTGTGTCTGACTCTGTGTGTGTGCGTGCGTGCATGAGAGCTGTAATATGTGGCTTCAAGGACAAAAAAAAAAAAAAAAAAAATAGAAAGACTTCCTCAAAAACAACCTCCAGCCTGCCTGCCTGCCATTTCTGCCTCTTTTTCCTCAAAGCCAAATATAGACAAGCCACTGCCACGTCATCTGGCCCTTAGCAGAAGGCAGGATGGGGTTCAGAGCCAGCCTCTCAGGGTTATATTTTAGCATATAACTGAATCCATATTTCCCACTAATGACTCTGGCTGTCATGAAAATCTGGACAGTTTTATTGAAAAAGGAAAAGAAAAAAGAAAAGACAAGTAAAAACAAGAAAGGAGTCAAAACAGTTACAAAAATAAATACAAATAAAAGCACTGGGGGTTACTCTCAGGGAACGTTTCCATCTGTTAATCGTCAAATCTTCTCCACTGGCAGAATCGGCTGTTCAGATGCCACAACTACAACCAAACCAGTGGCCCGTTTTCCAACTCTGGCCAGAGTCCAGCCTGTCTCTGAATGCACGCAGTCCAGAGTCAGAAACACAGTTTAGGGGTGAGAAGGTGAATGGGAACCGCCGCGGTGCCATCTACACCTCGTCTTCATTCAGCAGCATGTTGGGGATTCCTTTGGAGATCGGGAACTCCCGTCCTGATTCAGGGCACTGCAGACAGCCCTCTATCACCTCCACCTACAACGCAACAGACAAGAAGTCACCACTAGGTGGCACCATAGTGCAAATTCCGCACACATTACCGCGCTCTTAAAAATTTTAAATTGGCATCTTGGAGCCATTTACCTCTAACAGCACTCGGTGCACTTTCTTCAGGAAGTCTTCGTTTTTCTCGTAGTCCTGCACCAGCTCGCCTGGCAGGTCCTGCCGATGACCCAGCTGCAGAGAGAAAAAGGATTGCATCGGGTGTTTACGTTACAACATGCACCCCAGTGAAAGTTTACTGTGGAGCATTTTTTATAAACACAAAGTCCTGTGACGCTTTATGGATCAATTAGATTGATGCAGTATCGCCAGGTTGACAACAACCTCATACATAAAAGCCAGAGTCATAAAAAATAACCTTATTCAGCCTGTGGTCACATGAAGAGGGAGAAGAAATCCACACACACTCAAAACAACCTCCCTTATTATTCATCTTAAGAAGCAAGCGTGCCGAGCACTGATGCTACTTTTAAGGCAAAGGGTGCTCACTGAATATTAGTTCTCCTTTTCTTTTTATGCCACTTTGAATCATTTTCTTAACCACTCATCCAGCTCAGGTTCACTGGAGCCCATCCCAACAAACAGAGTGAGGGGCAGGACACAACCTGAACAGGTAACCAGTCCATTAAACATTCATTCGTTCACACTCGCACCCCACTACAGCCAGTTTAGCATCAACAATGAAAGTCGGTGATGTCTGACTCACCTCCTCCGCTGCCTGGACCAGAGCGCCCCACTCCAGTTTGGGGATCATCCGGCTGACAAACTGAGGGTTAAACTCCACCTCGTTCACCTTCACCTCAGTGGCCTGCACAACAGAGAACGCACGAGTTTAAAATGTTCAGTAACATTTTAGTAACACTCATTCAAAACACGCACGCGTGATGTCACACAAGACCAGATGTGCATATTTGGTTTGGGTTTAAATGCAACCCATTAATAATTATAGATGAGAAACATTTTAATGTTTGCCGCAATTATATACTTGTTTTCAATGAAATGTTACACAGCTGATGTACAATGTGACCATCTTCAACATTCCCCTGAGATAATATCCAAATTTCTGTTGTGCTTTTTTACATTTAACTGTATATGAAAAGAAAGAAATAAAAATAAAAGATGTTTATGGGGGAAACCGCAGCAGTAACTATCAACCACTCTGTCGTGTGTACCAGGAAAAGAATATTTTTAATTAATCGTTACTACTTAAAATCTTACACTGGATTTCACAAGAATAAAATTGGAATTAAGCTTTATTGTCACTGAAGCAGAGGTTAGTGACATTAGGAGTGCTGCCCTGCCATCTGCTGCATAAAAATGTAGATACAGTCACACACGATTCACATAAGCAGAAATCAGACAACGTGATAAAATGCTCAGTGTAAAGTGCATTTCAGTGATTCAGCAACTGTTACAGCGTGTAATGGCAATTTTATTTGTACAGCACATTTCATTTTATATATAAAGATAAAAACATGAAACCTGCGTAGGCTTACAAAGGCTTAACGCCAATTAAGTGTAAACTCGTGTGAACAAAATAAAATTTGTGTATGTATGTACCTGTAACTGATCTCAGATCAGCTGATGTAAAAGTACGAAGGCTCTGCAAAAGAAACTCATTGAGTCTGGATGTGTGGTGATGAAGCTGCAGTATCAACTATAAAAACTTAAATAACAGACTTCATTTCGTGCCAATACTTCTGACTGTAGAAGACCCAGTAGTGATCTTATAGTGCCATTTCATCCCATGCCAGCACCTGGCTCTCAGAGCGCAGGCTGACTTCCGGTTCCTGGAGTTTGCAGAAGAAAAAACGGCAGAGCCTTCAGCACTATACTGACTACCTTTACGATTAGGGCTTCAAACCTCTCATCATCATGAAGATTATAGCTGGAGCTGGATCAGGTTATGCTGCAATAGGCTCAGATTATTTCCACTCTACACACATTTTATCCCACTAATTGATGCCATTAAGTTTTGTTTTCTCTCTCTGATAGTGTGGGTTTTGTCCTCGTCTCTCTGTACTCTCCCTTTATTACTCTCCTCTTACTCCTGACCCTGCTAACTCTTCCTGGATTCGTGTTGGTAATTAAACTGTTCTTAATTTTTGACTTATAACAATATCAAGCCTTAGCAAGCCTATCAAGTTACTTTTCCATATTCTTATCGAGGTAAAAGCGCTCCCTGAGTCTGACATTAAAAATGTCTTTTTTTAATAAGACATTTCTTTATTTTATATATGTCCCCTTCATAAATTATGTTGATTAGAGCCTATTTACCAAAATAGCAAAGATATGAGCCATAAAAACCGCAGCGAAACAACAGATGGCTTCTCTTCCCTGAGCCTGGATCTCCCAACTAAAAGGGAGTTCTTCCTTCCCACTGTTGCCAAATGCAGCTCAGAGGGAAACAGCTGATTGTTTGGGTTTCTCTCTAATCCTTCAGGTCTTAGCCTTACAGTAAAAAGCGAACTGTTAACTGCTGCTGCATAAATCAACCCTAAACACTAGAATTCGGCGTTAGCAGAAACGTGTGTCGCGATAAGCTCGGTGAGCTCTGGTGTTTTAGAATTAGCTTCTGTCCAGGTGTTCGCGGTTACCTTGATGAGCAGTGGGTATCCCTTGGTGACCCCTTTCACGTGAGACGTCAACATGTTGTGCGTGAGGAGCTTCATGTTTACAAACAGGCGCTAAAAAGCCAGAAAACTGCAAACACTCTGACAGCTACACGTAAACCACGCTGCGGAGTTTACATGTGCACCGGAAGTGACGGCGGTACGTCGCATAAAAGATTCCCAAAGCTTCCGTTGATTCCTAGTGTCTTTTAATTTATTATTAGGGGTAAATTTTTTTATAAAGGCACATTTTCCGTACCACAAAAATACTAAAACAAATATTTGTCGTATAAATTGCACAAAAATGTTTCCAAAATATGTAATATATAAAGTAGCTTCTGAACACCCCTCTTTTTTGTTTTTTTTCTCTTGTTCCTACTTCTGCAGTAACAAACTGCAGGTCAAATTACAAAGTAAGTTATAAATCCACCTTTTCTTTTCTTTTTTCTTTTTTTCCATGTTTGTTGTAATGATCCAACCAGTTTAACGTGTTTACATAATATTAACGTATTTTAATATATATACATATATATTGCATAACAGTAATTTTGCACTGCAAGTTTCTGGAAAATCCGTTTTTGGCAGCGAAATTTATATATCCTTTATTTTGTAGATTTCGGTAACACCCATTTAGCCCGGGACAGGAGGAGACAAAGCAGAGAGATGACCAAGAGGAAGAGACATGAACACCATGGGTAGAAGGTCTACACATGGTGACCTTTGGTCTACTTCCACTTCCACAGTTTCAAACCGTTTGTGTGTTTTTCTTAAACACATAGTAGAAAATTACAAAGTTTCTCTGTCTTTTGTAATTTCTGAAGTCTAAATTTTCCTCCAAATATAGAATCACCCATTATTATGTATTTAGTGTAAAAATTAAAAAGCGTGGTTTTTTTTGTAATAGCCGTTACCTCACGCAACATGCACAACAATTATCAGAGAAAGAAGTAATAAAAGAGATTAAAAGGTTAAAAAAGTAAATAAATATATGTAAATACACTATTCTCAGTATATTTTATAAAAATATTATCAATACTCAGGATGTGCAATATAATTATTGATGCACCAGTACATACTTACAGGTTTTATTACTGCACCAGCTCACGATTGAGTTACTTTCAGTCTTAACTTTTTTAAACAAGTGAAGATACAATACCGGCCATCATTTTGGATGCAAGTAATTACAAGTAAGTTCCTGAAATGCCACAGTATACAAACTGTACAGCAACAACACTGCTTAAATTACCAATAGATACAATAAATAAATAATAATAACAATAATAAGAATCATAATAATTAAAAATACAATAAATAAAGGCAGACAGCTGTTCGGTTTTTATACTCAAATTTTTTTAATTTTTCTATTAATTTTGTATAATCCTCATCTTTGTATTATACAGATCATTCATACAGTTTATGATATAGTAAATAGTAATTACACGCAAGAGGTGTAACAAGCATCAACCTGTCACCTTCACAGACGTGCATCATGCGCGCAAACACATTTTCTCATCCTCACACATTCACAGACAGACAGACACACACACACACACACACAGAGACAGGGACACGCGTCCCTCACACTGATTAAAAACAAACAAAAAAAGAAAATGTAAAACATTTTTAACCCTAATTTTTCTATCCTCCATTTTCACCAGATTCACATACCTCCTTACTCTTACTCTGAAAACAAATATGACAATACTTATGCTTTAACAAAATAATAATAATAATATTAAAAAAAAACTAAGAAGAAGAGACAATTACAAAATCAATGCAGAAAGGCAACTAAAGATGTGGGCAGAGGACTTCTGAGGACATAGTGGGCTAATTGAGATCCAAGGATCTGACATTTAACAGGAGAGCTGCAGTGACGTCAGCTTGGAAAAACGTTCATCTTCGTGAAGCTCGAGCAGAATCCAATATGCTACAAAATTTAGAGACTTCATGTGACCCGTTGTTTCTGTTCAGTCAGGTATGCCACTGTATGTGCTGAGCTTTGAGTAGGGGATGAGGTACAGATCCGAGGAAGGCAACACAAACTAGTTAAAAAGGACACTGTAAGGTTTATGGCACGAATAACAGCACTGAGGGTAGCGGGTGCATAGTGGGAGTCACAGCTAAACCAATCACACAGCTTTGTACCATCTGCAAGGGTGTTAAGCAAAGGACACTTGATCAAAATATTTTCAGTTTCCATTATGAGCACAAAGAGAGCAAAACTAACACATGGCAACCCCCCTCCAAAGACAGGTACCCCCCACTCATCTGCAGAAAGCTCATTAAAGTGAAACTGCTCTCAGTTATAAACATCCCTTCTCAGCGCTCCGTGCAACTCGTGCTTGAAATCGCTGCTTCAAATTACAAACAGCTTCAAGCATCACAGTTCAGAGCACACAAATGAGTGAAGAAACACAGAGCGTGATAATCTTACCTGCCCCCTCTGCCCGGGTCACACTGAAAATGAAGCCGGCAGAAAGTGACGGCGATATGTTTGCACTGACGTTAAGAAGAAAAACACTAGTGTGTTACAGAGAGCGGGAAAACGAGCGAATGCCGAACAGAAAAATGAAGTCTTGCACGTCTATGTATGTGGGAGCAACATTAAACACTGTGCGTCAGGAACTGCAGCAGTAGTTAGTCTTTTTTTTTTTTAATTTCTTCTTCTTTCCTTTTCTCTTTTTTGCATTGGAGCACACGCTGACTCTTTTTAGACACAACACACATGCAGCTACTCACACAACCCATGGATTCCCACAGAATAGACTTTCCCAGATCATAATCTCATACTCTCGTATACACGTACGCACACACACTTCCCCTCACACACAGACACAAAAAGCTGTCCTCATTCTTGGCCGTCCTCTGTGCGCCACTTGAGGAAATCTTCTTTCCGGGCGTCCGGTTTGATCTGGTTTCTCATGCCACCCAGCAGATTGGAGGTGGCTTCAGAGGCCACTATTAAAGGTCGGACTACAGTGGGCGGGATCTGCCGCAGGACGCCGCCCACGGCTCCGGGGAGACCTTTCTGTTCGTGGCCGCGGGATGCTACATCGCACAACTGTTGGGCCGTGTCAATCACTCCCTGGAGAGCAAAGAGAGCAGACAGTTTAGTCTAAAAATTTAGGGTTTCAACCCCCTTTGCATTCTTGCATGTGGAAGTTTCTACAAGGCCTTTTAACATATAGTTAACCTCTTCTACCAACATAGATGTAGCTGCAGATATTTTCTTTTCATCCTCAGCCCTGGTTAACCCTGGCCTCTAACCCACGAACTCTTTCTACATTTTAAGAGCGTCTATTTGGGCACGTACCTCTCTGACGGTGTCGTAGGCCTTGGCCACTCCTTCCCTAAGGTCTGCAGGCTGGGCGACTCTTCGAGGTCGACTAGAGATGGCCCGGCCCTCGGTGATGGCGTAGCGATTCAGAGGAGGTGTTGGAGACAAGATGTCGTACACGGTCTCTGCTGTAGCCTGTCACAGAGGTACACAGACACCAGAAGAGTTATTGGCATATTAGGAATGTGTGTGCTTTACCTTCAGGCTTTTAACGTCTTTGTAACTAAGAGTCATGATCTGCACTCAGAGTACCTGGATAGCCTGCACCAGCCTGTTGCTAAGCTCCAGAGCAGCAGATGCTGTGGAGGTACCAAAGGACGCTGCCCCCCTCTGGAGACCTCGAATGATGCGTCCATCCTTCCTGTACTGCTCTATAGGCAGCCAGAACAAATCCCTCACTCCGTGGACTGGATAGGATGAAGGAGAGAGGAAGTATGAACCACAATCCAAGCAATAATGGAAAGCAGCTGTAAAAATGTTTGCAGAAAACAAAAGCAACTTACACAGCTGGACGACTGAGTGCATGGGTCCGACACCTCCCAGGATGCCGGGCAGCTGATTCTTCCTGATGTCCGTCAGCCACTCCGTGACGGCGTACTGAATCACTTTGTCGACCCCGAGGAGACTGGAACATGCAGAAAGTCTCAGAAAGTCAAACTACTAACAGCAAATTTAGGGCAAATTACTGAAAAATAACTGAAATGTTTGCTTGTTGGTTCGTTTGTTTTTACCCGTGTCTGCAGCAGAGCCTCTTCAGTTTCAGCTCGGAGCAGTTTAATTGGGCCAGACCGATCAGAATCCCTGCAAACGTCCCCTGAGGAACAACAAGTGTGAAAACGCATCATTTAAACCCTTCAGCTTTTTGTTTGAATTAGTAGACAGGATCTCTGAATGACCACTCACTTGTTCAATGACAACATGCTTGCCATGATAGTCGAGCCAAATAGGCACTTCAGATGTGAAACGAAACTCCCTGAAAAGGGTGGAGACAAGAAGCGGGAAACTTTATCAATCATTGAAACTTTTAGTCTTTGAGTTACTCTATTTAAGCTAATTTGTTAGAGGTGATTTTTCTTTTTTGGAATCTGTAACATAGGAGTTTCCTAGCTAGTAACTTACATCGTCTTTACAGTATTCTCTGCTCTTTCTTTTTTATTCTGTTTCTCTAGATTTCTCACTCTCTTTTCAGTCACTACATACCGGAAGTAGATTGGCTGGTCAGAGGAGGCGCTGGAGCCGGCAGAAGAGGAACTCTGCTCACTGTAGGTAGTTTCCACAGAAGCTGTGAGGTCGGGTCCAAGACTACCTGCAGCAGCAGCCATCTCTAGATCCTCAGACCCCTTCTGGGAGAAATCTGCCTTCACTGAAAACAGAGAAATTACAACAGGTCACAAATCTAGCATGCTAAAAATTCACCTCAGTCATCATTTAAATGTACTCTGTAGCTAATTAAAATTCATCGTGCCACAACGATGAACAAGAAAAAGGCTACAACTCCATAAAAATCAGCTCGGCAGATCTGACATCAAAGAAATGAATGATAGAAAGAAGACCTGGCAGAGCTCACCTTCAGCTGCAGGATCCACAGGCAGGTAAGGATTAACAGAGGAAGCTAGATTACTAAAAAAGTCTTTCAGGAAAAACAGTGCGTCCTACACAACAAACAGAAAAAAATAAGAAAAGACGTGAAGACTTTATGGGAGCAGTACAAACAGCAGAATGAATGGTACTGAATGAATTTTGAGCTACAAAGAAACATCTGTGGAGTGTGAAACGGCTCATTTATGATGATCAAACAGATTTAATACACCTGTACTCAAAATAATTTCTGCAGTAAGAGTTGTTTTGTTTGTGCCACCACCTCATGGACGAGGTTCAAGAGCAGCTCTCAGTATTCAGTCCCAAAAGTTACCTGGTCGATGTTGAGTCTCAGCGGCAGCAGGCTGACCCGGAGACAGCACTCTGGCCCCCCGAGGCCAGACTCAGGACACACCTGCAGGGCCTTCACAGTCAACTACAAAAATGACACACCACATGAGTACTATCATTCAAAGTCTGTTCATCGTGTCCCTAACTGCATTAAAGCTAAGCTAAATAGAAAGTGCACAAAGTAAGTAAAGATTTACAACATCAGGATGGTTTGACTCCAAGTCAGATGCTGTGCACGACAGAAAACTCAGTTTCTAATCAAAGACCCTCCGTCTCTCTGTCTCACCATGTTGGAGTGGGCTCGGCGGGGCATGCTCTCACTAGTGTAGAGGTAGAGGAATTTGTTGATTTGTGAGGAGGCCAGTCGGTCTCGAACTTCCAGCTCCTGGACGATGAACACCTGCCTGGAGAGCGGCTGCTCACCACCGGGACCGACCCCGACCACAGGTGCTGCTGACCCCTCCCCATCCTGCCCCGCTACTGCCACCGGGTAGGACTCATGCTGGAACGACACCTGGAGGACAAAACAGGAGACACATGTTGAGACAGAGGTACAGTGATATATGTCTGTATGCCAATATGTATTTAAAAAAACGTACATTTTCAAACCAGTGATATCAGTGCATTAGTGTACCTTGGTGAGCTGTATCTCCATCAGCAGGCTGTGCTGACGGCCGACGCCTCCAGCCGAGCGCCAAGAGTTCTGCGGTCGAGAGGAGGGGGCGGAGCGAGAAGGTGACCCACGGACGCCAGCGGGCACTGAACGACCTCTGCAGAGAGGTGCACCCACACACACAGGAGAACAAAAACAAAAACTATAAATCTGACAAACTATGTACACAAAAGTTTCAAAAACCTTGTATGGACTGGACCAATCACCATACTAATGTTTCAGTTATTTAATATTTATATAATTAATTATATGATAACCATGGGTGTCTGTGCATGAAAGAATTCATGTGCATTGTTACCTGTTGACGTTCTGAGCATGCAGAGACATAGGCCTGCCTCCAAAGTCCTTTCCCCCGTAAAGGTGCCAGACCACAGAGATCTCCCGTAAAACTACCCTACTCTGAGGCACTGGGAAGCGACTCGGGGCTCGGAGCAGGTCTGAGCTGCCACGTGGCCGGGAAAAATGGCTGTCCTTCACTCTAATGGGCCCCTCGCACAGCACTGTTACCGTGGGCTCCCCATCCCGGGGCTGTAATAAACACACATGTAGACATTTTGTGAGTGAGCGCAGAGTCTGAAATGGGTTCATGAATGAGAGGTGACAGGGAAGTGAAAGCTAAGAGGGGACCCTCACAGGGATGCCCATGCCGGGAGCCTCCAGGATACAGAAGTCGTCATTGTCGGTGGAGCCCTCGGAGCCTTCCTCTGACATCATATCTGCCTGCGCCTCTGTCGCTGTGGCAACCAGCCCGTCAAGCTCCCCCTGAAGGACAGAGGGGCCGTGCTTTGAGGCTTCATCGGGGAACAGGTAGACGGAGACGGGGGAGCTTCTCGGCATTGAAGGTGAACCTGGATGAAAGCAGACAGAATCAGATGTAAATATTTAGCAAACTGGTACTCTATACAGACCATAATACCTCCTGTTATACAAAGAATGCCACTGTTCCCACTAAAGAATTTTTGGGGTTTTCAGACACTCAAACAATATCATTTAAAAAAAAAAAAAAAGGAACTGAATTAAGTTTTTAAGTTATCTCCTGTGTGTAAAGTGAAGCATGTCTACACACATGGGAACAGGATAATTTTACCTAACTATAGCATGTCAGGATGATCCTAGGGGTTATAAACAGAGCAACTCTGCAGTACCTGGTTCTAAACTTTCTTCTCTGTGGCTCTTCTCCGTGTCGATTAAGGCGTCAGCCAGGTCGTACTGGTTGATCTCGGCGGTTTCAGCGGGAGGACAGGGCAGCATAGACGCTGGACTTTCTGACAGCTAATAACACAACATAACAACACAACAACATTGGTATGTTGGACCAATTTATCACATCTTTAAAGTAAACATCATACACTCCACATTTCACCAGCCTTACTGGTAATTTCTGTCCAGCGATTTCAGTGGGCGAGGTGTGCCGTGGCGGCGGGTGCAGGTCGCCCTGAGAGACCAGGTACTGCAGCAGATTGACGAGGGCAGCACAGGAATCTGCACAGGTGTGCAGATGGACCACATTGTTGGAACAACGGAGCTCAAAGAGCGGCTGGGACTGCAGAATAAAGAGAGGACAATGGCAGTGGGAACACAAGAGGGAAGATCATAAGAGAGATGAGAGAACTTTTGTCAAAAATGTTAACAAAATGTGTAATGGTACAGAAATAAAGAGTTTTATTGTGGGCAGAGTTTATTCAGAAACTTCATTAAATCAAATCCTCTTAACCTCTAACATCTTTTAATCCTTAAAATGTATAATTTTTTTATTTACGTATTAACTTAATTTTTCATTGTGAAACCTCAATCTATACATAAAAGAGAAAAAAAATCACAACTTTTAAAAGTCATGTTTATAGAAATACTATAAAGGGGAAAAGGATAGGTGGGGTATAAGAAATGCATATATTTGTATGCATTAGAAATAGTTTATTTCTAATTTATTACCAGATATTAATGTTGTACATATCTACTTTTTTTGTGTATCTCATTTTAAATTTATAGTAAATTAATACAAGAAAGAAAATAAAAGAGATTCCTTTTCATGACATATTTTCTACTTCACATTTTCTCAAATACATCACCCATATCCCCATCCTTCATTTTACTTTCTGGGTGTTTTCCTATAAATGTATCTACTAATTCTATTATTTACATCAGAGGGATTTAGGGTTTTTTTCTGCCGTTCGATATGTTCTTCAGTGAGTCAATAATTCTCAATTAAGACTGAAGGGAGTTTTCTTCCCCAATATAATTTCATTGTGCCTTTAAATATTCTACAAACTTAAAAACTTCTAGTCAAAAATCTATTTAAAAATGTATACTGCATGCAATTTCTCCAGCACAGAAAACCTGAGCTTGGCATAATCAAGAACATGGACAGGTACTTGTATATATAACTTTTCTATTCTAACTAAGCACTCAATGCACTTCCTTACTACCAGCCTCATTCACACACACACACACACACACACACACACACACACACACACACTTTTGTAAACCGATCATTCATACACACTCCTGGATGCTTCATGGAGACTAAAGAAAACTGAAGATCAAGCTACCGACCTTCTGATTGGTAGACGACCCGGTCTACCCTCCTGAGCCACAGCCGCTGCTGATGAGGTTGTTTGTTTTTTATAGCTGCATTATTATGCTTTGTTGATGCCTTGTTTATCTGAATATTTAACTTACTTGTAATGACTCTTATCCATCTTTTTTTTTCTTGTTCTTTCTTTCGTTTGTTTGTCTGTATTGCCTGGGGATCTAAACATTTTTTTTGTCTAATTACAGCCCATAAAAACTTTAAAACCTTAATAAAAAGGAAAACAATAATTAAAAAAGGGCAAACAGAGCAAATACACCCAAATAAAGACTGAGAATAGACATTTAGAGCATTTTTTAATTGATTTTAAACAGACATTTTTCATATTATACCCTGAATATGTCCTCACTGACCTGGTTATAGGACAATTGCATCGGTGAGGAGGGAGGCCCTGTTTACTGTGGCTGGTTTTGGTTTCCTGCCCAGCTGAAATGGATTATAGTCCTAAATTGCTACCTGGAGCTTTTTATCGTATTTAAACTTCATTATAACAAACAAAATATTTATAAACATGTAGCCTGTGCTTGTTAGTGGTTTGTGAAGATAATTGCGCTAAATTGTGATGTTTTATTTATGCTCACATATTTTGCTGGCAGCAGTAATCTTTTTCTCTTTTTTTTTCTTGCTGTGGTTCACGGCTGCTGAGGGTGAAGGAGACAAAGGTAAGTAAACACACGGTGGGCACTCACCAGCTTTCCCGTATCACTGCCTTTCCATGTGGTGATGGCGAGCTCCAGCAGGTCAATGTCCAGGACACACACGTAGTCTGTGTGACACAAACACGCGGCGGTTTTATTAGGAAACTGCTTATTTTGTAGTCATTTCAACACATTTTTTTGTTTATTTTACTAACAATAACTGCGGGACAGGCCCTTAAACTGGCAAACCAGTTTTCAGAATGCCTGTTTTTGGAAAAAGTACATATTAAGTAACCTTTCTATTGGCCATTCAGCTTCCCAATATTATAGTGGATGTAGCTGTTCTTTTCAGCATAAAGATGACCTTTTAGGCCCAGTTCCAGTCATATTTTTATTTTCTATTCTTGGACCCTACTGGAGCATAATTAACAGTTCAAAATCTTAATCTTTATGTTAAACTGAGCTTCAATAAAGAAACAAACCATTTTAACCCCCTTTTCCACCCTTCAAGATTACTTTCTTCTGATTGGCTGAGGGTACTACCTCCCTTTAACATCATACAGAGCTCACATACTCTTTTGTGATCCACCACTTTAAAGGCCAAAACCATTCAGAGGGTGGTAAATTACTCTTAAACAGCTCAAATATCAGTCTCACAGGCCTCATGTTAAAAATACTAGACCGCCAAACTTGGGATAACCATTTTCACTGTTCAGTCATCTGTCATTCTGAACAGCATGGCCAATGATTCGGTCCCCTGTTAGTTTCTGATATCGCAAGACACTGATTAGTTTAATGCATGCAAGATAAGAAAAGAAAATGCTACTTCTCATCTAAGCTTCACTGGAGTTCCTCAGCACACAGTCCTGAATAACTCTAACAGATAAAATCCAAAAAGGAAACCCAAACCAAACCCCTGTTTTTACACAGCTCCAAAAGGCATCTGAAGTACCTTACCTCTCCTCAAGTCCACTGTTTCAGTCTCACATTTGTCAGAGAGGTAGAGAGCAGAATCATCCAGGATGAATCTGACCGCAACATAACAAAAATGAACAAAGGTCTCCCAACGATTCATACACTGTGACAAAAACTGACAGCGACGTTTTTGATTATCGTTTTAATGGACAATCTTTATGTCGAGTACCTGAGGTGGAAGGTGGCAGTGTCAACAATGATATTACTGGACAGAGAGAAGGACTCCGCTGTGAATAACACTCGCAGGGGCAGATACAGGGGTCTGAGAAACAAGATATGAAACAAGGGTGTAAAACGAGAAAAAACAAAAACAAAATCCATGCCCACATTATTTTACAAAACCTCTCTTTTGGGTGTATACCTATAGTCAACAGCACAGGTAGCGAGGTGCGTGTGGAGGACAGTGATGACGGCCGGCGCGGTGTATCCCAGAATAGGATCGTCGATGACATCCAGGAAGTCAACCAGCTGGAACAGTTTGCAGGTCATGAAGTAAATTTAGACTTTATCCACTTTATTTGACTTCTTTGTGTAGAGTGTGCTTTTTATTTTTCTCTTCAGTCCAAATGGTTTAACTACCGGTTTAATTACCACATTTACACGTTCTGCAGGATAAAGCTCATTATAGTTATGTAATTTTCCATCTTAAATCATATTTTTTTCCTGTCTACGGTGTAACAACATATACTTATTTATTATTTCTGAGAGCAAAAAGTTGTTTTTGGCAGAGCCGGTAATAGACTAATAGCAGCTGCCAGCACACTCGCAGCCGTTTTCAGCTGTCTGGATTTTTTATTCATTTCCTGTACAGAAACATTTGCAGTGCAATTAATCTGACCTGTATAATCAATCTGTGAAGTCCAAGTTTTTTTTTTTCTTTCCCCCACACATCTCCTCTAAACCACATCTACATCAGTGATTACAGCACTTTCTAAATCGCCTGCAACCTCCCTGATGCAGCAATTTAAACGTTTTTTCTTAATGTATAATCGTGAATTATATGTTAACTGCACAAGATAGTGGCTATAAAATAATAACAGCATCAGTGTTTAGACTGATGGTGCAGAAAATGAAGAAAATGAGGGCTTAATTGTGCTTCCAAAACTAGAGTAAGACAGAGCCTGTGTTTTCCTGGTAGCTATTTTCAGCCATTTTCACACAGATTAGAGAAATGCTGGATGCTGGGAGAACCAGAGTAACTGTGGAAACTCAACACAGCAAAAGAAGCGTCCTGTTGTTGTAAGAGCCAATAAAAGCAAAGAGGGAGAGTGATAGAAGAATAAAACTCTTTCACGATGGAAGGAGCTCTGGGACTATAGCAGAGTCTAAACTGACATTTAGCTGGCATTATTTCTACTCAAGAAAGAAAAACTTGCAGTCTGAGCAGGGAATGTTTTTAGAACTGAAAGCAGTCATTTCTTTATGATAGTGTCCCAGAGGGGAGGGCAGGAGAGAAGGTGTTTACTCCAAGTACTTGGAAAAATGTCTCACTAAAAAAATAAATACAATAATAATGTGTTAGTCTAGTTTCTATTCAGTCCTTTTTAACCAGTTCAAAAAAAAAGAAAAAAGAAATCTGTACAGATTTCTTTTTGTAGAATGTAGAATGCCAAAAACCAGCAGTGTAGGAAGAAAAAGATATTTCCTGAATTGCAAAACAGCAAATCTGACATTTTTTCTCTATGACAGCTGAAATTTCTAATCCAAATACTTCAAAATTGAATAGCAAAAACATCCATTCATTTTCTTAACGAAATGTCCAATTCAGGATTCAGGGTTGCAGCAGTGCTGGAGCCTGTCCTGCTGTCAAAGGGGTGAGATGCAGGTAGACCCTGGTCAGGTCGCCAGTCCATGGCAGGGCTAACCCAGAGAACAAGAAGACAAATTCATGCTCATTTTCACACCTGTTGCCATTTTAGAATCACCAATTAGCCTCACATGCATGTCTTTGGACTGCAAAAGGAAGCCGCACGACCTGGAGAGAACTTATTAAGGCATGCAGAGAGCATGGAAACTCCACACAAAAAGCCTACAGAAGCTTGTTTCCCCCCACAGAAAAATATATATTTTTTGCCATCCGCAAGTCAAAATTCTGACTTCCTCAGAAGTTTTTTTTTAAACATTTTAGTTTGATTTAGACAGAAAAAGATAGACAGGAAAGAGACTGGGAGGGGTAACAACACATAAAGAGCCGCAGCAAAGGCTGCTGCATGGATATGGGATATGGTCGCCTGCTTAACCAGTGAGCTAGCTCTCTAGATTTCAAATTCAGCAAAATGCTATTTTGTTTTCAGTGGCTTCCATATCAGCTAGCTGGTGGATTCAGACTGAGGACCTTTTTGCTGTTAGGAGACAAACCATTGCACCGCTGTGCCTCTTTAGCGCGATTCATTCAGCTTCTTACCTGCTCGTGCCAACTGTGGTTAGTCTGCGTCATGTAATGTCGCATGGTGGCACCTTGAAGGCGAAAGGCAACGAGGAACTCCTGTGAAGAGAACAAGAAATAAAAAACCAAAACAACAACAATAACAATCATCATCATCACTATCAGGTATATGAGGACATGCCTTGACATTTCTCTGAGGGTCCAGTGTGATTTTGATGGCTGTGGATAACATCTGCACCTCTCCCTCCCTGCCGCTCACACTGCTCACTCCCACCTCTGTGGGGTAGATGGTGAGGTCCAGGTGCTTTGGGGGCATGAAGCTGGGCATTTCCAACCGCTGCGGGATGGGGGTGTCCTTCAAGACAGCTGTGTTTGTGTGGCATATGAAAAAGTTAACTGCATACTTAGTGCATAACACACACCATGCTGAAACTAAATGTCTTTAAATAACACAATGCGCACCTCGATGGTAGAGCTCCACTCGTCTGCTCTCCAGACACAGGAAACTGAGATTGGGGTCATTTTGGTGCTGCGCTACACTGAATATCTTCCCCCCTTCCAGATCAAGCACGAGCTCTCCGTGACTCTGGTCCTCCTGAATCAATAACATCAGTGTCAGCAGAACAATACATGACGGATACACAGTTAACAATGGAAAAGCATTTTACGCATCTTCATGATAATAGTAACTATGAATAGATTTCGATAAATACATTCATTAACATGTGGTTGGATATCTGATTACAACTACTTTATAGTCATTAAATCTTCATCTCCTGACTTGAAAGGCTAAAAATAAGAAGTTCCAACACATTGTAGTTTAAGAGAAACAATCTTGGAAGGTTTTAATAATTAGTATCTGATGCAGTTAAAATCCACAAAATTCACTGTCTTCTGGCCACCTTCTTGTCTGTCCTGGCTTGGAGGCGACCCTTCCCGATAATCACAGTGAGGGAGAGAAGGCTCAGATTGTGGTTGGGACAAGGAGCCATCGGATGCGACTTTCCAGATGATTCACTGGCCAAGTAGTACTGACACTCGTCCTCTTCTGAGTCAGAGTCTACAGCAGAGAGAGAGCATGAGAGAAGACGAAGGAAAAAACATTTTGTCTGTTTAATTTTAGTCATCAGTGAAGGAAAAATTCTCCAAACATAATAAAATACTTAATATAAGATGACCTGAGAGGTTATTATGTCTAATAAATCTACAATATGTTCAAGTTTTCCATCAAATGAGCCAAACTTACCCAGTCTAAAGGCCGACTTGCAGAGCTGGAACTCGTCCTGGTGATGGCGACTGTGGTCGGGGCTGTGGGCTGAGGGGGGAGGAGGCGGGGGAGGCTCCCACATCAACAGATCATTATTGATCCTTGTGGACAGAGGGACGGGTGAGGGGAAATTACTTTTAGTTCTGAGGCAGGATTTAAGACCAAAATAAGGATGAAAATAGGAACAAAGCTGGAAGAGGTATTAATATAACGAGCAAAGTCCGTTTGACACGAGCACCTCAAAGACGGAGAATTGCGTTAACAGTACAGCTCCGAGACGCTCAGAGGGAAATGAAGGAGCTCGTTCTGGGTTATGTGGTGGAAGAAATACTAGCAGTATGAACTCGCTACACAATCAGCTAAAGTCAGTACACTCGGGCTGGACTCCCTCTGCACATATAACCAGCGCTCATGAGCAAACTGTAGGAGCAAGTTTATCTCTGGTGATGCAAAACTTTAATGAGTTACGTTCATCTATAAGTAATGATGCAACATAATCTTTATCAGCAGTAATATGTTATGTATTAAGTTACTTTTAAATGTATCCAGCACTGGACACTATTAACACCTAAAGCCAGCAGAATCTTTTGTGTGTCAAGACAGGTAGAGTGCATCTGTAAGACTTTATAAGAGTCGTTTGTATTTTGAATATTAAACTTAAGAGTTTAAAAAAGTAGAGTCCATATTTTTTAAGGACACCTGGATTATTCTAAACTGGGAGGGCAAGCAGTGGTCTTGTGATACTTTTTACATACCTGTTATAGATGCTCTGGAAGGCCTGTTTGCTGGGGAGCAGGATATAAGCTAGTGGCATGCTGATGTCCACAGCACACTGACACTGAGCGACACACTGCTCCTGAAACTGACGCATCTCCTCTGGGTCGGCTGGAATCACCATCTAAAACACACAGGGAGGAGAGGTGAGGCGAGGAGGAACATGGATGGCTGAGATGGTTTATAAACTGGGATGTGTCATGTTTTTGTGTGTGTCAGCACACCTCCTCAGTCTCAAACATGGTGCGGTTGGAGGAAAAAGGAGAGCTCGTTTTGTCGTTGAATTCACAGTGACTTTCAAAGAAGGCGGCACCAAGATCCCTGATGAGGCCCGGGTTCATGCCACTCAGACCAGCTGCTGGGCCCTGAGCCTCACCTCCACGCACACGCACTGATATCCTGTTCACAAAGACGTGAGGAAAGCTGACTATGAGTGATGAGAAAGAATAATGAAGAAAATCAGCTTTGCCTTCAGTTGTCTCACGAGTGTTGCTACTCCTCATGGTACTGAAAGAACCAGACTCCTGAACAGTGAAGTTAAAATTAAAACATGTAGTTCAGCATCTCAAATTTCGTGAATTACACATATTGTCTTTTGGCTTCTGTATCTGAAAAAAAGGGCTGGTGAATATTTGAAGAGAAGACAATTTGGTCACAGCCTCAAAAGGAGGAAATGCTAATTCAGTTTATTAAAGATCTTGACATTTTTATTATATTTTATAATCTTCCCATAGCTGAAAACACATTTATTGTGTTCTTCTGATGGTCTTCTTGAGCATCATAAGATGGAGTCTGTGACTCCTTTTATGAATCACTGATCCACTGATGATCAGAAGGACTAACCTGGGCAGAGTGTCCCGGTTCTTCCTCACTCTGATACAAGGGAAAGAGCCTCCCTCCCAGCCCTCATATGACCCTGGTGAGACACAAGACATTGGGAAATTAAACTGAGTTCTAAATATCAGACTAAAGGAATTATTAACTAAACTATAATCTTAGAAACCAAGCCGGTAAAAACACAACTTGGATGGGTACATCAATATAAAACGCCAGATATGAAAATGTCTGCATTCATTATAAAAGACACTTGTATATAACATAACTTTATGTACAGAAAGACACGGGTCTCTTTTTTTTAATATAGCGCTAATTTAAAATTAAAGTTACAGTTTATTGTTTCCAGAAGTCCCTAATAACTAAATTTAACACTAAAAGTACATCGGACTGTCTTTGCTAAACAGTGGTCAGTAATCTAGTCATCTAGCTTTGGTTCCTCCTGTCATGAATCTTCACTGAGAGGTAACAACTACTTGTGTGTGTTCCCACCGTGCAGGTCGGTGAAGGAGGCCTCCAGCAGCTGGGTGAGGCAGGGGGCCCACGGCTGTCCCGGTGTAGTCTGCTCACTTTGCAGGTCTGGGGCCTCCTGGTGCTTCAGCTCAAACTCTGTCATCTCCAACACCAAGGTTTCCTGCCGCACCGCCCTCTGAGTTGGAGGCCGACGCTTTGGGAGGGGCTGCAGATCAGGTATGGGGAAACGAAGTCTGAGGACGGCGTGAGGCGACAGGAGGGTGAAGGAGGAGCTGAGCTCGGTGCTGTGAGTCTAAGAGGACAGTAGGAGGAAAAACATGTGAACATGGATTTTAGGAAGCATTTCAACCATAGAGCTTCAGAAAGTAAAAAGTTATGACTCTGAACAAAGCTGCTAATGTTATGTTTTATCTGAATGCTTTTCTGCTCACAGTCTTTTGGAGGCTGAGCCTCAGTGGCTTGTATTACCAACATATTACTATAATTATAAACTCTATAGCCTTTAATGATGTCAAGATTAAGTATCCCCTCAGATCCAGTAACCATGAGGGATTTTTTTAACAGCAGGTCTCTCTGTATGGTCTGGACCTAAGACACGATACACAGTTCGTACTCTCTGGGTGACCTCATTTATTTTTTTCACAGAATAAATCTATTCCACTGACCTGTACGAGTCCTGGTCCAGGCGTCTGATTGGGACAGTAGCTGAAGGCTTTGCTGAGGCTCTCCAGGCGGCTGAGGATGTCCAAATCCAGTTCGGCACTAAGCTCAGCCAGCTCCACTCGCACAACGCTGCTCCGCCGCAACACCTGCTGCTTTCCCTGCAGAAACACATGAACACACAACAGGTTAAAGAAAAAAGAAATTGTTGCTATTCTCACATCAGTTTTTGACATAATGTTTGGTTGATTACGCATGTTTATGTTTGAATAGCTAAAGTAAACTGTAAGGCTTTTAGCGGTCAATCCTTCTGAAGAGCTTCACAAAAATCTGCATATATAAATACTGGAATTGTTACAGTACAGATTTTTCAGGATACAGCTATTAAATATTAAAAAAATTTCTTGAACTTTTGAATATTTTAAGACATAAAAAGTTAAAGGGTAAAGTTTTGTTTTGTCACAAATATCTAATTTTATTTAATATGACATGGAAAAAAAAAAAAAGAGGGAAAATCTTTCTTAATAAAACTGTAAGAAACGCATACTTAATGCTTTTCTTTTTAAGCTATCAAAATGTCCTTCCTGGAGTTCACATTTTCATGCAACTGCTTCTTGTCCCGTGTATGATCTCCATTGCAAACACTAATTTCGGCTATGACTCTGAGTCAAACCTATACTGTTTTAACCTCAGCTGGCATTGGGAAAAATACATAGAAATCATTTTGGTGCCAATCTCTAACCATAAATATAACTTATATTTGTTTACAGTAAAACTCATTACGGAACCATTAAACCATTTCTGAAAATATTTCTGAGCACACTGTGGTTTGGTAATTAAAAGGTGAATTGCACTTTATTATCAGAAGATATACTTTTAACTTTTACTTTACCTGATACACTGCTTTTAAAATGTATATTTTGTAAACGATGATGGGTGAACAGAACAGGAAGTCTTGAACTGAATAACCACCATCAGGGTATCCTGGCTCCAATGTGAACCCAGAATAATTTGCAATTTGAGAGGCTAAGTCAGCGGACTACTCGATGGCTAAAAAGACTGGGCCGTGTGTTTAGAAACGCTTACCTTACGCAGGCGTTTTTCAGTGAGGCTGTAGTGTAACTGGGCACACGGTCTGGCTGCAGCTCCAACTGTGAACAGACCAGCTTTCTGGAACTGAAGCAGCTGAAAAGAGAAACCCACAGGAGAGTTAAGACTGGATTTGTAGTTTTTCCCTTGGGGTGGTAAAGAAGCAACAAACGTACCACTTCCAGACAATAGGGAAAGGTCATCTTAAATGTGAAATTCTTATCTGACACTTTCAACTCTAATTTAAGTCACTTTTCCTTTATTTTACAATAACTTTAGTCTGAACAGCCATTTCTCAAAACCTTAAATATTGATGTTTGTTAAGTATTTGGATGCTCTTATGAAATAACTTACTCTGGACTGTGCAAACACTGACTTTAATGTGAATGCTTCACAAAATTAAATTCTTAGCACGGACACAAGTTTGTTTAAAAGCTTGACAGACTGACAGAGAGATGATCTACCTCACAGTACTCCGGCTTTCCGTCCTC
This sequence comes from Aulonocara stuartgranti, assembly GCF_965226115.1. NCBI lineage: Eukaryota > Metazoa > Chordata > Actinopteri > Cichliformes > Cichlidae > Aulonocara > Aulonocara stuartgranti. The sequence goes on along the minus strand of NC_138940.1, from coordinate 34,681,258 downwards.
CCAGAGGCACTCTAACATCTCCAGTCTGCTGAAGGAAAGGTCAGAGGTCACAGCCCTGTTTTGGCGTCTCCCACTCCGCATCTCACAGGCGACCTGCACCGCTGCTCCTGTTAATCTGCAGTGAGAACGATAAAGAGAAACAAACTCTTGGTCTCAGTGGGAAAACTTGACCAACTGTGTGTGAATGCAATTTGAGAGAGAGGACGGAAGCAGGACCAACAAAAAGTCGGAAAGAAGGAGAAAAAAAACCCTCCCAAAACATCTGCATCCTCCTCAATACCTACAGACTAACTTCATTAATGTTTGTAGTACTTAAGAAATATATAACTACCATCTAATGATCAATCACAAGCACCTGGTTATGAAAGTGTATTTTTCGTTGTCCTTCCATACAAAACCACAATAAAGACAATGTGTGCATTTTTTAACCTGAGATTTGAGCGTGGGCAGGCTTTGGCGAATCCGCCTCTCAGTTGATGGAAGTCTCTTTCACTGAACATGCTGTCCTTGAAGGCGGTCAGCTCCTTGAAAAACACCTTAGACACCTGAGCCAATGACGAGGCTCCGTCAGCACTGGAGGGTTGTGGATCCTCCTGCAGAAGGGTTAGAGTGAGTCCGCCAAGGGTCAGTCGCAGCAACGCGTCAGGCTTCAGCTGCTCTGCCTGGCCGCTGTGTGATCGTCCTGCAAAGATGAGAGTTCAGCATAGAGACAAAGCATGGCCAGGCTTTCTTGCTTAATATAAGGTTATAAGTAAATTTAATTTGCTTTACATTTAGTTGTCATAGTGTTAAGGCACTGCTTCTATTACTAAGTGTAATCATGACACTTGTTATATTAGACCTCCTGATTCTTCTATAGGCACAAATGCCAGGACTCCCTTATTTTAACACCATCTTCTGGCACCCTTCTCTTTTGCTGTTTCTCCCAGAAAAGTCCAGCAACTTTCTTAAAAATCTAACTTTTTTAATGTGTACATATATATATCAGACATGCAAGCTTTTTGTGGTCATCTAAAGTTGCAAGACTGCCCATTAAACACAGCCTACATGCAAACTTGTCAACCCAATTCAGGGTGTATGTCTGCAGGTAGACCAATTAGATGCTCCCTGACTTAGTTATTTTTACTTCACCACTTCAGCTCCTTTTATAGCAAAGGCAAAATGAAGAGTAAGACTTGAAAATACTGAAAAATCAATAACTTTGTGGCTTTTGTGAAGCTGAAAAGATTCGAGCTTCCTGAATTAATAGCAGCACATTTTTTCTGAAGTATTCAGGTAGAGCGTGAGCTTCAACCAAACTGTTCAGTCCTCTGGCCGGACAATGTACAACTGTGTACTTTCACCAAAATCATTTTACACATATCCCACCCGTCCCTCTTCCCAACATAAACCCATTACTTAGCACTCCACATTACCTCTACTGCGGCCGCTGGCCTGGGGTAGACTAGATAGACAGCCAGCAACAGGATATCTCCTGGGACAATTCATGACGCCCTGGCAGGAAAAGTCAAAGTGAGAACAAGATTTACAAATTCCTGTTTAATGCATGCTATTCTTCAACATACATAACTTTGTGCTTGCAATTGGTGCTAAAACACATTTTTGCATTTGTTAACAACTGTGAAACGCCCAAAATAAAATAAATGAAATAATTGTTTAAAAAATAAAATAAAATAAAAAAATCATACTAGATATTTTTATACTTTTCATGGCATGAGCACACAATACAAATACAGATCAACCAGAAATTTATTCTGACAGTTTTTGGACCTTAGAACAATCAGGCATCTGTTAGAAATTTAAATATGCGCGCGCACGCACACACACACACTGTGTACCTGTGCAGACAGCGGCTGTGCGAAGCTGGCTAGACTGTGTGTGGAAGACTCCATGTCGCTGTCTGACAGCTCACTGCCGGAGCGGACAGATGTCACACTGCTCGTCATCCCAGCAGGACCCATAGAGTAAAACATTTCTGCAGGAAGACACATACAGACACACCGAGTGATTAATTACTGAAATGTAAACAAACACTTCTTCACGTCATGTTCCTGTAAGAAAAGGAGCAGCAGTTTTACACACCTTCAGGAATAGGACATAAAATTAAAATACCAGACTACTCTCTGTGGCTCACACAATCAAACACCAGACTGGTGTCCTGTATCTTTTTTAAATGACACTATCAAAGGAAACTGTGTATTAATTGCGAGCTAAGATATTGGGAACAAACACCATTTACTATCCCAAAATAAATCAACTCATGCTTCACAATTTACTTGGCTTTTTCTTTTTAATTAAATATGCAGATTCTTAACAGTCCTCCTGATGTTAGGATGCATTTGAAGCAGACACAGTATAAGAGGTCTTGTACTGATCCGTGTACCTCCATTCTCCATGCCGGTGACAAACGACTCGAGGTCAGGCTCAGTTTCCCACTCATCGTCTCTGGGACTGGAGCCGAGCTGCTTACCGAGGTCTTCCTCAATCATTCGCATGTCATCCGAGTCTAACGGACGACTGTGCACTCTGCCGCACTTGGTCTCTGGCTCTGGGTAATAGAGGAGCGAATATCTGATTAAAATGGTTCAAAAGAAAACAGACCATGTGTATAACCTCACATTTAGGAGGTGTTTAAAAATATCTGTGACATTATTGTTTAGCTCCAGGCTGCAGCAGGAGAAGCCAGACTAGTGTAGGTGTTTAAGGACAGAGACGTTATCACATTATGGGGCTGTACAATGTACTGCTTGAATTTGTGAGCCCGTACTACTTTATGGATCATACATTTCAGGTGCAATATTATGAGCGAGGGCAATACTTTTTAACCTACATGACCATAAAGGGGAAACAGAGAAAACTTTAATTTTAAAATCATTTATTTATGTTACTATACCCCCAATTACCTAACTATGCTTCAACCAGTCTTCTGCTTTCACCTAGAGTCAGCTGACAAAAATGGCATTCTTTAACTTATAAAGGTACAGACTATTTTAGGTCATGGCATAATCATAAAACTGGCCATGAATTAGTTTATATCACACTGCCCGTTTTTCTGTACCAGTGTCTATACAGAGGGCTGCCAGCAGGTCTGTCAGATGGGTTATTTGATCAGGAGACAGCAGCATGTGGACACAGCCCACTTTCCCATCCAACTCCAGCTAAGAATCGGAGAGAAAGAAAAGAGAGAGAAGTCAGCCTGAGACAGTAGTTGTGTTTTTGCATTTCTTGGTGTGCATGAGAGAGCTTCGTGCACCTTTGGTCCGGGCAGCATGTCGTTTTGTTTGATCTTGACGGTGGTCTCAATGAAACCGGAGGAGCTTCCTATAAGGAGCGGCTGAGATAGAGGGGCAACTTGTGGCTTGGCCTTCTCCTCTTCCTCCTCCTTCTTATCATCGTCGCCTTCACCTTCCTCTCCCTCACTAGCCATGGCTGAATCTGTGTGTTCCTCCTCAGGAGTACCCTGTCAAATGAAGACAGAGATGAAAGTCAGGAACATTTTCTTCTTCACACAATGCCACTTGTAAATTATAATTCAGTTCTAAAGAAAAAGCAGATCCACACCACTTTGTCCTCCCTAGGTATCACATACCATTATTATGGAAGTTGTACTTTAATACATTATTTTCTGACAACACTTCACATAAGAAAAGACAAATCATCCTGTTTGTAAAGCTGTGAAGTCAGACATTTTTAAAAAGCTGCAGACTTTCTCCAGTCAGATTGTCTGAACTGATCTTATAGTCTCAGTTTAAACATCAGCAGATCATGTCTGTGTCATATCTGCAACGTGTCCCCAAAGCTGTCCACATTTGTTAGTCTGATTACTTGTATTCCAAATGAAAACTAAAAATGTTGCAAAAAAAAAAAATCTAAAGGTAAAAGAAATAAAGAAAATAAAATAGAAAAGATACAGAAATCTGAGGCAGCGTGGTCTCCATCACCTGTACTATGCCATTGCTATCATAGAACAGCTGAACAGCGCTCAGCTGGAGGATCTTGTGCAGGAAGGCGGGTGGCTGGTGGATGTCGACAGGCACGGCAGTCTGGCTGGCTGGATCGCGCACTGCCTCGTCGAAATACTCCAGCCTGGAACAACATGGCAAAATCAGAAATGTACACCATTTATTGCTAACAGCAAATTTAAGTGAGAAGAAAATAACGGTGGAAACAGAGGAAGACATTACACCTGCAAACTGGTTTCAATGTGACAAAACACCAGTCGTGTAATTAATGATATGCTGATAACCAACGTAATATTCTGACCAGAAATACACACTTACACGATCAGTGCCTTCAGCACCAGGACAGCTGAAGCAGAAGCTCCTGTTTAACAAACACTGCATGTGTAACATGCCTCACTTGACCTGAATCAGTTCTGCCCTTGTGGCCTCTGATCACAGATCAGCAAAACTCAACCTGTGCAGCTTTGTCAATATGCCAGGACAACAGAGAGTCATCAGTCTCACAGCAAAATGCCAATAACGTCATGACATATGAGGGACACAGAAAGACGTGTGCAGGGCATTGAGGTTTAAAAAAAATGAGCATACTGTAATCCAAGTCTATTTAAAGTAATCTTTACCTTCCTTTTCAGATAATAACTTGCGATTGTCAAAAAAATATTAGCAACTATAGTTTAAATAATTTAAAAAGTATCCTGATGCATTCTCAATCATCCAGGAAAGTAAATCTCCAAAAGTTGAATCTATTCATCTGGACGTAGCGTTGTCGAGACTGAAGAAGTCACTTGGATGAGTGACGAAACGTTTCTCCCACAAAAACGCTACGTCCAGATGAACAGATTCAACTTTTGGAAATTTAAAAAGTACTGTGATTTATCCCATTTAAAGTCCAGCCAGCCTAAAAGTAGCCTGAGAGCTAAAAACACTTTCTTGATTATGACAACTTACATCCTCTCCTGTCTTCTTAGGCTTGGATTAAGGATTTTTAAAAGTTATAAGATCTATCTGAAAATAAAAAATTGGGGGTCATTTGTAATAATAAAACAGAAAGAGTATTTTATGCTTTAAACTAGGTTTAGTGCATTTTATTTAACCATGCTTGACTACTGCAGTTGGAAATGGTTCCAATGTTATGTCAACAATGCAGCACGAATACATCAAACTATTAGGAACAGCTCTCTCTATATATAATTCTGGTGTTTCATACGCAGCATCAGTGACTCATTAGTGTCCATAGTCATCAATGAATGTCACGGTCACAGACACTCTATTATTGACAACACCTCAAGCACAGGCTGCAGTTATCTGTAGCCACTGTTCAGCCGAATACTGGTAATGTTACAGTTAGATAGAAGGTTAAAATATGACACTATTGGTGAACACATTTGGAGCTTTCTTGAAGCTGCGGATTACGATCATAGGGCCTGATTTCTGACTTCTGTGGGGAATCTTTGTAGAACCTACGACGTAACTCTGGAAGCGGCCGACGCTGTTGCCACCACTTATCCTTGTGCTGGTGCACTATGTGTTAATAACCTTGTGGTTGTGTCCCAGTCTTTCATGTGCCTGGGCATACGCTCTTTGTTGTGGTCAGTTTTGTCCGTCAAGTTTTGCTTGTTCATTCCTCCACATCCATTCTGACCGTTTCAGCTATCACCTTCTGTGAAATTGCTGACATTTTTGAGTCCTTAAACTGGTGCTATGATTATTATTCTGTCACTGATAAATGCAAATCTAGGGAAAAAGTCGCCAGAAGTGCACAGGAGGTATCAACAGCACTGAACAGACCAATCACACCGGCTGTGTTGTACCGACACACATCAAAGTGCACGCCAGGTTACAACGTAGGGTTTCAGAGGGGTTTGCAGCTACAGCATAGCTACGGCTTAATTTTCCACTTAAGCATCAATTCCAAGTAAGCCTACTATTATTTCATTTGCAAATTTCAGGAATTTCTAGTGAACGTAAATGTAGAAAAATAAACACACAAACACATATTGCTCCCTTTAATACACTGAATGAAGACAATGTGACTCTAAAAGACAAGTAAAGTTACTGTCAGGTGAACTACTGAAGCACAAGTTATACATTTATGTGTTTAAAAGTGTTTCCATTACTACTGGAAATGTTGTTACTACTCTAACTGTAGTATCAATGAGGCTGTAACTGTAAGTATGTAAAATAACCTTCAGTGAAAACCAGGTCTAGTTTTTCCTGTTTGCAGCTCATATTCCGTTAGGAAAAAGGAAGCAGGAACTCACCTTTTAATGTGCACTTCTAAGGCAACGCCTGTTTCCAGGTCCAAGGGCTGGTGCTCGATGCGGACGATAGTGTCTAGAAAGGTGACTTTAATGCGACGAAGGACTGAAAAACAGACGACAAAACAGATATGCAAAGATTCATTAGCACCGATCTCTTACATGAGTTCTGCTTTGCTCTGAATGGTGGGATCTAATATGTACATTAACAGTGTCTCTACTGTCTCCCTGAAGCACATCTGCTTAATCAAAGCTGAATGAAGGTAAATTCTGATTTGTCAAAGTCAGAGCTAACCGTTGTAAACAAGAGGCTCTAATTCACCTCCCTTTAAAACAGTGGATATCAAACTATGGTGGAGGCCCCAGTGGTGGGGAATAAAGCCAATTCAGATGGGGCATGAACAACCATGGAAAAATGTGAAGTGTAACAAAGTTGAACTGACATGTTTTCCTGTAAGGAAATTAAAAGTTTTGGAAGCAAAAGATTTGAAGAGCAGCTTGGTGGAATTACAGAGCTGTGTGCCCAAGATGACAATATTAAGGATATGACCTCTCATTGGCATCAAAGCCAAGAGCCAAGTAAGGAACAGAAAGTACTGCCTGAAACTGATCAAACAGAGAAAGAATTACCTGTGCAAACAACAGCCTCCTTATCTGAAACATCAATCATATTTAATATGAGCAGTCACCATTGTAACAGTAAAGTAGATTATGAAAAAGAAGTAGAAGTATAATGGGGGCACTGTAAAGTTACTGTGAAATTAAAAAAAAAAAAAAAAAATCCATGACCAAACATTAATGCTGTTTGATAGCACATTATAAATGTCAAACAACTCACTTGTACTGTGTAACACTATATGTATATGTATGAAGTGTTGTTCAATTATAAAAAAATAAATTAAAAAACAGAGTAATGGTCTTGAGCCACCTTTAATGTCTATGCTTCCAAGGAGCCAGAATTTCCTCTAATTATTAAAGTGGTCTTGAGCAATAGTTCTCCAGGCCTTCTAAATGCTTGTTACTAGCAGCCTGCTTCAAAAGCACATAATTTTGAACAACACAAGAACTTGACTGTCACTAGAATCAGTAACGAGTCTTACAGAGTAATTTTCAATTCACTGTCAGTATATCCGGAAGAGATCAGGAGAGCGGTACTAATGTAAATGTTTACAGCAGGGGTGGGGAACTCCATGCCTCAAGGGCCTAGGTCAACACCCCTGAATCAAATGATTAGTTCATTACCAGGCCTCTGGAGAACTTCAAGACATGTTGAAGAGGTAATTTAGCCATTTAAATCAGCCGTGTTGGATCAAGGACGCATCTAAAACCTGTAGGACACCAGCCCTTGAGGCCTGGAGTTCCCCACCCGTGGTTTATCGCCATCACAGTTGAGAGTCATGGTTTGGGGTGCATTTGAGCTGGTGGTGTTGGAGATCTTTTCAGAATTGATGAAATTTTGAATTCAGAAAAGTACTGTGAGATTTTCATTCACCATGCAATACTATCTGGAACGCATCTGATTGGCAATAGCTTGATTTTTCATCATGACAGTGATGCCAAACATACTGACCATGTAGTAACGGCATACCTGGATAGAACCCCCCCCATCAAATATAATCAATGAGCAAGGGTCTTGAACTCCAGGCCTCGAGGGCCGGTATCCTGCAGGTTTTAGATGTGTCCTTGATCCAACACAGCTGATTTAAATGGCTAAATGACCTCCTCAACATGTCTTGAGGTTCTCCAGAGGCCTGGAAATGAACTAATAATTTGATTCAGGTGTGTTGACCCAGGGTGCTATCTAAAACCTGCAGGACAGGTTTTAGATAGCTGACGGTATCCTTGAGGCCTGGAGTTCGAGACCCCTGCCCTAGAGCATCGACCTCAACATTATTGAAGCAGTGTGGGGTCGTCTTAAGAGAGAACAGAGCAAAAAGCCAGCCAAAGAATCACTTTGAATGTCCTTTAAGAACCCTAGACAACTATTCCTGAAGATTACTTAAAGAAATTATCAGAAAGCTTGCCTGAGAGAGTTCAGGGTGTGATGAAGAAGGTGTTCAAACCTAATATTAACTTTCAAACTAATTATTAATGTATTTTCCTTATATACTTTATTTTCACATATGTTTGGACGTGTTTCAATAAATAGTAGCAACTAGCATCTCACTTTCCTCACAGAATAAAAAATGAGGCGTGGCTCACTGGCCTTTTGGACAGTACTATAGGCCAAAAGAATACTTATCAGTAATGGAGTAAAGGGTAACTACATGAACAAACAACTAAATAAACATAAAAAAGAACCGCACCAATGTGGAGAAATTGTAAATTAAGGTGGCCAACTGTGAGCAGATCACAGGTTTTTAAATCTGTTCCATTTCAAATTTACCCAATATTTTTTTTTCTCATTAGTTACACAAACCTATAAGCATGCTGGATGCAAATGAACAGATTCCCCATCTCTCACAATAATATAATCTCCTGAGTCCAGTCTGCAGGAAGCCAGAGGACGTCACTTAGCAGGGATGGGCCGCCCAGAATAGATAGAACAAGTGTGCAGTGAAACTGTTGACCTGTAGCATGCCCTATATTATATTTATGTAAACCTCCAGAATCCTGTTTTCTTTTTCTTTTCTTTTTCCAAAGAAACATCTACATCGCTGAGGAGCCTCTGATTTAGGTAACATCAGGAGGTTTGGTAAAGATGAACAAAAGCCCCTTTCAACCCCCAAAGTAGGAAATGAACCGTGGGATGATGGGTAACAGCCAGGAGTAACTGAGTAATGATAATATACAGAAGAAGGCTGTCACAGAGATGGCTTTCTATTTGGAATGAGGTGGAGGGATAATCGGGGAGATAGATCATAAATGGTTAAAAATACATAGTTTAAACTATAATTCGTTGAAATGTCAAAGCTGAGACATGTCAACACCACCATGAGGCCAGCAATGATGATTTCCCTCTTTCTTACAGAAAACAATACAAAACAACAACAAGAACTTTGGCTAGTTTTATGGTTCTTTTCCATGCAAAATAAAATATGAGAGTATCAATAAGTGTTATGTGTTTTGAAACAAAGTGAGCGTTAAAGTTCATCCCTCTGTGTGTTTATGTTGGTCACTGAACCATCTGATACACACAGTATCTGGTACACATGAAGTACAGCTTATTGTAAGTTGCAGTCAACCTACCTTAATTTCTCCCCGTCTGGCCTCGGGTGATATGCGTCACTGTTTCTTCATCTGCAAGTGTGCTAGGGTCAACTTGTGTCTGGGTTGCGTTAAGTGTATCAACAGACAATGAGCGAGACGCTTCATGCAAAAAATCTGCATGCCTGCCTTTTTTATGGACTCGACCCAACTACGCATGCGCCCTTCAGAGGACTATTACAGGAATAAGCACTGGTCAGTGGTGTCTGCACCTGTCTGTGTCTGCAACAAAGACTAATCCCCACCTTACTGCACTCGGTTTTGTTTGATGCCCCTCTCACACACACAGTGACAACAGGGGAGATAAGGGTGATGAGAGAAACGAGTGTGACTTTAAATACATGTAACACATGAAACACTCAAAGCAAAAAAGAGCAGTTAAATTAGGTCAATAAAGTAAATATAATTTTATGACTTTATATTTTTATTTGTACATTTTTATCACTTTGGTTTCTTGGGGGAAGAGGTTTCCTGGGGAATGGATGGAAAGTACTGTACTCCAAAGTGATCATAACTGTGATGGTTTGTGGGAGTTCTTGAGAACGCTTGACTTTTCCTCCGTTGCTGTGGAAGTTCTTTTGTCTGCACGCCAACTATCACATTTAGACAAGTGACAATCTGCATGCAGACAAACTGCTTTCACTCACCCGTCTCAATAGTCTGTGCAAACATCTCAAGCCCCTCCAGTGGGGCAGGGGGCTCCTCTGAAGCCTCAGGGGGGTCCTTTAGGCACTCCTGAGCCAGCTGCATGCTGGAGGTCATGCTGGACGACCAACCTTGCGAGTCCCAGCCCCCACCTGATGGCAAAAGAGGGAGCACTGAGTGATTTCTGTACTTTAGCTATTTCAGCATTGGCTATTTACCATTCTTTTAATTTCTTTTTTTTTAGTGAGATGATGTCTAAGTTACACATATGAGACAAGATTTAGCCTGAGCTAGATGTGGACCTGAAAGGATTCACAAATTAGCATCATTAGTTTAATATCTGTCAGACTCAAACATATGAAAGTATATGGCAGAATTATTGCAGTCCTTGTTCACATAAATAGTACCAAATGAATGTTTTCTTATCCTGTTTACATCTTCTGCAGTGTCCTTGAAGATAAATGATGCAATCTTAATAATTATACTGATTTTGTCAAACTGGGTTTGCACGTTAAGAAATGATAAGAACATGAGTTGCTGGCTGAGGCGTGTTCGGTGTCTCAATGAAAAGAACATATACTTTAAGCGAACTTACTGGTCCGGTACTTGGGTCGGCATGTTATCTGAAGACCAGAAACCTCTAAGGTGCAGTGATCAGTCAAGAGAGCCTGCCAAGGGATGGTCACCGTTATGCTGCTCACAAAGCCATCTACTATCTCCAGAGGGGCCCCCAGGGACTCCAAAAGCTCATTGACCGCCTGTTGTAAAGAGGAGGCAGTTAGTAAGCAGCTGCTAAGAAGTAAAAGTAAAAGAAAAAATTGAAATATGCGGTTTCACATTTGCCTCATCACTCTGGGTGTCATATAAAGCTGAGGAAGTGCATAGTTAGTGTACCATGGGCATATATATTTATGCTGAATGCAGACAGAGGTAAACCTAAACTCGTGAGCTAGTGGTGCGTTTCCTGAGAGTGGATTTCCTCGAAGAAATGTGACCTAGGCTGGGAGCCCGACGCTGGAGATTGTTGTTGAATTCAAGCGCAGTTGCGAAATAGTCGAGGGAGCACGAGTCCGACAAAAACACTTGATGGCTGCTGCTCGCGTGCCAAGATCACCTTCTCCTCACGGTTAAAAACTCACCCAAACATCGAGGTTGATATCCTTGATGACACCGCTGCCGTTGTACAAGTCCAAGCCCAGCTGATCGAGGCTCAATCGCTCCTGCAAAAAGTGACCGAGGTAGTGCTGTAAAAGGTACCGACAGGCCCGCTTCTTGATTGAGCCCGACCAGGGGAAAAACCAGCGAGACATAGGGCCAGAGAGAGCGGGGAGAGGGAGCGAAGAGGTGGTGGAGGAGAACGAGTGCGAGTACAGTCCCCTGGAAACTGCATAACAGACTAAAACAAAGTGTGCAAAAACAAGGAATGAGCCACAGCTAGCTACAAGGGGCTAAGGAAGGGGTATACCGTAACTCTAGTTCTCCCTACACAAAAACTACAAAATCCTTTGTGTCAGGACCCAAGAAGCTCCCACGATACTTTTCGAGACTTTACTCCAGCTGACGGTATCCGTCTCAACTCATATTTTCGCCAGCTTTGTGTCGAATCGCAGCGATAAGTCCTCTTCGCGTATCCCTTGTTTCGGGGTTGTTTATTGTTATCATTCGCCAACTGATGGAACGTCCGTGCGTAACTCGTCACACTGACGTAGACAAAAACCGGAAAAGGAACGTATCTATCCAGGCGCCATTTTTAGAAGGTCAGCGTTTTTATTGTAAAACACTGATTTTATATTTTTTCTTCCAGAGTTTTGAACATTTACATATAACTGTATGGAAGGCAAGGCGATATGGACGATCAGAAATCACAAATCTTATCCTTTTATAAAATGTGATATTTTTTAAATTCCGCTTCAGTGTGTACCTTTGTATGTAAAAAATAATAAAATTGAAAAAAAGATCATTTGTGCGTTCTCCCCGATTGTCTCCATTTATTTTTCTTGCAGATCGTTTTCACTTGTTCTTTAACCTTAAAATTTGTTTTGGTTAATTAAACTGGTTGTATCTAACAAGAGTTCTGTAACTCCAAACTTATTTTTTTTATAAAACTTTGTGGTTTTATCTTAACTATATTTAATAATAAACATCACAAGTCTTAGTATCATAGGTAAGGCAAATGTACAGCATATATTAAATCTACCACCCTAAAGCAAATACAAACTTAAGGCCAGCTTCCCTCAGCTGCTCCCTTCAATAACACTTTGTCTAAACCATCTGCTCTCCCTCCATTTCACATGCTCCCACATCAGACTACTCTGTCTCCAAACTGCTCAACCCGAGCTGTCTCTGATATACAAGAAAAATAATTAATTTAAATTAGCCCAAACTTCAATCTGGACAGCCATAAAGATGTAGGAACTAAAGCAGCACTGTAAAAAGTTCCATACTATATTTTTTATGTCAACTTTTCCCACACATTTATATTTGCTTGGATAAAACTTTCTGATAAAAGAAGTCATCCATGAGCAGCACCATTGATCTATTTTTTTACCCCAATGAAACTTAACAATTTTACATCTTTCAATAAGTCACCGTTTCTCAGTTATTTAAAATATTTTGACATTTTTGCTGTAAACTGAAATGTAGTCAAATTATTGGGCATTTCCCCCTCACTTTTCCACTCTTTTCTAATGTAACCTTGAAGAAAATTTATCAGTTGTGACAAAATATATTTTATTGTTAAACATAAACAAACAAAATCAAGATGAGCACATGAATACAATGGACCAATGGCCATATGTCTTTATTCCTATAAAAACTGTGTAGTGATATCTATACAAATGACCAAAAACTAAGGTTACAATAACCAAAAACAGTAGCAGAATGACATTTGGCTGTTAAAACAGTTAACACAAGTAGACTTGATCTACTTCATTCATAATTAAACAAAAGTGAGCGAATAAAAGAACAAAAGCCATAAATAAAAGTAACTGCGCTTTAGTTTATTTCACAGATATTTGATTCCACTCTTTATTTTATGAAAGCTACGTCAGGAATCTTTCCTTCAGCCTGGAAAGAGAAAACAAAAGGAGATATTTCAAAGCCATGGCCTCACAATAGTGTTTCTATGTTGATTTATAGACAGAACAATTATCATTATTATTATACAATTTAAGTTACCTTCAACTGAGTAAAGATCTGCGCTGCTCTGCTGAAGTCCCATTCATTGTCTTGTAGACACCTGTTAAAGATGTATGTTTAGATGTTTAAATACACAATCATACACAAGACCACAAAAAGATATGTGCAGGAAACAAAACGCACTTCTGTGACCACTCCAGGTTCATGCCAGACTTCTGTGAGAAAGCTGTGAGCATCTCTTGCTGCTGTGCAGTGAGGGTGGGGACAGGGCTGGAAGATGGAGTCGGGGCAGGAGCCACGAAGGCTCGGCGGATCTCCTCTGTTGTGGCCATTCGAATGAAAAGCTGGTCGTTGACAATGCACAACCTGTCACAAAAGAACCACACACAGAAAACATAAGGATATCTGGATGTTTCTGTTATACACAGGAGAAGCTAAACGTCCTTTTTGTTTGTTGGTACAATTTCTGATTAGGTTCATCTGCAATACAGTCTGCTGTCAGGCTCTAGCAGGAGACGCACGCATGTAATATGTTTGATATATTTAACTTGACCGTTATGACTCTCTGGCTCTAACACAGCGTGTTACCAATTTCATGAAATACACATTTTTCTCTAGTGATTGGTGGGTGCCAAGTTGTTGCAGACTGGTCTCAAGACGCAGACTGAAGCATAACAATAAACAAACACTTCGTTATGCACCACAGGAAGATCATATAAACCGCCGGGAGCTCAGTAAAACTCACCCAGAATTTCCTGCTGGGACTGTGATGAAAACTCGAGAGAAGGCCATTGTGGATTCTCGCGATTTCCCATCAACAACAACTGAAACAGACAACAGACAGACAAATTAGTAAAGAAATCAACAGGTATGCCCCTTTGTTCAGGACCAATTCTAAAACTCTGACTAAAACAGCTCACCTTCTTTAAAGACTCCACTCACTGTGAATGACAGTAGTGTATTCTGTAAACGGAAAACATGTTTTGAGAGAATTAGAACAATAAATTGCTTCAGAGGAAAACGTCAAGGTGGATGACAGAATGAAAACCCACCGTGTAGGTGTTCACATCAATCGTAAAGGAGGCGATGTCGTGCTGAGTCTTTGGTAGCTCGTTGAGGAAAGCCACCACGTTCAGTCGTGTATGCTTCAGCAGTCGAAAGCGTATCGCTAAAGAAGTCAAAATTTCGAGAGGGAAAACATGAGGAGACGTCTCAAATCCCGACAACCTCAATTTAGACAGTGAAAGATACTCACTGGAGTCTTTGACTCTCTTCAGGTTTCGACTGTCTTTGTAATACTCTCCCAGACTGCTCCTAAACAGCAGAGGGACAAACAGACTCAATGTTAGGGGAGGACACAGAAAGAGCAACCCATGCAAACATCTTGTCAATGAAAAGCTTAATTCTGCTTTGTTGATGAAAACACCCAAAATATATTAATCAGAGTAGTAAGTTATCTACAAATGTGCTTGTGTCCTCACCTGGAGGGGTTCTGGGTGGAGTAAGGTGTTGTGATTGATAATGATGCTCCATCATGATAGGCATCCAGGAGCGGCTGTCTATCCCCCGAATCATAGATACTGTAGTACCTGCAACACAGTCACAAGCCATGAAGTTAGTTTCTGTGTTTGTCCTTTTCCCCAAAAAATTATTTCCTTAAAAGCTAATTAAAATTAACAAATAAAAACATTAATTGTTCAGTGGGCACATTATCAGTGCACCAACTCTAAAAAAATTTCAGGGTTTTCCTCATTACTAAAAAAGGAAAAGGAGAAACTTACTGTTGCAAGAACCGAAGGATGTGCGCCTTGATCTCATCGGAGCCAAAACAGCTGCCCTGGAAAGTCACACAGGAAAACATTTGTACAACGCAGATTAAACTAATTCAGTTAACAGTAATATAGACACAATGCTGAATATCAGTGAGTAAAACTATACATTCAGCTAACCTTGCAGGGGGGAATAGTGGTGGGCGTTTCCACATCAAATCCAATCGGTGGAGGGAGGTCATGACCATCCTGAAGTGAAACACACAAAATTATCGTAAAAGTTTGGTTTAACATCAATAAAGCAATACAAAAACTAAAATATGGAGATGTGCGTATCATATGAAAGATAATGACCATTTTAGGGTTTCCCAGGGAACACATGAAACAAAACTACTCTGATCATTTTTCCCATTTTGGCCAAAAACAATAGAAATCAAGAACACCAACAGATTCTTCAGAACATGACATTTATTGGAATATTCAAAAGGATTTTATAGCATCTTTAGGTAAAAGAACAACTAAATAAAGGAGAATGACTTCAAAGATAGTGAATTTTGAGATATAAATGTGGGAACCTACCAGTCTGAGAAGCCGGGGAAACCTCTGGCGCACAGCACTGGTATGGGAACAAAAACCAAGAGCAGGAACGTTATCGTCACAATCCATACCCATACACACACAAATAATGTTCATTACTGTGGGTATAACTGACAGTCACACCTGCTGATCCACTTAATGTCATTTTGTGCCTTTCAGTTGAATTTTTAGGACACTACACTTTGAGGATGAAATTAAAATGTTTCATTACAACCAGTGTCACAAAGGATTTAATCTTCTGTGTGTACAAGGAAATCCACAAATCAACTTAGCGTTTTCGTCCTTCTCATATTTTTTGCTGTGCTCTTTTGAAGTTTCCCGCACTGAAGTGTACTTACCAGCTGGTATACTCACCCTCTCCCCCATTTTGGTGACATACACAGATCTGACATGGAGCAGCAACACAAGCACACTTTTCTAGGAGCGCACACATACTAACATGCAAAGTCCCATGATTTACGAGACCACACCAGGATCCAGCAAACACATTCATTCTGAAGTATTAAAATAAAGAGATTATGCATTGCTGGGAGAGAGGTGGTTACAAAATCTCTGGCCAAGATGTTGGGGAACAGATGAGTCTACGTCACCAAGAAAACAAAACAGGTGAAGTACAGTTCAGTGACATACTAGCACAAGTAGCCTAACATTCAGAAGACAGTCACTATTCATCATTTGGGTGATTTTCATCAGCGTCTGTGCCCACGATTATCAGCAATTAAAGCAGACCTGAGAAGAGAGCCGAACGGCAACGACAGCAGGTCTCTAAGAGAGCTTAGCCTAGCAGTCCCGCCGCTCATTCTGTACCCATCCCCTGCTGCTAAAGTACGAAATTTACCAGCTAACTTTCTCACTCTGAAGAGTAAATAAATTTTCTCTAAGCTTTTTTTTTTTTCTCAAGTAAAATTTGGGACCAAACCTCTGGTTAAAGAGGCGTAATCATGACGTAGAGTGATAATCATCTAATAATAATAATTGAGCTTTTTCGTACTGGTCACAGCCATCAGAAACTGGAAGAGGAAGTGTTTTCATGTTGGGGTTTTTTCTGAACTGATTTCCAGTTCAGAACATATTTTCTTCAGACGTTTTGTCAGGGATATTTGCCAAACTCTCCACTTCATTCACAGACAATCAGAGGCCCATTTTAGGCAAAAGAGATCAGACTTAGTGGGAGTGTTTTCTCTCTTTGGCTCATCACTGGTCATTGATAATGACATTTCCCCCTCCGCCTCATCCCAGCGGCTTTACCCTTGAAGTCCCGTCTTCTTCACTTCATCTCATCAGTGAGTCTGAGCTCACAGGGACTGAGGCCGAGTAATCGTGACTGTGCCTGCCTTAGGTTGTCCCAGGGTTTCGAGGTGGGATCTTACCCGTCATGGGCTATCCAGCCTTCCATACTCGCCTGATACGGGGGCCAAGTGGGCAGGGGTGCTATGAGGGGAGGGGACACACTGGCTGTGGAAATTTTCTTTGTTTCATCCAAAATTTGTCGAGATGAAAATGGCTTGCCCACTCTCCAACAGAGAGTCTACACTTTTACAGTACTGCTCAAAATCTCATTATGGATCCCTGTTTTTGAAATAAATCAGATGTGAAATGCTCACTTTTTTTTGCTTTTTGTTGCAGTTTTTGTTTTGTTTTTTAAATTAGCATGCTTCTTATCATCTGCAGTGTGACAGTATTTTTACAGCAGCTTATGGGATAAGTAACCACAATGTCAGCAGGGGAATACTAGGCAGAGCGCCGCCTAGAGTGACAACACACAAAGATGAGACCAAAGCTTGAAAGGAAGTGCCACAGAGAAGCTGAACAACCGTCAGAAAGAAGAAGTAGTGCTGTTCACACTGCAGAGGGTTTAAGCAAGCTGAAAGGAAAATAAATTTTAACACTGTGCAAATTTACTGTGGTCAGATGTCCTCTCAGCAACTTTTGAAAGTAAGAAATGATTAGTTTGCAGTGCGAAAAAGAAACGTTAATCACTGAGTGGGAAAAACACGTTCAAACCCCGCCCCCCCCCCCCAAAAAAGCAACGACAACAACAAAAAAAACCCAAAACATTTAAATACCCACAGATCCTTGATTATTTAACGCACAGCACATAGCTGAATACTTGTGTATGTCACTACAAGTGTAGAGGTATAGGCACAACTGCATGGATATTTAAAAGTCTGTATGCAAGTAAATCTGTACATAAATGACAAATATTAATCAGTTATCATTTCCATTTAGGGCGTTTTTAATATTCCTCAACACAGTGACAAGATCAGAAAGCTTATGGTGTATTTAAGTCAACTGGTACGTCTCCTTCAACTTAAAAAAAAAAAAAAAAAGATAATATCTGCGAGTTACAGTGTTTCACTCACAGAAAACACAAGTCGTTAAAGTTTTTATGAGTTGGCTCTGCTTGGTCCAAGCGTTCATCCTCAACTCCTGAGCAAAATGGTTTGTTACTTTACAGCCATCTTAAACACAAACACAGGTAACTGATCTTGTTTTGTAGCATCCTGCATCATACTCAGACAGCCACACGCAGTCACTGAATTATTTCTGTAAGAATTACTTTTTCAATCTCGTGAATCGCTGACTGACCTAATGTATGAGGCCTGGTCCTTGAAGACGTCACACAGAGGGTTTCGAGTTAGCCACAGCTCCACCAGCTTCAGGCCTTTCACCTTGTCCAGCTCCCGATCAGACTTTAGCTGGAGAACCACACAGAATCAGGATTTTTTTTTATTTTATTTTTTAAATTGCACAAACATACACACGCAACGTGCAAAGGACCACTAGGTCATGTCTGTTTATACTTCTACAAACTGAGTAGTCAGTCTCACCTCATTTTGGGAAAGATTGAGAGTTTTCAAATTGGGCACCTTGGTAACCAATTCAGCCAGTTCATCCAGTTTGTGAATACGGTTGTTACTCAGGTTTAAGGACGTCAGCTGGCAAAATGAGACACAAAATGATAATGAGCACACTTAAATGTGTTCCATTACTTTATAGCAGCTACAGTAGATTATAGAAGTGCCCGTGCTTCTGTCACTGCACTAATGTTACCTCAGGAATGTTTTCTTCAATGATCTTGATGACAGCTTCCATGTTAGTCTTCCTGTTCAGGATCACTTCAATGTTTTGGGACACCAGGTCTGTCATGCAAGATAAAATTAGCAATAAAACACTACACAAACATGTTAAAGTGTTGTTTTACATGGCAGTAAATAAAGTTCTGCAAGGTACAGTTTCACAGGAGGATTGATTTGACTCTTGGTGTAAAACATCACAGGAAGCCATTTAGAACAGGCATTCAATCGCCATTTTGCAGAGATGCAAGTATTGTAATAACAATAATAATCATCATCATTTCTGTAAGGCTGGTCAGAAACTTACTTATAAGTATGAACCGTGTGATCCTGGTAGCAAATGTATGTAAAAAAATTTTTTAAAAGATGCGTATAATCACCTGGGTCTGTTCGAATGTTGTTCAAGTCGAGTGCTTGCTGGGAGGCATCGAAACGTTTTGCCATGCATTGCTGTCAGATAAAAACAAGAATCAACACATTAGCCTCCAAAACACCACAAATGGTCACAATGGCAAAATAATTCTCCTCTGAACTCTCTCCACCACTCAGGTCAGATCACTTCTGTTGAATCAAATGCAAAAAGAGTTTACCAATTTAATAAAATGAATGCAGCGAAGCAGCCACCACTTTACCCGTTTGCTCAATGCGTCCAAATATAACAACACAAATAAACTTATGGTACAGTCATATAAAAATTTCAAAAATTTATAAATATTTTATTAAGGTTCTACTAACGCTCCTAATCACTCCCCATAGTTGCAGCTTTACTCTGAAAACACCTGACTGGGACAATACACATTTACAGTTATTATAAGTAGGGTTTGGCTAGAATATAGCAGCTATTGGTAGGTCAGTGGTCTGCTTGCTTGAGAATTTAACATGTATTTCCCAAAAACACCAGAAGGTGGTGCTTTCTTCCTTTTTGTTGTGTTGAGTGGATAGCTGTACACTCATCAGTGAGTCATTTTATTGTTGATGTTAAGTTCATCATAACAAAGTCCTGAACATTGTGCTTGGTTAGTTTGGGGCGCTTTGCCTTTATGGTTGTGAAACTGAGATGTCGTCATTTTAAATCATACTGCCTTACTACATTTAGCAGTAACGGGTGAAATGTGTATTTAGTCAACTTTGTTTTCTGCAATTTCATTCTAAAAATGTCTCTACAAACAAGACAAGCGCATACTTGGCATTTTTTGACAGGGAGTCAGGTTGAGACGATCGGTTAAAAATGCAGGCTAAAGGCCGCCTGTCTCCAACTTCTTAGAGACACGACAAACTTTCACTTTCACTCATGACATGTGCATCACTAAAATGAAAATGCTTTGCTTTGAGGTTCTATAATTCTGTGACCTAAACTGGTAAACTGCATTTAAACGAACGTGCTATTAACATCACTAATAAACAGTTAATATATGTAAGAACGACACTTTAACAGTGTACTTAGTACTAGAACACCATTAGTTTGAGCAACAGACTCTCACAATGATTAGAGAAACTCAAAGACATTTTGAACATTACTTATGAGGCTTTTAGCCACAATCACTGCCCCCACTCAGGTGCTTCCTACCTTCAGGTGCTCCAGGTGTTCAGGCTTCAGGTCAGAGAGGAGGAATGACGGTGGAGCACTTTTGTTGACGTGCACTTCGACCTTGAAGAAACACAGATGGAAAATGACAAATCAATAACTTAAGATTAAGATTGTTTGATTAATGGTTATTTATTATCTTGTTTTCACATTCAAGTAGGTAGATAAACACTCAGTAGCAGCACACCAATGATCTGTGACCTTAAGGCAACAGCACAGCAGAGTACAATAGGCGTGAACAGTACACATGACACAAAAACCTATCGATATTATTACACCAACATACCTTATAACCATCAGTGTCTGTGATCTTATGTGAACACTTGTGTAAAGCACTGGCAACAGAGGAGTCATCCACATAGAAATGGACCCTGTTATGGTCCACGTGGTACTGGATAAAGAGGGCAAGACAAGAAAGAAAAAGATAATACAATTAAAATCGCCTTAGACTTACCTTACAAATTTTACTACATGGGTACTGCAGATATTTTCTGAATAATTGTATAGGCATAAAGAATTACATCATTTATTTTATCAGAACACAACATACAGAAACTTAAAAAAGCTTACTCATACATTTGCTACTTCAAGAAATATATAAAAAGGTATTAAATCTGTTTATAACTAGTAATTATAAGCGCTTAAATGCACCTGTATAGGGTGGTACGGAACGGAACAAATGTTCTGGAGAGCTGGGAGTAGCCACTTCTTGTCATATTTTCTTCCATGTGGAATCTGCCAAACATACAAGAAACAAAATATAATTTCTTTATAGATTACAAAGTGGTTTCTTTGACTTCCTGGGGTGACCGTAATGATACACACCGTTACTTTGTACCAGCCCGATTGGTTTTTCCCTCCTCCGCCACCTCGTTCTCCTCCTCTGAAGGGACCACCCCCTCCACCTCTGCCTCCACCTTTGCCTTGTCGCCGGTCTCTGTCAAACCGTCCATCTAATTTCCTAAAAGGTCTTCCGTATGGGTTACTAGGGAGAACACAACAAGGCAGTATATATTCAGGCATATGGCCACACAGGGAAAAGAATCAACGCAATTTTTAAGTTCTATTTCTCAGTATTCTGTCTTTGTACAAGCAGTTTATTTATCTATTATCATCATTGCAAATCATGCCATCTGCCAAAGATTAAGTCACAATTCTGGCATGTGAGGCGCTTTGATAAACTACCAGTTTGTTGTGCCTATCTAGATTTTTGCAATCTGGTGTGTGCAGAGCAGAAGGGCTAAAGGTACCAGTAGGTCAGTCTCAACGTGACTCATCAATCATATATCTCGAGATAGCAATAAGGAGATTCCTGATAAAAACCTCTGTAATTGCGTTGTTTGCCATTCTGACTTGTGTTCTGATTCTAGTTCAAAACCATTTCCATCATTTAGGGGTAGACTGCAGCAAGTGTGGTTATGATATGCACAAGCAATCACCAGTGTGCCAACCACAATCATTACAGGACTTTGCATCAGGTCGACAGGAGTCAGGTTTCAAAATTACACGGATAAATGCTCTGTATTTTTCCTTACATTCAGTGTTGCTTTAACCTTTTGTCAAGGCCCAACATAGCTTTCACACTCGCAGTTCTTATTGTAGTAATGGTAATGGCCTGCATTTGTATAGCGCTTTTCTAGTCCATAGGACCCCAAAGCGCTTTACACTACATTCAGTCATTCACCCATTCACACACACATTCACACACTGGCAATGGCAAGCTACATTGTAGCCACAGCTGCCCTGGGGCGCACTGACAGAGGCGAGGCTGCCGGACACAGGCGCCACCGGGCCCTCTGACCACCACCAGTAGGCAAACATGGGGTTAGTATCTTGCCCAAGGATATTTGACATGCAGCCAGGATGCAGCCTGGGATCGAACCACTGACCTTCTGATTAGTGGCTGACCTGCTCTGCCACCTGAGCTACAGCCACCCCTAGTAGACTTAAAATAAATAAAGAAATAATTACCCTACCCCAGTGTTTGTGAAATAGTCACACGCATGTACTGGCAGAGCATGAGACACAGACAGGCAAACTTATTAAAACACTGCTTTACAGTGGCCTCCCTTTTTATTACCTGGAATATTCTCCTTCATCAACCAGTTTTTCATTCAAGATGTGGAAACTAGAAAAAAAAAGTCACACTGGATCCAGGACACGAGCTGATATTTTAATAATTTCATGTTATAATTTTTAGCTGACTAACAAAATCACTTATTTTTTCTCAGTTCACTTTTACCGTTTCAGTCCTGTTCACTTTTCCTGTGGTATTATTCATGTCAGCAAAGGAACAGAAGTGAAAATGGTCTGGTGCTCTACTTTCTCATCCTGTGCGGGCTATTCAAGATGCAACACCTTTCCTACAGCTTCACATGAAATCCACATCAAACACCTAAGACCTTGCTGTTTATGTGTTACTCACCTTACAAGAAAATTATACATTGTGCAAATGTTCTTTTCAGTTTAAAGCCATTAATTGTTTACTTAGACTAAAGTATTACTGTGAGAAGTTTATCAGACAAACTCTAGCAAATGCATTCAATGAAAGTGTAACTTATTACACTTACAATCTGTTCTGGGAGCTGCTGTCCTGACAGCCATCACTCATAGTTACATCTCCATCAGTATCTTCAAGCCTCGACCGTGGTCCAGGACCTCCAAACCCTCCTGAGTGGTTTCCACGCTGGCGGTCTCTGCGAGACCTGTCATACCGACCCTTGTGAGGGCCTCTGCCTTTACGGTTGCGAAACTGTGGTGCGGTTCTGTCATCATGCTCTGTAACGGAGAAAGTAAGTTAGCTCACAACCTAAATATCACATCTCAGCTACAAAATACAAGCAATAATAACCCCCCAAAAGGCATAGGTTATGAGTTAAATTAAATCAGCTACTGTACATGGACTAGATAAGACTGAAAAGAGCTCAAATGACTGTTACAGATTGCAATGTAAACATTAAAGGAAGCTTACAATTTTAAATACGCACTCTGTAGCAGATTTTAATTAAGCCTACACTTTTGCAAATTATGCACATTTTAAAAAGTCCTTTAAATATCCAAGACAAGCCCTGGTCTTGTTGATCTCTGCAGTAACTCTCTGGACTCATTTTACCAGCGAAATAATACAAATATTCATGGCGTGGTACTGGGTAAACATGTGTCACAAAATGACACCTCCGAGATGCCTTCGACATATTTTTACCTCCGTGAACCATGAAATCGGTTCTTCTGACCTCTCTCCTCACCATAAAGTCTCCAAGATCTGTGGAAAGGTCGTTAAAAGTGCAGTAAGTTTAAACCTGCAGTGAACGTGGCTTCTTACCGTTGTAGTAATGCCCGCCGTCCGCCATATTTCTCCAATAGTGTTGGATAACAGCCACAACCCAGAGTAAAACAAAAAACAACAATGCTACTAGTGGTGGTTTCTTTTCTTTGTTTCACGGCACTCAAAGCCAAGGCTGTCGGAGAAACTCCAACATTCCGAGTGGACCAGCGGAAACAAAGGCGACCCCGACGTGACTGTCGGCTCGTAATTAGCAGCTTAGCTTAGCTTCCCCTGCCGAGCCCAAACGAAAAGACAAAGCCGGAAACACAACTGGGTTCTCTTCCGGGGCAAGAAAAGGGAGCGGACAGTTGAAACAAACTACGGTGGGATTATGGTCAAGTAAAAAAAAACAAAAAAAAAAAACAATGTACAAATCAGGTTTTGCTAGCGTTAGCTTCGACTTACTTTTGCGTATATATGCGCAAAACCTATAGCGCGAAGCTTGATGTGGGATATCCGACCACTTAAATCACACACGAACCTCTTTAAAAGGCTCACCAACTTCTGTATTTCCACAAAGATGAGGGATAAAACACAGACAGCTGTCTTTTAAGTTAGCCAACGGGCCGGTCTGTTGTTTTTTCAAAGCTGCGCCAGTATGCAAATGTATTTTTAAAAAAAACTACAGCGGTTTCAAAGGGTATACAAAATGGGGTTGTCTCGTTTAGCAACACTTCTAAAAACTATATTGTTTGAATTTGAAAATAATAATTTCAACATCATGTAACACTGAGACCTTTGATAAAAACAGAATCACATAAGATTCATTTAGATGTCATTTCCTAAACCTACAGAAGTTTTTATTCTAATTTCAGCGCTGCACAAATCATATCTCAGTATGTTGTTTTGACCAGCTGTCAGTAATCCTCCAAATAACTGTAAAGTTCCCGTGACATGTGCACAAAAGACTGATTTTTAAAAGTAAGGAAAAAAAACCCAGGTTATATTAATGACTCACTTCTATTGTTTGTGCCACTGAAGCATAAAACCAGGAGCACTTTCAATGCAGGAAGGTGCAGCTGGAAGCAATAACAATAATGATGTCCCAATAAGCCCTGACAGTGAACCAGCACGGTTTAATACTAGCAGAAATATCACAAAATGTCATAATAAGCTCTTAATATTTTATTCTGGAATTGTCCAGAGGTGCTTTTTTTTGTACAAACAGTGCACTTTAATATGGCCTATCAGGATTTAAAAAGGAGTATAATTTGATAATATTTCGCTCAAAGAAACTTTAGGATAGGGTCAGCTGTACAAACTGTGTTTTATCGCAAATCGTGACGATCCTGGTTCTTAGTAACCAAACTGCAACTGAATATATATTTAATTAATATAAAAACATATGCATTTAAAATATTAGCCTGAAGGCTTCCGTTAGCATCACACCATTTAATTCTCTGACCAGGTAAACAATAGCTACACCTTCCTCCTCGGTAGCATGCTTATTTATTTTGTAAATTTTCAATGTTAAGGCAATATCATTCACAATGTCTGTTTAAAACACGAAGCATAAGCAGGTGTAAGCGATTAGACGGTAATGTAAACCCGGGCTAAACGAAGCCGAGAGAATAATAGGAGTCAGACTTACCATCATTCACCACATGTGTCACCACGGCCAGGTTGCGGTAGTTCCTCTGAAACATGATCACTTGGTCCTCTCAAGACCACTTAAGCTCCCAGAAAAAACTTACTTTCTCCTTGAAAAACTCCTTTTCAAAACAGCACCAGATTCTTTGTCAGCCTTCTTGAGCGAAATTTGAAGTTTATGCTTTTTTTCTTTTTGGGCAACTTTGTGAGCAGAAGCTAAGGTTAGCTTGCAGCTAGCAGTATCGTTCACGTTGGCTGCCCAGGACCAGTTTCAACATTTACCACTAATTTCTTTTTTTCTTTTTTTACCACCTTATTGGTTTTTCCCCCCATAAAAGTACCGAAAACGTGTCGTTTTAGCTCCTGTCAGTCGGTCTCTCCCGCTCACTTGTCTCCTGAAGCGCCAACAACATGGCGCCACCTGGCGAAACGAAGCTCTAACGTCTAATTACTGCAGCCTGAGCGCTTAAACTGCCACAGTATTAGCATACTTTAAAAAAATATATTTAGGCAAATGTAAAATTTTGTATTTTTATGGCATTTTTTTAAAATAGATATTTGGCTTAAATAGTTTTATTATTAACAAAGTAATTAACTTAATGTAATTCAGGCATCTATTTGTCAATCAAACACAAATTATTATTAGGTTGTTAAACAATAACAAAAGGGGAAAAATTTAATTTTTCTGCTGTATTTCCTGTTGTTAACTAAAAAAAAAATACAAAATTAAGTCATTGTCTTTTTTAACAATAGTCCGTAATAACAGCTCCAAAACATTATTGCAAACTTCTGCATCATAATTTGTGGTCTCTGTTTTAGACTTGTCACATTTTAATGCCAAATGTGTTTTCAATAGATGGAGCCTTTAATTACTAAAACTATACATTTTCATCTTGACAGTCTACAACCACTAAAATGCTAATTATGATGTCTTAATGTTGGGGGAATATTGTCTCTTGGGCCAGATATTTCTATTTTTCTAAACTTTTGAACACAAAAATGTACTTGAATTTAGCTGAAGTACATAAATCTGTTGAAACCCTAACCCTAGCTCTGAGTCGTAACACTTTGCAGAAAAAAGGAATTTAACAAGTAAAGTTAGTCTGATTATTTTGTTATCCTCTGTTTCTCAATGTCAGTGAGAAACAAAAACATATTGTTATAGCCTAGAGTTCAGATCACCGATGATGTGTTAGACCTCACAGGGTTAATAATTGTAATTGTTTTACTGCTTACTTTTCAGTTATTATTATTTGCCTTACTTTAAATTAAACACTCAGCATTATGTTAACAATACTTCAGATTTGCACAAATCATATCTTTCAGTCTTCTTCTTTCGGCTGCTCCCTTTAGGGATTCCCACTGTGGAAATCTGTCTCCATCTCACTCAACCCTTTGCGTCCTCATCTGTCACACCAACCCTCCTCCATTAATATTTTCCTCCTATTTTTTTCCACTATCCCTCCTCTGCACATGTCCAAACCATGTCAGCCCTGCCTCTATAACTTTGTCTCTCTGATGTGCTCATTTCTAATCCTGTCCATCCTTCAGCTCTGCCACCTCTAGCTGCACCTCCTGTATTTTTGTCAGTGCTAGTGTCTCACTCCCATCTTGTAAACCTTCCTTTTCACTCTCACTGTTCTCTTTCTGTCACAAATCACCCCTGATACTCTTCTCCACTCACTCCACGCTGCCTGGACTCTCTCCTCTCTTGTGCCCCATCTGTTGCTTTGGATGGTTGACCCGAGATATTTAAACATCCACCTTCACCACCTCTGTTCCTTGCAGCTTCACTTTTAGATGTGTTTTCACCTCTCCATGCTCTCTTCAGCCTGCCTCCTTCTCTCACTTCAGATCATAATGTGTAAGAGGTCAGGCAGGAGTCTCTGTGGACTCCTGCCTGACCTCATCAGTCCACCTGCCCATCACCACATCAAATAAGAAGGGGCTCAGAGCCGATCCTTCCCCACCTTAAACTCATCCGTCACTTCAGCTGAACACTTCACCACTGCCTCATGCAGTGTAATACATATATGTACATTCTGCACATTCACTACTGCACATTACCCAATGTATATACTATATATATATAATGTTCATCCTCTACCCCCCCCCATTTTTGCACACGTCGAGGAGTGTGTCAGGTTACATTTCACTGTGTGTTATACTTGTATAACTATGTATGTGACAAATAAAGAACCTTGAACCGTGACATATATGCTTTTTGGCTGCACCAATCCAGCTCACTGAAATATTTCACTCAACCTGCTTTTTGCAATGATCGAATGGATTTGACTGCCCTGAGATTTCAGCTGTTAAACTCTCACTGCCATTTAGCATTTTATTTATTTATCTACTTTTTTGCATATCACTTGGATGTCTGCAACTCATTGATCATTTTATATAAGATGATGATAATAGTGACATGGATATATAAAAACCCAACAGAAAGAAGCATTCTTATTTTAATTTTATATATATATATATGTGAGGTTATTTATAGCCTATAAAACTGTGAAAAACATTTCAGCTGCATCATGTGTAAGTAATCTAAATACAAACAATATAATAATACAATACAAACATTGTGGCTGTGTTTTCTTCATTGGTATAGCTTAATCTGTACTTAACCCATGTTTTTTACACATACTGTCTTAAAAAAAAGATAGAGCACGAGGCTGTTCAGTCGATGTGCGCATTATGAGATACCTTAAATGAGCTTATGTTGCAACAAAGGTAAGCTGTTTTAGGTTATGCAGACCAACCACATTAAAACAAACAAGACAGGAGCATTTGTAAACAGATCTCCAGCAGAGTCATTCCCAACCCATGCCTCTTCACTGGGCAAGCCCCTGATCTGTAGATGTTCCTTGGATTGTCCGTCTTTTGCAAATGAGAAAACAAAAAGGTCTTTGTAACATAGTAGTTTTAACTGTCAGAGTATGTACATACCGGATGCACAACCACATATCTATGGATTTTCGGTACACTGAAGTCCCTTTTTCCTCCTCCTTAGCCCCTGAAGACACAATCTCCATTAACAAATCAAGTCTCTTCCAGTGAATGAAACCATTCCGATGTAACACCAGTCGATTTGTCCATCTCATCCACTTACAATTGTGTAACGACTGTCAAAAATGCACATTCACGGGCTTATTTGCTCCTCCTCACAGCTCTCCTCCTGCTGCCAGGAGGCCACACTGATGGCCTGGGCTAAAGATGCGACGAGAGAGGACAGACCGATGAGGTAGCCGTCCTCCCTGCTACCCTCAGACCACGGGACGTTGTGTCGGAGCTCCTGCGAGTCAGGCAGAGGCGTCGTCTTTCCGAAGTCTATCATCCATACACTGGCCTTGCTGTGGTCGTGGACAAAGAGAAGCGAGCTGCCAATCACCTGATCGATTAAAAAACATAAAGGTATTGTAAGAGTGGCTATGATGAATTCATGTGTTTTTTATTTATCGTACAATTGAACAAGATTCATCTCTACATGTAGACTAACCTCATGAGTTCTGAAAAATGGCGAATTCTTTAGTGCGTCACTCAGGGCCAGGAGTCTGGAGTGGTACGCTCTCTGAGAACACACATGGGTGGAAATGTTTAGCAACAGAAAATGGTGAAGCTATGATAACTAAAACAAATGGGATCTATTATGCTTTTCCTTGTTTTCAGTGTTACAACAGTGGATGCTCATCTTAGACATGGCCAAAGCTTTCAGATAACCAGGTCAGTGTATGTGCAGCCAATTGGGCTGTAGGCTGCACTCAGTGTCACTATCCCTGGGTCTCTTCACGGTTCTGAGTTTTTAGAGTTTTAGTTTCATTTTGGGTTTAAGTATGCTTTAGGTTTGAGTTGTTTCTCATTTTGCTTGAGTAACTTTGTGTGCCTGTTTACGAGATTTTCAAGTTTACTTATTTTGCGTTTTGACTTTTTATTAGAGTCCTAGTTCAGCTGGGTCTCCTCGCTGCCCCAAATACCCCTGTGTGACAATTGTTTCTGTCTCCTTGTCCTCGTGTGTTTTCCAAGTTTTATGTTTGTGTATTTTCAGTTATATTTTGGACTTTGTGGGGTTTTTTTTCCTTTTGTGGATTATCTGCCAACATCTTTAATAAACGGATCATTTTTAGCTCATTCCTGCCTGCATTTGGGCCCACATTCGACAAGTCACGATGACACTTTTTCACTCTTATTTGTAAAAGAAAGACAATGCTTTTAATATGGTCACAGCTCTGCCAGAAAATGCAGGTCTGCTTTCTCCAAAAATTAAGAATGAGAGATGTGAATGAGCAGAAAATCCAAAAGTAATTTTACATTTTCTGATCATTTTGTAAAGTGGTTGGTGTTGGATTATTCTTTCAAAATAGTTTGGTCTGGTAAGTGTCTTTAGGTATACACTGCAAGAACTTTGCACTTCTCTACACTTTTCCCTACGACCATGACAGGTCACAGCAGATGTAAGTCCTCACCAGGTTTAGCTCCACTTAGGGTTTCTTTATCCTCACTTTTTCCACTTGCTTGCTCATTAAGGATTGCATTCATTATCAGTTTTGAAGTTGCCAGTTCTGTTTTCTGTTATCAAACAATTTTTTTCTTACTATGACATGATTCCAGTGCGTTTTCTAAAGGAAAAGTTTTACATGTTAGCAGAACTGACCAGAGTGTGCAGCTGGCTCCTGGTGAAGTAAAGCAGTGCCTCAGTGACCTGAGCTAAAGTCTGAATCTTCCTGAAGTCTCGCTGGATGCTACCATCCTCCATCTGACTCACAGAGACAGAAACAGATACTTTATCAGATGGATACTTTTAATAAACATAAACAGTGCAGTTCCTTCCCTGGCCTTCACTCCTACCATAATGCCCTCTATCCTGAAGCCCAGCGTGGACGTAGAACTGATTGAATCCCTCCACTGAAGGTAGCGCCATTTGGTGACTCCCTTCTGTGCATGTTCCTCTGCTGACGGAGCAGAAGGGTCCATTTTCACCATCTTCTGGTACATATCGCTTCGCAGAGGAGCTTTGACACGAGCTTTGACTAATTCATCCTCTTGGTAGGTTCTAGCAAAGAAAATGTAGATATTTAGTTTTGACAAAGGGGTCATTCAAACAAAAACACCAATATCAGACTGGAAATAATGGTGTGATATACCACAGTGAGTGAAATTCAAGGGGAGGTTTAATTCCTGGCCCTGAGCAGAAAGTGTGGTGTTTAGATGCTGAGGTCTCATAAGGTAAGACTCAATTCATTCCTTGTGGACACAAAGACGTATCTGAACCATTCAAAACGACAGTTCCCGTATCCGTCGCTCTTAATGACTATAAGCTCAGGACCAGGTACAAACTGGATGTTCACGTTTTAATGTTTTGTCATTTTTTCGGGATTCGATATAAAAATAACCTTCCATGAGTTAGTCATCATAGCAAGAACATGATATAAACAATTTATTCCCAAATACCCTTTCTATACATTAAAACCAGTGTAGCGTATTATTCATAAAATCTGAAATCTTGACATTTTCTCTCCTAGAAAACTCACTAAGCCCTTCACGTAGCTGAATGTTAATATTCTGCAATCAAGACTTGATGAGTCACATGTGAGGGACGCCTTACCTGACTCCCATCTTGCAGTCCATGATGACGGGCCTCTTCAGGCCACTTAGCAGATCCTCCAGGCGGATATAGCAGAGCTCCCCTCTTGTTACCAAGCCATGATACTGTGGGACAAAGGGTCTCAGCGGGTCTCTCATCAGGCAATCCAGGCAGTTTGCTTCCACTTCACTGTATAGTTTCAGCACCTCACCTCCTTTACTGACCTGGAAGTTACCTGATGACATCAGCAAACATCAAGAAGAGATGAAATTATTGTTCCCATACAATCAATAAGGCAATAAGTGAAGGAAGCAGAGTGATGGGTACTGCCTAAGTTCAGCATAGTAAACTTTTTCAAGACTGACACCTCAGTAAAGGTAATACTGAGCTTCACTGTCTCCTGGTTTTAACCATCCACTGTTCAATGACTAGCCCACGTCCTAATAATCTTTTGAAACACAAACTAAAACAATGACTAAGTCCATGAAGAGCTGACATAATGTGCAGTCACATGGATATTTACATATGAGTCAATGTGAGTTAATGCCGGCAAGCAGTGGTGATGACATACAGTACATCCTATAGTGACTTCAGTTCATATTTACAAGTCAAAAATGTCCTCTTGGAAAGCTTTGCAATCATGTAAACATCAATGTGTTGGACAGCATCATAGCTAGCATCATTTGGAAATGTGTTCACGCTGATTTCTGAAAGCCTGCACGTGTCTGTGTGGAAGAAACTGTAACACACATGCCTTGATGTCCAGCCAGCTGGACCCAGGAGCTCTGCCGGCTCATAGACCAGTGCATCATGGTCAGGAAGGTTTTCCAGGAGCGGCACTGAGGCATAAAAAGAAAAGCATGTTACGTGAGAGGAGCATTCCTGTCTAGTAGTTATCCAACAACTATTATCTCTAAGGCCAGTTCAGGGTGTGGAGAATACCTTCCATTTCTTTGTTAATAGGTAGGTTACCTATGTGTAAAGGACAAAGACAAACACCTGCAGGGAGTTTGGAGTGCCAAATTTACCTACAACAGGAATAGCAGCATGCATGCAAAAAGAAGCAGGGTAAGCCGGTTTGTTAGTGTGAAGGGCTAAACTTGCTTTGTCACAGTAGGAAAAACAGAGATGTCATTAATAAAATTAACAGAAACTGGTTTGTTTTAAGCGGCAAGTACGTGTGTTTTTACGCACGTTTGCTACCGTGAAATGTCAAAACATTCACAGTGAAATCATAGCTATGGACGCACGTTGAACTTTAATTCTCTGTAATTTGGAAATGGTTCATTTGTACATTTCTTTTGACAAAAGCATAAAATGACTACATAAAATTCTTTGATTTCCCACTTCGGGGAGCCATGTAGTCACGTGGCCTTAACAAACTCTGAAAAATGTACTCCAACAAACAGAACATTCCTCAGCAGTTACGATCTACTTTGTATATACACAAAACAGTCTCTAACAGACACAGAGGTAGCCAATGAAAAACCTAAACCCAAAAGCAGCTGAAGCTGAGCCAAGCATGTTCAGTAGTGCACTGTTACAAAATGACAGGCTTGCAGTTTGGAGGAAATGTCTCTATTACATCATATTTAAGCTCTTCCAATCATACACGCTTCCATATTAAACGTTACCATGCTGGTTTAAAATGTTTTGTAGGCCTGCTACAGCCGACTGTCTGCTATTCAGTGTCTGACAATGCAAACACACTGTGTTTAGAGCGTGCTTCCTATCATCCTCCCTCTGTTCGCTCTTTACTCTCATATCTGCAGCAGCAGCAGCAGCCAGGCATGCAAACACCATTCAAATCTGACTTTGTCAAAGTCCTCTTTCAAGCCCATGCAAATCAGTAGGACCACAGGTGCACAGAACAGTTGAGAAACATGGTTTTACTTTACTTCCATGGAAAACCAGAGCAGCCAGACACATGAGCCAATGCTAGTGTATCAGCCAGGACCCCCCTCCCCCCAAAAAATGAGAACATACTTTAAAGCTGCATCTGTGTATAATGTGTTGTTCTCAGATATTCTCACCTTCCTGAATGTCTTCCTCTTTGACCCAGCATCCTCTCCTTCACTGAAGACCTCGTCGCTCTCTGCGGAGGAAAGGTTGAGGGAAGAGGAGGAGGAGGTGGAGGAGTGCAGAAGCTTGGAGAGGATAGGATGTGGGGAGGACCACTGTTGTGTTGTGGACCCCTCTGTCACTCCTGGCAGTTCCTCCTCATCATTCCTTTTTGGGGTCTCCCTGCTGCTCTTTGTATCTCCTTCTACTGCTGAAATAGTCGATCTCCCATCTTCGTCTTCCTCCTC
Source organism: Aulonocara stuartgranti (assembly GCF_965226115.1). Lineage (NCBI taxonomy): Eukaryota > Metazoa > Chordata > Actinopteri > Cichliformes > Cichlidae > Aulonocara > Aulonocara stuartgranti. The sequence continues at coordinate 34,648,212 of NC_138940.1, read as the reverse complement.
TTCTTTCCTCACTTTCTCAAAGCTGGAGTTTCTACCTCTCCAGTGTTTTCCCTCAGCATTTGCACACCCTTCATCATCATCATCATCATCATCATTAAATTCCTCTTTTTTTTCAGTCTCCTCCACCCTTCTTTTCCCACTCCACCTTCCTCTCTCGCAGCTGTCTGCGTCGACCTCAAAGCTTCCCCCCGACCTCTCCTTCCTCCTAAGTTTCCATTTTGCCTTTAACCAGTCCCTTGGAGATCTTGTAGTCAGCTCTTCGTTTCGTTCTGTGCTTTGAAGTTCTTCTGTTTTGTCTTCCTTCACATTTGTGGCATTTGACTGGCAAGCCATGTCTGAATTGTGCTGATCATCCTCGTCCTCTCCCAGTCCACCTATGCACTGACTATAAGGGGGGAAGCTTTTTGTTGACTGGAGACTGGGTCTGGATCTTAATCTGACCACCCTGCAGCTGCTCGACGGTCTTTCACTGATCAACAGATGTTGATGCGTTTTATCCGATAAGGTGGAAAAGCAGTCATTCTCTACAATTTGCTGATTCTCTATCTCCATCTTTATCCCCTCTGTGTGGTTGTCATCTGTAGTGTCCATCTTTGTGTCGGATGTGAGCCCAACATGTGCTTGTACAACAGCAAAATCTTTACAACAGATGCACAGTTTTGAACACGTTTGAGGAAAAGCATTCAAAGAGTCTAAAAATCACTAGAACGACAACATTTTTTTAAAATGACAGAAATTGAAAAAAAAGAAGAAGCAGCATTAAATGCTCACGTGTATCTAACTTACCTAACCCGTGTCCTCCACCTGCAAGTTTTCAGTTACACAAAGCTGTGTGCCTGTCAGTGAGCCACATCCCGTTCTCATTCTCTCTGCTGGTGCCAAATTTTGCATGCAGTGACGCTGTTAAGTTTCCAGAGCTTTATTCAGGGACAGCTGCTGGAATTTGGCCAAGAGTGCCACTGGCAAGAGGACATCCAGGAATACGGTGTCCTCCCTCCAATAATGAATGTGTTTTACAGTGTTTTACTTAAATAGTTACACAGCATTCGAGTGAATAAATGCAAAAAAAGTGTTATTTGTGTAATAAGAAAAAGATGCAAATTTTGCTTTGTTGTTTTTCAGAATTTCTTTTCATCATACAACAAAAGAAACAGCTCCACAGTCCAACATTTCACAGCTTAATGAAAACAGAAATTCTAGACAGTTATTATGTAGAATAGATTTCATGTATATTGTTATAAGTACATATTACTTTGAAATAAACCCATTGACTACTTTGTTAGGAAAGCCTCAACTGCTCATTTTCACAATTATCTAATCAGCCAATCACATAGCAACAACTCAGTGCATTTATGCATGGTAAGGGATGGTCAACATAACCTGCTGAAGTTCACACACTGGTAATTTCTGCTTCAGACTTGCTTAAAATGCCACACCCTATAGAGCATTGTTGCTGACCATATTGACCCATTTGTGACCATAGTATACCCATCTTCTGATCATTGCTTCCAGCAGGATAGCGCGCCGTATCACAAAGATCACATAATCTTAAAATAGTTTCTTGGACATAACAATGAATTCACTGTACTCAAATGGCCTCCACAGTGACTAAACCTCAATCCAATTAAGTATATTTGGGATGTGCTGGAGCGGGAGATTTACAACTGTGTGATGCTAGCATGTCAATAAAGCACAAAATCTCAGAAGGATGTGTACGATATCTCGTTGGATTAAAGCAGCTCTGAAAAGAGATCCAATCTGGAACTAGCAAAGTGTAACCAATAAACTTTCCAATAAGTGCGTGTTGATGGATGTAATTGTCCCAAGCTAAGGAGACACGGTGTGGCTTTTTTTTTTTTGCAACTATTGCTTAAAAAACTTGCAGTGGGGTAACCGTTTGGCTCACTGTGTTGAGCAGACAACCAATATTCTGAAAGGCTACTGCAGGAGCTGGGGTTTGAGTCTGTCTTGGGCCATTTCTGGCCCCCAGCTTCGTGCTGCTGATGTTTCTGCTGTTTTATGTGTGGATGTTCTGTTTTAAACGTATTTGTCTTCATACTCAGTTGTCCGCTGGAGTTTCCCCACATTGTTTCGATTCTGGTTAGAGCCAGTTCAGGCTGTTATGTGAAAGGAGTAGCAAACACCAGTGTATAAAAGCATCACTGATTTTGATTTTCGCATTAAATAGTCCTCATTTCTTAGAACAAGAATGCTCAGTTTGAAAAAAAAGGTCGTTTTTTTTTAATGGTAATGCTTCATGCAGTCAACCAGCTAAATGAATTACTTGTATTTAAAACCCCTCCCAAAACCAAAAGCAGCTTTCAGCTGATGTATTTGGAAAAGATTTTATCTAAGTGTAAATTAACATAGAAATCTTGGATTAATATGCCACTGAAACACAGAAGTGTGTTTCAGTGGCATGGGAAGTTACCTACACAGCTGTGTAGGTAACTTCTTTTTCTTCTTTCAGCCACGTTCAGTTTCTACCTTTGGAGGTTGCCTCAGGGCGTCATCTGCCTCCACCTCAAACTATCCCTCTGCATGCACCCATTCACTACATCCATAAACCTCCTCCTAGATCTTTCTCTTTTCTTCCTGCTTGGCACCTCCATCTTTGTCCAGTATATCCACTATTCCTCCTCTGCACATCTCCAAACCATCCCGACCCCTCTTACTTTGTCTCCAGACTTTGTCTGTATGATTAGTGTTAACCAGCAACTACAACATTTATGATCATTGTAATTATGTTTTATTTTATATCAGAGCAAATGTCTTTTTGTTTTGATTATAAAGACATTTGCAAGTGACTTATTTGTGGTGCCTATAAATACTCAAACAAATAAAACCATATATATTTTTTTCAGTCTAACATATTCCCATGAAATGTTTTTCTCATAATGACAGGGTTTCTTTGCGGCTTTTATGTAAAATTGATTTTCTTCATCATTTTCAACCAGATATTGGCCTTAAATATTCATCTTTACATCACATTATCATGGTTGTTCTCTGCACATTTTCCTCCTCCTTTATCAGTTGCCTCAGGCTGCTTCTGTTTCGTTTATTTCTCCCTGACCAATTGTATCTCTGTTTTGCTGCTCTGTGCCATTTCCAACGTGAAAATGTGGTTCCTCCTGTCTCACGTCTGTGGGGTTTTGATGGAAGGGACCCAGCATTTCTGCAGTGCCTGTCAAAGAATTTGTTCCAGCAGTCAAACACAGTAAATCACACTCTTGAACTGATCCAGTTAGTTTAAACATGCATGAACATAAATAATAATGTACCTGCAGGGACAGCTCTTTCCTCCCCTTGCTGGTTGTTCTCCTCTGTCCAATTCATTCTGAACTGTAGGCAACAAGGAACTCAGTGACAGGTAAGCATGACCAGGAAGGAAAAATCTGATAATTCAAGTTTAGAGCCCTGTCTGTTTGCAGTCATGGGTCTCTCTTCTCACCCGCTGTGGTTTCACTTGAAACAGCAGCCTCATGTAGCTGAAGATGAAGATGAAACTGAGGAAGATGAAGTTGCTGGAGACGCCCACAATGGCTGATATGATGGGGAAGTAGTACAGCAAGTATCTGGTGAGGCAACAGGTAAATATTATATAAATCTCAGGAAAAAGTGTCCTGAATGTGTAGTGCAGACTAAACAAAGACCAAAACACAAAAAGCAACAGAAAAACGTCTCTTTACAGAAGCATAAACTGGGAATAAATACTAGGGAAATGTAGCACAGGACCTGGGATATGTTAGGGGGAAGTGAACTGAGGCTCTGACAAGGACAATGAGGAAGACAGCAACTACATAGGAAGCAACAACTCAAAGCAACAAACAAGGAACACAAACTCCCAAAATAAGATAACTACATGGGGAAAATGCAGACACATAAATATGAGGGACAACGAAGAGTGAAATGATGAAGCTACTTAGAAACTAGGAACAAAACTAAATACAAGAATACATGAAGTGAATATAAACATCAAACAAACCGGGGATCACAAAGAAGAAATAAATCAATACAACTTCAAAACTTCAAAGGTCCAAGAAACTCTGGGTAACCTGAGCCAGAACCATGACAAAAAGTACTCAAACTGTCTGCCAGAGACACCCCTCAAAGACTTAGCAGTAATGCATCTCAAAGTCTGCATGTCTCTGAGTGTGGTCACTGAGACTGGGCCAAAGTCTACACAGTGTCGGGACCTGGGGTCATTGAGTTTGGCAGCTGATTAACAAAGATGAGGATCACTGCTACCTGAATTCAAGTTTTTCAGAGCCACTTCTGAGAAACGTGTGTCCCTTTCACGTCCACATCATATTTCTATTCTATTTATTGTGGCGTTATTGAGCTGAATGTAAGTTCTGCTTCATTCCTCATAAACCACGAGTGAAAGCAGAGCCACTGGTGCCTTGGCTTATCATTGTTATATCTCTGTCAAGTAACCAACCCATGATTTTGAGGAAGATCTCACAAAATGCCATATTCTGACAGTTGGTCACAGAAAAAAAATAAAAAATTTATATTCCATAAATAATCAAACGTGTATTTAATGAGCCATTCAAAATTTTGCCTTCATACTACAAACATTTTCCTGGAAGAAGCCCTCGAGGTACATATGAATGGATCGAAAACTTCTTTTGGGTAAACTTTATTCCCACGCAGTATTTCTGGTCGAAACCAATCGCAGCACATGAAAGCTCTCCTTTTTGCCTACATTTCAGTTCCAGGGTAATCTGGTATGATTCCTTCTGGTCGAAGCAATTTTCTAAAATAGTGACATTTTATCATTTGTGCTCCATATGATTGTTTGGATACATCACAGTCATCAAATAGCTTTAGACTGTGAAGAGAACCCTGCAATCTGAGTACACAGAGGGGCCTGGAGGAGGTTTAAACGTTACAACACGTTCTTCTTTTTTCAAGCAAATGTGTGCATTATGTGGGTAATTCTCACCTTATGCCAGTGAAATGAGCATGAATGTAGAGGTCAGATGAATATATCTGCACCTTGCTGGACATGATCTCGATGACAGCCGTGACTGAGGGAGCATACTGAACAGAGAGGGAAAATAAACTTGTTAATTAGGTGTCAGTTAAATATTGACCTGCTGTTTCCGTATTAACATGTGTTCCCCTGTATCCCTGTCCTGCTTATTGCTCCCTACTCCCTTTTTATCTAACATCTATATATGCAGGACTCACTGGGTTGTCTGTGAAGTCTGAGAAGAGCTCCACCTCCAGCACTTGTTTCTGCTCGGCTGCTCCAGTCAAAAAGGCCGGGAGGAACAGCAGCGTTCCCAGCGTCCTCAGCAGGTCTGAGCGGTATCGCAGTATGCTCTGACCACAACAGCACAGCACAATATCTTTCACTTACAGTGCACATATTATTATCCAGACTCTGGGATGAATTCATTTTGCTCTTTTGTTACAAATGTGCAAGTCGGTGCAAAAGGTCTTTAGTGATGAAATTTAAAGAAAGGATTACAGATGCAGGCTCAGACGCTCATGAGTTTATACTACACCCATGAACCAATAGGCTGTTCATGGTGGTTGTGGATTCACTTACCAGGGTTTTTGTAAATTAGACACATGCATCTAAAAAGTATGGAGATGTGTAAACAATTAAAACAAAACTCATATAATTTATTTCTGCTAAATTTAAAAAAAAATGCTTTAGAGTTTGAGTATCGGTGCTGAATCAAACAGTCCATGTCACATATTCATCTTGTATTTCTAAGCTATCATGTCACATCTCTGTCCTGTCATCTCATTAACTTTAGCACTGGGGTGACCTGACACAGTGGAAGACCTGCCATAAGCAGCTCTAATCTGGCTCTGAGCAGGCTGTGTGATTAAAAGGGTTAGCATGCATCAGCACTGTACTCACAAAGCGAGAGCTGGAGGCAGACAGCTGATGTTTTCCCTGGGAAACACACAGCAGTGCAGCAGTGAATCACTGGAGTAGCTGTTAAAAGTACACTATTTGATTGCATGTAGACGCGCTGGTGCTGAGTGAGTATGAGTGCAGCTTACAGAGCGAGCAGAGGAGGCCACTTGCTCTCCATCCTGAGAGAAACAGGTTGTTTTAATCATAAACATCCCCAGCTCCCGATTGGTTGGGGAATCCGGCATCTCCAGCTGCAAAGACATCCGATAGGGCTGGCCGAATGTCAGCACCTCGATATATATTACAAAAAACATATGAGTATTCTTGGAATGCATATAAATATATACATATATATAATATGAATGAATGTCTATAGGGGAACAATTATGCTTATTTCCAGCCATATATTTTTATTTTTAGAGTCTACTAGTGAGGCTTTGCATGATTCACTGTTTAAAATTAATTTACTGTCTGAAACAAGCCCTTTTTTGTTCCTCCGCACTCCGCTCCCCATTAAGGACCACTTTCTTCCTCTAAAGAAAAGCCTAATAAGTCCCCTGCATGGAGTAAACTGATGAACTTACATGTTTTTTATTTCTGATCAGAGAGATGTTGGCCATAGGGTAAGAGCACAAAAACGAAGCTGGAGATTCACAGTCTGTCCTGGAGATTAAAACATGAATAAATGAGAAAGAATGGACCACAAAAACAGAAGCTGGATGGGACTTGACATACACACCTGTAGTAGTAGTTCACAGGTGCAGAAAAAGTCGCCTGGGGCATGTAAGAGTAGTAGAAAGTCCCGTACAGAAATGCAGCGATCCACAGGAGGAGGAAGACAAATGAGAACACAATTGAGAGCTGTACGAGTCTCTGCCGGGCCCGTGACATCGCAACGAATACAGCGTACTGGAGCTTCACCAGCGCCCAACCAATAAGGACTGATGGTTCTGCATCATCTTGTGAGTGCAAGTTGCTTTGTCGCTCCATTAAATCTAAAAACCAAACAAGCAGTGAAGGTTAATAAAACACATCGATAAAGGTTATTTTATGGAAATAAGGACTCATATGGACTCAGCTAAAGCAGGTTAAGATCCACATTTGTGAGTCTGAAAATGTTTCAGTGTTATCTAAGACGTCATCTGCTTCACATTTTCCTGAAATACAGACACACTGAGCATTTGATTCACTCCCAGACCCTCAGTGTGGCTGATGATGTTATGATGTTTCGGCACAAGCCTTCACATTCATGTTACCGAGATCTGCAAAACCACTGAGTCCAATCACAGTCACATGCAGAGTTCTTTCATATCAGATGACTTCAAACTGTGTCAGCAGTCAACTGCCAGACTGATAATATTCAGCGGTGAATCAAAGTCTGATGGTACTTTTCTGTGTTCATAATGTCATCAGTTTTGATAAGATCTCCAAAACCACTGACTGAAATGCAGCCCAAACCATGATAGAGCCTCCACTGTGATTTACAGATGGCTGTACACACAGTTCTTGTGTAATTTGGCATTCCTCAGCATGTTCCCAATATTTCCCTTCCTTAAGAATGGCTTTTTCTCTCAGATCCACTGTAGTTTTATTTTTTAGGAATGACATTTCTTCTTTTGTCCTCCACTTGTCCAGTTTCCTCAAATTTTTAAGGAGACACTGCACACCATGATGAGATATGGCAGGCTTTTAGCTAACAGCTCTTTGAAAACCCCTTTGTTGTTGCAAAAAAAAAAATGTCTATGGAACTGTTATTTTTGACATTTTTATAGATGATAAATATAAATGAGGGGTAGCTCAAGAATTTTACACAACACTGTAAATCATAAAAGAAGAAGGGAGTTGAGACTTTCTCTTCACGTGAATCCTGATAAAGCATTCAAGAAAAAAGTAGGATCCCATACAACATGCCTGCAACAGTTATCTGTCCTGCTGTAAAAACTCACCTCTTGCTTGCGCTGGCTAATTGTGAGCAGCTGGGAAACGTCTTCTTCTTCCCCTGAAGTCCCCTCAGTGGAGGCTTGACACAGATTTTATGCAATATGAGCAAAACTCCCCCAGGAAACTTCTCCTTAGTGGCTCTCGGACTCACATTGGACAGGATTTAGTCCATCCCACACTAAGACAGATGCTGCTGCCAACTGTAGCAGAGTTCTCAGAACTGAGCAAGACTGAAGTAACACTGCGACACACGTCATCAAAATACTCCGAATGTGCGAGACATTTCAAAATGTACTATGACATGTGAGATTATTTAGTGATGGTGCTTGAAATAATGCCTACAATATCACATATTCAGTGTTTGAATCCATAGCGTAACAAATGCTAACTCATGATCTAATGCTGCATGAGGTCTAATATTCTGAACTGTGTATTGGTTTTATGTCCAGCAGAAACTGATAATCATATCAAACTGTTTGCTGAACTGATCATTTATTGTTGATCTATTTTGTTTTATCTCGTGGTCCATCGTCCCCAGGGGTTTTTTGTTTCAGTTTTGTGTTCTGCTTCATGTCTTTTTTAATAGCATTATTACTGGTAGTGATAATAGTCTCCCCAGTGTTTCTATCTGTATCATCCTCTGTCTATTTTCTGTTTTAATGCTTTGTTCCCCCTTTTGTTCCTTTGCCTCTGATATCCAGTTATGTGTTAGTATTCATGTTTCCAACAGCCTCCTTATCAGTTTGTATTAGTTTTATTTGTATTTGTATTAGTTTTATTTCACATCTTGTTCCTCTCCTGTTAGGAACGTTCAGAGAGCTACACTCCTGTCTTCCAATTTATCTGTTAGTTCATTTCAACACTGTTTTGTGTTGTCTTGTTTTTGTCTGTTATTTTAATATATATATATGAACAACATGGTTCACGCCTACTGGCTAAAGAAGCTGACTGCACTCCACGAGCGTCTGGCAGCACAAATGAGCCAGCTGCTAGTTAACAGGGGACACCCGGAATGGCTAACCAAAGGTCGGACGGTCCTGATCCCCAAGGACCCCAAGAAGGGACCGGTCCCCTCCAACTACCGACCAATAACCTGCCTCAGTACTACATGGAAGCTCCTGTCAGGCATCATATCGGCTAAGATGAACAGGCACATGGGTCAATACATGAGCGGGACACAGAAAGGAATTAGCAAGAATGCCAGAGGCGCAAAACACCAGCTACTGGTAGACAGAACAGTCAGCCGAGACTGCAAGACCAGACTGACCATGGATGGAGGGTTTCACCCCAAGTCCAGCACCCTGAGGCTGTACGCTAAGCAGAAGGAAGGGGGCTGGGGACTGGTGAGTGTCAGCACCACAGTCCAGGATGAGACAACGTACATCCAAGAATACATTGGGAAGATGGCCCCAACTGACCGAGTGCTCAGTGAATACCTCAGGCAGCAGAAACCCAAGAAAGAGGAGGGAGACGAGGAACCATCATGGAAGGACAGGCCCCTGCACGGTATGTACCACCGGCAGATAGAGGAGGTGGCTGATATCCAGAAATCCTACCAGTGGCTGGACAAAGCTGGACTGAAAGACAGCACAGAGGCACTAATCATGGCAGCACAAGAACAAGCTCTGAGTACAAGATCCATAGAGGCTGGGGTCTATCACACCAGGCAAGACCCCAGGTGCAGGCTGTGTAAAGATGCCCCAGAGACAATCCAGCACATAACAGCAGGGTGCAAGATGCTAGCAGGCAAGGCATACATGGAACGCCATAACCAAGTGGCCGGCATAGTGTACAGGAACATCTGTGCCGAGTATAACCTGGAAGTCCCGAGGTCAAAATGGGAGATGCCCCCAAGGGTGGTGGAGAATGACCGAGCTAAGATCCTGTGGGACTTCCAGATACAGACGGACAAAATGGTGGTGGCTAACCAACCGGACATAGTGGTGGTAGACAAACAGAAGAAGACGGCCGTAGTGATCGATGTAGCGGTTCCGAATGACAGCAATATCAGGAAGAAGGAACACGAGAAGCTGGAGAAATACCAAGGGCTCAGAGAAGAGCTCGAGAGGATGTGGAGGGTGAAGGTAACGGTGGTCCCCGTGGTAATCGGAGCACTAGGTGCGGTGACTCCCAAGCTAGGCGAGTGGCTCCAGCAGATCCCGGGAATAACATCGGAGATCTCTGTCCAGAAGAGCGCAGTCCTGGGAACAGCTAAGATACTGCGCAGGACCCTCAAGCTCCCAGGCCTCTGGTAGAGGACCCGAGCTTGAAGGATAAACCGCCCGCAGGGGCGCGCTGGGTGTTTTTATATATATATATATATATATATATATATATATATATATATATATATATATATATATATATATAAGTAGCACATAACAGTACTTGTTATGTGCTACTTATGTGCTACTCAAAATGTATTTATTTATGTTAATAATTATGTAATAATTACTTTATTATGTTATATATGATATTATGCAGACATATAATATATGTATATATACGTACATAATAAAATACAAAGACTTATATTAAATGAAAACTGGGAATGAACGTGTTTTTAAAAAAAAACAAAACCTTTAAAATCGAAGCAATTGAGTTGGCCGCTAATTTCACTTCAAATAGAAAGCAAAATTACAAAGACAGGTGTTTAACCCCCCACCAAATAAATAAATAAATAAAAAGGATACGCTAACTATCTCATATCTAGAGGTGCGAGTGTGAGTCACAGTTCAAGGGCGAAAACATCGAGCTTCACCGGGAGGAGGCGCTATTCTGGGGCTGAGCAGAAAAAAACCGCCAAAATATCTTCTGGCGTAGAAGAAGAAGGTTTTGTCCAATCACAAGCTGTGTTTGTTGTTTACCGGAAAAGATCCAGTTTAACGTTTCACGTTTGGAAAACTGCAGAAAGGTAAGGGTGGAGATATATGTCTTTTAAATAAATGTAAGACTTTTATTGCATGTTGTATGTTATTTAATAGGAATTAATTTTTTCTCTGGGATTCTTTGGAAAACATACATGTGCTCACTTTGAGTATGTCGTATTCTGTGTATGAAAAATGGAGAACAACAAATAACTATTCTTATCGAAAGCCAGAAAAAAAATATTGTTTTAAAGTAAGTATTACTTTTGGCTGCTCTCAGATACTCAGACAGACTGAAAGCTGTCCACCAAAAAGTTTCATCCTGTGCTGTGATGCATGGATTACATAGCTGAAGGTCTGACAGACAGTTATGGTTGACAGGCAATCAGACAAGTAGGCTGGCAGAACAACAGAAAAAGCTGTAAACAGGTGGAGTAACATTAAAGTCACCATGAGTTCTGAATCAACTGCAGATGATTCATTGTTTGTTTTATTTTTGAGTACACTAGTGTGCTGGACATAAGAGCTAAAAAAAAAAAAACTACTATTGTGAACCTTGTATTGTGACATCTGCAGTTGAAAAATTATTTTAATTGCAGAAAAACACTCAGATTAAAGGCTGAACTTTGTGGCTCAGTTTGTCTCACATACAATTTTTTTCCCCTTTTTTTGTAGTCTGTGACTGTGTTTGATAAAAGAGACTGAGGTTAAATTAAAAACTAAAAATGTACATTCTTTTTTCTTCTGTCTCCTGGCTGCAGGATGTCCTGTAATTCCAGTGTTATTCGACTTTGTACATCATCAGTGGGACAGGCACTGCAAGCTCCAGTCCACCTCATGCCATGTGAGATTGAACACAATGGGCCAGCACAGGTCAACCAATACTTCACTGCTACCACCAAAGATCAGAAACAAGGTAAACACAAAATCTTTTGATATCTGCTAATATGGATTAATCCACAGTGGACAGATAAAAATGTAGAGATAAAAGATCACTAAATGTGTAAATAAAGCAAACAGCTGCCAGTATCCTGGTTTTAAACTATTTGTACTGCTTTTTTAATAACTGCTGTTTCTGATATGATTAATTTGTTTTGGGGTAAAAGTGGAATGGTTTTTAAGAATTCTTGGGAATTTTTAGTTAAAGTGAGTTGCTATTTAACACTTAAGTAAGTAATAAAAATGTAGCTTTATTGTCCTTTTTGAGACAGAAAACACTAACAAAGCGCAAAAACCAGCATATGCTAAAGCAAAGTGGACACATATGAACACTACCCGAATGTCTGTCTGAACAGATGAGTTTTAAGCTTCATTATAATGGATGCCACAGAGTAAAGGGTGTGTGTAGAAAGTGGTAAACTATTCCCTAGTTCTGGAGGTTTGGAAGTCACTATCATATTTAGTTTTCAAATGGGTTTGCAGAATCACAAGAAGACCCCTACCTAAGGACTTGAGAACACAAGTGGAGTAGTTTGACAAAATATGTGGGGACCTCAACCTGTAAGGTCATAAAAGTGAGACCCAAGATTTTAAACAATTCAAAAACTTTAAAAGTGGGATGTTATGCGAAGACTTATGAGAGTGAGTTAAAGCCTTACAGGATCAGTTTAGACAGACTGGAGGCGACAAGTAGGTGCTTTAGGAAAGAAAACTGCGCATTACACAGCACACATCAAGAATCCTCAATGCTTTGTTTTGTTTTTTCCTTTCACATTGCAGATAAGTCAGTGTCATTCAGGGGACGTGGGTTAAAGGGGCAGGAGATCAGCTGTCCGCAGGGCTACACGGGGCTGGTACTGAAAGAGATCAACAAACCCGGCTCAGACCAGGAGGTAAATACCACTGGAGTTGTGGGTCCAAGAACTATTTCATAAAATCAGATGCGTAGATGAGGTTTTTGTAACTTGTGTTTATGTGTGTTTTCAGGACAGGACAGTGAAAGTATCTTCTGTATTTGACAAAATGACCTACTGGAACCTGGAAACACCTCCTAATTCAGACGATACTATTGTGATGGCAATGGATTGGCCTGATTTGGCTGAGGCAGTGAGTTGTTTTTTCCCCCTCTTGGATCCATTAATCCAAGATCAAACCAAACTTTGTCTCCTAGTAATTAATATTTAATACATTTAACATAAATAATGTGTTTTTTTGGTGAAATATGACCCAAACAATCTTGGGATACCCTTGGCTGTATTTTGGAGCAGGTTCATATACTATTCAGTCACCTTTAATCACATCCTACAAAAAATTAAGCATGTAATACCAGTTGTTGCTTGAAGCTGCTGTTCTGAGTTAATTACCAGTTATTTCCTGGATCTATATTACATTTCCATCTGTGGCTATTCAGTACATGTTCACCGGGTTTCATAAATATAACGTTTTCTTGTAAACTCAAATTACACTGCACTGAAAACCTCAGTTGAGGCTCATTCTCTTTGGTGGAGGAACTGTGTTTAATTCAACTGATGAAAATGCAAAAGACACAGACAGAAATATTTTCAGATATTTGCAGGTTTGTCCTGATATTTTGTCTCTTCACAGATCCACGCTCCAGTAGATGACTGAAGAGGCCGCCTGATGTCTCCTCAGCATTTTACATATGAAATGCGCCGCTTGCTGGTTATTCATGATAACTGGTGGAAAGGCTTAAGAAATATTTTCAGTAAGTGTTGCTGTTGCAGAGCAATAAGTTACACAACCTTTGTATATATCTTTAATGACATGTTTTTTTTCTAGTGAACAAAAAATAAATAAATAAAAGTCACTGACCAAAGTGTGCAATGTTTTATTCACTGAAAAAACTACCATGTTCATGTGGCACGTTCTACTCAACACTGTTTATTCACAAGGGCACATTTAGATTCTGTAGACTGGCTACTATAAAACCCTCTAATATGTATTAACTGCAATTATGATATGATAACGGTATGGTAATAACGACACACAGCAGCTGTCATACAAATACACTTAAGGTGGTGCAGAATGAAAGAGTGTTTAACATTAACTTAAAGTTTAAACAGAAGGCAGAAAACTGCATGTGTTCAAGTGTGTCGATACTGTGGTGGTTCTCAGTCATGGTAGTTTCAAGTGCTTGAAAACTATTCATTGCAAATGCGTAAATGACCCTCAGGTCCACCTCCAAGGATACAGTCCCCACTAAGACTCTCAGACAGCTGATGAAGCCGCTTGGATGAGAGGCAAGAAGAACATAAAGAAGTCCAGCTGCCTTCTTTTCAAGCACTTGAGACGATATGCTGTTCTGTCAAATTACAGAAGTAAAACTGGTATGAGATTAATCAACCTGTTAGCTAATCAAGAAATGTTGGCCAGGAGCGTTCAGGGTTTTGTCTCCTTGACAACATTTGATTGTATCTAATGAACAATGTCAAACAAAGTCTGAAATGTGTGGTGATAAGACACAGACGTTACGACCGGACATGCAGAGCTGGGAGCATAACTTGCAGTAAACTACAATGTAAAATCCAATCCTGTGCAGGTCACTGGAAATAAAAAAGTTAATTTAACACCTTTATCCATTTCCATTATTTTCAGATGCAACTTCAGTATTTCTGGATCAGTTACTTTATGTTCCTCATTTGACACTTACTGCATTGGAGATAAAGAGGAAGGAAATGAAAACGAGAAAGAAACAAGGCAGGTATTGACAAAGTGACTTCAAAACAGTTCGAGCTCACATTTGGGGGTTTAAAATGGCACAAAAATCAACTTTCTGGCACTGAAAGAGCAGTCATACAAATTTAACAAATAAAAAAATAAAACCTTTGTGTTTGTTTTGAGTTAATAAAGCATAAGTGGTATAGTATGTCACATGACTAATATTTTTAGACATCTTTTCATCTCTGATAATTTTAACAAACATACGTCTTTGATGCAACAATGATGAAGGTATTTAAAATTACAAACTTGGGTGCGAGGTGTCACTTAATATTACAAAGAGTACACAATAGTACAGCTATCAAATCTGTTCCAGGGCTCCAGTAGACAACAGTGAACATTAAACAGATTAGATTTGTGAATAAAAGAAGTACCAATATGTGTGGGTAAGATTGGGATCAAATTTCCAGAAAGGAAAGTTGGGGTATCTGTGGAGCGTTTTTAAAGTGAGAGATATAAAAGTCAGTCAGTGGCAGGGGTGGGAAATTTTCTCTCAGCCACTCAAACATTTAACCAGCCACGATTTTTATTTTTTGTGTGTAACATTTGCAATGTTGCGTTATATTTACTCCAGAAATATAACGCCACATTGCAAATGTTACTGATCGATTTTTCCTCCCTCTTCTAGATCCCCCTTTTCCATTAGTACCTACTCGGATTGATTTGCCACGGGAGTCAACTCAGATCGACTGGTTCTCCATTACAAATCAGTACTACCTAACCTGCGTGGTTGTCATCACAGCAATGCGTCAGAAAACCCTGCAACTTTATTAATATGCGACATGAACACTACAAAAAAAGGTGGACGTTGAGGCAAGAATATACCTGCTGCTCGGTCTGTGGCCTTTCGTCAGACTTGGGGACCACAGAGTTATTTTTGTAGCCATTTCCCCTGCTGCTGGGTTTAAAAAATGGTGGTTTCAATTTTCACAAACGTATGTAACGAAATATGTGCAGCAGGCTAAGCGTAATTTATGGTCCCAAAAATGTGTTTGTCAGCGTACATCTTTCCATTCGGGGTGAAAAATACAGAACAGGCAGTGGCTGCAGTTGACAACTTTTTACTGTTTTAACACTCTGCTTCACTTCAGCTCTTTTGTATGTCATATATGCTGTATGTATGCTGATGGATCAACAACAGCACAAGCAAAAGTGGCTCACAGACCGGTTGCACCACATACTTTGTACACTGCCTCCATATGACAACGGAGCTCTCTGCAGGTATACGGGCAACCCCAAAACTGCCAGCGGACAGCAAACATGCTCTCTCTGTTGGATCATAAACTCAGCTTTAGAGTGATTAAGGACAAAGAGAGATGGAAACATACTGATGAATGAAACGTGTGGTGAGCAGATGGAAGGAGTACTTTAAGGAGCTGATGAATTAAAAAAATCAGAGAAGAGGACAGACAAAAGATAGTGAATCAGGAAATGCAGAGGATTAGTAAGGAGGAAGTGAAGGCAGCTATGAAGTGAATAAAGAGAGGAAAGGTGGTTGGTCCAGATTACATACTGAACAGTATGGAGTCTTTGAGAAAATGTACATACTGTACATTTTGTTGTGGAATTGAAAGGTGTCTGTGTTAGCTAAGAGGTGGAGGTGGTGGTGGTGGCTGCGCTGGCAGAGAGGACTCTGTGTCTACTTTGCTGCGTTTGGCTGGCAGTGTGTGGTCATGCGCTTTGCGAATGTGTCGGTACAGATCGCCCGATTGTGTGTAGCTTCGGTAGCAGTAGCGACACTCATACGGCCGCTCCCGTGTGTGCACAATGGCGTGGCGTCTCAGGGTGTAGGTGCACGAGAAAGTTTTTCCACAGACACCACACGTTGGTACGTCCTCTACGAAGTTTCCTACAGAGTCCTGGAGCTCCTGGAAATATGCAACAGGGTCGGAGTGCTGCTGAGATGTGGATGGAGGAATGAGGGATGCAGTGAAAGAGGAAGCATCCTGGGAGGAAGGTCCAGCCCCAGAGGAGGAGGAGGAGGGAGAGAGGGGGAAGGAGTAATCATTTGTTTGGGAGGTCAATTGTAAGAAGCCCTGTGGGTGAGAAGAGAGAAACTGAGGGCTGTTCAGATCTTCTTCCTGGATGTCATCTTCAAAGTCATCATCAACTTCCATCACGGGTTCTCTCTCTTTGCTTTCCTCTTTCTCATCCTCTAGCTCTTCATCTGATATAACAATGGCCTCCACTTTGACTTTCACATTCTCTCCATCATTGCCTCTCCTATCTGTTCCCATTAGAGGGTGATTTTTAGTATTAGATGAAGCTCCAGTGCCCCCCTCAGGTCCTTTAAGCATTTGTCTCTGAGGAGGAGGAGCAGCAGCGAGGGATTCTGAGCTCTGGGTTTGAAGCGATATGGCACTCTGAATTCGGATCTGTGGAGGCGCACGCCGGGACAGCGTCTTTGGTGCGCTTAATTGTAAATGTGAGGTCAGAGCTGATGCTTGGATCAACATAACCATCTGCTGTCCTTTGCCTAATGTACTTCTGTCATCAGTGACTGAGGGTTCCCCTAAAGAGCCATTGCGTGGGAGTTGCGGTTCATCAGGATGTGCACTGGATTCTGACTGGGGAAGAGCAACCAGTGAGCGACCAGCAGCCTGGCTCACTGGGACCAGAGAAGAAGATGAGGAGGAAGGCTGCTGGTTACTGCTGAAAAATAAAAAGGAAGATACAAAGCCTTTTGATAAAAAGAAATAAGAATGTTCAATTTCTTATGGTTTAATCTAAATAATGATCATAAGTCCTCTCAGTGAAGGCTGTATTGAAATCAGATTTTACTTTACTTCTCCTGTTTTTTATATATATATATATATATATATATATATATATGTCCTTACACCCTTAAAAACATCTGATTATGAAACTGAATTAAAGACAACACTAAATAATTATAGAACAGAATTAAGTAATGTATGCTGCCATTGAAGTGTTCTTGTTTTTCCTTATTTTCTGTCTGTAAATCAACAATTTATCTACCTGCATGTCTCAGTGGTGCTACAAGGACTACAGAGTGCTGTGCCTTCTCCCTGATGCACAGCCCCCATCCTGATGTGACCTCCAGGAGCAGGGGCAGACTGGCCTGTGATGAAGCCTTGCACCAGCTCTCCACCTGGGGGCAGAGGAGGGCCATCCATGCCTGGCTGGGTGGTATCGGCGAGATCGGGGCTCAAAGGAGTCTGAACTCGTGCCTCTGATGACTGCCCACCAGTCCTTTGTTCAGACTTCACAGTCTCCACATGGCTCCTCTCTGCCACCATGGATGCTGATAACAGTGGTGCAGCTATGGTGACTGGATTTGAGTGATCTGATGCCATGGCCACCATGGGCTCTGCTCCACGGTCACCCCCATCCTTCCTCCGTGTCTCTATTTCCTTCCTCGAACCAGCACTCTCTTCAGAGCGTGTGCTGTCTGCCTCAGCCAGAGGCCCTCGTCTCTGCAGCCGCCTCTTGCAAACTCTTACTACCTCATTCATGTGTAGAAAGCTTGCAGCTGCCAATACGTCCTCCACTGGAGGTGACTCTTCAAGCTGCAGCACTCCTTCATAGACAAAGTCCAAGAGCAAGCCAAATGCAGCTGATGTGACAATGTCACTGTCGAGCGTGACAGAGCTGCTGGTGCTGTTTCCTCCTGGAGAGTCTGAGTAGAACATATGGAAGAATGGCGAGCAGGAGGCCAAAACAGCCCGGTGAGCCAGGAAACGGGATGAGCCCACCAGGACGGTGCAGTCACAGAGGAAGCCCCGCTGGCGCTGAGACCGCAGGGCGGACAGCAGCTGCTGGGAATGCTGAGGAAACTCCATCACCTGAGCAAAAGAGACAGGGAGAGATGCGTTTAACCCCTACAAGTGAAAGCTTCTGTATGAAACTATACTGAATCACAATACAGTAAAGCAAAGCACAATTATACAAAAAGAGGATCTGTTCTTGTGGGATAACTGTAGGTAAATATTGTGCACTAGAAAATGTTTAAAATGTCCTCAAAGCTGGAAACACATTATAGTTATCACAGTGTGTAATAAAGCATTTATGACATGTCTGCTTTATAGGGAGACAACATGTTACCTATGCACAAAATAAAGCACAATAAACTAAATAAGTTAATTAACTTATTTTCTCTGAGTGACAGTGTGATTTTTTTAGATGTACTCTTTAGATAAATTAATGTTAATGCTTAGATAAACATCTAATAATATTTTATAAGACTACCTGTAGAGAAATCATAGGGGGACACTACAGCTAAATACAACACAAACATTTCCTAATTACTTACACTTACTAACAAAATATATATGATTTCTGACACTGTTCCATATAAACGATAACTGTTGAATAATGACATGTCTCATCTAATTTTGCACCAAGATACATTACTTTTCCAGAACAGACACTGGATAATGCCGAGGTCAGAATTGCTAGTGCAAGATTTATACAGTTATATACAGTTATGCAGTTTTTTGTTGTTGTTGTTTTTAAATCATTATACCAGTAAATAAATGGCTACGGCTATAAATAAAAAAGAGAGAAGCTATTTTTAAAATTGGAATAGGATTATTTGGAGCAAAAAGTTAAAGTGGCTATCACCATATATCGAGAGAGAGAGATAAAATAAAAGACTCACGGCAAACTCTTCGTGTTTCCGTCTTTCAGCGCTGTTTAATGGCAGGTAAGACTTTAAACAGCCGTCCAGCTTTAACGTTGCTAACATTAGGTTTCCATGGTGACCTGCTCGAATTCTTCGGTCCGCTGGCAGATCTCTTCATCCACGAGCTCAATCTGTAACATGGGACGTTTCACACAAACAGGAGAAGAAGAAGCACGACTGAAAGCGTACACTTTTCAGAAATCCCCCCCTGCTGCCCAGCCAGAAATTCAGGTAACCCAAGCTCAACGATGCTAGCATTAGTTAGCCAAGTTAGCTCAGGTTCTGTGTTCAGTTCCAGCACCAGGAGTATCCGGACAGTCCCTACTTTAGAGCCTGCTATTTACCAGATAGGTTCTTATTTACCACGGACGGAAACGATCGTTTCTATTCTTGAGTGCGTCATTGTTTTTGGTGGGTGTCCTGAACATTTTCTTACCTGCAGCCACTCAGACAACAGCTGTCTGTCTGAGTGATGTTTTCCTCCAGGACAAAAAAAAAAAAAAGAAAAGAAAAGAAAAGAAAAAAAAAACCCCGCTTTTCCTCTGTGGTGCCGAATTACCGGAGCACTGCCCGTCACAGTGCCACCTGCAAGCGGAGAACGGGAACACACAGGAAGCGAGAGCAAGCCAAAACGCTACGCGCAATGCACTGACAACAAATATTATCCTATGCAACGTTTCGCAGAATTAAAACCAGTGAAATTTATCATACAACAGCTGTAAAACGAGGTCTGAAAAGCTGAGCTGCCTGTGCGTTCATGGACAGTGCCAAAGGAGGGGGAGGAAGTGGCAAAAGAGGAAGAGGAAGGAGAGGACATCGTGGTGGAGAGGTGAGAGTTTGTTGACCCATTCAATTGGGATAATTTCCCGTCTTTTTAATATCTCATAGTATTAGCTGTATGACAGGCAGTATGAGGGTTTTGGCATGGTAAAGTCTAGGTCCTATATTTAAACCACAGCTATAATTAGAACTAAATTTCAGTGTGTGTATGTTACTGAAAGTGATGCCTTTTCCACCACCAGGACAGAGATGTCCGCCTCTCTAAATCCATGTCTTATGCACTTCGCCATGGAGCCAGCCAGATGGGTCTGCAAATGGGTACAGGTGAGCTGCTTACAGTCAGATCTAGGTAACACAGATAATGCAGGGTAGACTGGTAGGGATGCAAATTTAGCAAGGACTCTAAAGGAGTTTTCATTTGAAAATGTAGCAAATTTTCATATTATTACCTGCAATTACACACAGGAAGTTCACAAACACTTATAATGAGCATCAAAACCAGCCTCACACTTACACCTCCAGAAATACCTCGTGATTGTGGTCAGTTAGCTCTATCCTTGTCTCATTTGTGGGACGGAGAGATTTCGCAGGTCTTTCCTCCCCACTGCTGTCAGACTCCACAACAAAGACTTTAACTGAACAAACACACACATCCACACATGTGCAATAACACTAAGTGCAATAATCCTTTCTGGCATCGTTGTATTTTTACTCAGTTGTATATAGCATTCGTATTCTATTTTTATCTTATTGTATATTTTTATTCTATTTTATTCTACTGTATATAGTATATTATTTTATTCTATTCTGTACAGCTGTGTACTGTATTTATTCTTATTGTATTCTAATTTTTGCGTCATAACTTTTGCACTGTCCACTTCCTGCTGTGACAAAACAAATTTCCCACGTGTGGGACTAATAAAGGTTATCTTATCTTATCTTATCTTATCTTATCTTATCTTATCTTATCTTATCTTATTTAAGCATAAAGCTTTTCTCCAGAAGTCATTTAGCTTGTCCATGTGGGCAGTATAATCATACTATAATCATTCTGCAGTTCAAATAAATCATTAAAAGCCCTAAATCACCACTATTAAGGGCTAAGACAAGTGATGTGTACTGAAAACATAAAGGACCCTGATACATAGAGATAACCTGCATGTAATTAATGTCACCATTATAAAGGACATTTAAGAACGTAGCCTGTACATATGTTTACCTAACAGCAAAATTAAGATGGGCAGTTTAAAATAAATAAAACCCAATATAAACATTTTGCTGAGTACCCAATATGACCTTTAAAGAAAATGATGTCATTCACCCAGGTATTTGTAGTATAATACTTTCTTCACAAAGTCTTCTGCTGGATATGCTTACCAATATTATCTGAGATCTGAGGGTGATTTCTGTAAACCAACATAAATTTGGTTTCCTTAACATTAAGAAGCTGCTTTAAACAAGACAATTTGGAGCTCTGACTCAGAGCAGGGTCAGCTGGTACAGTATTATACATTGAGCTACAGCCATTGCTCAGTTCCGGTAATTAGTGTATAAGGACGTAGTGTATCTGTTAATCAGAAGTTTGGTAGTTTGATCCCTGGTTGTTCCCAATGTGTATCTTGCTAAGGCACATTCATCCACTGATGCATCAGAGTATGAATGTGTGTGAATGTTAGACAGAAAAGCACTTACACTAAAGTTGTGCCTGAAATCTGCTGGTCTGCTCGTCGAGTTTCAGGGTTGTTGCTCCTTTTACTGCTGGGATCACTTTGGACATTCTGCATCTCCTCCAGTTGTTGTTGGTACTTCTGTTTTCTTGTGTTCCTTCTTTCTGATATTGCTGTCCGCTGGGAATGCCACATCTATCACAGCTGCAGTGTTCTGCTCCTTGTCAGCCAACACTATGTCTGTTTGGCTGGCCAGCAGCTGCTTGTCTGTCTGGAACTTGAAGTCCCACAGGGCCTTAGCCCTGCCATTTTCAAGCACCTTCAGCAGTGTTTGCCATGAGGACTTGGGGATTTCTAGTCCATATGTGGAACAGATGTTCCTGTATACTATCCCAGCCACTTGGTTGTTTCTCTTGGTGTATATTGTCCCAGGTACCATCTTACCTTTTTCTACTATGTGCTGGAGTGTCTTTGGAGCACCTTTGCACAGTCTTCAATTTTGGTCTTTATCAGCTGTGCTAGATTTCTGCCTCTATGGAGCTTGTGCTTGTAGCCCTTTCTTATGCTCCTAGGATCAGAGCCTAGGAGCATAATGTTTTCCTTTAGGCATGTACAAACTATGCATTGGGAAAGTCTGAGGACGCATAGAGATTAGTACCAACTAACTAGAGGAACCTCTGATTATTATCATTCATAAATTTGATTCATTGTGTTTTGTCTACATGTGATGCTGGAATGCATCCTTAGAAAAACACTCACTGGTGAAATACCTAGAGTTGTCTTAATCACAATCACGTTGCTTGATGTAAACAACAAGAAGGGTAAAAAACTTCAGTTACACCAAAAAGACTTATGCATTCAATATGAAATAAGTAGTGTGAACAATTTTAAGCAATTAGAAAAGTGGGTGATACATATTTCTGATGTCCATATAACAAATTTCACCTATGGACAGATCCCATTTAATGATGTTGTCATAATTTTGATAGCAGATGCAGACCTTAGATTTATTTTTATTTTTATTAATTTTAATATTGAACTTTTTAACATCCTTTTGCTGTTTTTTTTTTTGGATTATTTGTAGAGAAAATGCTGCCAAATTGGATCAGTGCCTCAAACAAACAACTTGTTGCTCACAGGGCTGTAACATCCACAGGGGAAATTTGACCATAGTCATAACAGCTCTCTTCACATATAGACGGCTTCCTGTTTGTGGAGGATCTCCTGGCTCACCCGCAGTTCCACTCGTACTCGTTGGAAGACGTTGAGAGAGTTGTGGCCACAAATGACAAGCAGCGCTTTAAGCTCTGTACCCACCCTGAGGATGGCCGGCTGCAGATTCGGGCCAATCAGGGTCATTCAGTACAGGTAATGAGAGTTACAAAATTGTAAGACATGTCAACACCTGTAAACTCTGAGAAGCTTATACTTGCTGTTGTCAGCACATTGGCTATATTGGATTATCGCCTAGCTAGATGCTGAATTCAGTAAATATTCAGTTTGTTTGTTTGTTCTTGCTGATCAGCAAATGATTAGAAAAATATGATGAAAATGTGATTTATATACTTTTGGGACATAAAACCAAAAAGCAACTCAGAAAATGCAGACTTTGCTTTAGTCATATACCCAATTTGTGCCTAATATACTGTAGATGTGTATGTGTGGGAGAGTGTTAGTGAGTCAAAGACTATTTTGAAGAAGTTACTCTATTTCTTTGCATTCTTGTCATGGAAGAAGTCCTACAACATGGTAAAACAAACTCCATTTTATCCCAAATAATGTAATAAATCAATGTAAATAGAGTCTTTGGAATATCAGCGTATCAGTGTCTTAGAATTAATCCCAAAATTACATTTTTAACAATCTTAAATTACAGGAAAATACACGGATACACAGAGTAGCTGTCTTTAATGTGTACAGACTGATAATGATTATATGTGTAGTCAGGCCTTCCCAAATGCCCCACTGATGCTGGAAAAACCCTGCACGAGCGTTTGCATTTGATGTTAGGTTTAGGCCCAATAACAATGGGGAATATCTTCCTTTTAAATTTTTTGACACTGCCACTGTTGTTGACATTTCAGCTGAGCATGGGATCAGTCAAACTCTCACTGGGCTTGAGTTTAATAATTTCTCTCACTATTTTCTCCGATACTAATCAACTGCCCATGACTAATTACTAAAATAAAGCAATAGTAACCAGAATGCCTTTCTTTACCAGATTTAAGGCGGCTTTGTAAATCTGTGGCTATCCTGGCTGTGTTTCCACGGTCAGGTTGTGGATCTGGAGCTGAAACCGGTCATGGCTGGTTCTCCAGACTGCCCTGCTGAGGCTGTTCATGGCTCCTACCTCAGAAACTGGAGCTCCATCCAGCAGCAGGGCCTGAGCCGCATGAAGAGGACACACATCCATCTGGCACAAGGCTTGCCAGGGGAGGACGGCATCATCAGTGGTATGCTCGTGTGAGTTTGATGGAGAGTAGCTTGTCAGGAGGTTTGTACTACAGCGTTATTTTTTTTCACCCACCAGGCATGAGGAAAGATTGTGATCTAGCTGTGTTTATTGATGTCCCCAAAGCACTGGCTGGTAAGATTAAACCCCGATTGCTGCTGTCCAATTATCTACCTTTACTCTATATGTGTAGGAACCAATGCTATTAGTTTTATGTGTCTCTACAGATGGTATCAAGTTCTTCTGGTCTGAGAATGATGTGCTGTTGACTGAAGGTGATGCTGAGGGTAAAATTCAACCTAAATACTTCAGCCGAGCTCTAAGACTGAGACCTTCAAGTAAGAAAAACTCTTATACAGAAATAAAAGTTTAGATTTTATGCTTACGTGGATTTGGGTTCACTATTTCCTTGTTCACTGAGCTCTCTTTTGCTGTGTTCCAGGGAGCATCCTGCCACTGCAGTAACAGCAGAGAGTGCTGTCCTGTCATTGGTCATTACCGCACTCACCTGACCATGTTAGCATCCGACGGTTGGTTGATGCTTATCCCAGTTCCCCTGGCAACACTTGTTTTCCAGCAGCATCGATTTATCAGCAACAGAAGTGTATATTCAGAAATCTCCCAAAGTGGCACCTGATTGGTAAACTTTAAACTGTTGATTCATTATTGAAAGTGAACAGGACAGAAGGTGTATCCTTATTTTTATATGACAATTCAACAAACTTAAAAATACAGAAGCCTTGTTTTCCCCACTTCATGCTAAATAAAGCATTGTACCAATGACTACCAGGATATTTTAACTGGCAGATCTTTAAATAAAGCGTATTGTGCATGTGGTTAGTCACGTGGCTAAGCATGGGAAATGAGAGGATGCAGACATTGAGGTTTAACGGACTGCAGTTTCCAGTAAGATATGGACTGACACGCACAGTGTGTGAGGGAAGATAACTTGTTTGAGGTTTCCTGTGTAAGAAATTGCCAAAATATGTCACAGGGAAAACAAGAGATAATGAAAAGTATACAGCTCTATTTATTTTAGTAAATGTTTTATGTGGTGAATATTTTGCCATTTATCTTATATTTCTCAGTCATATCATTACCTGTAACATTAATTTCTAATAAAAAGTTTAAGTAACACTGGGTCTGGAGCTCTGGACATTCAAGGCTTTCAATTCTGAGCAATGCTGATTACATTTCTTGACAGAGTGAGTTCAGAAAAGTAGTTAGAAGTTAGAGCTGGCTGATTCAGCTGTTGATTTTACATTTCTTTGAGTCTGATTATGACGCCTGCTGAACCTGGACCAGAAGCCCAGCAGATTGGCCCAGCAGCAGTCCATCCTGTAGGGAGGGGGGAAGTCAGCATGAGGACCGCTGGAGTCTTGAACATGTCAGAACATATCAAGTTTAACATCCACTGATGTGTGAATGGAAAACTTGGTGTACTTACAAGTTTCTAACACATTTACAGTAAACTGAGTATCTTGTTTTTGATGATTTCCTTATCTTTTTGTGGCTGCTTGAGTTAAACATTAAGTCTTTTTCCAAGCTGGTTTTCCACTGAGACACAGGAGGTCTGATGGGCTGTCAACCATCCCATTGTCTGGGCTTTTGTGTTTCAGTCTTAGAGAGCTTCGTGGCCACCGGTCAGCTTGTGGAATAGCTCCTCATTGAGCGTTTCGCTCTTCTCCCGACTGCGTGTCGACATGAAAATGTAGCCTCCGATAAACTCATGAACAATTTTGCAATCAGCAGTCACACAGCTGAAGGCAATGTTCACATTCCCTTCAAACTCAATGGCCATCTGGAGTAGACGAAAATTAACACAAAAGAAATGCAGAGCTATTTAGAAAAAAAATATTAATCCAGGGATGAAAAATATCTTCACTACAAATATACATACATATCCCATGTTGTAAGTCATTAGGGCAATAGCTCCTAAATTTTCTTTCTGGTTTTGTAAAAGCATATTCATCAATCTCAGTTTCATTTCAGGTTTTTCACCTGGTTGTCTGTGCCCCACAGTTTCAGAACCATTTCCATTAAAAGATCTGACCAGTAAGAACTATAAATGTCACTTTATTGAAAGACACACTGTCAGCATGTTTTCAGAAGTCTTTAGCGTGCAGCTAAATTCATGCTTGGTTTGTGGGTCTGTCTCTAAACACACAAGCTTCTTTTCATTCATGCTCAGTTATCACAAATACCATTGTGTAATAAGGCATTGTACATCAGTTGTACAAGAAGTAATTATTCTTGCAAGCCTAAGGTTCAGGCTTCAGACTACTCAGAGTTCTCCCTCTTAGACAATTTTCTAAAACTCTTGGTAAAATATGAGGTCAGGACAGCGAGTAGAAGGTTCAAACCTCTTGTCAGAACTATGAATCATAAAAACCTCTGAGAATGAAAACGTGAAGTTGAAAATGAGCATTCTAGACATTTTTAAATGATCAGACAGAAGCCTGTTCAAGATATGAGTCATACCTGTCTAATATCCCAGTTGACGTTCCACTGTTTCATGTTGTTGTAGCGCCAGGTCTTCACTACATCACCCACACTAAGGTCAATACGGATCAAGCGATTGGGAGCAATGCCGAGTACCTCATCCTTCCGGCTGCCTTTGAACCTGTTTGGGGGGGGGGGTATATTTTGTTTAGATTCCTCTAAGTTAATTTATTTATTTATTTTAGATAAAAGTCAGTCTTGAGTCCTCCATATAAAAATGATTAAACTTCTACAGAACTACGCTTAGTCTGATGACTTTGCACATTGCTGGTGGAAGGATGTTTAAAATTTTTCTTTCTGTCTACCCAAAAAGTGAAAAAAAAATGTTAGGTTAGTTTCATTTTTTTTAGCATGAACTACATTTCTGCCGATCTTGGGCGTGCATTTCCCTCGACTACAGTCTCTGCTTTTATGCTGTTAAAACATTTATAATGTTCATAACACACAGAAGGAGGATGTTCGAGGTCAAGTGCTTTATAATAACCTTGTCACAGTGAATTTCGGTCTTTGATGTGTTCACTGGCACAGAATCAACTCTCAAAAGCTTTAAATGAAACTTTAAACTTAACCTGACAACAACGTATGCAAGCCCAAAGTCAGGCAGGGCTTGCCAGATCTGCAGGAAGCGCATCAATGCATCTGTCAGGGAGAGCTGAGCCACGTTCTGGTATGCATCCAGGATTCGAGGGGTCAGCTGGAAGAGCAGGCAGAGGGTAAAAGGTGAGATTTAATTATATTTTTGCTGCCATAAGCAGTTGCAGATTTGCACAGTTGCACAAAATTACTGTACTGTAAGGTCATTTAGGTTGGTAATTTGAGCCACACAAAATATATGAGATCAAAAATACTGCTTTGTGAAAACACAAGACAATAAATCTGCAACATTTATCCTTTTGTGGCCTGTTGCTACATCTGTACCTGTTTGGGTTTGTACTTTTTATGGTAACGTGGTGACACCAGACTGTGAGTATTGATGCTTTCTTCGCTGGCATTTGCACTGCTGGAACTGGAGTTGGTCTTTTGCATCGCCAGGAAAGAGCGGATACTCTGGATCTCACTTTGGAAACTGCTGTCGGCGAGGGTCTTGCCTTTGGATCCCAACCGGCACCCTGCCATCCACTGAGCATACTGCTGCTCCTGCAGGGTGAATTTCAAAGACATAACATAGAAAAAAGAGCATGAGAGACAGGTGTGACTGTGGTCAGAGCTGAGATGATGAACTGAAGATAGAGGCATTGAAAATGAAAGGATGTCACACGTAGAGATGAGAAGAGGTGTATGGGTGTGCGTGTGGCCTCACGTTCTCACAGCGAAGATAGACCTCATTCATGCCTTCAGGTGCTGGAATCAGGAGTCTGATAAGGAACTTCTGAGCAGCCACATTAACGTCTGGAGCCACCTCACATCCTGTGTAAAGGAGCAACATTAAAGTGGTATCATTAGGTTCATGGTTAAGCTGTTAAAAACAAAAAGCGTGTAGGAAGAGACTGATATGATCCCCGCTGATTCTCCTCAACCTCCTAAGACCCGAACTCTTCCATGTCATGCATTTTTAATTTCTCTTTGATATTTGGGCATATTGGGACCCGATGAATGTAAAAACAAAGAATCACCACATTTGTTTTTTTTACGCCATTTTTGTTCCTAAGAAAAATGAGAGCCACATATGAGGATATTCGTTTTAAATTTTGATGAAACAGAGGCAGTATAATGTCCTCGTGAGTGGATATCAGGCCCTTGTAAAGCAAAATTTAGTATTTTGGTCTAGACAACCCAAAATGTGATGTCCACATATGTGGACGCCAGGTCCTAGGAGGTTAATTCACTTTTAACTCATAGTACTTATCTACCTTTAGGTGTTCACTTCTTGCAATATATTAAAACTCAGTGTCTGATATGTGATTCCATATGTGTTGGAAGTTTTTGGACTTCTTCACTGACAACATTAACACCAGAAGATCTAAAATGTCACCCCCGCATTTAACATTTTCAGAGAGTCAGTCAACTTCATCACTGTTCTCTAAATATAATACCTGCACACTTCTTCATGGCAGCTTTTGGTCCACTGTCTCCTTTTATTCTGACTATTTACGCTATAATTATTTAGCAAATTGAGTCATTCCTTCCTGTTTTAAAACACAGTCATGCAGCCGTTTCTAAAGAAGCATAAACTTTGCCCATATTTCCTTAGTAACTGCAGACCGATACCAAAGTTACCTTCCTTTGCCAAGATTTTAGAAAAAAATTCTCTTCTCCCAAGTTGCTTTCTAGATAAATACTTTTAACATTTGAACAACAAAACATTTGAAGCATAACGTAGGACTGCAGGGTTTCTACACTGGTTTTCCTCAACCTTTAGTGTCCAAATAGGAAACGGCTTCAGTTTCTACTAACTGTGATATCCCTCAGGGATCCATGTTAGGTCCTCTTTTAGTTTCAATATATTTGTTACCCCTTGACTCTAGCATTCATGAATACAACATTTACTATCACTGTTACGTGATGGCACCCAGTTTTATCTGCCAGCCACACCTGACATTGACCACTCCTTTAAGAACCTCTTCGACTGTTTGAATGATCTGAAATCACAGATAGCCAAAATATCCTTCAACTTCAAATCATAGCATAACTGAAGGTATTTTGCCTTCAGTTAGGTATTCTGCTAGAGTCTTTACTGGTACAAAGAAAAGACATCATGTCACTCCTGCTGTAGATCAGCAGTATGGAAGCTTGTCTCTGCCACATAAAAAAAGTGACTTATATGTCTAAATTTTGGGTTATAATCTCAAAATTCAAACCTCAGAAATCTGAGCCAGTAAGTTGAATTTTTGAGATACCTTACTAACAATATCAACTTAGTTCCCCCTGCTTACAATCAAGCTTCTATACACATGCAATAGCTACCTGTGAAATTTCTAAAAGGTTTTAAAATTGTACTATTTGTTTTTAAAGACCTCCATGGCCATAATATACTACAGGTCTTTTTCCTCCAGGTCCTTCAGCGTATCATCCCAATTTCTCTTAATGTCTCTTCTCAGCTAAAAACAGGTGACCTGTCATTGCCTCTAAGTTCTGGAATAGTCTGGCTTCCCACATAAGAACCTGCTCAACAATTGACAATTTTCATTCAGCTCCAAGACCTACCAGGCCCATTTTCATCAAGTTTGAAGTCTCTCATGGTTTGGTCAAGCTCACTGTTAATGTTTTCTTCTACTGTTTTCTTTAACTTCTTACCATTGTTACAATTTAGTTGTTCTTATTCTCATTTTCTGACTTATTTTCCAGTTATTATTTTTATTATATCATCTATTTAGGCAAGTTATGTGTTTTGTAATTGATTTTTGGAGAGTTGGATTGCAAATAAGTGTGCCTGGAAATCACTTTGGGTAAACATCTGTTATTTTAAAATGTGCTAAACACTTACCATTCTGTTAATAGCATGGTGCACTATATATAGCAGAAAAACATAACATAAAAGTACGTAACGAAGTCATTACCTTTGAGGTTAATCATTTGAATGGGCTCTCCTATGCTTTCCTCTTTGCTCTTGAAATAAGAAATGGAGGTATCTTGGAACTTGAACCAGTATTGCTTGTACCCCTTCAGAGTCAGCCTTTTGGGTCTGAAATATACATGTAATCACATTAGCTGATTTCACCAGGGATTTTTCCCCCAGATTCATAACAAGTTAGAAATAAAGAGGAAGGTTACTAATAAATATTTATTTATTTAAAGAAAATGAAATTTATTTTAACCAGTTGGAAACCAGCTCTCACCTAAATATCTTCAGGTAGTCAGTGAGTTCTGGTGCTGTCATATTTTCCTGGATAAAATGCAAGTTTTTCAGTTAATATGTTTTAGCAATAAAACTGTTAGTCAATCAATGTTAGTTTGACATAAGACCAAACATTTAACTCAATGCTGTCTACATCATCAGTGGATTTGGATCCAGGCTAATACTACCATTAATGAAATAGCTTAAATCAGGTGTTCTTAAAGCCAATCAGGGGGACAAGGAGGCCCATATAGGAAAAATTCTACCATGAAACACTGATGTGCTGGTCTATATTTTTTTAACCATGAGTCAGGTGCATATCACATTTAATAATGTCAGCTGTACTTGTCAGTGTTAGGAAGGTTAAAATTGAAGTGAAATAATCCCTCTGTTTCATTCTGTGATCAAAGTAGTAAAGTGTACAGTAGCACATATCATCACAGGCAGCCACTGGCCTGCAAGCCACACTTTGAGAAGCCTGGACCTAAATTGTTATAAATTTCTGTTCCCCGTTATTAAAATAATTTAATTTTAAAAAGACTCGGGTGAGACTATTGTATCTGACCAGCAAATCAGATGCAGAGCTGCCTTCTCCCTCCATCTTGACCTCCAGGGACTGCAGGGCGGAATCCAGATCGTCCATGGCTGGATTGTTGCTCATGATCTGGGGCTCTGACTGAGCCACCTTACTGATATGATACTGCATGTAAAACGAGACAGAGAAATGTCCTATTTAATCCAGTTTTATACGACACTGCTTTACTGACGATTGAATAGACCAGATATCTTTGAGGAGTGGGAGAACATTTGAGTCTCTATATTATCTGACATCCAGCGAAATGTACACTTCCATTAGAGTGATTCACATATTTCACTGTCAGCAGATGGATTTTCTACCTGCAGAGCTCCAAACAGCATCATCTCCTCCTCGGTGCAGTCGATGTCTTCCAGCAGGATGGCCCAGCGTGCCTGCTCATAGAGCTGGGTCAGACGTACAGCATCATACTGCAGGGTGGAGAGGAAAGAGAAGGATGAGGTCAGAGAGTTGATATACT
Organism: Aulonocara stuartgranti; assembly: GCF_965226115.1. Lineage (NCBI taxonomy): Eukaryota > Metazoa > Chordata > Actinopteri > Cichliformes > Cichlidae > Aulonocara > Aulonocara stuartgranti. The sequence continues at coordinate 34,616,969 of NC_138940.1, read as the reverse complement.
GGCAAAGAAATATGCACACACACACTCTCTGTATTTGTGTAAACACACACACACACATACCTTAGAATCCATATCGTAAGTAGCATAGTATTTGAAGCGAAGCCAGAGTTTATCACTCTCTTGGATGCCCTGCTGCAGAAGACAACGGGACGAGTCCAACCACCTGAGAGGGACAGACAAAGAATATATATGTTTATGATTTCATATTTGTTACATCCATGTTTATCTGTATTTAAAATCACAAGAAAATACTATTTGACATCATATAGACAGCTTGACCTAAACAAAGTAAATTGGTAACATGATTGTTTTTAGAAACTACATCTTATAGCAAAACACAGCAGAATAACAAAAAATGTGCAAAACCTTAAGAAACAAACATATACTTCTATATGAACTATATTCTGTATTTCACTTAATTTTATAGTAGTGTACAAAAGTCTAGGGTGTGATCATTATTATTATTTAACATAGTCTGAAGTGTCTTAGCCAAGCTTTCTTGTCATTTCTTTAAGTAGTCTTCAAAAATAATTCCCCAGGATTCTTGAAGGACATTTCAACCTCTTCTTTGAATGTTGGCTCTCTTTTGTTCTATTATCTGTCAAGATGATCACACATTGCTTCAATTATATTAAAGTCTAGGCTCTGGGGAAATCAATCCATTACTGATGGCATGCTTTTACTCCAGTGTGATCATTGTCCTAAACACACTGTCGTCAATGAGATGCTTTCCAGATGGTATTGCATAGTGGATCCAAATCTGACTGTACTTTCCAATGCTCATAATTCCATTTTTACAAGATCTCAAACACTGCTGGGTGAAATGCAGCTCCAAACCATGGCACAGCCTCCACTGTGTTTTACAGACGGTTGCTTGCCTCCTGCATACATATTCACAACCGTTTGAATGAAATTTTTCAAATTTGGATTCATCACTCCATAAGACCTGTCACCACAGATTTTGTTAGCACACCTCAGCCTTTTCTCCATATATATCTACATTTTCCTCTCAAGCATCCTTCCACTGACACGATTTCTGTATTAAATGGATTAAAAGAAGGGACAAATGCATCTCTCTAGTCCTGTGTCAACTCTTTCCTGGATTATTTCCTATTTCTTAAGGACATGACTTTCATGTACTGTTTATTTTTATTTTTCTGTCCTCTACTTCTAACATTTCCACAAATGTTCTAAGGACACACTGCACACTCTGCTAATTAATAGCTAACAGCTCTCTGGGAATAGGTGCAACAATACAAATTTATGCCAATCAACTGTGTTATCTTTAACATTTTACAAAAATAGAAATAAACAACACCAGTTCATCCCTTGAGTTAGGTGTCATTTTATGCTTGCATGACTCATAGGTGTGTTGAGGGTGTGTTAAAAAGAAAAACAAACAAAACATTCTGGTTGCTAAGGTACAAGGACTGGACTGAAAGTGGGTGAAAAATCATTTAATGTCTGAAGTCTGGCTCCTTGGAAGTAAAATATGAAGAAATGACGTGTGGCTCAAGACTTTTTCACATTACTATATTACTGACTACTTATTATAAAGCTAATGATATAATGTGCTTTATGTAAGCTCACGTATTTGATGTTTTCAAAAAGTATTTATTTGATGTGTAATTATGCAACAATGGCTGAGGCAGCTGAAGTTTAAAGCGGCTTTGAACTTTAGAGAGATAAAGCAGGAGACTTTAAAAAAGCTGCGACTGTGCCTAATTTATTACATCAAAGAGTCTAAAAGCCCTTCAAACAGCTCCTATTTTAATACATTTGTAGGCACTGGCGGTAGTATCTTTATGAACCAGCATGCGCATAAGATAAAATATGTCTGAACTCGAGATCAGAGGAGGCCACTGCTTCAGTAGATACAGCTCTGAGTTCTGGAAACCCCCAGTTTTCTTTATCAGGACTGATAAAGAAAAAGAAAAGTGGCGAGTGATTACACCGGCCTTCTGTATTGTGGGGTAAGAATACTAACTGAGGCAGCATCCCTGATAGCTAGTTAATAAGAGGACTCAGTTTGTGGGGAACTTGTTTGTTAAACATCTTGCATTAGTGTGACATGGACAATGAAACTCTATCAGTTCCCCTCTGCAATGTAAACACCTGGTTTGACAGACTGATACCTGTGCACACATACCTGCCATTGATGTGAGCCTTGTCCACAACGCTGGCTGGGCGGTACTGCTTGGCTATGACCTCAGGGGCAGGGGGAGGCTGACTGACTGACAGCATCTTGTAGATGGCCTCCATCTCCGGTGAGTCGGCAAAGTGAGCGGGCATGCCGTTATACAGACAGGGCCGGGATACTGCAAAAGGAGTGGAAATAATAAGGTTGACCTGCATAGTTTTAATTAAAATGACAGCACACAATGTTTAAAATGTTTTTCAGGCCTTTTACATTACATGGGAAATGATTTAATTTAATTTTTACTATGTTATGCCTGCAGTGTAAATAAAATGTGATGCGTGTACCCGAGGAAAGGGGCACCTCGGTCAGGTCGTAGATCTCTGGTGCCAAATTTTTGTCTTTCTTCTTTTTCTTCTCCTCTATGGGTCGAAGGAGGGAGAGTTCCTCAGGGTGACGAATGTCTATTAAAAATAAATAAATAATATGTACAGTAACAGTGCTGTAAAGGTGATAAGTTATTCAGGGGTGTGTTTACTTCTTGTATTAAGCTGATTGTTAAAGCAACACTCAAAGCATAGACTCTGTGGCGCAACGGTAGCGCGTCTGACTCCAGATCAGAAGGCTGCGTGTTCAAATCACGTCAGGGTCAAGTCCTTTAATATCTTACCCTCTAACAAAGCTAGATGCTACATTTGTATCCTCACTTAACAGCAATCTGTTAACTGACGATCTTCACTCATAACTGATCTAGGTTCTGCTGGAGCTTTCTTCCTGTTTAAAAGTAATTTTCCTTCCCACTGTCACCAAGTCCTTGTTCGTTTTGATTCTTGATTTTTCGTGTATTCTCTGTATTATTGTTGGATCTTTACCTTACAATTAGCAGATATCTTCATCTTACTGGAGAATTGTTCACAGGCGGATATAATACCAGAATTAGTACATATAATAGTAAGAAACTGTTAATGTCAATGCTGTCATTTTGCCACTGACGTTCCCCCACCTCCAACTTGTCAGTATCGTTGGATTGAAACCTTGCACTGTGAAAGGCTCTGATTGTGCAGTACATGCACTGTTGTCCCGATAAGGATTGGCAAGAGATGAGAATCTGTTAAACTGACAACCCTGGTCAAACGGCTGTAACATGACCTTGTGGTGCAATAGTAGTGTGTCTGACTCCTGATCAGATGGTTGTCTGTCTGAGTCACTTAGGCTCATGGTTCTGAGAATCTCACTCCTATCCTCTAACTAAGAAAGACATTAAAACTAGGGCATTTTAATAAATTAAAACCAGGTTCTTATTAATATTTGCTTGTGTGTGATGTGTTTGTAGTACAGCAGGTAATTTGACATAAAAGGAGATTTTCATAAGTACCAAAAATGGCACATATACTATAAACAAACTTTACTTTAGTATTCTACCCCACCCCAAAAGTTTTCCAGTGTTATTACACTGACACTTTGTATTGAGTCTGACCTGAGAAAATGGCCACCTGTGCGACTCTGTGGCGCAACGGTAGCGCGTCTGACTCCAGATCAGAAGGCTGCGTGTTCAAATCACGTCAGGGTCAATTTATTTACTGCTTAAATCAGTGAAGTGTAAGAGTGCATACCAAAATTATAATTTGGTATTCAAAATTTCCTTTTGTTGAACATTTAGTGCCACTGCAGAGCTGCTTTTATTTATCTCATCTCAGGAAAATGCATTCCTCTTTTCCTAGGTCTGGTCATTTTCCTCTTCCTTATATCAAACATCTGTTGTCTTTATATTACTTTAAAAACTAATTTTATTGTCTATTAGATGCCAACTAGGTGCCTTTATATGCAGTGGTGTGCAACTGCAGCAAAGTGGAATTTTGGAGCATACATACTCCCTACAAATCCTCACATACACCTCTTGATATTGATCCATACAAACAACATATGAAGCAATGTCACAACAAAGGCAGGAAGCAATGCGGGATTTAAAATTAGAAATAAAAAATAAAAGTTTATAGTCAAGAGAATGTCCTCAACATGGATGTGTCTTTTCTGCCAGTACAAGTGAGCTCTAGGAGCAAATATAATTAAAAAGGAACTGCTTACTTCATGATACCAAGCCTTATCTTTGAACATGTGTGTGACATTTCTATAGACAGATGTCATTATTTTCCCCCTTCCGTGCTGCTTTAAAAAACCTTTCCAGTCTGCTGGCCCCTCCCGGGGATTTCTGGTGAGGAATCGAGACCAAGAAGTGCCAGAATTAGACAAAATGAAAGCACAAAGCAGATGGGGAAGGCCCTCTCTGGCAATAGTTGCAGTCACCCTGCGATGTATTAATGAGGCACTTTGACACATTTCACTGATTAAATTATTGTGAACAGCTATATTACAGCTTGAGTACTTAGAATCTGCAACAGGACTGAGAAGGAGAGATGAGAAAAAGAACTTAGATGTGTAGATGTTGCTAGCAAACAGAGAACTAGACAAAAGAGAGAAATGAAAGAAAGAAAATCTTACTAAGCATTCTGCAGATGCCCATCACTGTCTGGAAGACGGGATTGGAGAAGCAGACCCGGAGCCTCAGTGTAATGCCGTTGGGCAGACCCAGTCTTAGGGGCTTGTGCTGGGGCATGAAGACTAGCTTGGCATCAGCGTGGATACCATATTTCTCCAGAGTCCAGGCTGTCCGCAGCAGCCACCGCTGCTTCTGCTCCCACCACAGCGCATGATCTGACCAGTCCTGTTTGATCTCTGCAGAGGACAGAAACAAAAGTCAGAGTAAAAAGAGTTAAACTATTCAAGAAACTGAATCTGGTCATCTTTACTTTAAAAATATTCTAATTTACTTATTACTACGATGATCGTCGGATATTTTAAATGGCATTTTACTTGAAAAATAATGGATTTTTTATTGACTTTTTGTATGGTTAGTTTTAACAAAAGCCATAAAGTGATTTCTTGTCTTTTTTTTCACAAAAAAGTACAACTTAAAAGTTTCCACTGACCATTAATCTTTTGTAAATATAAATGAACCGTTTTCCGCTTATATTAGGCAGCCATACTTGACTGTGTTATGGAAATATGTTTCTAATATTGTCTCCATTCCCATTTGAATGTAACAAATATAAGAAAGGAGTCAATACAGTCTGCATGCACAGCATAACTATTGTAGAACAAACAAAAGGAAATGTGTGAGCTTAAAATTTAGAATTGATGATAGAGCTGTTGTATTGGTCTGCAGCTGCTGGTATTACCTGATCTCCCCCACAAAACTTTGGTTTTCACCTATTCGATACCTGGTCTGCCTCCTCATTTACATTATATTACTAATAAAAAGAATACAGTATTACATTATTATTACTGCTGTTGGCCACTTTACTAGATATGTATGTCACATGTCATGTCCTATCTCTCACTCTGCTCTCGTTCCTTTGCTCGTACCAATGGCTCCCTCTCTAGTTCTGCTGGAGTTTTCTTCCCGTTAAAAAGGAGTTTTTTGTTCCCACTGTTGCCAAGTAGGGGTCCTGCGATTGTTTGGGTTTCCTTAGTGTTTTCACCTTCACAACTTACAAACCATAGCGTCGTGTTTTTTTTTAGTTAAAAAAAATTGTTATTAGTACGTTACACATTTTACGTGTGTGAAGTATTTTAGGATTCGGGGGAGTTAGCGTAGTTAGTGTACTGTATGGTAGCAACAGTGCTTATGTTTGCAATTGCTAATTAAATATCACAAATTCGTTCAATTTTTAATATTTAATTAGTGACATTTGATCATTAAAAATTGTTTTCTATGCTTTGAGCAACACTGCTATGACACACTATATAACATAATTTCTTTGTTTAAAGCTAACCCCAGCTCACCGCATTTGTGACCTAATAATTAACTAGTTTTTTGTTTGCTTTTTTCCATTAAGACAGGAAATGGTGTGTAATCATAGTTGGTGCACACACTGTGCAGACTCTGTGGCGCAACGGTAGCGCGTCTGACTCCAGATCAGAAGGTTGCGTGTTCAAATCACGTCAGGGTCATTTCTTTAGTCTCTTACCCTCTGAGAAGCCTCGATGCATGCTCAGATGACTCACTTCAGTCTCGAGACTGAAGAAGTCACCAAACCTTTTTTCCACTGAAAACGCTACTTTTTGGGATACCTCAGTATTACATTTGTATCTAAAACCAGCAATCTGTTAACAGAGGATCTATTCTCGTAATTCATCCAGGTTCTGCTGAACGTTTCTTCCTGTTTAAAATAAGCTTTAAATGTTTAAGGTTTAACATTTAAGAGACTGACATGAAAAACGGTTTAGATGTTTCAGAGGGTGAGAGTGAGCAACGATGTTCATTGGAAATACATCAACATTTTTTCAAGACATTTCAAAATCTCTGAAAGGAGATAATAACACTTAACAGAATATCAAAAAGTACTTTATGAGGGACGATTTCATATCTACTACCCACTAGTGCATAAAAATGATGAATATATGCATTACTCATTTTTCAAGAGGGTAAAAGTTTGATGAAAAGTTGAGTAAATGACGTTATAACAATAAAAAAAATATCAGTTGTAATTTTCTGACTGACACCTTGCATTGACTCATTGACCTGAGAAAATGGCCACCTGTGAGACGCTGTGGCGCAACGGTAGCGCGTCTGACTCCAGATCAGAAGGTTGCGTGTTCAAATCACGTCAGGGTCATTTCTTTACTTATTTCTGCTCCTTATACGATGCTTTACACTGCTCTTATGTGACCACTACCAAACAATGCTAGGCAATAGCCAGATTGTTTTCAGTATGTTCCCACATGGCTCATATTTGTCTGCTAGTTTTTCGTTTTTTCCACACATTATTTACACTAATGTTCCTGAAACACGTCATAGGAAAGTGCAGCCTCTTTATTAACTGGAATATGTTCACTACAGAGTTAAATCAGCAGGACCTTATGGATCTTGGATTGTGAGAGATGCAGCACAACACTGTTACCCACTCTGCATTGATCCTGATGTGATTTGAACATTTTCCTTATTGCTTTTCCTTATTTTCTGTTGTCAGAAGTTCACATACACTCAGCGACAGCTTGGATCTTTTTTTAGACATTGGACAAGTGGTGACACATCTGAATAACGCATCTGGGAACATCCTTGGAATCTACAGCTGTTCAGAAATGGCAGCAAGGACCTTCCCAACTTTTCCCATTGTTCTGAACATTGGTCAGTCCAATGATTGCAATCAATTTACTGTTTGTCCAGTGCAGGGTTCATCTGGGGTGGAGTCTGTCTCTGCTGTCAAAGGGCTGTGTAATCTTTTGCATGTGTACAAAACATGTTTAAATAATGCGTGACTGATTTTGATTGAATGCATGCATAGACCTGCTCGCAATTAACAAGTGATCAATTTGCCCGAGCTTTATTTATAGCTTTGTTTCCTCACTTCTTCAATGTTTGCTCCTAGGTCATTTACATTCATCCTCTCTGAAACTAAAACAGCCTCATGTGATTGAGCTGTTTTGGTTAGATCTTACTGGTGTCTGCATGATCCGTCCAACCTAATTGGTCTCACATTGACAAACTACTTGATGAAACATATGTTTAGACTGATGTTGTGTTTCTTGCTGAAAGCAGTGGCGGAAGAAGTGAACAAACTAAAATTGAAAACATGTAGCAGGTGACAAAAGAAAAAAAATTATAAGAGCAGTTCAGAGGACTTGTGACACACTGTGTGCTGAATAATTCATTCAGTTTTCTTGCCTTAACTATGCATTTGTAATTTTGTTAACTGTATGTGAACTCTTGTGTGAATATGTAAATTACGACACTAATTTTAGTCTGAAGTGTGACTGAGAGGAAGACAAAGAGAGGAAGACAGAGCTACCCACGTGTCTTTTCCACCAACTTGAGGATAACCCCTCCGATGTGAAGGTCGGAGGCCACGCTGATGGTGACGGGTGGGGCATCGAGCCCCAGGTCCTCCACCGTGACTGACAGGTCCCACGCCGCCATACTGGAAAAAAAGAGAGCGTGGGATAGTGAGAAAGAAATGCAGGAGACAAGCCTGACAGAGCACAGTGACAGATAAACAGACAAACACGGAGAGAGTAAACAGCTTTATCGCCCTCCTCCATCTTTTATGTGATGGATTATGGGTGACAAATGCCTTGTGTTTCTTTTTATTTGTCCTTGTTGTTACATATGTGACAACGATGACAAAGACAATGGAAGAAGACGTGTAATTAACTTTCCTTTGTTTCTTCGCCACATTGATCAAACTGTGAAAAATCAGCTCCATGAGACTGACATGAAAAACTGTTCAGATGTTTCAGAGGGAGTGTTAGGGTGAGAGTGAGCAACGATGCTCGTTTGAAATACATCTACGTTTTTGCAAGACATTTAAAACTCTCTAAAAGGAGATAAAAACATGCAAGAATATTACAAAGTACTTTATGAGGGATAAGTTCATATCTGAATTATGAATTATGAATATATGCATTAATTATTTTTCAAGAGGGTAAAAGTGTGATGACAAGTTGAGTGAGTTATTTTATAACAATTAAAAAAAAATTAAAAAAGAAATCGGATAGCTTTGGTCATATAACACCTCCTTCTGCTTTTCAGGGCATTTAAAATATTGAATGAGACAAAGGGAGGATATTTGACCTGCCAATCACTCTTCGGTCTATCAGAGAAAACCAACTTTAACCCACATAATACTGCGCAACATGACACAGACACACACGTATAATGGATGGGATGTCCACTTTGATGAGCACTTCCTGTTTCTGACTTAAACTATCACCATGGATGCACACTTCCGCTTTCTGACCCACCCAAAGTGAGAAGTTCATCCCCCGTTAAGACAGTGTCCTCCTGCATATGTATGAAAAGTAGAAGCCCACCTTGAAGATATTGGATTTATGGACTGAAATGTGTCTGAACTTAATTAAGAACTGAAATAAGAGCAGATAGAGACAAAACAATGCATAAATAAAAGTTTCACACCCCCTGCACCTCTACTTAGGCCTACACTTTCCACATCTGTATGAGTCTAATCATAATTTTCCATCTGTGTGACCACTTCATCATTTTACATTTCATTTCATGAAGTGGTGAAAGTAAATACATGACCTCAGATGTGTGTATAACAGAGAAGCTTCGTAAACATGCGCATACACACACGCCCTGTCCTAAACTTGCTCTCTGTCCTCATGCTGTCTCTCTCTCACACACACACACACACTTTAAAGGACAATACCGTCAGTTTCCCGCGTCCAAGGTTTTGAAAAATGGAAACTGGGGACCCCCTGCGCCTCTGTCAAGATCTCTGAAGAAGTTTACCAGGTTTTCTCCGAGAAGGTTTACCAGTTTTGTCTCTCTTGGGTTGTGGTCTCTGCTACTTGTGTCACTGCTGCTTGTTCCTTTTTTTTTTCTCTGTCAGTTTCCGACAGGCGGAAATGTGAAAAGGCTCAAACATTTTTCACTGACAGACTGTGGGAGTGACACATATATGGCAATTTGGGTGTGCATAAATATGTTATTTTTGTGTGTTGAGTAATCAGCAAAAATGTAACTTTAGGGTGTGAGTTATGAGTTCTATACTTTAGTAGCAGCACTTTCACCTTTTATTGACATATCAGACACAAACCAAAACAATTTCATTTTTATGCTCGACAACTAATAAAAATTGGCGCATTTAAAACCAAAATTCATTGTCTCCTGTCTAACATCCACAAAGATAATAAGGAGTTCATTGTTTTTAATATGGGGAAGATACCTTTATACAATGATAGGCTTGCTGTGACTACAGACTATCTTTTGTTTTTTTGAATCCGCTAGAGGGAGACCAAATACGGACATATTCTTCTGTACGAGCGTACAGTTAATGTTGCTTTCAGGGCTAGATGGCTTTTGAAGAATCGGCGAAAGTGTCGATTTTAAGTCAAGATTACTGCGTAGGGTTGATGCTTTAATTTGTGTTGTCCTGCTACCGCATCCAAAACGACTACTTTCTGGAAACGTCTTGTTAAGATACATATTCGTATTCATTATTCTGTGGGCTGTAGCAGGCCAGCGTGTTCTTATCATGTAACGTCAATGTTTCCGACAGTCATGAAGGCGGCGCGCTCTTGTGGTTGACGGTTTCGACTCTGCTACTCGGGTCGAGGTTTTCGCTGGGTGGGAACTTGTAAATAGAAACACCCTCAGCTGTGTAGTCTACTTATTTCACATGTCACAGCATAACTTGTTTAATGACACCACTGAAAACCATTACAACTCACATTTTTACAGGTACTTATTTGGCGGCAATTAGCAGGCTCCCCTCATAAATGGTACGGTCCCATCTTAACTTCCCAAACAAAAATGGCACATGAGTGTTTGTGAGGTGTGTCGATAACGAAAACGAAACAACGACGTGTGGCCGACACTGCAAACTAGAAAGCCGTAGCAGCACGACCCGTTAGTTTCCTCAGACATGGCACTGCAAGTATCAGCTCGAGTTTCCCGTATCGGGGCTCTCCCGTACTACACCGGCGGCCCTCTGTCCCGTGTCAGTGCTGACACTCAGAGTGTCGGTGTCAAGTTCAAACATATTTTAACTCCTGGAAGCCCCCAGCTGGGAAGGAGGCCAGCAACAAGTGCTCCCCGCAGCCATATTAACGCTGTCCGCCGAACTGACAAGTTCTCAACGACAACACCACTTTGGCGGTCCAGCCGAGGCACCCATTCCTCCTTACCCCAGGTGAACAGAGGCTGGCTGGGCAAGTTTGCCCTCGGTACCGCCTTTGGAGTGAGCACAGCCGTGCTGGTCCAGTCTCTCCACACCGGAGCTTTCACCGCCATGGCCCTCAAAATTAACCTCGACTCTGATAAGGAAGACTGGAAGAAAACCAAGGGTGAGAGAATTCAGTGACAGAGACGAAGATTTTAATTTAAGTTGACAACGCTTAACCTGCAGGGCCTTTGACGCGTGTGTGCGGTCACGTGACCGCCAGAACCTGTCCAGCTGTTGTCACAGGGATCAACAGTACCGATAAAGCAATTAGTGGTAACAGATCAAAGTACACATGTATTTCATACACATTATACTGTATATTAAAAAAATCGAATTAATAAATTAAACTTAATAAATATGTAAAACACACCAATATTTTTAATTAACTGTTAAATTAAATAATACATGATTAAAATACAGTAACGTTATAAAATTATAAATTATGGAATGAAACTGACTTACTGCTGCCTGAAGTTGTAAGCTTGTGAAAAATTTCATGCACTATTTAGTTTCCTTCATAAGGTTGTGGTCTGAAGTTTACATACACTCATCATAGGCATGAATGTCATGGTAATTTTGGGCTTTAAATTGTATTAATTTTTTTAAAATTTTTTTTATTAACTGTTGTTTTTCCTGAATGAAATGATTGTACAGCATACATCTTTAATGACTTAAAAAATAAATTAAAGAATAGGATGCACAAATTTGAAATGATTTTTGGTTCTCTTTAATCTACACAGGGTGAAAAGTATACATACAGGCTTAAATGGACACATACAGCCCCATTGATATTTGGTTAAATGTCTGTTAGCAAGTTGTACTCGAACAGATGCTTTTGGTAGCCATCAACAAGCATCTGGCATAATTCTGGCCAGATATCTGACATCTCTTCTCGGCAGTTCACTTAACTGGAGTTCATTTAAATTCAATTGTTTCCAGTCATAGAGCTGGAATTGAAGCATTATCTAAAAGTTTTCAGTTGGGTTGAGGCCAAAGCTTAATGGAGCCATTTCTCAACAACTCCAGATTCCATAGTCAAACGACTATATGCAAGAATAAGTTTTCTGGATGTGTCACCTCCTTTGCAAAGTCTGGAAGAAGATCCAAACTGTCACTCTCAGATGAGAGGAGATTGGTTTGGTACAACCAGGAGTCACAAAGACTCAAGCATGTCATGAACTGGAAACTGCTGGAACACCAGCATGACTGAGTTTTACATTGTCATGGACTTAGAGGGTGCTGACCAAATTTGCTACTGCCTACATGGACAGGCCAAAAGCCTTCTGGAGAAATGTTTTTCTCAAAATCTGCCAAGAAGAGTGATCAAATATTCAGTCAGAAACTCATTGATATCTGCTCAAAGTGCAAATGACAAATACATTTGATGTTATATGTTTCAGATGACTTACTGCCTTTTCTCTTTATCTTACTTTTCTCTCAGACTACCTGCTGTCTCTGAGCGTGGAGGACAGGCGTCAGTACTACTGGACAACTGACTACAAGCCACTGGATGAGATCTCAGTGTGGACTCCCACTGCAGGTCAGACCCTCAGCATCAGTCACAGTTACCATTCTGTTCACAAAGAGTTGAGTGATAGTAGTGGTAGGGTTTTCCAAGATTCTCAGATTTCCAAGGTTTCAGATCATTAACAATTATTTTAATACTGGACAGACCCCATATGTAGCTGCTCCGTAAAGGTAGGCATAAGATTCAGCTGCTAAAAAATGCAGTCTGATTATAGTGAAAAAAAATGCTGCCCCACACATCTCTGGTTTTTAAGAGACAATGATAGGCAGTGTGCTCAAACGCTGTCAGGCGGAGTCAAGTTTTTAGAAATGAAAAACTATTTTGTTTTGAATTAGCTGCAGAGCTTTCAGTGCACAATATTGTATTATTTAACATTATATAGGTATATTTAGAATGATGAATTAAGGTGGTGATTTCCAATATGCACTAGAGTGGTGTGCAGCAAGAATGACTCAGCATTTTGAAGTCTGAGGTCATGATCCTCAGCCGGGAAAGGGTGGAGTGTTCACTCCAGGTCAGGGATGAGTTGCTGTCTCAAGTGGAGGAGTTTAAATATCTCAGGATGTTGCTCACAAGTGAGGGAGAGTGAGATTGCAGAGTATTAGCTTGTCCATGACCTTCCTCTGAAGGGTGGCTGGGTTTCACACTGAATAGAGCTAAGTCAGATTGTTTGATGGTTTGGGCATCTGCTCTAGGATGCCTCCTGATCACCTTCTAGGTGAGGTATTTGATGCATGTCCTGACAGGAGAAGGCCTTGGAGCATCTCTGTTTGATATCTCCATGGATGGATGGATGGAGGTCATACATTTGAAGGGTCACTGCAGATCACTACACTTGCTTTGATGAAGGTTGTGGAAACTAATAGTTTTTAGTGCTTCAATGTGTTTGCTTTAGATTCACTTTGCTATATAAAGGCCTTGAACAATGAAATGACAGATCCCTCTTGTATGAATCTGTATCTCATACTGTAGATGCTTGGCAGGGAGTGTGAGAGTTCTGACAGTCGCTTAAGGATTGAGTGCCTTCCTGGCAAATCATTTCATTACATACACATCTTGTGATCTTCTATAAATGGTGGCAGCCTTTTCCAAGAATTGTTTAGGACATGATGCTTTTTGTATGCGTTGAACTACAGATGTATCCCCTGTGCTGATTTATCAGGTAAGCAAACCTGGTCCTGAGGCTGTTTGTGTCTCTCATCATCAGGTGGTTCGCAGCCAACTGACTACAAGAGGAATGAAAAATTGGACCAGAAGATTTCCCTTTATAACGGCGACATCACCAAGCTTGAGATAGACGCTATAGTCAATGCAGGTATGTGTGTGTGTGTCTATGTTTAAACCTTTGTGAAGTTGTCTATTTTCACACAGGTCAAAATCAAATGTAATTAAAAAATAAATTGATGAAGCTCAATTTTATTTTGCTGTTATTTGACTAAAAATAATGGCTCGCAGTGGTGTACAGATGAAACCTCTGGAAAAGAATAATGTGAAGAAGAGTCAGTCAGAGGGAAACATGAGAAAGGATTATGTTTTTAAAAGCTTGGTGCCAAACTGAGTGCCGCCTCCAATCCGTTTGTGCATTGATGTGCATACATTTAGCAAGGAACACCTGTGAGGGAGGTTCGCGCTGTGATTATGGGTATTATGTTTTCTCAGTGTGTGGGAGATACAGCTACAGGGCTTTATATGGTTAAGAATCCTACTGTGAAGTTTTCTTTAAAGTGGAGTACAAAAAGAATAAAAGAACAACAGAACGGCTGAGAATCAGAAGATTTGCTGAGTCGCTCCCTGGAAACTTTAAAAGTAGACAAAGAAACACAAAAGCAGAGCTAGCATTCATCTGAAGTCTCCATGCTGGAAGAATTATGGACAGACTCCTTTGATATATGTGAAATTCATATGCTTTGTTTGTTTATGTAGCATCCCCCAGCTGTTTGGTTTAAGAACACTGTATCTTTTAATGTCTGTGCACTGCAGAAAGTGATTATTTTCAACTCCAACTGTTGATATGCATGCATGCATCTGCTGGACATCGGAAATGGCCTTGCTGGCTGCAGTTGGCCTATGAGCAAAAAGGTTGACATTTACCCATGGCAGTGGCTGATGTTTATCTGCTGCGTCAGATCAGTTTTGCTTTGGGTAAATGTTCAGCAATAGTACGATGAAGAACTGGGAGAGTCTGAAATGTCTGAGTTACTGGAACAAGAGGCTGAATAAATAAAAATATAAAACTAAAGACAGACAATAAGTGCAAAACAAAACTTAAAAACCACTCTGATAACGGTAATGCTGTTAACCAAATGATTTTTAAGCCATTTACTAAATTTGTTTTTTAAAATTCTATTTAATATTAAATTATTTAAAAACGGACTAGCTCTGGAACAGAAGAGACGAATGTCTTAATTCCAAAACTACTTGCAAATATTGAATTATAAATAATATTTAAGCTATATCTAATCAGCCGACACATATAACAGAAATCCAATGCATTTAGGCATGGTCGAGAAGTTAAAACTGAAGTTTGGACCATGAGAGTACCCCATTCCCGCCATTCCTGTCAGCTCAGAACTGAAACTGAGGGTATGATTCATACAGTCTCACTAAAATAGGATAATAAAAATTTGGAAACTTTTGCCTTGTCCGATGAGTCTCCATTTATGCTCTGAAATTCGGATGGTAGGTTCAGAATTTGGTGCAGACGATAGGAAACCATGGATCTTGTCTGTGTTGTAGTTCAGTTCAGGCTGCTGGTGGCGGTATAATGGTGTGGAGGATATTTTTTTGGCCAATGTTGGGTCCATTAGTGCCAACTGAGCACCTCTGATGAATGCTTCCAGCACCTTGATAAATCTATGCTATGAGGAATTAACACAGTTCTGAAGACAAAAGGGGGTCCAATTCAGTACTAGCCAGGTGTACCTAATAAACAGTCCAGTGAATGTATATCTAACTCTTAAAACATTTTTTGGTCTCATGTCCTCCCATCACTTGTTGTTCTCAGGTTTTAGATAGTAGTGACCATTAGATGGAGCCAGAAGCCACTTGATCCATTCGAGACTTTCTTTTTCCCACAAGGCTGTTTGGGCATGTGGGGGAAATTTAATCGGTGTCTTGGCACTGGTGATGCATCGGGGGAGAGTGAGGCAGGCCAGCATGCCTAAATGATGCTTGATGATGAGGCTTTAGCAGAAAATGATAGATTTTCACTGGCAGCTGACTGTCAGCAGGTGCGCGCTGTGCCAGCATCCAGTGAATATTTTGATCGTTGACTCTCATAGTTCAGTGTGACTGCTTCTGTTTGTGTGTGCTTGCAAGTAATTATACATGCATCTGTCAATAAATGTTTCAGTAATTATGTGTGTATACAGTAAGTACCGTCTCTGTGTTTCTGGAGAGGCGACTTTGTATTTTACAAGAGCTTTTACAGAGTCGTGGGATGCAAAGTAGCACAGAATTAACAAGAAGAAACAGCTAGTAAAGTGTCATTTAGCGGAGAGGACGAGGCAAGGTGACGAAGAAAAACCTCAGCAATGCCAGAGGAAACATGACTGAGAGATGGAGCGTGAGAGAGTCACACTGAGTGACAAAAAGCAAGAGGGGAGTCTGGAGGAGTGAAAAGAAGAAGATGAAAGAGACACAGGGAGAGGACACAGGCTAGTATTTAAATCTCAGACTGCATTGCCATGGCAACAAGCAGGTACAGGGTACCCTCAAAGGAGCTTTGGGCGGCAGAGTCCGATCATCCTTTCTGCCTGACTGATTGGCTGCCCAGCTGACTGTCTCCGTGGTCATTTTGTTGACTAAGCTGCTGACCTTTTCTCCCAGTGACTAACTGATTGACTAAGAGGCTTTGAGTGATGCCAGTTGCACTTAAAGAAATATGACATTAAAATAAAAGGAAACATCGAGCAAGTTAATTACGCTCATTTTTGAAATTGTAAACTTTCTGCTGTTGCAGCAAAGCTCTGACCAGAGCGTGCGGTTTTTGACATGTGGAGGAGTGTTGTGGATTTTCTGTGGCTGCTTTGAAAGGCCTTGAAGCATCATTTGGCCCCTAAGGCAGCAAACATTCAATTGAAGCCAACTGTGGCCAATTATACGCTATACTGGCAGGCTGGTAGGTAGGTTGGGAGGGTGGGGGCCTCCAGGCCTGGCTGGTGGTTAGCAATTGATTAGACACTCAAACACACGCACACATATATATGCATGAAGAGAGACACTCGTGTACACGAATGCATAGGGACGGATAAATTAACAGGTTTGAACTTCACGTGCTCCCTTATCTTGTTTCATTCCCTCCCTTCCTTCTCTCCTTTCCTCAATCAGCACTCGTTGATCAGGTAAACAGGGCGTTGCAGGGTGGGCGCTGGTTGTCGTTTGTGTCTCTCTCTCAATAAAGATTGGATTTACAGTAACCCTCAACTCCTCCTTCCCTCCTCCTCCTATTCCTCCCTCCCTCCTTCTTTCCACACTTTTACTGCTCCTGGCTTCTGCCCACTCCTATAAAACACTACAAACATAAAAACCCACAAGCACTTAAGAGCCGTCCGGGTGGTGGTGGTGGGGGGCATACTGGGGGAGGAGACGTGGGCAGAAACATCCTCCTCTTTACACCCCTCAATCACTCCGTCCGGAGAAGGGTAGGGAGATGGAGGGGAGGATATATTGTCTCTGATGGGCTAGCTGATTAAGATGGATTGCACAATGAAATGTCGTTGGAGTGATGCGTTCTTGGAGTGTGTGTGTGCTGCTACGCAGCAACTAACTTTGCATTAAAACCTTTTTTCAAATTGATTAAATGCAAATTTGTTGAGCTCTACTGAACTGCATTTTTGCCCTGCAAAAGTTTTATTCTTCATTTCCATTTCTACACTTACTTTTAGCCCCCGTAGTGTTTATTATGTTTGACATTAAATGCCATTTATTCTGGCCCACCGTCTTCACTGCGCAGAATAAAATCTAATTGAAAAAGATTTAAAAACTGAACCGATAAGTTCTCTCAGTATTTTTGTGTGATGTCCTTTTTTTTTTTTTCCGTGGAGCTAATTCGGTGCGTTAAAGTAAATGCAGCAGCAGAGTCAGCTGATAAATCTTTCAGGCTAGACTATAAAAAACTGTCCCTAAAATTAAGCCGTGCACCGTCAAGAGATAAAGAATATTCCGGTCCTATCTCAGTCTTCGCAGCTGAACCACTTGTCTTCGTCACAATTTCTGCTTGCCAGGAGTCTTTGTGTGTGTGTGTGTGTGTGTGTGTGTCACACCTTTACACCCTTATTTAGATGTGCTGTTAAGACTACATATATGTAAGTCTGCATGTGTTCCCCTGCTTTTGCCAGGAGCACACATGAACCCAGCTCTAACTGTGTGTACGTGTTTGATGTGCTTTGTCTATGAGTGGTTTGATATGTGAGCAGGTATCCTGTCATGTGCATGTGTGTGCCTGTGTGGGTGGATGAGATAGGGTCTCCCAGGTTTTCCTCTGCTGGTCAGAGATAAAGCTGTTGGTTGGCTCTGCTAACCCACCCACTGTGGCTAAAGCTGAGAGATACAAGATTAGAGCCAATAGTTTTCTCGGCCCCCAGGTGACCGACAAGAGGGAGGAAGAGAGAGTCTGTATGTGTAGGCTGGACTTGTAACATCCCCCTGGATAAGAAACCTAGAAAAGGAGATGGATGGATGGATAAAGGAGCAGGGGTGGTGTTGTGAGGGACAAAAGGTCAGGCATTAGACAGGTGAAAGGCACTAACTCTTCAGGTCACCTAGGATTTCCACCCCAAACCGTCACGTTACCGTCAGCGCAACATCAGCTTTTTGAAATAAAAAGTGTGATCGGATTGATGAACAAACATTTCTTGAGAAAAGCTGGGAGATTAAAAGCCTTTCATGAGTAATTGTAGACCGTCAGGGAAAATAGAGATATTCATAGCGTTAACTTGAGATGCTGACCAAAGCCTGAAGCTTAACTCCTCGGGAATAATAATAAAGGTTTAGGTGTGCAGTCGATTCAAAGGTCAGAAGGAGACTCAGCTCAAAGTCAAATCAGCTTGAGTGAGTACAGTTTCAGTATTCTGTTTCACAGAAGAGATGCATCTTTGTTTAGGTACATATTTACATGAATATAGGACAAATCGTCACACTGGAGAAGGTGGAAAAAGCACGAGGCCTTTTTGCTCAAAAGCCCACTGAAGCGTTGGTTTTCAAAATGCTTGAGGATTAATGAATTGATTTCAGGTTTAAAAATATTCAGGCATTATGCAGATTTTTCTCCCAATGGCATCTTTCCTGGTAATTAGTCAATCAACAGAATTAAGTGCTGATCTAAATTCTGATTTTCTTTGTCACATTTAATAGTCAGTTTTCAGCCGTCTACAGCTACTGGTCTGTTTGTTTGGCAAAAAACAAGGAAATTAAGGGTCTTGCTATGGCTTGTAAAAAGATGCAACAGTGATGAGATGATAAGTAGTTTTTTACTCTTTGCTTTTGTCTTGTAGCCTAAATTCTAGGTTGTCAAGAATGACTCGGTCTGAGTGCCGAATAGGAAAAAAAGTGACTAGTTTAAAAAAAAAAAATCTATTTATTTTTTAATAGACCATTTAACACGTAACAGTCAATCTCCTCAAAAATTTCTTCTCTAGAAGGAAATAAAAGGGCAGGAAAAGCAAACAAAATGTTCAAATTGAGACCAAAAATACGCCTCCATTCAGTACAAAAAATACAGCAAACAAAAACTGCATGGCTCTCGAAAAACAACTATTCAGGCCAACTTTCTGTTAGGTCTTTAAAATAGTTTGAAAAGCTTCCCCAAGCCCTTTCAAATGTGTTTGTCTTTCCGCGTATATGTTATTTGTCTGTGTTTTTCCTTTTTTCTTTTCAAAAAAACTGACATTCATTAATGCTTGCTTATTTTTGTTGCTCATACAAACTGAACAGAAGAAGCTTTTGAAATTACTTTTTCACATGTCTCTGCCAAACAGTGTTCCACCAGCCCAGGGATGTCAAACTCATTTCACATTACAGGCCATATGCAGCCCACTTAGACCTAAAGTCAAGTTTAACTACATATTTAATCCCTGGGAAAACGTGCTCCTGTAGTAAATGAAAGAAATCTGTCAGCGTGACTATTTGGGCTTGAATTTTAAGAGATAAATGTGTAAAATTACAGAATAGTTCTGGTGACTCATTTCCCATAATGTCCTCTAATTATAAAACAGAAGGCTTTTACTAAGTCACAGAAAATGCTGTGTACACATTGTTAAAAAAAATACCTTTCTCAAGTAGGACATGAAAAACAAGAACTTTTCTGTCATTTAATTCATAATCTAATCCTTAATTACTTTCGTGTAGTGTAAATGGCCAATTGAGATGTGTTTTAGGAGTGAAAGCTGAAAAAATTCAGTTAAAAGTCCAAAATCTGTTCACTCACATTTTCCAGAGTTGTCCAGTGGGTCGGGTTGGAGTCTGCACCGAGCCGATTCTGGCCCCTGGGCCTTATGTTTGACACCTCTGCTCTAGGCTTGTACATTTAGTACAAAGGCATTTTTGAGTTCCCTCCCCAGACGCCTTAACGCCCACTCACATCCTGGGCCATCTGACCTCAGGAATTCGCATGATAAGTTGGGGCCAGGTTTCACAATGAGCTCACCCGAAACTCTGGCTGATTGGGACCCACACCCAGTTTCACACCTTGGCTCAGGCGATTAGAGGATCATCAGGGGGTCCTTTTGTCCCTCTGTGGGGGGAAACTCCCACTAGGTTTAAATCTGGGACTCTCCACCATTTGACCTTAGAACTGAAGAAGCTTCTCGGATGAGAGGTGAAACGTCTTCAAGCAACTTAAAGAAGTCCAGACGCTTTTCTTTGCAAGCTCGATGACCTGGATGACTGAGAACCTTCACAGACATATTAATGGGGATGGCTGTTCTTTTATTTTTTTTTAACACCAGCTGCATTTATCAGACTCGGGGAGGTTTAGTCTGCTATGAGGGCGGGACTAAAGAGTTGAAACTGAAGATAAATGCTCCCTTGGTCTCGCTCTGTGCGGGCTATATTACAGTTTAACATGAACCGTGGATTAATGAAAAGTACCACAGTGCATTCTTTCAGTGTTGCTCTCACGGCCTGAATAAAATGTTTCTGCTCTCGGCCTGCAGGCCCCACTTTGAGAACCCTGGTCTTAAATGATTAAATGCTTGTTCTGTTAATTGAGAAAATAATCACTTCATTAATAAACAATGAATATAATTGTTTCTTGCAGCCACAGCTCTTTTTTTCTGATGTTGTTGTTGTTAGTGAAGATGATCCATATTTAAAGGCTTGCTCTGCTTGGCGGCACTGCAAAAACTTTGTAATATAAGATCTGGTTCCTGCTCATGATGTAGACTATAGAGCTCGAGTGAGCAGACACAAACACTGTAAATGGCTATTAATGCTTTTTTTCTATAACGGTGGGTAATTTTGAATTGGGCCGTAAACAGAAGTGATACAGCAGAAGCCGCACAAGATCAGCTTAATCTTTTATTATTACATTGTGTATACGGGTGGATGCATGGTGGGAGCATTAATAATTAAACAAAAGTGTTTTTTTGAGCTTGGATGCTTCCTTCGATTGAAATATAAATTCAAGTCAGTGTTGGGGCATCTTTTATTGATTCCAGAGAACTCCATGCTTGATGATGTCCTGTAGCAATAGCAGGGTTGTGGGGGCCTATGGGTTATAGAGGATGAAGTTATTGGGAGTGTTGGGGAGTTATGGATGAGCGGACCCAGACGGATGGACAAGCAGCAGGACATCGACTAGAAAATGCTGGAGGAAAAAGGTGAGAGGGATGTACTCTCTGATCCTGTTTGGTGATTTTTAAGAGGATAAAACAGGCGAACCCTTGGCGCTGCAGGTAGAGCCCCTTACAAGAGCATTACCCTACAGCGTCACACTCCTTCTGCAAGTCTTCTCTGATTCTTAGCTGGCTTTGTCAATGGGGCTTAGTGCCGTGCTTAGCGCCAGAATCAGCCTGGCAGACGTCGCCGTTTTTTTTTCCACGCTGCCGGAGTGTGTATGGGAGATTGTCAGGCCTGACGTTGTTCTAAATTGCTTCAGCGCAGCTAAAATTATTTCTTAGATTTCACCTGAGCTGCATTTTCCTCATTTGACTAGAGTGATGGGGGGCATTCAGTGGGAATCTTGCATGCTTAACCACTTTATAAGGGATTTTCCAGCATCAGGCCAAGGATTAAGTTTTCTTTTGTTGTCGTTTCTTTTTCTTTTTTTTAACTGATCTACTGTATCTGGTCCAGCTTCTGGTGCTTAAGCTGGTAATAGTGTAATAGTGTGTTTGTTTTAAGTATGTACATAGTGTAGCTGTTATTAGAGGATAATCAAGTTGTAGCCAGCTGTAGTAATTTTATTTTATTTTTTTAAGCAAGAGGAATGAATGTTTTCAAGGCTTCATAGACACCCTTCGACGTCTGCCAGTTAGTCACCAAGTCACACGTTTTACTCTAGGGAGGCAGCTTGTTGTGATCCACCCGACCTCTCTGGTAGTAGCAGGGGTGTGAGGGGGGAGGATTGATGGAAATCCCAGAACGGACCTAGTCGTGCTGCTGAGGTCTCTTAGGCCCCACAGCGTTCTCTGTTTCCTGCAGTTACCATATATCTAACCCAGAGCACTTGTCAGGTTGTGTTAGGACAGGCTCATATTACAAGATGCAAAATGTCACACTAAGTTTGCTGTTGCTGACAAATATTTCATGCGTGTATGCTTTAGGAAAGATGGAACTCAGATGCTGCAAAATTATAAATGTCCCGTGTGTTTTGATGATTAGGATTTCAATTGAGAACCAATGAAACTCTTCTCGTTGCCTTCAGCTTGCTGGCATCTGTGAAAACTAAGCCAGAGTTGTGCTGTTTACTCTAAAAGTAAAACGAGTCCATATGCCGCTCTTGTGAAGCAGAGCAGATCCCTCATGAAATGCACTGTTTCTCCCTGCTGTAGTAACTGTACTTATTTAGCTCCAGTTCCTACAGCAGTATCCCCACTGCACTGGCTGTTTTGTGAAGCACTGCTAATGGACGCGCTCTTACAATGTGCCTGTCAACTATCTGTATACAAAAGCACTACAGAGTCAAATTGGCATCGCTGGTGTAGTTTCAGATTGAGAGCAAAAATGATGTGCTGTCAAAACTTGGTAACGACACGCTCTCCCCCTCCTCTTTCTACCAGCTACTAAACCGGGATCACTGTGGCGAGGATTGTGCAGACTCTGCCAAATGGAGACATAACCTGCTCTTTTCTTCTTCTTCTTTTTTTTTTTTACTGTAAAGAGGATTTACTGTACAAAAAACCAATAAAAGAGAAAATCCATCAGAGTAAGATTGAGCTGTATGAAGCGAGTTCAGGCAGCGGTGGTGATCGGCAGGGTCAAAGACGGGGCTGATGCAATGTT
The DNA here is from genome assembly GCF_965226115.1 of Aulonocara stuartgranti. NCBI lineage: Eukaryota > Metazoa > Chordata > Actinopteri > Cichliformes > Cichlidae > Aulonocara > Aulonocara stuartgranti. The sequence goes on along the minus strand of NC_138940.1, from coordinate 34,594,117 downwards.
TACCCATCATCCAAAGTACTACTATTACAGAGCAGAAGTACATTTAGCTTTGTTTTATTCCTCTGTAGGGTAGAGCAACTGTAATTGATTTAGACCACTACCCAACTGACAAATGATCAAGTTATTTTCATAATGGATTAATACGTCAGATGCAGAAGTATCATCAGCGCCGTCTTGAAATATCAAAAGTAACAGCAGTAAGCAGCAGGGATGCCCTTATTATTGTGTTATATAGTTATGTAATGCTGGATTAATGCTGCCTCTTATTGATTTATGTTAATCAGCTTTTAAATGTTGCAAATTTTAAAACCATTTTTAAGTTGATCAGATTTTTAGTAACTAGTGATTCTAGCTGTCAAATTAATGTATTGCAGGGAAAAGATTAAAATGTACTTGAGTAAAATTATAAAATGTAAATAGTCATTAAATGCATAAATACCTCGAAACTGTACTTGAACAAATGCACTCTACCACTGGTGCTTGTTCCAGACAGGCGGCCCAAAAGGTGAGACAGTAAGTGTTTTCCTCAGCGAGCTCCTTTAAGAGAACACATGAAGATCAAGTGAGGCGCAGGAGAAATTGGAGAGCTGAGATTTCAGGGTTTCAAATTGGCTTCTTCTCCCAAAAACTAGATTTAACACCTTCCCAGTAAAATGTTCTTCAGTGTTGGAGTTACTGTGACACAGCCAATAATCGGTGTCGGGTCAACTCCTTAGAGATGTAATCACAGTCCGCCCACACATTTCAGTTTGACAGTAACACCATAAGTGAAGAGCCTGTCTGTGAACTTCAAGACAGCGGTAAGGACACAACGTGGGCATCGCAGGGTCTCCACAGAAAATAAGTTCGAAGACCTTTTTAATAGCACTCTAAATGTAATTTAAACTTGTGAAGGGAATAAACATCATAACTGTAAAAAAATACTCTTTTTGAAGTAAACACATTTGATGTCAGTTCAAACCGAAAAGTAAGGCCGTGTTTAGTTGAGTTTAAAAAATAAAAAGCCCATTGTTCTTGATCTGATGAACAGTGAAAGAGCTGAGAAGCTGATGTTAAGAGAAATAGACTCATATTGCTATTTTTAATCTATATGACAGGGACCTTAGATATTTAATTTAATATGACTGAGACAAAAGCAGGAAGACCACATTTTAATGCCTCAAACAAGTCACTCTCTTTTTTTCCATGAAAAGATTACACAGGTAATAAATTGATTCAGCAGATGTGAATATTTGCTGGTTAACTTTTATGTTAATCGACTCATAAATGCCGTACAGGCTCTAACCTGTAGTAAAAATGATATCATGCATTTGGTGGACATATTTTTAAGCTTGTAAATGCTTTAAGATGGATTTAAACATTAGGCCGTGCCAGTGGGTTTTTATATTTGAATCACAATCGATGAGAGCAGTGACGCGCTGATCTAAAACCTGAGATGACTGCATTTAACGTGAAGCCAGTTGCTTTCTAAATCATAACTGTCCTCTCATTTAGAGGTTTTTTTTTTTGTTTTTTTTTTGAAGAACACTGGATTTTATTTATCTCTGTAAAAAAGGATTGGCTTTTTTTATAGACTTCCTTGTGCTAAATAAACTTAATTGTCACTAAGGAGACGTGCCATAGTTAGCCTGGTTTGTTTCTAATGGGAGCTTATATCTCAGCGCTCTGTGTTTGTGTTTCGAGGGTTTTCAAGAAAACCCTCCATATGAGTTAAAGACATATCAAATGAATAGAAAATTACTATTAGGCTGCCTCATGAAGTGCCTCATTTTTTTATGCTACAAGAACTTAAATGATTGGGGGTGTGTTTAATAACTTTTAAGGCTTTAGATGATCTGAAGTCCACCACTGAGAGTAATCAGAGTGTGTGGGCTTCAAACTCATTTAAAAAAAAAAAGGTAGTTGAAGTGATCACAGCTGACATTTTGTTTTATGTTTAGCTACAGATTTCTGCTTGCCTTTTCAAGTCTCTTCTCTTTTTTTTCTGCTCCTTACTTAAATCTCTACTTGTGTCTCCCACTTTCAAGCACAACACTGAAGTTGCGTTAAGGCCACTCTGTCCTTTTGTATCTGTGTTTATGCCATGGGTCAAGTTTGGAGGCTGCAGAGACTCGTTGGCTGCAGCGTGGATTTAGACAGTGCTGCTGCTCTAGTTTTTTCCAGTCCAGATCTGTCTGAGTTAATAACGGTACAACTGCCAGAAAGACCACTTTACTGGTCATTCGGGCAGTGACATTAATGCTCTCTGTGTAGTCAGAATTTTGAGTGTTCAAGGTTCACTGCCTCCCAGTTTCCACAGGATGCTGCAATGTTCAGTTTGTGTCTCAATTTGAGTGGGAAGATGAAAGGAAAAACTTCAGCGCTCGGTTTGTTAGGCTTTAATCCTTTCCCTTCCCCCTTCTTTCGCTCATGAACTCGGGCATCATCGCAGTGCTGTGACCTGAGAGGAGTGAGACATCGGCGCTAGACAAATGGGCCTTAGTTTATAGCCTCAAACTGATTTACACCCTGACATTGAGAAGTTAACATACCCTTGGAGAGTTAATCCCCAATGTTGTCTGGGTCAGTAAATAAACCGAAAGAGAAAAGCCAAATTGAAGGAGTTTGCAGAAAAAGCTCATTCGTGCTAATTATTTCTCTCCCACCCCTCCCTAGTTAAAAGCTTTCCCACCCCTCCAATCAATCGCCACTTTAGCGAGCAGGAAGGGTTGAAGGAAGTGTGAGCCTCATTAGCCTGATTGGGCCAATGTGGGAGATGGAGAGAGATGGACTGAATGAAGGAGTTAAAGAGAAAAGGAGTCAGCTTGATCCTCAGCACTTGGCCCATCAGAGCTTCTGTCAACAAGGCAAGTGCTGCATTCAAATGTGTTGGTTTGTTTTGTAGAGTTGGGGCTCCTAGTGGGATTTGGGTGGATCTGCTGATGGTATCTGTGCTGGATGGGAAGCAATTAATGATGTGTGCTGCTTGGAGTTTGTTAAGGTAAATATTGTCTGTGTCAAAAGTGAGCAGACTGGGAATGTTGCCTTTGTTTTTAATTTGATTGGAAGATTAAGATTAATGGTTGAAACCTAATGGAGGCACGGGAAGAACTTAGACACACAGTTAGGCCCAGAGACACAGTCAGGACAGAGACACATTTTTTTTTTGTAGTTTTGCCTTTGTACACCATCACAGTGGCTTTTAAATTAAAACAGTCAAAATGTGATTGAAGTGCAGACCTTTAATTTAACTGTTTAGGAATTACTGCTGCTTTCATACACAGTTCCCTATTTTAAGAGGCTCAAAAATGATTTTAAATATTTGTAGCCAAGTTTTTATTACTTGGCTAAAAATCCTTTGCAGTCAATGACTGTCTGAAGTCTAGAAACCATGGACACCACTAGATGCTGTGCTTCTTCTCTTTAGATCTTTTGCCAGTCCTTTACCGCAGCTGCCATCAGTTGCTTGTATGTGGGACTCTCTGCATTCAGCTTTGCATTTAATACCTGAAAAGCTGCTCTATTGGATTGAGATGGCTTTGCTGTCTGATCAGTTTTGCAGCAACTGCCTGAATCTGAGCAGAGCATACAGCCCGACACACTTCAGAGTTCATCCTGCTGTTTCTAACAGTGATCACATCATCAATAAACAGTGTTGACCCGGTTCCACTGGCAGCCATAAAACTACCCCCTTGTAGTGATGCAGTCATGTAGTTCTTGGTTTCATCGGCCCCAAGAATCTTTGTCCCCCAGAACTGTGCAGCCTCTTTTCGATGTTTCTCGGTAAAGTCTAATCTGGACTTCTTGTTCCTTTTATTTAAACTGAAGTAAACTAATTTTGTTTTATTCAAAGGCTGCATTTAAATACCAGGCAGTTTGGTGCAGGGTGAATTGGTTAGTTAGCAGTATTGGGATAACAGTGAAGCACTATTGTAGACTGGTTATATCAAGGGTTGTATACTGTTTTGTAAGGTATTTAAGTTAATGATGCTGATTAGATTCACTGTTTGAATTCTACCTTTTTATAGTGTCTAGAGGTTAGAAATCAGCTGCTCACATCACATATTTTCCTGTTAAAATAACAATGAATGTCAGGGTAGCAGCACAGGTCAGCTGATAACAGTCTGTACACAAAGAAAAATCTATTTGGGTTCACAGCACAAATTACTGTGTGATTTATTTCTGAGTTAGACCTTGCCTTAAGGTGTAGTTACACTTTAAACTACAAATTTCTGCTCTGTGAGTGTCGAGTCTCCTTCAGATTCTTGGTCAGGTCCACACCTTGCAGGTCCAGCTTTAACAAAACAATGTGATGGCCAAAACTCTGACTAATGTGTGACATCTTGGCATCTGTATCCATTGTTTAGATACATTTTTCTTGTCCTGAACACACAGTTTTGGCATAATCGTAACTAATTAAACCATAAAAAATTTAAACAAAGAGGAGAAAAGGGAAATAAATCATGTCCATGTGTTATTTATGAACTGTCTAATACCAAGAAACTTCATCAGAAGTATGCGGTTGTGGTTTAATCAGATCTGATTGACACCATATTTTTCCAGGGCAAAACAAACAGCACAGAGATCTCTCAGGGGAAGGAGGGAGGCTTTCAGGGCATTTGAAGCCTTCGTGTAGTCATATTAAAGGAGGCAGACGCTGTGCATTTTTATTAAACTCATATGCCGGCATGACTCACACGTCGTGCTTTAATTGGCCTTTCTGGACAGCCGGAATCTGCAAAATTTTCAGACCTGCCTTCAGTTTTGCTCAAAGACTCTTTCAATATTCTTTTTGAGACAGTTGCTTTTGAGTGTTTACGTTAGCAGAGGAAAGCAACATTACTCTGCACAATTAAACTGTTAGTAAGACGGAAACGAGAATAGTAAAGATCTGCAGTGGGATGTAAGAAGTCTGTCTTTAATGCAGCCAAGTGAGTTTTATTGCTCAGGACTCTCAGGAAAGACTTTAGCCTCTAATATGTGAAATCTTTCAAAAGTAATATTAAATTTATTACTGATTTCCTGACAGCTGACCAAAATGTTGCTAGAAATTTAAATGATCACTTATCTCTCTCTAGCAGCAATTCCAGTGACAATCCTGCTGGCAGAAATTTGATCTGATCTCAAAATTGCTTGTGAGCTCATTTGGGACAAAAAAAGACCAAGGGTGAAATTGTCTACCTAGCTCGTGCTTGAGGAAAGAAGAGACTAGGCTTTACCATTGTTAAGGGATTACTGCCTCTCAGCCCAGTGGCGTCCACTTCTATGCTGGTGCATCTCGTCCTATGAGGCCAAATGGAAGAATATTGAGTTTTATTTATTTCCTTTCCAATCAAATCAGCGCTTGGTTATGTTGAAAATGATCAAGACATCTAGCCAGTGGGTCAACCTTTCACTGAAGATAGATGATATATGATATGATTGAACGTTTCCAGCTCCAAAATGAAGTTAAACTGAATCTTAGGCGTCCAGCAAACAATCCTGACTTTGCACCAGTGATGCAAGATTGCAAATTTAGACAGTGAGCATGTTATGGCATTATCTGCACATGTAAGATTGTTAAAATCTTTAACTTGTGTCAGACATATGGGCTTTAAATGCCTCAATCCACATTAACTGCCACATATGATACAGATATTAATTGTCGCATGTAATACTACTAATAAAGGACTCATAAGCAAGTTAGCATCACATCACTGAATAGTGAGACTACTGATTATGTGAAACAACGATAGGAGAAAGAACTGGGCACTGGAATATCTGTAGATATAGGTGGCAAACTGCTTTATAGACACACTCATCTTAAAACATATTCCTGGACCTGCTGTTGGAAAAACTTTAAGTAAAAATCCAAACAAACTGGCCTGCTGGGTGAATATTGAAAAATACTGGCTGATTATACCCTCATATTTTGGATTTGTGCCTTTAATCCAACCTGGAAGGAAGTAGCAACAATCATCTCTAAAGGCTTGGGCATTAAGGTTTGCTGAACTTTTACCGCTCTTTATCTTGGATGTACGCCAGATAGACTAAGCAATACCTTCTGAAGATCCCTCTGGCAACAAGCAAAAAGCCATTAAAAATTGATGGCTTCAGGAAAATTGCCCTACTGCCACATTGTTCGTCAATACTGTCAAACATACACATACTGAACCAGACGACATATTCTATACGGAGAATAGAATATGTCGTCTGTGGAGGGAGAAATTGTGCTCTTTAAACCCTTGAAACAAACACATGTCGCGTTGGTGAGAAGCATATTTTTTCATTTACACATACAGTATTTATTTTAAAACATACAATTTTGTATTGGCTTGTATTTCAAAAGTCCTTGTGGGCTAAATTCACTCAATCCATGCAGTGTTTTGCTCTCCATACCTAAATGAATTGGTAGATTAAGGAAGTAACTGATCAGAAATCGTAGAACAGCAAATATGGAAGATCAGAGATGACACACATAATCTCCTCAGAGACTTCTGAAAGTAACCCAGGGTCTCTTCCCAGCCGGGCTTGCCTGGAAAACCTTCAAGGGGGAGTCATCCTAACCAGATGACATCTCATTTGGCTCCCATTAACATGAAGAAACAGCCATTTCAAGCTCCCTCTATATGTCCATGATACTCACCCTGTAGTATGATTTGGATGTGTGTAGCCAGAAGCGTGATGGTCAAGCGGTCATTCCTGTTATGCTTCTTTTAAGTCTGCTTGAGGCACGCTGCCTGGGCTACATGTGCAGTTGGTCAATTGTAAATTCTCTGCAGACGAGTCCACGTGGTCACAAAAATTGGCAAGTCTGCACGGACCCTCTTGCTCACCGACTGGTGACAAAATTTACATAACTCGGACCCCCGCAGACTCAGAGGAAAGTATAATCAATGCCTTAGGCTGAGCCCAGCCACCCTACTGAGTAAACACATTTCGGCGTCTTGTATTCATGACCTCACTCTTTCGATCATTACCCAGATCTCATGACCACAGGTGAGATTTTCATTATGGATGACTGATCGCGTACAGATCCATTGATAAGTACACAAGCACAACTTCTCTAAGCGTGTACAGTATTCTTATACTAAATGGTATTAAATCTGATTTTTAATTAAAGGTTTTAAAGTATTTTCTTTCTTTTGGGAGGTTTTGGAAAAAAGTAATTTTATATTTTCCAATTAGGATTATAATAGTTTGTTACAGTTGGATTTGTGCTATGTCTGTTCTTCTCAGAGTCTTATAGAGGAAAGAAAAAGGAGTAGCAGGGACATTTAAATCCATTTAATGTCTCTTGGGGAAAGCAGTGGAGTCACATATAAAAATCAGAAAAGTACTAACCCTGCACTGCTCCTGAAAAATATGGCACCATTGGATTATTTGGTCCCTGCTGCTACCAGCTCATCAGCTCCTTCTTGACCGCAGACTGGTAACATATCAATAAATATTTCAGTATTTCACTGAGCACTACAAAAGGGAGACAGCAGGTTAAGCGATTACATCAATACACTATTCATATTTCCTTAATTAGAACAAATAAAGACATTAAATTGTGGAGGATATTAAGCATTCTTAGGTTTTGTATTGTTCTTCCCCGGAAATGGCATTAATGCATATTTCTTTTTAGGGCTTTAAAATGCCTTAATAAGTCTTAAATTGGATTTTTAAAAGTGTACAGTCAGACTGTGTAGGAATAATTGTTTGCATTCCTGGTTTTTCATGACTATAAAAGTGTTCACTTTGTTAAATATTGGAGTCAGACTAGTAATCAGAGCGGCATTGTTGAGACTTTGCCTGTGCATCCAAATGTCTTGTCTTCTTGGGTGCTAAGGTTAAATGCTTGAGCAGTTCCAGCACCGTAATTATGACCACAATCACCTGATGAATATTGTGACTGAGTTTATCAACCTTAGATGACTGCCGTTTTTCATTTAGAGGTTTTCCATTAGTATTGAACCCCGTTTCACTGAAGCAGCTTTGCAAGTAATTTTTTACTCAAATCGAGACTCACAGGACTGAATTGGGGGGGGGGGAATTAGATATGGAAATTAAGAACACATTGGGGAAGATTATCCTCATTGTAGGCGGTGTTATTTGAATAATAAAGTATAATGCAGTCTGACAATACCCCTCCATTTTCTCTAATCTGCGTAATCATAGTTTAGTGAACAAAGTACAAAGCATGTATCATTGTAACCTCCAAAATGGGCTTTAAAGTATTCCTAAGTCCTCTTCCCTTCTCTTTCCACCAGCCAATACAAGGGGTCCTCATTGTCTGCTCATATGTCCTCATCACTGATGATGCTTTTGTCACATAATTACCAGCATGCACATTCAGAGAGTACAGGGAGTGCACACGGCACACACTGCACACAATTACCATCTTGTAATTGCGATCTATCAGGCGTTGTTGTGAAGCGGTGATGCACACGCTGTCGGCTGTGCTGCATTATCAGAGCTTAGGAAATGACAAGACTATTTATAGGGGCTCTTTATCCACTTATCCTGCTGTTGCCATTGTCCTCGGGTGCAACGGGCAGCCCTGGTTAAAGCTGGACTGACAGACGGGTTGGTCAGTTGGATACTGCGGGACATAAGTGTGTAAAAGTTTGGACTCTATGGTGAAATGAAGTAATAAAGCACCCCCTGCAGGAAACTTGTTGGTCCTTAGCTGCATTATTAGGACTTCTCCTGACTCTTTAAACTCCCAAAACAACAAAAGAGCTAATATTTTATCATGACAGGCTCCTCTAAGCCACTTGCTGAAGGTATAAAATCAGGCTAAATGATGTAATCTAAACAGGTTAAGGCTATAAAAAGATATTAAACTCTCCATTCTGCAATTCCCCTGTCTGAATTATAATTTAGAAATGGCAGTGAAGGGGAAACCGTGGAAGTCAAAACATAGAAAGCTTTAAGATAAAGATTTAAGATAAAACTGCACCTGAGCCGCAAGAGAAATGCCAAAATCAAACCCATGGAGAGCTAAGCAGAACAGTGCACAGTTTATCGGGTTGGGTTGTATGACAACCAGAGGCACAGGAAATACTGACAGAGCCAAATATCATGAATTGAGTCAACAAAGAGGTTGATTTCTGCAACAGGGCAATGATCCAAAGCAGAGCTCAAAATCCACCTTGAACTACTTACAAGAAACATAAGCTGAATCTTTTGGAGCATCCCTCTGAGTGTCTGACCTGCACATCCCTGAAGATCGGAAAATCAGTTGGGAGACCTTGGAAGTGCTGTGTGTGCAAGGGGTGCCTAAAAATATCTCAGAACTTGAAGAGATCTGCATGGTAGAGTGGGCAAAATTTCCCAAATCGGGAAAAGAAGGACTCTTATCTGCTACAAAATGTGTCTGAAGGCTGTGATAGCTGCCAGTGAGATACAAATAGCTTCCTTCCAAGTCATTAACATTTGAAGGAAGGCTAATATTTTAATACTTTCTGTGTTTTCAGCACTTTTCTTTACTACTTTAAACTTATAAATTAATTGTTGCTGATTTACTGGACTTGTGTACAAGCAACAGATTTATTGAGCTTTTAAACAGGCAATTTGTTCAACTGTTGCAGTTTTATCTTAATTATTTCAATTAAGGCATAATATTTTGTTTTGTAAGGCCCCTGGCACACATCTGCTTTCAGAGCACGAGCCAAGACATTTCTGTGGTCAATTTACTTTCAACACACCAGTGATCCAGTAATTAAAAAAAGGGAAATATTTATCCATATAATTAAATGTGATGTTTGCCACCTCGTGTAAAGTAAACTGAGAGGAAATTGTCAGTTGATATGCTTTTCAAGACAAGAAAAAAAAAAACGAGGGATAAGAAGATGTGAAGGACACTGTGATGTATTGGAAGGACACTTGGATCACAATAACACTGAAGTGCTCAGAAGATTTATTACACCCTTTACGTCTTGTGTCTTCTCCAGGATCAACAACCTATAACCATTTCGTGGTCTGCACACTCATGAGAAAGCCAGTTACGTGTATGCATGAGTGTGCTGCTAATGTTTTCACATTATTGTGTTCAGATATGTTTACGTAATGGTGAGGTTCGGGCTCTGGGGAGGCCGTTGTGTGTTTGTTCTATCCAGGTATGCGTTTACAGCATTGGTTGGAGCAGACCTTCCCATAGTGTGGGGCCCGCCCCCTAGGGGGGGGGCGCAGAGCCATTGCAGGGGGGGCGCGGTGTGAAAAGGGGGAAAAAAACAAAATGCTTGGACACTGCAAGCATGGGGCGCCCACAGAAATGCATATGTTTCCAAACCAACTTCATTCTAAGCCAAAGACTAGAAAATATGGTGAAGCATGTCTTCCCTTTGGTTTCACCTGCACAAGTGCCGAGGTAGGTCTCCCCTGCAGAATTGGTTTTCCCTTTGTTGGGAGCAGCGCTGGGCTGTTTAAATCACGGACAAACAGGATCCCACAGTTGCTTATGTTTTTAAACCCATTTTGCACAGAGAGGCATTTTTTGAAAAATGTATTGATAGCAATGTTGAATATTATTACACATGAAAAAAAAAACAACTACACGTAAAATAATTACACCGAGACGCCTCTGCCTTTCTAAATAGAGGGACATTAACTGCGTCCCTATGTAAGCGTGTAAAACCTGAAGATAGTCAGATTAACATTATTTTGTCTCTATCTGCCATTCTGCAATTCATCTCATGTAAACAATAACGTGAGGCACAGTGTGACGTGAGAAAAGGCACATACCTTTGACGTTGAGTGATGAACTCTGTATTCCTCGTCCACAGGTAAACGCAAAAAAGGAGTTTTAAAAAAATCTCAGTTTTCGGTGATTCGAAACGCCGTTTACGTGTGGACGAAACAGCTGCGTTTTCAAAAATACCCGTGTAGGTGTGGACATAGCGTAAAAGAGTTAGTAGTTTATTTTATTACTACCTGTAATTTATTGCAGATTACTTGTATTTGCTTAATTGTTTACTAAATGTTTGAGGTGTGAAATAAACCGCAATGGAGCAAAATATGGGTGTGTGTGGTTGGAGGATGTGTTTGTGCGTGTGCACGCGCGAGAAGGGGGCGGGAACATTTTTCTTGTAAAACAAAGGGGGGCCTAGCAAAAAAAAGTTTGGGAACCACTGGGTTGGAGTGTGTTTGGGATTACTGTCATCCTGAAACGCTGTTGTCATTCAAACTTATTGCAGGTGGTACTGCATGGTGGATCAAAATCTGATGGTACTTTTCCTGCATTCATAATACATTGTTTTGACCACTGGCTGAGATCACCAACACCACTGGCTGAAATACAGCCACAAACTGTGTTTCATCTCCTGACCTCCTCTGTACATATTAATGATTTAATCCAATCATTATTTGCAACTCTGCTAAAAAAATCTTTTCCCGCTCTGCACAAGTTAAGCTCTTATATGTTAGTACTGTAATCCTAAACAAAACAACTATGCACACAGCTTTACCCCTGACATTAGTAAATAAGTACTTAGAAATCCTTGGTTTATTAAAAACCTCTACATACTGCATTAATCTTTCTTTCTTTTTTATGTGACCTGAGATTGCTATGTCCCTTCAAAATAAAAGCAGTTGTAAGAGTAGTATGCGAGGTTTATTAAAGCATGTTTGGTGTTTCTGAGAATGGACAAACTGCATGATGTATCCGATCATGGCTGCAGTGATACAGCATTTCTTCACTTCTATGAAATGTGAGACACATATATGAACTTGATAGACATCCAATTTGTAGTCCAAAGGATTTAATATGATGTTGGTCCACCTTTTGCAGTTGTAACATTTTCCACAAGGTTTCACAAGCAGATTTGTGAGGTCAGACACTGATGTTGGACAAGAAGACCTGGCTCACAGTCACTGCTCTAATTCATCCCAGAGGTGTTCTATCGGTTTGAGATCAGGACTTTGTGCAGGCCAGTTAAGTTCTTCTACACCAAACTGGCTCATCCATGTCTTTATGAACCTTGCGTTGTGCACTGGTTTGCAGTCATGTTAGAACAGGAAGTACCATCCCCAAACTGTTCCCACAAAGTTGGGATCACAAAATTATCCAACATGTCTTGGTATGCTGAAGCATTAAGAGTTCCTTTTGTTGGAACTAAGGGGCTGAGCCCAACTCCTGAAAAACATTTCCACACCATAATCTCCCCTCCACCAAACTTTACTCTTGGCACAGTGCAGTCAGACAAGGACTGTTCTCCTGCCAACCACCAAACCCAGACTCGTCCATCGGATTGCCAGACAGAGAAATGTGATTTGTCACTGCAGAGAACATTTCTTCACTGCTCTAATGGCGTCATGCTTTACAACACTATATCCAATGCTTTGCATTGTGCTTGGTAAGGCCTGGATATAGCTGCTCGGCCATGGGAATCATTTCCATGAAACTTTGTATGCTTCTTAAACTAATCCGAAGGCTGCATGAAGTTTGAAGATCTCTCCGCAGAGAGCTGACGACCTCTGCACACTATGCTCCTCAGCATCCACTGACCATTCTCATTTTACTTGGCCTACCACTTTGCTGATGAGTTACTGTTGTTCCCAACCACTTCCACTTTGTTATAATACCACCAACAGTTGACTGTAGAATATTTAGTTGCGAGGAATTTTCACGACTGGACTTGTTGCAAAGGTGGCATCCTATCACGCTGATATGCATGAGCGACCCATTCTTTCAGAAATGTTTGTAGAAGCTGCCTGCATAACTAAGTGCTGTATTTTATACACCTGTAATGTAATAATGTGTGTATGTGTTAGTCCCCATAGGGAAATAGTTCCTCTGCATTTAACCCATTCACCCAGTGAATTAGTGGGCAGCCACCAATGCAGCGCCCGGGGAGCAGTGTGTGGGACGGTACCTTGCTCAGGGGTACCTCAGGGTAGCCGTTCAGTGGAGTCGAACCCCCGACCTTCCGATCATGGGGCCACCACTCTACCTACTGAGCTATCCCTGCCCCACTGTGACCATGGAAGTGACTGGAACACCTGAATTCAATGATTTGGATGAGTGAATACTTTTGCTTACTTACTTACAGTGTGTGGATGTGTGTGTGAATGGGTGGATGATTGTGTATAGTGTAAAGCGCTTTGGGTTCCTTAGGACCAAGTAAGGCGCTATACAAATACAGACCATTTACCATTTTGGCAATATAGTGTATCATAATCCAGCCTGTGTTATCTTTTTATTACCAGACAGCATTTTTTTGTACAGAGCAGTGTTGACAGAAAGCAACATGCAACAATGCCCTTTATGCATCTGTTGCATATAAATGATTGCAACTTTTCAAGGCTACTTAATCTGCAGGTTTCTATCTAATTTTATTGTTAATCAGCAGTTGAAGTCTGAATTAAGGCTGTCTGTTACACTGTGCATTGCTGCTGTCATTCTGTGAAGCCTCACTGCTCACACAACGAACACAGCAGAGAGAGAGCAGGTGCTGTGCCAGGAGTGCAAGATGTCATTGTAAAGCAGTATGATACTGTACATGGAGTTTTTGCAGTGCCTTAAAAAAAGAACAGCTGAAGGGGCATTGAAAGTGGCTAAATGTAGTGACAAAGTGACCTCAATGAGGTGAACGGAAGTTTGAGAGAGAGAGAAAGAGAGATGTTGCACAAGCTGAGATTAGTTACAGTTCCTCATTTAACAAGAAAAAAACCCAACAACATATCCAAATCTTAAAATTCAACAACAGACAAATATCTAAATAGCTGAATATTTGGGTAGAGCCCCAGTACGCTTTTAATTTTTCACCTATCCATGCTGAGCTGAGCAATTTCTCCTCAATTGCAATTTCATTATTTTGCTAAATATTTGTTGTTGTCTTAGCGCAGCATTAAATAACGCAGGTTTGAACTGGGCAGTTACCTTTTAAGTTCAGCTGCACATTGTGTGCTACACCTCTGGAATGATCACAATTCACTGTGTGGCATTTTCAACTAAGTAATGAATAATTTACTGTGCTCCAGGAATTCATTTATTTTTTGGCTGAGTTGTGTCTGCCTCTGCTGAAGAAAGGCTGAGAGCCAGTACTCCAGAGAAATCACAAGTTGCCATAACTACAAGTGCTGAGGTCTCTGTGTAGTCCAGAGTATAGCCCCAGAGAGGTGGGCAGTAAGCCGACCATGAATGACGGCTGAGAGCTGTGGAAGACCACATCCAGCAGGAGCCGGCTGCCTGAAGCGCCCTTTAGCCAGAGTCGTTCCTCTGCAGTGTTTGCTCGTGTGGGTTGAATGGCTGATGGGTTATCGTATGAGAAAAAGAAAGCTATCAATTATTCACTTAATGTCAGCCTGGGATAGATAATGAGACAAATCGCACGACGACTACTTAAGGTTGACTTTAATTCTCTAGTTCTCTTGAATTTAGATGCTCTTTTTCTCCTGAAAGCAAGGTTACAAAAGCAATCCTGTGTTTTAGGGGCTCATAATTAAGCTAAACTAAAAGATAACATGCACAGTGATCGGAAATTGAATAGAAGACAATTGCTGTACAAGGAAAATTTGGTTATCTTTTTGCACATGCTTTGAGCGTAGTTACAGCTGAACTTTACTTGGAAGACTTCTTTTTTTTTTTTGTACTCCTTCACACTAGAGGGGCTTTGCAGTAGCACCAAAGTGTCTCTCTCTGATAGACAGCCTAATTCATACAGTTGGTGTTTTCATAATCCCCCAGAGGCTGTCTTGGTGTGCTCTCTGTCTTGTTTATTCCACTGATGTCCTCTCCACCCACTGCTACCAAAGAAGCCAGACCACTGCAGCCTAATGTCTGTCTGTTGTTGTTGTTGTTGTTATAGCTCTTCATCCCTCTGAGGTATCTCATTGGTTTCTAGGAGTGTGTCGGTATAAAAGATACACACGAGTGTTTTTAATCTGGCCCCCGGGATCACTGGTCCCTTGTCAATTCAGGCTATACAAATGTGTGTCCAATAATGAGAACCTTTAAAATTGATTTAAAACTGCTGTGTTTGTCATGAGTTGGTGTTTGTAAATCTGTGCACGTCTGTTGAGAGCTGTTTTCATATCCTGCAAAGATTTGAGGAAGGCAAGGTCTCGAGAGAGTTTTTGCTTAATGAACAAAAAGTAAAATGGCTTTGTTAAAAAAAATCACACTAAGTGGGGAAAGGTGCTGTTTGGAGTCGAGCTGTAAAATGAATAAGAGAGAAAAGGAAAAACTAAAATCCAATCTTCAGGAAAAAGAGCCTTCATGTTATAGTCACCAACATGTTTTTACTTGAATCATAACTCAAGACCTGATTTGAATTTTTTTTTTCAATAAAAAAACATATTTTTTTTAATGTTTGTTTGCTGCTTGTTTGCTGTATACTAAAGCATTTTCATTCCAGTGTGTGAAATAGTTCTGCTCTGTCGGGTACACACGGTGTCCTTGGGCTTTAGGGCCTTGACACATCAGTCACAGTAATATTGGACGCTGAAAGACTGGTTAAAGAGCCAAGTCCACGGTCCACATGTAACTGAATTACATGGACATGAAAAACAAGTATTTACAGAATACCAAATAATTAAATAACCACCGACACTGAGCTAGAGTATTGCTCAAAAGTCTTGAGCCATCTATTTCTTTATACTTGGCTTCAAAGGAGCCACAATTTCTTAGATTTTTTAAAGCGATCTTCAGTAATAGTTCGTCTGATAACGACTGTGTTGAGTCTGTTCCTTCCCATTCCATGCAAGGCCACCTGGGTTGGCTGGAAGACTGTTTACTTAGCCTAGCAGGGCGAAGCTGAACTATGGACACACATACACTTACACTGATAAGCACACACTCATCCCCCTCCCTTTCCAAACGCCTTCGATGCTTGTTTCCTGCGGGGGAACACGGCAGGTCTGTGTGCCGCGCTGGAATGGTAGCGCTGTGCAGGGCGGCTGCTGTGTTCGCTTCGGATTACTCCTCACCCCCCACCCAATCCCGTGGCTTGTCATGTCTTTCACAAAGTTGTGCTGTGGACATTTATGTGCTTTTTGTGCAGAGGAGTTTTTTTTGTTTCCTGTTCTCATGCTGTCCTACCATGGAAGCACAGCATGAGTAGAGGTCTCTTTTTTTCCTCTTGTACTTTCCCATTGTAGTGTACATTTCAGTGTTTTTCTGTAACGCTACCGATCTCCGACCTGTATCCCCATGTGATGTCTGTGTTGTGTGTGTAAGGTCAGGGGGTCCCATTTCACTGCAGGGCAACCTGCATGTGGCGAATAAAGCTTTGATTGATTGATTGATTGATTGATTGATTGGTTGATTGATCTGGGTTTCTGAAGCTCCTTAAAAGTTTGTGTTTGGAAATTGGCTACATTTTTACCCATTTTCCATCCAGTCCTTATACCTGACCATTGTTTAAGCCACTTAACATTGACCTACGAATCATTCAAGCATAAATAAGGTGCCTAACTCAATGTATGAAGCACTGTTGTCTTCACATGTCAACTAAGTAAAGAACCTATGTTATATTGTATCATTAGGCACTTACAAGCAGCCGGCCACAAAAATAGACATTTTGTTCCCATTGCTTTAGTTCCTTGTCAGTGTTGTGTTCAGTTTTTCAGACCTAAATGAAAAGCTGCAGATCTTGTCTTTTCCCTAATTACTGCCAGACTTGTTGAATCAATGAACAATTAAATAGAACCTGTGTGACAGAGTGAAGGAGGATAACAGAAAAAGCAACACATTGTGCAACAATCTAAAGAAACTGCAGACCGCCCCGACTCCGCAGCAGCAGGAAGGCTCCACACTCCAGACCGCAGTCGGACGGCCAACTCCTCCTCCTAGTCCTAGCCCCCCTGCTCCAGCAGGTCGCAGAGAACGGGGGTGAGAGAAGACTCCGAACCTCCCTCCACCCGCTCATTGTAGTGTTGATGCATGTGTGTTCTAAGGTGCATTTAAAACCCAGGAGGGCTTGGAGCTACCTGCCAGAGAGCAGCAGGTAAGCGCATGGTCCCTCCTGCTAGCCCTCAATGTCTACGTGTATTTAAAATTGAGAGGTGGGCAACGATGCCAGGGGTGGGGTGTACACCCTGATGGTACTTTGGACTCCGTGTATCGTGCCCACCCCCAAGATCCTATATGTATGTGTAATGAGAGTGTGAGTAATGTGAATGTCTAAGTTGTGGGATAAAATTGAGGCAGAGGCAGCCAGAAGGGGACAGAGGGGGGGGGGGGGGGGTAGCCTCCTCTGCACCCTGGTGACATACCCCTACTCCAAGGCCCTGCATGTGTGGGTGGTTGTGGTGGAGCGGGAAGAGGGAGGCAGCTGGAGATGGGGAGGGAAGGAAGGGAGGGGCAAGTGACCCCTCCCTGGGGCCAGCTCCCCCGCTGACCCCAGTAGGCACCCCCATACTCCGCGACCCGCCAGGGAAAGGGGGCCCAGGCCCATCCAGACCGGGCCCAGTGCAGCAGCGCCGCCCGGCCCCACAGAGCCCGGGACAGTCCACCCAACCCCACCACAGAGAAAACTGCACCCACCCCACCATCCACTCATCTTCCAGACTACATAAGACAATAAACACCCAGGCTGAGATCTTCCTCCACCTCTCCTGTATCTCCCCCTCCTGCAGAGGGAGCTCCTGAGGAGAGGAAAGCTCCTGCAAGATGTGACAATCTCCCCCACCAGTTGAAGAGCCCCCCAGGTGGCTCGACGCACCGGCGGCACCCTGTGTGTGATCATCTTGACAGAGAAAATGTTTGTTTCAAGAAACTGCTGTACCCGTTTTCCATTTCTATAAAGAACTGAGGGCCGGCTCAAGACTTTTGCACAGTGCTGTATTTTTCTGAAACGTCACACTCAGCTTGATCTGGAAGTAGCTGCCGCTGCAGCCGGTGAAGCTGTGGCTGGATCTGCGTGCCATAACAACATTATTATGAGATCAAACATACTGAAATGTGCCAGTTCTGATATGTTCACACTCAAAGCTTAAAGCATTAGGCACAAAAGTTGGCAGAACACCCTAACACACACAAGTTAGATTAGCATTTTTAGATTATATGCTTTACTGGTTGTGGAGCTGTGATAACAAAATGCAGGGTCTTTGACATTGTGTCATTTAGTTTGGCTCTAGCTCAGAGTGAAAGTTCAGTGAATTTTAAGGTTATTTGGCTGTTGATACGGTGCCCTTTTTTGTATGAAAGTAACTCTGGCAATGACCAATGCGAATCTGGTCAGATGGAGAGCATATAAAGCAAAAAAAAAAAAAATTAAATAGCTGTCTGTTGTCCCTGAGATTGTGGCGCTAATTTGGCTTAACAATTAGCCCCTTCACAAATTAAATGCATGCTAAAAAATGACAGCTACCTTGTGTGTTTAAGTGCAATACCAAGAAGTCATTTATAAGCATTTGTATGTGATGAGTTAGAAGTAAACGGGCAGTTTGACTGTTGCCGTAAAGACAGTGCATAATGGCACCGATGCTAAAGGACACCTTGTGCATATCTGTGAAACGCCAGCGGCTTTGACAACGCAGCAGTATTTGAGGTCCTCTCATGTTTATATGTTGCATCTGTTCATGTTTTTCTCTGCCGTGCCCTTGACTGCTGCGAAGTCAAGAAAGAAAATGTAAACTTACACATTCACCCGTGCAGTGCCTTTTCTTTTCTCAGCTCTGCCTCAGTATTTGTAGAAACATTTGCATTCAAACTATCTGTGCCAAAAAGATTATGTTGTGGATTTGATTCGGTTGACTGTGCATGCATACATGCATTTCCTCAAATGCATGCATTGAGAGGAATACAGTGACCTTTTCACTAAATAAGCTTATAAATGCACGCAAACAGCGGAAGATAACTCGCGTTGCGGCTTTAAATCATCCGTGGCAGCACTGTTGTGAAGAAAATACTGAGCATAGAGTTTAAAATGCAACCGACCAGTGCAAGAATAAATTTAGCCCAAACAGATGCTTACCCCCAGTCTCGGAGTATACATCTTTTTCTTGGGTGTAATGCGAGTTAGGATAATTAAGCTGCAGGACCTGACGTTAGATAATGGACTGCGGCAGTGAAAGGCGTCCATAATGACCGATGAGAACTCGGGCCATTGTTGTTAAGAGCGTGGACGCCAAGATGCAGCCGCACACCGCCAGACGTATAATCACAGATCCTGTAGATAGTCATACGAAGTCATCAGCGTGCGGCAAACCATTTCTGTCTACAGTATTTTTCTTTCAGACTCCTTCCTTCTCAAACACCCATCACAAGCAGTTACTCTAAGATGGACACTTATACACTCCCCCGTTCGTTATATTGATCCATGCTTACACAAGCATTAGCACTCACTTAGAATGAGAGGCATGTCTTCACCCAAACTCAGGAGCACCGAGCACAAACACATCCATACAAATGGACGCAGCCGAGTTTCTTGTGTCACTCTGTGAAATACGCACTTGAACTTGTCAGGATAAAAACATGCGTCCTTCCGAATGGAATCGGAGCGCATAGACGCTGATGTATTCATCCAGTGTGTGTGATTTAACGAGGCCTGCTCCGTCTCGTCATAAATCATGTTAATAATCTGAGCTTCCCATTGATTTTTAGTTTTTAAGCCCTCCCCCCGCCCACTCTGGTGCATTATTTGACATCTCCAGCCTTTCCTTCTGATTTGATGAACTCCACTCAGACGCACGCACACACAGAACTCACGAATCCGCTCTTCCTTTTAGAAGTCTTTATTCATCTGCGTAGAAAAAAAGACGACAGACCAATAAATGGAATAGCGTTTTGCACCCTTTTTTTATGTTTATACATAAGAGTGTTTTCATTATCACATCTGAGGGTGACACTTTTAAAGGAAAAGGATCTCTACACAGAATGAAAGGAAGCTTCAGTGCTTTTAAAAAAATTAAAAAAAAAAAAAAACCAACCCTAAAAAACCCACACCGGAGCTCTTCCAATATTACTGGTACACTGTAACACAGGTTGAAAAAGAGAAAGAGAGCTACACAAAGTAAGACTTGGGTTTCAACACTTACAGGCTCTATCTAAATCACCCCTCTCCACTCTCCCCCTTTATTTTTCTCTCTCTACCTTCTCCTCTTCCTCTTCCTGTTAATCTCTGGCTGTATTTTATTAGCGTCTTCTTTGATGTTCCTCCTGCCTTAAAGTACATTAGTGTGGTCAGCGAGAGGCGGTCAGAAAGCAGGGGGTCGCTCGTTTCCCTGTGGTTGTCTTTGAGTTGAATTGCACAGTGTAGCGGTCAGGCTGTGATCCCAGTCACCAGAACATAGTGTCTATGCTGTGCTAAGGCCTATAAAACCACACGACCTGAGTCAACTTATACGTTTCACCTCCCAGAATGCACTAGATCAGGTGTGATTATACTAGTTGTTTTAGTTTCTCCAATTCAGCTAATCTTTATTATAATACAAGTAAATGAATTGCCTTTGTATATGACAGTGTAAGAGGAAAGGCCACAATTTCATTGTTGATCTAAATTAACTGATTAAAGAGGACCTATTATGCGCTTCCCTATTTCAAACGTGGGCCTTAAAAAAACTAACTTCAAATTGCTCTGTTATTTTTTTGTTTCTACTCTTTGATCTGTTCATATCAAATACGAGGCGATCTCTATAATATGGTCATCACAGGCACACAGCTCTAGTTGTGAGCACAGCACTCCCACCAGTCTGCTGTTCAAACCCTCTGAGGGGCACAGGAAAGGGAGCTGAAGTGGCTCATCTCAGACAGTGGGTGAACTGAGGGGCTGCACCGAGATAAATGACGGTAATTTTGGATTGTAATTCATGCAAAGCAACTCTGGTGCTCGAAGAATAAAAATATGAGGCTGGAAATGAGCAGAATAGGTCCACTTGAATCATCTGGTCCATACAACGTGAGGCAATTGTGGAAAAACGTCTGTCTTAGATTCCTGCACCCTGGGGTAATGTCTTTGAACTGCTTGGTTCATTTAACTAACAGTAAAAAGAGATAAAGATTTTCAATTTACTGAGTAATAAGACTGAGAAAAACTGCAAATACTTAAAATTGGGAAGCTGCAACAGGGAAACATTTGGCATTTGTTTACACAGAGGGATAAAATATTTAAATTTTTAATTTTGGGAGTTTTACAGTTTGGTCAGGTGTTTTTAACTGATTCCTGATTCCTGTCTGGTATTTTTGCTGTAGTCAATCAATATATTGTAAGCCACTAATAGAGGTCTTTATATACAAATCATTCTTACTCTCTTTTTAAATAAACACAGAGAAAAATATTTTCCCCCCGCTGTAGTCGAATAGATTTGTTAAGAGTGGATTTTAACAAAGAGTAATCAGACCAGTGCCGTTCCAACTTCCACCAAAAAAAGTGTCAGCTGCTAAAACTTATTTTTAATTAAGAAGGTTTAGCCATCCTCTAGAAGATAATGGGTTACTATAATAAGATGTGTGATTAGGATTCTTTCACTTCATTTGCAAAGATAATTTAATAATGACACCAGACCACAATAAAAACTGGGTACATGCAGTGCTGAAATTCCAAGATGAAGTTTTTTTTCTTCCTTTTTTTTTTTTTTTACAATAATAGTCGTTCTTGTCAGGCTTGTCTGTTGTCCTGTGGTCTTGGCAATCAGTGTATTTTTTACTCAGATTGTCTCGCCGTGCTTCTTGTCCTTGTTGTTGTCCTACCGATGTTTTTAAAATCCTGAAATGTGCTGTTTATTTTAAAAAAAAGATACACGAGGTGAAAGGTAACTACCGAGAAATGTTAAATTCATCTTTGAATTTCAATGATCACAGGCACCTGAAAACAGTCCTTGAAGGAAGCATGCACTCTGTTATCACTCGGCATGTGCTGAGTGCAGTGGGTACACTGTGGGCAAAAACTTCATTCTTTTTTTTTCTCTTCTTTTTTGGACTATGATGTCACATTATTCCAGTTGTCAACCCTCTTCTTTAACCACCCACTCCCTTCTTGATCCCCCACCTTTTTTCCTCTTTGTGTGCTTTTTTACCTCCTGCTGCTGCATTTGTCACACGCCCTTTTTTCCACTTAGCTCCCCTTTTCTGTCCTCGCTCTTTGCCTGAAGCCAACACACCTCTCTCTGCGTCTACATTCCCCCCAACACAGCTCCGCACCCTCTTTTTTTCCTCATCTCCTTTGATGTTTTCTCCATCCATCCATCCATCCATCTATCCATCCATCCATCCATCCATCCATCACCCCCACCCCAAACACATGCTCTCTCTCTCACTCTCATTAGTCTCCTCGTGCTGTGGTTTGTGTCTCTCGTCTCTGTCAGAACTGTTATCACTGCTGTCAGCTCCCTTGGCGAGAACAAAGTCGTCCTCTGCTCACAGCACCACAAAAGACACAAGAGAAATAAAAGGAAAGAGCCTCAGCTGAAGAAAAAAAAAAAAAAAAAGAGGCGGAAAGGAGGAAAAAATTAAAAAGGAGGGGAATAAACCAGAGGAAAGGAAGGGGCTTGGAACACATCTTTTCATGTCAACCATGATGCATTGTCATCTGTGGGTTATAACAACCATTGATTTCTTCCTCTGTCATCCCTTTTATCTATACAGCACAAAGCTTACAGTTGGTTGGAAGATTTGAGACCTATCTCTATACACATCAAGTGCCTTTTCCCCATATTATAAATATATCTCCTTCTAAATCAGCTAAGCCTAGTATATCAACCTCAAATAATTTACTGTGTATTATCATTAGCTGAGAAGAACAGTAGGTTTGAAAGACACTGAGATATCCAAAAGAGAAACTGTAACCATTTATAAGAAGCGCTGAAAGAAGGGCCTACTATAAATTGTATTTATACAGTAGAAGAGTATAGTAGGACTTACACTTCTGTCACTCTAGCAATTGTCCAATTAACATAGCAGAAATTCTCTACTTAACAAACCAATCAGAATTGAACCAGCAGAGGCACAGAGGGTACTTTGGAAACCAAGGACAAAATAACCACTAGCCAACAGGGCTTTCGTGGCTCAGGGAGTGCGTCCCTGTATCATCACGTGTAGGCATAATCTATGTCAGGGATGCCACCCTCTCTGTAGCCACGGTTGGTGCCATATGTAACACGATGGTGGCTGGTTTGGCTGAGGATGGTGCCATTTAGGCTGCCAGCTCCGTGACTGCTCCGGTAGGTCCCGTTAGCTTGGGAGGAAGAGGAGGAGGAGGAGGGGAAAATGGTGTGGATGTAGGTGACATCCTCCAGCTTAGGCTGAACAGGCTGATGGGCCATAGCTGTCATCTGAAACCCTGCAGGAGGGGCCCTGATCTCTAAGATGGAAGTGTCTTTCTTGGTGCCTGACTCTACATAGTCATCATAATGTTTTCCTCCCCGGCCCCTGTTGTATGAGCCCGAGTCCCCGGATATGTAACCTGATCTCTGTCCATACCAGCAGAAGATGCCAAAGATTAACAGAAGGCTCACTAATGCTGTGGCACCCCCAATAATCCCAGCCAGTGGCAGGGCTGTTAATTCTGAGTCTGGTCCCTTTTTATCTGAGCCCTCTTCTCCTGAGTGTGCCAGAGCATCTCCAGTCTCTATCTGTGCACAGGCCGGGGCTGAGTCTTTACTGTCCGTGTCCGTGCTGACAGCTCGAGACGAACCCATGCTGGGGCTCCCAAAGGAAGTTTCCTGTCGTAATGGCAGCAGGCAGATGAGGTAATGGGAGCGTGGGGTGAGCTGGGTTAGAAGATACTGCCTCCTTTCTCCAGGTACCAAAGTCTCTGTTATTGAACCGAGAGCTGCACTGCTGCCCAGCCTCAGCCACGACAGGCGGAAGGAGGGTGCCGGCTCTGGACAAAGCCAACTCACCAGCACGCTGTCTGAAGAGAGAGGTTTTACAGTCAGCTCCAGTGCCTCTCCAGGTACGTGCCCTCCTTCACCTGGGGGCAGAGGCATAACTAGGCCTGGCCGCTTAGCTCGCAGGGTGAAAAGAGAACCCTGTGTGGGGATGAGCAGAGAGGTAGTGGTGGTGCTGCCATGGGGGACTGAAGCCACTGCTTGACCCCCTCCAACACCATCTTCACCTCCTCCATCTTTGTCTGCTGGGTTCATCCCTATTCCAGTATTAGGAACAGGAGGGGGACCTTCACACTGCTCCATCAGAGAAGTTAGGTCTCTAAGGGCCTGACCCCTTACAGGCTCAGGCCCCTGACAGGTTAGACCCCTAACTGTAACCGCCGCCCCCCGACCGTGCAGCCAGGCATGGAGCCAGCGAAGGTTGCAGCCGCAGTACCAGGGGTTTCCTCGCAGCAGTAGCAGCTCCAGGCTTTCTGTGTCCTTAAAAAGTCCCCGGGGCAGAGTGGTGAGATTATTCCCCGACAGGTCCAGCCTCTGCAGCCGCCGCATCCCATCTAGCGCCCCCCTCGAGATGTGGGTCATACCATTGTCTTGCAAATGGAGTCGCACAAGGTGAGCTGAAGGCAGGTTGGCAGGTGGAGACTGCAGAGCGTTCCTGACCAGTGAAAGCTCAGTCAGGTTGGAAAGACGAGAAAAGGTGTCATCTGCTATGCGTGTGTTGGCCAGCAGGTTCCCGTCCAGGACCAAGCGTCTCAGAGAGGAGAGCCCACGGAAGGCATGAGTAGGGATGGTGCTGATTCTGTTGTCATCCAGTCGCAACTCTTCCAAGGATGTTGGCAGGCCTGCGGGGATGCTTGACAGGTGGTTCCGAGACAGAAACAGCAGTCGAAGCCGTGGGGTCCCAGAAAAGGCTCGGTCCTGGATGCTAACGGTGGATATCGAGTTATCATCCAGGTGTAAACGTTCTAGTAATGGTAACTTGGCAAGAGCCGACCGCGGTAACGTTCGTATATTATTATCCTGCAAATGGAGCTCCCGTAATGAAGGCGGGAGGTGTATAGGAAATTCATCCAACTGGTTGGCATACAGGTAAATCACTCGTATGGAAGAGCTGCGTTCCAGCGACGGTGGCAGCCCGGCGTTACTCAGGCGGTTGCTCTGTAAGTACAGGATGGCAGCCGTTAACGGCAGCGGAGGAATAATGCTGAGGCCACGGTCATTGCAGTAGACAAAACCCTCGTCGCAGCGGCAAACCGAGGGGCAAACTATGCCCTCGTCTCCCTCTCCCGTCTCCATGGCAATTGCCGCTGCCGCCAGTTCCAGCACCTCAGCCAATAAGGTGAGGCACAGGAGGAGCAGGAAGAGCCAATCGCGGAGTTCTGCAACACTCTCAGCTGCCATGGTGGCGCACAGCTCCTGATAGGAGAGAAAATGGAAAACTGGATCAAAACAAAGTACAGACACTGAAACCCAATGATTCTAAAATGAATGGAGAAAAAAAAATTCATTATATTCAAATAGGGAAGCAAAAAAGAAGGACGAGACAGAGCGAGATAGAGTTTCGCTGTGGGGTCTATCTCCAAAATTACTCGACCAAAGTGCTGTGTTTTCTACCTGCTGATAAAAGTAGAGTCTCTTTAAATCTCTAAAGTGCAAAAGATTTGGGGATTGAATCATCAGATGCACTTATAAGAAGCTGCCCACTATTATATGGGTCAGGGCGACCAAGCAAAAGACAAACGCACATTTAGAGACAGAGTGTGATGAGGGGTGGATTGACTGGACGAAGAGGATTACGAGAATCGGAGAAAGCAAAGGGACGACAGAAATGGAGAAAATTGGACAGTGACATTTGAAGGAAGGGAAAATAAGTGAAGAGGAGTTTTTTTTTTCTTCCACAGAGATTAACTGAAATGGAGTGAGTGACATGAAACTAAAATGGAGGCGAGATCGGGGAGGAGGAAATCAGATTAATTGCCCACAGTCCAGTTGATGGCTCAGAGAGTAGCTGAACTACTAAACTTGTTGTTATTGCCCTATATCTACCCCTAATAAATATATATGATAAAACTGAAGAGAATATAGAAGAAAAGCAGAGAAATTTAGGTTTCATATTGTATACTCAGAAACACAATTTATCTATCAGAGGTCGTGACCAAAACACACACTGAGAAATTTGCTCACACAAATAAACAAATGTACTGAGCACAAAGCATTCACATACAGAAGTCTCAGTACAAGCTGACATGTATAATGCATGGTTTCACTCAGTTGTTATTGTTCGTGAAATTTCTATAAATTATTCAGGAAAGTGGTCCTGAAATCCCAGAAATGTTTTAGTGAGATGTTTTACAGAGAAGCATTTTTCTGCAACATTAATAGGTTCCTTGGTCGATGTTTTATGATTTGTCTCCTTGCAAATCCTTGACACCAACATCAATAACATGAATTTACAATTCAGATAAAATGATCTCCGTACGTGCACATTCACGGCTCACTATATTTAGAATATGAAAAATATACAGTGGTGAAAGTTGTGGAAATTGCATTGTGGCGTCCTCGTGTTTGAATCCTTTCTTTTAAGTAGCCCGAGGCTGGAAAATGTGCCCTGATGTGAAATGCCTGACATGATTTGACAGCACATTTGATAAACAAATCCTCTAAAGGCAAGTTTTTTCCCCCCCCTTTCTCCGCCCCTTCTGCACATGCATGTTTGTGCGTGTGTGTTTGTATGTGAACTCTGTGCTACATGTAAAATTGCCCCTTGGCTGCAGTCAAAATCCATGCAAAGCAAACGAGAGATGGCAACAATAGTTGAGAGGCAAGGAGGGAGGGGTGGAGGCGAGGAGACAGATGGACAGTAGGACAGTCAGGAGGAGGAGGAGAGAGGGGGAAATGAGTTCCTGGCAGTGAAGACTGAAGTCACTATCAGCTGGAAAAAGAATAATGGCTCCAAATATTGGTTTGGTGTCATTTTTTTCTATTCTGTGAGATGGATGTAAAAATAGCCGCATTTGTGTACCTGTACATGCTTGTGTGTGTGCCTCTGATGCATGTGTGCGTTTGTGTATGAGAGAAAGATCTGTATCAACAACAACTAGCTCCTGTCTCAGCTCGACACCGGCAGCATTTGATATGTCAGGGTGAAAAAGAGTGTGTGCCACCTAATTCGACGTGGACCCAGACTTGATTTTTCTCTTTTCTTAATAGTATTTTTAGCTCGAATCTGACTATTTCTTTCCCCAGCATGTGAGAGACAGAAAAAGAAAGAAAGAGGTACACATACACACAAGAGGGGCTGTCAAGGTACGAGCTGAGACCATATTGGGATGCTCTATGAATATCAACTAGCATATGTTTCAGTGCCACACTATCCCTGCTTCCCTTTCATAAACATCCTCTTGGCACAAGCTGGCATGTGTGTTTCTTGCCCACATGCCAAGGTTTCCCATCGACACGTTCTTTTAATGATCCTGATTTTTCTCTCGTCTCTCTCCCCTCCCTCGTCCTTCCTCTCGCTCTCTCTCTCTCTCGCTGCATCTTTATCACGCCGTGTACCTCTCCAATCCGCCCACCTCCCCTTGATAATCTTTCATTATATCTACTTTCAGGTTTGTTTACAGAAGTGTCCGTGCAGTCATCCTCCTCCTCTCCTCCCCTGTTTCTATCTCTCTAATCCTCTTTTATCGTTTCCTCTTCAGTCGTCCGTTGATTCCTGCACACTGAGATTGGATCAATCGGCTCTCCGCTTCCTCTCCTGTCCTCTCCTCCACTGCAACTTAGTTTCTGTTTTTCATTTAGATGCACCTCTCCCCCAAATCTCTTCCTCCTCCACCACTCCCGTCTCTTTCTTACTCCCTCGGCATTCTTGCCTCGGCATTCCCTTTCCGCTCCCTTGTGTTTTTTTTGTTTTTGACCCCCCACTTCCCACAAACATTTTAATCATGTTCTGAAGTAAAGGAGCACAGAGCTGGTGTGTGTTTTCTAGTGTCTTCCTTCCTATCCTGTAGCTCAAAGCAAGATGTAAGTGTAGTGTTCCTCACTGTGATGAATGAAGTGTACGTGCGTGCGTGTGTGTGTGAAAGGTCTGATCGACCCAGGATGTGATTGCCAAGGGCTTGCTCACCTGTTCAGTGTCTGTGCCTTTCACGCCCGCCGCAGCCTTGTTTTTCTCTATCAAGGATTTGTGGAGGGGAGTATTAGTGTTTATATGGGTTATTGAGGATGTTGCTGTGGATCTCTGCGTGTTAGCACAATTTCAGTCTCCTTCGAATCGTTCAGAAGTGTAGCCTCTTTCCTTCGGGCCGTTGAATCTTCCTCAGCTTGGGTGAATGATGATAGGGATGATGATAGCCTGTACTCCAGGGCTCCACAAGTAGCAACACCAGCATGGCTCAAAGCCGTCTCGGCATCCACATTTGTGTCTTCTTTGTGTGTGTGTGTGTGTGTG
The DNA here is from genome assembly GCF_965226115.1 of Aulonocara stuartgranti. NCBI lineage: Eukaryota > Metazoa > Chordata > Actinopteri > Cichliformes > Cichlidae > Aulonocara > Aulonocara stuartgranti. The sequence goes on along the minus strand of NC_138940.1, from coordinate 34,565,952 downwards.
TGTGTGTGTCCTGCTGTCAAATTCTCTCTCTCTTGGTAAGGGGCTTTTAGGCCTGCCAACTCAAGTCATCTTCAGCAAGTGTCCAGAGGCCTAATTCTGAAACAGCCACCCCCCCCACACTCAAATGCTACAGTTGGGCAGACAGTCAGAAGATGGTTGTGGGCTCAAGGGTCCTTCTTCGAAGTCAAAAGCGACCCTGGTTACTCATGCAGGCAGTGGGTCATGCAAAAATAGTACTGTACCGAGCGGCACTTGCTTCAAATAGACAGGTAGTGGTTTTAATAGATGATCGGCGTGAGGAAAATGAGAATAAGTACGCTTTTCACAGCTCGGAAAAATCCAACAAAGTGTCCTTGATCTGTTATTAGAGCTGTACTATAACAATTATTACAACATGCACTTCACGGTTCAGTGATAGTAATGAGCACTTTTTAAGGCAGTGATGGACAGGCTGGCCTCAGTAAGAGTGCCGACTGTATGAGCAGGATTCAAGGGAAAAGCTCCTTTCTCCTTCTCCCTCAGTTTCAAGCACTCTCTCCTCTGTTAAATGTTTGATCACTTCCTTCTCAGTTCACACAGATCATCTTCAGCAAAGCCAGATGACAGCATGTATTGTATACCGTCCGCTTTAAGGAGTGCTGTGATGGGCTGGCTCAGTGTGAAGAGTTGGTGGAAATGGACAGCCTTTGTATCCTGAAGGTAGACTTCACTGGTGTCGACTTCAGCAGGACAGCTGGCTGAGTGTTAGTGAGCGCCGACCTGAAAAGAGACAGCAGGCAAGAGTAGTATTAGAGGCTTCATTTGGAGATGCATTTGAGCAACGAGGTAAAATCTGTCTGATACAATGGGCCATTTGTAACACATCAGACGTGAAAAGAGAGTGCACAACAAGGAGGATTAAAGGTCACTGATTCAGTTCACGACACTCTTTACAAATTTTGGATTACTGTATGATGCTAATGGAACCAGAGACATTATAATAGAGAGCCAGAGAGACGTGGCACAGATTTTGATGGAAGATCGCTTCAAAAGATGGATGGATGGACAGTGCTGTCTACAAGCCTTTTGTTTCAAAATGTAACATGCAAATGCATGCGCAACAAATGTAGCTGCATAAATACAGCTTAATCAAAATAAGTGAGCCGCGTGATAATGATGATGGTGACACTTGTAGAAGTTATGCTAAAACATTTCAAGATGTGCCAAGAATTAAGACTGAGTCTTCTGAAGTAACGTGTCTTAGAAGCTGCATAAAATACATTATGTCATTGGCTTTGGGGCCAAGCGAGTCACTTTAAGTCATTCGTGTATCTACATTTTAACGAAAGCCTCTTAAGTTTGAGTCGGCTTGTAGTTTTTACTCTTATTTTAAGCGATGTTAAAAGCTTCATTTTCTTAACCACTGGAGCTTGTCACAGCTGTTTTTGGGTGAGAGGTGGGGTAATAACCACTCTATCACAGGACACAGAGAGACAGAAAACCATTCACACTTAGACATATGGCCAGTTTAAAATCACCAACCTTAAACTAATTTAAAGAAATGGATTCTGGTTAATAAAGGGGAATTGTTCTCATAAATCTGTTGTGGTAATGATCATAGAGTTTATTATATTTCCACAAAAAGAATATTTTAAATATTGGCTTAATGCTTAATGTGCCGTAAATGAAACATCTTCTAATATATCTTCATTTGTTACACCTGTTTTGTGTAAATGATGCCACCATGTGCTGTTGAGTCTTAATGTTGGCACAATACAGAATCCTAAAAGGTACAGGCTAAATAATTATCCCCATCTGAATGGTTATACCTCTTAAAATTAAGTACCTCGTGAAAATACTTCCTGAAGGTCACCACTGCATATGCACAGCACTGTGCTCCCAGTAGACACAAACCTCCCATTAAGGTAACTCCATATTTTATATCTGTGTTTTTTTTGTGTTTTTCTCTTCAGACAAATCTTTTGAGCTTTTATTAACCATCACGCACTAAGTGCCTGTATCTTATGTGCAGAATCAAACCCCCAGTGAACACTGGTTTTAGAGATATAAGGTTTTCATCAGGCATACTGAGTGTACAGAGACAAATTCATCAAGGCCATTAACTGCTCTGCTGCTCACATTCGCCTCTTCACTTCATCCCAAAGTAAGTAGACTACATCGCCAACTGGGAAATTATTATCCAGTTTGCTTAAACACAAATAGAGACAAACAAAGGCGTCCTCATTTTCATTTTCAAAGGACACGCGCTGCAGCTGAGAAGAACTTGGTCAACAGGCTTATGTCTGTACTCCTGTACATCCTCGAGGGCTGTTAAAAGCTGTGCACTCAGGGCGATGGTGTACAGGTTTTTGTTTCCCATGTGATGTAACTGGTTCCACAGATGGAAACTGGATGTGCAGTTCAGTGAGGTGTTTGGCGAGATAAATGATCCTTTTTATAGGACGTCTTCAGATTGATATCCAGTTGATGCCTAGTAAACTTATTCATATGTGCAGACTGTGGCTAACTCGCATAATGAAAATCAAGCGACGTGGGGCAGAATGATAAAGAGGCAGTGTTTTTGCCAAATGTGTCGACTTTGTTATTGGCATTAAGGAGAAATGAGATAATGGTCTAAGCAAGGACTTGGTGCGGCACTCATTGTTATTCAGTTCATTTGTAATTTGTTAAGGTCTAACAGTTTGCATTTTTGGACTTTAAAGTAGCTACAAAAATAAACACTAATTGGATGTCATCAGTCACGTATTAACAGCAGATGTCACCTTTAATAACGTGAACTGTCATTTTAAAGCTAGTCGCTTTACTTAGCTATAATTTCTGAGCCAACTACTCTTAGACTCTGCACTAATCTTTGCATACTGCAGGCAAAACGTCTGCCTGCACTGGACAAGAAGTGACTATTGAGCATCAGCAGCATCTCCACAGCTCACTGCCATTGGTCATTAGACATCAATATGTGAAGCTCTATCTGTGTGATGTCAAGGCTGTCCTTAAAACTTTTTTTGATGGAAGCAAGCCTAACTAGTGGGAGTGTGATGGGAGGACAGCAGACATAAGGAGCATCTATCAGAGCAAGGAGCTTGGAGGCAAAGTACATGCTAGTCATTTGGCAGAGTATGAAAACGGCTGTTTGTCAGAGTTTTGAGGAAGATTAGAGAAAGTTTCACCAAGGTAATGACTTTTGTTAGTCATAACTGCTTGAGAACATTAGGGAAATTGCAGCACTTTTCAAAGGAAATCCGTCTAAAAATAACCTTGTAGAAAGATGTTACACAAAACACGAATGGACACACTTTGACATGGAGTCACAATGATAAAGAAGTTCAAGGTTTTCGTTTATTTCCTCTTTCATGTGGTTTCATTCCTCTGATGTAAACATTTTCTAGAAATGCACTAATTAGTGGTAGAATATAAAAGTATGATAGAAAAGAGAGGTCAGCTGTTTCACTGTTAAGTCATTGAATGATATGAGGTGGGATCAGACCTTCAATATCAGGCAATGAAAATGGAAAAATGAAAACTACTCTTCGAGTGATAGTGAAGGTTGAAAAGGTCTGATGAAAACAAGTAAGCGAACGTCAAATAACAAGTTCTACCTTACTGAAATAACCATCATGTTTCAAAAGGGACTGCGTTTTCTTTGAAGGCGAAGGTGTCTAGTGTCAGGTTTGCATATCGCTTTTCTTCTTGGTCTGCAACCACTCTCCAATCAGTTGATGAATGCACATTTTTCTGTTGTTGATGGCGGTTATCATGGGGTCACTGACTGGTGACCCTGGAGACTAGGATTTGGCAGTAGATTTTAGAATGACTGCCAGCAACTACTTGCAACTATTCTGGGAGCATTTGTTTTTCCCTAGCAACCGGTAGTTGCCAGGTGGTCTACAACTAGTCTCTGGATGAAACACGCCTTAGCTGATTAGTCAAAAAGTTAATTTAAAACAAGGTGGGGGTTATAGCTTGCAAAGGGGGAACAATTATTATCTTTTCTTAATCTTAACTGATAGCAGATTTTGAGTTTAGGACCATTTGTTGGATAAAACACTTCAAACCATATCTGATATGCTCATTTCCAGTTCCATATTTTCATTCTGGGACTCTACTGAGAGGTCAAGAAAGCCCAAATTATCTTGTGCTAAGCTGTGGTGCAGCTTACATTCTTTCCCTTTTAGCTATTTTTCTTCTAACTAGCTACCCCTTGTACACCAGAAGTTTGTAGGTTAAGTGGGTGGCGCTGTGTTAATATAGGTTTTAGGTTGCAGTTTACTAAATTTACAATTACGCTTTATTTCATCAGCTTTTCGCCTGTAGAAAGGTTATATATAGAAAGCAAACTGATGTCTGCTATCGTAATATTATTTCTTCTAATGTTATGTCATCCTCTTTACATAACATGTCACACTGTCACTGAAACAAAGAAGCAGTTAAAAAGAAAGCAGTAATCCATATCGTGTGCTGAGGTCAAAAACATTTCTGACTGACCCTTCACTCCATGTTTTTTCTGTTGTACTCGATTTTTTTTTTTTTGTCTTTTTGCATAACAGAGACCGGAGAGAACATCTCGTTCCTCAGGGGGACAGAAGTCACTCAGCTCTTGTGAGCCAGTCTACAACAACTGTGTAGCCTACAGGCAGGCAACAGTATGTGACTTTCACTGTGGCATCTGTGCTGTTCAGACGCTCTCACTCCTCTTTCCTTTGTGTAGTAATAAGCAGATATTAGTGTTTTATTTTTCTTTGTTTGGTGCAGAGGCTTATAAAGAAGGCTAGAGATAATAAAACTGCATAAACCAATAAGTGTGATTCTGTACAGATACTGCATCCACATCTGAGCTCAGAGCGACTGAAGACTACAACAAAACAAATCTTTTTACGTTGTGGATACTTTTATGTTAAAGTAAAGTGTACAGATGAACAGTAAAATGATTCGTGTGACTACAGATGTACAGATGGTGGTAACATATGTGCATGAATACAGCCAGAGCATTCGCATGTGCATTGTTAGTGGTCACCTTGTACGATTTGCGGTTGGAAGCTATAACGAGTGGTACTACAGCTGTTTTTGCTGGCATATTCATTTGTACTGACATGAGGTTCGCAAAGAGGAAATGGTGACATTGAGGCTAAGTAGCATGATAAAAAAAAAACAACAACCTCAAAACCTTTTCCAAATCCTCCTCCAGATGACCTTCTAGCTGCACTGTCACAAATCTGACACACTGTAGTGGGGGTGGCAGGAAATTGACGATATCAAATCTCCATTTCCATCCACCCTTTGCTCCATCAGGCTGATCAGAATAATTGGGAAAATGGAAAGCAAAGAAAAGTGACAGCTGTGATACTTGGCAGTTTGCTCGCTCTGTGCGCCGGAGTGAGCTAGGACAGAGGAAGTGAGGAAGTAGGAGTTAGGGATTAATAGTTGCGGGGCTGGGGACCAAAGTCTGAGTACTTTGTAATCATGTGGCTGTCTAACCCCAGTGTTAGCGAGGTTGATGAGCATGTGTCCCTGCTGACACACACTCTCTCCATATCCACTCTGCTGAATATTAATATGGAAAAGAGAATTCCTCTGAGCCCCATTGTCAGACGGCCTATTGTTCTCTGCTGGCCTCCGCCTGGGCGCGAGTGTATGTGTGTGTTTTAGTATTAATGCGTAACTTGGTGTCTACATTGTGTGCTTATGCATATTAAGGCCATGTATTCATTGCAAGCGTGCGCTGGCTGCAGCAGAGCAGCCGTTAAAGCGGCAGTTGGGGAGATGAGGGGTGTGTTTGCGGCCCGCCATGGCCAATAAAGACAACTGGCCTGAGAACACTTGGACTAGCCATCAGGGCCCAACACTGGCAATTATTTCACCTAGAGGCGCTATCAGTAAAATGAACACTCTCATTAAAACCGTGTCCACATGTGTGTGCATTTAAATGCGTGTGCGCACACCCAAGTCAATTTAGAGACACGGCAAATATATGGCAACACAACTGCTCGTCTTTCAATCAAAGGGTAATGTGCTGTTTATGATGTTTTGACTGCGGTTGTGTGCTTGCGCACATGAGTATTTACATACTGAGTTCTCTCGGCGTGCCCATGTGAGCACACGCGTGAGCGTGTACGTCTGTGTTAGCTGTGTGTATGCATCTGTATGGATTTATGTGTGTGAGTGTGTGACTGTTTAACTACCCCACACACGTAACCTCCCCATCTCTGCCTCCCCGTTTCTCATTTACTGAGCCAGCGCCAGTGAGAAGGAGTGTGGGGAAACGAGAAAACAAGTGATAGGAGGGGGAGGAGAATGAGAGATGGTGAAATAGAGGCGGAGAGGGAGGTGAGGAGGGTATAGGTTTATACAGGGAAAAAAAAATGAAGTGAGGCTGGAGTAAAAGGGAGAAAGAGAGCAGGGACGGCAGAGAAGAGGGGAAGATAGAGAAGCAGGAAGATGGGGGAAAGAGGCAGAGGAGGAGGCAGCAGATTTATGAAGCCATTGGAATGTAATTTGGAGGCAGAAATTACTGTCAGCCTGTGCAAGGTTTAAAGTCAGTGAAGCCTGAATCCAGGCCCTGCCTCTGTGTGTGTGTTTGTGTGGCAAGTATCAGACAAATGGATAGCAAATGTGATGCAGAGTAATACCACAGAAGCTCCGCAGTTACTTGTCATACACAATGAATGCAGCGTGTAAGTGTTTATGCACACGCACATTTTTTACAACTACTCCATGCATGAGTGACATGACTGTATGGCATCAGAACACAACCCAGCATTCATATTTAACAGCTCATATTTCATCGATGCTTGAAGACACAGATACACCCCCGCACGCAAACGCGCACACACACTTGCACAAACACAGGCGCTGAATTCTTGTCAGGCTCCGAAGGCCATGACTCCGGCAGAATCAGTCGAGGGTGTCGACGTGGACAGAACGAAGGCTGGAGGGAGCTGAGCGGGAAAGAAAAAGACAGAGAGCGTGTCAAGGATAGACAGAGAGAAAGGTAGAGGTGGGAAATGAAAAAGATAGAGGGGGAGAGAGAGGGAGAGACTCTAAGAGGAGCTAAAAAGAAGAGCGAGAGGGATGTGACTAGCTTTCTAACGCAGCAACACACAGCTTCCATTTAGCATGAGAGGGAGGGGCGGAGAGGGAGAGAGATGAGGGAAGCGACAAAGCAGGAATAATCAGCAAACATCTAAAGGGAGGGAAAGGCTCAATACAGTATATTTTTTCTGATCTGGCGTTACTTTGACAGTTGGTTGTAATGCACACACTTGGGGTTGGCTCTATTTTTGCTGCTAATTTCTACACCGACTTCTCATCGATTAGTTGCAGTGAGCACAAAGGGCAAGCAGTTGAGGCTGGAGTTATTTTTGAAATATTATCCTTTTGACAACACTTTCCTTAAAAAAGAAAAGAAAACCAATACAGTGTTGGTCTGCCCCTCAATGCTTCCTGACCTCCTTAAACTGCCTGCGGCTCTCAGCCCAAAGCCCATTTGTTTGTACTGAAGAAGAACATCTTTAAAACTGCAAATAATTAGTGCATTTGCTGAGGATTATATGGCAATGTATGCGCTTCTATTGAGGGAAAGCACTCTTTATTTTAAAAAGCGTTACCTCCAATAGTATTGTATTTGTAATAATGAGGATCGTTTATTGACATTGGAATGATTCCAATCTACCTCCTCCTTCTCCCAAATTCATCTAAAAAAAGAAATTTAGAAATAAAAGAAAAAAGCCTCCCCTGGTAATATTGGAAGTCCATTACTGGCTTGATGCAAAGCTTGGTGGGCATCCCTAGTCTGAATAGATGAAATGTGGACTTGCATTGCCTAATGCTGCAGTCACACTTGGGGAAAATAGTGGTTAGAGACCACAACATGACAGAAATGATTGTGACCGTGTACAATGAACTTAAAATCTCTGAGTCAGTCTCCAGTCTGAGATCGAATGGGGTCACAAACAATTACGTGGAATCTGTTTGTGATAATATGGTGATTAGCTGTTATTAATACAGCAAATATGGCAAATCTGTTGCCGTCAGTGTTGCAAATGTGTTATTGTCAGATATTAAATTTCATATTAACTACCGGAAATTCAGAAATTGCTCCACAAATAGTGACCTAGCTGCTGCAGGACGACGGTTTAGCTGCAAAATTAACTAGGCGCTCAGTAACCTTCCTTTTATGCAGGAATACAACCAGAATACAACTAGCTGGCAACCCACTGAGTCGAGCCTCCTGTAGATATGTGTGGCAGATACTTTCATTGAACTCGGATTGACTGCAATGTACTGGATCAGTTCAGTTCAATGTATTTATTTGAAAGGGAAAATGCAGTTTAACGTAATTCCAGAACAGAGCACATAAAACTGCTGTGCTGCACATCGAATTTAAGTCTGCTACTAATTTCCAGCACTTGTCCCTTGTTGGGCTTTTACATTAGTAATGCACAAGCAATATTTACAACTTTCAGTTAGATAAAACCATAATAAACATGTAGAGATGGTGATGGTCTGTCTGAGAGTCTAAGTTGGACTGTGATTGTTTAGCGACCTGTGCAAACACCTTGTGATCAAAAGTGGCTGCCGCAGCGATTTGCAATTGGTTTCCGACAGCAAAGAAAATCTGACGCAGTCACCCGACAATTACAGATTTTCCTCTAAAGGCAGGAAGTTACCATCCTCTCTTTTACTTTAGTGAGACTGAGTCACAGACTGGAGCTTTTTAGGACATTTTCCAGATATGAGGTACAAAATGTAACTAAAATTCAGAAGGTTCAGCAATAACATGAAATTGACTTGTTTCATTCACTCAGAAATGGAACAAAATGTTTGTACAGAGATCCAAGTGCAGTAGTTTAGCGCTGTGATACAAGAGTTTATGCGTGACAATAATGAAAATCTCAATTTTATTGCTTACATATTTGATTTCTCTTGTGTAACAAAACTTATATTTTCTTTGTTTCTTCTTCTGTTGTTGCAAAATGAAATCGGTGAAATGTCAGTCTTTCTTTGTGCTGCTTTTTGTTTTGGCCATTTCAAGCTGAGGACTGAATCCCTCACTGCATAACTGCAGGAATGTGAAGCAGTGCTCTGAAAATTCCAACACGTTTGTTGTTGCACACATGGAGAAGGGGAAAAAATGTCACACTTCTGATAAATGTCAAGACAAATGTGTTTAACACAGTGACTGGGTAAGATCAGCTTCTTAAAGCAGATCAGTGCTTGGGTGGTTTACGCACCACCCAGCTGCTCCCCTAAAATGGATGCCTCTGAAACACACAGACACACAAAGTTCTCCAGATCTTTTCCACACTTTCTGAAACGAACGTCGACACCGTCACCCTCTCAGTCTCTCTTCTTGCTCTTTTGGCCTGTGGACTGACTTTCTCGCTGACACACAAACGCATCAGCTCTCTATTCTTTTCTCCTCGTTGCCAGTGATAACGAAAGCAGCACCATTATGCACTGTGACAACACTACCTCCCACTTACTCTTCAAGGCAGTTCATACCACAGTACAAACTCTGTTTCTGTCTCCGCCTGCTTCCCTCCATCTCTCTCCTCTCACTCAGAATAGTGTTGAGGTCAATTAGCTCTGAATTTGCTTATACACTTGGCTGACTGCTTCAGGATGCTGGAAGGTGTTAAGGAGCATCTGTAGATTATTTAAAAGGTTTTCAAACAGTTTTTTTTCTCTGACATTCATCCCCTTTAACACCTTCTCCTACTGTTTGCTATTTACATGTTTCTACATTTTTTTTTGGTCTCTCCCTTTCTTTCTTTATCTTAGATTTTCTCTCTTTGTTAAGTAAAACTAAACTTTTTGCATTATTACTTTATTACAACAGATGGGTAAAGTTATTGTTATGTAAATGAAGCAGTTTTCTGCTAAAGTTTCAACACCTCTAGATTAACTTTGAAAAAAGCAAACAAAAACCCCCAGATTTAAGTTGATCTATCTTTGTTTTTTATTTACAGACGATAAATTGAGTGTGATCTTTGAGTTATCGTGGTTTAGTAGTGATGCAAATGGATAACTTGCCATTTGTAGGAGTTTCATAAATGATGAAAACTCCACCGATCAATCACGATCGTCACATTGTTATCGCCACAGGCCAAAGATGGAAAAGCCACCAGCATCATTAAGGGGACAAATTATGCTGGCTGTCTGGACTGGTCCAACCTCAGTCGTGTGTGGCTGTGCTGAGCGGGGGCTATCCCCTCACGCCTGAGAGGATATGTGGCCGAAATGGTGCGTTATTTCCAGTTTATCCTTCAGAATATAGTTTGGACAGAAATTTACAAGGCAAGATAATAAACGTTGGATCTTTGCATAACTGCTTGACTGTCTTGGTGTATGCCTTGGTGGTGTATACGTTTTGTATGCCCCATCACATTTGTTGATACTAATTAAAGTTGAAATTTAGCCATTTAAAAAAAAAAAGTATTTAAGTTATCTTAAAACACCATATGTAAGGTACAACATACACTAACATATTTTTTTCTCCAGCGTCACTGGAAGATGAGGATCTTACTGGCTCAGAAACAAAAGCCACCTTAATTACTTAACATTTATATAAATATATGCTAGCTTAATCTATAATAATATAGCATTTAATGTATCAGTAGTTTTTTTTTTATTGTATTGATCCTTTAAATCTCAAAAATGATCCAATAACTAAAGCTTTAAGGGAGTAAATGCTGCTGACCCGTGCATGCTGCAGGTAACCCTGTTGTCTGCCTTCAACAAAGGTAAAAAAAAAAAAAGTTTGTGGCAAACTGGATAAATGATATTTATTTCAGGGTTAGGGTTAGGGGTTAGGGTTGTGCTGTCACTGGGTTTGGGAGCAGGTGGAATAGACTGAATTTTCTTCACAATTTAAAAAAAAAAACTCAGCAGGTGTTTTCGTGCACTTTTATTAGCACTTTAATGTGAAAATACTGAGTGGAAATAGAAAATACTCATCAATGAGGCTTCAGTTCGCCTCACCAGTGAACACGATTAATGGAAACATCATTAACGGCCCTAACAGACCAGCAACTTGCCCAACAGATTTTTCTTTTTTTTCCCCCCCTGACAGATTTAAAATTTCAAAGACCGACAATGATGTTATTGACAACAAAATTTAAGAGGTTTAAGTTTTTTTTTTTAAAAATCTTAACAATAGTCTGTACACATAATTAATCTCGTATCGATTTAAGGGCTATAAATCTAAACTAATCTGGCAACGTATCGCCTGAGTAGCCGAGTATTGTTTACTCACAACTTAACTTAATTACATTTTTAGTTCATTATTTTACTTCACTTTTGTTTATGAATCAGCTATCAATTATAGCTACATGTCTGCAATTCTTACATAGAGGAAATGTTGTGTAATTTTTTTTAATAAAGCCAGCAGCATCCATCTGCCAAGTGTCCGTGATATTGGCGAGGTGAGTTGTCTGCACTGAGTCCAGGGGGTACTAAAGGGCCACAGCTACCCTGGTGTCTCTAAAGAAGTGTCTGCTGTTGTTGCAGTAGACGTGGGAGCTGTCATACTTGTGAAAATAAAGCTAATAATTTTGTTGGGGTGATTTTGTTAGTACAATAAAGGAACTACATCCGAATTTCATTATAGGATCTTTGGTTGCATTATGATTAGTGAAATAAATCTCATTCTATCAGCATTGATGTCTTTAATATGGGTCAGCCCTACCTTTCATGTGCAGGTCTATTCATTTCAGGCCAGGTTATTGATGGTTTATTAGGTGGGATGTTAGTAAAGCGTGAAAATCGAAGACAAACTTTCTAAATTCAATCCTTTGCTGTCTGTGTCTGTCTGTGTGTGGTTAAAATGTTTCTTGCTGTGCATTCTTTCCTTCCCTGTACGACTCCTCCTCTGCTTCTTCTGAGCAAAAAGGACAAAACTCCAGCGGTGATAAGCTACTGAGAGGCAAGCAGTGCAAATGGGAAATTTCAATAGATGGGTCCCAAAACCTTCTGTTGAGAGGGAGAGAAAAGATGGAAAAAAAAGGAATGAAAGGAAGAGGATAAAGAGGAAAGATGGAAGAGGGGGAGCGTCGATGGAGGCGGACAGGGAGACAAAGTGAACTATAGAGTTTTCGCCCTGAAGGAAGCCGGTATCCAAAGAGAGAATGAACGGCAGAGGAGGCAGTAAACAAGACTTTGAGAGAGAGCGCTGCTGAAGAGGGGAAAAGAAGAAGAAGAGGAGGAGGAGAAGTTGGGTCGCGATGGACTAGAGAGTCTAGGAGGGGAGCTGCAAAGGGACGACAGCAGTGGAGATGAGAGACGTGAAGAAGATTGGTTAACACACACACGCACAAAAACACACACACAAACTCTCACACGACACCCAGAGTGAAGGTGTTTTGCATAAATATGGTGCGAATAATGAAAACGCTGGCGGGTTCATTTTAAACACAGCAGCTAATAATTAAAGCAGCCAGACCTCACACTATGGGGCTACAAAGACAGCACACAGATTTTTATGCATAAGCGGTAAATAAACTGTATTATCTCTCTAGGGGCTCTCTGAGGGCTGCGGCCTTGGGTCCTTGCAATATATTCACATCGCTGTGAGCTTGAGCCCAGCTAATTCACCCACCCGCTCTACCTCCAATTAGGGTTAGACAGATACGCAGCCTTAATGATGAGTTTTCTTATTCCCTGACTGAAGTTGCTCCTATCCCCAAAGTCCTAGCCTTTCAATTAAAATTTGATCATTTTTAACAGCAAAGTGAAAACTCAGATTTCAAATGATTCACAGGACAGAAGCGTTCCATAACTGTAATTAGACGGCGATACACAGAAAAGCCAGTGAAAACCTCACAGATGAAGGCTTTTAGGTGGGTTGGCAGCTCCTTAAGGAAGGGTGAGGCAGGTTTCATTGCAGGTTTTTACAGACTGACACCCTTGAAGCTATGAGTAACATCCTCCCACGCCATGTTGGAGTGATTTCTCTGCTCAGCCATCTGCAATAAAGCAAAAATATTCCTAAAAACATATTTAGACCGAGGCCTCCGTCACGTCGGCAGTGGACGATGCGACCTGGCTGGTGCCTGAATGAAACATAAACAGCTTTAATACCGGCCTCTTACGCTGGCCTAACACTGTTCTCTATCAGCACAGGAGGAATGCATCAAATTTATACGCTCAGAGAAACTGCACACCCATCTGCCTGCAGTATAATGTGCCAGGAGATGCTATGATATACCCCGACTCTCAGCAAAACACAAAATGCAGCCCTGCATACACACACATCGTCTTGTGACAGTACGTGGATAAATTGTGCCATTAAATATGATTGAGGGGTTTTCCGTTTCTCTCTCAATCTCTTCCTGTCTGTGTCTCGCTCAAAATGAGGCATGCACAGGAAACACCTACAGATGGGTAATTTAAGGGCCGCACACCCTCTCACACACTCCACCAGAAGGCACTCTTAGATAGGTCACTATTACTCTCGCTAGATTGAACTTGGCACTTATGCCTTTGGAGGAGAATCCCCGGAGTCCTGTGTGTGTGTGTGTGTGTGTGTGTGTGTGTGTGTGTGTGTGTGTGTGTGTGTGTGTGTGTGTGTCGGACAAAGCAAGTCATTTTTAATCCACTAATATGTGATGTACATGTGGCCTCCTGGTGGCGGGCTAAAGCTCAAATCCAGCTGACAACCTTTCCTACATTTTGCCCACCAGTGTTTTATATTACTTCCTGTCACTCTCCATTTCATTATTATTCTAGGGAAGGGGAAAAAAGGGAGCTAAACTTCTTAAAAAGAGGACCAAAAAATCCCCCCAACTTGCATGTGAAAAGGCGCTGTTGCTGAGTAAAGAGGCTGAGCTGAAAGCACTTAGAGTCTGCCAGCTGTCTGTCGTTCTGTTTTCGCTGTGTTTATCTTTGTTCCTAATTGTAAACAGACAATGAGTACACTCCAGAGAAGCTATAGGGTAATTATCAATTCTTATTCAAGATCAAAGTCTAGTGCAACCCATGCATACCTAAGAGATCTATTGGCATTCTATTCATCAGGTCGAGCACGTATTCCTGCCACTTGTCCTTACGCTCATGCACCATCTTGTCTTGCTTTGCAGAAAGAGGAGCACTTTCTGAACATTACTAGGCATCATGACTGATGATTTCAAAGAGTGTAGCACAGTTTGACTATAACTCTTTTCTGCCATAGGCGATTAGACATATAAGGCCTTGTGCACCTTGTGTTATAACGCAACCAATCTCTGCTCTTTCTGGAAAACTGGTCATAAAGTCATTCACCAATAAAATGGAGGCAAAAACATCACTAAATAAGGGCAATTTATGCAAGCAAGCATGTAAAGGATAGAAATCAGATGTTTCCTACAAACTCACTTTTATTTTAGAACACTTACTGTTTGCCATTAAGCAACGAGAAACCTCGGGACAAACCTGCCAGCAAAAAAACACAGCTGGTGCAAATCTCAAAATCGAAAATTAAGCTTTTATTTTTTTAATCTTTTTATTTTTTTTAAGTTCCAAGTAAATTACATGCACCACATGTCATTGCAACACTAATTTCTGCTGCAGGCAGAGCACTCAGACTGTTGCAACAGATGCAAACTGTGGTGCAACTAATACGAAAGTGGAAAACGTAGACAACATTGAGCTTTTGTAACACTCGTACCTTTACACATTTTGGGTTCGTGTGAGGTATTCCTTTTTTAAAAAAAAAAAAAAATCATTTTAGATTCTCAGTGATGTCACATATTGTTACGTGTTTTGAGTAATTTGCAACACACACAAAGAAAGACTCACAGAGGGGGAAAAAAATGGAGGATGTCACCCATCATGAAAATCCCATGTTCAGATGATGAATGGCTCTTGATACCCAAAGTAATCACTAAACCCTGGCCGTAGGTTCCTGATTTATTCATTAATACTTTCATACCTGTCCCTCTCCATTAGCTTTCAGAGCCTTTGATCCGAGAAGGATCAAAAAGAAATCCCTCTTTGCCTCGACTGAACTCCTCATCCAGACGATCACATCTTTGGTCTTTGCGTTTCCTTCACCACTGGGCTTATTTTCTTTACAAACATTTTCTTTCTACAATGATTTTTGACACGGTAACAACCACAATTTGTCAGAAACTTCAGCTCACAGTGATGCAGTGTGATACTTTCTAATTACCTCCCATTAACCTCCAGTAAACACGCTTAATCACAACAGTTCATCTGTGGTTTTCTTCAGCATGAGGTGCTACTGCTAATGGTAATTCTGGAGGTGTTTAACGCAGTAAAAACAGCAGAGGTGAAACCTTTTTGGCTAATTTGTTGATTAGGCGACCCACAGAAAATTATTGGCATAATTACTGTGATAATCAATTAATTGCTTCAGTAATTATGCAGGTTAAATGGCTGGATATTTGCTGGTTTGAGTGGCTGAATTGTTAGAATTTGGTCGGTTAGTTCAGAATGGGGCTTCTGGAAGTGTATCACTCCCAAATCTCAGTTTCCTGCATTGGCTTTCAGTAAAATACAGAACTGAATTCAAAATATCGCCAATCGTTTATAAATCACTAGACGGCTAGGGCTCTAAATCTATATCTGAGAGTTTAATGGACACAAAGTTGGTCTCTAAGATCTGCAAGATCCCAGTCACCTAGAAGGTTCACAGATCTGAACCTAAACAGGGCGATAAGGTGTTTTGCCTCTATGCTGCTCAACGCTGGAACCAACTACCCACTGAGGTCACATCATCTCCAACACTAGCTATTTTTAAAAAGAAGATAAAACAGCTTTATCCAGGACTACTTTACTCCAGTGTTAATTTTGTCGAAGAATAATTAGTTTATATTTTAGTCATCATCTAATTCACAAGGACAGAAACTGTGATGAAATGTATTGGACGCGTTCTTCAATAAATAAAAACAATATGAAAATGTTCTGGAGAGACGAGATCCAATGAGAACTGAATAGGTTGTGTAGAAAGGCGGGACGAGTTTGCACGTGATCCAATCAGAAGTAATCTCCTTGTCCAGTAAGGTCAGAAGGGCACATTTGATCTGATGGTAGGGCTAGCTCCCACACTCCCTGTTTCTCATAATGACGCGACAAAATGTCAGCGCTAGGTGGAAGAGAAGAGGAGACATATGGACGCATTTTGCATTGTAGTAAAAACAAGATAAACTTTCACACTTTTAACTTTTAGTCTGCTGAATCTTTAGATTTGAAAATTTTACATTTAGTCTATAATAACCTAAAATGATCTAATAATTTAAATTATGATTAAAACTAAATCAAGATGAACACTGCTTTTAACTAACCAGATTGCTGTACCATCATCATTATTAATTTGATTATTTTGGTGTTACTCCATCTCTTCTTTTATTTTTCATTTTAATTTTGTCTCATAAGGCACCTTGAATGACTGTAGTGTTTGAAAGGTGCTAAATATACATTATAAACTTGCCTTGCCTCATTATATATGATAGCTGATTTTCAGTATTGTGTGACTTCAGACTGTTAGACGTCAGCTAGTGTAATATAAACTACACGTAGGTGTGCGTAAAACAAATTGCCCATATTTTTAAAAATGAGTCATTTTCTCTTCCATGTCAGAGGGTATTGTTAACGAAAGCCAAAGTTTAGACTGCATGTCTGAAAACTCTCATTAAAAAAAGAAGGCACGGCTCCATTTATTGACACCCTTTGTCAAACAGCTTCTCACCGTCTTCCATATGTTCCTTAAATAAAACATCAGTGAAATTTTTACTTTTTAATAAACAGCCAGGGTTCATTGGTGCATTCCTGTCACGTCTGTTCACAGTCTCTTTATGCATAAATGAGAATTTTAATGGAACAGAACGTAGCTTATTTCTTGTTTTCTGCTGTTACTCAGCTCATTCTGCCGTTTAATCACAGGTGCCAGTATTTCTGGGGGCGCCTTTGGCTGGTGTAAAGCTAGGTATGAGAACAGTGCGGACGCTCTGAAGTCATCTCTGCTGCTCAAACAAAAGCTCATCTCTGAACTTCCCTCTGCGTGACTCCTACGCTCTCTGACCCGCCTGCATCTCCCACACTCTTCCTCTGCTCCAACAAATAGACTGACGCACATACTCAGACACACACATGCACATAATGCAATATAACAGAGAATAATGCAAGGCCACTGTGTTTTTGTGCGTGTACGTTTGTCTGAAAGCATCCCAAATTGTCAAAACCTTCCCGTGTGTAATGCATCCAATGCACTGCTGTTCTTATCTGGCGTTTCTGTGAGACATACAGTATTTATTTCAGGTTATCTGGGATTTGTATTTATTATGCCTTTCCAAGACGGTTTCAGCCAAAACATTGCATTACTGGATTGTTTCAGGGCCACATAGCCTCCTACAATAGCTTGCATAGAGAATAAATGGATATATCTTGGAACAACATGTGTCTTGAAACCATCATATCTGGTTCCTGACCTTCCTGGTGTATGTAGAAAGCAGTGTTTACTTCATTAACCCTCTCTCTATATGTGTGTGTGTGTAATTTGATCACATGTGATTGGTGCGGTGTCTAAACAGCCCACAATCTGTCATCAGATTTGATTCACATGCCGTTAAATCCTGTCTGCTGTACTGAAACATGTGCCCTTTACCCTTTATTTTTTGACTAAGTGATAAAAGGGAAAGCAGAAGAGGGAGGTGAAATTAAAATTTTAGCCACGCTGTGAATGGTAAAATAACTAATCTAGGCCTTTAAGGGAAAACATATAACCAGCTAGTTGAAAGTTTACGTTGTACTAGCTGAGTAGTTCTACCGCCAGCTCCTGGTTTTGTTGTGATAGCTTAGATTTGATCTCAGTTCAGGCAAATAGTGAGCATGCTTATCATCACCAGGTGTAAACAGTGCTACAGTTCAGTACAGTCTGTACTTTTTGAAGTTTTGAGGTCACAGTTCGGCACAATTTTCAGGAAAGCATCACAAACAAAGAAACTCAAAGAGCACCTCGATCAAAACGCTGACTGAAAGACTGAAGCCAATCAAAGACTAACACAAACATGATGAAAATCTAAATAATATGGCATCTCATCATTAAACAAATTAAACTAGACGGGCACTCAAATGTTATTGATTTATCTGGCAAATTTACAGAACGTTATCTGTAATGGGCTTTTGCTACACCTCTGCACTTTCATGAAAATCAGCCTGGCAGTTTTTGCATAATCCTGCTGGCAGATGAACACAAACCAACCAACAGCAGAGTTAAATTTACCATCAAGACAAAATTCTAATATACATCAACACCGCCTTACTTTTTGTCAACACTGATCTATCTGTTTTGAATAAACTTTATTAGAGATGTTGCTTGATTAAAATTAACTGGAGCCTTGATGCTTCTGTTCGAGGTAAGTTAGCACATTATACACGACAGAGTTTCTGCTGCTGTCATTCGTTTTGCGCTCAGTTGTTTACTACAGTGACTTTAGTCATGCTACCATGAGTCAGGAAGCGCACGTATTTATGTTCAAATAAAGCTCTTTTAGCCCAGTTGAACTCTAAACAGCATATCTCATCTTTATGTAATGAACTTCAAGAATCTGAGTCAGTTTGGGACTCTTTGATGTTTCGAAGCATCAACGTTCAACCCCTACACAAGATTCGAAGCGCTGCATGAGCATTGTATAGCTGAAAGACGACAACATTTCCAAAATGGAACTCGCTCTCTAGATTTTCTTTTATGTGGATATTATCTTTTATAATCAAAACTCTTAAAAACAAGGAATTGGATTTGATTAAGGTGATGCAGATAACAAGTTAATACCTGATTAATGCATGTGGTTTTTCAATTAGCAGCTTTTTCTAATCAACGCTGTTTTTTGTTTTTTGTTAGCCTGGGACAAATATTTGCACATATGTGCTTCTGGCATGAACAACATGAGGGATCTGTACAGTACGATTGGTTATTCTGACTTCTAAAGAAGGAGCTCAGATCAGAGTTATAGATTTTTGTCATCATCAGTTTGACTGTTTACATCTAAATGAGCTTTGTGTTCTCCTCCTCGTGTTAAGAGAAGATAAAATGTGCCGTAATCATCAGTAAATTATCCTGGGTGCTGTCTCAGTCTGAGTCTCTGTAAAGCTGTTCAGGGCAGGGTTATGAAATCATTGTTTCGGGGGCGGGTTAAACTCTAAATCTGGCTACAAGTGCAGTATTTCCCACACATGTGGTGTGACTACAAAACACTAATGTGCAGGTATATGTGGAAGGCCATATATAGCAGACAACACTCTTCTGTTGGGTTGTTCTGTTTATTAGTTAAAGAAAGTGCATGTTTTAGTCCCACAGACTGTACCATTACATAAGCTTTTAAACTGCTGACAGGTGATGTGAATAACATCGATCATCTCACTAATAATAGTTTGCTGGTGTTTGTGGATGATGCCACCCACCAAGCACCAAGCACAACATCATGTGGTCCACCATACCATAAAGACTGCACGCTAGCAGGTCAAAGAATACCACAAACATCCCAAGGCATGCTCAGATAGTAAGATCTGCAGTAGGCCCAGGCATCACAGCACACCGCCAGAGGTCCCATGACTGGGGCCTGATGGGTCAGAGCTGGTTTAGAGAGGGAGCGAAGGGGACTTGCACAATATTAGACATTTACTTTTAATCTTGTAGCTGTCAGTATTGGTATATCAGCAAAAATACTGAGCTCTGTACTGTTTTTTTTCCCCCCATTTGTATTCAATGACAAGACAATTTCCGCTCTTGCTGATCAATAAAGCCCAATTTGATCTGGTTCAGTTCATCTGGTTCATCAGTTTAACTTAACCATTTACCATCCTGAGACAGCAAAAGGTTTAACATAAATAAATAAATATATAAATGAACTGTCATGAAAAGGCCACAAGCCAGCGCCGGTCAGCATGGACATCATCCATTTACTCCAATTGGGTATTGATTTGGACGGGTACCAATTCCAGTATTGAATCATTAATAAAAGGAAATGTTAACAGCATGCCAGAGTCACTCAATTATTTACATTTTGCCGTGAAACATTAATGCTGAACGTCATGATTTTAGGCTTGGAAACAAATCGACGGACAGCGGTTAATAGCGATGTAAATCTCAGTAGAAGTAAGCCACAGTGCTGTAATAAAGACGATAAAGGTCGGATTTAAAAAAAATAAATACAGAATCAGAGATCATCAAAGTAGGCATGTTAGATGTGATGGTATAATAGCCCCAGGACAGCAGACATATTACTGAGATACATGAAGCAGAGTTTTGCCACAGGGAACTGACCCAGTGCCTTGAACGTGAGCGTGCAATCACTCAGTGGTAAACTGAACAAAGTGCCACCAGGGAAATAACGTCACTCCTGATCAAAACTGTGGGTAGTTACAACCCCCAAGGTCATACTGCTGGGGTTTTATATTTAACAGTACAGAATACACTGACTGCATATTGCACAGTCTAACAAGGACGGAGTAAAGTTTGAAGGAAAATATATTACATCAACAATTAAAAGAAAAGAAAAGACTGCATGTAATATTAACCTACTAAGACCTGAACTCTTCCACAGCATGCATTTTTAATTTCTCTTTGATATTTGGGCGTATTGGGCCCGATGAATGTAAAAACAAAGAATTACCAGATTTTTTTTTTTTTACCTTAATTTTGTTTTTAAGAAAATAAGAGCCACATATGAGGATATTTGTTTAAAATTTCGATAGAACAGTAGCAGTATAATGTCCTCGTAAGTGGATATCAGGCCCATGTAGAGCAAAATTGAGTATTTTGGTCTAAATAACCCAAAACGTGATGTCCACATATGTGGACGCCAGGTCCTAGGAGGTTAATGGAGTTGGAAAGCCAACAGAAGATTGTAGCTCTGCAGTTCTTCCCATCCATGTGAAACCACTCAGAGCCTTTCATGTGATTGTTGCGGTCATGCTTTGCTCTGATAATCCCGCCTTCTCAGCGCCACGCAGAAGACAGACAAAGTTACTGGTGGAAAGCTGAGTGTTTACCAGCTAAAGGCTCAGATGTTTCCCACCCTGCTGATTAAAGGTGAACCAGAAGAAGAGGGAATTTTGGACCTAAACTCATCAGTTGGCCAGAAATCAAGTAAATGCTCATGTTGCTTGGTGTGTTTCTTTAATACACTCTATTCACCCAGTAAGTTTTTTGTTCATTTTTTCAAACTTGTTGCTGTGCCCTCAGTGTGACCTGGAAAAATATGTTAATTCTAAAAAAGCAGACTTGTTGTTTTCCGGTAAATCTAATTAGCTTTATACAAATTCCCCACTGAGCCTCAACTTAATAAAGGTCTGCTAGAAAAGCCTCCACTTTAAACAGTTAATATTCAGTGGGATAACATCTAATACCCTATGTGTTGTTTTAAAGCAGGCTCTAGGATCATACTTTTTAATAATGTGTTTTATTTACCCAATAGTAGCATCAGCAACCCGATGGCACAGTTTAGTCAACATTGCTGATACAAGACTAAAAGCTGCTTTAACATTAATCTGTCTGGAGCAATTCTTTGAGTTCAATTAGGGCTACAGAAGTGTTAACAAAAGACACATGCTGTGCAGAGCGCACTGGCATTAACATATCTTTTAACACATGTGCTGCTGAAATTTTAACAAATCCTTGGCTGAGTTTGAGGATTTGGAACAGCTAAATGTAGTTTTGGAGGTGAAAGCAGGGTCTCTTGATAGGTTGAATGATGCCTGTAGCAGATTTCAGGGAAATGAAGAATGCTGCCATTCAGGCATGGGGATGATACTAATGTCTGCCAGGCTGAGGATGCACATCTGTTCCCAGGTTTTAGATTTGAATGTTTTTTTCCTGTAATTTCCCAGTCTAAAGTGTTTTTTTTCCTCCAACCCCTTGGTTTATTGTGCTTTTCAAATGGGGGGTTATATAAGCAGCGCTCCCCTAGTGCTTTCAGATGGGTGAATAAGAGGAGATCAAAAGGGAGGCGATAGAGGAAGAGTGTCTGCTGCCTTCACCTCGTCTTTATTCTCGCCACATTCTGCCAATGCCGTTCCTTCTAACTGCATGACTTGCCCTGGATTCTCTTTCTCTCTGCCTCTCTAGGACATTACACTTTAATCTCATGTTCTGTGCTTCTCTCTCTCTCTCTTTCTCCCCCTTTGCCTGTCACTGGCCTCTTTGCCTGTCACTCCCTCTCCTTGTTCCCCTTCCATCACTTCATCCATCCATCTATCCATCTCTCCCTTTCTTCTTTAATCCCATGTTCAACTGCTCTGGCCCCGAGAATCTCATTCTAATCTGGCTGTCTCGATATGACTGCTAATCCCGTACTGTACATGCACATGGGTGTGCATGCGCAGATGTACGTTTATGTTTGCACCCAGTTAGAGATGTTAGTTAGTTTTAATGAGACGAGTTACATGACGCAACATTTTGATTGTGTGTTTTAGTCTGCTTGGTGTCCTGCGCATCATGGAGCATCAAAGCACAGAGAGCCTTGAGAGACACTGAGTGTGTGTGTGTGTGTGGGGGGGGGGGGGGTGAAGGAGATGTAGACGTTGTCATGTAAGAAGGGCATGCCTGTTGGGAGACTTGGCCTTTCTGAAACACACACACACACACACACACACACACACACACACACACACACACACACACACACACACACACATAAGCGCAGACACACACACAACAGCTCACATGGGGAATGCAGGGAGGGAACAGGAAAGAGCGATAGGAGGGATGAGAGAAAACATACAAGCGGGAATTCTTTCTCTTTACAAAGTAATCTATGGCTTTAATCTCCCTCTGCCTGTTAACTCTCCGAAGCCCTGCTTCTCAAATCTCGGACTTTTTTTCTACTTGTCTGCAAAAAGCTTGGTCCAGCAGGTAGCTGCACAGATGAACACACACGCAAACACACATTTATATAAACGAGGGCAGGCGTACGTATTTGCAACACGGAGGGAGTCTAAAGCTGGTTGGCATCAACATGTAACCACGATGACAGACTGACAGCACTGAACGAAGCGTTTCCTCTGCAAACGCAGTCACCAACACGAACCACATCATACCTTTTGTTGCCCCTTTTTCCGCCTCTCTGGTGCTCGCTCCCCTCAGGGCATCCTTGTCCTATCATCCCCCTCAAGTTAACAGATTATTTCTGGGTGTCCGGTAAGTCCCGGCCAGCGGTCTCTACAGCCGGGGCGAGCGCGCCGCAGAGGAACGGGGACGCTCGGTCTGTCCGCACCGAAGCTCCGCGATGTGCACGAGTTATCTCCCACCCTGTTGTTTCACTCTGAGCTCCGCTGTGGTTAATGTGTTTGGAGTGTGTGTGTGTGTGTGTGTATGTGGAAGAGAGAGAGAGAGAGTGTGTGTGTGTGTGCCAGAGAGGGGCTAACCTCGAATAAAGTCCAGGTTTTCCCTCTCCAGCGTCCTTTCGCTCTCACTTCTCGCTGTCAGCCAACAACCAAACGTCAACTTCGCTACTTCAACTCCAAAACGGCATGTCATAACGTTAATACTACACAGTCTCTTCCTCTCTCTCTCTCACTCTTTCTCCTCAAAAGAGGTCCGTGTCTCTCCCTCAGCGCAAAACAGCGGCAATAGGTGCGACTAATCTCTATTTCCACCTCGCTTTGTCCCCCAAGTCCTCAGGGCGCCTCCGTCTTTTTAAATAAACCAACTGTGTTCAGTAACGGTTTGACAGGTGTCGCCTCCAGCGCACGTTGTGTCCTCCTCCTCCTTCGCCTCCTCTTCTTCATCATCTAGAGCCGAGACTGCGCGTGATGTTGTTTTCTGTGTGTGTGTGTGTGTGTGTGTGTGTGTGTGTGTGTGTGTGGAGGGGGGGGTACTCTTTACAGCGTACAGCGGCTCTCTGAGCTCCGTTACAGGGGTTCAGGAGGTCGCAACGGTCCAGCAATTACCGACAACTCACCACGCATTAGAGTGACAGGTGCACAGACACACACCCACGCACACACTCACACACAGGCTACACAAAGCACCGGAGACTTTAGCTGTTGGGGCTTTGGGGGCCCCCTTAGATGGAAAATGAGTGGATTAAAGCCCTCGAGGAAAAGGAAGGAGAAAGGTTTCTCACACTTGAGAAAATGAAGTAATACATATTATTTATATAAGTCTGAGTTTTAATTTGACCCTAATCATAAACATAGAGTCACTGGCATCATTGTGTGTCAGGACGAGTCAAAGGCAGGGGTCCTTGAGGCATAATGACTGTGAATCAGCTCGGGGTTAAATTGATTCTGATGTGTTTTCTGACTCTGTGACCAGTGAGTTTTATTTCCCTAAGAGGCACACCTCACAATTAATTTGCATTTATTACCTTTGCGCTGTTTGCTCACTGAGGAGTCGCCACAGCTTAGGCTTTTATTGAATGCGAACACAGCAATTTTAAATGTTGCTTTCCCTGACAGAAGTTGGTCATGCCAGACCGAGGTGCAAACATTGGCACACCTCTGTCCTCTTCAATCACGCACCCACACACTCTGCAGCTCATTTGCACACAGAGCATCTGTACAGGGCCTGTGTGGGCCCCTTGGGGCTCCAGGTGCAGGTGCAGCTACACCACCAGCACCCTCTGGCGCTGTTCCAGAGATGCGGTAGTAGGACTTAGTCTGATTCATTTTGAAAGACTCTCATAGTCAGACTCACGGAAACAATCAGAGGGACTGGGGCAGATTTCCCTAGCAGTTATTTTATCTGCTTAAAAAATGTTATTTTAGAGTGTGTCTGCTCTAATCTACCACTGTGTCATACTGTATATTTGACCCACACAGTGCAACCCTGAAAAACGTCTTGATTTCCATAATACTATTATTATATGTTTTTAATGTCATCTCGTGAGACTGTGTACCCGAACACTGACGTTCTTAATCAATACACGAGTCCATCACAGTGAGCCATTGCTAACCAAACCTTGACACCCATCATGGCCACACAAACGCCAAAAAAACCCAATTTTACCCTCACATTAGTAAAAGTCTAATCATAACATAAGTACTACTAAATTAATTATTTGGAAAACTGTAAGTTGTGTTTTTCTGCCTGTGAGAACAAAACCGTTTACAATCAAAATCTCTGTGCAGGAGGCGCTAACAGAAACCAATCAGGAAATGAGCAAACGAACGTGCCGTGAAACTATCAGTTGCTAGGGAACAATGAGTATTCCCTGACCGATTGCAAGTGGTTACTGGACGTTACTGGCTGTTGCTGTTGAATTGATTTCTAACCCATATTCATGTAGGCCAAAAGACCGGTCAGTGACCTCATGGTTACCACTGGTATTTTGTATTCCAGACCAGTTGTTAAATGATTGCAGGAGGTTGCTGATTGTCGCTAAAAGAAAGACCTATATGGTCCTGCATCGGAAACCTTGTGATTGCAGCATAATTTGTATTGAAGATGCCAACTTGTCTGCAAACAGTTGCCAAGTGGTTGTGAAAGTACAATGCAAACTGCAAATGGACGATATTTGCCTTCAAAGTAAATGTTTGGCATTTTGAAACACATTGATGTAATAAGGTACAACTTTTATTTTGAATGCAAAGTGTTTCAGTCGAGTGTTTGCAGACCTGTCGGCGTCTTTAATGGAAACCATGAGCAGTTGCCAAGTTGCAATCTGATATGCAACCAAAGCAGCTATACCCGAGAACAACTGTCAATCGCCCACAATCAGTCGACTTATTAGATGACACACATTTATCGTAGAAACCAGAGGTTGTCAGAGGATCACCGACTGGTCTCTAGGCTTGTGTGGCTGAATTTGTGTAGACCCCTGAAGGTATTTATCCATAATAGATATTATAGCGTCATCATAATCTAGCAACCATATATCAGCAGGCTTTAGCATTTATGCACTTGTAACACTTTATAAAACAGTTGATCATTCTAATTCAATTACATCTAATTTAGCAAATATTATTAAATACTTCATATGTCTAAATTGTCATGCTTACAGTGTCAGTATCACTTACATCATGTGATATGATAATTTATGAAGTCAAGTGTACTATAATTATGGAGTGTAGCAGTCTCTAGTAATGGTCGTACTTATATATTCCTTCTGTTTGTGCAACTCTATTAGATAATATATTTACAAATATAATAGAAGGAAAGATAAAAAGTGGGCTGTTAATCAATGATATAAGTGACCATTTACCAGTCTTTGCATCGTATAATTGCCATTATAAAGTGAACAACGATGGACATAAGATTATTTACAAAAGAATAAGAACAGAGAAGACCTTAAATTGTCTTAGAAATGAACTTTTAAAGCAAGATTGGAATATTGTATATGAACAAACAGAAGTTAATAAAGCTTACGAAGGATTTTTAAGAACATTTAACACATTACTTGATAAAAACTGCCCAGTAATTGAAATCAATAGGAAACACAACTATGCAGGAAGACCATGGATGACAAAAGGACTACAAAATGCCAGCAAAAAAAAGAATACCCTGTATCGAGAATTCATAAAAAAGAGAACAATAGAAACTGAAATGAAGTATAAAACTTACAAAAATAAATTAACTAATATAATGAGATCCTGTAAAAGAGAGTATTACATTAAAAGGTTAGAACACAATAAAGATAACACAAGAGATATATGGAATGTATTAAACAGAATAATCAAAAATGAATCAAGGAATAATGATTACCCTGGATACTTTATAGAAGGGACAAGAAGTATTAATAACATGGAAGAGATAGTAAATGGCTTTAATGAATTCTTCGTAAACATAGGGCCAAAACTGGCAGAAGAAATAAAGGTTGATGGAATAGAAAGGGACACTGGTGAAAATATTGAAAGGAATAGTAGCTCAATGTTTTTAAGAGCAGTGGAAGAGAAAGAGATTTATGACATGGTTAGAGGACTTAAGAACAAAACCAGTACAGACTGGAATGATATTGATATGGTAACGGTAAAGACAGTTATTGATGGTATCGTAAAACCATTAAAATATATATTCAACTTGTCGTTTCAAAAAGGAGTTTTTCCACAAAAAATGAAAGTTGCTAAAGTTATTCCCATTTACAAAACCGGTGAAAGACATCATTTTACAAACTATAGACCAGTGTCAATACTCTCCCAGTTCTCTAAGATACTGGAAAAACTCTTCATAAAAAGATTTGACAGTTTTGTGGAAAAATATGAATTAATGACAGATAGTCAGTATGGGTTCAGAAACAACAGATCAACAGCTTTGGCACTGATAGATTTAATGGAAAAGATAACGGAATGTATGGATAATAAGAGGTATGCGCTCGGAGTTTTCTTAGATCTAAAGAAGGCGTTTGATACTGTTAATCATGAAATTCTATTAAAAAAACTGGAAAAGTACGGGTTTAGGGGAGTGGTTTTGGAATGGTTAAAAAGCTATGTAGGGAATAGGCAACAATATGTACAAATAAATGAATATAAATCTAATTTGATGGATATAGCTTGTGGAGTACCTCAAGGTTCAGTACTGGGTCCAAAAATGTTTATTATGTACTTAAATGATATCTGCAGAGTATCGGAGATTTTAAAGTTTGTAATATTTGCCGATGACACAAATATACTGTGTTCAGGTGGGGAATTGCCACAGGTTTTGGAAATGATCACACAGGAATTAACGATATTAAAGAAGTGGTTTGATATAAATAAATTATCATTGAATCTCGATAAAACCAAATTTATGTTGTTTGGAAACCAAAAGAAAAACATCGAAGTAGAAATATGTGTTGACAATGTATATTTAGAAAGAGTAAATGAAATAAAATTTCTTGGGGTGATCATTGACCACAAGCTCTGTTGGAAGCCACACATTACTTATGTTCGGGGGAAATTGGCACGGGGCATTGCCGTCCTGGGAAAAGCAAAGCATATGTTGGATCAGAAAGCACTGCACATTTTATACTGTGCTTTACTACTGCCATATATGAGCTACTGTGTAGAGGTCTGGGGAAACACATACAAAAGTAACACACAAACAATAACTATAATACAGAAAAGGGCCATTAGATTAATAAATAATGTAGGGTACAGGGACCATACAAATGCACTCTTTGTCAAAATGCAAGCTATTAAATTCCAAGACTTGGTGAAGCTTAAAACAGCGCAAATAATGTATAAAGTCAGAAATAAATTGCTTCCCAAAGAAATCTGTAAATTGTTCATAGAAAGAGAAGGTGGGTATAACTTAAGAGGGAAATGGAATTTAAAAATACAAAGTGCTAGAACAACTTTAAGAACTATGTCAATCTCAATTGCAGGAGTTAAATTATGGAACAGTCTAACAGAAGAAATAAAAGACAGTCAAAACATAAAACAGTTTAAAGTAAAATATAAAAACCTAATTTTAAATAAGTATAAGAATGAAGAAAACGGGGTTAACCCAGGATGGTAATGTTGCTGGTAATGGTGTTGCGGTTCTTTTTTGGTTGTTTTTTTGTTTTTTTGTTTTGTTTTGGTTTGTTGTTTTTCCATAACTTGTGTATCTGCAAATATACACATTCTGTATTTTTCATATGAAAGAAACTATACTGTGGTGGGGCTTGCTAATTTCTTGTTTTTGATTTATGTATGTTATGTTTTGTTTTACTTCATATGTTTATATGTTTCATATGTTGTTTGTTTAATTTAAGACAAAAAAAAAAATTTAATGAATGAGAGGTAAAACTTGAGGGGGTAGGGACAAATAAGTAAATACTTCAGCCTACTCCTTTTCAAACAAATAATGGAATGATATTTTGTAATGATTGTGAAGGCACATGTTTGAAATGTTTGAAATAAAAATGAACTGAACTGAACTGAACTGAACTAAATGAGGCAGTGGGACGTGATGCTGGATAATTATTGCTTAGCTATTTAAGTAGTCTGGTACTATAATAATGCTAACATTTGACATTTTATGCAGTTTTATTTATTTTTCCACATATAGTATAAGCAAAATATTAGGATAAAGGAAAGTGTACAATATTGTAAGTCCACTTGTGGATAGACGCGTTGTGTATGTTTGAAACATCCACATTTAGCAATCCAGTTCTATATATTCTTCCCCCTGTCTTAATACAACAGGGTAATGTTGACTGATTTATCATTCTCATTCTGTTTTATATTGTCATATAAAGGAGCTTGAACCTGACTTGAGAACCTGAAGTACAATACAGTTCAGTTCAGTTCATCCTGCTATATTTACAAAGATTACCCTTGATTTTATTGATCTACATCAGGGTGTTTCTTATTGTGTTTTTTTCCCTCCCATTTTTGTTGAAAATGTTCTTAAATAGAGGGAACTTATTACAATCAGGTTACTATTTTTTCTGTTTGTATTATGGCATTTGTAATAAGAAAAATTGAGTTATTCCTGCAGGAACTATTACTGTGTCTGTGTTAAATCACTGTAATTTATGGTGGATTTATCCCTCGTGGTATCTGTTTAACACCCCCGTTCAGGCAATTATTGTCTTAAGTAAAAGTAGGTTAAAGGATTAGCTGCATGTTCCCCTTCAAATATTAAAAAAACAAAAAAGTTGTAGCCACAAATGGCAAACAAAATGGCCCAGATTATACCAAAACAAATGATACACAATCATTTCAACTCACTGATATGTAGATTTAGCATGATTGATGAAATTGCTCTCTGCATAATAAAAATTGCATTAGCAGCTGCTTAATGCTTAATACTTAAAATCTGAATATTATCTATATTTACCAGTGCAATTTCTGCACCAATAATTGTTGGTTTGTTGTGCAATATTGTGGTCATTCTGCACTGGCTTAGCCAATCAATACTTAGATGCTCATCTCTGATTGTTTAGACCACAAAAAGCAAAACAAACCACTCTTCTTCTTCAGGCTTCCCTCAGTCTCATTGTACAGACTTTGCATTGCCTCCTGCGTGACACATTTGCATGTTGGTTATATTCAGAATGGGTTCCCTGTATGTTCATGCTAATAGCAGTGATGGCAAGCTCAGTAATTTTCTGAGAGCACTACTAAAGATGATATCAGCCTGTCAAGTCAGACAAAGCCTTGAGCCAGTATTATCTACTGTGCAATAATTTTAATCTAAAGGGGACCATAATTTATAAAAAATAACATTGTGCTGTATTACATAAGATTTGACACTAGTGAATGACACGAGAAACACGTGAGCAAAGTGTTTGCTGAGGTTATATATAAGAAGTTGGGAAGCTTTTCATAGACCTCTAGTATCGCCCCTGCTGGCCATTATAAAAAAATAATATTTAAGGCATTTCCACATTGGCCTCACTTTTCAGTAAGAGGCTACATCTCTTCAGTAGAGATTAAAATATAAAATATTGAATTTAGTAATTAAGCATTTATGGTATAAAATAGTGTAAAATGATAACAAATGGCTTTGTGCAAACTGGAAAAAGCCCAAATTTATGATTTACTTGCACAGTCTCACCAGAAGCAAGAAAGCAAAACTGGATCAACAGATGTTCTCTTAATTAATTCAAAGATCATTTTAGAATGATAAAATATAAATATTTTGCCAAGCATGCAATGCACTCTCTATGGTAAAGGCAAAAAAAGAGCTTTCTCTGCATCATTTATCTTCGCCTGTTGTTAATGTTGCCTCACTGATTGCAGGCATTTGAATTTCTACTATAAAGTTGTTGAGGAAGTACGCGGGCTGTTGCCAGCCGTTATAGTAACTGTAGTCGGAGGAGGATTTACGACAAAAAAATGTAAAGTACCCTTAAATACTTCTACCCTTCAGCTGGCCATTTCCCCAATGCATTACTGCTCATTTGCATAAAGTTGAACTCTGGTCAACTTCCTCCGTTTCCAAGTAGTCTGAGAAACCTGCTCTTGTCACGCTTCATCTTATCATTAATTTAAAGTTACCAGCTGCTTCATGTCATATCGCCACTGCAAGTGTGAACTATGGTAAGAATGCACAAGCAATTAGCAGTGTTGGGATCCTCACTTATAAATCTATGTTAACACTACATCAGTGCGTACAAATGCACATTTTGGAGTAAGGTGTTTGTTACACACAGGTGGGAACAAGACTTTGTGAAGCTTAAAAACATATTTCTAGTAAGTAAGGTTTGCCAAGAGGCCAAGGAAAGCCTATAAAGCAGCGTAAACACAGGTGCAAGAAAAGGAAACACAATAACACTATTTCTTTTAACCCAGTTTGCTTGCATTACTTGTTTAACTCAGTTTAGGTTATAGTCCACCTGTACTGATGCTCAGGGTGGAGCAGGACAAGTTAAAAAAATAGATTATTAACGATTACTTAATACAACAGTTGGAGTGTTTGTCATTAAAGGCAAATCCTCTTATGTTATTAATTACAAGATCAGATTGTTTTATGTT
The DNA here is from genome assembly GCF_965226115.1 of Aulonocara stuartgranti. Classification (NCBI taxonomy): domain Eukaryota; kingdom Metazoa; phylum Chordata; class Actinopteri; order Cichliformes; family Cichlidae; genus Aulonocara; species Aulonocara stuartgranti. Next base: position 34,534,638 of record NC_138940.1, on the reverse strand, counting down.
AAATTTGTCTTTCTCGGTTTAAAAGGTGATGGTAAAGAATCAAATCTGCATTTATCCTGCAACGTAGCTCAGGCTTTGTCCTCTCTGACACAGGGACAGCAGCAAACTGATTGACATTCTCAAGTGGTCCAAATAAATGATGGCTAGAAATTAAATGACTGAAAGCGCTATAATGGTGTTTAGGACAAGTGGGTAGGAGAGAGAGGCAAGCGGGAGAGGGAGGAATACACAAACAGGTTGCACTGGGGCCTGGGGAATAGGAGGGAGAAGCCAGGGAGAAAGGAGAAAAAAAACTAAAATAAGATGGAAGGCCATTTAAAGGAAAGACACACACTGGCAAAGCTGGTTTAACACAGGGCTACAAAGTAAATGTTACCCTGTTTTCATCATTATCATCATTACCTCCGATTTCTAACACAGTCCCACAGAGAGAGAGAAACATTCACACACACTCATAAACGCGCAGGTGATTAAACACAGTGAGCCAAACACAAAACGAGAGCCCATTGCCTCTCCTTAGTCTCACTCTTACAGCCAAATTCTTTCACCACCACCTCCTCTCTCTGGCCAGGTTTTAAGGCATGTAGCTCCTGTCCTTCACTGATGCATCAATCAGGCCTCTTTCTCCCCCTTTCTCTGATTACTTACCTCCCAAGAAAGAAGAAGAACTACACTCCATCTTGTTGTTTTATGTTCCCGGCAAATTTAGCCCTGTGTCTCCCTTCTCCACCCTCAGGTCTCTTTCACTTTGTCTCTGTCTCTCTCACTCACTCACCTCCATCATCCCCTCCCTCCCTCACGCTCTCTCCCCCCTCCTCCCCGAGCCTTTCCTCTGTCCCCTGACACCTCGCACTCCCCTCCTCCACCCCATTCTCCACTCCCTCCCTGTCAACCCTCCCTCCTCCCGTCTCTTTCCTTCTGTATGTAGTTGTATAACTTATCACCCTGATCCCTTTCGTGCGCGATAATTGGTGTGTCTCTGCAGCAGATGCCAGCGCGTGTTATTTGGCGGCTAAGCATTAGCTCTTCCAATTAGTCATCTAATACCAGTAAGAAAAAGAAACTCTTGGCCTCTGCGCTTTCAGCACCACAGGAGCAGAGAATTGTGTGTGTGTGTGTGTGTGTGTTTGTGTTTGCTCATGCAACAACTGTGGCCAGCTCGTGCACACACAGTTACACTGTATCCACATACGACCGGGCAGAGGGTACATGTGGGTTTTAACAGATGGCGAAACACTTTCCCTCGAGTATCGACATTACTCTCTCTCTTTCGCCCTTACTCCTTCTAATTAACTAGGTTTCAGTAACAAACCTTTGGGCTTTGCCATCACCATGGTTACCCAAACACTGACTGTCTGGATTTGTATATGTGTGTATCTGTGACTGCTTGAAAGGGTGGTGTATGCGCATGCACGTCTTGGTGTTCAAACCCCTTTTCCTCCTGCACCCTTCTGCGTATGTGTTTGTGTGCCTGTGTGCTTCCACGTATGTGAGCGTGTGTGTGTCCATGTCTCTGCAACTGCGTAATTGTGCATGCACATGGGTATTTTGGTTGCTTTGATGCCTTTGTTCCCCCCACAAGGGAAAACAAAGGCATCAGACCAGAGGCTGGTTCAGACTCAAGCACCTATGTATCTACACAGAGAATAACAGGATTATATGGGATAACTGAAAATGTGTCAAAGATTTATACATTTATACATTTTTCATGTAAGACTATCTTAATAATTATATAATTCAATGAATAAAGATTACAAGTTGAGATTTTTTTTAAATGGTGAGATGAAATGAAAATCATTTTTGCATTTGTGACAGGAAGGTACAAGGTGAATTTGAATTTGAACTTGGCTCCCCTTCTTTGAAAGGCAAAAATAAAATGGAAATAGGATGTTGGAGTGCATATTTTACATCTTCAGCTACCTGGGCAGTCGGTACAGTGTAGCTCTCCATGCATTGCCCACGTGTCATATATTACCTACAAAATAGCAATTCTGTGATACTCGGTGTAGATAATTAATCAGCATCCTTGTATACTTGAAGAAAGCACTTTCCCTGCACTGTGGTGTCACAGTGTGCGTATATGTATTATTATTATTAGTCAGTTGGAATAATGTGTCTGATTATTAATGTGTCTGATCTAACTTGCTCTCTAATTTGCTTTCCCCTGCTGTCCACCACGTCCCCCCTGTGAAGTTCTTATGCTTCACTATAACTTAGTTAACTTCCATTGATGTTAATCTCATTTTATTTTGAAAGGCACCACCTTAAGGAATTGGTAGTGGGATCCATTTTTAGCATGGTCTCTGTGTTTTTAATAAAAGTGTTCATATTGCCAGAGTACTGAAAACGTATCTCAAAATGAAGTGATATGTAATATCACTTCATCTTTTCCTGCGCACTGTTCCAAATATTTTGCCAAGAACGTTAACAGATACAGGTAGGTCCACAGGTTTTTGGCCAAATAATAAAAATAAAAAGATTAATTTTTACCCCAGTTACTTTCAAACCTCTGAAAAATCAGATATATGACAATGCCAGTGAGTGCAACACTTTTGTCACACTCCTTGCACTTCAGTCAGAAACTCATTGTATGATTTAAAAATGCACAGTGGTGGATTACAGAGAGAAAACTCAAGAAAAATATGCCACTGTCCACAAACTTATGGACCTAACTGAGCAGAGTATCCTGATCCACAGATGAACTCCCGACTGCAGCTGGTAGTCCTTGTTCTGCTCTGAAGCCTCCGTGAGCTTGAGCATTTTAACCACTTTTCCACCTGCCACAGGTTCTCATTAGAGTGTCCCTGCAGCTTGCAATGGATCTCTGAGGCAGAACATGGGCTACTGTCACCAGCTGCAGTCAAAGACTGTCGATGGAGCTGAATGATATTGAAAACCTCCACATCAGTGATCTGACTAACGAGTCAGCCAGTCAGGAAAACACAAGGCAGGGAAGGCTGGGGCTAGCTAGGGGATTCTCCAATAGTGGACTGATCGTGGATGGAACCTTTTTCTTGGAGTCTTGATGCATTCAAGTTGATTCTGTTCATCTGGACGCTGGTTTGAGCGCGGAGTCAAGGAGGCCATTTACGTGAAAAGGGAAAGACCATCTCTGAATCGAGGAGGGGCCCTAAGGGTACATCTTTCGCCATCTTACAATGCTGTGATTGCAGAAATTCCCCAACTCTCTGTGAATGCTACTCATGGCCATTGATCAGTGGTCTTTGATCAGTGGGTTTTGGTCAGTGGTTGTTGATCAATGGTCATGCAAATTTGCATAATTAAGATTAAGGAACTGACCTCCCAGCCCATTGTTCCTTCAGTGGGCTGGTTTCAGTCATTATGCAAATGTACTGTTTATGAGATCGGGGAAACCTGCAGTCAGCTGAGACTGAAGAAGTCACTTGGATGAGTGACGAAACGTTTCTCCCACAAAACGCTACGTCCAGATGAACAGAATCAACTTTTGGAGACTTTTTCTTGGAGGTATTTAAATATGCTAAAATGAGTTGCCAGTTACACTCTGACTAGTCTGCCCCACTAAAGTCTCTATGTTGGGAAATTCTGCTTTGCAGCCGATACTGAAGCAGAGAAATATGCTATAACTTTGAAGGAAGGATAAGAAATCAGCCCCATATAAGTATTCAGCGTATTTTTCAGGTGGTGCAGTGAAGTAAAGGCTAATAAATAAACAAAACAAAACACTGCTATACTTTAAATATCTTTCAAATGAATTAGGTCATACAGAGTGTTGTCTGTTCATGTCTGAAGGCAGCAGTTTTTATACTGGTCATCAGCTTCCTCTGGGCTGCATCAGCCTGCCCCCACGATCTCTCTCCAAGAACTCTTTGTCTGCTTTTGTGTGTCTTTGTCATCTTGTAGCTTCACACACGAACAGTGACGGAAGAGGGAAGGGGAAAAAAAAAAGAAGTGCTTGAAAGAAAAATACACATCCAGCCTACTCTTTTCCCTGTACGGACATAACTCGCTGCTATCTGAAATGGTAGTGACTGCCATCTTATTAGTACTTTTTTTTTTTTTTTTTTTTTTAAATTTCTCAAACAGACATTATCATGTGGGAGTAAGACATTTCTGTCAGCTCTAATAGAGCAGCCGACACAAATCTCAGCAATCTAAAACATCAGGTTTTAGTGTCATTCCCTCAGAAAGAAAGAGGACTTAGTGCACACAAATAACAGCCGTAGGGTTCCAGAGGGTAATGGAGTAATTAAACACGTTGTCATCGTTGCATTGTTTCTCTCGACTGCCGGAATTTCATTATCACTCTCTGTGTTTACTGTGTCTTATTGTGATTAATGGAAATGTTTGGACATTACCTGACACTGATGTAGCCAAGGCATGTTGCAGGAGAGGAGGTGAATAATTTGCTTCCAAAAATCGTTAAGTTACAACTGGTCCCATTTGACATGCCTAAACACTCTAAATCTGTTTTTACAGCTACTAATGCAGTCATTAGCGATGAAGTAGCAATGGGATTTGCACTTCTTTGATGACACTGGGTGTGTTTTGGATTCTATAGATTGACACATGGTGACACCTACCAGTTCAAACTTGTTTTTACTTGGTGGCTCAGCTGTTTAGCTTTCTGTCCTCCCAGAAAGCTAAACAGCTAAAGTTCTCTGGAGCTAAAGAGGTAAAGGATAAGAACAGAAAAACTATTTAAGAAGAATGCTTGCTATTGGCCAGATTAGTCCAGAATTATGTTGAATACAAAATTAAAATAGTTTTTTTAAAAATCTGTGATGGAAGAGTTTAAAAAAAATGTGGTCAACATGTCAGACCGGATACTTGTTTAAAACTCAGTTTCACAGTAATATGTATTCCACACTCATTCTGCAGTGCATGATTATTATTTGCTGTTAAACTATATCTGTCATCGTATCCACACTTGATGCAGACAAAGTAATATCTATAGTTAGGTGTAATAGGGTTTGGTTCCCGTAACTGTCAGTGTCAGTTTCCTAGCAACCAATTTACCCATTACTAAAGTTAGACAGTCAGAAAGACGATTTTTAAAGTCTGTAAAATATCACGCTTTCATATGCTGAATTTATCAAATTACAATGTGTGAAACAAATCTCTCATAATGATGCTCATTTTGCCTTTTATTTGATAGCTGCAGATAGCCAACAGGAAATGTGGGAAAGACAGCAGGAAATGTGATGCAGTGAAAGGTACACCTGGTTGGGAGTTGACCTGGAACATTGTGCTGTTTTGCATTGCACTTTAAAGTTTTTGTTGACCCGCAGTGTTGTCGTCTCTTTGCTTTTGGCTACAGCTGGCAGATCTACAATGCAGTTGTGCTTTGGTGAAGATAGTACAGCATTTAGCTGCTATACAGTTAGGTAATTAACCATGGATTGGTTAGAGATTAAAACAAAGGTAACGTCAGTAAATATTGGTCTTGGATTCAAAAGGGTGGAAACGGACAAATTATAGGTGATTACTTTGCTCGGTAACTGCTCTGTGTCTTGCTAACAAGTTCACCAAATCAGCCTAAAACAAGTGCTGTAACAAGTTTCCACTGTGGGTAAACAAAATCAGTTATTCCAGCAAATCCTGATGTCACAGTCGGGCTCACCAGTTCACTTCAGCACCAGTAAAACACCGATAACTGTAGTTTTGGTCCAGTTCTCCCTGTCAGAGCTGCAGTCTGTCTCCTTCAGGCAGATTTGTTTTTCTTTAGAAAGGAAGCTTTTCACTACTCAGGAGTCCTGGCTTCAAATGGCCCGGGGCATGTTAGTCGACACAGACGAGTACTAACAAGACCTAGTGTGTGATATAAGCCTTATGTACAGCCTGCAGCTAATCAGCACATGATGAACGGGTGACTTAATGGAGACGATTTATCTGTCGGAGGTTTTCCATCTGAACGAGCTTTATTCAGGTTCATCATTCGATCTATCAGCTCTTAGACAAGCTGTGCACCTGAGACAGTTTCACACTGTCACATTAAACTCCTTTTTTTTCCTAAGAAGACTTGATAGAGAGTAGAGAGAGTCACTTTGGGAGATCTTAGTGAGACATATACAGGGAAGTGTGCTGTGTTTAAAGGGTGAAATTAAGTGGTATTTACAATTAATGAGGCAATGGGGGGTGGTGAAAACGGCGAAGACTAGAGAATCCTCGAGAAGGAAAGACATCTGTGGGATTTAGCTTCTCTTCCTCGCTCTCTTAAAAACCAGCTTGCTTCATGTACAGTCTCAGTGCGTACCCAGTTGGCACAATGCCTCCTGGCAAGGATTAGCTAAAATGAGAGCTGTCCCCTGTGTGTTCATACGTAACTTTGAAACTGTCCCTCGCAGAACGATTATGTGCTTATCAGATTATCCTAACATGTTCACAGCAACCAAAATAGGATGCATGAGCATAGGGGGAAAAAGAAGAAACTTGATTTGTATGAGTTTATGGTACGGTTTCCTGGAAGCGCTGCAGATGTCCTCAGGCTAACACTGCTGAGTCCACACGTTCATGGATATGCGGGTGAGAAAAACACTTGGGTATCACATATGTCAAAAGCAGCCACAGCCAGCATTATCACCCTGCCAGCAATTTACACTTACAAGCATGTGCAGTGACTTGATTCGAGTAGGGAATGATTTGGAGCATACTGGCCACTCATAGATACTAGTATTTATTCAGCATTTACCTTGCTGCAAAAAGAGCTCATTATATTCTTACTTTGTTTAAGTTACAGTCACCTCCTTGTTATCCAGGTTGGAAGTCGCTGTATGGTCTCCTTTTTCATAAGTGAAACACAAACTGAACCACATTACCTGTTTATTTTTTGTCACAGGGTAGCTTATTATTCTTTGGACTGTAGCCTCAGCGTGAGTTTATTTATTAGCTTCGCGGGCCGTGAAGTTACTCGTTCATATTGTGCTGTGCTTCTCAGCCCTCGCTGACGGGACTCCGAGCCTGCTGGTTCTCATTCTATCCGTCTAATCAGGGACCGAGTTACACCTGCGATGCCACGTGGATGCAATTAACTGACTGGCTGGGAGATAGTAGCAGCACTGTAAGCCCTGAAAACACAAACTGAGAGCCACTCGTGTGAAGAATTGCTGACACCAATAAACTTTTTTTTCCCCCCCAGAAGGACAAATATCAAAACACCTTCCCCCCCCCCCCCCCCCCCCCCCCCCTTATTTTTCTATCTTCACCTAAATGAAGATTCATTTAAATATAGAACTAGGAATTAAAATTAGAATTACTGTTGAACAAGTAGCTGAATGAATTAATTCAAACTGAAGCTTGATACTCACTGTGATGACTGTGAGGTTGTTCAGATCACCAATCATGAGGTGAAGCATAAACCGATCAAAGACTCTTGTTTGCACACAGAAGCCTGTTTATAATGTCAGCAAAGCACTTGTGCAACACGTTAGCAATGTAGCTAGTCATGCTTGTGTTATTTTGTAACGTTTTTGGTTGTAGTATCAACTTGGTGTTAGATTTATGCACAAACTGTAACTCATTTGTAGTTTTTGAAGTTTCCAGTGTTACTTTAAAGGGTATTTCTTCATTTCTTAATAGCATTGTCATTATTGTACTAATGAAAATGGATATTATATGAGCTCTGTCTTACTGTCACTTTGAATGAAGATGTGCTGTACACTTCAATGCAATGAAATATCCGGTTCTTCCATTTCCAAACTTGTAGAATGAAAACTGAACCAGTCGTCCACAAGCAGGAAATGGAGACAGTTTGCCTTTAAAGTATCAGTTGCACCTCTTGAAACAAACAGCATTTAGGCAGGGTTATTGAAGAAAAAGCTCTCCTGCATTAATATACACTCATCACCCTCTTTATTAGATACAAGTTGCTAGAACTGGCTTGAACCTTGTTTTTCCTTCAGACCTGCCTTCATTCGTCATTAGAGCAGGGCGATATGACCAAAAATATTTATCACGATATACATTTTAAATTTTGCTATAACGATATAACTGACGATATAATTGGCACTAGACAAAATACTTTACAACTCCACAACTTTATTAGTGCAAAAAACCCCATCAATGTATTTTCACTTAAACAAGCAGCTGTTTTTTATGTGCATTAAAGTTATATAAAAATTTAACAGTGCAAATGCAAAATCCTTGCTGACAGTTTAACCAAAAAGCATTTCCAGTGGAAACTGGCTGACATATCCTCAGCATAACCATGTATAATATCCACAAAACTTAAAAAGAGGTTATACACATAATACGGTAATATCATGTTGAAGCACAGTACGTATCACTCAGCGAGGCTCCTGCCTACGATAGCCGTAATGCTCCGACAATCCATCAAGTGGTGCAGGTTCGTAGCTTAGCAAAGTCGTACTAAAACATTTGACAGATTTCCGAGTGCCGTGTACGACATAAAATCATTTCGAGGTCAGTAAACACAACCAGAATTCATACATAAGACACACGGGATTATAAGTTTTTTCAGAAAAATCAAAGGATTGATTTTAAGTGTGCTGTATTTTCCAAAAACATGGTAATATCGACGGCCCGCTAGCATGCACTACCAAAAATAGTGCTTTGTTGTGTATCTGACGGACGAAAGTTAAACCAGTTCCACACCACTGAAGCTGCAGCATTTTTACAAACCAATTCTGGTTCATCCGTTTCATTCAACAATCCGCTTTCGCCCTTCTCATTCTGCGTCGCCGCCATGCTTTTTCCGCCATGTGTGTATGAAAACAAAGGCACTGCGCATGCGTGTTTTACCCATAATCTATTGCGATATTTCATTTTCTTATCGTTGCCCAACATTATACCGGTATTACTGTGAACGGTATGATATGTTCCGGCCCTATTTGTCATGACATAGATCCAAAAAGATGCACAGCACTACACACTTGCTTCAGATTTGTTAGCTGCACATTCATGATACAAATCTCCCATTGTACCACAAATGAAAGCTCTATTGAATTGAGATCTGGTGATATGAGATTTGTGACATAGTGTGTTATCTTCTGGAAGTAGCCATCAGATGATGTGTGGTAAAGGAATGAACATGGTAAAAAGGGGCCCAAAACATGAAAATTCCCCCCACACCATTACAGTCCTACTACCAACCTGAACCGTTGATATAAGGCAGGACTACTGGTGTGCTTTGACGATGTTTACACCAAATTCTGACATGACCATATGAATGTTGGCGCAGAAATATTGACTCATCAGATCAGGCAACATTTTTTTCAGTCTTCTCTTGACCAGCTTTGGTGAGCCTGTGCAAACTGTGCCCTCAGTTTTCCTGTTCTTGGCACATCCCACTTTTCAGTTATTTATTTGTAAAAAATGTTTGGAATCATGTATGATTTTCGTTCCACTGCTCACGTGTACACCACTTTGTGTTGGTTTTTCACGTGGAATTCCAATAAAATTGATTCATGTTTGTGGCTGTAATGTGACAAAATGTGGGAAAGTTCAAGGGGGCTGAATACTTTTGCAAGCCACTGTAAGTGGCTATTGTAGCTCATCTGTTTCAAGGTTTGATGTTAATAGATGCTCTACTGCATCTTCCTTCCCTATTCTGATGCTCAGTTTGAACTTCAAAAGGTTATCTTGACCATATCTACATGCCCTAAATGCACTGATTTTTCTGCCATGTGATTGGCTAATTAGATATTTGTATTAATGAGCAGTTGATCAGTTGTTCCTAATGAAGTGCGTAGTGAATGTACATTTTCATTAGGACCAGTTGGACACTAAAGTAGGAAATGTCTCCATGAAATGTACTACTGTGCACAGAATATGTTCTAAAACCAAAATGAGGTGTTTCAAATCATAGTGAAAAGTTATGCAGAGGTAAGGCAGAGAAAGCAAGTGTTAAAACTACTTCCTGTTGGATGAGGTGCCATCAAATGTATTGTTTGTTTGGGCTTCAGTTTGACATTTAGGGGTAATCGGTTTACAATTAAAATAACTGAATAATCATAATGGGAAAAAATGAAATCTGCTCATTGTAGTAATTGGAGTTTTATATCACCTGGATGTAATGAGAACGTGATTGCACTATTCATCACAGACCTGTGTAACATTTTATATTAGATGTGATGAGGGCTGCAACTCATGGGTATTTTTGTTATTGATCTGTTCAGGTATTTATTCAGTTTAACAAATAGCAATCACAGGTTGGTATGGTCCAAAAAATTAAAAGACATCTTCTTGTTCTTATTTCAGTCCAACCCTCAAATATTATTTGCAGTTTAAAATAGAAATCTAATAGCTAAGTGTAATACTTAGCTGTTTATCTGGCTAAATACATAGCCATAAATTGAAAAGACATTCTCGCCATATATACACTACAGACATTTTTGCTTAATTTAATTAGTTTTGTGTCCTCCGACTTTTTAATTATTGCTTGCGGTGACAGTTTAAGCCTTATTAATTACGCTTCAGTTGTATTCACAATCATTTCTTTTTTCTTGTCTCTCTTTTAGCCAACAACACTCTGCTCGGTGGAGGTGGAGGTAAGTTACCACCTGTCTGATCCTTTGGTCGTCTATGTTTGTGTGCCTGCCAAGATACGTGCAGGCCTCAGCTGTTATTAATGGCATGGCTTTGTGGTGCAAATGGTCGTCTGTGGACACCAAATAATTTAAAATTGTCGCACTTCTTTTAATCAGATGATGCAGTGCAATTTACGAGCCAAAAAGAGCGAGCGAGCGTGCGTGCGTGTGTGTTGGTGTACGTGTTTGCGAGTGTTTTATGCCCCATGTGTGGTGTCTGTCTATATTTTTCTTTGTGTAAGGTAGCAGGTAGCTCTTTGTTGTGGCAGGTGTTCAAGGTGCTTTTGCATGCAGCTCGTGAGGGTGTGTGCCTATGTCTGTGTGTGTGTCTGTGCTTTTTACGTGTTTGCAGGTGTGAAGTCAATAGTTCGTAATTTATGGGTGTGGAGTGCTGTGGAAATAAACATTTTTCAGTGTATTGTTGACTCAGTGCTTTGCTGCGGGTGTGTGATGTTTGACGTCCGTGGGTAATCGATACTTGCAATAAATCTGTATTGCTAATGCAGTAGCCAGATTCACTAAAACATGTGCGCACGCACCTTACTCAACTTGTGTGTGTGTTTGTTAATGCTTGCAAATTTGGGTGCTGGTGCATTTGCCTGTGGTCGTTTTCTTTGTCTTCATTTGGCCAAACAGCTTTAGCCTTTCAGCCCGGCTCGCTCACACTGCCGTTTTTAACCTTCCTATTTGTATGTTAGTCTGCATGCAGCCTTTTTCTTTGCAGTCTCTGTGGTGAAGTATCAAGTGGTGCACCTGCATGTCTGTATATTCGCGTGTATGTGCATTCGTATGTCAGCTTACAACCGTGCATCTGCTTGCCTGAAATGATCTACTGAAGTCCTGAGTGTCCATATGCACACATACACGACACACACACACACGGGCTCCACCTTAACTGATAAACACCAGCTGAGGCTCAAGCCACAAAAATGGATGCCACACTCTTCCTGTTGCCACACACACACACACATGCAGTCAAGCACCTCGAGATCTACAGCGTCGTTTGATGTTGTCCTGAGGTCTCTGATGGCTTTACAAAGACAGATGGTTTCTAGAGAGCCCTCGAACATGTGAATGCGTCACACTGGGTGCATTAGTGCCCGTGTAAAGCATGTTTATGTTGATCACTGTGGTTTAGTTAATGTTTTTATTCAGTTAAATTTAACCACAGCAGCTGTTTTCATTGTAAACATTTCCACCGACCAGCTGAACGAGCCAACATTAAGAGCCACCATCTGAATCTGTCTATTCTCTCTTTCTGTGCCACTCTGCACCATTTCCCCCCCCCTTGCTCAGTTGATTTCCCTCATTTTTTATTGTATGTATTTTTCTGTCTCCATCTCCCTTTTCAGCTCTGTCCTTTGGGGTTTGCTAAGGCAGATAGAGCCTGGAGTAGGTGTTAATTAGAGATAGGTAAGGGTAGTGACAAGAGGAAGAATGGAACAAACAAGAGAGAGGGAGGGAAACGATGCTTAGAGAAAGAAGACGAGAAAGACGAGAGCGATGACGGCCACTTGGGATCGACAGATGCAAGCGGAGGGCCAAGTGGGGAAAAAACACACACACAAAAATCATTTACTATACATCTACATTTGCCAGGATCACACTCTGCACTGAGTAACCATGCATTCATTCATTCAGCTTTAGTGAGTTGTTTTTTCCATCAAAGGTGCGGCAACAAAAGGTCTTTACGGTTCTTTACCTCTCAGTCTCAAGGGTAACTGGGTAAATGTCATTCAGTTAGATCAAACGCACACCTGTCGACATTGTTTTTCGCACTTCAATCTGGAGGAGTGCTGAGCTGATGCAGTGCATCAACAACAAACTCAAGGGCAGGAAATTAACCTTTTTTTATGTCCACTGGCTGCTGTTGCTCATTTATTCCTGAGCTTATCTGCTATTTCAACATTTCACTGCTTTGATTGATTTTCTAAATGGAACAGAAAGCCAAGATGATAGAGGTTTAGTCAGCCAGACAGTTACCATTATCTTTGTATAAACATTTATTCATGTAGACATGAACATATATCAGTTTAATCTCTGAATGGATGCTGTTAAAATTGTTAGAGCCAACACAGATTCTTCTTCTAGGTCACCATATGTCAGTGCGTACCTTTGGGATGAATGGCACGCTAAAGTGTTTTTTCACTGGCATGTGGCCTCCAAGAAGTATCAGCTTTCACTGATACAGCGTGCAGCTGTTTTCTGCATTTCAAGACATTGTAAACAATCTTTAAGGATGAAAACTACAGTTTCCTTATTCATTTAGCAGGGTAGCCATGGGGTTTTAAGTGCAGTTTAACACATAAGTCAGCAGTTCGTGAACAGTGTTGTCACTCAACAGTAATTTCATAGCTTTGATACTATATTTTCAGAGCATTTTCATTCCATGGGGGGAATTTATTTCCTTATCTATGAGCATTCTGCCTTCATTCTGATTTCAACTGCACACCTGTGAAGTTTCCCGACTGGACTGTACACCTTTATGCTCACCGTTGTGGCCCTTTTGAACAGCGACAAATACTGAAAGTGACTTTAATCACTGTATCACTTTGCTTCCTGTTATAATTTTTTCCACTTCTGTATCAGTGATAATGCAGAGGATTTTTTTTGAGTGGGGACATCTGTTGTTCAGGAGGAGACTGCCGCAAGTCCAGGAAACATTGAGTGCCAGTATGAATGGTGACCAAGCTGTGACGACGACACAGCGGGCATGCAACACAATAAATTACCTTTAAAAGGGGATTTAGGTGATGTAGGAGAGACGAGCCGTGATGTAGTGACAAGATTATATAGCTTTAAAATTATATAGCACTCTTCTATATATTTGAGCATTCAGAACAACTTGTATTGCATGGCACACTGGCTTCCTTTTTCAGCTCTGAAGATTGCACGTTGGTCACCCACCACACTTCTATTACAATAAGCAGTAAAGAAAATTGGTATCACAAGAACCAAACCCCTGAAACGAAGTTTGTGAACCCAGACGCAGGTTGCCTGGTTGGTAATTTTCCTGTTACATGCAGAGCAATCACAGAAGCCAGCAAAAAAACACTTTTCAAGTAAAAATCGTCTATGAGCAAAATATTAAGATAGAAATTGAGATCTGGAATTCAGCTTTAAGCACTTGTCAAACCAAATCATGTGATCATACATTCAAAACCCTCACTTGCTGTGATGTTCCGGTTTCATAATAACAAGTTACTGATCAAACAGAGACACAGTTACAGACACACAGACAGTTGCTGTCAGAGATCCTGCTCTGGGTCTGTAGGGACAGATTGCACAGGATGTGAGCCAGCCACAAAGACACTGCCGGCTTATGATTGGTTTAGGTTTTAAGACCGTGCACAATAGATGAGCACAGTCCCAATTAAAATTTCATCCACTTGCATTTTTTCATTTCGATGGGGAAACACGAAAGAAAATGTTGCACAGCTAAAAAATTCAGGCTGAAATTGCATGAGATGACATCTGTAATCAATCCTCAAGAACAACGATGGAGTTTGAAACCCGGTACTGGAAGTCTCTCGGCTCTCGTCCTTGTGTGTCTGCAGCCCTTTTTGGGTTTTTTTTTTTTGCTTTCTCCTTGTCTGGATGGGGAGAAAAATACAGGCGGAGAAGAATAGGCTTGTCTGCTTGGCTTTCAGAACAAATGAACAGGAGAGCATGTATTGTGAATGAAGGGAGAGAATTTTGGAGCATGGAGATGAGACTAGAGACAAAGAGCACTTAGTGTACCTTCCGCATGCAGACAGTGCTGTCAGCCGCATACATAAATTCATCTGTTTCACTGCTGTTAGCAACACTCATATATGCGTGTGCGTGCGTGCGTGTCTGTGTGCGCAAGAGTTCACGGTAGTAACACTTAACAGGTTGCGCTGCATTTGTTTGTGAGTTCAAGTTTGCACATATACACAGGTGCCTATACAGAATCGTAGGAGAGGCAGCGTGCGTGTTTGTGCGTCCATCCACCACCAGAACCATCCTTAATGTTGCCTTGGCAACAAGCTGACTGAAGTAAATGAGTGTCCCGGCTCTGCTGAGGGATTGTGGGAAAGCAATATGCCAGCGTTCCGCCCCATTAGTTTGACAGACAGCCTGTTTGGCCTATAAGAGGTCAGCTGGCAAGGGCAATCGTATTAGTATTCCATAGGAGAGACTTCAGGATTGGTTTTACTCTTATGCCAAGCTACCCATGAGTGTGTGTTTTCTTATGTGTGGATGTGTTTGTTGAGGGTGGGCGGTTTGAGGTAAAGCTTGTCGTGGCACAGAACAATAGCAGAGAATGTGTGTGTGTGTGCGAGTGTGTGTGTTTGTTTTTGTGCCCTGCTGGAGGTTGCAGGCTCCGCGCCAGGTAAGCATATCGCCAATTATCACTTCACAGTCCCCCTACATCCCCTCCCTCTCTCCCCCAGAGTCAGTCAATACAGAGCCTGCGAGGGAGATGTGATAACACCTAAACTGGTCAGCCGCCTGTTTAACAGGGTAAAGAAGCCAAAACACTAATTTCAATCCTTCCTGTATTCATCCATGCATTGCATCCTTTTAATCTATTCCTCTCTGGAACCCTGCTTAACATTCATCTCTCCCTTCTTTGTTTTTAGTCTCACCCACTCTTTTCACCTACACACCTTTTATTTATTTATTTGTTTTACACTTGATCCCCTTCCAAAGCCATTTCTTTTTGTCCAACTGTGCTCTTCAGTCTCCCGTCTCGTCGTTCTCTGTCTGTGTGTGAGTGTCTCTCCATTCCCCATTGTTTTTATTTATTTTATTTTTTTTTTTTTGTTTGTGCACTCCATCTCTGATTCCCCAAAAGACCGAGCTTCAATAGCAGAAAACGGTGAAGTGATATTTAGTATGATAATAAAGGCTAAATTATGAATTTTGCATGATTTTTTTTTTAGGATGAAAATTAATTTGGCATATTTCATGTTTTGTGTGTTTTTGTGTGTCTAGTGATATAAATGTGTTCCCTGGTTATTGTGTTATAATCGGTTGATGTCTATTGGTTGCATTAGGTGTAGCCAATTAAGACTAATGGTCGAGTAGTTCACATGCTTCATTTGCACAGAGTCAGTGGAGTATGAACAACAAGTATCCTTTGACACCAAACTCATTGCTCGTTTTAAATGACTCTGTGTCTAAGTGGCTTATAAAGACCTGATATTGGTGGTATTTTTTATTAAGGCAATGTCAGTTTGACTTTTTTTGCTTCCCAAGAAAAGTGATTTTCATTTGTGATGAATTTATTTATTTTTTACATTCATAAGCATAAACAATACAGACAAACAGCCTTTACAAAATCCAGTTCCTATGCAATAAAAGACCAAAAGGAAATCAACAGAAACATATAAATTACATAAATCAATTAGAGTGAGGCTTCAGACTGCTGGAATATTATTGTTGTGTCTGAAATCTCTGCCTTGTACTAGAATTGTACTAGAGAAGACAGTATCACGACCAAAATGTTTGCAATAAATTCAGTCAGATTAATAATAATATTGGGAAGATGAGAAGTTCAGTCATTCAAGAGGCTCAGAGTAGCGCCACTACTCCTCTATGTCAAAAGGAGCCAGTTGAGGTGGTTCGGGCATCTTATTGGGGTGCCTCTTGGCCGCCTCCTGGGTGTTCCTGGCATGTACCACTAGAAGGACCCCCCGGGCCAGGCCCAGGACATGCTGAAAAGATGTATTTCTTGACTGACCTGGAAATGCCTCAGTGTTATTGTAGAGAGACACATAACAGACAAGTTGTACTCTTCAGCATAGACTGACTAAGACTGATTTCAAGGTATTGGCAGTCTGCCTGCGTTTATAAAGTAGGCAGCAAAGGTGAGGAATAATTGCTAATCTGTCTGAGAGTGGCTGCATCAGATTGGAGATCTGTGCAACTGCCTCGTGATCAAAAGTGGTTAGCCAGAAATTGAGGGTGTTACAAACTTAATCTCTGGGGAAGTTTGTTACTAGAACTACTTGCAATTGGTCTCTTACAGCAAGAAATTTCAGTGCAGTCACTGAGCAAACACTGGTTATTATTTTTGAACCCCCTACTGGCAAGGATGCTTCCATGCTATTGTTACTCTGTATTGGGACTGAGCCATGAGCAACTCAGGTTCAAGTGCTGTAAAAGTTACAAGTTAATGTAGTTAGAATCAAACGCATCAAGTCCCTAGAAATAAAGGAGGTCATGAAATTCACATTGATCTATCCTGGGTCCTATATTCAGATCAGTTAAAGACAGCAGTCATGAAAAGTTTTATTTTCAACATCAGTAGAAGTGGTTGCAGCCTGCTTACATCATAAATCTTACTGACATCTGATATTTTCTGGAAATCAATAACAAGCCTCCTAAAAGAGCAACAATAGAGAGCAAGAGCTCCACGGTGAAAATAGACAGTAAAAAAAAGTGAAACCTCACAATTCTCTCCCAAGTGCTTCTCTTATAACACTCATTGTTTTCCAACTGTGTATGTGTGTGTCAAAGAACGGCATGTTTCAGTATGAGGGCGTACAAAATTACAGGCATACTTTATAGTACTTGTGGTGAGTAGAAAAAACTTCCTACCAGCTCCTCTGATTATTAATCGTGTATAAAAAGTTATAAAGTAACCCTTAGCTATTAAACAACAATGGATGTTAAAAAGTTTTAGAAAAAACTTTTAATAGCTAACTTGATCAACAGGAAGAATACATTATAAATGTGAAAGAAGCCATTTCTGTTGTGATAAAGTCAACACCTGCGCTGTAATGACATTTCTCTGGTGGCCTGCTGAGGCTAATCTACCGAACACCTCGTCACCATATCAAAAACCACTCATTACATTACATAATGGCACCTAACAGGCTCACCGTTAAATAGGTTATTATTGCACTTGATCACACTAACATTAGTCTGTTATGCTGGTAATTCATCTTTAGGTAGGCATAGATTTCTGCATCAAATTGCAAAGAATAGGCAATAGTTTTGTTTTGTTTTTAAATAAAACTTAAAAGCACTCATTACAGCTTGCTGGTTGTACTAGAGGAAGTCATTAGACTTTATTCCTTGGGGACTATAAATGAACAAGTTGTTCTCACCCCCAGATTTTCATGTACTGAAACTTGACCACAACCTTTTGGCTTTAGATTGCGCTGTTCTGGCTACCCATCCAGCTTCATTTTCAACCTGCGGTGCAGTCCAGTCCAGTTCAGTACATCTGAGCAACTGCTGTCATCACTGCTGGACATGGGTAACCATGACAGCCATGAAACTAGCAGAGAAGTTTGTTGTAGATGTGAAAAGTTCTTGTTACTGCTACATGGATTGATATTTATATAGCGTTTTATAGCTTAACAGAGCAGTCAAAGCACTTTTTAAATACAATCCACATTCACGCTTTCACACATTCATACAGCATCTTATTTTATACTTTCAATAACTTTCTAACTACCTTACACACTCACACTCCAGTGTATCGCAGGCTTTTGGGGGTTCAGTATCTTTCAACATGTGGGCTGAAGGAGCCAGGGATTGACCCGCTGACCTTCCCATTGGTAGATTACATCCTCTACAGTAGATACTAGCTGTCCTCCTTTGTTAGGCGAGAAACTCAAATCAAACATTAGCCATAGTTGTTGTTTAGTCTGCGTATTGTTAGATGTCTGGAGGTCCGCATGTCTAATCTGCTACCATAAGAAATTGCAACAATGTTGGAAATAAAAAAGCATATTTATGCACGTTTCGTGTGTTAGAGTCATGACTTTCAGTGAGGAGGAAGAGGGTGACATTTGATCCAGATACAGGTTGCATGGTCTCTTCCACCTGTGCTTTCATTTCTTTGATCAAGGAGACTCCTTCTTAGATTATAAAACTTAGGTATTTTCCTTCTTCATATCTTGAGTTTGAAGGTGCAGACAAAAATTTAAAATTGCCTCCGCTGCAAATGAACAGTTGGTATGATGCTCCATTTCTGAAGGAAAAGACTTTTTCGCCGTTTATTTCTGAATACCGTATATTTTTTTTCTCTGTGAAATAACCTAAAAAAACAACTACCTTTACCCTTAAAATATGACAAAATTTGATCTGTACCCTGCCTCTTGCCCTGTGACAGCTGGAATAGGCTCCAGCACCCCCCACAACCCTGAAAAGGATAAGCGGCAGCGAATGGATGGATAAATGAATGGGTCTCAGTGAGAATCGGCTGGTGTGAAATGCGTGGCAATACATCCAATAGTTGTTCAGATATCACATTGTGAAGTGAGTTGACCACTTGGCAGCTGTTATAGCTCACCAAAACCACAAGTACATTATAGATGCTGGTCTCAAATTATATGTGTGGAATACTAGTATAATACTAATAGTGGTGGAAACTCATAGAAAACACATGCAAGACAATTCTTTTGTTCGCCTTTCTACTATTTTTAAAAAAAGGCAAATATTTCTGGCAGAAAAATGATTTTGGTCTAGAAACTCAACAAATCCACTCATATTGTTTTCTAGAGCGATATTGGTGCCCATAAGCGACTCTTACATAGCCGTCTGCATTGACAAGGTACTGCTGGTGCCGCTTTGCTTCAAGCACATCTTTCATTTGCTTCCCCCTCTGCTCATGAGTTCCCCCCCTTCATATTTCTGGCACCATTCAAGTGACAGAACAGTGTCTGAATCTACTCAGTAGCATGCAGTGCTCATGCTGGGCTATTACACTGGCTCCCATGGAGTCAGAAGTTACTGTAGACTGAAAGAAAGCTAACATGGTCTGTGTTCAGTGAGTGCAGTGACAGGGATAGCTTGTCTGTGTTAAAGAGGTGGGAGTCATGGAGTGGTTAAATAGGTGTATGGATATTTATTAACCATACTCACCAGGTTCAGGTTCTTTTGTCTGCCTCCTATCATCTCCATTTAGCAAGGAGCAATCTAATTTAAACATGATAATATCAAAGCTGCCTTTTGCTAAATGGAAAAAGCAACTCATGTGAAAGAAAATATGTTGAGCATGACATTAAAATGATCTTATTTGGAGCTAAAAGGACAGGAAGTGCTGGTTTCTGGGATTAAAAAGTCATCTTTTGTGTGTCTCCGTGGGCGTGTTTCTTTCCTCTTTGGTTTTTTTGTGTCCCTGTGTGACTCGCCACATAAGAATGTGATTGGTCACTTCATAGAAAGGCTTTAGATCTGGGGACTTGAACTCAGAAGGCCTGCGCAGTCATTCATCCATGCCAGTAATAGGCTAACACCTTAGCACCGGGGATCTAAAATCAGATTTCGGCAGCCCCCTTGGCCCTGCGCCTGATGTAAGGGGTCATTGTAACAAGTGGAAATCAGCAGTTCGCCATCCTTTGTAGTCACATTAAACTCCCAAATTAAATGTATTCCAAACAGTGTTTCTGTGCCAGGACACGTGTTCCTTAATTTTGGCATTCAGCTGTATTTAAAGCTGTATGTGCACCCATGCATATGTGCTCTAGAGTGTGTAGCTGCATGTGTGTGTGCAAGCCTCAGTGTGGATGTTTTTCAGCTCCATTCGCAAGCTTGTATTACAGCTGTGTAAGAGTGAGGGCAGGGCAGTACTTGGGTCAAAAAGCACTGCTGTAGCTCAAGGCTATGCAGTCCACTCATAAAGACTGGAGGGGAAAAGGCCAGTTTGCACTAGTAGGCACACAGAGAGGCACATACACATTTGTGTATCTGTCAAACATGCAGCAACGAATGGAAAAAAAAAAGGTATTGTTGGTTTAATTTCCAAGTCAGTTCCTTTTCTTTTTTTTATGTTGTTTTTCTTGCTTGTTTCTTTTTCTCCCTCCAGACTATTTTACATCTGCTACTCTTGCTTATTCCCCTCCCCTCCTCCCCTTCTCTCCTTTCCATCTCTCTGTCTTATCACACTTGTTCTCTCTTTCAGAGTTGGCCTGCTTCAAAGTTGGTGTGCAGCGTATTTTTGTGTCACCTCAAGGACTCATCACACACACGCCACACGTACACTTGAAAATACACTCATAAATACAGTGTCCACAGCTGCACATATGCTTTGACAAGGATATACACACACAATATATCACTCACATGCGCATACACACATATCTAAGCTAGTTTCTGAGCACCCTGAGGAGGTAGCCACTGTTCAGAACTTGTTTGTCACACCCTCGCACTTGTGCTTCGCTCACAGCGTGGCCCAGTTCAACATGGCACAGCATGACATGGCACACCACGGCTCAGCGCCGCATGCGATATGCCAACTTAACACAATAATGTTCAGATAACACCAGACCCCTGCCTGGAGCGCCTCAGTTTGGCGAAACACACCGCTGTAACAGCTGGTCTGTACGCAGAGAGACAGATAAGAACCACAGGCCAATGTGCTGAGCTCTGGCATATGGATTGATGCTATTGAACTATTTTGAACCAGTGCTGACAAGTGTCACAGTGCTGTGACGAATCCATTTCTGACATGTGCCTGATTCTGGGTTGATTTAGAATCCAAACTTTAGATTTAATATTCTAGAAAAACGACATGTTGCTCATACACGACGACCAAAGATTAATTGAATTAAAGGGATGCTTTTCATTAACACACATGAACATGTTTAAATGTCTACATATTTACTGGCAACCTATCCAGGATGTACTAGTCCTTTCAGCAATATGCCAGCTTAACACAGATAACACCAGGCCCCCGCCTGGAGCCACTCAGTTTAGCGAAACACACCGCCGTAACGTCTGGTCTGTACACAGAGAGACAGATAAGAACCAGACCTATGTGTTGAGCTCTGGCATATGGACTGATGATATTAAACTATTTTGAACAAGTGCTGACAACTATCATAGTGCGCATGTTTAAATGGCAACCTGTGCAGGGTGAACCAGTCCTACTTCCTCGCGTCAGTGCCTGACCCCACAACCCTGAATTGTATAATGGATGGATGGATGTTTTTTCCATTGGTTGGTTATTGCTCAATTGATCAAATATAACATTATGATCACTGACAGGTGATGTTAATAACACTAATTATTTCTTCACCTGCTATAAGGTGGGATATATTAGGGAGCAAATGAACATTTTGACCTCAAAGTTAATGTGTTAGTAGCAGAACAAATGGGCAAGTGTAAGGATTTGAGTAAGTTTGACAAGGGCCAAACAGTGATGTTAGATAGCTGAGTCAGAGCGTGTCCAAACTGCAACTCTTGTGGGGTGTTACCAGTCTGCAGTGGTCAGTATCTATCAAAAGCCGTCCAAGGAAGGAACATTGGTGAACCACTCACAGAGTTATGGACACCCAAGGCTCACTGATGCCCGTGGGGTCTTATCCAACAGAAGAGCTACTGTAGCTCAAAATGCTGGTTCAGTAGAAGAGTGTCAGAATACACAGTGCATTGCAGTTTTTTGCATATGGGGCTGCATAACTGCAAACTAGTCTGAGTACCTGTGCTGACCCCTGTCCACCGAAAAGTCCTAACAAAGGGCATGTAAGCATCAGAAGTGGACTACGTAGCAATGGAAGCAGGTGGCCTGGTCTGATCAATCGCGTTTTCCTTTTTTTTACATGTCGATGGCCGGGCGTGTGTTAGTCACTTACACTTACAGCATAGTACACCTCGCACCAGGATGTACTATGCTTTGGGCAGTGCTCTGCTGGGAAACCTTGGGTCCTGCCATCCATGTGTTACTCCTACCTAACCATTGTTGCAGACCATGCACACCCTTTCATGGAAATAGTATTCCCCGATGGCTCTGGCCTCTTTCAGCACAATAATGCCCCCTGCCACAAAGCAAAACTGGCTCATAAATGGTTTAAGGAACACAGCAATGAGTTTGAGGTGCTGACTTGGCCTCCAGATTCCCAGATCTCAATCCAATCGAGCATCTGTGAAATGTGCTGGACACCTCGAAATTTACAAGACTTACTGTATGTGTTACTAACACCTTGGCGTTAGATATCATAGCACATCTTGTGTGATCTAGTGGAGTCCATGCCTCAATGACCATTGCTGTTTTGGCAGCAAAGGGGAACCGACACAATATTAGGCAGGTGGTCATAATGTTGTGCCTGATCGGTGTGTATTGCTATTTGGTGTAGTCTGTTTTTAGATAGGATAGTTTCTCCTTACATGTATAATTGATATTAATAATCTCAATCTACTATATAATTAGTAACTGCACTCTAAAATAAATGTAGTGAAAGCTTCTCAAAATGTAGTGGAATAGAAGTAGAAAGTAGCATGCTGCTAGAATCACTGCTATAGAGAGAGGAGGGCGGCTGTCTGTAACAGCGCTTTCTAGAATCTGGCAAAGCTGGAAATTGATAACAAATTAGGCTCACAGTTAGTCTTCACACATTGCTTTCATTTTAAAATGTTTCTGGCAACTCATTTTAGCCTTGCAAGAGAGCTGTGGCTGTGTAAAACAAGCCAAAAGTGGATGTTAGAGTAGAAAAGATCACTTTAGTACGAGCTGGTAGGGCAATGTGTGTTATTAACCCACAAAATTTTATAGTTATAGTAATTAGAGCAGTTGTTAACTCTAGAAGAAGTTGTGCTTGACTTCACCTGAGCTCAAGGTCTCCAATACATCGGTGTATCTTTGCAGTGTGTAGGTGTGTGTGTGAGTGGAGAGGCTGCACAAAGAACACACAGATAACTGACAGTGCCATTGTCATGGATGTTGTGTTGCAGACCTTTGTTGGGGGGAAAATAAGATGCTGCTCAGGCTGGCTTTTCTAGTCTTTCTTTTGCATGTGCTCCTAAAAACACATTCACGGTTCAAACAATATTGTTCCTTAATTGTAACTGTGAGTGAAAGGCTTACCTTTCATATCACCATGGCCTTCCTCCACCGTGGTGAAGCTAAGAACCTGTTCTTTCTTGCAGTACATCAAACTGATTTTACTTATTTTCATATGAAACTTTTTCTTGGTTTAAAAACAAACAAAACCTAATTTTACATCCATTTACAGCCCACTTTGAACTTGAGTGGACCGGACGAGTGAACCTCCACTTTCTCATATCTCAATATAAGATAAAGAAGTGCAATTTCAACAGTGCATCTTAGTTTTTCTACATGATGAATGGGTAAAGTTACAGTGTTGCATGTTTTTGTTTTATAAAACAACAAAGTGTAAAATTTCTAGTAGACATTGAAAAACAGGAACTTTTCTGTCATTGAACTATTTAACTCAGGGGTGTCAAACTCCAGGCCTCGAGGGCCGGTGTCCTGCAGGTTTTAGATATCGACCTGGGTCAACACACATGAATCAAATGATTAGTTCATTACCAGGCCTCTGGAGAACTTCAAGACATGTTGAGGAGGTAATTTAGCCATTTAAATCAGTCGTGTTGGATCAAGGACGCATCTAAAACCTGCAGGACACTGGCCCTTGAGGCCTGGAGTTTGACACCCCTGATTTAACTAATACCTACACCACCAATTACTTTGGTGTAGTATGAATATCTGTGGGGGAGGTCTTTATCTGCAGGAAAAGCTGTAAAACATATAGAAACACAGGGTTTTATGTTTTACACACCTGATTTAGAGTATACACCCACTGTACACTTTATTAGGTACACCTTGCTAGTACTGGGTTGTAACCCTTTAGCCTTCATAGCTGTATTAATTCATCATTTATTCAACAAGCTGCTGGAAACATTCCTCACACATTTTGGTCATTTTTGACATGACAACATCAGACAGTTGCTGCAGATTTGTGGGCTGCATATCCACGACGTGAATCTTCTATTCTACCACTTCCCAAACGTGCTCTATTGGATTGAGATTTGCTAACTGTTGAGGCCTGAGTGTAGTGTCATGTCTCATTGGCATGTTGAGTAAACAAGTTTCGGATGATTTTACCTTTGTGACACGATGTGTATCCTGCTGGACGCAGCAGTTATAAGATGGGCACACTGTGGTCATAAAGGGATGAACATGGTCGGCAAAAACGCAGAGACAGGCTGTGGTGTTTCACTGATGCTTAATTGGTGCTAAGGGGGCCAGAGTGTGCTGAGAAAGTCTCCCTTACCTCAATTACACTACCAGTAGCCTGAGCTGTTGATAAAGGCACATGGATTAATGTTTAATGGTGTTCATGCTAAATTGTGACCCTGTCATCTGAATGTTGCAGCAGAAATCAAAACTCATTAAACCAGGAGATACTTTTCAAATCTTTTTAGTCTTGGTGAGCCTGTGTGAATTGTAGTCTCAGTCTCCTTTTCTTAGCTGACAGTGGTTACACCCGGTGTGGTCTTCTGCTGCTCTACTCCATGTGTTGTGCAATCAGAGATGCTCTTCTGTATATCTAGGTTTTAATGAGTGGTTGTTTGACTTACTACTGCCTTCCTATCAGCTTAGAGCAGTCTGACCATTCTCCTCTAGTATCAACAGGGCTTTTTTGCCCAGAGAACTGATTTTCACTGAATATTTAACTTAAAAAAACAATATTTTCTGTAAACACTAGAGAGGGATCTGTGTGAAAATCCCAGCAGAGCAACAGTTTCTGAAATATTTGGGGCAGCACGTCTGGCACCAACGTTCAAAGTCACTTTAATCACCTTTCTTCCTCATTCTGATGCTCTCTTTGAACTTCACTGGATTGACCTGACCATGCCTACGCACCTCAAAGTACTGACTTGAGTACAGTTATGTATCACAAGGTTTGGGACAACTATGTTTTAAAATGTTTGGTAAAAAATAATGAAGTGATTTATAGTCAGTAAATCAGGTGAGCATTTCCTGAGGTTTTCCTCACTCTTGACTTTTATCTAAGGATAATCGTGATCTTTCCCAAAATCATTAGAAAGCATAGAATAGCATTAGTCATCATTATTCAAACAAATGAAATATGTTTTCAGCAAACAGGTGTTTTACTTTCATTAAAAACCACCCGTGGGTGCTCTGTTGGCCTCGGCTGTTAAGCTAAAGCCCGTGAACCACAATGTCCCAAAAGGTTTCACGATATGTTAATAAAAGAAATGTAAAAACGCCACAGAAGAACCTGAATGCTGAAAAATGGGAATATGTAAATGTAATTTCTGGAAGACTTGGTTGGACCTCCAGCTTATTCCTCCTCTTCACCCCAGCTGATCAGTGATCAATGAGTCAATCAAATCACAGAAAATCTACGTTATTACGGTTACTGTTATAGTGTCTCTGTGGATGGATTATTGTTTTACATGATTTTAAAAGCTCATTTGTTGAAGTTTGATATTTTTAGTGCTTTTTTTCCTTGAAGTGTGAATTAGACGCATTAAATTCTTCTTTCTCGCTTTCATAATGCTGCAAATCATAATAATAAAACTGTATCAAAATGAACTTTGAAGAAATAAGTCTGACTGCAAGGGGTGCATAGATTCTGTCTGAAAATGTAATTGGCACAGCTGTAAAATTGCTTCAGCCGCATCATTGCCCTCCTGGAAATGAACACAGTCACGGTCTTTAGATGTGGTGGGGATCAAAGACAGATACACATTTATGAATATTATGTAGATTTATGAAAATTTAATTAATAAAGAGTAATTGCCCAAAAAGTCAAAGTCAGCTGAGTCCTTAATAACACATTAAATCAAGTAATTAAGGAAGGCAATAGCCTTAAAATCCATTAAATAGACTGACATGTAGAGAGACAGATGCAAGCAGGATTAGGGGTGAAAAGTTAGTAACCTGCAGAAGCCTGGAAATTCAAGCGTTCACCGCTAATACCAACATTATCCAGGTCCTTTTAGCACTAAGCCTCGACTCCAGTAAAAGTGTCTGCTGGACTTCAAACCACACTCTGGCTGCTGTAATTAGTGAGATTGCAGGGGATTCACATAAGTAGGCCAACTTTTTAAAATCTCCTGTCGTCTCCTTTCCAGTGGACGGAGCGATCCACCGCGCTGCTGGTCCCATGCTAAAAAAGGAGTGTGCTTCGCTCAACGGCTGTAAGACAGGAGAGGCCAAGATTACCTGCGGCTACCGCCTTCCTGCAAAGTGTGAGTATAAAGTGTTTGTGTAACTTCTAGCAGCTCCGGTGAGGCTGCTTCCATGTGTTTCTGCTGGACAGCTTCCAGGTGTGAATGTGTGGGAAAGTGTAACAGGGATGCAGGATGATGTGGAAAAAGAGTTGCACTGTTGAGTCTTTCTAGAAAAACGAAGGTTAAACTGCTTCATGAATTTAAAAAATGGCTTTTAATAAGGAATTGGTGCTGTCTTAATATCAACAATTTCCTCTTTTAACGAATTAGTTTAAATAACTTGTGCATTTTTTCTCTTAGAGAGGTCTTAAAGTAGCTCAGTTTCCCCTCTTTACCTCAAACCCGAGCAGCAGCACAAACTCGGATGTATCACTGAGTTCCATTTATAGCAGAGTAAATGGAACTCAATTATTAAGTGGCACTCCACTGCTGCTTGTGTAATGTGATGAAACTGTAGGGTCAACATGACAGGAGGCACTTTTCTAGGTGTTCTCCTCCAACTTTCTTCATATCTACAAGACATTTAATTAAGTAGGAGATCAGAACTCTGCATTTACATAAATCACAAAAGCTGACAGTCACTTTATTTTATTTTAGCCATTTAATTTTATTTTAAAAACCCTGAAAAACACAGTTATTGGGACATAAATAAGCCTCTAACTATAATATATTTATTTGTGTTATTTTTTTGCTATAAAAATACTCCCTTAAAGTTTGGAGCCAGTCCTAATATCTTTATATTTTAAGCAAACCTTTGTGGGGATACAGTATATAAGCCAAAAATCTGAGTTTCTATCATTTTAACAAGCTTGATCGTCAACACAGCCTGAACTGTCTTAGACGAGCTTTTTTGTGATAGCTTGAAGTACGGTACTGTGCAAAAGTCTTGAGCCACACCACCCCTTTCTTTATATTTTCCTTCCAAGGAGCCAGACTTTCTCTGTTTCTCTGGGCTTTCTGAAGTTCTTTTTACACTTTTTCACCACTAATTTTTGGTTTTCATGGGAATTTTTGCTTTTTTGGTAAACCAAATTGACCCATAAACCATTCAAGAATAAAAAAGGAGCACCTATCTTACGTGTTGTCCACATATGACAGACCATTTTAAATGGTATCTTTAGGCACTTTGTTACAAGCAACCTGTCAAAAAAAGCATAATTTGTTCCCATTTCTTTAGTTGAATTTGAGGAATAATGCAGACTATAAAACAGCTTGACAGACATAAAATAATGTTTTTGCACCAACAAGGTGATTCCCAAGAGCTATTAACTGAAAACGTGGCATATCTCAGAATGTGTCCTTATAAAATGAGGAAAAATGGACAAGTGGAGGACAAAAGAAGAAGTGTCAGGTCTAAAAAAAAATATCCACAGCAGATGAAAAGTATCTGAAAGTCATGTTCTTAAGAAAGTCCTGACACAGGACCTGAGAGACGCATCTGGCCTTCAGCTGATGTGTCTACTGAGGTCTTACTGAGATGAAATTATTAGCATAACAGAGAAGACAATAAGAAAACAGACATATAGTTAAGGGACAAGAATAAATCTTGCTAAATTAAAGATCATTTTATGGAAGTTTTTACTAAAAAAAATATAGAAAAAGTTTGTTGATCGGTGGTCAACAGCATCTTCAAACATTGAAGATATATACTATACTGTACATGTTTCAGGCTACTGCGTGCATTTAGATATAACCACATACTGTACAATAAACACATGAAATATTACATTTTGTTTCACAAGAGAACATTTCTTTGCACAGATCAATTTACATGCATACACAGTGCATCATTACCAAGAGGACCAGTCACAGTTGCTCGTATCTTTCTGTCTGGTTACATTTCTGCAAGGCGGAGCAGGGTAATTTGATATAGAGTTATTGGCTCGCTGAAAAACCCAGGCGATTCAGGTGATCTCCAATAATCTCTCTCTAATATTCTTGCTTGATCAAATCACAGCCTTGAATGTTAAAAATGGCAAAAAAAATTGATGGATTATTTCTCGGTTTAGTGCACGTTTAGTGTGTTAGCATTGCTTAGCTAATAATTGGGCTTTTTGCCTCAAAGCCAAACATATTTACCTTCTTCTGGCTTTAGATCAAGGAGTGTTTTTGGGCCATTTTGCTCACAAATGTCAAGAGGTTTACCGGCCACTATAGACAAACATTCATTTAGTTGTTTTCTAGGTTGGCTCACCTGTTCTTTTTAGAGTCCTGCCTCTTTACCAGTCTTGCATCTTTATCAGCTTAACTGCTTGAAACACCAAAAAACCACAAGTGAAACTCAGATTGGCAACTAATTGGCTAATATCAGCTCTGCGTGGGACTATAGTGCTAAAGGTTTATGCAAAAGATGACAAAAACTATAAGTGTGGCAAAGAGAGGTAACTGTAATACCTTCATTATTCTAAATGGGATATTTTAAAGGAGAACTCCGCTGATTTTTATCACAGTCTGTTCACAGCTTTGGGGGACTACTGCTAAATATGGAGAGAAGGTTGGATGTGTTTGTGGCTCAGGAGTGAGCTGAGGAAAATCTGATAAACTGTCTTATAGTGATGACATCACTTGAGGCAATTTAGATTGAGGTAGGGGGGGAAATGAAAGACATCTGGGGGTGTGGAGCTGCAAAGGAGCATGACACTAATAGGTATGGAAATAATGCAGTAGCCAAGCTTTGAGCATTATAACGGCCACCCAGGTGTGAGCGTGCGTCGGTGTTTTTTTTTCCGAGTGAGATTAAAGCAGCACTGAGGCTGTGTGATATCAGCTTCTGGTTCTACTGAGAGTTTAAGTTCACAGTGGCAGAGAAAAGGAAAGAAGAGAGGGGGGAAAAAAGGAGAAGAAGCGCTGATAAAGGCGAGCTCAAGGCAGAATGGAGCGCAGGAGTAGGAAAGATAGATAAGGAAAGAGTTGGAGAGAGGAAGAAATAAATGAAGCGGCGTAGAGGAGAGGAGAGATGTGAGAGGAGCTGAAGACTGAAGGGAATTAGGGGGAGATGAGTTCTTACATTGTCTGTTCTCCTTTGTTGGTTCACTTGTTTAACTTTGAGGATGTTAGCTGTCATTTTTGTGTGCGTGTTAGCGGATGCTTGGCTGCTTGTCACTGGGTTTTTTATGAGTGCATATTTATGTGCAATTGTGTGCATTTGTTTTGCTCTCCTGTACTTAGTCATACAGCCTGTTTCACAGGCTGCGTTCGCTCATGTGTTGGTGGATACGCTGTGCCAGTGCAGTATATCCTTGCACGCGGTGGGGTCTGCCTGTCAGGTCCTATCAGTCTGGTACCTGTAACTCTGTCAGCATGAGATCTGTGTGACTGACAACTTTCTGACTCACTGACTCACTGACTAACCATGTGTGGGTGTGTGTGCGCGCACATCCACACACACAACTTCTCGGTGTTGCACTTATGTGTGCGTGGCCTTTACCCAGCATGTGGTAAGGAGGCTGGTTCTCCCCTCCCAGACAAAATATTAAGTCCTGAGAATAATTCAACGTGCGTCTGCTCCAATGCTTAAACACTCACAACAGGGCTTGATTACCTCTCAGCAGGAGGGCGAGCGAGTCAAGACAGCAACAACAGAGGGAAAGCAAAGGAGGGATGACAAAGCAGGCAGAGGAATGCGTGAAGGCAGAGGAACAGCTGAAGAGAGAGAAATGAAAATGAAACTCGACAGGAGAGAGGCAGAAAGGTTGAGAGATGGGCTCGGTCTCAAAGGCAGCACTTTGATCTTGATTTGTATGGGCTTGCCACCAGATGTGGGATTTCAAGAGCATCTGACTCACAAGTTGCCAAATGGTCCAGAAGACCTGCTGTCAGCCCTCTATGCAGAGTGTCCATCGATGATCCCGCAGCCACTTAGCCATCAGCAGCCTGGTATCGTAACCTAGCAACACCCAGAGTGCATGCCACACTACTGCTGCTGTTTAGCAACAGTTGCGTGCAATTCGGGGAAGCTGATAAATGACAGCTGGCCCAGGTCGGAGTCAAATCTCAGCCAAAATGTAAAGGCAGTTAAATCAGAAACTGTCAGCTTTGAGGCATATGAGCCACTGTAATTAGGACTCGATTAGGAGAGGAGCCTCCTGTTTGTGTGCGCTGCTCACTTGTGAGCCCGTTAGATGCTGTAAGATGCTTCTGCACATGTGTAGGTGTGTGCAAATGTTTTTTTTTCCTCTCTTTTTTCTTTTGCCTTTTTCTTCTATTTATTTATTTTATTTTTTTTGCAGTTGCCAGACAAGGGAGCCTGGGCCAGCGTGTTGTCTGGGCGACTCATGGCCCTGAGCTCACCTGTGTACCGATAAACACAGCTGTAACCCTGCTAACTTGTTCCCCAGCCAGCTCTACTCCCAAACACACAGAGATACAGCACTGGGGACAGAAGGTGCAGGAGGGTGGGTCAAAAGATAACACAACTGGCAACTTCCCCGTTAGAAAAAGCACCCCTTGGCTTTAGTGATGTCAATAAAGAGAGCTAGAGGCTCAGACAGCAGGGGTTTTGGGCACATTTAACCCTGATTCACTCCTGTCAACGTTTGGAGGAGAAAACTGCTCTGAGACTCACAGACACCGATGTTCAGCCCAGATTATCTGGTAAAGTGGAGGGTTTTTACAGAACCACTCTTAAACCTCCCAAATTGTTTGCAGATTAAAAAAATAAACATTTTTGACATTTGGAGTTAAGATCTGGATGATTATGAAATTACAAAACAAGACTCCAAATAAAGACAACAAGCAGCCAGCTCTACTGCCTAATAGCTTTCTGTGAATGTAATGTAGCGCAGTCTGGGCAGCAGAGTAATACAATTTGAAAGGGGAAAAATATATAAAAATGTCAGACTGTGGAAAATCACCAAATAGTTTAATGACCCAGGCTGAAAGCAAACAGCTGTGCAGGTGAAGAGTAATATCAGCGCTTTTTACCTACCTGTAAACATCAGTCTGAGCACAGCATACTTATCTGCAGTGGCCTCCTACATTTTTCAGTTGAACTCACTTTGAGTTGTACTTCTAGATAAAATGGCAGCTTCTGTTTGTTTCCCACTTGTATCTGTTTTCAGCAATGTTTCTGTGTTCCCAGATCTCAGTGGTAAGTGCCATGCTATCACAGCTAATACCTGACAGTCCTGTTTTCCTTTGAGATCAGTTGAAGCAGTGTAAATGTCCAATAAGTAATTATTTCAGAAAACAAGCTAAAAATGTTAAACTGTATTTCTTATTTTCACTCCAGTAGGTCCAGAGCATCAAGATTATTTCAAGATGAGCTGACCTGAAGTTACAATTAAGGCTAAAACTATCTTGTTTATTGTGGAAAGATGCATCTTTACTACATGTTAAACTGTAACTGTTTAGCAGCTGTTTGGGTCCAGCAGGCTAGAGCTAGTAGCAATGTAAGGTCTCAGGTGCACAGGTTTAGAAACCACTGATCACTGGGGAAAAATGTGTCTTCTCTGACAGTGGGAGACTGCTGGCTGTTGTCAGTAACCTCCAACACAAGCACTAGCAGATGGCTTCAGTCACCTGTACTTAGCAGATGTTTGCGAACTACCCACGAAGTGGAAGTAAAACTAAGAAAAGTGTGACTTTAACTAGAAATGTAGAGCGTTTCCCTGAAACTAAAAGTTGTGTCTTTTTGAAATGTGTGGTGATAAAGAACAACTTCTACTTAAAAGGCAATTTTTTCCAGTATATCTCAAGCTAGTGAGTATTTGCAGACAGGTCACCATCTTCCATGCAAACATGGGCAATTTGGTAATCTCCTAGCAACCAAAGCAATCACAAGGAGGTAGATGCACCTGATTTCAACAGGTGACAGCCAGCATCTCCAGCAACCACTCATCAATTTATCCAATCTTCATGTGTAGAATCATTACAGGTGAAACTATATGCTTTTCTAGCTACAAGACAGACTCTTACAGTGTTCAAACCTGAAGGCAGTGTAGCTCACTGTGGCTTGCTTCTCCACCCCAAAATGAAAGTTCAAGGGTTGCTGGAGTGTGCACTGCAAATGCACAATTGGAAACGGCCAGAATGGGAGAGCTTAAATTGGTCCAGGACTTCATAAGGAGACAACCTCAAAGGAGTTGTCTGCCAAATTGAAATCTGCTACAGCTTTAGATTTTTAAGGGTCGAGTTGTGAAACTTATTGCAACTTGTACAGGTGCAACTACTTCCTGTGGAAACACTATTAACATACATTTGTAAATATGAGCCTGAATTTGCACCAAGTTAATCACAGAACGGCTCATTTTAAATGTAGGTCCTACACATATTTATCACACCTTTTTTTTCTAGATCCCAGCCCCTCCCCCCAAATAACACTTTTAATGTATCCTGCGCCTCAGTAAACCGTGGTAAACTTTTTAGTATTACTTGCAGATATTACTTTCTGGTGTCTCTTGTGCCAAATACAGCACAGTATATTGTCTTGTGTTTTGGGGAAATTGGCTGAAAGTAAAAGATACTGTTTGGGGAAAGTGGGAATCGCACAGTTGGAGGTGGAAAAAGATGGAGGGAGAGTGAGATGGATCTGGAAAAGATCAGACAGAAAAAGGACTGAAGGAAATAGAGAGGCATAAAGCAAGAGAGATATCACTCTGTCAAAAACTGGCTGTTATGCACCCCTCTCTTCTCTTCCTGCCTCCCGTCTCCCAATTTCTGTTCCCTCGGTGGCCAATTACCGCTAATTAAAATCCTCACTGCAGCTCTCCCGGACTCCCCCTCTTCTTCTCCTCTCAGACCTCCATCTTCTTGCTTCAAATGTTGCCCTGTCTGTTTCTCTTTCTTTGAAGATGCGGTGCTTCTCCCCCGTCGTGATCAACAACTTAAACACCTTGTTTCCCTGCGCTCTTCTCATCGTCTTTCTCACCTTTATACCTTTTCACCCTTCCTCTTTCCCCCCTTTTTCCTCACTCCTAAATTTGGTTCTTCTTTTCGTCCTCCCTCCGCCTTTGCTTTCTCCTCCACATCTCACCTCCCCCTCCACTGTTCCTATCATCATCAGCAGTAAGGTTTCTTTAGTAGTGCCAAGAGACTTGACAAGGCTCTGGGCTAAAGACTGTAGCAGCGTGACTGTGATACCTTGCTACTTGATGAGTGGTTTTTTTCTCCTCTCTTTTTTGCTTTTCCTGATAAGGTTGCCGACATCTTTGCTTCTTCCTGCCTCAGTGTCAGCAGTGCGATCCTTATAGGTGTTAAAAAGCTCCGTCAAAACTGCTGCTGATGAGGAGGAACGCGATGATGATGATCACAGCAGCAGCCGCCTTGGTGTTAATTCATTCAGTTAATTCATTCGCCTTGAAGGAGAATAAGGGAAGGGAAAAAAATAAGGCTCCAGTGTTGCTTGGCTCGGGGAAGGGAAGTTGGATAGTGGGAGTGAAAAGAGTAAAGAACATCTTTGCTGCTGCACTTTGATGAAGAGAATTATGTCCGCTCTTTTAAGCATCTGCATCTTGTTCCCCCTTTTCCATACACTCTCGTCCTCCTGTTTAGAATAACCGCCCCTCTGTCTTTTTCAGGGAAAGGTGGAAAGAGACAGGGAGAACCATAGGGCCTTTTACAAGACCTGAGCCTTCCTATTGTGCCAAAAACCCAGGCCTGGATTTAAGAGCTGTGTCTGCTTGGCTGAGCACAAACTGAGGCCGGGCACACAAAGGACCCGCTAGCCTTTTTCCTGCCTCCTGCTTTAAAGGCAGATAAAGAAAGGCGAGGGACAGATGGAGGTATGAGAAGAGGGAGTGAAAGGGGAGGGGAGGTAAAAAGATGGACGAATGGGTGGCTGTTAAGTATGAAAAGCAGAAGCAGCGACTCGTGGCCTCCCAGGTAAGAATGGTGTGAGGCCACAGGAGGAGAGAAGGGGAGGGGATAGAGACAAAGCCAAAAAAAGAGGAGGGTGATGGCAATAAGCAGGAAAAAAGCTGGAACGGTAGACAAAAAGAAAAGCGGGTGTCACCGGATGGCACTCAGTCAAGTTCTCTTAAGGCTTATGCCAGTGTAACGCCCACTTATGAGCGAGAGCAGGCACACACACACACACAGTCTCCCGCTGCATCTTTGCAGGCTGAATTTGCAAGGCGCATGCAAAATTTATTTAGCTTTTCTTCTCCCGTGTTACTCCCCGCTTCCCATCCTACCTGTCTGTGCCGTTTCATTTCATTATGTTGTTCTGTCACTTTATTATTGTTTTAGCAAAAAGATTCCACGGTGTGACAGCGCCTTTATAAAATAAGTAAAATATGTTTCATAAAAGCGCCTCGGTGCCATCTGCGGGGAGGGGAAAAGGCTCTTGTATTATAATTAGGTCAGACAGAATTGTGTTTTTACATTTTGATGAAAGTAGCTTCTTAGCATCGTATTCTAATTGATCTGATAAGCGCTACAGTATTCTCGGGCGGAAAATGAGATAAAACCGCAGGAACATTGGCGCTTTGCAACAAGAGGAGCCTGCTGAAACCATCTCCGACTTTGGAGACTGTTTCAGATGCAGCACTGATTAAATATTGTTCTCTTAAAGACAGCATTTGTATTTCAAACCAGTTGCATTCATAAAGAAGTGTTTTCTTTTTTTTATCCACTGACCACTGTGGTTACTGGCTCCTTAACAAATAAAGATTTTACAGTGAAACTATGTTAATCATCAATGCCTGGCTCAAGGCCAACAATAAAAACAAATATTTCAGATTTTTGTTTGTGTTATTCACGTCACAGTAGATGCATATAAAAATTGACATTTTGTGATTTCTAATTAGGAAAACTTCCACTTTCTGAGCTTCCGGCTGCATCGTGGGTGCTCATGAATGAATGGAGCCCTATGGAGCTGTAGCCCAAAACATGATGAAAAAAAATGTGTCCTTTAATTACCTAAACCAAAGCGGTTATGTATTAACTAGGGTTTGTATGTGTGTCATTCTGTCTGTGAACACAGTAGCTTAAAATGTTTGAAATGAATTCTCATAAAACTTTGAAAAGTCTAAAGTTGGCATCGTATTGTGTAAAGACACCTAATGAAGCAAACACACAATACGTCACTGGAATGCGTAGCCACAGGGTAATGACAGCCATTAATTCACATTGCATGCCTAACATTCATCTGCAGGCAGTGTTAAATTTCTTCTTTACATATCATAAACTAACGTGTTACACGCTCAGCGTGTGTGCATGTTCTTGTAATGACAGTTTAGAGAAATTTAACCACTAGCAAGATGATAAAATGCGGCTGTTACATCCATTTTTTCGCACTGTATGCAGACGCTACAGCGACGGCTGATGTTGGGTAGACGGGAAAAATGTTTGTGCAGAATCAGCAAGTTTCTCCCTCATTAATCAACAGAGCCAAACTAAAAAAAACACAAAAAAGCAAAACTTATCTAATGAGGTGGGAGTAATTTGATTGCATCTACTCATTATTCTGAATAAAATCTAGTCTTTACTGTTACTGTAGCAACTGTGCATAATTACTTTCAGAATATATCTGAGCATACAGTAAATCACAGCTCATGATTATGTTTTGACTGTAACTTGGATCTAAACCGAGGTGGCTGTATGATTGGTTTTTTTTATTCTGTGATCTGGAAAAAAGTTGGGGATGGATTCACATAAAAATTTTTTATCACAGGTGGGAACTGGACCAACTACCAGTGAATGTATACTTCTGTAATAAATCAGTGTTTCAGGTACATTCTAACCACAGATCTTTCTGAAGCAACCTAAGGTGTGACCTGGCGTGCTCCTCTCTAGAAATGTAAGCAACCGTTGCTATTGATGCAGCCTGCACAGATATAAATGTTGACCCTGGCGTAGGATCTTCATATATTCACTGCAGAAGTATAAATTAAGTGTTAGAAGTAATTAACTTTTGAAGTCAGTCTGGATAATTATTCTGATGAAGGAAGGATTCTCTACTATTTTGAGGGTAAATTGGACGTTTTTCATCATATATCAGTCTGGAGAAAGTAAAATTCGGAGACATCTTGATGTTCTCAAAAAATATATACTTGTGGATCCAGGAACTCCATACGTGGAGGATGTGGGGGGGATTTTTTTTAGCCTTGGCAAAGGAATGCTGTCTCAGACTGCTCTTCTTATTGTTGCTAACATGCATGTTATGCTCAGTTCACTGAAGAAAATAACTGTTTATTTAGTAGTGCAGTTCAATAATACAGATCATTTCACTGTTGCACAAAAGTATGCGAGCACTGCTGTTGTTCTGGAGCTGTTTTTTATATTTTATCTCTATCAAAGCACAGCACATACACTAAAAGGCAATCAGTGGATCTTTTTCAGGCAGCTTGAAGTTTTTGCTACCATCTTTTCTAGCAGCTACGAAGACAAGCTTGACATATTTGTTAACACCTCCTATGCTCGAGTGACGTGTGTTGATATACAACACTCATGGCGCCAGTATGTATAACAGGTGAGGGGTTTCAGTGTGTAGGAAACCTAATTACACAGCTTTATCAGCAAGTGCAGCTGGAGAGGAAGAAACTGCATCCCAAAGAGTTTGTTAAGATGGACAACCTGGAAACCTGGAAGCGCAAAAGTGACGTGTGAAGGATGAGTTGGCAAAGATGAGGCACAACGTGTGGCCAAGAAATGGCACAGGGACCTCAAATTGGCCATTAAATCCTCAAGGGACAAATAGGATTAAGTAATTGGATAAAGTCACATGAAAAATAAGGTTTTCACAGTCCTGAGAAAACCTACGTAGAACTTCTAATTCAGTAGCTTATAAATGCCTCCTGCAGTAACTTAAGAAAATCGTTTTTTTATCAGTCTTTTGCATCATGAAGTAATTTTTTTCCATTCTTCTTTACAAGGTTGTTTCCTTTCATTGAGGTTTGCAGCTGTGCCATGTATCATTGTCCCACTGCATGAACCAGTTTCAGATGAGATTTAGCTGTTAACAAATAGCCTTCTGTGACTGCAAAACAAGCCCAAATATACAGAGTTTAGCTTTTGCCAAAGGTAGTGCTATGCATTATGTCCAGAGATCTCCACCTTGGTCTTGTCTGTCCAGAGGACATCGTTCCAGAGGTCCTGAGAAGTCGTCTTCTTCTTAAGATGCAGCTTTGCAAACCCAAGCTGTGCTGCCATGCACATTTTAGAGAGAAGAGGTTTTATCCTGACATCCCTTCCAAACAAACCAAACTTGTTCAGTCTCTCTCTGATTGTACTGTCATTGAGTTTAACATTGAACATACTAACTGAAGTTTGGAGAGTCTGAGATGTAGCTTTTGATTTTATTTGCTCTTTGTTGCATCATCTAAACTTGAATTTGCTGAGATGTCCACTGCTTGGAAGATTGACCACTGTCTTGTTTTCCACTAGTGAAAAATTGTTCTCACTGTAGAATGATGGACACCCTTTTCAGATTGCTGCTTGCCAAAAACTGCCAAAACCTCTGCTTTTATGGAGATGGTTACACCTGCTGATGATCAGTTAATCAAGTGCATTTGATTAACAGTAGCTGGCTGCTGCTTAACCGTAAAGATGTACTCAGTGTTTCATGTGATTGTATAAGTGGTAGACACTCCCGTCCACAGCTAGTTCCCAGGTGACTGTTGACGTGTCATGTTAATGTTTGTTTTGAATGGATACAATGTTTTATTTTCCACATTCTTTTGCATGTTTCAGACGTGCCCGTTTTTAAATTAACAGACAGAGGATTCAAAATCCCTCATCTGTTAGCGAAACTAAATGCACTCACAGAAGGCGATTGTGTATGGTTCTGAATGTTAAATACATGCACACCACTCTCTTACTGTCAGTCACACACACTTTCAGAAGACATATCCAATTTGTCTTTTTAACACTGCTCCTCACACGCGCACTCACATACGCTCCAAAACGCACTATCCACCACACTCTTTCCTTCAAACATAAATCCCTCGCACATCCTAACATGCTTCGCTAGCTTTCCATCTCCACACCACCACCACCTCCTCCTCTCTCCCTACCATCTCCTCCACTCTGTGTTTCAGAGTAATGTGAGCCAGCAGCCGTAACACTGGGGTGGGGAGTGTGGGGATGTTGATGTATGGTGGAACTAAAGCAACCCTGCCGATCGATAATGTAAACAGGAGCGAAGAGAGGCGGTAAATAAGGCCAACTCCTGACAGAACTGTCTACCTCAGGTGACGGAGAGAGTGAGCCGAAGGAGGGGAGAAAGCGAGAGATTGGGAGCAGGGAAGAGGTTGTGAAGGGGAATATCTAATACAGGGACATGGGGACAGACAACGATGTAGGGCTAAAGAGGATAATGGAGGGATGAGGAAAGGGTGGAACAAATGGGGCAAGAAAAGCGAGGCATGGGAGGGATGAAGGGACTGAAAAATATGAAAGAAAAGAGGTGGAGAAAGACAGGAGCTGATGGAGGCACGGAGGAGCAAGCAGAGGTTGAGTGGATGAGGTAATGGCAAAAGAGGGAGGGAGGACAAAAGAGGAAAGTGAAGCAGAAAGATGGAAGTGAGGAAGAATGGATGGAAGCGAAAATGGGGAAAGGAGGGGGGAGACGAGTGGAGGAGACGACGGCTTCAGCAATGAGGATAAACGGCCACAGCAATTATAGATTACAATTCAATTTTAGGAAAAAACAGTGGCGGCATCTGCTTGCAAGTTTGTGGTAGCAGTGACATTTAACTGATGACATGCAGATGGATGACCAGCAAGTGACCTACTGTTGAACCAAATCGGGACGACACGTACAGTACGACAAAAACACACACACATGCACACACACACAGGGCCGATTTGTGATCCTAGTCACCGCTGGAGGCTCCGTTGATGCATTGGCGTGGCTGAACAATTCTTTGAGAATACCACGCACTCGCCGCGTGCCGCTACGGGACTAGTGGGTAAACACACGCTCACGACAACGTCAACAATCGCACAGCCCGTGCACAAACACGCGTGGCGATCAAATGTGTGCCTGACTGTTTTATTATGTTTGCATTGCACTCCATTGTGTTTGTCGTTTTATTTCCGGTCGTGCGTGTTTAGTAATTAAACAACAGTGTCTGTGAGCGTTTCATTTTAACAACTTTGCACTTTCTGATCAGTCTCTGCTGGGATTTAAAGAATTATCTGCAGCTTTCTCAAACACTATAAATTGCCCACCAAGTGATGATTCACAGTGGTGATTCATCATATAGCCAATTCTTGGGAGCTCTTGAATTTGCAGTTTTAATGACGTGCCATTTCTCACATCCGTGCATAAAATTATTATTTATTTATTTATTTGATATTATATTTTGCACTATCCTACTGTATATTACTGTATACTTGTATTCTATTGAACATATTGTATATCTTATTCCTCTGCTCCTCTCTCTTGCTGCATTGAGCATGTCCCAACAGCTCAATGCAGGGTGTTTAAGATACAGCAGTTAGTTACATAACATTTTTATGCAATCGTAATGTTTTAAACAGTGCACAACAACAGTGGCTTAAGTTATATTTTATTAAAAGTTAGAGTCGGATTTCGTTATTTCTCCAGGCAGGTGCTTGAATTCCTGAATACAAACACTGTCCCCATTAAATTTTTTTCTTTACCTGGAAATAGAAAAGGCCATGAAGAGCACTGAAAGTAATCAATAAAGTAATTCTAAAATTAATTCTAATCTATATTGGGAGCCAGTGAAAAGAGGCTAAAGCGGGGCTGATGGAGCAGTGTCTGTGATGAGCTCAGAATTCAGATGAATTTTTACATCAGGCTTTTACTGAGAAAAAACAGAGATAAGGCTTGTAGAAAGCCTGATAAACAACAAGGAAAGCTGATTATTGACTTTCAGCCAAGTGATAATGTGATGATTTGATCTCATCTTATTATTCTTCCTGTTTGTGCTGTTTGAACTAATAATTTTATGGAGGCTGTGATTAACAACTGTTGTATTTTTAGAGCTTAAGCGGGAAAATTGGGGGTTTTTTTTTGGTTTTTTTTGAAAACTGACAAGTCAGAACTGTTTTGATAATTGTTTTATTATTTAATTCAATTATTAGGTATCACAAATTCCGTGTTTTAGCCCCTGAGCCTCTGTTTGAATGTTTTCTGCTTTTCTTGGCTTTTTGGGTTTAAAAATAAATATCATCTTGGGCCCGGGGAAATTAAAAGAGACATTTTTGATTATTTTATTTTTCTGATCTAATGACTCAAATCATGGATAGCAAATAGGGTGACACATTAATGCAGTGCTTAACCGCACACTGTTTTTAGAATCGGTTGGATTATTTGTGATTTTCCACGCCTGTGTTGTATCATCATGCTTGTCAATTTAGCTGACGCTTTGCCACGACATCAGTGTTTATTGTGTTTACAGCTTAATAAGCTGACTCCTGGCCACTTTATTAGGTATACTTTGCTTCTACTGAGTTTGAACTGCCTTAATTCTTAATGGCACAGATTCAACAAGGTGCTGGAAACATTCCTGGGACATTTTGGTTCACATTGATGTGAAAACATCACACAGTTGTTACAGATTTGTCTGCAGCACATCCATGATGTGACTCTCCCGTTCCACCGCAAAGGTGGTCTATCGGATGGAGATGTGATAACTGTAAAGGTCATTTGAGTACAGTGAACTCATTGTCATGTCTAAAAACTGGTCTAGGATTTGTTTGAGAGTTTGAGATGGTTTGATGTTTATGGCATGGTGTGTATCCAGCTGGAAGCAACTGTCCATAGATGGGCTGGGACTTATATGGTGTCTTTCTACTCAGTTGAGCACTCAAAGCACTTTCTGCTCCTCTCTAACTCTCAAATTCTGCCACAGAAATTTAAGTTCATCACACCAGACAATATTTGTCCAGTCTGTTATTGTCCAATTTTGGCGACCCTGCCTGAGTTGTGGCCACAGTTTTCTGTTCTTAGTTGAGAGGAGTGGCACCGGATGTGGTCTTCTGCAGCTGTGGCCTATCTGCTTTGACGTGTTGTGCATTTCAGAGATGCTCTTCTGCATACCTTTGTTGTAACAAGTGGATATTTGAGTTACTTTTACCTTCCTATCAACCCAAAGCAGTCAGGCCATTCTCATCTGACCTCTGACATCACAAGCTATTTTCACAGAGAGAACTGCCGCCCAGTGGATATTTTCTCTTTGTCGCACCAACCTCAGTAAACACTAGAGATGGTTGAGTGAGAAAATCCCAGCAGTAGTTTCTAAAATACTCAGACCAGCATGTCTGTCACAGTCAGAGTGACCCGAATCACCTTTCTTCCTCATCCTGATGAACAGTTTAAACTTGAGCCTAAATGCATTGAGTTGGTGTCGTGTGATTGGCTGATTCAGTAGATAATGCACTAACAAATAGTCGAACAGGTGCATCTAACAAAGTAGCCAGTGAGTATACAGTACAGCATGTGATCACAATAATGTGACTGTTCTAATATTAATATGTATTTTTATATTAACCGCTGACTGTTAATTAACTTTAATCAGTATCAGTGTCTAAGTCGAGCCCTTTGTCCTTCTCCTGGGAGTCTTTTTTTAAACTTTGAGATGTCGTTCAGTTCAGTATATTGATGACTGCTTTGCTTTGTCATGCCTCACTGCAAGTGACACTTCTTTTTAAGAGGCTGACTCGCTTTCAAATAATCTGTGGATTACCAAAGTTAAATGTGTGATTTTTGCCTGGGTTTTCTATCGATAGGCTGGTGAAGACATAATGTAGAAGAAGTATAGCAGAGTCCACAGAGCATATTGTTGTTGCTGGCTGATATTGTGGTACTTAACAGCTAATGGGCCTGCAGTCGGTGCTTATTGAAAATACTGCAAACAGTGACTGGCGGGGGATTAACTCTGGAATGAGCTTCAGCATCGTCTCTGAGCTGAGATTTGGAGCAAATGTGGACTGAGAGGAAAGATGGGCGGGAGATGTGCAATCATCAGGGTTATCAAGTTTAATCCTCCCTTTGCAGATTACAGATGTTTGTATGAATTAGCCCCACGCCACCTCTTGAAGGATCATTGCTGCCGAGAAGCTGCGGTAATGATTTGTCACTCGCACAAACACACAAAACATTAACACTCGAGCTCTTGCTCTTAAACAAAAGCCTAATGTTGCATTAATGCACCCTAAAAACCCAATGAGCCGTAGCTCGAGCTGTTAGTGTCCAGAAGCCAACATTAAAGTGTTTCTGTTGCTGGTGTATTTAATAACCACCTTAAATTTCAAGCAATATGTTGGAAGTGATGCACAGTGGTGACTGTAAGTTTGACAGCTGTTCAAATAAAATAATTAAATGATTTAAAGAAATGAAATGTTACACTTAAGAGAAGAGAAACGTATCCATTTATAAAAATGATGCAGTATAACATATCTGCAACAGGGAAAAAGTATGGCAACCTTTCCTGTGACCTCTTAGTGCAACAATAACTCCAATCAGACATTTCTGGTTACTGCTGATCAGCCCTGCACACTGGTTTGGAGAAATTAAGGGCAATTGTTTGATATAAACAGCTTCATCTATGAGATGTTTCCTCACTTGAAGTGATCACTCCACACCATTTCTGTTGAGTGAAGATGAGGGCTTGAACTCTGC
This sequence comes from Aulonocara stuartgranti, assembly GCF_965226115.1. NCBI lineage: Eukaryota > Metazoa > Chordata > Actinopteri > Cichliformes > Cichlidae > Aulonocara > Aulonocara stuartgranti. The sequence continues at coordinate 34,491,651 of NC_138940.1, read as the reverse complement.
CAATCCAAAAGTTTATCGTTGTTCTTCTCTAAGCTTTCTTTGATTAAAAATAAGGGCTGTCATCTTGGTGCACAACTCTCTTTGTTTTGAGGTTGAAGGCACAGAAAGATGTCCTGATGTTGTTCTCTAAGATTGGTTTGTGTAATTCAGAATTGTTCTTATCATTGATGTTGGCCTGAAACTGGTCAAACCAGTGAGATGAACTTACTGGGTCCAGTTCTTATGCTGGAGAGGAGCATTTTCATTTCTTTTTTTAAACATAATACTATTTTAATTCTCTGCCCCACCCTGAGCCTGGTTCTGCCGGAGGATCCTTCCTGTTAGAAGGGAGTTTTTCTTTCCCACTGTCACCAAATTATCATCTTAAAGAAAGAAAGAACACTTTAAAGAAATCATTAAAAGACAAAAATTACCATTAACATGTATAAACATTTCGGACCACAACTGTACATCCATCTTTTATACTATCTGTGATTCACACACCTGTCTTGGTTGTTTTAGTGGACCACAAAATGGTTTTGTAATGGTTTCCAACCTGAGGAGCATCAATAACTCTTTTTCCAAAATCCCCAAAACTCTAATTTTTCATGTCACCATAAATCTCCACTAATGTGTCACCTTCAAATTTACTGCTAAACTTGTGGGCAAAAGTACTTGATCCTCTAACAAATTTGTAATATTGGCAAATTTTCCTCAGTAAATAAATCACTGAGTATGTCATGCTTTCTCTCAGTTGTTTAGTTGGGTTTTCTTTAATTCTGTTTTTAGAACCTTTGTCTTTTGGTTTATAAAGTAATTTAGAGAAACATAAAAGCTTGACAAACTTTGAAGTAGCACTATAGCTTTATCCTCTGATAATCTATGCAATAGGAGAATATTGGTTTATAATAGCCATGGTAATACATAAACAGGCTTTGATTGGAGCACTTATTCCTTCTGTGTGGGTTCATGCACTCAGACTAAGTGATTTCTCAGGGACTGCACTCTGCTTCATTAGTGAGCAGTTTGTTGAAGGACTGTCACGTTACTCAGACAACTCTCTTTCATTCTAGATCTGTGGAGTCCACTGCAAGCAGGACTCCCATATCAGGCTGTGGTACTTTCATCCACACGCTTCTGGTCTTCGGGGCACACGGAGGCATCACAGCGTTCAGTTTTTCATAAGTTGCCATAGCAGTAAAGCTCTTCGTCTTCAGCTTAATGATTGCAGGAGGAGTGTAGTCTGCTGAAACAGTTGCTCATTGTTTTGGCTTTGTGGGTTACAGCTTTGCTGTTATGCCCCACTTTGACCATTTATATAGAGCCATTTTCAGCTAACACTAAAGGCTGTTGAAAAAGCATGCTGTACTATATCTGTCGTGCTTTAAACATTGGAGTTGAGCTCTTTAACATAGGGAGTACTTAGTAGCTAAAGAACCACATATTTCCCCCAGGAAATGATAAAGACCTTAACAGAGCTAAAAGAAAAGCGGATACTCAGTAAACAAATCAAGTGAATGTTAATGTTGCGCTTTATCTTCAGGCTTTGTAAAGAGGTAACTTTTTTCTAACACATGAAACTTCTGAAATTATTTAAATACAAACTCAGATGAACAACAACATGTGGAATATTAGTGTAAGCAAAATGAGTAGGCAGTGTGTGTTAAACCAAGTATATCTCATAATTCAGTAGCTTGTAGAAACACCTATAGCATCAATAATTGAAACTTATCATAACTACATCAGTTGTAGCAATTTTAACCCCCTCTTCTACTAGTTGTTTCAGCTCATTGAGGTTTGCAGCCATTTTTTTATATATTGTCTAACCTTGGGATGAAATTGTTGGACGTCCACTCCTGGGAAGATTGACAGCTATCTAGAATTTGTTCCACCTGTAAATAACGGTTTTGTAGAATGATGGACTTCAGTTTGTTTTTTGTTTTTAATGGCCTTTAACCCTTCCCAGATTGATGGGGAGTAATGATTGCCTCTCCAAAAATCATTCCGATGTCTTTCCTTTTTGGCATTGTTGTAATGCATAACTTACTGTTCCAGACAAGCAGACTGCCAAAACATCTGCTTTTATGGAGGTGCTCACACTTGATGATCATAATCATGTGCATTTGATTATCAGGAGCTGGTTGTTTCTTAATCTCTTCATTTCATATTTTCCCCATTTTCCTGTATGATAAATGACTGTCATTGTAGCTCATCTGAGATTATATTTACCTAATTTTAAGAACTGCTGAGGGCCAGAAGATGTTCTGATAACAGGTGATATTTTATTTTTATATTTTATTATATTTTAGGTGCCATTTTTATACCTTGTTGCTCTTCCTCCAAATGAAGAACAGTTAATGCAGCTGTGTCAAATTAAAACTTAAGGGGTAAATAATTAAATAAAATGACATGTAAATGCATGTTGATATCTGATAATGGAAATATAAAATTTCATTTTTTTTAAATTAATGTAATTATGAAATATATTTGTTATGGTTTATTTAAACTGTAGATTATTAGCTGGCTCTATTGTAGGGTCATTATAAAGCGCCTTGACCTTACTGTTAGTGTTAAATTCAACTGTATTAAAATTCAGGGTTTTTTATTCCTTATATAGCTTTTTAAGTTCCATTTTAGTTACTTTTACTTCCAAAAAATATATAGATTTTACATTTTCTGTATTTAGTCATGTGATTTCTACGTTTAGTTTTTTACATGATATAAAATAATAATAAGCACAGGCGCACAGATGTTCACAAACTTCACTGCACTAGCTTTTGTAGGCTTAAGTCCCTTAATGCTCTTCAGATATGTGAAAATAAAAATGATTTTCTTTGTTTCTTGAAAAAAAACAACCCTTTTTTTTTAAACCTTTACATAACATTTTTTTTAAAAGGAAAAACACGGTAATAGAACAAAATTACAAGTAGTACGACTTGCACAGGAAGTCTCGGTCATAATTCGGTATGTTGAAAATGCTGAACCAAAAAAGTTTCTTGTTTGTTCTTTGATTTCAGTCAGTGGATCAAAACTCCCACTTTCTGACCTGTATGGTGAAGTACAAAGATGCTGTATATACTTCAAGGCCTGAAATCTGACAAGTTTGTGCCATGCTGCTTCTAATCTGGCCTGCACCCAGCTAATCAGTCACTTTGCCTGATATCACACATTTCAGTTCATGCATTTGCACTGAGAAGCATTAAAATGAGTGACAAAAGGGTGTTTTTACATCACACCCCATTTAATATACCTTCAGGCTTCAGAATGTTTCCCTCTTAAAAAAAAGTGGTATGAGATTCAAATCAGCTTGCGCCTCTTTCCCTGCAGTTTCCTTCTTTCTGGAAGGCTGAGCTCCGTTCCTCTGCCTGCGAATAATGAACAGATCCTGCATGACTAACCAATCCTTCACTGATGTTGGTTAGCTGTCGATGGATACAGCTACAACCATTTCTAACCACAAATAAGTCTGTAGAGGGCATCGGGGAAATGGGTAGAAGCGCACATTTCATTCTTCTGTTATGAATTTCTGCTTCTGAAAAAAGATCACGAGATCATATTTCAAAAAGTCACAAACACTGTGTTAAATCGTTCTGCCTAATGGCCTCCAATCCTCAGAGGGTCCGATTAAAGAGGTTCTGCAGGGCTTCCTCTGTGCTCTGCAATCTGTGGCTTGTTTTGTGTGAGTGACTGAAGCAGCATTAAGGTCCATATTAAGTCGCTTAATTATTAGACTCATTTTGTTTTGAATCGTGAAAAAGAAAAGTCCAGCACGCAGGAGTGAGTTGATTTTTGTTTTTGTTCTCGTTTGTGAAGTTTTGTTCAAGTTTTCAGTGCCTGATGAATGAATCTAGAAATAAATCATAGAAACGGCCTCTGTCTATAATTAATTAATAATTATAAAATATAATTGATCTTGTTACGGTTTTCTTTTCATTGGAGTGAGAGGACTAGCCAAGTCTTCCAATTCTACACGCTTTTTATTCTCCCTTTTTGACAAATGTGAACAAATCCAGGCTCAAGAAACCATTCAGGTTCTATATTTGGATTCTCTGAGGCAACTATAGGTGTGCCACTGGCTCTTGTGACAAATATCTAATATTCGTAAAGCACACAACTGCACAAAACATCATGAATAAATTGTTAGTTTTCCGTATTAATACTTCCTATGACCTCATTTCCACCAGAAATCTCCTAAAGACATGTCTGTGTTAAATTCTGGTTCTTTTGGATTCTTTCAGGCCAAGAAAGACACGGCTCAAAAGTGGTCCTTTTACTTTAAAAATGATCTTTATTTTACATATCTGGATATGGAGACCTGAACACAAAACACACTACCCCAGGTCTGAAGCACAAACGGAAGCCTAGTTATTTATATACTTGCTCTCTACGTCACACCACACTTTAAGTTTCGATCAAACAGCCTAGTTGGTTTCACTTTCTACTGCAATTACCATGCTTCTGCAAAGGCGTGCAGTTTCCTGTCAGCCTGCAACCTAATTTTACACTGAAGTCTGGGCCTCTCATAAAACACACTAGTCAGCATTCAGATTATATATTTTATTTCCTAATATCTGTCAAAAGGAACCACAATCCATTTGCACAATTACCGAATGATGAGAGTGACACGCATCAAAGGTCCTGCCTCGGAGTGAAGTGGCGAATGGATCCCGCAAACCACAACCAGTGCCATCAATCCAACACCTGAAGAAAACATAAATGAAAAAGCCACTTTCATTGGCAGTACTGTGTAAACTGCAAGTCTTACAGTTGTGTTTTTACAGTACTCTATGCAGTCCTGTAAAAAAACACTAAGTAATGGTTTTCTGTCTTCAGCTGGACTGGGTCTATTTCACATGTCAGATGACAAAAATTCACTTTCCATGGATATGAATTCAGGAGTGTCTTGAAATTTCGGCTTGCCCTTTGGCGTGCTTTGAGTGCAATAAGTTACTCACTGAATCAATGGTAAAATTAGACTGTTTAAGTGCACTTTATTTTGTTTTGTATTGATTTATACCTCTGTCAAGTCTAAAGCTTTACATCTTCTTTCTTTTCTTGTCTCTTAACCACAAAACCTGGAGAGAATTTTTAATGATTTTGGGTTTGTCTAAAGCTAAACAATTAGGAGTGAGCGTGGCTGTGTGATACCGCTAATCTTGTTTTTAATGCCAAGTAACACCCAAGCTGATATCCCCATTGCCAGTAAATGTTTAAAAAGTTTAAAAAAAAAATATAGACTAAACCCATTTAATTTTAAATCATCTTGTTAGTGTAGGTGCTCTTTACCCTGGGCTGGCAGACAGACTGAACCTCAGTACACGGCATAATAAAACTAACTTATATTTGCTGTACCTCAGTACACTGATTCAGTAAAAGGACTAGGTGTTACAATCCCTGATAATGCATTGCTTTAAATGGAGAAAATCTTGAGGGATGGCTGTTATGAGGAAAGGCAGCCCAGAAACGTTACCACCGCCACGCATCGTTGTGTGCCTCAACTTTTGGTCTTTTACCCAAGCTTATCTGCCATTTTTTCCTTCCTTGGTTAGGTTTAGGGATTAGAGCTCTGATGTAGATTATCATATTAAAATTTGGGACACATCGTCAGTATTTGACCTTGGATTCATCGGGTGTTTCGGACATTATCACAGGACACCCTCATCCAGGGAGGACCTGCCAGGGTTGATCAGGCACCGGAGTGTCACTGGTTTATGTTAAATTGTTATTTCTCTTCTTCTTTCTTCAGTTTAGTTTTCTACTGTTTATTTTCGTCTATCTATTCACTGCAACTGAGAAGTAATACTTACCTCTTTAACATTTATGGAGCGTCCAAATCTGCACTAACTACTGTAAAAGATCAGAGGAGAAAACACAGGCTTGGTTTTTAATTATATTGTATTATAATGAAAGAAATGCATGATAAAATAAGTAAATAATGCCCTAATGAATATATATACAGTACTATACAAAATTATTAGGCACCCTTCACTTCTTTTATATTTTGCTTGGAAAACTAAATATAGTGATTTCTCGAAATATTTGCAACACACTTAAAACACATATCCATGAAAAGACAGAAAGTAAAGGTAATAACATTTTTATGAATTTGAAAGTCAATATTTGGTACAAGCACCTTTACTCTGGAGAGGACAATCAAGTCAATTCAGTTCTTTTAAAAATTTTTTTTTACCCTACATCATATATTGAAAATAAATTGACCCTGATTCGCAACACATAAAATGCAACCAAATAAAACAATCTTGTAATATCCCCCAATATTGCTATAGGGTTGAAATTTTTAAATTAAAGGGTTAATAATGACGGGAACATTAACTCATAAAACTGTAGCCTGGATAGACACAGATTGCTTTGCTGCAGTCAGTGATAATTGTTGCTTTTTATCAGCCCTCTCTGTGTTTTTCCTCACTCTCTCTGTGCGGGCATGAGACCAGACTACTGTACATCATGAACAATATGTAATCACCCCTCACCCTCCACTGACCCCAGCACCCACCTCCGCCCCCACAGGCTGGTCCCACTGGATGAGTTAGAGGGCTGAATTTCTTCCCCAGCACACAACTAAATACACATTTATGTCCAATTACTGAGTTTAGATATGGATTTTTTTTTTTTTTTAAATTAGAATTGATTCTAAGACAGGAATCTCGGGATTTGGAAACGTCAATATTTCAGTATGAATCCACCCAGCACAGCCAGATTGCAAATAGACAAGCAGACCTTTATATTACATCACATTGTTAGTGAGGGCATGTGACAAATAACTTGTCCTAGATGGATGTAAAAAATAAATAATAATAATAAAAAAACAGGGCCCCTTTTAATGAACAGTGAACATGTTTGAGGCTGTGATTGAGCTGTCTGGTGTGAGTGAAATCTGCAGATCAGTCCACACTTTATTCAAGACTCAAGTGTCAAAACTGATCTGAGGTGGAAAAAATCAGAGATTATTTCACCTCATGGGAGCCTGTTAAGAAAAAAAAAGGTGTCTCGTGGTACTAGATGGAAGAAAAAAGCCTTGTATTGTTGAGATTCTTTTCAGTTTGTGTGTGTTCTCGTGTAGAGGCGGTGGTCCAGCCAGGTCTTATGACACCGCTGGGATTCAAGCTGAGCAACATGCTGAGCCTCATCAGAATGTGTGGTGGTGTCGGCGTGGGCGTGTAGAGGCCGGTTAAACCGCAGCTCACCGACAGCAGTCTCTGTTCCTCACTTGGTTTCTGTTTACTAGTATTCCTGTTTTCTCTGCCTCTCCTGTCTTTCCTCAACCTTCACGTCAGTACGCTTCAGTTTATTTAGCCTTTATTTAATCAAATACACAAATTTAAATATTTTTTCTGAGACCATAGAGTAAAACTGCAGCAATTAACTTGACAGAGACAGTATCAATTAGTCGAGCTATGGCTACATGACTGAAAAGCATGAAAAAATATTTCACACAAAACAAATTGGAAACAGTGAAAGATGGTGTTGCTGTGGACTCGCTGAGAGGACAATGTAAAAAAAGTGCTGTGTACCGTTTTCGGTTTGGTAAATAATGGTAGTACTAAAAACTGTTTTCATACGACACCATAGGCTGTGACAAACACCCAGAAAAAATGATTTGCTTGCGGCATCAAAACCAGTGACAGCAGTAGATTCAAAGCTTTCCAGCTCTGTAGTTAAAATCAAATGTTAAACCCTCTGGAAATTTAGATTGAAATAGTAAAAATGCATTTGTGATCTCACAGTTCAGAGCCTCATTAATCATCACAGAAATCAAAGTGAGGGGAAAAAAGTCCAGAAATATTGAGAAAACCTAGTTTAAAATCGGCTTATTTTACTGATTTAAAGTGCCTACATATCATAGCAACACTGGATCACCTTAAATAGACACTCACCAGCCACTTTGTTGGGTACTCAGATTCAACTGCTTGTTAATGCGAATATCTTATCAGCCATCATTGCGTGGCAGCAACTCGGTGCATTTAGATGTGTAGACACGGTGAAAACAACCTGCTGAAGATCAGAAACAGGGAGCAAGGCGATTGAAGCTGGTCTGAATATTTTAGAAAAAGTTGATCTGCTGGGATTTTCCCACACAACCATCTCTACAGGGAGTGCAGAATTATTAGGCAAGTTGTATTTTTGAGGGATAATTTTATTATTGAACAACAACCATGTTCTCAATGAACTCAAAAAACTCATTAATATCAAAGCTGAATGTTTTTGGAAGTAGTTTGTAGTTTGTTTTTAGTTTTAGCTATTTTAGGGGGATATCTGTGTGTGCAGGTGACTATTACTGTGCATAATTATTAGACAACTTAACAAAAAAAATATATATACCCCTTTCAATTATTTATTTTTACCAGTGAAACCAATATAACATCTCCACATTCACAAATATACATTTCTGACATTCAAAAACAAAACAAAAACAAATCAGCGACCAATATAGCCACCTTTCTTTGCAAGGACACTCAAAAGCCTGCCATCCTTGGATTCTGTCAGTGTTTTGATCTGTTCACCATCAACATTGCGTCCAGCAGCAACCACAGCCTCCCAGACACTGTTCAGAGAGGTGTACTGTTTTCCCTCCTTGTAAATCTCACATTTGATGATGGACCACAGGTTCTCAATGGGGTTCAGATCAGGTGAACAAGGTGGCCATGTCATTAGTTTTTCTTCTTTTATACCCTTTCTTGCCAGCCACGCTGTGGAGTACTTGGACGCGTGTGATGGAGCATTGTCCTGCATGAAAAGCATGTTTTTCTTGAAGGATGCAGACTTCTTCCTGTACCACTGCTTGAAGAAGGTGTCTTCCAGAAACTGGCAGTAGGACTGGGAGTTGAGCTTGACTCCATCCTCAACCCGAAAAGGCCCCACAAGCTCATCTTTGATGATACCAGCCCAAACCAGTACTCCACCTCCACCTTGCTGGCGTCTGAGTCGGACAGGAGCTCTCTGCCCTTTACCAATCCAGCCACGGGCCCATCCATCTGGCCCATCAAGACTCACTCTCATTTCATCAGTCCATAAAACCTTAGAAAAACCAGTCTTGAGATATTTCTTGGCCCAGTCTTGACGTTTCAGCTTGTGTGTCTTGTTCAGTGGTGGTCGTCTTTCAGCCTTTCTTACCTTGGCCATGTCTCTGAGTATTGCACACCTTGTGCTTTTGGGCACTCCAGTGATGTTGCAGCTCTGAAATATGGCCAAACTGGTGGCAAGTGGCATCTTGGCAGCTGCACGCTTGACTTTTCTCAGTTCATGGGCAGTTATTTTGCGCTTTGGTTTTTCCACACGCTTCTTGCGACCCTGTTGACTATTTTGAATGAAACGCTTGATTGTTCGATGATCGCGCTTCAGAAGCTTTGCAATTTTGAGACTGCTGCATCCCTCTGCAAGATATCTCACTATTTTTGACTTTTCTGAGCCTGTCAAGTCCTCCTTTTGACCCATTTTGCCAAAGGAAAGGAAGTTGCCTAATAATTATGCACACCTGATATAGGGTGTTGATGTCATTAGACCACACCCCTTCTCATTACAGAGATGCACATCACCTAATATGCTTAATTGGTAGTAGGCTTTCGAGCCTATACAGCTTGGAGTAAGACAACATGCATGAAGAGGATGATGTGGACAAAATACTCATTTGCCTAATAATTCTGCACTCCCTGTAGTGTTCAAAGGGAAGGGTTTGAATAGAGAAAATATCCAGTGAGCTGCAGTTACTTTGGTGAAAAAGCCTTATTGATACTAGAGGTCAGAGGAGAATGCATTCTCAAATAACCACTAGTTGCAACCAAGGTTTGCAGAAGAGCATCTCTGAATGCTAAAAGCATCGTAACTTGAAGCAGATGGGCTACAGCAGCAGAAGACCACACCGAGTGCCACTCCTGTCAGCTGAGAACAAAAAACTGAGGCTACAATTCAGGCTCACCAAAATTAGACAACAAAAGATTGGAATAACCTTATTTGTCATGAGGTTTATTGATTTCTGCATCAGCAGGTGGACGGTAGGGTTAGAATTTGGCTAAAACAACGTGAAAGCCTGCCCGAGTACTGCTGCTGATCATGCCGATCCCTTTATGACTGCAATGCACAATCTTCTGATAGTTCAAAAAGTTCAAATCATCTCAAGCTGGTTTCTTGAACGTGACAGTGAGTTCACTGCACTGATATGCCCTCCACAGTCACCAGATATGAATCCAGCAGAGCACCTTTGGGATATGTTGGAACAGAAGATTCACATAATTCATGTCAGTTGAGTTTCTAGCACCTCGTTGAATTCATACCACAAAGAATTATGGCAGGTCTGAAGAAAAAACTTGGTACCAGCAAGGTGCAACTTACAAAGAAACCAGGAAGTGCAATTTATTAATGGCATGTTTACATTCTGCCTCATTTCCAACTTCATGTTCGGGACTCAGGAGGAGGGGAAAGAAGGCGCAGCTGCAATACAGATAACCTTGCATAATGTATACTTTCCTGGGTAAAACTATTTAATTGGTCTTTGGTTAAATGAGTATGCCAAGAGTGGGAGTTTTTTCTTTTTTTTAACGATCGTCCACAAAACATGAATTCCCTGCTGATTTTCTATGTAGAAAATAGAAATAAAAATAAAAGACTTGGGTCAAGTAGAGGTAAAAAATGTAAACAAAAGGCCGACATGTTGTCAAACTTTAATGGCTAATGTGCCATCAGAGACAGCACAATCAATAACAGTGGGGCAAGGAAAGAAAAAAGAAGTGTACAGTTTGGTGACAAAAAATATATCCGTATAAAATGTTTTATGCTTTTTTGCTATCAGCTCAAATGCAACTTGACACTGATTTTTAGTTGATGTATTTTAAATGTGTGTTAAAGCAAATTTTGATGACTATCGTGTACAGACGAGCTGGATTATATAGACGGAAGGCATCTGAGTTTACACTTGCTTGAAGTGCGATCAGTGCACTGTGTGAGCTGACAGAGAAGGTGGTTTTTTGAAAGCTTAATACATCCAGCCGGTTGCCTGATTGATTTATTTTTGAAGTTATGATGAATAAAACGGTGATATTGGGAAACTCTGCCACGTAGAAACTCTGTTTGAAATGTGAAAAAGTAGACTTTGTTTTGTTTTTCATTGTGCTCATTACTTAAGAAAACCATCCTGCAATGTTAAAATGAAGGTCATCTTGTGTTTTCTGTTTTCCTAACTGAAAGAAAGAGACTCCTCAGTAGAAGAGTACAGCCACAGACATGTTGCTCTATAGTTACAAGCTTTTGGATTTGCTTAGAGCACTTAAATAGAAGCTGTTTGGAGTCCAGAAGCAATGGCTAAAATACAAGAGGTGTTCCATTTAGCTGCGTCAATTAGACTTATGGTGTTACTGCCATGTTCCTGTACATGAACACAAAGAAACATTCAATATTCATTTGGAGCACGGCTAACCTGCATCACCTGGAAGGCTGGTAATCTTCTTCAAGCCCTCGAAGCCCACTCATCGCTTCATGTAGGATGTTCACGGTTTATTTTATCCGGAAATAAAATGGATGGCAATTTCCAAAATTGCACCTCTATGCTAAACAGAATATCAAACCACAAATGTATCCACTGTTGGCCTCTTGGTGTGCACCAGCAGTTCTGGTCATCCACTCTTCTGATGATGGGCACGTTTTATCATACTATCAACATGGATAGATCTAAAGATTATAGTGTTGGTGCTAGTTGGCACAGAAAGTGCACTACTTTTCAGCTGATCACGAACACTGTTTACAGTAAGCATCATTTTTCAGGCTTTTGTCAGGGGATATAAAACATGTTTTATAAGGACTTTAATGTTAACAGTAGAGTTTATTAATAATATTTAAAATAGTTCCCTGATAAAAACTATAAATTTTAACTGTATTTTATTTGCAGTTGTCCTGTTACCTTTATTTCACAGTAGCTTCATACCTTTGACACTGTGTAAAGAATTCTTTCCTCCCATCTCTGCAGATGTGATTCACACAGTGGGGCCGATTGCACAAGGCGGAGTTGGAGAGGAGGAGAAGAACGCGTTAAGATCGTGCTACAGAAACAGCCTCGAGACGGCGACCGAAAATGGTGCTCGTTCTGTGGTGAGAATGAATTTGAGACAGCAATTTGAACTGATGCTGAAAACGGGGTAACGCAGGAGGATTGAGAGGTCAGGTTAAAAGTAAAAGAAGGTAAAGAAAAAGAATTGGTAGCATTGGTAGGAAGAAAAAAAGGACGGGTGAAGCAGTCATGACTGTATGACAGGGTGCTATAGATAAAAAAGAAACCCAAGCCAGAAAAAATGATCGCATTGGATTTTTCAAAGAATACAGTGTTCAAACTGAGATGGATGGAGGAAGGGGAAAAGAGGTAGGAGTGTGAGTTGTAAGAAGGTAGCATGAAACACACCAGGCAGGAGGTTTCACAGAGAATGAAGTGTTAAAGCCAAAGAAAAGCACCAAAGCAACATGAAAACAAAGTCAGAGGTGCAATTGAAGAAAACAGGAGCATGGAAGCAGTGTGAAGATTCTTGCAGAACATTAGTAGCTTCGCTAGTAAAGAACAGGATTTGAAACAGACTTAAATGCATCAGTTGCAGGATTTTTTTTTAACCGAAGTTTTCATAGCAACAGCAATTTTCACAAAACTTCAAATTATTTGTTTATTGTAGGTGTCAGAGAACCTGTGAGGCATAGTTGCCTTCACCCTGAGTCTTAAGCTGTGCAGTCTGGTTAAATGAACAGATCTGGAGACCTGGGGAGCATCCAGACATCTGCTTGTGCTGGCATATTTGACAACAGGTTGGAAATCTGCCAGACTTGAAGTTTACTGGCTGCTTGACTCAAAGGAGAACCAGTGGTGTTGCACAGACTTGGCAAACACGGACCTCACTGACTAACAGTTATAATCCTTTTGATTTTTAATATGTATTTATTTCTGTTAATAGCTGCATTTACCTTCTGCTGTGGTCTCTTCTTGTCATTGTTTTTTCATTGCTGGTGAGTCTGCCAGCAATGTAAGCAAAATCACCTACAGTGCAGGAAATAATGCATGACTTAAATGTAACTGTTGGCTCTGCTGCAACTTTATACTAAAGTACAAGTCGACATTGTTCCAGTCTGTCTTAAAAACATCCGCCTGCTTATGCTTGTCTGCTTGTCCAATTTAAGAAAAAAAAAGTTTTTGGTTTTGGCAGTTGTCCTGCGGTCCAAAGCAGCTGCAAAGACATGCCTCTTTCAATCAGATGCAATCTAAGTACTGCGGAGACAAAATCTCCAGTTGTCTTTGTGCTGTGAAAAAATGCTTTCAAAGCTAATCTGAAGTGATTAATTGGGCAACTTAGAGAAACTAAATCCAAGGTTAAATACTTTCAGTACCAAATTACCTATTTTACCTTGCCGAGATGCAAAAGAGGGAATGTGGTGCTAAATAGACTTTAAACAATTCCCTCGCTCACATTCGCTTTGTCGGGAACCTGAAATAATGAATCTGCTGCAGATTTTTTGCAGCTATTGTTAATAATGAGTGCTTTTACCTGTTTGTCCTGTTGTTTGGGAAGGATCTCCCACTCAATCACAGCATTGGTGGGGAAAAAAGCCCATTTAGCGTTGTATTAAACTAATATGACACAATTACAAGCCCACAATCTGTCTAGCACTGCAGCAAGTCTTCCATTCAAAGCTTCATTTTCACCAGCATCATTAAAAAGTAGCTGTTGCAAAAATGCACCAATTCCACAAAATCGTGGACACAAGAAGTTTTTTAAGTTCTTTTCCTAAAGTATACCGGTAATAGCTTACGGTATAAAGTGATTGTTTCCTCAGTGGCTGTCTGTATACCCACCATCGTAATTACTGTAATGATGTCTGATTAGTGTTACTAGCACGGCCGAAGCTGACGGAAGAATTCTTCCCTGCTCGGCCTCGTCAGCAAAGGATGATCAACAGTTTGGTCTTTAAATAGATGTGAAAGTCAGAGGCTGAAGAAAGGCTGCCATAAAAAACAATCAAGAGAAAGACTCCATCGGGATCCAGCAGAGAGTGTGATTTCTGTGCAGTGCTACGTGTGTGTACGTGTATGGCTGCCTTTGTGAGGACCAGTTTGTTGTAGACCTTGAAAGTGAGGAGATTTGGGGAAAGTTGCTTTTTGACACATCGTCAAAGGTTTAGACCCGGATTTAAGCTTCAGGTTTAGCGTCAGGTTTGAGTTATGTTAAGGGTTGCTTCTAGGGCTTTGGTTTATGCTAGTTAAGGTTAAGTAGAGAGGATAGGCAATGCATTATGTCACCGAGTGTCCTCAGAAGGATAGACATACAGAGAGTGTGTGTGATGATGATGATGAGCTCTTCAGAAAGTTGTCAGATCTTTTAAAATTTTCCCCATTTTGATGTGTTTCATGCTCTTCTTCAGTTCATGTTCTCTCATCAGTCTGCACACAGTACTCCACAATGTCAAAGCAAAAACAAGGTTGTAAAGTGTGTGTATGTTTTTAATTAAAAGAGTGAGTCTTTTTTTCCATTTTGTTTGGAGCCTTTGTCATGATACACGTAATTAAGCATCCCACGTCTATCAGTGATCCTTGAAATGCCTACAGCATGATCTGTCTTTTTGAAGTCATTGGACAAAATCAGGAAATATATACACATACCAGTTAAAATAAAGTTTCCAAAGATCTGCGAGATGGGTTTTTGTTTTTTTGTCTTTTAAATGATCACTTTTCGATGTAGTTTTTGTGCTAAAGCACTGTCAGGGTGCATTTGGTTGAATTTGGTTGAAAATGAAAGAAATCTGGAACCACCAATACTCATCCTGTCAAAATCAGGAATAGGGGAAGAAGGCATTGCGTGAACAGGTAACCAATAATTCAAAGGTCATGATAATTAGGATCCAGAGTTCCTTTATGGAGATTAGATGTGTCTAAAAGAAGGGCAGCCTTTGATGATGCGTTCTAGCTGTCAGGCCTTTATGGTGGACAGACTGCTTTGTCAGATACCTGACTCTTATACTTCTGGTCTGATGAAATAAAGATTGAACTCTTAGGCCACAATTCCCCACGCTTTGTGTGCAGGAAACCGGACACTGAGCATCGCCTAATTAATACCATTCCTACAGTCAAACACAGTAATGGCAGCAGAAGATGGATGCAAAAAACACAGAGCAATACTGAGTGAAAACCTTTTCCACAATAAGATTTCAGACTCAGGCAGAAGTTTACATCTTAGCAAGAATATAAAGCACATTACCAAGTAAACTCAGCTCTGGTGTGGGAAAGTCAACCAAAAGTCTGGACCTGAAGGAGCATCCCAGGAGACACTTGAAAACGCCTGTGCACCACTGCTTCCCGTTAAGCTTCACTGAGCATGAGAGATTCTGTCAAAATGAAAAGGAGCTTTGGAAAAGAAAAGCATGCCAAATTTGTGGGATTATTCCCAAGAACTCATAATGCATTGCTGCAAAAGGTGATTTAGCAAAGTACTGAATCTACTGTCTGAACACGTATGTAAAAGGAGCGTTTGATTTCTAAATGATTTTGCTTCATCATTATCATGTGTTGTGTTTAAATTGGAGGGTGGATTGATTGAATGCATTAGAACATAACAGAGTGACACAAGGAGCTGATAAATGTTTTAAATGTGACCTGCGGCACATTGTAACTTGGTTTTTCCTCTTCACTCTGCAGGCTTTCCCTTGCATCTCAACTGGAATCTACGGTTAGTGCCTTCATGTGTGTGTCTCCTCTGTTCCTACACTTTGTGTTTGTGTGTCAGTTTTCTATCATTTATTTCACATTTATTGATCACCAACAACACTTCCTCTCTGCTGTCTTCATTCACTGTACACGCTGTGTGCTCTCCATCACACGCTTGTCAGTCTGCCTGTTTGACCAGAGCGCCGAGCCTCCGGGTGCCGCTTGTCAAATGATCTCCCCCGACCCAGAGGTGGTTCTCAGATTAACGCCTTGGATTAAGAGCGGCAGATTAAGATAGATTAGGCCGGAGATTGTGTTATATTGACTGTAATCCTCTTCACGCTGGCAGGAGAGAGTCAAGGATAGTGCTTAAACACACCCCAGGGTGGCTTTGCTGTGAGGGCTAGTTGTTGACACCTCTCTGTCATTGCTGGAAAGAGGAAAAGGCTAAATTCCCAGTTGACTCCAGGTTGTCTTCCTCCCTGTTCTGCTTGTTTGTCATTGTCCCGCTGTTTCTTTCCTCTTGAGTGTTTTGTAGGTCAGGGTGTTGAAGCAGTAACACAAATTATGTAACTTTAGGAGGTATAAGCAGCTTGTGTCTCTACAGACAGACGGCTGCAATTGAAAACAAATCTGCCATCTTTAAGCCATAGTTCCACACAGAAAACATACCAGCGTATGAGTATCATTTTTAAAGAATGGTCTCATATTTTAGAGCTGTAACTTAATTCCTATTAAAGCATTAACTGCTCCTCATCAGTGTTTTATACACTCTGTAATCTAACGAAATTGGGAAAAACAAATGTGCCTGGCAGGCAGTCACACTAGTAGTTTGTTGTTTGTTTGTTTTTAGTAGTAACACAGATGATGTACACCTCTTCCCAGACTTTGTACCACTATTATAGCTGCACTTTAAGGCCCTGCAAAGCTTGCTGGTGTTTCAGTCAATAAGGCTGAGCAGACCTCATTACAGCGGAGGTGAGAAGACCTCTGCTGGGAAATAAGCGAAATAGTTTACTTACTTTACTAATAAGGACGGTAAATACATTTTTGGAGGGAATATAATTGCATCCTTGATTATGTTCATTAGCAACATTTTTCTCCTCAGGTTGCCTCTTGCGTCAGATATGTGGTAAAGTAGAGATTACTAAAACACTCGAGTTAAGGTTGGAGGAAAGATTTTGGTTTTGATTAAATATTAAAAAGGGAAACGTGTTCCACGCTGTGCTTCACATCCAGTGGTGTGCAAGTTAAGCTCTGAGATTAAATCGGTGCTCGCGCTCAGTTTTTGCACTAAATTTGTGGTACCGAAATAAACCACTTAATGTTTATTTTCCTGCATTTTAATTTTATAAATGAGCTGTTTTTTCAGTAGAGCCCCCAATCTTTGAAACTGCCTGCCAGGCACATTTGTTTTTCCCAATTTCGTTAGATTACAGAGTGTATAAAACACTGATGAGGAGCAGTTAATGCTTTAATAGGAATTAAGTTACAGCTCTAAAATATGAGACCATTCTTTAAAAATGATACTCATACGCTGGTATGTTTTCTGTGTGGAACTATGGCTTAAAGATGGCAGATTTGTTTTCAATTGCAGCCGTTTGAAACTGAATAAATCACTGAACTCTCCTACTGCTAAACCAGACAGATTACTTTTACATGCAAAGAAAAACAAAAGTACCAATCGAAAGCTCAGACACACCTGAGGGCAGATATGTTTCTAATTATTTGTGCGTCACAGTATCAGAACATTTTATGTTTAATAAGATAACGTGATGCACAAATGCACAAAATTACACTCTTTTGATTGTTGTACAGAGTGAGCATGAAGCCAGTGTGATTAAAAAAAAAAAAGTAAATTTCTTAAAATATGTTGAAAATTTATGAGAATATCAGTGATGTTTGCTTTGGAAGATCAATCGTTTAGTGGCTTTACAGGTGCGTCTGTGGTTTAGTTTTCTTCTCACTGGCTATTGATGATTCATCGCAATCGTTTATTTACTAGTAGAATAATCCAGGACCCCAATACACATATGTGGTACAATTTCCTGGATCAGCATTAGAAAGAAAGCTCAACCTACTGTGTTGTAGGTCACTGACGAATTCAGCAGATGTTGTTTTGTTTTTAAAAAAATGTAGAAATCAATTAAAAATAAAGAAATGCTCTTCAATGATTGAGTGTGCCTAAGCTTTTCACTGGTATTGCATGTAAATATAAACCAATCAGTAGAAATCAGGACAGACGTAATTCAGCTCTACGGGACTTTTTATGGGCTGTTTCCACAGGATCTTACACTTTTCATGACTGATCCTTTGTGGTTATTACCAAAAACTGCCCTGATCCTTTAAGTCAATTTGACATTTCAAATTTGGTGCTTATTATGTTGACATTGTGGCTTGTTTTTCAGACCCATATGGACACAAATTACATTAATTTGACACCCAGCAACCACCTTGTGAATCCTGTGTTGCATCCTGTTTTGTCTGCATATCAGTCATAAGTCTTTGTGCCATAGATCCAACAAGGTGCTGGAAACATTCCTCAGATGTTTTGGTCCATATTGACATGATCGTATCACACAGTTAGTGCAGATTTGTTAGGTACACGTCCATGATGTCAGTCCCTCTGTTCAACTACATCCCAAAGGTGCTCTATTGGATTGAGATCGGAGAGCCCCTGCGAATTGTAGTGTGAGTTTGCTGTTCTTTGCTTGCAGGAGTTGTGGCATTTCCACCCAGAGAACTGCTGCTCACTTGATCTTTTCTCCTTTAGACCATCCTTTGAAAACTTTAGCGATGGTGGTGTGGGGAAATCTCAGTAGATCAGCAGTTTCTAATTCTAATGCTTGGTATTGAACTTCAGCAGGGTGTCTTCACCTATAAAGCTAAATGCATCGAGTCGCTGCATTTACATTGACTGATTAGATATGTGCTGAACAGATGTACCTAATAAAGTGGCTTAGTTAAGATAAGATAAGATAAGATAAGATAACCTTTATTAGTCCCACACGTGGGAAATTTGTTTTGTCACAGCAGGAAGTGGACAGTGCAAAAGTTATGAAGCAAAAATTAGAATACAATAAGAATAAATACAGTACACAGCTGTACAGAATAGAATAAAATAGAATAAAAATATACAATAAGATAAAAATAGAATACGAATGCTATATACAACTGAGTAAAAATACAACGATGCCAGAAAAGATTATTGCACTTAGTGTTATTGCACATGTGTGGATGTGTGTGTTTGTTCAGTTAAAGTCTTTGTTGTGGAGTCTGACAGCAGTGGGGAGGAAAGACCTGTGAAATCTCTCCGTCCCACACCGTGGGTGCCGCAGTCTCCCACTGAAGGAGCTGCTCAGTGCTGTCACAGTCTGCTGCATGGGGTGGGAGACGTTGTCCAACAGGGATGACAGCTTAGCCGCCGTTCTCCTGTCACTCACCACCTCCACTGGGTCCAGAGGGCATCCTAGAACAGAGCTGGCCCTTCGGATCACCCTGTTCAGTCTCTTCCTGTCCCCAGCAGAGATGCTGCCGCCCCAGCAGACCACACCATAAAAGATAGCAGAAGCCACCACAGAGTCATAGAAGGTCTTCAGGAGTGGGCCCTCCACTCCAAACGACCTGAGTCTCCGCAGCAGGTACAGCCTGCTCTGCCCTTTCCTGTAGAGGGCGTCTGAGTTATGAGTCCAGTCCAGTCTGTTGTTCAGATGAACACCAAGGTACCTGTAGCTGTCCACAGCCTCAATGTCCATACCCTGGATGTTCAGTGGTTGCAGTGGAGAATGCTTGTGCCTGCGGAAGTCTACCACCAGCTCCTTGGTTTTACTGGCGTTGGCTGAGCTTTTTTTTTTCCTGTGCGAATTTGCACAGATTTGCTCAAAATCATCCTCTAATATTTAACAGCACTGCTGTAAGCTGCACATTTTCTCTGCCTCCTCCAGCACTAGCACTAGCCTTGCTGACAACCTGTGGTGCTGTTTACATCATATGCAATGAATGCACTCAGTGGAAACTATTCAAAACAATCAGTGTGCTCAGTGAACAGCTCTGCTCACGCCATTGTATTTTTCAGTCTTTATTTCAGTATTTTATGCGTGGATGTAACATATACATTTAAAATTAAAATTATAAGGGTTGAAATATTGAATTAAAGAGTGACGCAGGTCTCAATTGGTCCAAATAAACAGAAAAAGGAGTGAAAACACCTGTGCAGATGGAGTGAGGCCACTTGAATTAGATGCACATGTCAATCAGTAAAATGTTTTATATAACAAGCCATAGTGGGCACATATTAACATATTATATTACATTTTCTTCAGTGCATTTGTTTCAGTGCTCTAACAAATTGTATGTTGCTAATTTGTACCGTCGCGTATTCCCCTGTGCCAACACGCTGAACCATCTCCTAATGTATAATCACATAGTGTTTGTTTGGGTTGAGCAGTTTGACCAGATGATGAGTTTTCATTGCCTTTGTGCTGCTTTACCAGCGCTGGGTATAATTTTCCAGCAGTGAAAGGTCTCAGCTGCTCAATGAATATAGAAGAAGAAAAGCAGCCTTTCTCCATCTGTCTCCTCGTAACCAACAAGTGTGTTGTGTCTGCGTCTCGCTGGAATAACTGAGTCGGGATCAGACAACGTGAGAGGAGTCAGGACGGGGAGTGTTAGAATAGTGTAAAGAAGAACAGAAAGCACCGAAGACAACAGCACAACGCAAGCACACAGATCTCTCTCTGCACCTGTTCTCGAAAACTGTGTGTGTATTTTTGATGTCACTTGCGCGTGTGTGTTTGTGTTTCTGTAGGATATCCATCTGAGCGGGCTGTGCACGAGGCGTTAAAAACTGTGAGGGACTACCTCGATGCACATCATGACAAGGTGGGTATGTGTTTGTGTTTGCGCCTGCATGATTGGCAAATTTTCCCCTACCCTTTCCTCCAGGTATTATTTCTCTCACAGCTGTTGTTTTTGTTTTCGGGCGATACGAGGAAAAGGGTGCATTGAGAAAACACACACAATCAGACACACAAAAAATATTTTTGAACACACACCCAAGTTCTGCCTCTCTCATGCTCATGGCCAAGTCTGCGTTTTAATTGGCTCCTTGCGGGACCAAACCCGACTAACACAAACACACAGGCACGCACACACTTTCTCTCTCAGGAGAAACGCCAAGCGGAGAAAAGACAAAATGATGGAATAGATGACTGGAGGGGAGGGACGGAGGAAGAGATTGGAAAAGGCGGAAACTTTCCAATCAGTCATTGACAAGCCCTAAACTCTCCTCCCTTTTTCCCCTCCTTTACTTCTCTGGTCTCCTCCCACTTCTCTTTTTCCATCTTTGAAGCCTCGCTGTTACCGCCGTCCTGCACGGCCTCCCAGAGAGGGTGCTGATGATGTTATTGTTAGCTCTGACATCTCCAGAGTCTCTGTAGCAATACCGGTCGACTGATGCCATCAGCCGCTCTGTGCATAGCAAATGAACTCAAATCATTGCATTTCTCACCAGACTGGACAACAGACAGCAAGCCTCGAATGTCAGTAAATAAGACCAGAAGGCCAAATCAACAAAATTATTTATATTCTGCCCACAACTACTTCCACTCTGCTTTTAAGGGGGAAAAAAATATTGAAGGCGACCACATAAATATAAAGAGAGAATGTTTACCAGAGGAAATTGGGTTTATTCATTAATTGAAAAGTTTTATGGGGTTTTGTCGAGCGTGTTTTGGCTCTGAGCGCTTTAATGTTGAAATGAAATTGAAAACTGCAAACATAGTAAGGTGCAAAATGGACTCAAGACACAGGTCAGTATGCCTACATTCTGCATCAAATGTAATAAAAATCGAATCATTTATGTGCAGAAAACATACCAGTTTTAAAATGTAACTGCTGTTGTTGTTGTTTTGTTTTTTGGGGGACCGGGGGGGTCTCGAATTAGACTCAGAGTCAACTAGAGAGTCTCATCAAATCCTTTTAGCAGCTCTTCTGGCTTTTTATTCATAATCACGAGCTTCTTCAGCAGATTGAGCTTTTTAGTTGCATTGAGCTGCAAAGCCCCACCCTACTCTTACAATTTAATTACACTTCTGCATTATGTCTATGGGGTAACTTGCGTCATAGCTGGAACCCCATTTTAACCCTACGCCGCAATCTTCTGCATAACCTGACGTGCACCTCGCTAGAAATGTAACCACGCGTTGGGTTGGGATCAAAGGAGCTTCCGGTTACTGCACAAGTTAGGATGTAAATTTCCCACAGAAGTCTAAATTAAACGTTAGCAGCAGTGTGTGATACTGCAAAACCAAGTAAATACAGAACCAATATCACTGATATTTTTAAACTCTAAAGGCGGCTTATGTACAGGAGAGCAGTACAAGATGATTTATGAATTTAATGTACCAAACTTGGAGAGAAACATATTAAAGTATCAGTCCTATCACATCATTAGGGATCCAATGTCAATGTTGGCATCAATACAATCGATCTGCTCTCCCCTAACTCTTGGGGTGTCGTCACACCTGTAACGGTTTTTAATCTGTTCAAATCAAATTATTCCCCCACTTGGTGCCGTTTGTTTCTGCAGCTGTAAACACAGCAATCACATTCAGACACAGACCAAAACAACAACAGTTCTGGTTAAAGTTGGTCTCATTATAAATGACTTCAAAGTGGTTCCTTTAAGGACATGGTCCAGTCCAACTACCAAGTGTACACTGCAGGCTTCAACACCTTCCTCTCGCTGGGTTTGCTTTGCATTCTGGGAATAAGCAGTCCCACAGATGTACTGTAGCAACTAGCCTCCTACATACAGTTATATGCCCAGGTAAATATAAATGCTAGGAGAAAACTCTTCACGTTATCTACTACTCCAGGACCCAGCACCTTCTCTCTGTGTTTATTTTTGATGCTCGCACTGCTGATGCATCTTGCCAGTAAGCAGACTGAGCATTCTCACGCGGTTTGTAGTGACACGTTTTGGTCCTCCATGTGGAAAGAAACCTAACCAAATGAAAAATCTAAAAGTTTACAAGCTCATCAACTGATCGGTATAGCTTTATATTCTCTTAAGTGTGCAATACTTTCATGGAATGTATATCAAAGAGGCCACTCATTGGTTTCTGGTCATCTCTGTACTATTTTGTTGAACAACTTATCTTCTAACACTCTGAGTTGGTGAGCAAACTCCATCCAAAAACTTTACAGAAAGACATATCTGCTAATTGGTGCTAAATAACAGACTAATAAAAGGAAACGGTAGAACTCACTAAAAGTAAAGCACAAATGTTTTGAAGAGACTGCACCATGCTGGTCCAAAAGGGGAGCCTTGATGTACAAATTCTCTCTTGTTAACCACAGTTAGCCAATTTTTAAAATATTTTTTAAAGCAGATCAAACTCAGCTTGGTGTGAATGAACAATCATTTTCAGGATGAGGTTTGGCTAATGATCAGTGTGACTTTCAATCTCATCTGTTAAGCAGTATGAAATCCTAAAACTCTAAATTAATAATTTGACTAGTTCCACAATTGCATTATTTCTGGACAAGTTGCGCTATGACTGAAGTCTTCAGAAAATCTACTAAATAGACATCGTGGTGAGAATATTGTTTTAGTTGCTGTCGAGCCTGAAGTAAAGCTGAAAAGCACAGTATTATATATCTTTTTAGATGCGTCGTTTGTTAAAGGATATGCATTTTCACAAGAGCACAAAGACTAATGTAATTTCCACAACAGTTGACAGGTTTTCTGTTTGAGAGGGGAATATTTACAGGTTGTGTAACGTGTTTCCATTAACAACAGGCTGTTCTCATAGAGCCATTTACAGTGACTTGCTGTTATTGTTAGCATTAGCATCTCTAGGCTCGCTGCTGCAGTAGTGTGAGAATTAGTTCCCACTTCTACAGTTTTCAAGTGGAGCCACCTTCGTGTGGAGGTTAGAAATTTCAAACCTTAGCCTAGGGGATCTAGTTACATTTCCATATCTTCCCTTTTAGCTTCCATGCAAATCCTGGTGAGTGATGGTAATTGTACAGCAAGCCGGGGCTGAAAAACATGGGCTGCAGGCTAGCATGCTGCTGAAATGTCTCTTTGAAAGCACTGAGACTTAAACTCCCACACCAGGCTGAAAGAGATGGAAACAGCCTGGCTATAAATTGCACTGCCTCACCCAAAACAGAGAAATCAAAACCTTTGTAGAGACATTAGGGTGGTAATAATGTTTGTCAGAGTCAGAGCAGAGTAGAGGTTATATCCCTAGAAGCATCGTTTTACTGTAGCTAAAGTAACTTTAATCATTACAGGCTACATCCACAGTGTGTACTGTACTCCGTCCAGATATACAGAGCATAATATAAATATTATAGACTGCAGAGCTGGGGTCTAAACAACATAGGAGCTCGGAGCATAAAGATTCTTTGTCATATACTAGCTGCACACTCTCAGCCAATGTCTTAATATTGTTTGAAAGCTACTGTATTATGTTTATGGCTTTGTGTGTGTGTGTGTGTGTGTGTGTGTGTGTGTGTGTGTGTGTGTGTGATGATCTCTCTAACCCCTTTATTTCTGCCTCTGTCTTTTTGTCTTTCTCTTTATCACACACATACCCACTCTTTCCCTCTCTTTGCACATTTTCAGCACTCTGTCCCCAGCACACAGAGTAATAAGCGCCTTGTCGTGGCATTATCATAATAGAGAGCTAATAGTGGAGTAATGGACTGATGCATTAGTGGCATTCTCCTGATATTGCCACCGCACAGTGTCACACATTTTTACATTGTTCCCTGCTGCAACTGATGGATTCAGAGTTATTGCATATGCTTGCAATAAAGGTCATTTTGTGTGTGTGTGTGTGTGTGTGTGTGTGTGTGTGTGTCAGCTGGACAGAGTCATCTTCTGCGTGTTCTTGCCGAAGGATCAGAAGCTGTATGAGGAGAACCTGCCACTCTACTTTCCTGCTGGTGAGTTTCCTTCATATATATGTGCAGCTACACGTATCAGCAACAACATTAAAACCAGTGACAGATGAAGTGAGGAATACATAATGCAATGTGTTGGGAAACCATGGCTCCTGACATATATACAGGATCGGGATCACACATACAAAAAATAGCCATATATTAATGCAACCAAACAGCTTTTAACATTGATTGATTTTGAGAGGTATTCCAGGCTGATGTGTAAATGGCTCTGTGAGAGAACAAGTATAGGGAGGGAGCAGCATGTGTTCAGGGCCTGCAGAGAGAAGGAAAATCCATCCATCCATGAGCTTGTGTTAGTTTGTTCTTATATACATATAGCATTTTAGCCCCAGAAAACCAAGATGGATGCACTGAGATTGGTATAAAATAGCTATAAATGAGTCCTGAACTCTAGAAATGAGTTAACATTTTGCACTTGACTCATGTCAAGTTTTTTTAGACTTCAGTCAGACAGCCCTAAAGATTTGTCAGCGACCCCTAGGAACCACAGGTCACTGGGGAAAAATGTATATTCCACGACTGGTTGGTGAGTGGTTGATGCTTGTCAAAACACTGACTTGGTGGTCGTGAAATTTAAAGGAACTGCGATACAAACAGCAGATGGGAAGTAACAAAGTGCAAATGCTTTGGTTCTGTACTTAGTAGAATTTTCAGGTATCTGTATTTTACTTGAGTATTTATTTTCCTGACAGCTTGTCTTTGTCTAGCTGGAAAAAACAACTAAACCCTTTGTTTGTATGACACGCCATATTGAAATTATATTTTCTAAAGAAAACATTTTTTTAATTGCAAAAATGTATAAATAAACTCAAGTACAGTCAAAGGCTAAAGTCAAATAAAATAAGATATATATGCGAGCTTAAGGCATAAATAATGTACCTTTGTCTTCTTGGAAGACTTTCTGATGTTAATTGGAGGCAAGTTTTTGTTCTGCTGAAAACAGACATTATGATTGTGTAGACATTAATTAATATTAATGATGATTCAGTGTCCAGTCTAACAGCCCTCGGGGTCAGTGGCTCAGCGTTTAATAGCACTTGTATATTTTTATTGGTTTGTGGGGTTTTTTCTGTTTATAAATATTAATGCAATTTAATTAATAAAACATTTGATATTATGTCACTCAGGGGTTTTCCTGAGTGGACATCAGCGGGGTGGGAGGAGGTGTGTGTGTGTGTGTGTGTGTGTGTCTGACATCATAACAATCAGATTCAGTGTTAAACCATCATGTTTCAGTCGGTGCAGCTTTAACTTTTGGTTTGTGTCGCACTTTTTTATAATTTCACTGCCACTCAGCGAGCAGTTTTTCGAGGGTTTGCAGACAAGTGGAGATCTTCCATGCAAACTATTGGCGATGCACACCCGCCAGTAACCACAGCAATCAAAAAGAGGCATTTAGCGTAGCTCTTTGCAGCTATTTTCACCTGGTGACAGCTGGCAACCTACAGCAACCACTAACCGCTTGGGATTACACACTTTCTCCTAGCAACATGTGTTTTCCAGGTCATCAGTAACCACTGCCTAGGCCTGCA
Source organism: Aulonocara stuartgranti (assembly GCF_965226115.1). Taxonomy (NCBI): domain Eukaryota; kingdom Metazoa; phylum Chordata; class Actinopteri; order Cichliformes; family Cichlidae; genus Aulonocara; species Aulonocara stuartgranti. The sequence goes on along the minus strand of NC_138940.1, from coordinate 34,465,476 downwards.
TGAATGGAATCTTAGATGCATAGCATAAAGTCTGTGGTCAACACTCGCTTTGGTCATTTTTATGATTTGTTCGATAGTAGTTTCAAAATTCATAAACAGGTGCGTAAGAGTGTTTAAAGAGATCAATTATAACTTCTTGTACTCTGTCTTATTCACCATTATTTTATTAAATCACAATGTTTTGGTCCAACTGACCTTCATTAGATAGAAATTATGGCAATCATTTGTTCAATAACAAAAAAATAAATGCCCCACTTGCAAATTTTAAGCTTTATGTGTGCTAGAGAAAGCAGGTGGTTAATAAGTGGCTAAATAAGAGTAAGTTGTTGAAGACATTCAGCATCATCACATTAACCATTTCCCCCATAAAGACAACATTTGACGACCTCCCCGGTACCCTTAATGACGAGCCTTGACACCTCATTATATATCAATAAAGACACGGTTTGACCATTAGAATAGTTTCTGGGTTTTTCCGAGGGTAGCCGCAGAGGCGGAGACCACCCTCACTAACCTGCAAACCCAGGCATTTTCTTCTAGAAGCAGAAATATGACAGAAAGCACTCAAGTCAGAAAAAACATTGCAAAGGTTACTCCTAGTGGACTTTCAAGGGGTATAGAGTTAAACACAGGAACTTGATTTTGGTCACACAGTCTTGATTTATAGCCTAACATTATTGTGGTGAGCTACTTTCTTTTGCATTTAAGTTTCAAAAATCACAAAAAAGGGTGTCAGTTTGTAGAGATTTGCTGAACCAAACATGGTGGCATTAAAGCTTTCCCACAGAGCCTTTTTTTCTGATACTCATAAAAAAAGAAAAGCCTATTGATAACTCCCACTGGCATTTTGTCAAGCAACCAAGATGATGCCCGCTTTCAGTTTTTTGCCCTATAAAAAGCATAGTCAGTGTGGCACTTTATGGATAACACGCAGGTTGTACTTTTATCTCTGATCACATGAGTCACCTGAAATATGAATGAATGTTACAAACAATCTCTACGCTCATGAGCTGCCTTATTATAAAAGTTCTCACTGTTGAGCTTCCTTTTAACAGGAAGGACCTTGAGAGTAATGGCTGTGTGTGTGTGTGTGTGTGTGTGTGTGTGTGTGTGTGTGTGTGTGTGTGTGTGTGTGTGTGTGTGTGTGTGTGTGTGTGTGTGTGTGTGTGTGTGTGTGTGTGTGTGTGTGTGTGTGTGTGTCCCCTGCAGCTTCTTTGTTTTGTATTTTGATACAAACATGTCTTTTCATTCTGTATCCTGCCTTCATTTCTTCGTCCACCACTTTAGCCTGACCTGTGGCAGCGACCCGTTGTTCAGGTAACCATCGTGGTGTTGTGCGTCAACATGTGTGGTTTCTTCTATCAACTTAACTGCATTCAGTCTGTTTGTCGACACGCAGTCTTAACCCCAGTGCAAAATGTAAATTACGTGTCACGGAGGGGAAACTCTGACATTTCCTTCAACCGGCACTCGTCCCATTTTGCAAATAAATTGCTCATATTTAGACCTCAGTTAAATGAAAATGGCATTCTGTGCATTCCTGAGTACAACGGCTGGCCTCAAGCTAGTTAGTTTTCGAAATGATGCAAGGAAAAAAGAAATGGGCTTTGTTTTTTTTTGTTTTTTTCCTGCAGTGGTGAAAAGGGTCTGATTTAAATGAAAAATAACAACCACTTTTTAAGCCTCCAAGGTGCCTTCTTGAGTCATGCCTCACCTGCTTTCCAAAACAGACTGAAAGGAAAGTGTTGTGCCATCGCTACAGATTGATCTATTTGGTTAAACGAAGTTTTGTAAATAAGTAAAATGTATTTAATGTTATGTTGGCTTTAGCTGTGACATGATGACTTTACCCATTTGTTTTGATTACACTTGTGATTTATGGTGTTATATTGCCAAGCAGTCTGGCTCCTAAGCATGATCAGTCATTCACTCAATTATTCAAATTAAGCATCGGTATTACAACTGCAGCCTTAACCCCTAATGTCTTGCTTTACCGCTGCTATAAATCAAACTCACCTCTTGCCTTCGGAACATTTTGAGAGAGAGGTCTTAACAGTCGTATGCTTTCTGGTTTTGTAATTTTTAATGGGTGTTATGTGGCTTGGGACGCAGGTGCTACCAAAGCTGCTGAAAAGAAATCCAACAAATTATCAACCGCAGGTCCTTTGTACGAGTGAAGCCGTGCTTTTGGGTTTGACAGAATTTAAATTTAAATGAGAGCTTCAGATGGAGCCGGGTCACTCTAACACTCATAATAGAGATGCATGGCAGAAATATTAGTGAAATTAACTGAAATCAGGCAAACTTAATCACCACAGAAAAAAGTGAACCAGAGCAGGATTGCAGTGTTTAATTTTAAATGAAAATGAGATCATGAAATTGTCTCAGCGCAGGAAAGTCAAAGCAGAGAAATGCTGCTGGCGCTGGAATATATCACCCTTTGTAACATTAATATGCGTTCTGCAGTTCAACAGTTCAAGAAAACATACAGCATACATGTCATTTAACATTGTTTTCTCACCTTTGAGTGCTTTTAGACGTGTTGGCAGCAGCTGAGTTCTACATAAAGAAACAAATGTAGACACAGAGAGAGTTTTCTGTTTTTCACAAACATGGCCTGACAGCCAAGGCGTTAAAGAGGAGTGGGAGAGAGAAGAGAAGAAGCCTGCTTAACCTAAGAGGAGAATCCAATCAACACTGCAGCCTTATCTCTTATATGAACTCACACACCGGGTCAAGAGTCTTAATCTTTTTTAAAATCTTTTTTTGTGAACAGATTTGACCACTAGCCCCCCGAATCTGAAAGTATTTTTCATTTATTAAAGTTCAAGGAGGATCAATTGCTAAAAATAATGAGATCTCAAAATGTGATGAACTGCTTTTTATAAGCATTCACTGGCCACTTCATTAGGTACCCGTTGCAAGCACTGGATTGAACCCTTGCTTTCGTTCTTGGGAGCATAGCGTGAACAAGGTGTTGGAAACACTGCTCAGAGACGTCACACAGTTGTTGCAGATTTCTTAGATGCACATTGATGACACGTATCTCCTTTTCCATAACATCTTAATGATGCTGTATTGGATTGATATTTGGTGGCTGTGGAGGCCATTTGAGTACAGTCATTGCTATGTTCAAGAAGCCTGTTTGAGGTGATTTCAGCTATATGACATGACACGTCCTGCTGCATCAGAAGATGAACTCAAAGTGCTTTCTGCTGCTGTCTAAGTCTCATTCACCTAAGCATTCATACAACAATTTTATCTGCACCTAAGCTCTTTCTATTGTTCACACATGTTCACACTCCAGTTGATGCACTGGAAGCAACTCTGGGCTTCATATCTTGCCAAGGATACTGTAGCATTTTGACTGCAGGAGTCAGGGATCAGGGAGCAATGCTTGGGCAGACTGTGATATTTGAATGGCACTCATTCTATACTAAGGGGCCCAGCACACCTTTACACCACCAACAACAGCCTGGAAACCAGGATGTATACACGATTTAATGTTGTTTTTGAGCCTACCATGTAAATTTTACAGAAGAAATCAAGAATCATCAAGCATGACAAATTTCGGTGAGCTCATGTGAATTGTAGCATCAGTTTCCTGTTCCTATTTGACAGGAGTGGCACCCGGTGTGGTCTTCTGCTGCTGTAGCGCATCCATTATGGGTTCAGAGATGCTCTTCTGCATACCTTGGTTGTAACAAGTGGTTATTTGAGTTACTGCTGCCTCAAAGCCATTATTCTCCTCTGACATCTGGTATTAACAAGACATTTTCTGCCAGAGAACTGCTGCTCACTGGATATTATCTTAACTTCAAACCCCTCTCTTTGAACACTAGAGATGGTTGTGTGGGAAAATCCCAGCAGATCAGCAGTTTCTAAAATACTCAGACAAACCCCAAAACCCTGCTACGCTCAGTGACTTGAATCACCTTTCTTCCTCATTCTAATGCTCAGTTTGACCTTAGCAGGGTCACTACATGCCCAACTGCACTGAGTTGCTGCCATATGATCAGCTAACTATCTATTTATGTCAACCCTCAGTTAAACAGGTATACCTAATAAAGTGTCCGGGGAATGTAGATACAAAATACACAAAAAACAATGTATTTGCAGATAAAAGGGGAAGCAGAAGTGGATACTTCCTGCTAAAACGTTTAATGCGCAGGTGTGAGTTTATTTTGAGAGAATCCCACATACGCCCTTACGCTGACTAATACCCAGTAGAGCATCATCAGTGTATTTATCCACTGCTGAAAATGGTACCCAATAAACAAACTATTTATTCTTGTTTGAGTAACGTTTGCTAAAAAGCTGTTATACATTGCCTTTAAAAGTAAAACCACAAGACTAAATATATATGACTATAACAGGCAGTGAACAGTAGTCAGAGTACTGAGCAAAAAGCACCGACCTTCCGCCTCAGCTACCTATGTAGAAAAATAAGCTACAAGGTAAAATCACAGCAGCCCTTTATTTCTGTTTGGCCGGAAGGAAAATGTATTTTTATGTCTAAATCCAGTTTGTCATCAGTTTGTGGATATGTTTAGAGAGACGTTTAGTCATCAGCCACAACAAATCAAGGCAGAAACTCCAGTTCACTTCAGGCCAGTTTCGAAAATGAGTCAGTTCTCATCGACTCCTGTTTAAAATAAATAAATAAATAAAAAATGTTCTGCCTAAAAAAGGAGCAAAAAAATTTTTGGTCATTGTAGCTTTGAGAAACAAGTAGGTGGCAACAAAAGTGGCTGAAGGCACTGTCTTATAGCGATCACTTTTAAACCAATTGTTTTATTTTGGAGCATTTTAATGCAGTTATCTGACAAATAATATAGCCTGCCCAAGTATTTTATTTCAAAGCTAGCACTTTTTTAGCATGTATCTCTTTGTTTGGATGCATCAGCTTGTGTCTCAAATATAAAACATGACAGCAGCAGAAACTCAGAGTTTAAAAAGAAAACTCCACAAAGTAGTGGTGAATATTTTTATTTGCAGTCTGTGCACCAGCTATTTTCTCCCTGAGTAGCTAAATATTCTGCTAAAATACCAGACGAAAGAACAAAAATGGATAAAGACTGAATACACGATTCATATTTTCCAAATATTTTCCATTTTTTTTCCTTTCCACCTACATTTTCACTTTGATGACCTTGTGAGGTCAAATTATATCACTGTGCTGTTTACAGCTTGTTCCTCTACCCACAACTGGCCAACAAATATGTAGTTATTGCTTTACAGGCTAAGTGTTAAAGAATGATCAGTGCGTACAGCTCAGAGCATTAGAGGCTGTTTTTTCTTCCTATTTCTTGTAGCAGTAGCTTCCACTCAGCAAGCCAAAGTCTCAAACTGCGGCACAGCCGGTCAGATGCCTGAACCATGAAATCAGCACTTTCACATCTTCACCCTGGGTCAGCTGACCGAAAAGGTTATTTTCCCCCCAAAAATCCAGGTGTGCCCCTTTAAAAAAAAAAAAGTCTGAGCGAGCTGCTGGTGTCTTTCTCCTCTAATGGATGTGCAGCAGATTTGGTAGCAGTAGTGGTGCTTGGCTGTTAGATGGACCGGAACTGTCTGTCAGTGTGACAGAGCTGCTGCAGGCAGGCCTCCAAGTCTCCACTATAAACCTTATGTGTCTCCAACACCTGGCACTACCTACGCTGGCTGTCTGTCTGATGTGTATGATTGTGTGTTTGCATGTTTTGAGTGCGTCCTTAGCCATGTTGGGCTGAGAGTGACTAAGCCTCGCTAACAGATCCCTCTGAAGCAACCAGACGCTCCAGAAGCCAAAATGCTTTTAACCGCTGCATGACCAAGGTAAAATGTTCCCCCCACCGTGTTTTACATGTTTCCATTTCCTCTCTCCCTCTCTCTCTGTCTGCTCCCACAGAGGCCACAGTCAAGAGCAAACTCTAAGAGAGTGGATTTGTCAGATTTGGTTGCCGTGGATACACACCGCTACACTCACATCCAGATTCTTTCTCCTCCTCCTCCTCCTCCTGTTTGCCATTGACGCAAATCAAGACCATCTTCATCAGGAAGATAAGTTGCAAATGGGTGATTGCCTTTTTGAAGTGCTACGGTTCTCCTGCAGATGTTGTCGGAGGAGGTGGTTTTCTTTTTCTCACTTCTTCCCACTAATGGCTGAGGTTAGGAGCGGTGTTATGATGACTGTGTGAAATGAGGCAGATAATTCTTATGAAAAATGGACTGTGCGTACTCGTAAGCTTCACTCTACCTGTGATCAGCGGCAGCTTCGCATCAGGCTTACGTCCCCCACCCTCCCGATTTCTCTCTTCCCTGTACTACAGCATTTGAATATTAAAATATCAGCATGTGTGCGTGATTGTGACACACATGACAAAAGCTTATTAAAATGAATCTGAGCTTTGTGTGAGCGCAGTGATTATTTCTCTGGTTATGAAAGAGTCGATGAGTCGGGGCGCCATTCGAGAACACTTCACACCAGTATTTCCTTCTCCACTCTCTGGCAATTCTTTGTGAAAGAGATCGAATAAACTGGAAGATGAAGTCAAACCTTTCTGGAGGAAGTGTGTGCTGCTACTGCCATTTGATATGTCCTGCCGAGAGAGCGCAGAGTGGGAGACTTTATAAATACCCTCTATTTTAAACGTGTGCAATTTTTTTTAAAGGCAAGCGTTCAGACACCCTTTAAAAGATTATATTGTTATAGTCTAGCCTACTATACTCATATACTCTAGTAAGCAAGCTCACAGTTGAATACCAGTTGAATACTGGAAGGAAAGACGGAGCTTTTCAGCCTGCAGCACCAGGGCTCTCGAACAGCCCCCCCCCCAGCTGCGTTTAGCTGACTCTTTAGAGTCTTTAAAAAAAAAAACTGTTCTGTTTAATCTTCTACTGAAATTCTTTTGTTTTTTAAATGTATTTTTATTCTATTTTAACATTTAGTTCCTTAGAATTATCTAATATCTCGTCCCTAATTCATAAGTTTTGATTATGAATATTCATCACACAGCAAGTTCCTTTTCTGAGGACGTGTTTGACACTTTTTTGAGCCTCTTATTGAGCTCGCTACAGTCTCTGTAAAAGCTGAAACCAAAATTCCCATCAACAAGTGATTTGATGAATCTGTTCCACAAGTTATCTCCAACCTGAAGATTGGGACCCACTGTGCAATCTTAACTCATATTTTAAACACAGAACATATCTACATATCAAACGTTAGTCTGTTTAAGTTACATGAAGGCAGAAGCTGATACATTTTAAATCATGGGTAATTTTTTTCTGATAATAATAAAGACTAGCAAATGTAGGAAAAATCATGAACGTCAGTGACTCGTGTTTAATTGAAATAGCTTCACTGAATTAATCTTGCAGAATGTCAAACGGTGCTAATATTTAATTATCACAGAGCCCTTTTTCTCATGAATGACTAACCAGAACAAATTTGACAAAAATATTTCACTTGGTAATCATACAGTACTGTGCAAAAGTCTTGAGTCATCCCTCATTCCTTTATGTGTAGCTAGAAAAATGGAAACTAGGTGCTGAAACATATGCAAACGGGGATGGAAATACAGTAAAAACAGTCTGCACAAGTCTATCGAGCTTGAAAGCTAATAATTGTTCTCAGTTCTCAGGTCCAGGCTTCTTGAAAGACATTCAAAGCTCTTCTCCAGATGTTGGCCTCATCTTTTTCTTCAAAATGATCCCACATTGCTTCAGTAACTTTGAGGCTCAGACTCCAGGGAAGCCAATCCATGACTGATAGTGTACCACTGTAAAAGACTGAGTCGACTACAAATCAGTGAAGCCGATCGAGAAATGCCTTAAACCTGCATTCTTGCTAAGCAGAGCCGCCAGAGTACGACTCCACTGGCGGAAAACAGAAGTCTGATTAAGTTGAAGCCTGTGACAAATACTCTCATTTTCACTTAATTTATGACCTCAGATGATGTTTTCCCAATAAGTGCTTTTAGTTAGAAGTTTCTACAAGTTCAGTTTAATATAGCAAGATATTTACTTTACACGTTGTATATACACATATATATGTCATGTTTATGGCCATTACACAGAAAGTATGTTGCAAAAAAATACCGAGACAAAATTCAGAATTTTCCAGATCCGTACTTGCCATGTCAAGTGTACTCTATATAAACTGAACGTGTTTCTCAAGAAAAGATCCACTGTGTGATCGAGATGATGAGCTCGTCCTGATGTTTCTAAACAAGAAAATGGTTTCATTCTGGTTTCATCGGATTCTCACAACAAGGCGGCGGCAGCAGAATTTCATGGTTTGATCCAGGAGTTGAATCACCGTATCACAACTGCTTTCAATAATTTCACAGAGCCGACTGACCCAAAGTAACATACAGTACTGTTATTTGACTTTTTCCTTATCATTCTATATTCAGTACTGGTGCTCTTTTGAGCATCGAGTTCATTTGTTGCAAATGTGTGGTGTCCCTCAGTTTCCGGTCAGACTCACGTGTTGCTCATGAAATCTCGCTCCACAATCCCTGGTAAAACTGGTAACAGCCACAATGCTCGGGATCTTGTCACAATGGTCACATCCATCTCTTTTATACAGTCTGTGCTCTAAAGGTGCTACATAGTCTTCTCTGTAAGCCAGCTCCCTCTGTCTGATACTGAGCAGGTAGTCTGCTGTTGGCTTTCCATTTTCTCTGAAGGTTAGGGAGCTGCTAAACCTCAAACTGAGGTTGGTAAGCGGTGAAGACAAACTGGTCGCTACACAAAGAGATGAAACTAATAAAACTGCAAAATAAAGCAGTGCTACAAAAGTATACAATAATTATCTGAAGGTTCATCATAAGTGACCACTTTCTCATTTTCACATTGTTTTTACACTATAACATTTGATAATTGCTGCTGTGAAACTGCAGATAATTTAAGGTCCTTTTGCTAAAAATGTTTTGTTAGTTTGAGTCTTGTGTTCAGTTATTATTATGACTAAAACATAATTTTTCCACCTTATATCTTCCCTTTTTTGTATAGCTACAGCACCTACTCTTTTTTTTTTTTTTTTTTTTTAACCAACAACCATCAATTATTTCCCCCTCCTCCTTTCTCACTGTATGCTGTCCAACCTCCCTCCACCCCATCTGCCTGTCAGAACCCACCATATGCGTATTTCTGCAAACGCCATCATGCTTCTCCCTGCAGCGCATCTGTATGAATTGTTGCGGGATGCGGCCGTCACGTGTCGGCACAACACAGGCGGTGATTTGTGTGAAGCAAAACGAGCGTTTAGCGAGCCATCGTCCCACCCCCACAACTTTCATCAGCCAACAACCATCTTTATTGATTTCAAACAGTCTGCCGTGATGGCGCAGACGCACGGGGGGGAGCGGGGAAGGAAATAAACTACAAAGAATATCAACAGGAAATTGGGAGAAGACCGCCCTTTTTTCTATAAAATCCTCATCTGTCACATAGGGGACTGGTTTTTTGTTTTTGGGGGGTTTTTCTCGTCTCCTGTGCTCTTTGATTCCCTCCCTGTATGGGCCTCGGTTTCTTCTTCCTCCTTCATCCTTCTCCTCATGTCTCTTCCTCGCTGCTTTACTCTACAGGATGGTGGGGGGAAAAATAAACAGATGGAAGAGGGAGGGATAAAGAGACAGAAAGAGGAAGGATGCAAGGGTTCAAACTGAGAGAGGGGGAGGAAAAAAGGTGGGGATGAAGGGATGAGAGGATGCAGAGCCGGCGGGGGGATGGAGCGGATGGAGGGAAGAGGAGGGGACGGAGAGCCTGATGAACTCATCTAAAGGCGCTCTGGGTTTTTTAATAAGCAGCAGACTGTGAAGCTACTCTCCAACCAGTCACTCTGAATAATGAGAGAGAGAGAGACGCGCGCGCACACACATGCAGGATGAGAGGATGAAAAGACAACCAGACTCATTATCTTGCGACCAATTTTCATCACTGTCCCGTCAGTAATCTCTCTCACGGACTCGAACAGTCCTCAGCTCTGTGTGAGATGACAGATGAAGACCAATTACGGTAACTGTTTCGTTAACTTGAAGGCTGATTCCCTGCCATCTTCCAGAACATACACTGATAATCCTGTTGGCCCTAGAAATTACCCACTGCTCACAGCCCACCAACACACCTGTGTGCCTGTGCGTGCGTGTGTGTGAATGTAATACCTTTCCTGGCGAACCCCTTTGTAGTTAAAGAGCTGTGGACATGCAAGTGTGTTTGTTTAAAAAAAACCCTGCACTCTCGGGTGTTTAATAAAGAATCATTTCCGGCTGACGACTGCTGTTGCTGACTTTGTTTGATGCACACTAATAGGTTACTGCTTCGTCAACATTTTTTTGGCACCTAAACATATTTGGTGCTGATCTGCTTGGGTTTCTTCCAGCGGGGAGAGACGCAGAATAAACTTCAAATTGCTAATCTGTCTTTTCATTTATTGCTTTCTCGTTGTATCACTTTAATCGAAGCGGCTCCTACTCAGAAACTGATTTACGCTGAAAAGCTTTTTGTATGTAAAACAAGGCAAAGTTTGCTGAATGGTTTTTATTGCAGCAAGCTCTCTTGATCGCGCTGCTCATTGTGCTTTTCCGCGTCTTGGCGGTGCAGTAAATCGCGGCGTGAGGACATAATTCATTCATATGCAGATTTTTGTGATAAATGCACAAAAAAATGTCAGTTGTCATGTAAGGTGACACAAAACTCTCTGAGTGCATGTGGAAGGTTATTTGTGTAGCACTACTGAAAACTAAAGTTACACACTGCCTCATGATAAACTCTATCCCACATAATGGGACCATTTAAATCAGTCATCCTGGGAAAGTTTTCATTAACATCTCTGGCTTAAATAAAGTGGGCCCATTGTGATTTTCCTCAATTCCGATCACATTTATATTCATGGTAAAAAGAAAACTAGTCTCACCTTCACTGCTCTCAAACGAAATCAGAGGATAAAAGCCTCCAGGTGCTGCTAACCAAATTGACTTGCTTAGCTGATCATCTGCAAGTGTGAGCGCCTCTATAAAAGCAGGAGTTGTGTCACTTTGCTGGTCTGGAGCATTCAGGTGTGTTAACACAGTGCCTAGGAGGAAGACATCAGCCATGATTTTAGAGAAACAATCGTTGTTGCCCATCAGTTTGGGGAGGGTTATAAGGCCATTTCCAAACAATTTAAATCCATCACTCTACAGTGAGACAGATTATTCGCTAGTGGAAAACATTCAAGAGGGCTGCCAATCTTCTCAGGAGCAGATGGCCATCAAATTCACCCCAAGGTCAGCAATGCTCAAAGAAACTAAAAAATACACAAGAGCTATAACTCAGACTCTAGCTTCAGTTAGCATGTTAAATGTTAAAGTTCATGACAGATCAATTAGAAAAAAAGGCTGAAATAGTTTGGTTTGTTTGGAAGGGTTGACAGGATAAAGCCTTTTCTTTCTAACACTTCTGTAACAATGTCCTTTAGATAGAGGAGACCAAAGTGGAGATGTTTGTCCATAAATACAACATATCAGCACAAACACCTCATACTAACTGTCAAGCAACGTGATGGAGAGGGATGATTGGTTTGTTTTTCATGCATCAGTCATTGAGTCAACTATAAACCCCCTGCACCTCCTGACTTCAAACCTCAAAGAATTTAATTTATTTATACAGCAGTTTCCACAGGTGAGCCCTAAAACTCTTCACAAAAGACATAAATCAGTATAACGGAATCGAATTAAAAAACTGTTATGAAAGTGAAACGATGCTACAACTCTTGGGTCTATATGACAAAGGGGAAGGATATCTCCCCTTTCAGCTGTTCACACCTTCTGTTTGCAGCAGTCAGCCAATCGCAAGACCGCACGGAGGCCCAGTGTAATCAGCAGAGATTCCTGCAATAACTAAAATTTGGGCTGGGATATTGGTGCTGTGGTGGTTAGGCAGCACTGTCATCATTCAACAGGAAGGTTCCTGGTTTGAATCCCATTTGGAGGATTTCTGTGTGGAGTTTGCGTGTTGCCCCTGTTCACCCGTGTGCGTTTCCTCTGGGTGCTCCAGCTTCTTTCCACAGTCCAAAGACATGCATGTGAACTGCAGCATCTAAATTAGCCATATATGTGAGGTAGACAAAGTGCTGCAGTTACAATCTGACTTTTAGTTAGGTGTTTTGAGTGGGCAGTAAGAAAAGAGAAATGCTATATAAATGTGAAAAAGTACCTAAAGGGCCTTGCTTTTTCATGCTGATCCAAAACAAGAGATTCTCACTGATGATTAAACATGTAGCTGTGGTCTGTGTGAAGTCCGTGTGATGAAGTTGCTGTGCTGTGTTCAGAGTAAATCCACGTGTCTGCCCGGAGAATGTGGGTCAAACACTTGAGTCAAGTTTTCAAACTGCATGCACTAAAAAAAAGAAAATGTTGTCCCTGGCTGGTTATATTACATCAGAAACCTCTCACACTTTATTTGAAGAATATCAGCTTTAACCATCAAACACAACACTCAGTCCCACAGGCTACACTGAGCACACTGTGCAGCTCCGTTTATCTGTCAGACCACTAAATAAGAGTTTGGTTTGGCCTCAATTTACCTCTGTAGACCAAACATCGAGGACTTGTCTGTGATTTGTGATGTAATACATGCATTTGCTGGTTGTTTTCAATATATTGTTATTTATGTGAAACTCTTTACACCTGGGATGCAAAACGGATATTCTGATAGCAAAGAGAGAATAACTGCACGTGGAAAACTAATGAGAGCTGTGTGGGACCTTTGCTCACATTTCACTGACTTCAGCTTTGTTGCATCACTGATAGCGAGACAAAAAAAAATAAAGATATTATTAGAAAATGCAGTCAGCTGCTCAGGTATCCGACTACAGTTGACAATATACGGTGCGTGGGATGTGTGAGGTGTTAAATCATGGGCACACAAGAATTTACACTTTTTATTAGGTACACCTGTTCCACTGCTTGTTGAAGCAAATATCTAACCAATTCCAAAACTCAATGTGCTGCACCACCATCTTGGATGATGTTCACAAAGAACTAGGAAAAGGGAAAATATCCAGTGAGCGGCGGATAACTGTGCAATGTTGTCATGTTAAAACTGCTGAGCAATGCTTCCAGTACCTTGTTGAATTAGAATACAATGGCCTTCTATTGCCCCTGTACATGTATGACATTTTGGGCATACAAAACAAGAGAAGCTACCCAGTGCCAAAAATGTCAGTTCTTGTGGACACTTCTCCAAAAGTGAGTCAGTCTTTAAATACTATGTGAAATGTTCGACAAACATGTTTATGATCTTTAGCCCCCCTTTATGATGACTTTAGGAGTAGGGGTGGGTTTTGATAGTCGATTTATCGATTAAAATCGATTCTGGCTCGGATAACGTGATATTGATTCATTAAAATCCTGTATCGATTTTTTTAATATAAATTTATTTTGCCCAAAACGCCAGAATCTCAGGTTAAACCTCACAAAATTTCAACAACCACCAAACAGCTAAAACAGTGAATGAGAGCAGGAACACGGATTCTGCACAAAGACGTAAACACAAAGCGCGGACCCGCCGACGCATCAGAATCAGTGAGCTGTCGCCTTTCTCACCCGACGGCACGGACACGGCCGAAAGCCGACAGCTCGCTGATTCTGATGTTTCGGCGGGTCCACGCTTTGTGTTTACGCCCTTTTTGTGCTGATCCTAAATCTGTTAGTTTTATCTCTCACCAAACAATATTGACCGAACCAGCAGCAAAAGAAGATCCAAACTACGCATAAACATCGTCATGAATTCCCTCTGACTTTTGCTGTTTTGCTTCCACCACGATAAAATCACACTTCATGCACAGCTCTCTCTCTCTCTGTACTTCAAGAACAGTTTCCAGTCTAAAAATGTTTTCTGCGTTATTCGCTTGCTTGTTACGCACAAGTCTACCGTTGTTTACAGCGGTGTCAGCCGCTGGTTTTTTTTGTCATTTTACTTCCGAAAAGAAAACTGAATTTCTGGAGTTCAACAGGCTTCTGAACAAATTTAAACTTTTTAAAATTATGCAAAATGCAAAACGCTTAACTGTGTCTCTAATAAAACCGCTGTAACTTCAGAGGTAATGTTCATATGTTGATTAATGGTTTTCTTTCGTTTTTGATGTACTGCAGGGCTGTATTTGGGACATGTGAGTGTTTTAAATGCAATGGTATGGCAAATATTCGGAAAACCTGTTATGTGGTGGATTGTATTAACAGCCTTCCAAGTCAGTGTTCCCATTTTTGAATTAAGTTTAGTTTTTTTATATTTAAATATCAGTACTATTAAGTAAGAGATACTGTATGTGATTGCCTCTGCACTAAGCAGAAAAATGATGAACAAAAGTAAATGTTTGATAAGAAATGTTTTGTTAGTGCTGCAAATTAACATGGAAAATGGATTCATCAGAGAAGCATTTAAGCTTTACCCATTAACAAGGCAGGTAAAACAACTATTAATTATCATTATATAATGACAACAGTGAGAGAAAAAAACATTTTCTTTGTAGCGTCCCATTTATAAGGAACATAAATAAACTAAAGTTGGAAAAACCTCCTCTTGACTTGGGAAATGAGACTCTACCAGCAGCATTTTATTCATTGCTGCAGACACCTCTCTTCTTGACACCTCTGCCCTACAAGCCTTTGAGTTTGCAGCTGTGGGATGTAATGTCCCTGAAGGGTCTCACAAACCTGCTGGCTGTTGGCAGGCAGAGGGGTTATGGCCCCTGATGTTAAGATTCAAGTCATCACACGCTCAAGAGCCAAGCTTTGAATCAGCTTTATAAAAGTGCCAAGACGAGCTGGGTCCTGTTAGGTAAAAGTGCACGAAACCACAGAATAAATGGTAGTTTAGGGCATTTTAAACACAATTATTTAATCATACTTAATCAGAGTCATAAACGCAGCTAGCTACAGGTGGCTAATATTAGACTAAATGCCAATTAGCAATGATAATCACCACTGTGGGATGTGAGTTTTTCAGGCAACATGAGAACACTAACAAAGCTGTAGAAATTAACACCATTATGTAAGCAGTAGCCATAAAAAGGTACAGACAAGGTGGAGTCAGTGCCACGTGCATGGGTTTAACAAACAGCTGGTTGTATTCACCAGAATTCGCACTAACATCACCTGATCTTTGTAATAATTTATCATTTTAAGGTGTTTGTAGCATTTTGTTCATCTTCTGTACTGGTGGTTGTCATTGATTCTGGTTGTTTCAAGGTTGAAACCATATGACATTTTTAAATAAATCAGTTGTTATAGGAGGTGTTCATTTGTTTAATAATTAGAATATGTTAAAAAAAAAAAAAAAGACTGATTTATGTTGATTAGGCTATTTTCTTTGATTGCCTGCTTGCGAAGGGAAATTAAATTCTGTTCCTGGATTGTGTGCATACCCACGGCGCATCAGTGGCATGAGTTTGTGATTTCATTGTAGATGTTCCGAATTTTTTGACTTTAGAAACTGTAGTTGAGAAATCTCACCGCAAAGTGTGTGTGAAAGCTCATCCTCTTTAACCGCGATGTTGCTATTACATTGTTACACATAAAGCATGCTAATGCTCAAATATAAATAGATCCATCAGTTCTAAAGCCACCTGTAAGTACTTGAACAGTGACTCATCTTCTGTTATGTATGCTGCTTCTGAAATGGAACAATAGACCTATTTACAGGAGACATTGTGACTGGTCACAGGAATGAAAGCGCCAGCGAAATTAATGATGACACTGGATCCATTTAGAGTCCCACTAAGTCATTACAGTACATTATCGTATACAGTGTGAGTAGTGACCATTGGTTGTACACTACTTCAAGGCATTGTGGAATACTTTGAGTGCACTATATCAGAAATACTAATATGCCTTTCAATAGCATTAAAAATAGAGAACTCACTGGCCAGGTAGAGTTACACTAGGTTGGTCTTTCTTTTGCCTTCAGCTCTGCCTCAATTCTTCATGGCAGAGATTCATGAAGGTGCTGGACACATTCCTCAGAGATTTTAGTCCAAATTAACATGTTAGCGTCACATGTGAATCTCCTGTTCGAAAACATCCTAAAGGGGCGTTACTGGGATAAGATCTGGTGACTGTGTGGGCTATTTGAGTACAGTGAACTCATTGTCATTTTTAAGAAACCTGTTTGAGATTATTTGAGCTTTGTTACATGATGTGTTATCCTGCTATAATCAGCCTTTAGAAGATGGGTACACTCAGGCAGCAATACTCAGGTAGGCTGTGGTGTTTAAATGATGCACACTTGGTACAGAGGGGCCAGGTTTACAAGGAAAAGATCCCCCACAGCAAGGACTGGACATGGTCAGTAACAATGCTCAAGGCAGCTGTGGCATTTCAGTGATGCTCAGCTGCTACTTAAGGGCTCAAAGTGATGCAAGAAAAGATCCACAACACCATTAAACCACCACCAGACTCTAAACTGTTGATGGAAGGCAGGATGGAGCCATCCTTTCATGGTGTTTACACGAAATCCTGACATTGTTCAGTGCCAGTGAGCCCATATGGAAACTCTAGCCCTACCTTGGCGTGGGATACTGCTGTATCCCATCTGCTTCAAAGTTTAATAAGTTGTGCATTTAGAGATGCTCTCCTGCATCCCTTAGTTGTAACAAGCGGTTATTTGAGTTACTGTAGCCTTCTTATCAGCTTGGAGCAATCTGGCCATTCTCCTCTCACCTCTAATATGAACAAGGTTTTTTCACCCAAAACATGTTGATCACTGGATAGTTTCTCTTTCTTAGACCACTCTCTGTAAACTCTAGAGATGAATGTGTGGAAAAATTCCAGTAAAGCAGCAGTTCCTGAAATACTCAGACCAGCCCACATGGCACCAACAACCACACTATATTCAAAGTCACTTAAATCACATTTATTCCTCATTTTGATGCTCAGTTTGAAACTTCAGCAGGTTGTGTTGGTTATGTCTACATGGCTAAATGCTTAGATGCTTTAAATGCTGCCGTGTGATTGGTGATTAAAATATTTGTATTAACGTGCAGTTGAATTGGTGTACCTAATAAACTGACCAGTGAGCGCAAGTCAGTTCTAGTCTGAAACCAATATATATTTATTGATGAGTGGGGGTGATTTTATTGTACTATTGTTTTCTAACTGGTATACTCTGCAGATGGCAACAAGTCTATAGGGAGTAGTATTTTAGTAGTAGTAGTACTTTATAAATACTGCTCACCTAATAAAGAACAAAGCTGAAACTGGAGCTTTTTTTCCCCACTCTATAATTAAAGGGTAAAAAGAGGAGAACAGCCCCATGAAATTACAGTCCACATAATTAATTATATTAGTTTAATTAAAACAATTAATAATTTGTCAGGCTCTCATTAAACATTAAAAGACAACCATGTTAGATCTGTCTGTATATTATGTGTTACACTGGATTCTCTTTTATGTTTTAGTAACAGACACCAGTGTGCATTTGAAAAAAGGTAAGTTAGTTTTCCACTCCAGCAAATCTTTTATAAGCTGCTGCAGTGCTGGAAAAACATTATGCTTGCTAACAGCACATTCTCGAAAGTGTGGTAGTGATTTCTTTCCTTATTTCTATTTCAATCAGTGTATCAGTTCACTCAAAGTAAACTGTCCGAGTTGAACCACAGCCAGTAGTTTACACTATAAAGTATACCGATTTTTACTTAACTTGACAATAAGAAGTTATTAACATAATTTTCCTCACACTTCAGTTCACTGTAGTGACATTTAAGTGCTAGTAAGGACCATTAAGTGTTTGACTTCTACCAGAATTAGACTGTAAATTGCTGCCTGTGTTACTGTACCAGAAAATTCTAACCCCATCTGTCTTCACCAGTCAAAAAGTGAGGGGGTTTATGCAAACCACAAACAAACTCATGTGCTGTTGAAGCAACATCAATGCTCTTGTTATTGTTTCACACCAAATGTTCTTGCACAGACGTAAAGGAAAATGCATTTCTGTCCAGACACTTACAGACTGCACATAAGAAAACAACAGCAGGCACTTGACTGCAGACAGAAAGTTAGCTACTATAGAAAATTAAAAAATAAAACATCTGTGGAAATTTCCTGCTGGTGTGCTGCTGCAGACAATTACAATGCAAACATAATGTATAGGTATTGCTGCAAGGTTGAGAGATAAATGTCAGATTTCTGTTGTTTTTATGAGATATTGTAGTGCAGAGGAGCAGCTGTGGGCTGCTTCTTTCTCTGCAATGTTTCTTAATTTGAATTTAAAAAAAACCCTGACTTACAGAACATCCTCTTTGAGGAGAGAAAACCTGTTAACGAAGTAGCCCTACACATGTGCTCACACAAATTATAGGAAGGTTAAACTAGTCCTCTCCTAATGTTGCTGCAGAATTATTTGAGCTCATTCAAGGAATCCTCCTGCAGGGCTTTGTATCCTAATTGTGGGAGACAAATGTTTGTGTGTGCAGTTGGTATGTAGTAGTGAAATGTTTCAAGCCTTCAAAGGTATTTCTCTGCTAAGACAATTGTGAGAAAGCAGACAAAAGTGGGAGGAAAACAGTGGCGGTACTTTGAGAGAATCAGGATCCGGCTGTTAGGTGAGATGGGTGATGTGTATGGATGAGGCCATGATGGAGAGAGCGAGAGAAGAGGGAGGAGAGCGATGTTTACGGGTGGGGGGTAGCAAGGCCAGTAAACTGCTTGTGAAATGAAAATGGCTCTTTAGCAGAATCCAGGACACTTGGGCGCTGCGCTGGATCAATGTCTCTGATTTACTGTCTGAAAGCCTGTCAGGGAGAAAGGGAGCAAGTTGGGGGAGGAGGCGGCCAGGGGAAGGGTGGGGTGGAGGCTGGACGGAGAGAAGTTAGAAGCTTAAAGGTAGAAGAGCCCTTTAATGGAAGGAGACAGAGGAGAGATGGGGAGAGGTAAAGGATGGAGAGGGAAATTGTCCGTCAGAGTGACAGTGCGAGGAGGCAGAATCAGAGGGATTGCTCCTCAAGTCCTCACAGCCAAGATACAAAATCAATCTGTCAAGACGATGGGGAAGGGCAATCTTGTTTTGTGAGGGGAATTGGTGCGGCCATTTGGGGTAAAATCAATAGAGGACACATGGTGCTTCTTAAATCCTTACTATCCCACAGAGGCCAGATTATTGACAAACAGTGGAGTGTACGTAGGCAGTACACAAATCCTTAAGTTGACCCATGTGCAAGAAATCTATAATCTATTGGTGCACAAAAGAACTGCTTCGTGCTTTAAATGCAGGACAGTCATGTAAATGAGAAAAAGGCAACTCTGAGGATAGAAAAAAAAATCTGTCTATCATGTTAATCATCATGCTTTAGCATTTCAGTGTGCTAATATTTGCTCATTTACTGAAACGTGGGTTTTTCCCAGGTGGGTTAGTTGAAAATGAAGCCAATGCAGAAGTGCTTCAAAGGGCAACACTATTGAGACTAGACCTGAAGCTCTCTATATATAAATCTCTGGCTCCAATAAACTCCCACTCTAGTAACTTCATGAAATAATCTCTCATGTCAGTATGTATTTTCATTATGAGGACAGACAAATTCAGTCCCTCTGATCACTGTGCTGCCGGTGTCTATTTTTAAATGAATTACCTAACTCAAAGAAAGGTATGCTCTGTGTGTGCATGCACACGTGTTTGTGTGTGAGTGTGAGAGAGAGAGGGAAAGAGACTGGTTTCATTGATATAAGTGGTCTAAGTGATTGACAGACCATTTGGATTTAGGTCAAGAGTTAACCATCAAATATCAGCCACATTATAGATGACTTTGATCAACTTATATTGTCATTTGGAGTGGAGTAAGCATACAGACTTGTGCTGATTGTTAGATTGTTTTAATTCATCCTAGTCAATTTAGTTAATCTGTAATCTGACTTGTTCTTCAGAACATGCCTGTTTTTATATAATTATATTGTGGGCAATTAATTTTCTCAAGCAGTCATTTGAGAAAATTGGACTGTTGTGGAGGGCTGCACTGTGCGGCCCTTCACAACAGTCCCAGTTAGATTATTGGTGCAGCCCACCACAACAGTTCCAGTTTTGCACGCGAGCCTTAGGAAAATTAATCGCCCACCCTTCTCTGCATCCTGATGATGCAGTCATTAAAATCATTTGGATTAATCTTCTAACTAACACATATGTCTGCATGCATTTGCAGCTGGTCCACTTAGAAAATGTTGAGATATTTTAGTAAATAAATGGCAACAGATGCAGACAGACTGGAACGGCACCCCTTAAATGTTGAAGTTGCCCAATTAACCGGATAGAAAAAGCAGAAGAAATCCTAACACAAGTTGAAACTTGAGATTGTTTGATATTTTTTCCTTGATTTAACAGATAATTAGTCAGTTTTCAAATACTTGATAAATTTTCTGCAGATCAGTGAATGGATTAATTGTTGCAGCTCTATCACGTCTGTTTTTCAATGTTTTGACCCCTACTGTCATGTGTTTTGTATTTGCTTAAAGGGAGGATTGTATTCCTGTGAGGATCCCTCTGTCAAACACACACACACACACAGGTGGAGCTCTGGGACCCAGGACGACAGAACGGACGTCTCGACAAGTGTTTTCCCGCACCCTCGGGACGCCAGAAGTCTGGTGGGGGGCGGGGGGAGTGTTTTATTTTTATTTTGAGTGTTTAATGTATTAAAAGGGGCCGGGGTAATGAATTATAATCTTTAATGCAGAAACCGATCGATACCACCCAGAGAATAAATCAGCTTTTACTGAGAGCGTCAAAGCCCCTTAATACACTAGGGGAGAGAAAGGGAGTGCAAAGGGAGGAGGAGGAGAGAGTGAGCATGGACAAACTGTTAGAAGAGGAGGAATGATCCCAAATGAAAGGGAGAGAAGGAAAGGGGGAGAAGGGAAAGGGGGAGAAGGGAAAGGGATGAATTAAAGGAGAGGAAGAAGTTAGAGGTAAAGAGACGGCTGGAGGCACACGGAGGGAAGTTATAGATGAACAGACTCACCTTTGGGCTAACCTCATTGAGTAAAAGCCCGCTGAAAGCAGAGATTCTGACAGTTTTGTGAGGAGGCGAGGTTGCAGGGTCAGTCGGTGTGTGTGTGCACACACTCCACTTACTTGCTATTTCTCCACCTAGTTGCACTGTGTTCCCTCTCAAGGATCCCCTCCCCGACTTTTGTTGCCTAGAGCAAAATATAATTAATTGAATTACTCCACCACTTCTCGATCAAAGATCACCTCGGCGCTCTCTTGTCTCGGTGCCTGCCCAACCGGGGGGGCCTCTGCTGGGAGAAAATGCCTAACAACAATCCATGAATTATAACTTTTTATTAACCCAAAGCAAAGTTTCAGTGGTGTGAGCTGCTTCCAAATCAGGCAGACTGCACAAAACAAGTCTGGGAAGACTGAACACAAGCTTGATTTGAATTCAGTGGATAGTTACAAAGATTCATCTCTGTGGCAAAGACAAAGACTGAACAAAAACCTAATGCACCTAGGTATTTAGGATGCCTTACTTGTTCAGTAAGTGGACTAAGTGGTTTAAGTGAGGTTTTTAGTCCAGAGAGACTCTTTAGTAAGACACAATCATGAAAAATTTATATCTCAGGCCAGGACTGGAGGTGAACGGGCAGAGGAAGCGGTGAAGAAAAACATATGCAGGCCATGGAGGTTTCAAAAAAAAAAAAAAGCAGGCTTCACCGAAAATGAAAAAATAGAGCGCTGGAGGAAGACCAAAAACATCGAAGAGGAGGCTTGAAAAAGTGATTTTTACTGATAGTGTTACACCCCTCAGGTGCTCAATAATTAAGCAGCTGAGCACACTCTTGAGATCCAACTGTGATGTCAGCCAAGGCAGCCATCCATCATTCATCGCTTTAGGAATCAGGGGTGGAGATGGCACTTAATCACTCATTTTGTGGCAATGACGTCTTTTTTTTTCTTCAAGGCCTTTTATTTATTTTGTACTGATTTTGTGTTGCAGCAGCTCATTATGCTCCCTGGGAAAAGCTTTCTTTAAAAAAATGTTTTATTTCAGCCAGAGATTGCGCTGAATAAAGATGGCTCAAATTACAAAAGAACCACATTTATGCTTCTTTTTTTTTTTCTTCAAATAAATCCTTCCCTTACAAATTTCTTGATAACGCACAGAGGCTTATAAACAGAAGGAAAAAATAACCTATACGGGTTTTTTACAAGGCTAAAAATGATTTAAAGCCTTGCCCTCACTTTTAGTCTGTGGGCGCTGTCTGTCTGTGTGCCTGAAGGCATGTGATTGTTGCATTGCACTCATAATAAGCCTCTGAGTGACTGGCAGAACCAATATCTTGCTATCGCTTTGCCCTGCGCTCACTCAGGCGCCTCGGTGTGCAGCCCCCGTCATGCATCTCAATTCCACAAACACAATGTTCGGCGCCCAGAGAAGGGACCTGCTTTTTGATTAATGTCACCATGACAACTACATAATTCATGAATTGTATTAGCGATCTATTTGTCATTTGCAAATCATAATTTAGGATGTGTATTTGAGAAGGGGTAGGAAAAACAGAGCTATGCGCTGCGCTATACGCACCACCCTCCCCAAAAAATAGCACTCCTAACGGAAACGCTGACGTTTTCCTGTCCTAATCTGGGAGGCTGGGAGCTGCGTGTTTTATGAGAAGGCCGTTTTAGCTTCATGATGAACTCTCAGCTCTGCGCATTTGGACAGCTACATGCTAATTCCCCCGTCTTCATCTGTCCATGTGTCTGTCTGTTGACAGAGGCCTGGCCGGCTCTACACTGACACCATTTGGTGCAACAGTGAAAGAGGAATCTCATTAAAGCACTAATGCAGCTCATTTGCCATTTGATCAATGGCTAGATTTACACAGGAACCCTAAACTAAATGGGATTTTCAACCATATGTGAGGCAGATGGCAGGGTTTCTCATGTTTATGTGGCTGTAGGCAAATAAGATCTGGGGGTTAGGCAGAGGTTTTCCATCAGATTTATGCATTATTTTGCTTTCTGCATGAATCTGACCCTGAGAAAGAAACTGCATTGCAGATGACTTCATTATTTTTTGTCTCACTTCCGTACTTAAATCTTTCTCTTGCAGGGATTTTTATGCTTTTGGTTCACCTTGCTCCAGTGCTTTTCCTTCTTACCTTGAAGCTCTGCTCACAAAAAAACCCAGCAGCTTTTAAAAGTCACACTTTTTTGACTTTGAGTGAGCCAACTTAAAGGAGAGGCGATCAGAAGGAGCAGCGTGAACACTGAACATTTTTTCGTTAATCCTGTAAAGGTTTATGGAAAACGAGATGAAGCACTTCAAGCGCTAAACTTTAATGCTCAAGTGAAATTTACATATGAGGGCTCTGCTCCACTTTCTGCCACAGCCGAGCCACATATATGTCACTTATGATATAGCCCATGAAATCTACTCTAATGTTCCTGGTGTCTTCTTGCTGGCATCAGTAATTAACCGCCTCCACAGATGCTGCAGAGCTGCTATTTGAGAATCTGCTGAGGGATTTACACAGTGAATGTGGAGCTTTGGAACTGACAAGTGTAGTAAAAGGTCATGTCAAAATACAACTGAATACATCAATAAATAATGTTAACAATTAAAATGGAGACAATGTTATGACAGTAGAAACACTCAGCTTCCTAGTAGTTACAGAGGCAACTTTTTAGTCTGGGCTTGTTAAGATGAAATGCTGTTACTGCTGTTGCAAAAGAAGTAAAGAAGCTTTCTCAGAAGACCGAGTTTCCCACTTACTCAATCCAGTCCTTAATTGCGGACACCGGTAACTTCATTACCTCAGAGATTTTGATCCATATTGAAACGATAGCATCAAAGAGCTGCTGCAGATGTGTCAGTTTCACATTCACAATGAAAATCACATCCAAAAGTGCTCTACTGGATTGAGATCTGGAGACTGTATGCCAAGACAATATCCACACATTACACCACCAGCAGCCTGAACCGTTGATACAAGGCAGGGTGGATGTTGTTCCCGCCCATCTGAATGTTGCAGCAGAAATCAAGACTCATCTGATCAGACAACGTTTTTTCCAGTCTTTTGTTGTCCAGATGTGAATTGAGTTTTCTGTTCTAATCTTACACAAGTCTCATCTGTGTGCTCAGAGTTGCTCTTCTGCATACATTTTGTAACAAGTGGTTACTTGAGTTATTGTTGGCGTCCTATCAGCTTGAAGCACTCTGGTCATCCTCCTCCACTCAAAGAATAGTACCCATGCTCGTGTTCTTACTGTATTACATAACTTGGTTTCATTCTTATAGCCACAACTCATCATCTGTTATTTAATGTAATCTCTTCCTCAGTGTTTAACTTGCCTTGACTTGAGATTGTGGTGAATAAACATGCGTCAGAGGGTTTTTTTTTTAAAATTCATCCTCATTTTTTAATTCATCCTGACAAAACTCAGTTGTTTCAATTTAAAGCCTTACAGTTCATATATCTTTACATAACTGAAAATTGCTGCTTGCAGCTTTTGTGTAGCTCGCTGGTGGATTCGCTTTATCTGTCGAGTCTGGACAGATACAAGCAGAGGTTATTGGCCGGTATTAACTAACATGTTCTTGATATACACCACATACATTTTCATAGTAGAAAGAAAGTGCAGTAAAAGAGATTAGAGGCTCAAAATCATTGCTTACTTGTCTGCAGCACATGTAGCAGAGTAACATTGCAGCTGAACAAACAGTGGCGTGGTGTCAGCTGTGGTCTTCAAGTCGCCAACTCTAAGAATAAATTCAGAGTTATTTACCAACCCCTTTAATCCCTTTCCCTTTTTAACGACTCTAGCATATCAGCTGTTATATGAGTATAAAAATCTTTTGGTCCTTTAAAAGTTGTCAGTCTGGTCTGGGTTTAGTTCCATAACTCTTAAGTAGCATTATTATGTTCCTAACAAGTCCTCCACAATAAAAGCCTAAATTTCTTGTGAGTTACTCCATTTCAGAATAACACAACAAAACTCACTTGATTTAAAAAAAGTCTCTATTTATACTTTTTCTCTTAATATTAGGAGACGATTGTGGTGCCATTCAATAAAAAGCAAATCTGAGTTTGGAGAAGAAGTAGGTAATGACTGGTGTTCCCAGCCAGTTGGCTGGCCAATCAAGCACAGTATTAACATGGTCAGCAAACCATTTCATAGCAGTTTTGGCACAGTGGGCAGGTGCTAAGTCCTGCTGGAAAAGGAAATCAGCATCTCCATAAAGCTTATAAGCAGATGGAAGTGGATGAAGCGCGCTGAAATGATTCTGCTACATGCCTGCATGGACTCTGGATTCGAGCATCACGAATCAACCAGACATGGCATGATCACAGACCCCAGGATCTTGATTTACTAATTAAATGAAAAACTCACTTTAATCTAAAATGTCGACTTTGGACCACTGAGCATCAGTCCAATTTCTTTTTTCCTTAGCCCAGATCATCGGCGTAATTTTGTGCTGAACATTGGGAGGGTCAAGATCTCTGTCTAAATAAATAAATAAATCTGGGTAAATTCCCAGATGATTAAACATGCAACTATTTTGCTGGTAATACCTGAAATGAGTAAAGAAAATCAACAGCCTACTTTCCAGACAGTCTTCACGAGGCTACTGTCAACCCTGTTTCTTGTGCACCTTTTCCTAACACACCGTTTCTTTCCACTGATATGTTTCGATACAGCACAAACAGTGAGCCTTTTCAGGAGCCACCTTCTGTGGCTCACTCTCTTCGTGGAGGGTGTTAATGATCGTGATCTGGGCAACAGTCAGTTCAACAGTCTTCCCCATGATTGTGTTGCATGCACTGAACTCGACTAAGAGATAAACAATATTTATAATTTATATTCTAGGAGTCTGGATTTCTAATTTTTATGAGCTAAAAGCCAGAATCACAAAAACGCTTTAAAATTGTTGTCTTTGTGTGCCTTAAATACAGAATATTTGCAGGATTACCTCTTTAGGTCAGGAGATGCACACGCCTACAGTACAGCCAGGGCTAATCTAAAGAAGGGCATCAAAAAAGCCAAACACCATTACAAAAAGAAGGTAGAAGAACACTTCTCCAACTCCAACCCCCGACGCATGTGGCAAGGACTCCAGACCATTACAGACTACAGGACCACCAAACCCTCCCCCGCATCCTCTGATGTCTCCTTCCTCAACGAGCTCAACAACTTTTATGCTCGTTTTGAGCGAGGGAACCCCACAACCACAACCAAAGCAGACGTGACGCCAGACCACCAACCTATGACTCTCTCCCCCACCGATATAGGAGCGGTGCTGAGCAGGATCAATGTCCACAAGGCTGCAGGTCCCGATGGGGACCTGCAGCCTGGGTTGGAGATGGGTTGGAGATGCCATCTCCAACCCATCTTGCCTCAATGACTACCGCCCAGTAGCACTCACCCCCATCATCACTAAGTGCTTAGAGCAGCTGGTCCTAGCACACTTCAAATCCTGTCTCCCCCCCACCCTGGACCCCCACCAATTCGCATACCGCCAGAACAGGAGCACAGAGGATGCAGTCTCCATCGCACTGCACTCTGTCCTCTCACACCTGGACAACAACAACACCTACGCCAGAATGCTGTTTATAGACTTCAGTTCAGCATTCAATACAATCCACCCCTCACAACTCATCAGGAAACTGACAGACCTGGGCATCAGTTCCCTCATCTGCAAATGGTTACTGGACTTCCTGACCAACCGCCCCCAATACGTCCGGCTGGATAACCGCTGCTCATCTACCATCACAATGAACACCGGTGTACCACAAGGCTGTGTGATGAGCCCTTTCCTCTACTCCCTCTTCACCCACGACTGCAGACCTGCTGATGGTTCCAACACCATCATTAAGTTTGCAGATGACACCACGGTGATTGGCCTCATCAGTGACAACGATGAGGCCGCCTACAGGGAGGAGGCGGATCGTCTGGCTGAGTGGTGCGACACAAACAACCTGCTGCTTAACACCGAGAAGACCAAGGAGCTCATCGTGGACTACAGGAGGAATGCTGACCCACATCCACCCATCCACATTAAGGGGACGGCTGTGGAGCGTGTGAGCAGCTTCAAGTTCCTGGGAGTCCACATCTCCGAGGATCTCACCTGGACGACCAACTGCTCCAAGCTGGTCAAGAAGGCTCACCAGCGCCTCTTCTTCTTGAGGACTCTGAGGAAGAACCACCTGTCCTCAGACATCCTGGTGAACTTCTAATCGCTGCACCATCGAGAGCATCCTGACCAACTGTATAACAGTCTGGTAGGGAAACTGCTCTGCCTCGGACCGGAAGGCGTTGCAGAGGGTCGTGAAAACTGCCCAGCGCATCGCCGGAGCACCACTTCCTGCCATAAAAGACATCTACAGGAAGCGGTGTCTGAAAAGGGCTGGGAAAATCATCAGAGACCCCAGTCACCCATCACATGGACTCTTCACCCTCCTGCCCTCTGGGAGGCGCTACAGGAGCCTCCGAACTAAGACCACCAGGTACCGGAACAGCTTCTTCCCCACAGCTGTCAGACTCCTGAACTCTGCCTCCTGACATCTGACCCACGTTAACTCATGGACTGAACATACACACACACACACACAATGGACAACTGTACCCTCAAACACACAATAATAACATGGAGTGAACCACCACTCACAACCACTAGCACTTTATATAGCCTCTGTAGAAATTATCCACACCCTCACTTACCTTAACTGCACTACTGTATAGCTCTGTGTAAACAATCATTCTGTACATACGATAATTTTTAACCCTACAACTGTTTACAACTTGCATAGTTCCCATTTCTGTATAGCTGTATATCTCAGATTCCTGTAAAGTTATTTATTTCATATTCTGTATAGTTTTTCATATTTATATCCTGTTCATATCCTGTACATAGCTTGTACTCACTACAGCCTGTACATACTTATAGTTATAGAATATTCACAACATACTTCATACCGTGTACATTATAACATAATAGACCCATTTCTGTAATATACTTACATATCTATATTATTGCTAATATATATTGTAATATATCTATATCACTAAGCACTTCTGGATGGATGCAAACTGCATTTCGTTGCCCTGTACCTGTGCATGTGCAATGACAATAAAGTTGAATTCTATTCTATTCTATTCTATTCTTTGAATTAAAATGAAAAAGAAAACATTTTCACAATATTCAGCTTTTTTTTATAGGTGCACTAGATATATAGATGGTGTACAGTTAATTTTATTTATAGTATGTACTAAGGAGGGTGTTAATTGCTTCACAAATGAGTAAGATCTCAAATGACTGATTAAAGCATTTATTCATGTATTCAAAAATACTAGGAGGATCTTGTATTTAAAATATGCAGACACACAAGAAGAGGCATGAAAACGGTTTCCATGGAGCACATAATATAAAACATTTGTTATTAATTCAGCTGGGGGGAGTCTACACTTCTGTCTTGTGCCGTTGTGCAGTCGTCACTCGAGTGCTGATTATCTGGAAGACAAAAGAAAAAAAATACTAGGTCTACCTTTGAGGGATTTTAGTTGGTGTGGTGATTCTGTGCAGTTTATTTTTCTTTACAGTTGACTTTCATTTGGCTTAATGTTTTTCTTATTACCCCAAAGATGTGCTCGCAGCTCACTTGTTAACACAGGAGAAGTTTGAAAATATCCATCTGAACAAGCTGGTAAATGTTTTTCTTCCGAATAATCCCCTTTGTTACTTATTTACAGTTTTCCTTCTTAAAGAAAAAAAAGAAAACATGAACATGAATCTTTCTCAGCCCCCTTTCTCCTCCGCACCTTTCACTTCATCCTCCTCGGCGCTCTCCTGACCGGTCAACGGGGCGTCTGCTTCCTGAGATGCACTTCTCTCTCCCTCCCATAGGACGGCGGCGTTGTTCTGGCTGGAGCTTAGCCGCTGGCGTGGATGTGTCTTCTGGTCGCCGGGACTAAAAGACTGTGAAACTCCCGAGCCTGCTCTGGCCAATCCCAACCCCCAGCCGTGACGGGATCCCAGTTTACGACGGCCCCCGGAGCCAGCGCGCGTAGCTGGTGCGCCGGGAAGAGAGACCTCCGGGTCTGTCTGGGATGCAGATTTTCTCAGGGGAGAAGGAGAGACCGGAGCACTGCGAGGGTCTGGAACTGTATGAAAAGGATTCATAAACTATTATAAAGGAAACCTTAAACAAAATATAAGTTCACTGTTGCAGTTGATAATTTTATCGTTAATCATTCATTCAGAAATATTCATGTACAGGATCCTCTGCATTTGTGTTTAGCCAGATGAGCCCATTTACAGCACAAAGATAGAAGGTACATTTTTTTCTTTTCCAGTGCCAAAGCAGTTTCAGGGACTCAGGACAAATATAGGTTCGAGAAAAAAAAGAAAAGATAACTGTGGCTCAGGTGGTTGGCCTGTATTGCCATTAATGGCGAGGTTATTAGTTTGATTCTTTCCCTCCTCATGTCTAAGTGTCCTTGAGCCACACATTAAGCCTGTACAATCTGCAGCACTGCCAGCCATCAATCCATGAGTGTGAGACCGACAAGTGATGTGGACCTCTTTGGTTTGATACAGCAGAAAAGCAGAGAAAAATCAGTTCCTAACCCTTCATTTTAAACATTTATTTAGCAATTATCAAGCCACTATGTTACATGTATAAACAACTAAATGTGCATGCTCTATAGCAGGCATTTGTGGCATATATGTAAAATATTCTATTCATTTGAAATGTTAGTCTCTTTTAATAGTTAGTTGTCAACATGCCAATAATTGCAGAGCAGAATTGATTAAATCCTCCTGTTCAACATTTAACATCAACTGTATGCAAACATATAACGGCTGGTTTATAAAATATTACATAACACGTTCATTAACAACAATAACATTATTAATGATGTATGATTTTACACTTTTAAAATATAGCATCATAACAAATTTTGGAATTATTGATTTTAAACACTTAAATGTGTGCTCATGCCTGTTTTCAGCTACATTAGTGTCTATTCTAAGCTGTTTGTTACGTATTTTTATGCACTACTAATAAATACTTAACAGTGCCGCCGAGAACTCGAGCACATTTTCAGCGCTAACAATAACAATGAAAATGCATCATTTAGGACATTAGGCTGAAAAAATGCTGCATCTTATCTTGTTCAGACTGGAGTCGAGTTCGAGTTATTTTCAGCAGAATCAGAGCTCACAGAGTGGATGATATGATATTTTATGTGTAAACTAGCATATCTCTCTTGCTATATGTATATATTCTTAGGAATTGAAATGCGAGGTGTGATAAGAACGATATCAACAACAAGTTATAATGAGCACTTTCCAATATTGCCTAGAACTTTACGTTTTCTTAAAAGCAGGGGTTAAAGTCGGCAAGAGTGCATTCTGACACCTTCATAAATCAGTAATTAAATGTGATAGACAGTTTAATACAAAATACTATAAATCAAGTTAATTTTTCATGCTTCATCTAGCTGATGCTGTGGAGACAGTTAAGTACCGCCTGTAACATCATCTTTTTTTTCCTCTCTTTTCTTTGCTGTCTTGCATACACACTACGGATGTTAACAAAGCTGTTTGTCCCAGTATTTCAGCATCTAGCGCTTCTAAAGAGAGAAGCGAGCATAAACAGACTAACCTTTTTCTTGAAATGGCAGGTATTCAAAGAGCTCAACTAGTAAAATCCAAAACACCACTTGAGCTGTGCAGTGTGGTGCACAATGAACCTGCTAGCTAGAGTTGTTGTACTTCTCAGGGGGAAGAAAAATATCAGCTTTCTTCTCTGAGACAGAGAAGGTTAGACAAAGATGTAAGAAAGACAAGACAGGAGAGGAAGATGAGAGATCATTTTTAAAGGTAAGGACAGCTCTGCAAGTCTTCTCCATCTTTTGGCTGCTTCCTTTAGAGGATCATCTGCCGCCATCGCACCCTGTCCCTAGCATCCTCCTCTGTCACACCAACCCTCTGCATGTCCTTCACTACATCCATGAACCTCAGAGGAGATGGAGGTGTTTATGCAAACCAATTAAGTGATGATAATTCCATGTTAGTTAAAGTTTAAGCTGGACAGTAGTTTGCAGAGTTGGGGAAGACTGATGTCCAAGGTGACATTTACTTTACATCCTGGCTAGCATCAGAGACGCTACCTGAGAGATGAGGCACTGAAACAATTCAGAATTAAAATTTATTTAAATCATATATATATATATATATATATATATATATATATACTCACTGACCATCAATGTGAAAGTTAGTTAATTTATATAATGCTTCAAAATAAGTGCCTGCATCCAGGAGGAGTCTACTGGGAGTCATCAGTTTGAATTTAAGCTGATGATGTTCTTTAGTAACAATTTCACTATCATAGTGGGTTAGTGTTGGAAAGCAGCCACGGTGCTGCTTTAAAATCTGCTTATATACTGTAGAAATGTAGTTGGCTAAATCCACAGAGAGCAGTAAACCTCAGAGAAGCAGCAGCAAAGGTCAGCTGATCACAGCTTGTACACAAAAAACAAATCTACTAGAGCTCATAGTAAAAGTTAGTTGACTTTGACTCTGCTGCACTGCAATACTGAAGCTTAGGGTTCCCCCACCTGCCAAATACACCTGTTTAAAAGCATAAATGATATAATAAAAATATTCCTTTCTAGATAATCTAATGCACCTTTTTTTTTTAACAAAAGAGCTTAGCATTGATACAAGCCTGATCGTTGCAAGCATACTACTCCAAATCCAACCTGTCATGTTAAACAGCTGTGAATCAGTTAAATGTTTGTGGTAAACGTCACCCCAAACATATTAAACAGGAAGCAGTTTTGAGAAATGTCTTAGCTGGCTCTTCACTTCAGGGAGTTTTTCTGCTTTTCTCTGCTTGTTGTGTAGATGAAAGATCAAGTCTTTCTCTGGCATAAAAAGAGACGAGTTTAAGAAATCCAGGGGTTTACAGAAAACACACTGCAAGGGAAATAAAAATTAAGTGAGAGACAATGTTGGTATGTCAGAAAGAGAGAAAACACATCAAGAATGCAGGTTGAGGATTGAATCCCGGCTTTGAAAGCGTCTGCAGAGAGTTGTCTTTCTGACTCTCAGTCAGTAAATGCATAAAAAGCGAATGAAGCCTCACGAATCTCTTTCCTTTCAACATGTGGTTAGCAGAGAAAGCCAGCCTCTGTGAGTCTTGGCACTCTATGGGGAGAGATCTAAGGAGAAGAGAGTGGTATCAATGCCGACCACACTTGGTAGTCATGAGATGATTTGTATGCATGCCTGCAGGCTCGCTTGATGGGCTGAGCATGTGAGCATATCTTTGTGAAAACCAGTCAGCTGCTGTTTGTGTGTTTGTCGTTGTGCAGGAAGGGCAGGGGGGTATAGTGAGCTTGGTTCTGTGGGTGTGTGTGAGATCTCACCAGGCTGAGGTGCGTGTGTGTCTGATGTAAATTCAGCGCTGTCGGCCAGGTTTTCCACGCTGCCCGCGGCGGTGAAGAGGGCGCGTCCCTCTCTTCCTCCTCCTCCTCCCCGGGGTTTGATTAGCTTCTTCATCCTATCTGCAATCCAGTTAGATTTCCTACGAGGACACAGGGGACAGGGACCATTTACAAAGAGATGAGCTATGGGAGTGTTTGTGTGTGCATGCACTGCACACCCTGATTTTTCCAGAAACAATGGGAGGAAGCCAAGTGTCAGGGGTTTCATCTTGTTCACAAAATGCTTTTTGTGCCATGTATCGTTTATGCGCCAGGATTTCACCTGTAGAAGGTGCAACTGGAAACGCTATAATTAAAATGTCACCACCATAAAAAGGTGTAAAGGTACAGGAAGAGAATGGTCAGCTGTCAACATGTCTGGATGCCAAAATCCACCCCTGACAATATGATTCTGTATTCTTCTTCATTGGTTTTTAACTGACACATTTCTAAAACAATACTGACACAGTTACTATCAGATATGTTATCCATCTCAAGTTAGTGTTTTATTTTCCTGTAGTGATGGATTTTGTGATAAAAGGCTTTATCAGAATCATGCAACATAACACGGCAACACTTTAAAAATGTATACTTTAACAATATCAAATGGATCTTCACAAAACACTTGGCTCGCCACACACTTAATAAACAGTCAATGTAAAACAATGCAGTGCAGCTACTCTGCAACTAAGTCTAATTTTCTGCAATGTTCTGTTTTTGTTGGCACTGTGAGATGATCTGTGACACTGTGCCTTATCCGTTTGGAGACAACTATCAGAAGACGGTACGCTGTGTCAAAGGAAAAGACAGGATCAGCAACTACATTCAGACAGACTGTGGTACTTATACGATACTCAGCAGGTACAAGCGTGCCAAGAAGATATCTCCCAAACCCTTACATCACCACTAGTCTGAACTATTGAAGCCAGGATGGATCCATGGTTTCATATTGTTTACACATGAAAGTCATGGCAGAAACTGACTCCTCAGTCCAGGCAACGTTTTCCAGTCTTCTATTGTCCAGTTTTGGTGAGCCCGAGTAAACTGTAGCCTCATTTTTCTGTTCTACTTTCTGTTTTACTTAAAAAAGTGTCTTTAAGTGTACATTCATGCACGTAAATAAAGAGGATAAAAATATTAAAGTAGTGGAGTTTCCATATTTGTAACAGTGGCTGAACTGTCCCTAATAAAGTGTACGAATCCAGATTGTATTATGGCTTCCTTAAACTTAAACTACGAGTTTACAAAATGTGAATTTACTTAGGTTTAGTCTTTATTTCAGGGAACAGTTGAGAATTTAAAGTTAGTGTTTACTCTCCTTTAACTATTTTTTTGTCTCCGCTACCTCCTGAGGGATCTCTCAGGCTCTTTCACTGCAACTTTCTCTGCTGTGTTCGCCGGCTAATCACTAACGGTGCCCATCTTTTTTGTGTCTGGTGGGAATCTGACCTACACCTATCATATCCAACAGCTTCAACTGCCTTTCTACATGAAATCAATATCACTCACTCCTGTATTATATACTGCACGGGTGTAATTAACAAATACATTAGCAGCTTGGTGTATTGTACATGTAAACAAATTTATATAATGTACTTGGCCTTGCTGGCTGGGGATGGCATGCTGGGCTCGAGGACTCTGTACTGATCCATAATCTTCTCCACCAACTTCTGCTTCTCCCGTCGGAGCTCGCTCAGCTTCTCCCTGAAGGAAAACACACGAAGCATCAGAACAAAGCAGCTCAGAGGAAGCGGGAGGAAAATTTACACATCGTCGTGCATGCATAATCAGTGCAAGTTAATAGGATTATTCTGGTAGTGTGCACGAACGTGGCTGTTGGTGTGTGATTTAACTAACGCCTAAAATCCTCTTGTGAGTAATGGAGACTTCTGGAGCTCGTTTCTCTTTTTTTTTTTAACAAGCACATCAGATACGAGACTGTGTGTTGATGTTATTGCGACCCTGTTGAGCTGCGATGTGCTCAAGTATGAATCTGCTGGAAAAAACAGCTTGTATTCTCAAATCAGTCTCAAAAGCAGGAGTAATAGATGGAACATTTAGTCCAGCATCAAGGTATCGGGACAGTTTTAGCCTCCCAGTGTTCACGGTGCTGTTGATGGCTATTCAATCACTCCTTTAGCCCACCACTTTTTTCCAGACTGAAATTTTTCAACAGCTATTACAGAAATTATAATTCAGTTACAAAAAATATTAACTGAATTATAATTTAATAAAAATAAAATTGTGTCATGCAAAGCTTTATGATTATCTACTTCATTTGTTTACCAAATTGACAGCTGTGCTTCTTCCTCAGAATTTGTATTACGACTACAGTATTAAAACTATGAACTAAGATCGAGACTCTTGAAGGAGGTTTTAATTCATTTTATGAAAGCTTCTCAGTCATTTTTACGTGTTTTCTCACTCGATTCAAAACATTTCCTCCTGCACTCGTTTGAAGGGAGAACATCGTTTGACTACAGCACTGGCTCTCAAATACTTTGCACACCCTTTCAAAGTAAAGTATTTCAGGTGAGCAGAAAAC
This sequence comes from Aulonocara stuartgranti, assembly GCF_965226115.1. NCBI lineage: Eukaryota > Metazoa > Chordata > Actinopteri > Cichliformes > Cichlidae > Aulonocara > Aulonocara stuartgranti. The sequence goes on along the minus strand of NC_138940.1, from coordinate 34,430,489 downwards.
AAATCAGTTAAGTGCGATGAGTCTTAAAAACCACTGCTCAGAGGTATGCATCAATATTTTTTTCTTTCATTTGAACACAACTGGACTTTTCACATGGACGAATATGTAACCTGCATTTTGAAAAATGATTTGCAATTGGCAGCAGGTCTGTAATAGGATTGGGTGTAAAAATTGTTTTTCTCCAGAGTTTCTCAAAAGCAAAGATGGGCAGAGGTCTGTAAAAAAAATCCATCATCAAATTATGGAACAATTTCAGAATAATGTTCCACATTGTAAAATTGTGAAGACTTTTAACATCACATCATCTACATGGAAGATCATCAAAAGAGAGAATCTGGAGAAATCTCTGTGTACAGGTGACAAGGTCCAAAATCATGTCTGTGATCTTTGGACCCTGAGCTGGAAGTCACTGCATGGGCTCAGGAACACTTTTGGAAATTGCTGTCTGTGAATAAATATGTGCCATCCCCAAATGCAAGTTAAAGCTCCATCACGAAAGAAGAAGTCATGTGTGAATTCTGAATCACTGCTTTGGGCAAAAGTTTATTTAAAATGGATTGAGGCCAAATGGGAAACTGTTCTGTGGTCTGGCTTGTTATCAGCACTCAATTCAAAAGCCTGCATCCGTGATGGTCTGCGGGGACATTAGTGCCTTTAAAATCGGCACCGCATCTGTAAAGGTACCATGAATGCTGAAAGATATATCCAGGTTTTAGTGCAACATATGCTCCCATCCAGATGACGTCTTTTCAGGAAAGGCCTTGCATACTTCAGAAAGACAGTGCTGCGGCGTGGCTGAAGAGAACTGAAAACATTGGGAGCTTCATGAAACACAAAATACAACAGAGAAGATCCAGGACTGTTGAGTAGCTAGAATCATACATCAGACAATATGGGACAACATTCCTCCCCCAAAATCCAGCAGCTGGTCTCCTCAGCTTCCAGATGTTACGCACTGCTGTCAGAAGAAGACAGGATGCTACCATCTGCCATCAAATTCAAAATGACCTTATTTTTTCCTAGACTTGTGCATTTTCTCAGTTTAAACATTTGATATGTTTTCAGTGTTCTGCTGTAAATAAAATATGAGATTTGCAGCTCATTCTGTTCTTTTATTTACTTTAAAAAGCATCCAAACCAAAGAGCCTTGCAACTTTTAGATCAACTTCATCCAAGTACTATTACTCTAAAATGAAATACAAAATAATAATAATAATAATAATAATAATAAAATTCTATTAGAATTTCATTTGTAATCATTGGTATAGTCATATTTGATCAAGGCTACAGTCAAACCTTTTGGAATAAAACACCGAAGGTCTGAAGGACACCTCTGCTTTTCCAGTTTGATGCCACTTAAATCTTTACAAAATAACAAAATTGGTGCGGTCACCCGACGGGTCAAAACTGCTGAGTTTTAAACTGACGGGGTGAACATTCACCAGCAAACAGCTGCTTTTAACAACACTAACATCCATTCAGGCTCATATTTCGGGCCACCTGGTGAATATAAATTCTGTGTTTCTTCTTCTCCCTTTTAACTCGCTCTTTAACTTCTGAGGGAAATATCTTTCAGCAGCTTTTCAGCAGCTAAACACGCCTGTCAAGACAGCTATCTCAGTTGTTTTTATCTTGCGCACTCTGCCTCAGTCCCAAGCCATTTCTCATTTCACCCAGGCTCATGCATTTCGTAGGAACTTTCCCTCCTGCCATTCTCCATCTACCAGATATTCGCAGACTTTCCACACCGGTCAAATCCACCCGACTCCTACATCCACCTGCTCCTGGGTCACCACTAGAATATATATACCAGTCCCCTTCCCCCAGTTTTCTGTTTGTTTTTTTGCAACATATCCCCTGAAATGGATCCTGTTCCCATACCACACATGATCTTTTCACAGCTACACATTTTCCGATCGGCTGGCAGGTGATACCTTGCCTTTTTTTTGCCTTGCCTTTGTTTACTTGTCTGGTCTGTGTTCCTGCTGCTAAATTGTAAGACGCAGCCAATTTCAGTAAAATCCTGGATACATACCACACAGCGGGTTTTTAGAGGGGTTTGTTTTTTAGAAAATACTTGCCTCTCGATGATTTCACCATTAAACAAAGGGGGAAACAGATACTAAATCCTTCCACTGAGCCGAGAGGAGCTGAAACATCTGATGACTCTGTTTGTCACAAAAACACATTTTATAAATACCTGACAAACTGTTTTAGTCATCACAGAAAAAGACTATCGTTTCAATCTGCAGTAATTTATATATTTATTTCTAATGTCTCTTTTATATCAAAGGAAGTTGGTTAAAAAAAAAAAAGCAAAGCTTTTATGTTGCCTCTGAAGGGAATAGGTTATCTTTAAACGTCTGCTTCTTCCCATCTTTTCACTTATTGTGTGGATGCCGAAAGGCACACTATTGTTTTCCTGTTTCTCTTTATTCTTTATCCTTTATTGTGTGGATGCCGAAAGGCATCCACACTATTGTTTTCCTGTTTCTCTTTATTCTTTATCCTTTATTATTCTTCAAGTTGCCACTTTCTTTGCCGCTTAACTACTCCCTCAGTTTTCAGCCGTTTTTCACCATTCAAACTCTAAACTGTTCAGTTCTTTCTCCTGATGCCTGCTATGACTTTTGGTAGTCATAACTTTTATACTTTTTCAGATATTAAGCTTTTTATGTCATTTTTTGGCCCATTTTGCTGAATAGGACCACATTATCAGTGTGATCACAAGTTTTGCTTGCTTGGCTGAGCCATGTTTTAGCTCAGTGAGATAAGCAGCCGTTCTCAGAGTAGGAGGCCCGGGTTCAAATCCAGGTTGTGGCAACATTTCTTTCACTTAACAGTTAAACTTTTTTAACTCTTTTCAACACAAATTTCAGCTTTTTCACCGCTTATCAGCACAATTTTCAGTTTTTTCTGATGTTTTCAGCACAAATCCAAGCTTTTTAAGCTGTTTTCAGCAAAAAACCTCTTTTCAGCAGAAATTCTGCTCATTCAACTCTTTTCAGCAGAAATTCTGCTGATTAAACTCTTTTCAGCAGAAATTCTTCTTATTCACCTCTTATCAGCACAATTCTCAGCCTCTTCTGCTCATTTCAGCACAATTATCAGTCTCTCCACCTCTTCTTTGTCAGAAAGATGTTGGCGCAGTGAGATGAGAACCTGCCTTGAGTACCAGAAGGGCCAGGTCCGAATCCTGCTCAGAGCAACATTCTTTGCTTTTTTTTTTTTCAATTTTTTCAGCTTTTTTCAGCAGACATCTTCAGCGTTAAGGCATCCACACAGCATTTTCGCAGGAAATGCAAATTTTTCTAGTTCTAAAATCCTTTTTGGTCATTTCAAATCAGGTTGTTTATATTTTCATTGAATCACTGTTCCTTTCCTTTCATATTTTTTTTATTGTACTGCTCCAATGTCATCATTTACTCAGTGAGCAACTAGCTTTGTTTAATTTATATTTTTATTCAAATGTTATGCTACGTACTGTTCCATATATACAGTTAAGTCCACACATTTTTGTACTTTTGCCTCTGTACACGAACACGGTGGATTTTAAATCAAACAGTCAATGTGTGATTGAAGTGGAAACTTTCAGCTTGAATTCAAGGGGTTTAACTAAAGTATTTCATTAACTGTGTAGAAATTACAGACATTTTTTAATACAAAGTCCCAACTCAACATGTTACTGGACAATTAATTGGCACGCAGTTTCATGGCCAGATGAGGCCTCTTCTCTTGTTACTCCATAGCAGATTAAGCAAGTAAATGATCAGGAAGTTATTTTAAGTGAACTTGCATTTGGTCTCTTTTCACTGGAATGCTCAATATGAGGGCCAACGAGATGTCTATATAAGTGAGGAAGGCCATCGCTCATCTCCAGGTTAAAAAACAAAATAAACCAATTAAAGATTGCTAAAACTTTGGACTACAAGAATGTAGTGGCTGAAAGGCCTGAAAAGCCACCACAGAAGTTGTCCTTCTACAGTTGAGATGACAGAAAACATCTGAAAGAGCCCGAATAGATCTTTAAAAAGTCTTTAGACAAACCAAGATTAACTTGTACCCGAATGATGGGAAAGAAAAGTATGGAGAACGAGAGACACAGCTCATGATCCAAAGCTCACCACATCGTCTGTAAAACATAGTCGAGGAGATGTTTTAGCACGGGCATGAATAGCTGCCAGTGGAAACAGATCACTACCGTCTACTGATGATGTGACTGCTGTGAGACTCAGCAGGATGAATTCTTGAGCGTACGGGGCTCTACTCTCTGCTCAGAGTCAGAGAAATGAGGTGAGCTTAACAGTGCAAATGGATGAGAGTTTCTCAAGGGAAAGCAAAGGGATACTCTTCAATCGCCAATTGAGTTATCTGATCTCAACCCAACAGAGCATGCCTTTAGTTATTAAATACAAAAGTGAATGCACAGAGACGAACAAACAATCCACGGCTTCTAGACTTTAGGGAGTCACTGACTGCAAAGGATAAATAAATAAATTATAAAGGGATAGATGTTTTACATGTGTGCAGCAACTTTAGGCCGGCTAAAGCAGCTTAAACAGGTATCAGCTGAGCCATCACCTGACCTGGTCTGGAGATCACAATAATGCTACACTAAAATATTTTATATCATTTTGTATAACGTACAACATCCACTTTTTTATTGCCCTGTACTGATACACTGCTACGTAGATAACTTAAAGTATTAATGCCACACACTTTGGCTCAGTAAAAGAGACTCAAACTATCACCAGAAATGCTTTGCATGATATATTTTTATGTTCTTATGTTTGTGAAAGTGATATTAAAAAAAACAGCAACATTAAAACAAAACCTTCTCAGCAAAATACTACTTACAGACTCTGCTGTGTGCCTGTTAGGCTTTACTGTGCTCACTGTTTGGGGGATTTTTAGCCTTTATTGACACAGAAAAGCTCAGAAAGAGAATAAGGGGGAAGTCACGCAGCAAATGACCTCGGGGAGGATTCAAACCCAGGCCTCTGTGACAGCCTTAGAGTGTACCTTAGCGCTTGTTTAACCTGGTGAACTATACGAGTGCCCCGGTGCTCTTACTGTTAATTCCAGTTGCTTTGAAAGTTGGATACAATTTCTATTTACTCCCAGGACTGAATGAAGTGAAATGCATGCATAGAGCCCTTCACTTCTTCCATCACACACACACACTGAAATCTGCTCTGTCCTGTAATTAGGTTGTAGATGTAATGTGATTTCATTCTGCTGCATAAAGAATTGTGTTGATTTTGGAAGGAAAACAATCTAAACTGATTTCTGTGAGTTTGCAAAGTGCATGGCTTTTTAACATTCACTTGTAAGAGCTGTTATGAGATGATGCAGACCTCGCGTGGCAGGGTGATGAACCAAAATATGCCGTGAAATGTTAACAACGAAATCTGTGCCCGAGATTTAACGAAAAAGGCTGAAAAAAGTCATCTTTTCACACACACAAGCCTGAACTGAAGGCACAAAAAGATGTAATTTGCAAGAACTTTGGTTCATTAGACTTAAAGACTGAAGCCAACTCTGCATGCTCACTATTAGTTCAGGATTATTCTCAAAGCAGTCTATTAGTCATTCAAAAGGAAGACTACTGAGGGCCACTGGACTGTGAAATTGTTGTCTTTGCAGTCTCAAACCTTTATAGAAGTGCTTTTATGTGCTTGATATGAATACAAACTCTGTTACAGCCTACAAACGTAAACAATAGCAGTAAACAAAAGGCATTCACTGCAACTTATTACATGAAGTTAACTCCATTAATAAGGTCAAACTTCTTCAGTGCACCTCTGCTTTCATTACTGCAAAGCTCCCATACCTTGAAAATACATTTTATGTGTTTTTTACATTAACTTTTTTTAAAAACATAAATTTAACAGATTTTAATGTTTGTTTCACTGCAGGTTTTTTTTTTTTTTTTTTGGTACCATGCTTATATACGTGACATGAATTTAACACTGTGTTTTCTGAAAATCTCGTAAACACAATAAATCAAGAAACATGCTATCTAAGATTTTCTAATGTATACAATAGACGTATTTACTAGAAGGCTGGGGGAAGCCAGTATTTTTAACATGTGTGAATGTAGCGACATCACAGGTAAGTGGTGCGGGCCCAAACCTCGAGCGTGTTAGTGATTTTCACTCATAGTTTACAAGCTGTTTTTTTTATCTCTTAATGTGTTTCGGTGCAAATCTACACAGCTGCATTTCTGTTAGCTGTTTACATCCGTTTGGTTCCCTTCGACTGTGCCGGATTCACTGTTAATCCTTTCTAGATACACTCTTACTTGCCACTTCATTAGTTACACCTTGCTAGCACTATTTTGGACCTTTTCAGAAATGCCTTAATTCTTTGTGGTGCAAATTTAACAAGGCGCTCAGAAGATTTCTGAGTTTTTGGTCCATACTGATGTGATAGCATCACACAGTTACTGCAGATTTATCGGTTGAACAGCTATATTTTCATTTTTTGGACCATTCTCTGTAAACCCCGCAGACCCTTGACCCTTGAGCAGTCTGTGAAATACTCAGACCAGACCGTCTGGCACCAACAATCATTCTACATTTGAAGTTAATTAAAGCGCCTAATAAAGGTGATGATACCTAAAGAACTGGCCATTGAGTGTGTGAGTATATACTTACTGGTATTCCCTTTGCTGTGAATAATGCTGGTCACGGCGCTCCAGGCTCTGCTCCAGTAAGGCACGATTCTCCCTCAAAAGACTCTGATTCTGCTCTGCTAAGTGTCGATTCTCTTCCTCCATGTTCCCCTTCAGCTGGGTCAACAACTGTACACAAGGCCATAAATGCGATCAAGAATAAATAGCTTGACAAGAACAGAATATACTACTTGTTCTGCAAAAGTAAGCATGCCAAATGATATAAACTATGTGTGAGGATGTGTGAGTCATAGAAAAAAGGCCTGCAGACAGAAAGGTACGGACAGTGCTTTGTTAGTCATACGGTTCAAGTGAACACAGTGAAACTGACAAAATGCATCCAACTAGATCATTAAAAATTAAACGCATTTTCATAGCTTATAGTTTTAATGCATGTATAACAGTCCTACAATGTCTCTGCCGGGACCTTTGTGTTGAAATCTGGTAGCTTGCAATGAATGAAAGAACTCCTACAAACCGCCATTAACCAAAACAAAGGTGTATCATCCAAATGCAGGTCTGAACTTTGTAATTAATAATTAATAACTTTACTATCATACCAGATTCTCTCTACATAACAGCCTGCCAGTCCCAGTTACTGTTGCAGCAGCCAAATCTGAACAGAGTCAGCAGAATAGACAAAAAGCACGATCCCACTCCCTTTAGTGCCAGAGTCAGTGCACACGTGGGCCTGATCAATTAACAAGAGTTTACATTGTAGGAATAAGAAAATAATAATGTCAAGACTGTCACTCTCATCAGTTTGACTACTGAGCATACCTTTGCCAAGCTTATCCCTTATTAAGATTAGCAGAATGGCTGATTTACCAGTGTGCAAAAAAAATTGAGGATAAGACAATAACGACAATGATTATCTGCCTTACTGCAACTGTGCACAATATTTCTGTTATTTCCAGCTTAGTTTATTTGACTATATTATAGTTTTAATACAAATATGTCTTCACAATGGGGTACTACTACTACTACTACTACTACTTCTACTGGCAAGATCAAAAGATAACGCAGACTCTTTTTAATTCTTACACCGTGTCATCATTTAACAAAAACTACGCCAAAATGCCGAACTTGTACATGAAAAATAAGTACACGCCTACTGCTTCCATAGGAACGCTGGGTCCTACCGAGAAGGAAAGACATCAGCAATGATCTAAGGGAATCAACTGTTGGTCAATCTGTGAATCTGTGATGGGTTATGAGGCCATTGACACACAACAAGTCCATTAATCTATAGTTAAAAGAGTATTCACAAATCTTCCCAGGAGTGAACAATCCAGCAAAGTCACCCCAAGATCAGGTAATGCAATGCAAAAATACAAAAACCCCTGAGAGGTTCATGACAGCACAATTAAAAAAAATGAATAACTGTTTGAAATGTCATCGGGGAAAAGCACTTTCTATCTAAAAAAAAAATGGCAGCACGACTCAGGTTTGCAGAGTTGCATCTGAACAACCCGCAAGACGTCTGGAGCATGTTTGTGGAGACATTTGTCCGCAACACCAAAAAAACCAAACACATCATATCAGCACAAGCACCTCATACCCACTGTTAAGCACAGTGGTAGAGGAGTGATGATTTGCACCTCGCAAACTCTTCTACAGCCCAATGTGAGGCCTTCTTTCCAACAGCTAGAGCTCGGAGCAAATTGGGTAATGCAGCAGTATAATGATCCCAAGCACAGCAGCTAATCTACAACAGAATGGCCAAAGAATAAAATAATCGAGGTGTCGCAATGACCCAGCCAAAGTCTAGCCCTCAATCTGACTGAAATCCTGTGGTGGTAAACAATTACTTCACTTATTCCAGCTAAAGGTGATTTCACAAGCTACTGAATCATAGGGTGTACTTGGTTTTTCACACACTGCTTCTTAATTTTGGCTTAGCTTTTGTTAAATTAAATATAGTAACAACGGCATCTGTGCCATAGTGATTAGATTGAAATAATTTTGGAACCTGATAAAAAGAGAACATTTTTTATGTCCTGATATGTAAAACCTTGAAAGAAGGTATACTTTATTTTTTTTACCATGTCTGATATATTCTCTGACATGTATCATATATCTCTGTGTCGGCAAGGATAAATTATTTAATCAAGCATTTTTGAAAAACATTTCCAGCCTTTTGAAAAGATCAGTATAATAACAGTACGATGCCACCAGAATAAAGATGTACCGGAAGGTAACAGGTGAGTGTTTTCAGTCTTACAGAATTCGGTACTGAGTGGTCTGAATCAATAAAAAAGGCAATGAAGAACCTTTTGTAAGAGCGTGGGTGTGGGTCAGCTGCCCCCCTTGAACTTCTATAAAACCTGCTGCCATTGGACCCATTTGGACATAAAAGCACATAAACAAAACATATCTGCAAGGAACTCTATACAAACCAAGGATTTAGCTGAATAGCATTTAACATTACTGAATGTCAGCTAAAAGAGACACAAAGAGATTTGATGATCCCGTAGGGACTGAACTGTCACGTCACTGGTCTCAAAAAATTGGTAAATGATAATTGCTTAACTGCTTCAAGAGGTCAGAGCTTTTCATTATCAACTGACTGAAAGGCAAATAACCACAAACCTCAAGAATCACCAGAAGAAGAAAGGAAGTTACAACAGCTTCTCTGTGGAGCTGTCTACACAGAAAAACGAGCATTAGTTAAGAGATCTAGTTAAGTGAAGATATTAAGCTTAGAAATTCCCAAAGAATGCTTTTAAACCACGTTATTAAATCCTACACTCTCAAACACTTATAACTATTAAGATCATAAAAAAAATTAATAAGAAGGTATGGCCACACATTTACTGGACACCTCTTATAATTTCCTATTTGTGAATCTGTTTCCAATTATTTTCTTCTCATAACCCCAGTCCTGTTCAGTCAAAGCCCATTAGTTAGCACAGCTGCTGCAACAAGTTAATTGTGGGTCCACAGACTCCAGGATGAACTTTGTTAATTTTTCTCTCCATATTACAGCGTAATGAGAAAACTGGACTTCTGCATCCCAGCATACAAACCTATCAACCTACTGTGGGGGGCAGAACAGGCGTTGACATGATTTAGTAAGATATAATCCTCACAATGATTATATAAAGAATGTCATTTGTGTGCGTTAATGCATTCATTTGTCATTTATGATAGGAACCTCGCTTTCACTCACACAAACAATCTTCAAATCCAGGAAGCCTCCAAAAACCCTCTTTACAGTACTGCACCATGCAAAATTCTTGAGTCACGCCTCAGTTTCTTTATATTTTCTTTGCAAGGAGCCAAAATTTCTTGTAATTTGTTAAAGTGGTCTTGAGCAATACTTCTTTAGGCTTTCTGAAGGTGTGTTTTTCACTTAGTTTTAATCCAGTTGTTGTACCTGATCATTTTCAGAGGACTGTTTTTTGTTTTTGTTGTTTTTTATGTAGACCCACTTAACTCTAACCATCATCATTCGAACATAACAAATGCACCAAGCAGTTTTGTGTCCATATATAACAGACAACTTAACAAAGAACCAATTTTGGATTGTAATTTTAGGCAATTTGTTACTAGCGGCATGCTGCAAAAGCACATAATTTGTTCCCATTTCTTTAGTTGAATCTATGAAAAATGCCAAAGATAACACAGACTGACAGGCACAAAATAGCATTTTTGCACCAACAAGGTGATTCCCAAAGAGCTGTTAGTTCAAAATGAGGCACGTCTCGCGTTGTGTGCACTGTGTCCTCAAATAATTCGAGGAAAATGGACAAGTGGAGGACAAAAGAAGACGTGTCAGACCTGAAATAAACGTACCTACATCTGAAAGTCATGTCCTTGAGAAAAAGGGGAAAAAATCCACCATGACACAGGACCAGGGATGTGTATCTGTTGATCCATTTACTGTTCACTGAAGCTCCATCAGAATCAGATTGCCTAAAGAAGATGGAGCTTTGTGGGCATTTATGCAAGGGGAAAGGCAGCGTTGACTTCATTAATTGCTTAAACAGTTAGCCCTGACAGTTAGCCCTGAAGTCAAATTACTCTGTAGCGAGCTGTAGCGAGCTTTTATTCTCTTCAGCCACATGAGCTGTCATCCACAAATCAAGCTGGCTTTTTTAAAAAGTGTGTATGAATGCATTAGCCTAAATACTCATGTGGGATATACTCTGTAATCAGTGAAGTCTAATGAAATATAGCAACCTGCAACCTTGTAAGATTGAAAGTTTTAATTCTTGTTGAGAACTGGTTCCCAGTAGTTCAGTTCCTTGTAATTGTTAGTCTGCTTACCTGTTGGTTTAATTTGCACTTGTGCTACAGTCAGCTGATTTCAGTTCATGTGGTTAGAGAAATTACTTTTATTTTTATTGCACACAAGGACAAGAGTGCGACAAGATTTCATCTGTATCCAGGACAGAAACAACTGCACTATAGTGCTAACACAACTTCAGCGCTTTGCAAACACCTGCACAGACAGCATGCTAACGCTAAGCTAGCCAAGAACCCAGAGTGATGTTAAAGCTGATTAAATGTTGACCCCACCCAGCAGCCAGACCCTGAAGTTCAACAGTCAGGCTCCAGCCTCCGTTTCTACCTGTTCATGTTTCTACAGTAGAATCACTGTGGCGATCGCTTTAAAGTATCTTTACTATGAGAAAGACTGTATGTCTGTCCTCATTAGGATAGGGATTTGTGTTGGTGTTTGGGGCTTTTGCTTCAGGTTTATATTGTTAACTGGTAATTATGAGACAATGCATTTCAGGTCATTTTATAAAAATATGCGAAATTTATGTAGAGCAGTGTAGCAAAAGACTTTCTCTTGGGAATATTTAAGTAACACACTGCATTACTTTTAAGAAAAGTGTTCTGTGTAATACATTATATGTGTAATACACAGATGTACACATACAGTACATACACATCTGTGTGTAAAACGCATGCGTAATGACCCCAACACTGATCACAATAAAGAAGGAAAATACCCCCAACATAAACAAACATTTCATGACACAGTATGCAATTAATTTGCGCACATTCAATGTCTTTAATGCTGTTTAACGGTTAATCTCAGAGCAGAACCAATGAGAATCAATTAGGTATCAAATCGATAAGTTGTATTGATAATGGAATCAGAATCTCTAAATTCCCATCCCTAATAGTTAGACGAGTTATTATCAAACACTGACAGCATATTCAGTGTTTTTGTCCACAGCAGGCATCAAATTTGGCTTGATTGTTATTACATATTTATATAGGGGAATCTACTGTATCCTGGGGCCACCAGCCACGAGCATCTTAGCACTTGAAGTGCTGGAGCGATCGGTCATGAAAATGATTCAATTTAAAGAGGAAACACCTCCCAACACAAAGTCTGAAATTCATTAACACATTATTGCTTTTTATTCATTGTCTGTTCTAATCTTTAATCTTTGTTGGCTGGGTGGAGTTACTTCACTGTTAGCTGCCCATTACTTCCCATAAACTCACATCAAAAGCAATATAAGCCACTGAACCATTAATTTACTGGTATGTGGATTTTGTAGCTGTTGACTTGTATCCAACCTTCATGCTAAGCTAAGCTTATCTGATTATTTATGGTCCCTTTCACCTCCAGCGCCGACCTGCCTCATCATTTTCCTCATCATTTAGCTCTCTCTCCTCTTACTTTCTGCCTACCACTCAGCATTGCATTGTCTGCAGAGGTGTGGCTGCGACTGGTCTCACCTGGCTCAATCATCAATCACTCTCCTTCTGCATTTAAACCCCTCTCTATCCAACCAGTCACGCCAGATCATTCTGCTGGCTGAGTGGTATTATTGTTCAAGCTCTCTAGTGTTTACTCGCTGTAGTCTCCTGAAGATTTCAAGTGTGGTTTTTTTTTTCCGTTTGGGATGACCCGTGGTTTTTTTCCCTCTGCTTCAGCAAGATCTCCTCCTGTGCACCACCACTGACCCTGTCTACATTTACTTATGTTTGCAATACCCTGCCTGCTGCCTCTCCCTCCCACAGACCCCCCTCTTGGCCCCTCAATTGACATTCTGTTTGCAGTTTCTTGAACTTGTCAATAAATCATTTAAGGAGATCCAGGAGTTGTCCTCCATTTTTGAGCAGTAACTTTAACAGCCAACATTATATTTAGATGAAGTAGTTTTTCATGAGGTTCCCTTTTTTTCAGCTGTCTGCTCTCCTCAAACTATTTTAACAATACTCAGTGATGGCTTGACAGCACTGCGCAGAAGGATAAAGCTGTTTAGAAGGCAAAAGATGCCCCTGCTTTTTATTAGCTACTTGGTATTCATTTACTGTTTGGACCAATGTATCACTTTTGTCTGATATGTCAAGCTGAAATTGGCTTTGTATCATGTATTAGAAATCAGTCAGCCATTGTTTCCCACTGATGATATGAGACATGCTCAACCCAGACTTGAACTATGTAAAATGCTCTCTAAAACTTGCAGTGAATTCCTAATAAATGTTGTTTAATTGCCCAGTGATGCTTTAGATGCATTTTCTTTTATTTCAAGAGGGTAATGTCTCAAATGTGAAGCACTTAATCCTATTTTGCATAGAGGGCACCAGTATCTGCTGTGTGTTGGTGTGTGTGTGTGGATGCATTTCTGTGTATCAGCTCATACCTGATACTGGCTGGTAAGCCGAGCGTTGCTGAGGTCCAGGCTTTGGTGTGTTTCCTTCAGGGCACTGAGCTCGCCCTCCAGCCGAGTCCTCTCCAGCTGGGAGGCGTTCAGCTCTGCCCTCAGCACCGAGCCCTGAGCCAGCAGCTCCGCCTGCGACGCCAACCACTCCTTCTGGTGGGCCTGCAGCCTGCAACATCGACACGCACGGCCACTGTTATGCGCTCTCGTAAAGTGCTTTGCGTCATTGTTTACTCTGTGATTGAAGATCACTGTGTTATTATCCAACACAAGGAATCTACACAAAGCCAGACAACAACAAACAGGTATTATCTCGGACAAAATGTTTAAAGAGTAAATTCATTCGGCGTTGTTTGAAAAAGGAGTAATCATCTCAGTATCATTGTGTAATGAGGACGGAAAGACTGCAATAAGATGAAAACATCACTGATGGGAAAATTATACATTATTCACATAATCATATTGGAGGTAAGTATTTTATACACATTAAAACTAATCAGTCACAGTCATATTAAAGTAGAAACTTCAAGTTCAGTTTCAAACTTTTTATATTACACACACTTTATTAGGTACACTTTGCTGATACTATGTTGGACCCTGTTTTGCCTCCAGAACTGCTTTAATTTTTAATCGCATGGATTCAACAAGGTGCTGGAAATATTCCTCAGAGATTCTGGTCCATATTGATATGATAGCATTACACAGTTTGTCTGCTGCACATCCCATTCCACTACAACCAAAAGTTGTTCTGTTTGGCCAAATGAATAAATGATAAAGGGGTGGACATGGTCAGCGTAACTCTCAGGTAGGCTGTTGTTTTTTTTAAAAAAATGCTCAGTTGGTATTAAGAAGAGGAAATACTTTTATGCTGTTCATGAAATTTTCTGACCCTCCCATCAACGTGGTGGATCAGAAATCCAGACTCATCAGAAGAGGCCACATTTTTCCAATCTTCTATTGTCCAATTCTGGCGCGCCTATGCAAATTGTAGCCTCAGTCTCCCGTTCTTACACGAGATCCAACTGACAGGAGAGGGTTCTAGTGTAGTCTTTTGTTTTTATAGCCCATCCTTCAGAAATGCTCTTCTATAAACCTTAGTTGTGATCAGTCGTTATTGGACAAACTTTTGTCTTCCTAAGTAGCTCATTCTCCTCTGACCTTAAGCATCAACAACATATTTTCACCTTGAACCTAGAACTGCTGCTCACTGGATATTTTCTTCTTTTTCTGACCTTTATGCAACCCTAAAAGCATGGTCCACCATGTTTTCAACGTGATTTCACACTTGTGTCTCTCCAAAGCGTGAAATGGATGCACACGTTGTGTAAGCTGCAGTACCAGCAGAGGTAGATATTTTATTTCAACCCAACGTGAAAATAATCACAGGAAAGCAATTAAACAGACATTACTAACACATTTACATGGAAAACATATCAGCCACCTAGCGTAATCATTTCTGGCACAGAAACACTCTGGAATATACTTCATACCTTCATACTTTGGTTACTTAAATCAATTATCTCCACCTGCTGGTACCACAACTTCTGCATGCGTATCCATTTCATGCTGTGATATCAAGTTGCTTTATTCACCCTTGAGATGGTTGTGTGGTCAAATCCCAGTAGATCAGCCACTTCTGATATACTCCAACAAGACGCCATGTTCAAAGTCACATAAATCACCATTCTTCCCCATCTGCTGCTCAGTTTGAAGTTCAGAAAGTAGTCTCGACTAAGTTCAAATACACTGACTTGCTGACATGATCAGCTGATTTTAACAAGCAGTTGAACAACTGTACCTAATAAAATGGCCAGCGAGTACAGTTCAGAAGCCAAATATAATTCAACTGCAAACAGAGAAAACAAAAGTGCTCACATTGGACAGTTTGACTACAGGAAAGGCACACATGGCTAAATTCCACATTGGGGATGTTCTGGTTTTTGCGCTACTAGCCAGTTATTAATTCCACCTGTGCTTTCCCCACTGTGACAATTCAAAATATTTACTGTGTAAAAAGGTGTTTTGAGACTCTGGAAATGAGTTTTTGGCCACTTAAGGGCAGAAGAAATAAGTTATGTTAGGTAAATACAACACTGGCATTTTAAAGCCACTTGTTAACTAACCACAGCCATGGAGCAACGTTATTCTTCATTTAAAGTTGTTCCTGTCCATCCGAGGAACTTTCCCTCTCTTTGAATTGTTATAACAACTCCTGGTTGGAATGTCTGATTCTTCCGTTCTAATATGTTTACCAGCTAGTCGCTAACCTTGCCCGCCTGCAGTTTGGCATCCTACTGAGCAGGTAGTGCACAATGTTTTCGAGAGATGTGCTTTCTGTTACAAATTCCAGTTATTGTTGAAATAAAAAAAGACGACAATAAGAGAGCTGAGGCTGAACCAAAACAGAAGACAGCCAGACAAGTAAACAATGAGCTGAAACTCACTTTGGAGCAGCAGAATCTGCAGGTTCATCACTACATCTGATTCGTCCCATCATTTAATATATTCCTCAAAAAATAGGTCATAGCCATTGTCAAGAAATTACTCAAACGACTGAAATGAATTGTTACATTACACACAAGTCTAATTTTAATCTATTTAATATTGTATTTTTTGTGTTTTGTACAGTATTTTTAGTTAAATGCTGTCTAAAAACCACCAAAGGAGGTTTTTGTTTCCCTGCTTTGCCAGCCACGTATTTGCAAGAAGCAGTCAGTAATCAATTGCATCAAAAAGATGATGATGGTTGATTAACTAATTATGTCACACAAGTATCTTATGATTGTGGCCATTATTATCATACTGTATATCAATCAGTCACTAAGAGAAAATATGATGAGAAGTGTTCAAAATGGTCTCGAAGTTCAGTAAGCCTGATCTGCGGCTTCAAAAGACACAAAATGTTTATAACGAAGGAAATGGTTTATTAAAAGGCTGCTCTTCATAAATGTACCTGTTGCGTATCTGCTTTTAGAAAGAAACTTGAAAAAAAATTATTATTATCTCTTTTTCTCTTTTTTTTTTTGCACTATAACTTCGTTTTTTCGTGCTCAGCCCAGAGGATTTAGATCTGGAACAAAAATGCATTCTGCGCATTATATAGTACATTTGCATTCAAATTGATTCTTGTATTGCTCGCTGTGCTTCATATAGACATTACTGCTGCTGCTGCTGCTCCTCGTATTCAAATGAACAAGAGTGCCGTGAAAGGATGATCAGATCCCCGACTGGATTTGTTACCTGTCATTGTCTTCTTTCAGCCTCTCCAGCTCTCGTTCTCTCTCCAGCCTCCTCTGGGCCTCCGTTTCCATCTTCTCTCTTTCCGTCTTCATCTCCCGCTCTCTCTCCTCCAGCTGGGTTTTGCCATCCAAGAGCTCCTTGTACCTAATATTTCAAGCACAGGATTTACCTTCAACAAAAGATGATGTGTGTCTTTCATAGATCAAGATGTTTTTGTGCATATTTAATTTTGGGGGAGAAGTCCTTTCAAACATGGAAAATATGTCACAAATCTTCAAAGTGAAGATTTCGTGTCTTTAAGTCAGTGAGTGTTTGTACCTGCCCTCCAGCTCTCGATGCTGGGCCTCCAGGCTGCGATTGTTGTTCCTCAGTTGAGAGTGCTTTTCCACCAGCTCCTCCAACTCCACCTCCTGACGCTGTTGCAACGCCGTCATCCTTTCGTGGTCCCGCCTCAGAGCATCCATTCTGGCCGCGGACTCCTCTCTCTCCCGCGCCCACACCTTTGACTCGGCCTCTAGGGTGGCACACCGTGCCTCGCTCTCACTGCAGCGTGCCAGCAGCACTGCATGCTGGGAGCTCAGTGACGCTTGCTCCACCTATGTTTGTGTGTATGTGTGTGTATGTGACAGAAAACAGAGAGACCATGTCTGTAATTTAGCAATTTCAAAAGGTTGAGCTGAAAACCAACAAGCTTGAAAGTTAGTTTATTAACCTTTTGCCATGGGTCTAAACAAGATATTATGTGTGCAGCACTGGGCGCTTAAAGAAATGGTTTGACATTTTGGTAGTTTTCACTTTCTTGCTGAGTTTTATAAATAGACTGATACCAAGTATAAAGCCAGAGCAATCACAAGCCAGTCAGCAGAATGAATTAAAAACACTCCGATTGGCCTCTGTTGTCTAAAAAACGGATCCTTTCCTGTATCCTCCATCGGATGAGATCATCAATCTGATAAAAACGGATCACAGAATCTGTTTAACTACCCGTTTCTTCACTGGAATATTTTCTCCATCTCTTATGAAGACATTCATCACAGCTGTCCTTTCTCTCTGAGCAACAAATTCCAATAAGAACAGTTTACAATAAATTTATGTCAGACACCGAGGCATTATGATCCCAAACCGGACAGTCTGACATAAAGGATCGCAGTAACCCTTTGATACAAGGATATTTAAGTGAGGGAGATAATCAAATAGGCTACAGCAGAATACTTAGTAAGCTTTAAAAAACCTGGTAGGTAGTTTTTGTCCTTTGGACAGGGCCAGATGGGCTGTTTCTTCTAGTTTTCTGCTCTTTAGCCAGTGCTATGCTATGACACTGGCACTGAGCCTGTCATCTTACTCCCCACATTAGAGGATATACAAATATGAAATAATGTCCAATAATTTAACAGGTCCCTGCGCACTTTACGTCAAAATTCATTGCACAAAGACTGAATGCGTTTCACTTTAGGAAGACAAAAGGTTTAAAAACAATGTGCGATTTTGAACAAATCAACTTCAGGCATAACCACGCTCTGTGTCTGTGTGTTAGGTCACCTGTAGTTGTGTGTTGAGCGTCTGCAGTCTGGTGCAGGAGTCCTGCAGGCTGAGCGAGTTCCGACGCAGAGCCTCCAGCTGCTCCTCAAGGTGCTTACAAGCCTCCTGGGACTGAGACAATCTCGTCAGCAAAGCCTCATGCTCTGCAGCCGCCACCGCTTTCTGAGGGGGAGAAAAATCTCTTCTTTCATTTTTATAATGTCTGTGCTACATTTGGCTCTGGAAACATCCATAATATTTGAACATGGGCAAACTCTGCCGCTGACCTTTTAAAGTGCTCTCAGTCAGGTAGCATCTTTATGCGACATTTGTGCCACTCTATAAACACAGAGATGAAATTCCTCCTGTGTCTGACATAAATGTTAAAAATTATATTTCATTAGTTCACATCTGTTGTTTACGCGAGATTTCTGTCAGTGCAATCTTTCCACAGGCTTTAATGGTCCAATCAGAAAATCTGCGAATTTATTGATGACACATGATTTGGTGCAGTCTGCTCTGATAAATAAAGGAATGTGTTGATTTGGCACAGAGGCGGGTAGTTTAGAAATGAAAAGAAAACCACCTTATAAATTGCTGTAAAATCTGGTGTATTTCCCAAAATTAAAATTAACTTGCTGCAAACAACAAGTCAGCTGTACTCCCCCTACGCTGCGATTTTATTTGAACATTTTATTTGCAAGTACTGGAAGAGCGACAACACATTTCATGTGTGCATCGTCTAGAGAGTCTAGAGCTCAGTTTTGGCGTGGGGTTGTTATTTTTCCCCCACTGTGGAGTCTTCATGTACTGCTGACTGACTCATAGTGCTACACAGGGGATTTCTACTTTTTATTACAGTCACTTTTAGATTCTTCTCCTACTTCATCATCCTACCTCTCTCCCTTCTGATGTCAGTGGCACAAAATAACTACACTCACTGGTCACTTTATTAGGTACACCTTGTTAGCACTGACTTAGACCCCTTTTTGTCTTCACTGCTTCCTTAATTCTTCATTGTACGGATTAAACAAGGTGCTGGAAATATTTCTATTAGATTTTGGCCCAAACTCGCATGATACACTTACACACGGTTGCTGCAGATTTCGCTAATTCTACCAAAAGGTTCTCTGCTGGATTGAGATATGGTTACAGTACAGTGAACTCAGTCATGTTCAAGAAACCAATTTGAGATGATCTGAGCTTTGTGACATGGTCCGTTATTCTCCTGGAAACAGCCATGAGGAGATGAGTGCACTATCATGATGAAGGAATGGACATGGTCAGCAATAATACTCAGATAGGAGTACTAAGGAGTTCAAAGTCTGGCAAGAAAATACCCTCTCACATCACATCCAGCCTGAACACAAGGAAGGATGGATCGATGCTTTCGTTTCATTTTAGCCTAATTCGAACCCTACCTTCCAAATGTTGGAGAACAAATCTGACACTCATCAGATGAAACAGCATTTTTCTCATTTCTATCATCAAATTTTGGTGGACCTGTGTGAACTGTTGCCTCTGTTTCCTGTTCTTAGATGACAGGAGCGGCACGCCGTGTGTTCTTGTGCTGCTGTAACCCATCTGCTTTAAGGTTGCGCCTTCAGCGATGCTTTTCTGCATACCTTGGTTGTAACATTTGATTATTTGTGTTACGGTTGGCTTCCTATCAGCTAGAAGCAGTCTGGCTGTTCTCCTCTGACCTCTGGCAGCAGCAAGGTATTTTCTCCTGCTGCTCACACGCGTCTTATTTCCTGTTTGTTTTCCTTGCCTGTTTGTCTTGTTTCTATTTGTGTGTGCCAGACATGGATTGTTATCTCCTGTTCTCCCAATCAGCGTGCAGATTGGTGGTTCATTTACTCATTAACCTGCACTTCAGGCCAACTCCACCACAGAGCTATTGTGGTAATTACATCAGGCCTTCATCTTCAGTTTAGCTTTTGTTCCCCGTGTTTGTTTACCAACTTCTCACCATTCAGCTTGGGCCAGCTTTCATTCTACAGCTACAGCCACCCTCACCTGCCCATCTGCTCTAACTGCCATGGTCACCATATTCATTCATCCTCTGCCAGCACAGCTCTCCCATGATTTTGCTCCACCTCATCCTCCTCACTTCTGCAACTTGTGTACCCCAATAAAGACTTGTTGAGTTAGTATATCAGAGGGTCTCGCTTCTTTGCTTCAGATTACAGTTGATCTTAATACTGCTATTGCATCAGTTTGTGAAATACAAAAACCAATGATTCTAGCTTGTGATGCTTTATGATAAACCTTGGTGTCATGCTTCACCAAAGAGTGATTTCTCATCTCAGCTTCTGATATGGTTTCATTTATAAGAAACCCAGGGGGCCAGAAAGGTGAGATTTAACCCTAATATTTCAAGAAAAGCAAAAAAAAGAAAAGAAAAAAGCTTAGAAGGAGGTAATACTTTTTTGTTTCTTCTCCCATGATGACAGGTCTACTCAGTTTTATTGTTTGACACTCGAGGGGGTGCCTACTCAGTTATGACCAAGCGTGTACGAACAGGTGAAAATGAGCTCCCACCTCCAGCAGCTACAGCCAGTAAGGGGTGAACATTAAAATGCTACTTTAACTTTAGTATTAACAATCCTGCACACTATATCACACACAGGAGCCATTTTCCTGCATAATTTCCACTTTTAATATTTTAGGACAGTGCAGCTATTAATTCTATTTACTTAAGTAGAGCATTCTTGCATTTTTAGATGTGAAGATGTCTTCATCCGCAATCGTTGTTTGTGCATTAATAAGTGTAAGTGGAACCAGGATGTAGCCCGGATCTGTTTGTGCCTTAGTTCATCTAGACTAATCTACTGTACAAAACCTGAAAGCACTGACGTAATAACGTTCTGAGTGAGAGCCACACCGGGTGAAATTTGTGACCTTGGCAATGCTGGAAGCGCCCCTCACAGCTTGATGTTAGAGAGTATGTGTGAGTGTGAGAGAGAGACAGTAAGAGCTTAAGCAGAAAAGCAGCAGAGGAGATAAGGAAGATTAACAGTAGCCGGGGTGACATTTTAAAACCGATGAGCAGAGATAAAGCACTAGTTTTGGAAATAAAGTGCTGCACTCTGGGAAGTGGCCCACTGTGAGCTGATCGTCCTCGAGAATCCCTAGAGCAAGAATTTCAACATAATATACATCATCTCCCTCACAGGGAAGACCGAGCCCCCACACCAACCCCCAAACACCCACTCACACATTCAAATACAGACCTCTTTTTCCAGCTCGATCACCCTCTCACTGAGATGCCTCTCTGCCTCCCCCATGAAATGATCGCGGGTCGTGGAAAGGTCACAACCTTTGGCAGCCTCGGGGCTTTGATCCAAAGGTGACATGTCTTGCTTGTCTGTCGATTCTGAATTTGAATTAGGCGCACTCTTCACTTGTGCACTTTCCCTCCTCGTCTCTAACTGCAGAGATTCACTTTTCTTTAGGAGTTGGGAGAGAGACTCTATTCTCTCCTGTGACTGGTGGAGATAATCTTTTGCCAACTGCCGCTCGGCTTCGGATCGCTGTAGTTTCTGGCTCAGGTGTGCCACTTCAGTGGCCAGTTTCTCAGAACGAGCCTGCTCACGGGTTAGATCCTGATAAGAGAGAGAAAGAAATAGTGAGAAAGTATAACGATTAAAATCTCTGGAACTTGCTGTAAACACCACAAAAAAAACTAATCTAAACAGCCTGTATTTGTATAGCGCTTTACACTACATTCAGTCATCCACCCATTCACACACAGGTGATGGCAAGCTACATTGTAGCCACAGCTGCCCTGGGGCGGACTGACAGAGGCGAGGCTGCCGGACACTGGCACCACCCTCTGACCACCACCAGTAGGCAACGGGTGAAGTGTCTTGTCCAAGGACACACCGACCCAGACTGTCAGAGCCGGGGCTCGAACCGGCAACCTTCCGATTACAAGACGATTTGCCAACTCTTGAGTCACGATCGCCCCGAAACCTACATACATGTTTCCCCACAAAGGTTTGTTTGACTCAGCAGTCCTTATGCACCCATGTATGTTCTCCTTAGCACACTCGTCCCCTTCGAGGGACAACCCAGTTCAAATCAATACAAAGTTGTTGATCGCAATGTAGTGATAAAACATTTCAGTCTTCATGGGATAAAGATGTCACCATCCATAGGACAACTGAGGTCAGAGTGGTTTGATATATATGGAAATAATGGCTTCGCGGTCTGTACACTGCAACCTAGCTCAACACCAACAGCACATTTTAGTGTTTGACAGTGCTCACAAGCATTATTATTAAAACACCAAATGAGGGATTATGTTGTGAACGTGTGGTGTTTCATCCCTCCAGACTTTAGTCTCTTGGGAAATCAATGCCAGAGAATATTAAAGCTGTTCTGTTCAATATGTGGTAATCCAACACCTTCCTAGGAAACTTTATGTTGGTTTTTCCTTTCATTTATCACCCATTTACACTACGTTCTTAGTCTGTGTGAGAACCAGTCCTCATGTGAGTAGTTTGATACTAGTTGTGGTCCTAGAGTGGTTCAATCTAATAACATTATATCATAATTAGTATAAGTTAGTAATTAGATAGCAAATTAGTAGGCAAATAACTAATATAAACAACAAGAACACACCACTAGAACATTGCCTAACAAGTGCTGAATCTTTGTTTTCTTAGAATGGATGGATAGATGGATAAAAATCTATCTATCTATCTATCTATCTAATAGATTTCAATTGTAAATTCATGTAAATGGGGTATCCTCTTCCCATCCTAAAGCTCATTATGGAGTTCCACAGGGATCCGCACTAGGACCAATTCTGTTTACATTATACAAGAATTATATATGACTTATTTTGAATTCACACCAGCTACTCTAACATAGAATAAAAGAATAAACAATATGGATCTAGAAATGAGTATAGTAATTCAGCTTAAAACATAATTGTTTATTTACTTACTGTATAAGATTTTGAGTTTTTCAGAATGTATTTATTTTTATAGCTTTTTCTAATGTTAGCAGAAAGCAGTCGACATCATTTTCTTCATTCTGTTGTGGCCACACAGTATATAAAATCCACACTCAAATGCAACTAAACAAACACTTTAAGTATGCATACTTCACTTTATGTTGTAGTAAATAAAGTGTTACTGTTTTCCTTTTTCCAGTTTTGAGCACCATTTCTATTTTCATTATGCTCTGTGCTGAGGGACCACAGTGTCCATCAACAGATAAAAAAAAATACAATTTGAATCTTCTGCATTTCTCATTATTTTTCCGGTGTGAACACACTGAATTCATTTCAGTAATAATAGTCATTTCCACTGCTGAGCTGCCTGTGAATTTTCCACCACATCCCTGCAGCAGTGCTTACCGTTAGGAACTAAAGTACCACGTCACACATACACACCTGGGACAGTGCGCTAATCTTGGCCTGTGCTTCTGCATACTGCTCCTGCAGCTGCTGTTTACCCTCTTCCATGCTGCTTAATCGAAAGCTGAGCTCTTTCTCCAGGTCCTGCAGCTGAGCGCAGAGCTCCTTGGACTCAGACAGCTGCTGACACACACGTCTACACGCACACCACAAACACATTTTAGACACTGGTTGCATAAGACAGAGTTGACATTAAAGATAAATGTACTGTTCAGCACAGTGCTGTCTCTGGTGCCTTATAAAGTTAACTGCATGATCAAGGTTAACTCCATGTCCTTAGGAGTGTGTGTACCTGTGTTCAGCATCCAGAGCACAGGCTCTCTGGTTGCTGTGCTCCAGGGCCAGGGTTGTGCTCTCCAGCTGCTGCCTCAGTCTCCCCGCTTCCCTCTCTCTCTGTCTGCCCTCCTTCCGTTGGCCATCCAGCTCTGACTGACACACCTCTTTCTCTTGCTCTAACCGTGAAGCCTCCAGCAGCGCCTGATCTCGTGCCCTGGCCAAAGATTCAGCCTCGAGGGTAGCCTCGCGGAGCTCTGCCTCCAGCTCCTCCTCGCGACGGCGTGAGGTCTCCAAACTGCGGCCCTGACGCTCCAACTCTGCTCTGAGAGTCTGAGTAGTGAGCTCTAACTGGTCACTCTGGCAAAAGAGAAAACACAAAGGATGATTTCGGTTCTTAACGCCCGCTTTAAATAAGTCCCCCATAATCACAGAGGAAAGTGCAACAGACAACACGAAAGCATGTGGCCAATAAAACAGGCAATAAACATAAAATTAACTTTATCAGAGTACAAAAATTAAACCACTGGCACAGTTTTGCATTTGGGTTGTTGATTCTACTACTTTTGTAGTTTTCATCCCTCGTGTTTTTTAGTGTTTTCCTCTTCACTTCTTTGTTTCTCTCTTTTTGTTTCTTGTTATTTTATAGTAACTTCCTGTTTAATTTTGGCAGTTGCTTTAGTCTAAGAGTCAGCTGTTATCTGTATGCCCTATTTAGTTTCCCCTGTGTTATTATAGTGAGTTGGTTTTCTGTGTATTTATAGTACCGTCTCTAGTTATTTGTCATGATGTCTGTTTTCCTTTCGGCATTGTTTGTTTTGGGCCAGGCCCCAGTGCACCTCACAAGTCCTCAAGTCAACCTGGGCTGGACCTTGTTTAAGTTTTGTGCCTTTTAATTGCACCTTGGGCACTTTATCTGCTCATACTCTGAGATCTTTGGTACCTGGTGGATTTCTGTAGCTCCCACAGCTTTCATTAGTCCCGCCTCCTGCTGTGTGCCCTGCTTTTAGGTCCTTGCATTTGATTGGATCAAAACAGCAATAATATATTTTAAAAATACAGCTCAAAAATAAGTAATTCAAAAGTTTTCAGACTATTAAAAACATTAAACATTAATTTACCCTGAAACCAAACTGCAGATTGAACTCTATATAAATAACAGGAACTGTTTGCTTATCTGTTAGATATTTCTACTGTATAAGCAATACTGTGGTCTATAATTATTTTCCTGAATGTTAAAATGCTCACCTTTAAATCCTGTTAGGGAAATTCACCTAATTTATTAAATCCTGTACTTTAGTGAAGAGGATGTATAAAGAGGGACGAAATAGAAATTACAAGGATGTCAAGAGTACTTTAAAGCACTTGAGTAAATGTACATTTTTTTGCCGCCTACGAGAATAACCATACTTCACATTACTGCACCCCTCCACATCATCAAACGTGGATGTAAACAATGCAATTCAGAAACACTTTCAAAGCCCTATAGAACAAACATATTGAGTAGATTTTTGTTATTTCCAAGACACAAAACAGCGTCCTCCAGATTGTGGACTAAATCTAATTACTTAGCAGAAAATCTGATCAATTTTTCCAGGATATATGAGGGTTTTTAAAAAAATAAATAAAAATGCTTTAAAACAAACCAGTTCAGTAAACGTACACAACGACAGGGAAGCAAAAGGGAGAACGAGGATGAGACGTGAGTTCCTATTTTGTTTTTACTTACACCTACAGCTGAAAGAAGTACACTTCATGATTCATTTAACATGCACTGTTTTATTCTCATGAATTCTGGCTCTCTGCTTCTCCTGCTGGTGGTCGGAATGTGAAGTCTACCTCGAATGTAGCTAGAATCCATTCTGTGTCATGGGCTAAAACATCAAATATTGAAATGAACAAATTTTTAGTTGCTGCTGACGTCTGGCTGGCTTACAACTTAAGTTATTTTATTCATAAACCAAGTGACAGCAGAGTACTTTCTCAGCTCTAACATTATGAGAGTGTGCTGTTAGATTTAGTGTTTAGAAATCAAAGGAATGAGGCACTGTTTTTTAAAGATGCATCTCTGGTTTGATGCGGTGTCGTGAGAAGTGTGGCAGATCGGTAGGAAAAGCCCATCCAGAGTTGCACTACTTTTTCATGCAAGCAACTAAATGTACACAAAACAGGTTTTTGGGATGCATCATAGCGGAAAACACTTGTTCTAACGTGCTGTTTCTTTACAATAGGTTGTCAATTATATGTTGTGTACAGTTAAAGAACATCCAGTCTTGGTTAAGAAAATTGTAGTTTATTAGCCAGAAGTAATTTTAGTAGACATTTAGGCCAAACAGCCACAAAAAAGACTGATGTTTTCACTTTCAAAAAACTGGGAGGGTGTCACCAAAGAACATTACCCCATCAGATGGAGGGTTATATACAGCGTTTTCTGAGTGGGAGGTATTTATGAATCCCTTTTAAGGTATTTCTTTAATGCTGACTTAGCAGTGCTCTTTTCCTTAGTTTGCAGTTTTTCTTATGTGTTGAAATTTTTACTGCAAATTGCACATTAAATTGCACCATATTCACAAAGACTTCAATGACCCAAAGTGGGCTGTCTGAAGAAGGTGGCTCTCAGTTGGGTTTCTGCTTGAATTTCCATCTGCAGAAATTCACTGAATAAGCCAAACCAAAACATTCACCTGCTTCCCTCCTCTGTGTGCAGATGAGATTTTTGTCAATATCTGAATACTGCAGTTCAAATCTGATTTGCTCGCTCAATATAAGGTGGATAAAAATGTTAACATGCATCTCCGACAGCTTAATAAAACTATTCCACTTCATGTTGAAGCCTCAGTCGTGCAGTAAGGGAATTTGCTTGCTGAAATACTGAAATTTATTGGTTAAGTGGAATCCAGATGGGATGTTTTTATTTAAGCAGACCACAGAGGTTGACTTTAAGAAAATTTTGAACTCTTCTGTTTTTTATCTGCCCTTCTTCTTCTATTTCCCTCTTAAGTCCAGTGTCATCTGCCATGTTCATGGGCATATTTGGCGTCTTTATATTGTGTGTGCAAGTCTGTGGCTGTGTACTCTCCAAC
The DNA here is from genome assembly GCF_965226115.1 of Aulonocara stuartgranti. Taxonomy (NCBI): domain Eukaryota; kingdom Metazoa; phylum Chordata; class Actinopteri; order Cichliformes; family Cichlidae; genus Aulonocara; species Aulonocara stuartgranti. The sequence continues at coordinate 34,403,633 of NC_138940.1, read as the reverse complement.
CTTGCGTTGGGCGGAGCGCAAGGCGTCCAAGGAGCTGCGCAGCGTGTCTCTTTCTCTCTCGAGTGTAGCCCGCTCTCCCTCCAGAGTGGCGATGATTGTGGTCTGCATCCTGTGAAGCTCTGCTTGGCTTCGTAAGCGACACAACTCCTCCTCCATAACTAGACCCTCAGACTGAAGAACCTGAGAGAAAAGCAGTTAGAAACATCTGAAATCTCGATGTATAGCATGTGCATTTACTATTACTACAAAACATTCTTATATTTTTCCAGTAATTGAATGAGTCTTGTATATATATGATTTCTAGGAAAGAACTACAAACCTACAGCTTTAAAGGAAGTGTTGAGTAAATACATTTCCTAATAATTCCAGTTAACTGGCAAACAACACAAAGGGTCTGTTGTTGGTGCACTGCAGGTTTGATGAGTGTGCAAAAGCACAAACAATCCCAGATACTCTTGCAGCTTTGCGAGGCTTTACTCTGGCACACTGCTGCCCTGAGCAAAATGCAAAAATGCTCACAAAAGCAACCTGGTGAGCTTCAAGTTCCACCATGTTTGCAAATATTTTCCATCATGCATTTAATGTAAAGTACAGCTAAGTACAAAAATCACCTTTTTGTATGATAATCATGACAGTGTAGATCAGAAACTTACCAAAGAAATTAAAAATTTTCATCTGGCTGAACAAATTTTTATGACAATCAATATAAAAGCTGTTTTTGTAATAGATATTTTAGTTTGGAGTGAAGAGCCACGCCACTGTTATTGCTGAAAACAATTCTGATGTGTGAACTTTTTGAATCTTTGTTTCTGTTATTTACTGAGTTACTTTAATTGTAATGTATATAATCAGAGACAATATTATGAAAAGAAACTGAAAAACCAGAAAACTTGATACCAATTTTGTAGTAGGATGACTCCATGCAGCTCATACTTATAACCAAAAATAACCCAATAACTTAAGAGCAGTGTTGGTCAAGTTACTTGAAAAAAGTAATCAGTAACTAATTACCTATTACTTCCCCCAAAAAACAATCCCGTTACTTTACTGATTACTTATTTTCACAAGTAATTAATTACTTAGTTACTTAGTTACTTTTTAAAAACACGATTTACAACCTGAATAGGTGATAAAGCGATAGATCTTTCAGCCCAATTCTACTTTTTCTACATAATCCATCATACAAAATGTAATCAAATGGAAAAGTCTCTTTTTAAAACTTGTTTTATTAGTTTTAATCTTTTAACTTTATGCATCAAGCAAAAATTTAATTATATGCAACATTCTCTGACTGGAAGAAATTTGATTAAACATTTAAACCTATTTTCTGCACATTCCAGCAGATAAAATAATTTTTTTTGTGTGTGTTTACACTCACTCTTTCAAACAGATGCAAGTAAAACACAGCAGAAAATAAATGAAATCAAAGACTAGCGGTCCTTTTGCTCTATTTTCACCTGTAAAGCAGAAGTGGCGTAGGCGCAGGTGTGCCCTGGTGCAGGTGTGCTGCAGCGGTCAGTTGAAGAATCCGCGAGTTTCTCTGTGAGTTTCCCATTACGTCGTAGCGCACTCGGTGCTTGCTTGGAAGTTTAGGGATTTTTTTCGCTGTAAAAAGAAGTTTTCTTCCCACGCACAACGGACGCTAATGTTTTTGTCACTTTTTATGGAATCAAACTCAAAATAAGGTCAGTACTTCCACGCTTTAAACGCTGCACGCTCATACTCTCTCCCACAACCGATATATGATCCATTGTTTATCTGCACACAGCTGTTGTCACGAATGTCGCACTCGCTTACGTCACTGTCATGAGACATTCTCGCAAAAAAATCACGGTTTTAGTAACGCAGTAACGTAGCGTTCCTACGGGAAAGTAATGGTAATCTAATTACCGTTTTTGCAATAGTAATCCCTTACTTTACTCGTTACCTGAAAAAAGTAATCAGATTACAGTAACGCGTTCTCTGCTTAAGAGTGAGCTTTAAAAATCACCTTCACAGTCATTGGTTTGTGCCACTTTCAGCGCTCCGCTGCAGTCTGGATTGTTAGGTTTTGACCACTTGCAGTGAGACATCTGCAACTTCACCAAGAGCATCAAACTGACTCAGCGTTGCATGACGAGGATCTTCACTGGCGATAAGAAACTGGTCTCCGGCTACAACCCAGAGACCAAAGAGCACGGTTCAGTGGAAAAGTTCATTTTATTTAACATTTACAGTGCTGCGCTCCATACAGTTGTCCATCATCAAGGTCAGACTGTTAGTGCAGAGTTGCACTGTAACTGTAAGCGTGAACTTTCCCTGACTGTGACACGTTTAAAAGTGACGTCTTTCACAGTACATTGAAAACCCAGACTTTTTTCCTATATTTACCATTGTTTGTGCCCAATACATTTGTCACTTACGACTCTCCCTTAGAAAATGTGTTCTCTTTCTCAAGATGAAAGCTAAGATCCATCATGAGTCACAGATGTATTACTGCAAGTGGTCAGAGAGGGATTTCCAAGGAGCGATCTAAACATGTGCTTAGCCCTGAAAGCAGTTTATAGCTGCACAAGGAGTCGATCATTAAGTGGCTGGCAGTCAATTTTAAATCAGTTTCAGCTTTTGCTTTTTATGGGTGTTGTAGCGGGAACATTTGATGGCGCTTTGCACACAAGAAACACATTATAAACACAATTATACAATAATATAACGCCCACGTTTTCACTTGTTTCACCGACCATTAATATCTACTTTCTACAGTCTCCAACTTAACCACTACAGCCAGCCATACCTCTATCTGCCTGCGGGCCTCCACCAAACTTTCTCCGGCTTTCTTCAGACGCTGCAGCTCAGCCTCGACGAGTACCAGCCGCTGCTCAGCCTCCCAGGTTTTCTTGCTCTGCTCTCCCAGTTTAGAGCGCAAGTCCTGGGCCACGTTAATCTGTCTTTCGGCCTCCTCCTGGGCCTCCTGGAGTCGTTTTGTCAGAAGCTCCATATCAGGACTAGTCAGGGAACATACGGCCAGGTGTGTAGCTATAGTCTCTACTTTATCCTCAACTGATTGTTTCTGTATCTCTGAACTTATTGGTAATTCAGTCTTTTCTTTCTTCGGCTCACTTTCTTTTTCCTGTTTCTCCCTTTCTTTCTGCCCTCCCTCAGCCTCTCCTCTTCTATTGGTCTGGATCACCTCATTGCATGGTTCATCTTTTCCCATCTGAACATGAAGAATCTCTTCACCAACTCCTGCTTCACGGTGAGTCCCGATGACTTCTCCTCTTTTCTCCTTCTCCTCCATCATTTTAACCCTTCCTTCCCCCTCTCCCCTGCAGGATTCAGATCCCTGGATTCCTCTCACCACCTTGTTTCCCTCCCCCTCCTCTTCCACTCTGTCTGGCATCTTCATTCCTTCCTCCTTCCTCTTGTCTTCTAGGTGTTGAAGTTTGGTCACAAGCTTTTCCAGACGCTGTTTCAAAGTGGCATTTTCATTCTTCAAGTTTTGAAACTGAAAAGCATAATTGGAGAGAAATTTAAAGACATTTCAAAGCTTTGAAATATCCCTTTTTTGTCACTGTTTTCTTTCATGTGCTGACAGTGATTGAACTTGAATGCATGGTGGGTAAGAAAACTGAAATCAACCCCTTTTCCTCAGAATACATCCAGTTTCGATACAAAAGAAAAGACAATGAAGTAGGGAAAAACGAGAGAAGGACAGACAGGGAAATTACTGATCGATTTAAATTATCTTTGGTTATAACAACACAATATAAAAGCACTCCTCCACACAAATAACTACAGAAAACTCAGTATGCCTGAGATCCGTCACACAGCACCATTCGCAAATTCTAGTATAATGTTGTGAACTGAGTAACATTTAATTACCATATTTCATCTGAGGGAATGCAAAGCACAGCCTTCAAGTGTCTTTTACGTGTCATACTCAGATTGGTTGTTTTAATCGTAACACATTTACTATTTATTACTTAAAATATTAGTTTTTTTAAAAGTGTTAAAATAATGTCAAATCACACTGTCCACAATAATACAATAATACATTATAAAAAAGTTTTATCTTGTGACATCAGTGACAAATCAAGGCCATATGTTTATGGGACACACACAACACAAACCCAGAGAAGCCTGTGAACAATAAAAACCAATTCAAATTCAATTCTGTTTGATTTATGTGGTGCCAAATCACAGCAACAGTTGCCTCAAATTGCCCTATATTGTAAAGTAAAGAACTTACAATAATACAAAAAGAGAAAACCCCCAAAATTATATGACCCCCTATGAGCAGCGGCAGTGGGAAGGAAAAACTCCCTTTTAACAGGAAGAACCCTCCAGCACAACCAGGCTCAGGGAGAGACGGCCTTATGGCGCGACCGACTGGTAGGTGAGGGGAGGAAGACATGACAAAGACATGCTGTGGAAGAGAGCCAGAGATTAATAATAACTAATAAGGAGTGTGTCAGCCTCCGGTGATCATTTAATCAGAATTGAATCTTCACGCTACAAATTTGTTTCACTCTTTGTTGAAGAGGCTGAGTTACTTTAGTTACTGTTAAACACTCATAATAACACTACCTAGGCAACCTTTGTGTTTACATTTGACTTGTGCTGTTGCACTGTATATAATACTGTGTCACTACAGTTGCACTATAGTGCTGCTGCTGCTGGTACCTTGTTGTGACAACAATTTCACACATTAACTTAAGTCTGGTACCGCTGTCATCAGTGACAGTGCTTCACCGGAAAAGGAGGACAGAAAATACCCTTCATTTTGTTTGCACTGATAAATGTTGCCACCTACAAGTTATAATCACCGCTAAATGGTTGTTCAGTATATATAATTTTTTTTAAATAAATATCATTATCCCTTTTTATCATTATCCCTAAATATTGTATTATTATTCTAAGGATATAGCGTCTGCCCCCAGATTTCATTTGGTGGGAAACCCCAAAGCTATGCGGACACAGTTAAATGCAGTATTAACTGCAGTTAATTATGTTTCCCTTTGTTTAAGCTAACATTCATTCCTGCGTTTCTGTCATATTGGGCAGCAAACAATAACAACACAACATTTCACCACACTTTACTACTTAAATAACTAACAGTTAATGAGAACTATAGAACAATATTTCTATACTTTTAGCTCTCTTATGGTGTCCACCAGCTCCACCTGTCAGTCATCTGGTGTTGGGAGGCTAACATACACAGTATTTTTAAATCTTTTTCACTTGTTCCTGCTGCTGGTAGAGGCAGATGTAAGCTATGAGGCTGTTACGACCCGGCTCAAAAGCCGCAACATAAAAAAAAGGAGATGAATAACAGAGTGTGGGTGAGAAGAGGTTTCATCCTAAAATGGAAAACCAGGTTGGCTAAAATGGCTGGTGCCACCAAGGCAAAGACTAGTGCACTGCCGGAAAGCTTGCCTCAGGTATGCTTTTATCCACACCTGACTAGGTGTGGCCAATTAGCACCAGCTGAAAACACTGAGACGATTAAAAGCTGCAGAGGGACGTAACACCTCCTCCCTTAAAAGGGTTCCTCTAGGACCCTTACATTTATTAAAAGCCCCTCTGAAGCCTTCAGTTCCTTGACCCACAAACCTGGAATAAAAGTTAAAGCTAACAGAAGCACAGTGTTCACGTTATAGTTGGCATCTCTAAGCATGGATGGGCATGAGGATTTGAAGTTGCCACACTGAACAGACAAAAAGTAACATGTGACCAACACAAAGGAGCACAACAGTCAAACCCAAAATGATTACCTGATCTGCTACAACACAAAACCAAAAGTAGCAACAAATAATCACAACCAAGTGATCTGTTGTCTCCACCACACAAACAGTCACATACAAGTGGCCCTATACCACAACAAGTTACTTTAATCCAAAAAGTTCAGTAAATCAAGCGTACTAGTGACCAACCACAAAATGGAGAGCTATGGCCACACAATGATCACATCAAGGGTGGCTCAGCACCCCACAGTGTTATTGCCATCACCTGGCCAACAACACTCACAAGTGATCCAACAAAATAGCCATATTCCCCACAACACTAAAAGGTCACATCACAAAACACTCACCTCACAAGGATCTCATTAGCATCCATCAACACTGACATATGCACACACATGGCGTACACACAATGCCAACGAGTTTGGTGCCACTGATTTACTATGTGCAACTCCCAGCCTAAAACACTAAAAACAACAAAACCCTAACTTTACCTACCCTAGTCTTCAGTGGTGTACCAGGCTCGAGGCAACTTTAAAACGCAAACTCGAGAGCAGGCAGCAGACCAGAGATATAGTCTCCTACCAAACTCTGAAGCGTACCCCCACCCAGGATAGCCACCAAACACAATAAACTAAAACAATAAAGCAAAACAACAAACAAGTGCTTCGATGGAAGGGCAGCACAGCCACCCAGCTGAAACACACTTACTAAAGGGAGTTTGCACAATTACAGTGACCACCATCACTCACCCACTTAAAAGCAAAACAAACTGACATTCAGTCTCCACTAAAATGTCCAAATATCCCGGACGAGCCCCCACTTATGTTACGACCCGGCTCAAAAGCCGCAACATAAAAAAAAGGAGATGAATAACAGAGTGTGGGTGAGAAGAGGTTTCATCCTAAAATGGAAAACCAGGTTGGCTAAAATGGCTGGTGCCACCAAGGCAAAGACTAGTGCACTGCCGGAAAGCTTGCCTCAGGTATGCTTTTATCCACACCTGACTAGGTGTGGCCAATTAGCACCAGCTGAAAACACTGAGACGATTAAAAGCTGCAGAGGGACGTAACAGAGGCTGACAGCCAAAACAGTCAATTCTCAGGCTGGAGGATGGAAACAACGAGTAGAAATTTAAAAGAAAAAAAAAAACACTGAAGGAGGGTTGTAGAGTCTGCGAGCAATCCATTTCAAACACAAGTGAGCCATTATTTTTGTAAAAATGTCGAATACTGCAGCTAATTTTCTGCTGATGATAAATAAATAAAAACAAATTGATTCAGCACCAGAATTCTGCTCCACTACAACACAACGCTGCTCACACATGCTATGAATTTATTATATATGGCTACATAATACATGTGGCAGAGAAGGGTTTTTACATTGGCTAAAAAAGCAATATTACTTATAATAATAATAATAATAATAATAATAATAATAATAATAATGGATACTTTATTGATCCCCATGGGGAAATTACTTGTTTTTCTCTGCATTTGACCCATTCACTCAGTGAAGCAGTGGGCAGCCCACTAAGCAGGCGCCCGGGGAGCAGTGTGTAGGGACGGTACCTTGCATTAGCGTCAGAACAATTTACTACCAGTCAACAATGTGACGGTAAAAAAAAGAAAAGATGATTGTTAGAACAGTAACTGTTTGGTAAAGCCTTCAGTTTGCTCTGTGCTCACCTCCCTAAATGTTTCCTGATGTTTCATCTCCAGGCAGGCCAGCTCATCCTTTGCATCTGGAGAATCAGCCTGCAGCGAGGGGAGATGGGTCTTTAATGCCTTCATTTGTTGCATCCTGTTTTTCCAGCTTCATTTACATCTTTAACAACTTAGATATATTCAGAGATGGCAGGCCTGCTGGTATCGTAATTAAACATTCTTAATTAAAAAAAATTTTTCCCAACATAATGATCATATCAATAACAAGACACGCAAGGGAAATGGAAAACTATATATAAAACCTGATTTGCATGTTATCCAGTTGTCATTTCTCTTCTGTCTGTGTGCATTACCGTGACCACTCGAGCAAAGTTACATTGTTACAACTACAAAGTTAAAGCTGCTGATTAATGTAAATGTCAGCAATTCACACTGCTGCGCAACTCACCATGCAGATGACCTTCTGCAAACTGCAATCATCAATAAAAGGCTTTTCAGTATTTTTTAAATTGTGAGAAAAATCCTAGTAGCAGATTTCCATGAAATATCGGGATTTTAAGGATATATCACCCAGGTTCAAGCTGAGCATCAGAATGGGGAAGAAAGGTAATTTCACTGACTCTGAATGGGGAATGGCTGGTCTGAGTATTTCAGAAATTTTCCCACACAATCATTTCTAGGGTTTAACAAGAATGGTCTGAAAAAGATGAAATACCGAGGTCAGGGGAGATTTGCCAGACTGCTTCAGGGTAATATGAAGGCAACAGTAACTCAAATAAATCCTTGTTACAATCAACATATGCAGAAGAGCATCTCTGACTGCACATTACATTGAACATTGAGTCACACTAGGCTACAAATTGGAAACTGAGGTTACGGTTTGATCATGGGTTCACCAAAATTGGACAACAGAAGATTTGAAAAACTGTGGCAGCAATCAGGTGGTAGCATCAGAATTTGGTGTAAACATCATTTAAGCATGGGTCCTGCCTGCCTGCCTTGTATCAGGCTGGAGGCGGCAGAGGTGGGAGATATTTTCTTGGTACACTTTGGGCCCTTTTAGTATTAACTGATCATCATTTAAAAATTCACAGGCTGCCTGACTATTGTTATTGAGTAAGGTGACATTTTTCTCTATTAGTCACAACTTGCGACCTCTGAACTCTGACCTCCTGCTGGGCCTGCAGCTCCTCCAGTCGTCTTCTCAGCTCTGCGTTCTCCTGCTCCGCTCCCAGCAGCCGCAGCGTCGAAGCCTCGCCCACTTCCACGCTCAGGGGCTTCTGATCTGAGGCGCAGAGAGGAGGAAATAAAGAATAAAACAAGAAAAAGAAGAACAGAAGGAGGGAGTGAGGCAGATAGGTGGAGGAAAGAAACAGAGAAAAAGAGAAATGGATATATGAGCTCAATTACTGTTGATTAATAACCTGTGGGTAAGTATTACGTCAAAATATTTTCTCTTATCAGTTAATTAGCATGTCTTAAATGACAAGGTGCAGAGAGGCGGGTGCTCTGACCAATCACTTCACTCAGCTCCTCGTCGGACTCCAGCTCTGATTGGAGGAAACGCTGCGGAAGTGAAACAACCGGAGCAAGGACGCTGCCCCCGCTGCTGCTGTGCCTCAGGTCAGCCTCGAGGCTCATGTTCATCTCCAGCAGTTCATCAACTCGCTGCCTCTCAGTGTCCCGCTCCTAAGCACATATAGACACACACTCAATGATCACATGAGCAAGAGACTTCAATGGTCCTCCACACAACATGCATGGGGTTCTTTCATGAAATGCAACCTTTCTGTCAATAAAGAAAATATTAGAACAATCTGCAATCTTCAGTTCAATTATAAGCTCATTTGTACGGGATGGACAGAAATGCAAAAACGGCATCATAGTTTCCACCCACCGCTTCCACTTCCATGATTCTCTGACGCAGCACAAGATTGTCCCTCTCCAGCTCACGTAGGGAGGAGCAACGCGCCCGAGCGTCCGCCAGCTGCTCTTCTAGAAGCGTTTTGGTTTCCTGCAGTGCTGCGCACAGTTGCTGCTGCTCCTGCAGGGGGCACCAAACAGAGACGATTGAAACAACACGATGACGTGCTCACTGTTTTCGTTTCATGTATTCTGTCAAGTCTGGGGGGTTTTCTGAAGCAACTTCCTCTAATCTGTCATATCTATCAATGCTTTGCTCCCATTCAGTTCTCTACTGTCACTTAAGTGCACAAAGCAACTTTAAATGGTTTTAGCTGTCAGCTGAATGTATTTTCTATATAATTTCCCCTTATTATACAGTTCACAGTAAAGACACAGACAAGTCCTGCTGAGGGAGTCAGAGAGGCTGACGTACAGCTGAGAAGCAAACTGCAGACATTGCAAGTACTAAAATATGATCTCCAACTGTGATCGTAGCTCAAGAGTTGGCAGTTCATCTTGTAATCGGAAGGTTGCCGGTTCGAACCCCAGCTTGGACAGTTTTGGTCATTGTGTCCTTGGGCAAGACACTTCACCTACCGCCTACTGGTGTTGGCCAGAGGGGCCGATGGCGCGATATGGCATCCTCGCTTCTGTCAGTCTGCCCCAGGGCAGCTGTGGCTACAACTGTAGCTTGCCTCCACCAGTGTGTGAATGTGAGAGTGAATGAATAGTGGTGTTGTACAGCGCTTTGAGGTTCTCGAAAAGCGCTGTATAAATGCAATCCATTATTATTATTTTGGAGCTTGCATCCGGCTACTTTAGTACTTTTAGTACTCAGTCTGATGCTCTCCAATGTTAGAGTTGTAAACTGTTGTAAATTGTGACATTTATATTTTATTATGTTTTTGTTAGGCTGTATTAAGTGAATTTAAACTCAGAGTAGCAGCTTGATAATAACAGGAAACAGCAAGTTATTACAATCTAATTACCAAAGTAGTAGCCTAGTAATTACCTTGTAACAGCGGTGGTTATAACTGATGTATATTGTATTGAATTTTATGTAACTGTGTACTAAACAGGCCACATAAGCAAGACCAATTAGTATAGTAATATAATTTTAAAAATATTCATTTTTATATCCTCATACTCACAGTAGTTACTTCATAAAAAAAATAAGGTAATACTTATTAATATCTAAATCCACATTAATAACCTATTAAAGCAAAATTGAAAAATCAGACAACATGGTGATAAAATATATCTTTCAAAATGAAGGAAAATAAAATATAATATAATACTAAGTCACATTTTTAAGATTTGTTTTAGACTTTCTGTGTTTTTAGTGAGACAAGTTAGCAGTTTAACAAGACTATAAAAAGCTACAAGGTGTTAAACCAGAAATAATCACAAGCAAACTGTCAGCAAACCTCTCTAGCTGTCTTGCTGGTCCTTTTTTGGCCAACTCGGTGTAATTTTTAGCAGAATCCACACTTACGCAGATCGCTGCAAACAACTTGTGAGTACGATGTTGTCACTACTGATAAAAAACGCAAATAAAACCCAACATGTAATGAAACTAATTTGACCTTCCAAACTGATTTTTATTTTTATTTCTTTACACGTAAACATTCGGCACCTTTTCCTCCCGATTCTTTACAGCCGCACAACAGTTCATTTTGAATTTCTGGAAACGAGTTCTCGGCACACACACAACATTAGAAAAAAATCACCCTTCCGGCTAACATGAGCAGTCACACTGATATTGAATTTAAACAGGATGACTCAAAAAAGACAGGGAAGGTGACGGTGAGGACACTGCAAAGTGTTTCACAAGGATATGAGCACTTTTTTTTTTTGCCCTGAACAGTTATAGTACCTCGGAATAAATCTCATTTGGGTGTAAAAATTCCAATAACTGTAGCTGCTCTTTGTCAATGAAGCAGCTCCAGGCGGTAAATCCCAATGACATCACACAATATAATCTCATTCTCCGGCTTTGAGCTTTAGAGTTGTTCGTACTCACTCTTGATTGAAACCCTCAGGGCCGTGTGAGGGAATATATGGCTTTTGAGATTAAGTGGTACTTCTTTTAAAAAATAATAGCTACTCAAAGAGAAAGATTAAAAAAGGGATCTTCTTGATGTGACCTTCGCCAGTAATTTTTATATGACGGCCTTTGTCAAGCTTGTGTGTGTGTATCAAAGCAATGTGAAAATGACTTTGTCTTCCCTGCATAACATTTTTTTTAAACTATGTATTTTGTAGTGGAGATGTAGCTGTGTTGCTTGATTTCTCTATGGTGTGCGATGTGTGCTTGGTGTGTGTGTGTACCTTCAGTTGAGTGCGTGTGAGCTCCAGGCTGCGCAATCTGTGTTTACAGCTTTGAAGCTCAGTCTGGAGCTGCTCGGACCGTGCAGCTCGCTCTCGGGCACAGTCCAGCTCATCCCGCAGTGCACGCATGCCCCTCACATCACCCTGCAGAGAACGGTTCTGCATGCGCGCAGACACACACACACACACGGAGACACAGATACACAGATACATTCATACACCAGCTGGGATGAGGTCAAAGAAGGTTGTGAACAGATCAGGAATGCAGTAAAGCAAATGTTGACAAAGTCTGATACATGAGGAAGGAAATGTGTGCGTGTATACAATCCTGAAATGTACTCACAAGGATAGAAAAAAATTGAAAAGACCCATATGGAAAAGAGCAAGAGCTTTAACTTGCATGTATTATAGTTTCAAATAACATTTGCATGTCTTCTGCTATTTTTTACAATGAAAGTGGTCGAATTAACTGTGAATCACGTAAGCAATATGCTGTGTGAAATCAATGCAGAAAAGGTCATGTAGAAATAACTGGCTTGCAATAAGTCTCTTGATACTTATATAATTCAAAAGTTGAATAACTGATTTATATTTGGGCATTTTTTACACACAGCACGTAACTTCATTTAAACTACTGGAGAAATTACTCACATACTTATATTTAAGATACCCCTAATGTCCACTGTCATTATTTAAACATCATTCTAAGGTACTATTCAGGAGGACTGGCAAGAGTCAGGCCAGTTACTGGCCAGTTACCCATCTGTAAAACTGTTTCCTTGTAGAAATTATTCCCACACAGACATTAATCATTTAACAGTAAAATCACAGATTTAAATTGTAATTATCTTGAGCATTATCAACAACGCTTATGGCAAGGTGCTGCAGTGCTTAGCACTGTCACCTCACAGCAAGAAGCTTCCTGCTTTAAATTCACCAGCAGGCAGGAGCACTTTCTGTGTGGACTTCATGAGGGTTCTCTCTGGGTACTCCAGCTTCCTCCCACAGTCCAAACACATGCATGTTAGGTTAACTGAATAAAGAGCGGTATGACTGTGTGGTTAATTGTGGCTTGTAGTCTAAAACGCATTGATTTGTCACTAAGAGGTGAAAAGTAAAAATCCAACAACTCAAGTAATATTTTTTAAATGAACGTTGACTTTAAAAATTATATCATAGATGAGTCCTTACAGTGCACTTCTATATGTAAGACATATTTGCATAAGTAAATGATAATGACAAATGAAGAATGACAGTGATGTATGGAGTACACTTAGCACTGTGACAATGGAAAATGAAACTAAATGACTCGTCAGTGAGGGAACATTAAGACTGTATATGTATGATCATACCTGTAGTTTTGTTATGAGTCTAAACTTTCAAGTTCAGCTGAGACAGTAACAGCCACCTCTTTCAGGTCAAAGTGTATTTGAATGGAAAGAGCACAATCTAATTTACGGCAGAAAGATGTTTTTATTCAAGATCCAAAGGGTTTTGGGTGATTCTGCACTATTATGATTAGGCCCAGTGAGCAATAGTCTAGCTGTTGTCAAATTAGTAATGTTGTATGTGTGGTAAAAGAACAAAAGAAAACAAAACAAAAAAAGAAAGAGAAGAAGAAGTCTGCATGAGATTTCTGTCTGTGTGCTGACCACTATTCCATGTCTGTACCTCTTTTTGAAGCTTCTGAAGCTGTTCCTCCATGGTCTCAATCTCCTGCTTGTAATCCAGTATCTGATCACCTTTATCTTCCCTAGAAAACATATCAGCACCGCAAATGCAATTACACAGTTTTTCTAAAGGCTTTTTCTTTTCTTTTGACTTGTATCTGTGATAAAGTGGCAGATAGAAATATAATTAGAGAAGAAAACGCTGTAATATTCTGAAACCGTACAGGCGTTTAATAAGCTGTGTGCGCTGGATTATACCTGTGAGCATCTCATCTGATCCCGATTCATTGCTCAGGTTTGCAAATAATTTTCTCTGTCTTGACCTTTGTCACAACTTTTTAAGAATTCTCCTGACTTCTATCATCTCGAGCACACACACAGACTCACAGTTGTTGTTTAAGCCGGCGCAGTTTGGCCTTGCTGTCTGCCAGCTGGAGTAGCAGACCTTGGGATGACTCCTCATTGCGGCCAACCAAGTGCCCCGTCGTGGAATCAGACTGGGCCTCCCGCTCCCGACACAGCTCTGCTATCCTCTGGGAAGAAGAGAGAGAGAAAGATCAATGATGGATGTGGAAAAGGATACAAAGAACAGCTGAAAAGAAAGACGTGGGTTGAGGACTAAAGGCTCAGAAACACATTTCTGAGGATCTGTGAAGGTGAAAACAGTGAGCCGCACATGGCAACTAAATAAGTATGTGCTTCAGTAGATGCTAGCAAAGGTAAGATACTAGTGTTTTGCTGTGTATGCACTCTTTTTTTACAGAGTAAGGAGCTTGGGCTGCTGTGATGTCTTCAGATGTTTTAGACTGTTTGACGCTTTGTGATGTATAATTTAAGTCAGATCAGTGTAGCAGCAGAAAATTCACACAAGGGTTAAATGTAGCAGGTATTTTTGCAAAGGGGGTGTATTTTATAAACATTAATGCAGAATGACCTTTTTATTCCTGTAATTTTGCAAACCAGCACAGCAACAGAACATTTTGATCTTACGCAGTATTCACATAAAGGAGAGCACAGTGGGACAGGGTTTTATTAGGGCCGATTTAAATCTGTGGAATTTATTCGAAACAAAATTTAAGATCTTACGTTGCTTTGATCTCATATTAAGGTTGTAGGAAATGCCTTTTAATCCACTAGAAGCTTAAGACAGATCTCAGTTAAATATCACTGGATTCAAGGATTGAGAATGTGTTTGAGATCAGAAGGCAGGAACATGAAGTGGAATCAGAGGTGCATTTAGAAAGGACTGTGGGGTCTTTGCTATTTCAAAGAAGCAAAGTTACTACGCTCCTTACACTAGTTTTTTTTTTTTTTTAAATACTGTAGTCTGTTATCTCCAGCCTAACAGCATGCATTTCATTTTCCAATTCATTGTTACTTAAATCACATTAAAACCTTTGACCACAATGCCATTTCAATCCCACTGTGCACTAATGTTTTATGAATTTTAATTAGTTCTATGGGTGGTTCAGCAGAGATTTCACTGATACCACCTTTTGTTGGTTAAAAAGCAGAATTATTACAACTGTAGGATGTAATCCATAGCTACAAAATGTCTGGGCGGCATCTGGTGTGAAATGTTGATCCAACTTGAAACAATGGAGGAACTGATTCACTTGCTGAAACTGATTTAGTTAATTAACTTTTAATTTCTTCAGGAAAACACATTTTCAATTTCCTTCTTGTCACGTCGGCGTGATTGAAAACATCATAAATGTCCAATTTTTTCATTTTCATTCATTACAGTTCTCCAGCAAAGAATCAAACAACGGACAATGATGGTAAATTCACTTTAAGGCACAATAACGCTCACACTATGAAGTCCATACTCCCACTGCTTCCATCTGTCTGCACAGTTGAAGAGAGCAAAAGTGATGCAGTAATTTGGTGTTCTTTCCAATCAGCTATTATAGTCGTTATTAATTTCTGTCTTATTTGCTCATTTGCCCACTTGCCTAGATTTAGATGAGCTGCTCAACACTATCATGTCTGGTGTATGTAGCTACCACCAGCTACCAGTTAGCCTAGAATAGCCCTCAGAAACAGGAAGAACCGATGGCCTGACTCAGCTAAGGGGTTAAAAATTGACCTACTAATGTCCTACTTGTTATCGTGTTTCATTATCAGAATAAAGGTTCTATACAACTCTTCCAAGCTACCTCCCAGTGCACGATCGAATAAATGCTCAACTTTAGGTAACCTTGGTACTAGTTACACCTTTTTAATGTAAACTGCAAACTGCTACCAAACTAGAAATCTTAGAGCTTAATATCTGATCTGTTTTCTGATTTTTGTGACTACTCGTTCCTTGTTCATTGCGTTGTTCTGTCGCGTCTGTCTGGTTATCATGCTCTTGTGAAAGTTTCTTGGTTCCCTTTTTGTTGAAAGAAAAAATTAATCACAATCAGACTTCCTGTTTAAATTAAAAATGACAGTAGGCTTTGTGCTAGAATCATTTCGGGATGTGCTGCTTTGCAAATTCAGGAAGTCACAGATAATTTCACAGGTGCTGGTGGGAAGAATTAGTTATATTTATATTATAACAGGCTGTTTCATTCCCCATGAGTTTCTATTTAGCCTAACAGCTACTGGCTGCTTCTTGAGATTGGTATCAATGCTGTCATTTATCTTTTGGTTAAAAAAAACAGAGTGTCAAGTGTCAAGCTATTTCTTTAAGGCTTTGTGTATTGCATACCTCCAACTGTGTGTCTCTCTGTGCCAGCAGGCTTTGGATCTGTTTGGCCATGGAGCTAAACACCAGCTGCAAGTCTGCACCTTCAGTCTCCACTAGCTCCTCCCACTGAAGTGGCAGCACCACACGAGGATCCTGAGTTACCTGCAACGAGGACCATTTTTTAGGCCTCTATGACAAGATCAATACACATCTGGGACACCTGACACAAAATAGCTCAGGCACTGCGAGCGCTGTGTGAATACCAAGCATTTGTGTACAACGAAAAGGAAAAGAAAAATAAATTCTCACACGTCTATGTGTGAAAGCTGTAGGAAAATGCACTAAAAAAATTCACTAGTGCATGCAAAGCTAGTGATCATGTTGACAGGTTTAAAAATCTCCTCGGGTGTAAGCCATACAGAAGGAAAGCAGGGGGTGCATCCATTCACACAGAAAGAGCACCTCTCACCTCTGTGATTTGTTAGGCTGAAAAACCTGGGGAGAAAAAGGCTGGGAGGCAGCATGCTGTTACTGTAATTCAGTCACGCTGCTGTGCAAAATGTTGTTTTTGTAATTCCAGCAATTATTCATGGGGGGTGTTTTTTAAAAGAGGCAGTTTGGCCTTTCTTCCTTATTGGAGCGGATGGTGGACAGTGACAGGAAAAAAGATGAAGGAGAGACAATGATGTGACAGAGGGGGGGATTGGAGAGGTGGACATGGGAGGTGGAGGATCCAGCTTACAGTGGCAGCAAGGGGCACCCAGAGGTCCTTAAAAGGCTGCCAACAGAATGACAAGTAGCTCATTTTCACAACTCAGTTGAAGCACAAGGAGAAGGTATAACAGTTTCATTCTGTCTGCCTACAGGCCAGACAGTGAAGGGACTCTTTGCTTAATCATGTTTGGGAACAAAAATCCTCCAAGAATTTCTTGTTCTTTTTTAATGAGTGAGGGATTTGGTTTGATTAATTCTGCACTTACTTACCTGCTGAATACAACTGGCAATGCCAGCCTGGGTTTCAATGTCCAGGGACTGGATCTGCTGAATGAAGGTTTCCTTATTCTCGCACTGTAGACACAGGAAGAGATGGAGTCAGGTGTGCATGCTAGATCAAAATACCAAAAACTGTGTTCATAGGTATTCCTGGAATTGGACATGAGGGACGCTTATTAGAAGACAGCAGGGCAGTCTTTGGGTGGAGGACTCCTGGACGACTGTCCTTAGACTCAGACATTTTGTAAACTTGCACTGTTGAGCGGTCGGGCAAGATTAGCACGCCACTTTAACGTGAAGCCTGAAATTGGCTCTTGTACAAGGTTGCCAGGGTAACACAATACAAGGCTAAGATTGATGCCAGCGGAAACTCTAATGAAACAAACAAAAAAACCAAACAGTATTTGAGCGCAATGATCCTGAGCTGAAATTAGAAAAGGAAATTAATCAAGTTCCTCTGGAATGAGTTTATACAAAATAGTGCACAACAATCTGTCTTATTTTATCTTTTCCTAGAAGAATGTTACCTTCAGGCCTTTCTGGTAAAGTTTAAACAACAAATCTGTGTAGTTAAAAATATGAGAAAAATTAGTCCAAAGAGTTCAAGGTGTGCAGATATGCACATTACTTTGAACTGATTTTGGAGGAAAGAACATGTACAGTAAAGTGAAATTTATTGTGTCTGTCCTCCCTCTTTGTTTTTAAGTAACATGCACAATGCTGCTGTGGTCAGCTTTGACCAAAGCATGACGGTCATATGAGCGTGTGATCACCTGCACTGCACTTCCTAGTAAGAGTAGCAGCAGTCGCCTGAGCTCCTCCACGGCTGCCTCTGAGGACACAGAAATAACCGTCATCATCATCATTATCATCATTATCATCATCATCTTCACCCCCCCCAGCACCCTTCTCCTTATCATTATCACCTTAATGTGCTTCACAGATAGCTGAGATATAGACTCGAACATAAAGTATAATTACTTTCTTCCTGCTGAGAGAGATTGGCACTGATAGGATCGTGTTGTTATCTTTATACCTGTTAGGGGGTCCTGGCCCAGAATGGCAACATTTGGGAGAGACATGAGTATCAACTGCTGCAAGTCTTCCTGAAAAGGAAAAGAAATGTAAAGAGTTCAGCACATACACACACACACACACACACACACACACACACACACACACACACACACAAAAACACCTCAAGTAATCACCTGGACCGTCCTGTTCTTCTGCCCTCAGTTAGCCGAGATAAACAAAAGCGCAGGAACTGATTTGTTGTGTAAACAAATAAGAGATCCCTGATAAAACTGCACTGTTTTGTTCTTACACGCTGGTAAGATTTTGTACAATTTTAGTTTAATATATTTCACTGCATCTTGTTCTCTACTTATTCTCAATGTGTAATAGAATCAAAGAAAAACAATATGATGATAGCAGTGAATAAGAAACCTGCAGCTAAACCACTTAATACTACTGGCAACTACTGCTGACCTTTTGGGTATAACATATGGGTAATGTGGGTGATGTGACAGCAATGCAGACGCACTGACATAATCTCAAAGGTCACAAGTGACGTCATAAACAACCAGAACAAATTACTTGGAGCGAATCAATCCAAGTATTAGTACTTCCAACAAACCTGACTGGTACATGATCATAGCCATTATTCATTCACTTCAGCTTGTAACAGATATATTAGTATTAGTATTTACTCAGGAAGTCTTAAATGGTAAATGGCCTGTATTTGTAGAGCGCTTTTCTAGTCCCTAAGGACCCCAAAGAACTTTACACAACCAGTCATCCACACACTGGTGATGGCAAGCTACATTGTAGCTACAGCCACCCTGGGGCGCACTGACTATAATAAGTGTATATAAACATTTTTTTGTCAAAACTGACTTTTAACAGATTTAAGGAACAGTCTCCTTAGTGGATCTGCTATGACAAAAACAAATAGGTCCAGATCAATCACCGGAAACCGTTTACTGCTGGAAGCAGCTGCTTGTCTACATTTAGCAAACTCTTTATTACACAGACCTGTTCAATTTCTTTCTAAGAAAAAAATCTAATCAGCCAATTACATAGAAGCAATTCAGTATATTTAGAGATGTAGACATGGCCAGAGAGGACCTTCTGAATTTCAAACCGAGCAGCAGAATGGGTTGTTGATGCCGAATGGGCTGATCTGAATATCCACAATCATCCTGCCTTGTATGAACAGTTCAGGCTGGGGGTGCCGTAATAGTGTGGAGAATTTTTTCATGTTCCCTGTAGTCAAATGGCGCCTACAGTCACCAGATCTCAATCCTCAGCTGACAGTCACCAGACCTCAATCAGATCTCAATCAGCTGCACAGCTGACAACTCTGCAGCAACTGTGTGACGCTGTCATGTCAGTATGAACCAAAATCTCTCAAAGATGTTTTCAGCACCTTGTTGAATCTATGCCACAAAGAATTAAGGCAGCTCTGGAGGTAATAGGGGATCCAACCCAATACTGATAAGGTGTACCTAATGAAGTGACCACTGAATGTAATTTCAAGAGAAATTTCAATAATTTTGAGTTGCTTTAATAACAAGACAGCTTGGTTGATTTTCTTGTTAACAACAATTCTGATCACAGAGTGTTAATAATCAATTTTTAGAAGTTTTTTTTCCAAAATATTTGTTTAATGTGTGTCCTTATTGTCTAGATTATCTAAGATTAACTACAATTCAACTGATCAAAGCTGGACTCTTGATGCATGTTGTCATATTTGCTCTGCACTTTATTTTATTTATTTATGTATTTTTATTTCTCCACTGCCAAAAAGGGAAAACATTCCTAAAAAAAGAGAACATCTTTTCATTGCTGTCTTGATTATCTCAGCTGAGGGACTGTGCATCTTACAGAAAACCATTTAAAAATTTGAATTCACTAAAGCCATTAAATCTCTGGCTCATCATTTTGGACATTTCCTGCATGGTCCAAAGTATTTTTAATGCTTTTCAAATTCAGGAGATTCAGGACGAGCAGAAGGCCCACCAACACTGTGTTCATCTTGTTTCAGCGAGTCGTAATTTCTGCTTTGAGCTCTTGGACAAATCCCCTGGCAGACTCAAATGACGCTGAATCAAGCTGGACCACAGACGCCTCAGACATTTCCCGTCCAGAAACCTGGCTTCTCTGGCAGCAGAAAGAAATATCTGTCATGTGACCCCACAGCGCCTCCCTCCTCCTACATTGCCATCCAGTGCATCACTAGTGTAGAGGGTAATCATTACTGTTACTTTGCCACTTAATTTAGTTGGTCTTAAACTTAAGAAAAAGAAAAAAAAAGAGGAGAACAACTTCACCGTTAATTAAAAACATTTCTGTCAGAGAGCCACACACTGTTGCTGGCTAGCTCCTTTCCCAACTGCTCAGAAAGCCTGTTCACAACCTCCTCACATCCATCAGCGCAAAATCACAAGAGTACAGATGTAAGTCACAATTACAGCTCTCTCAGCTGCTTACTGTAATTTATAAACTGTATGGGGAGAAAGGCAGGGACTCCCTTTAGCAACTGGCATGTGCAGCAAACCTTATGTTTCTGCTCCTTCAGGGCGTTTAGGATATTAGCCACTGTAGCTCTGAGTTGGTCTTCGTGCAGCTCGTGGCTGATGATGCCAAACAGACTTCTGCAGGAGATTAGCCAGACTGATAATTATATAGAAGCGCCTTGTTGTTGTTGGCACAGTAATGTCTTTGCACGGGCAATTCCCTGCCGGGCAGTACGGCCAAGATACATACTGGGTTGTATTTTCTTGAATGCCTCCTGCACTTTATTTCATACATTATTATTTATAATGCAATACAAAGAAAGAGGTCAAGAATATGAAAAATGTGCAGAGATTTCCAGGGCAGTCACACTCAAAGTTCATTTCTTAAGTAAGTAGATTTTTCCACTAAAGCAAACGCCCAAAAAAAAAAGGAATTAGCTATATGGAGCAGTTCTGAAAGTGGGATAAAAGCATTCATCACACTGCTGGCTGCAGTTAAGAAGAGAATTAAGTTCCATCTGTAAGATCTTTTTCAAATCCCGCCTTTTTATTGTATGTTGTTTGGATTGGTGTTGGCTTTAATTTTTGCCACAGACTTCCTTTTATTATTTATTTATTTTTCCCCCTAATTTTAATTTTTTGGCTTTATGCAAAAACAGATTAGTAGAGACATCATTTATTGGATGCTCGGCAGCCGTAAAAATGTCACGGTTTACCAAGGAGAGAGATCTTTAAAATGTGGAGGGTCAATAAATTAGTAGTCAAGAGAAATTAACATTTAAAATCCCATTAACAGAAAGCTGGAGAGCAAGTGTCTCATTCAGTGGCAGTAAATGGAGTTTAAAAAAAAAAAAGAAGAAGAATAGATTAAGAAAGACAGAGGGAGAACAGAATACAGTCAGCTAGAGTAATATACATTAGCATATAATGAAATTAAACCAGTAGAATAGATGCAGCATAGCACTCATAAATTTTACAGTAGGTTATATGAGTCCATACAGTAGACGTGCACAGCCTCCACCCCCCCCCCCCACCCCCACCCCCCGTGTCGTCAACACAAATAACTCCGTTTCTATAGAAGACAAGCTGAGGTCACAGCAGATATCAAGCCCTGCCAAGCTGCACACTGTTTCTGTGGCTTAAGCTCTCCACACTCTTGCCATTGTATTGCACGCACTCTCTCACATAAACACACAGGCAGCATTAAACAGCACAAAAAAATATAATAATAATTCAGTGAGAAGTAAAGCTGTGACTGATGTGGAACTAAATGTCTGCAGAGACACTGGAGCCTATTCTGAGCACACCTGCTGAAATTCTAGTGCAATGTCGGCTGATGTGAGCGTCTCAATTATTTGGCAGTGTGCTGTGCTGCTAGGTGCTTTCAAGGGACATTAGTGAGTCACTGAAAATTAGGAAACGAAACCTCGTAGACTCGTGTTCTTCTGTTGTGTGACAAGCAAAACAGTGCATGTTCAGTCCATCTGACTCGTACTTCGGGATGGTTTCCTCGCTCAGAGCAGTAGCTTTCTGAATCATCCTCCGGGGGTTGGAAGAATTGTGTCATTTCCTCAAATGCCAACGGCGCATGTGAATGCACATTATGAAATGCATGATACTGTGGGCTATTTGATAGATTCTCAGTCTCCTTCCTTCCTCAACCTCTAACCACAGCAGCAGCTAAAAAATGCAGCTCACCACTCCTCCACTTTTTCTCACCCCATTTGCCTGATAATAAGCAAGGACACGTCGACTGCGGATGGAATATTCTCTGTTTCATCTTTTCTCTTGTGCTAATATGCTGCCTCCCTGTGCATACACTTCAAATTTTCCACAATACCCCCAAGCAATATATTGCTAGTGTTAAGAGTGATAGTTGAGCCTCATCTTGTCCTCTGTTTTTACTACCTTGCAGCTAGAAAACTGCTTCTCCGGCCCTCTGCCATCAACTCGTCTCCCTCGCCATTTGTGTGGCTGTGAGTCATGTTTTAGAAAGATATTCTAGCGCTTTCACAAGACTTTTTTTCTCGTAATGAGAAGCTGGGAGTCATTTTAGTCCATCCACAAAAGAAGCCATCACACTAGTGTTTATGAAAACTTTTTTTGTTCTTGAAATTCTAGAGAAATGATTGGGGCCATTCAAGATAGGAGCTGGACCATTTACAAATGACCGTGCAGCCTGTATCACTGTGTCACACGTTTGCCTCACTATCTCGGTGTAATGACTTGTCCTGCTGCTGAGATATTAATGCCACAGTTTCACAAGGTATCAAACCACCCAATTAAGCTTTGTTGAAGCATGTAGCTACAGAGATGAAACTTCCAGAAAAACAACTCAAAGAATTAGTTTGACATTTTGGGAAAAACATGTATTTATTTTCTTGCTGAGAGTCAGATGAGGCGATCGATACTGCTTTCATGTCTGCTTGCTAAAAGCTGCCGGGGTAAAGTTAGCACCAGAAAGAAAACAAGGTAAAGGGGAAAAAAGAAAGTACCAGCTCATTAACTGACATATTCGATTTTCTTAATCCCTATATGAAGACTGTTGCTTAGCTGGATGCTGGACTTTGAAAGCTTTATACAGCAAAAATAATTATGTGTTAGTAAACTTAAATTGCAGCAAAGACAGGTTTCCAGCCACTGTGATGAGCTCAGCTAACCAACAGCTGCTTTATTGCATCAAACTATCTTGCAATCAAAGTTGTTGCAATCATACATGCAACAACTATCTATTCAAACACAAACACGTTTAGAGTTAAGATTCCTGATTTTATAGCACAAGTGATAGCACTGTTTTGGTGCTTATTCATAAAGAACCTAAGATTGCAAAATAAAAATAAATTCATACCAAATGTCTTTTTTAGGCATTTACAGTTGCAAATCTTCTAACATTTTACCAGTTTAGATGAACTTTTATGCAACATTAGGAGGCTATACCATCCAGCTGCATCATCAGCATTTTGCAGTCATGCTTCTGCTGACCCGAGGCTTCCGCTAACACCTGAGGGAAATACCTGGTGCTCTAGATGTTAAATGCTCAGCTATGTTCACTGCCGAGTCTCTAACTGTGCCTGCTGTTTGAAGTTGAGCAGGTAGCGTATAAAGCCAGTTTATTAAAGCTTTCTGGCTGAAATCAGGTTCCTGTTGCCTCTGAAAACAGGCTAATAAAAAGCACAGTGAAGCAGAACGGTAAAGCTGTAGTAACAACGGGCGAAGAGACACTGTAGCTCGAGCGGCAGACGACAAACCTCACGGGGGTTCAGCATTGCAAGTGCTCATTTTTACACTGCAAGGAGCTGTTTGCTTTGTGGCAACCCAGCAGCAACTAATGAGCCAATATTTGAACATTTTTGTCCAGATAATTATGTCCAGAGCTTCACTGAGAAGACTACGCGATGCAGGTGTGGGGTTTGCTTTTGTTTTCTGAATACTGTGCAAAAAGTATTCATCTGTCCAAGTTCTAAAATTAAAAAGTGCACAAAATGCAGTTACATAAAAATATGAGCTAAAAACAAAACTGTGGTTGCCCTCATAGCTTTCAAAAATTTCTTTCTTTATCACAGCCATGCCTGAATGGACTATACCGTTAATGGGTTTCTTCTTGTTATAGTGGGAATGTGAAGCTCAGGAGAAGTCCTGTGCAGGCTCTGTTGCCTTTCAGTACATTGCCCTGATTTCAGTCTTGATGATTTGATCTAACAGAATCTCACCAACCTCCCCTCATCCCCACCCCCCTCTCTCACCACCATCACCCTTCCCTACCTGGTAGAAGGCTCGCAGGTGTCGATTTAAAATAGAAAAATTCTGGACTCTCAGCATGTGGTCATCTCTCTCGCTGTTGTACAGCCGCTCCACCTTGGGGTTTGGATCTCTGGGTGGACACACACAAAAAAACCACACACACACACAATTACACACAGTGGTTTACACACTGCAGCTTGATCAAACAGCCCAGCAACATTTCTCTCCAGATGAGAAATTCTTATGCAACAGTGCATTTAAGCAGAGTGAATAAAATTTTAATGAGGTCTGAGAAGCAGGCAGTGAGAATCCACATGCAATTATTTGTTGAAATAATGTGGCTTAGGTCGGGCCAAATTAATCAGCCATTGAGCAAATCCTGCCTAAGATCTTGTCTTGCCAGTTAATAGACAAAAGGTTTTCTCCTGCTGAAACTTGAACACGAAGATAAGGGAATCAGTGGAGATGGCTTATAGGATGGCATGATTGTAATTTGCTAGAAATTTCAGAACATTGTGCTTTAACACACACGCACTGCAAAACAACATGAGGTTATGAAACCGAGTGCGATAAATGTTACATCACTTTTCATGCAAAAGAAAAAGAACAATACCAAGTGTTTGCAACCATGTTAGCACCTCTCTGATGCTGTGCTGTGGCACACCATAAAGCATAAGGGAAAATGTTTACCAGTTAGCATGATAGGGTTCTTAAATTACCATCAAACACAAAGTGAGGGTTGGTATTTTGGGAGATATCTGCGCATAAATCAAAGAAAAACTACAAAGTGGATGCGAAAAGTGATGGTGCCGCATTAAATATCACAAAAATTAAGACTCACTCGAGTTTCTGTCCCTTGAGTCATGCTGTCAGTTAAACTAAGCTGAAGTATTTTAGTGCACAACATTAAACTGAGGAAATTATCTGCCTTTATTTAATAGCTGTATGGATGTAAAAGGGCTAGATGCAAATACCACACTGCCAATACGTCCCAGTGGTCACTCAAAACACTGCAACAAAAAAAAAAAAATCTACAGCCCTTAAATTATTCTCCTGTTGCCCTATTATATATTAATATAGTGTCCTCCTATTACTCTTTCTATTATTAATGTGACTGTTTATTTGTTTAAGTGACATCATTACAACGTACGAACTGTGCGGCCACGACCCAGAAGGAAACCAGGACATTAAAAAAGCTTCTGTGGTTTATGCAAAGTGCAAGAACCATTATAGAAGCAGGCAAGACTTCCAGGCATACAGATAAAGGTGTTGTTGATTTTTTTTTCCAGTTGTCAGTAATGTTACTGCAACAAAAAAAAAAAATCCCATCCATCCAAACAGGCATTTTCTCCATATTATAAAAAGAGAGGTGTAAAATTATTGGCAGGACACAGCTGCTCACAAGGTCACTTTGCACTCTTTCTATTATCCCACACACTGTCCATCACCTTAACTCACTTCACTTAAGTTACATAAGCATCTCAATCACCAGGCCACCAGGGTGCCCAATTTCAGTGCTTTTTAATGGCTTTCACTCAAAAAGCAAAAAAAAAAAAAAAGCTGCCATGGAGTTTAAGCAAAGAATGGGTTGTGTGTACATTTCAGTGTTTCAGATTGCCAATAAAAGCCACAGGCACTTTTTTTGCAACTAATTGCAAGGTTGAACGGTTTATATTTTCCATTTACAAATGAGAACTTGTGCTTTTATTATTTTACATTTATATTATTACATTTAAAAGCAGACTGACTGGGTAAAGTTTGCAAAAGTTTATCAAGTTATCTTTCCCCCCTCTCTAATAGTGACGTTTATTGCAGTGTCCACGGCTAGGAAGCAGTGAAAGTGAGAAAATGTTGATGAATCTTACATGACCCTCATGACCTCATTGAGGAAAATCCCATTGGTCAGCCTCAGGTAGCGGTCTCGGGCGCTCTGCGAAACAGAGTTCACTTCCATGTACTGGCTGTAGTGAGGTGCACCGTCCTCACTCTCTACCATATTCTCAAACAGCAGCACCTATGAGAGACAGATAGAGATGATCTTGTGTGGTGACCAAAGACAAGGAAGAACCGGCACAGGAGCAGAAAATAGACACAGAGATGGGCTAAGGGAAAATTTTCACACAGGAAGTCACTTGAGTCTGTGCACCTGTCCGAACAGGTGGGATCTGTGCGCTCACACTGGGAAGCACTTCACAGCGACAGCCAGCCAAGCAGGACTGCAGCCAAGGTTTCTCTCTCGCGCGCTTCTAAGACGACTTGTGCCAATGCAAACTGCAATATAATGAGTTTTATTCCCACCTGCACCTTCTAAAAACTGCACAGTAGGTAAACAAAGTAACAAGCCACAGTTGGTCTCAGCTGATGAGGTGATACAGAGGAGACTGAGATGCGGAGGATAACAACTGGGTTGGGTGGCAGGGGATCCCTTCAGGGTGAAAAATCTCATGTCAGTGAAAAAATGACCTGCTGAAGTGGTCCAAAGAAAAAAAACAAACCTCTTCCAAGACCTGTTGAACCTGACATCTGACCAGCCCCCTCTTTGGAAAGGGGAAACAACAGCCAATGAGAACATCCCTATAAGACTTAGTGATCACATTATCCAAGCAGAGATCATTAACCAGAAGGGGGAGACTTGGTGACTTGCCATGTTGAAACCCCAGCTGGGAATTCAGTGTGTTACAGCTGTAGTTGGTTTAAGAGAGAGCATACTCTATGACTATTTTGAAATCAGAAGCAGCCCAAGGACACGGAAGTGTCGAAGCTGGGAGAGAAAAAGTTGGTTATTAAGAGGCGAGGGAAGCTGCCAAAAGGAGAAGTGTTTGCTTTTCTGTACACAACAGAAAAAAGGCAGGGCCGAGGCTGTTTGTGTTATTTATTCAAGTTTTATATGTATTCTGACGAACGGAACTGGAAAACAGACTGGTCTAAAAAATTTCACAAGCTTTCTGACTTGAAATTATACAGACTTTACTACAGAGTTGGTCACCGGCTAAGTCGGATTTTGTAATTTTTTTCACAACGTTTTACACCCTCCTGTTTTATTCTCACCTCTGCGCCTCTATAAATGATGACCTTTTCTCTAACTCAAAGTGATAAATGATAAATGACGTACCCATTGCGCCAACGCACTTTCCATGAATTCCTCTATTATCTCCTTAATGTTGGACTCCATTGTTGTGGCACGAGGGCTGTGAAACACTACAGAAGACAGCTAATTAAAGAATATCACCAACGCGGTGTATGTAATGAATCAGAGACAGAGAATCCATCTTGCGTCAAGTGAAGTAGTTTGACATTTGTGCGGCCCTTCCTCCCCTCCCTCTACCTCGTTTGCTGTCTCTTCCTCTCTGACTGCGTGTGTCAGTCAGTTTCATTGCAAAACCACACCGGAATTTTTCAAAACGCACATGTTGAGGGTTTTTTTTTTAAAACACACCCTCAAAACTTCACACAACACACACAAACACGGAAATATTTTTCTTGAGTACCGCAAAACACTAGAGTGCAAAAAAGGGACATTAACTTCGCAGAGGTGAAATATTAGGCCTATTTCCTCCTCTGCGTATTTATGTGCACATTTACCTTAAATGTGTGTTTTTACGCCATTATTTGCCTCAGTATCGCCTTGTTTTGACCTTAGACATGACATGTTGATCTAATGTGTGTTAAAAATGAGAAGGCTTCCATTTGAAGTTGTCAGAGGTTTAGTGTCTCTAACGTTCACCGTGCGTTCAGCTGCGCTCCAAGCACTGTGCAATAGTGACCTCTGGTGCTTCAAAAGGAAAGTTCATGCTTTCACATATTATTAATTACATCATCAAAGGGGAAGTGGGCTTCCTTACTTTGAGCTAGCTGCTGTGTATAATGCATTGCAGTATTTTCCGTTCTATAGCTGTCTAAACCTGCGGTATAAGGCTTCATCTGTCAAGGCTTTGATGCAAGTAAATGGGCAGGGGCGTTCCTAGGATTTCTTTAGGTGGGTTGATCGAACGCAGAGCAGGGTGGGACCACAGGAAATCAGTATTTTTAAGCAGAAAATGAAACCATTAGTGCAGAAAACACGTGGCACAACTTTCAGGTCCATGTCCAGCCCTGTGTTCTACTTATTATGTGATTTATTACGTGAAAAGTGCTGCACAAGAATTTACATAGCTTTTTTCTTTCTTTCTTTCTTTTTACTGGATATTTGTTTTGCAAAGTGGAAAAACAGTAACTAAACTAAAAGTTAAGTAAAAACGTCCCTATTAGAAATTATATACTGTATACTGTAAAATGTTCTCATTATGTCTGCTCTTCAGATTCATGTAAATACTAGTTATAAATGTTTGTTTCTTAAATGCTGCAGCTCGATGTGATTTTAATTACTTGTGTATTGCTGATCAATAACAGTAGCATGCTCAATAATCCAGGTAAGAAAATCGCAGAAAGCTCATTCTGTTCATCTGGACGTTGCCTTTTCAGGAGGAGAAACATTTCGTCAGTCATTCTAGTGAGTTCTGATCTTTCCTTATAAGGCTGGCGAAGGCAGGCAGCTGAGACTTAAATAGAGCAGAAGCAGAAAGTAGCACAACATAGAAAATACATAGAAATACTACTTCTGTAAAGTACTTGAGTAAATGTACTAAGTTACATTCCCATTGATCCTATCTATGCATCTCATCTGATGGTGGTGGGCATTGTAGGACTTATAATACTCTAGTGCTTTTTCAGTTCTTTATTTATAAAGTGTCTGTTAAAATGATGGTGGTTGACTTTTTTTGTTTGTTTCTTTATGTTTTATCATTATTTCCTGAAGTGGCTGTTACATTTTCGAACTCAAGCTGTATTTGTCAACGGCGCAAGGTTTAGCCTGCTATAAAGAAGAGTGATGATTTGTTGTTCTTATTGTGCAATGCTTTATCAAAGCGTGACATGGAGAGTGGATGTGCATAATAGTGGATTCTTTGTGGGTTTTGCACACAGGCTTCAAAAAAAGATACCAAGGGAAAGATATCATTGAAAAGCTGCCAAAAGGAAGCTGTTAGAAGATGTATGTGATCTGAAGATATGTGCAAATCATTATTATCATAGTTTCTGTACAGTCTCACCCTTAATGGTCTGCACAAGGCTTCTTCTTTATGTAATTAGGGAAATTTTATAAGGCCTGATGAGCAAAAGGCAAATTTTAGAAATTTCTTTCCATGTATTTTAATAATGTATTAATTTTATGATCCAATTTAAGGTTTTATGATACACTTTCTTTGAAGGTCAGAGCTGAGAAATGGACTGTACGCTTCCTTTGTTAATCTCTGCTACACTTTTTTTTTTTTTTTGAAAAAGAAAACATTTATTTTTCTGCAGCCACTAAATGGATGCTTATATATTTGGAATCAAATAAGACATTCATGGAAAATAGTCTGTGATACAGTTTTATTTAGGAAGATTGAGCACACATTGGATATACCTGCAGCTTGGACAGATCACCATATTTGTATATATAAATATGTTTTGCCACAAAAAGGATTTATAGACTGTTAGTCTTTGTAAAATAGTTTCCAACATGTTGCATCAGTGTGCTGTTTATGCCAGAGTGTGTTCCTGTGTGCTGTCAGGGTGTGCTGACACTGCTTGTGCAGCAGTTCTGGGATTAACTCTGCCAGGATTATCAGATTGTTTCAGAGCTGCCAGAACAGACACGATGACAGCTTCATATAGGGCACCGCACACACATATGCACGCAAACACGCACACTTAATCCAACTCTCCTTGCTGGACTCAGATAACCCATTGTCATATTCAAACGTGCCTCTGTTTTAGGACATGTACAAAAGGAAGCCGACACTACAAAGCAGTTAAAAACTTCTACTTTTAATATATAATTCATGTGCATTGCCAGTTTAACAGGTTCCTAAGCATTTCATTGCAGATTAGTACAAACTACAGCCGTGGGAGTAATGTTACAGTGCACATGGGATGAACTTGTGAATCTGAGCCAAAAAATTGTTAAATATGTTTTCGTGTTTAAGCTAAACCTGTTTAAACTGACTTTTCTAGACACAACAAGATGTACTACACATCTCCTGAACAGATTCGTAGACGGTGACACATACATGATGTCCTGCACAGAGGAGATGTTTGTTTGGTGTCTGTGCAGGGCTTGATGAGATTCCCTGTGTGTTGCCCTGTTTTGGCCATGTGCGAGGGAGCTGCAGATGCTGCTTTTGGTGGTACATAAATCAAGCCTAATGTGTCAAAACCCAAATGGTGCCCTACTTGCCACCACCCAACTCACACAACCAAAACAAAAAAAAGCACTGACACATCCTCCCCCCTCCCATCTCTTCCCCCTGAGCTTGTGTTTTTAAAAACATTTCTCCCTTTAGCTGGCAGGGGAGGGAGTAGGGGAGGCTGCCTTCTCCGTGGTGTTATCAGCTGGCTTCTCTGCGTCTTCAGCCCCGGGGGATCCTTCGGCGGCCGAGGGGTCAACCTGTGCAAACTTCAAGATGTCGAGGACATTCGCTTTAACATCCTCAAAGGTCTCCTTCACACCCTTCTCCAGGAGATAACCCACACTTTCACCCTCGGGGTCCTCTAGAGCTGTGGCTCCCTCCACAGCTGTCTGCAAGTACCTCAGGCTCACCAGCACTGACATCTGCAGAGAAAGAAGCAATAAAGATACTGTGAAATCAGGGTGTAAAATCTGTGCTCGCAGACAGTTTTTATCACAAAACGAGATGGTCAAAGGGTTTCGTAAGCTCACAAAAAAAACGAATAGAGGCATCAACTTTAATAAATCACGTAATTTTAAAGCTGCTGGGTGATCACACTCTGAAGGACTTTTATTCTGTACAGCTGAAAAGCTTGTGTGGATGTATTCTGACAGCTTGTACTGTGTTATATATGTGAGAGACAGTTATACACATTTTTTCTGATTTTGAATTCACTGTGGAAGTATTATCAGCATTATTAATTTTTTTTTCTTTAGGATTGTAACCATAAACATGATTTCACTCAAAATATTTACACTTATTTTGGAGCGATGATGTTCATAAACCATATTGGGACTTAATTATTATCTCAGAAGGCGTGTTATGTTTATATTTTCTTTTTTTAAAACTGGAGAAATCATGAGGGGTTTTTTTTACTTCCAACCTTCATATTGGGTTTTGCAATCTGAAGCTTATTCAAAATCAAATCACTATAAAAGTTAAAAGTTCAATTAAATCTATCTGATCATTTTCATATAGTCTCTTAGACAAATTTTGTCCAGTTTTTTTCCCAAAAGTGTGAGATCCAGTTTTGACTGAAAATTTGCTGCAGACTTCAGGACAACAATGTAGTGGTGATGCAGGAGTACAAAATATTTTTAGTATTATCTCATGCTCCCTCTATCATTTTTTTTGTCTGCTGTTCAGATTCAGAACAGGTTTTGTTAAAGTAAAATATCTTAATACCTTGACATGCCAAAGTGGACTAGAAAAACCACGCCACTGGTCTGTTGCGGTTTAGACTGTGTGATTGGCTGGTTGGAGCGTATAACAGTGCTGTGTTGAACATATGAGAAAAGCTTCCTGTTACAGGCTTAGTTTGGCTATTTAAACATGTGCTGTCAATGCTGGCATTTTGCAAAGGAATGAAAGTGCATGTTTGATTAAAAGTTGGAAATCAATGTAAACCAGTGAGCTTTTCCCTTCTGTCGGTTGTCATGGCAGTGTGTGCGTCACTAGACAGTCATCATTTAAAATTCTGTTTTTTGCTTCTTCTTTCTTTGTGTGTCTGTGTGTGTGAGTGTACAGAATAATTTCAGCGCTCCTTTCTGAACTCAAAGAAGAATTATAGAATAGCATGACAATAATAGCATAAAACAGCTGTTTGGGTTTTCTTTTTATTATTCACCTGTATTAGGATGACTGACAGCACACCAGGGCCAGTTGAATTCATCATCTCCATGTAGTAGTCGGTCAGAGCCTGCCTACAGCCACGGCTGTACAGGTTGAGCTCTTCTGCTTGGTAGTCGTAGCTGTAGTGAGCGCTGTTATCTGTCAGGTGGTACTGCAGGCAGGGGCGTGGGGAGGCCGGGTTACAGCAGCTGAACGGAACGCCATCCAGCAGGTAACGGCCATCCACGTTACTCCTGATACGACTGTAAACAGATGAAGGAGAGAAAGCGTGAAAACCACGAAGAGTGACAGATTAAAAAACAGAGTCTAGTGAGACAAGAGCAAGAGGAAGAGAAGTGAGGAGATAAAGTCATCTTAAAACCAGTTAAAGGCCGACTTTTAGCTCAGAGCAGCCCCTCTATACAAGTGTCATCATGTCACAACCTCTCTGTTTGTTCATTCCTTTTCACTTCCCTATCTTTGACCAACCTTTCTCTGCTTGCTGTACCGCCAACCTTTTCATCGATGCCTATCATTCTCTTCAAAAGTAAAGGCCAGATCTATTTTTAATATAGTCTTCCTCTACCCTTAATATCATTTCTCTCCCTCTCTTTCTCTCTCTGACATATTGTTTGACCTTTCTGGATGTGAAATCTGCTTATCTCTCACTCATGTAGACCTCTATTTTCTTTGCTTCTCTTCGCTGTATACCCCTCATCATTTTTTCTCTTTCTTTCTGTGGATCATCATTCACTCACTCCTTGACGTCCTTGGAGGTGAAGTCCAGATATCTATTGCTGACCCACTGAACCTCAAACCAGTCCTTGAAGTTGTTGTTTCCACAGCAGCGGAACTCCATCTGCAGACGATCAATGGTCTCCTTTTGAAAACAGCGGCCGGGCACGTCTGTGTCCTTGTAGAAGCGGATCCCATTCCTCAGTCCCACCTGACATTGAAGAGAGAAAAGTGTAGGAAGGAGAAGGTGTTATCTTTAAAAGTCGTTGGCGTTTCAGAGCAGTTTGAGCTGGTTTTAAAAATAATGTTTGATTGTTGGTCAAATTGCTCTCCCATTTTGGCTTTGTCTACAGCAACTTATAGGGAAGCAGGCGTTTCCTAATGTTTTGCTTGACACTGGAGGTAAACTACTTATACCCTCCTTTTAATCTTTACCCAGCCCAGTGAACCCACCTTCAGGGACTCTTCCAGGC
Organism: Aulonocara stuartgranti; assembly: GCF_965226115.1. Classification (NCBI taxonomy): domain Eukaryota; kingdom Metazoa; phylum Chordata; class Actinopteri; order Cichliformes; family Cichlidae; genus Aulonocara; species Aulonocara stuartgranti. The sequence continues at coordinate 34,370,344 of NC_138940.1, read as the reverse complement.
GTCCCTGCAGGGCATAGCTGAGCACCACCACAGCAAGAAGGAGACAACAGAGTAACATGGCTACAGCAAACCAGGCCATCAGGAGCAACTTCCAACGGGGGAAGCGGCTCGCATCCAGGGAGTCCTGACACACACGAGTGGCAACCCAGTTGGTGCCAATGGAGACCAGGCCCACCATCATCAGGATGTTGGGTACCATGTGGATCTCTGTGTTGTCCATCACCTCAAGAGAAGAAGAGCAAAGTCAAAGATAAAAGTTGGCACAACACTGGCAGTCAGCTGCAGGTCTCTTTGTCATTTCCTCCTCTCAATTTAGAAGGCAATAATCCTCTGTTCAATTATCCTTATCTAGTCTAAAATGACCTTGGCAGCCAAAAGATTCAATTAGCTGCAAAGTCTACATGGAAATATGATGATAAATTTAATCCATTGCTCGTGTTACTGCAGAAGTCAATTATGGACTGAGTTTATTATTGGCTGAGTTTGCAAAAGCCTGCCAGCCACAAAGCACCTTTGTCCAATTGTTGTTTTAAAATTACCATTAAAAAATACCTTACATTTACAGTCTGGTGGCTAACGTGATCCTGTAAAATCTGTCCAGCCAGCTTGGCTTTAGAACAAATAATCTCTCTAAATGAAATTGCAAAGAAATATTTTAAGCTCCATCTAGAATACTCAGTTTTCCCACTGAGTGCAGTAGAGGGCAAAACAGAGTACACAAATGAGGTATTTGTCTACAGATGATAAAGGAGGATTATGCTCTAATGAATCATTTGTTAGAGCCTTAGCTTCCTGATTCCATTTCATCGGTTGGAGAGCAAATATGTCTTCTGTTTTTTCCCAGCCATTCACCACCACCTTGGGAAAAATGATTACCTAAGATTAGCTAAGAGCACTTTTCACTTTAGATCAATAAATATGTGAAGGTCTCCTCTCATTGCAGCTTTCCTGTGAATATCAGTTCACTAAGTCTGTCTAATTGATCACTGATCCATTAAGACAAATGGCTACAGTGCTTAAACAAAATGCACAATCCACACACACACAAACAAACACACACACACACACACACACACACACACACACACACACACACACACACACACACACACACACACACATGATTTTCATGGGAAAAGTGCTGACATTACAAAGACGTTTTTCAGCCAACTCCACCTACATGACTTAACATGCATGAATGTGCATGTTTACACTTGCGTGTGGTGTGTTTGTATTTGTCGATTAAACGCTGAAGCTAAGTTTAAAAAAAAGTGACACAGCAGGCTCAGTAAACAACACTTAGCAAAGGCAGATGCCTGAGCATACAATCCTATATTTGTTCAACCTTTAATACATTCATGCACTAGACGTTAGCTCCACCTGGCCTTCTAGCTTGCATTGCTTCATGTGTGTGTTTGCATTCATGCAAGCATCGCTTTCTGTACCTCTGCCCTACGAAGCAGCTCTGTCTTAAGGTAAACACCAAGACAAAAGATGAAGGCCCCACTCATCACTGCCAGCCAGGACATCAGCCACAGGCCCTGGGCCAGACGAACTCGCCTCTGCTGGGTGAACGTAATTTTCAGCAGCATGGCTCACTATTATGCACAGGCCACCACAGAGAAAAGAGAAAAAAGAAAGAGAGGGGGAGCTGGATGGAGCAGAGCAAGTCTATTCTGGTCAAAACTGATGCTATCCAGAGGTGGCCAGCTGCATTTATGGAGACAAACCCATGGAGCTCAAAATACGGTGGACTCAGTGTTGTTGGATTGGTCAGTGGTCAGTCCAGGCCTGGTCGTTTGATTAGTTATTAGTGCGTTGAGCTCATCTAAGTTGTTCCAGGTGGAGGGGATAAGCAGGTATATCCCTGAGATGGTAGAGGACAAAGTCGACCTTAGAAGATAATCCAAAAACTTTCACTGGGTTGACGAAATGTCTCAAAAAGTTGTTTTTTCTTAAATAATCCAAATCCGTGCGGATGAGAAATGTGAGAAAAGTGGTTATTATTAAAGTATGGTGGAAAAATGATAATCCTTTTCACAAATATTACAGATGTTTCCCTCAAGCAAGTGGTCACAACGCCGCAGTCCCCCCTCCAAGCTGAAATCAGTGATTTCTTCCCCTTGATGCGATGTTGTCTTTTGATGGCGCCCCTCCGGGTCTGTGCATATGCGGCGCCCCCCTAAACCGCGGTACCCATGGTTGGAGGACACAGACAACTGGCCAAAGTCGAGAGTTTGGAACCGTAATCCTCACAGTAGAGTCCCTGGGATCCTATTAGAGCCCAGGAACCAATGGGAAAGCAGGCCAGTGTCTGATCAGCAAACTTATCTGATGGACTCATAGTATGGGAGGGTCTATTGAACTATTATGACAGGTGAATTTACCTGAAGCCCATCAACACAGGCTTGTAGGTCTGAGGAAATAAACACAGGAAATATGTATTACTGTTTACCTAAGAGCAAGAATACGGTGGGGTCCAGCAGTATGGAACAAAATCCAATTTACTGTCAGCATCACTCAGAGTTTTCACTCTATTACTGAGCCAAGGTATTTTATGCAGTTAGAGAAGAAAAAATCTAAGACATTTGGAATAGGCCCACACATATGAGGCTATACTTGAAATACAACTGGAACAAATGGTATAGTTTATCTTTTACAATGCTCTCAGTTTATGCACTAAAACCATTATTCTCATAATTAATTGTAACCTTAAATTTTGCATTTCCATTTAAACTGTTTGTGTGAAGTTAAATATAAGAAACCTGCAGCCATTAATGATTTTACATTACAGTGACAAAGCAACCCACGGTATAGTGTTATTTTAAAAAAAAACACTATACTGTGGGTTGCACTAAAATGCATGTAATGATCAGACGTAAGGCAGATTAGATATCTATTGATTAATGGACTGACTGAAATAAAGAGAATAGGGTTCCCAAAAGGATCCTCTATTCTTTTTTGAGGTAGGTTAGGTTAGCTGCTTCATGTGCAGTGAAAGTAAGACCAGAGTTATGTTTGCAGGGGATTATGAATATACTGCAATAGGGAGGGAGGTGGGACTGGATCAATAGGATTAAACTGCTATTATAAGTATTTATGACAACCTGAATCAGAGCTATAGTTAGGCTGAGGCTGGTGTCACATTATCAGCTCTTAAAGCACTAATAATTTTCTACAGCCCAATCAATATTAACGTTTGCAGCTATATTTCTGAATAGTGAGACAGATTGAAAGCCATTTAAAACTTACAAGCAAACCTGTTTAGCTTTCTAGCAACAAAGATTTTAATGTAGCTCAGATATGTCAGCAGCATACATGTAGCACTTTTCTTCAATTCAATTCAATTCAGTTCAGTTCAGTTCAATTCAATTTTATTTATACAGCACCAAATCACAACAACAGTTGCCTCAAGGTGCTTTACATTGTAAGGTATCTCTACAATAATACATACAGAAAAAACAAAACAAAATCATATCACCCCCTATGAGTAAGCACTTTGGCGACAGTGGGAAGGAAAAACTGCCTTTTAACAGGAAGAAAGCTCCAGCAGAACCAGGCTCAGGGAGGGGCGGGGCCATCTGCTGCGACCGGTTGGGGTGAGAGAAGGAAAACAGGATAAAGACGTGTTGTGGAAGAGAGGCAAGTATGATTCAATGCAGAGAGGTCTATTAACACATGAAGAAGAAATATTAAATATATCATGGGAACCCACCAGAAGCCTACACCTATTGCAGCATAACTAAGGGAGGATTCAGGGTCGCCTGATCCAGTCCTAACTATATGCTTTAGCAAAGAGGAAAGTTTTAAGCTTAATCTTAAAAGTAGAGACGGTGTTCATCTCCTGAATCGAAACAGGAAGCTGGTTCCATAGAAGAGGAGCCTGAAAGCTGAAGGCTCTGCCTCCCAGCCTGCAGTGCAAGAGCGAGGTGCTCAAATGGGGTGATATGGTACTATAAGGTCATTAGAATATGATGGGGCCTGATTATTTAAGACTTTGTATGTGAGGATTTTGAATTCAATTCTGGATTTAACAGGGAGCCAATGAAGAGAAACCAGTATAGGAGAAATATGCTTTCTATTTCTAGTCCCTGTCAGTACTCTTGCTGCAGCATTTGGGATTAACTGAAGGCTTCTCTAACTGAGCACTCAAAGTGCTTTTTAGTACAAGCCTCATTCACCCATTGAAGCACACACATTCAGATGCATTTCTGTTCCTTAAACTCTGATTTCAATGAATGCAACACGGAGTTCATTATCTTGCCCAAGGTCACTTTGACATGCAGGCTGGAGAAGCCGGGGATTAAAACACAACCTTCCAACTGTTTTTTGGGTTTTTTTGCTTGTTTGTTTGTTTGTTTGTTTGTTTGTTTGTTTGTTTGTTTGTTTGTTTTTTGCCATATAAAAACATGCCATATATTATTTGAATTTGACAACAAGAAAGTGAGGAAGAAATCATCAATAATGAACAAATGTTTGTAATCTGATTTACTGCATCAACAAAACTATCTTTATTGGTAGAATAGATACAAATACACAAAGAAGAAGTATTTTAATGACAAAAAGTAGAGAGAGATTTAGATTAAAACAACATTAATACCAGAAGAATGCTAAGCACAGAATTAAAGGAACACATCGATTCCAGGTGTACACATGCTGTTAAGCTTATCAACACCATCACAATAGCTGTCTTTGTATTTTAACTGTACACATTTGTCAGTTACATCAGCTTGAAAGGATTTTCCCGTGTCAACAATTCAATTCAATCCAATTTTATTCATATAGTGCCAAAGCACAACAACAGTTGCCTCAAGGCACTTTGCATTGTAAGGTAAAGACCTTGCAATAGTACAAAGAAAACATTTCTGAATCATAATATTTGACTTTCTTTTTATGATTTAAAGACCTTTACACTGAATCTCTGGATATTTACACAAACCAATCAATGCACAGTAAACTCAAAATAGTATTTTTCATTGTACACTTATTAATTTTAAGAGGTTTTCACATGAGGGCTATTTAGACTGTTTGAAAAATCCAAAGCAGTCCCTGAAGAGTTATTTTTACACAAATATATAGCAGAAACACGAACAACTGAGTCTGGTTGAATTATTATGAACAAATGTAGATTAAAACAGTCTCCAGTGACACTGATGGTACAATAACCTGCTGCTTTAAGAAAGAGATGCCTTGACTCGAGACTTAAGCGGGTTCCAAAAGGGCATTAGCTTCCTTAATCATGTTGTTTTCTCGATGTCACTCAAAGTCATTCACTGAATATAGTTTCATTGTTGACTCAGCAGAAGGCCTTGAGGTATCCGGCTTTTAAATTCCCAGTCTTTCACTGTTTTTTAAATTTGTTAAAAATGATCGCATTTGATCCCATCAGTGTCAATAATCTATTATCAGAGACAATTAAACACTTCTGTAGTCTGTATAAAGTGGGCAGCATGGTGACGAGGTGGTTAGCGAGAAGGTTCGACGTGCAATTAGTGGGGTTAGGTGAACTGGTGATTCTAAACTGGCCCTAGTTGTCTCTCTGTGTCAGTGCTACGTCAGACTGGTGACCTATCTGCTAGGAAAGGCTCCAGCTACCCCCATGACCTTTTGCCTGCACTATCAATTTGGAAGAAAACTAAAAGGTAAAAGAAAATAGACAGTAAATTAATACTATAGAACTTATACATAAAGCATATTTTTAATAAAATAAATGGTTATTTTGTTATTTTACTGCCATTTTTCTCCGTTTTTTATGTAGCTGTGGCTCTTTCTTTCTTTTTGTGTATGAAAATCTTCTGACTATTATGCAAAGGCCTCCTTTGTTGCCCACAGATAGCCTAAAATAACATAATGTTCAAGTTTTCTTAACCACAGCATTTTCAAAATACAGTATTTCCATCTGACAGATATTCATGAGACACATGAATAAATGCACATTTCGAAGCATTAAGATGAGCGTCCACTGTGCCTGTGGCATTTTCACTCTGTTACTTCTGCCCTACACTTCTGCCCACTCTGTTGCTCCTTCCTTTCACCAGCCTCCTTGTGTAACTGCAGGTGCTGCATGAAATCATCCAGGATCTGCTGGGCTGACACAGAGTTCACATCATCAGTGTCCTGCTCCAAAAGAGTTACCTTTAACTCTTCCTTCCCGGCCCAGTTATCACTAGCTACATGGCCCTGCCTGAGGTCTGGAAGGGTGTCAGCATGATTAGTGGCCAAAGAGGACTGCTGTTGGCTTTGGGGGTAGATAGGCTGTGGCCTGGCAGCATAACTGGCAGCCATTTTCTTATAGATAGCAGTGCTGATCTCAGCCACAGAGAAAGGCAGGCTGTGGCTTGGCTCATGCTGACCCGAGAGGCCGCACTCATTTCCTGTTGCTGGTACACTCTGTTTAAAGGGTGTGAAAGCTGTGACCCTCTGTGGACCTGCCTCTGGTTTAGTCAGCCAATCATGTGCTGCTTTGTCTGCTTTAGGAGGGTGGGGCTGGCCATCTGTTTGCTGAGAGGTGGCAGAATGGCTGTTTGCAGCAGAGGTTGTGAGAAACTTCTGTACAGCCTCAGCGGAATCAAAATGCTTCTCCAGTAGTTCCTTTATCAAGCATGGCACCTAAATTTAAGAAAAAATATGTATAAGTAAACATTACTCTTTACATTTCAAGATTTGAATGCATCTGCTTTCAAATCTAATTCTGTTGCTTTAGTAACTTTGAAATATTTGCTTCATAAACAGCATCACCTGAGTGCTTCATCATAGTCTCTGGCGCAACATAGCATCTTTCATTGGTTGCTATGCGTTATTTAGCATATTTCAAGGAACATTTAGCTGATTATGCATGTGCAAGTTGATGGACAGCTATGCTTCAGTACTTTGTTTGCACTGACTGGAGATCCAGATGAGTAATGTCTCCTAATATGCTACAAAACACTACAGGGAAACACACAAATATTATAGATAACATGTTGTGCTGCCACTCTAAAAATACATTTATTAGTGTACAGTGGCATACACATGGCACTTTGCGTGTTTACAGTATATAAATCACACTCAGTATCATGAGTTCCTCAAATAGACGACAAACTATAATGTCAGTTGTACTTTTGCCTGAGTTGAAAAATTAGTTTTGATATTTAACTCTCTAAAGTTGAAGATCTCTTACATTTTATGTTATTTCTGGTTATAATGAAATGATAAACATTCAGTATGTCCATAGGTTTGTCTGTAGGCATTTCGCATGAAACTCAGGGCCTGAGGCCTACTGAGTAGAGAGAAGTGTGCACTGATGTCCACTAGATGTCAGTGTGCTTACATTAATGTTCTCCAGGGCTGCAATGGTCCTGTGGGCGTCTTCCAGCTCTGAGCTCAGGTTGGACACACGATTAAGCAAGTACTTCCTTTCACTGCTCAAGCTCTCGGACTGCAAATGCAAAAAATAAGGGATAACATGCATGAAAGTCAAACGATGCGTTTCATTTTATAGATTATTATAGATTTTTTATAAATCTCCAGTTTTCTCACCGCTATGTGCAGGTGCTCCCCCAGCAAGTTATTGGCCTGCTTGGTCCCAGTATGTGTTTGCAGAAGGCTTCAAAACAAGAAGGAAAATATGTCATTCATCTATTTTCTGCACTAATAGAATTAATCCAAAATCCTTAAATTTTATTTTTAACACAGTGCATAAAGGCCCATTGTTAAACGTATTGCCTGCACCACTGCAATCTTTGAGTCAAGTCAATGGCAGCTGTTTGTCAAGACAAATGTCAACAACAAACTCTCCTAATAAACTTACAACAACTGACGCACAACTCGTGTGCAGCGTGAGGCGACCATTCACTCCAGCTGCAGCAGTCTGCTGAAGAATGTTTGTTATGTGCCTGACTGCCAGCAGCAGTTGTTTGGTTATAAATATGGGCCTAACAGAATCTGGGTGAGTGTGAAGACGCAGTTTATATGTCACTGAATTTCCACCCACGCAAGGAGGAGATCTGTGGCCTATGCTGTTCATCCAGAATGTTCCACTGATCAATAAATCTATAGCAAGTATTAAGTAAAGCCAGAGATTGAGTTCATTCAATAGTGGCTCTGGAATCAATATGTGTGCACACGCCCTCTTGTAGAGGCAAGCTCAGTATTTATTTATGGACATGAGTCAGAGAGTTTAAGCAATGCACAGCCATCATGTGTGTTTTGAATTCTGTTTAGCCTAACCTTTTGTATTTCTCCTTGACATGACTGAGCTCGTCTCTGGTCCTCTGCAGCTCTGCCTCCAAGCTCTCAATGCAAACCACTGTCTGCAGCAAGTTCTGGTGGAGATCGGCATTCTCCTCCTGCAGTGCCCTGAACACAGAGGAAGGATTAGAAATAGAGGGTCAGCATATGTTAATAATGAAGGTTATTTTGACTTTCAAAATTTAGGATTTAAGGAGGATTTAAAGTCCAGAATTTGCTGAGTGAATTATTTGGGATGTGTCAATTGTGCTTTTTAAATGAAATGTCAAAGATTTTAACATTATTAAGGTAAAAATAAATAAATAATCATCAACACAACGGTGACAGGTATTACTGCTGATATGACAATTAGGGTTTAGTTTTAAAAGTAGTTCTAAAAGGTATTCACAAAGGTTGTTAAATGTTGGTTTCCCTGGCACATAAACATACTATTGACGACATATAGTTATGTAAAAAGGTTTCATAATGACACTTCATCCTGTTTTAACAGGAATGTGTGTGTGGGGGGGGGAGCCCATTAGTGTGATCAATAAGCACTGATCCATAACCGGATAAAGAGAGACAACCGAACGAGCCAGAGAGAAAGGTGTGGAGATCTGCAGTCAAACATGACATGTGCAGAGAGAGATTATATAAATACAGACACTTACTGAAGATGGTCAGCCTCACACAGCACATCCTAAAAAAGGAATAGAACAAGTTTAAGGAGGAGGTGGCTGAGATCAGGCTGTAGATTCTCTGTAGACACAGGTATTTTTGTTTTGTACTGCAGAGTGTGTTAGTTTTTCCTTATTGTAATCTTTGTTGAATTCATAATTAAGTTTAAAATCCTTCTCCTCAAATACAAAATCTTGAATAATCAGGTCCTGTCAAATCTTAAAGACCTCATAGTACCCTATTATCCTGAGAGAGCTTACTTGTAGGTCCTAAAGTTTTCATAAGTAGAATGGGAGCAAGGCCTTCAGCTATCAGTCCCTTCTATTATAGAACTAGCTTTCAGATCAGGTGATCCTGAACCCTCACTTAGTTATGCTGCTATAGGGTTATGTTCCTGAGGGCTTCCCATAATGCATTGAGCATTTCTTCTTCACGCATTTCTTTTCACTCTCAGTATTGTTTATACACTGCTTCTGCATTTAATCATTAGCAATTATTAAAACTCTCTCCTATAGTTTACCTTTTGTCCTGGATCTCTCTGCTCGCTTCTTTTCCCCTAAACCCCAACCACTCACAGCAGAGGCTGTCCCTCCCTGAGCCTAGCTCTTCCAGAGGTTTCTTCCCGTTAAAATTGTGCTTTTTGTTTGTCACCATCACCAAGTGCTTGCTCAAAAAGGGCTGTGTGATTAATGAGGTTTCTTTGTAATATTGCAGGCTCTTTGCCTTACATTATAAAGCAGGTGACTTGAGGTGAGGTGACTGTTGTTGTGAATTGGAGCTACATATTAAAACTGCACTAAATTGAGCAATATGAGTGGTATTTCTCAGGGACAGGGTCCAAGATGTTTACAACATTTCATTGATAAAATACATGAATGCAAATATTTGACATACAGTTACATAAACATGCCAGTCTCAACAAACATATGAACTGGTACTACAGGGCAGTTTTCTACTCTAACCCTCATTCCCCAACCGCTCGTAGCAGATGGCTGCCCTTCCCTGAATCTGGTTCTGCTGGAAGTTCCTTGTTGTTACAGGGGAGTTTTTCCTTCCCACTGCCACCAAGTGTTTGTTCATATCTGATTGTGGGGGTTTTCTCTCCATTAATGTAGGGTTTTTACCTTACAATATAAAGCATTGTGAGGCAACTATTGCTGTGATTTTCTGCTATGTAAATAAAACTGAATTAAAATTATATTGACTGCATTCCTCATTTAATCTTTTTAATGCTCAAATGCTTTGATATAAATTCAAACTCTAGTGAATACATGAGGTGCAAATCATAGACACTTTGACATGCAGTTTGGAAGAGCTGGGGATCAGACCAACAACGTTCAAATTAGTAGACAACCTGCTGTACCTCCTGAGCCACAGCCACCCTTTTGTATGCAATAGTGCATCCTCGGGCACCTATAGACTATAGGTGCATTTTGTATATTTTCACTTTATTTTAATTGGTTTTGTATGTTGTATCAATTCAAATTGTTATTTCAAGGTTCAAGGTTCAAGGTTCTTTATTTGTCACATGCATAGTTATACAAGTATAACACACAGTGAAATGTAGCCTGACACGCTCCTCGACATGTGCAAAAATTGGGGGTGGGGGGGGGGGGGGTGTATATATATTTTTATATATATATATATATATATATATATATATATATACACATATAGTATATACACTGGGTGAATGTGCAGTAGTAGCAGTTGATTATTTTTAGAGTGTTTTTAGTTAGTTAGATATAATAATGTTTTTTGTAGCAGACTCCTTAGTCTGTAAAATATGCAGTGTGATTCAAACATTTCTTGTTTTGTAATCCAACACATTCAATGTAAAATGAAACTTGAAGGTGTGGAACAGCTTTCAGCTTCAGTTTCCAAATATGAAAACTCCCCAAGCACCTTGTCGGAAAACCAGAACTTCACCCGCATTGTTTCATTTGAATTCCAATTGGCTGGATGAGGTCACATCACTTTCCAAAAACAACATAATTTCTATAACTATTCTTTACTATTTATATTCATAGGTGCTGGAGCCCGGCACGGGCTATATACCCGGGTTGGGTCACCATTTCATTACTGAGGACAGCTCAATAATAAACTATTGAGCTGTGGTAGACCTGTGCCAGAAACATAATCGATTTGTTCTGTGAGGCTAAACCAGGATGTTCCCCTTTGTACACGTACGTATATGTGGATTCAATAAAACAAATAAACCAAATGAGACCAGAATCTATACTGTTACAGCATGGAAAAAGGCAAAATTATGCAAGGCTCTGTGTGTGTGTCTGTGTGTGTCTATTAAGAACGACTGGATTCTACCTTCTGTATTACTCACACATTTTCCCATGAGGGAACTATGCAGATTTGTCTTTGTGATTGTATGTAGTTACGTCCCTTCAGGTCACAGAGCAAACAAAGAATCGAAACTGATATATCAAGGAGTGTCAAATGAATTTTCCCCTAAAAGCACTCAACGTCATTTGCTGCAATGCTGGAGAATGACTCAGCTTGCAATGCGCAGTGCTTGACACCATCCCACACGCCCTGTGACTCAGCAGCAGTGCCTCATTCTGCAACATTCTGTTCTTTTAATACAGATATCATTGATTTGATGCAGTGTAATGTGCGTCACACTTTGTTCTTCAGCAGCCCATCAAAAAAGACATGATTAATAATAAAAAAGAAAATAATTTTAGTATTATATATTTATATAATGCTAAATAGAAAGGTGCTGGCTTTCTAACTAGAGCTTTGGCTCATTAGGACCCTTATATCTTATCATTTGATTCACAAATCCATCCACTGAAGACCACTGGCTTCTCCATCACATTGTTCATGATGGATCTTACTAGTTATACTAGTTAACTTTAACTTCAAAATGAAAACACATACACATAGCAATGGTATTAGCAGGGTATAATATTTTAAAGGTGGTGAATAACAGCTCATGATTGATTTGACTCTCTCTAAACTAATTTGTTTGTTGTCATTTTAGTGTATCAGCTTAAAGTGGACTTACCCTGTGCTGCTGAGAGTGCCCAGCATGTTGTGGCTGATGTCGACCACTCTGATCTGAGCTGTGGCTGGTAGCTGTGGAGGCTGTGTCCCTGGCCCTGGATGAATCTGATTTTGTGGATGAAGACTCAGATCCGACCCCTGCCTCTGCACCTTGGGCTGAAGTTGGAGGCGAGTTGCTCGGTTCTTGGTGACCAGAGTCTAGATAGGACTGTTGGTGGAAGTGCTGGTTATGTGGATGCTGGCTATGCTGCTGTTTTTGGTGGTGGTGGTGGTGGTGGTGGAGTTGTTTGGACTGACTGGTTTCAGGGCTGGTGCTAGTTTCATCGGTGAGGTGAGGGCCACCTCTGCCAAATCTGTCTCCTGATGTAGGCCTCCTGTCCTTACGGTTGCTTCCGTGCTGTGGGCTTTGGCTGGCAGAGTGCGGGTGGTGACGAGGCGGTGGGCTACCGTGGTGGTTCCTCATGGCACATGAAATCAGTTTGTCAGGATTGGAGCAGTCTGAGTGTTTTCGAGAACTACTAAAAGGTGCTTTCTCCTGTCTGCTGGCCAGTTTGGGATGCTGACCCGTCTTCTCCTCTGGGGCTTTTCTGGTTTTTTTTGGTGGGAGCTGAGGCTTAACTGGGTTAGATGTGGGGGCTGAGGCAGATGTTTTTGCAGGAGTTTTATTATTATTAACACCCAAGCTGGTGAGATACGATGGACTTATAACGCTCTTTGTAATCTCATCTAGAAACGCAGAGAACTGTAATTTCTCCTGCAGAAAATTGGCCCTGGCTTGCTCTGTATTAGCTTGAGTAATTTCTTTACCCTTCTGCCCAGGACGTTGTTCTTTAGCAACTCTTGGGGACAACACCTCCATTGATTTAGTCTTACGAATGTCAGTATCAGTCTCCTTCTTCTTGAGGATCCCTTTGCTGGGTAGCTGGTTTGAAGATACTGCTCTCTTGGGGGCACCGGAGACCCCTAAAAGAATGTTTTCCTCACTGAAAGCCAGACATCGGTTCAAACTAGCTGACTTATACAAAGGCCCATAGTTATTTTGCTTAGATTGTTCTCTTCCACCACTATCATTACTCTGAAAAAAGGCTTCATCGCTTCGACTGTGACCTCTGTCAAGAGCAGAAAAGCCAGTGTTCCCTCTTTGCTGTGAGCTTTCATGAAGCAGCTTGCCTTTTTTGCTGTGTTTGACGGTAGCGAAGACAATGGGCTCACTGCATTCATCTTCCCGGAAACCTATGCGCACATCTGGGATATTGGAGCAGGACAGAGAATGCTGTGGGCGCTCAGCATGGGAAAGAGTGAAAGGATCATTTGCGCTTGACTCTGTGTACCAGGAGGAAGAGGATGAGGATGAGAGGGAAGAAGAGGAAGCCCTTGAGAGAGTTACAGGGGTGTCATGGTCGTAAATGATCTCATCCTCTTCACTGTGGTGAAACTGACGGCGATAGTGAGCATCGTGGCGAGGGCTTTCATGGAGATAGTGACTGTGCTGATGGTGGCGAGGCTGTCCTCGGCTGTCATCTGTGTTCCTGTCAGTGTCATCAAACTTTGAGTACCTTCAAAACAGGGAAATTGTGTAAACTGACCATGTAAAAAGGGACTGTGCTTAGTATATTTTGTCTAAGGCTGCAGATGTTCGAGCTCAATAAACTTGCAGATTTAATCTTGCAAATAAATTTAGACTAAAACACAATTAGATATGTGTGGAAAAAGCCATCCTACCTGTGTGACTGAGTGTCTTGGCTATGGTGAAGGTGATGGTGGCGATGATGGTGGATTTTCCGTGGCTTGAGCTCATCCAGCTCAGCTGGGCTCTGAACCGGTTTAAAATACTTCTCCATGACCTCTCGCTTTCCTGGTGGTAGTCTGTCGATGGGGTTCTGGTTGGGATGACTGCACTGGTGGCGCTGAGGGTGATCCGTGTTGGTACTCTGCTCTTTTTCCTCTGTAAAGCTACAACTTATCTCTCGATGTCAGTTACAAAGAGCAATCTTACTGATGAATGCAATCATTCTGAAGATGAAAAATTACCAAAGCATGCAAATTAATTTCTAATCTAGCTAAAAAGAAGTTCAGTCCTTAAAAGTCTCTTTAGTAATTATATCTTCTGTTAAAGGACTTGCATGACTATGTTTGTCTTCCTCAGGGTCTGGCTGCAGACTAATGGAATCATGGCTTGTGTGCAGGACTGTATGAATTCCTAGGTGGTGTTTTGACTTTGCATCACTTCTGATGTGCTAACAGCTGGGTGCTCATTGAACAAACTGAAAGAGCATGACCTTTGTCCTCATTCACAGACAAATGAATCAAACCCTGTGGAACACAATCTATAACTGGGCTCATTTAAACCGCCAGTTTTTGTTCTTTTTTTCTGCTTTTTTGCAGAATGGGATTTGTCCATATGTTTGTTCTGCCCTGTGGGCCAATTTCAGGCATCTATCCTATTACAAAGTACCAATATTTATTATTACTTTGTTTTCACTATCATTCTTTTTATAAATATACAAAAAGCACATCTAAGGGTTAGATATCTAAGCTACTGAACTGCACAATGCTACCTCATTGATTTTAAGAGGTTTCCTGCAACCTTTCCACTGACTCCTTTGTAATTACATTCTCTAGGGATGAGCGGTATTGCAGGAAGTAGTGAGCAATTAGAAATTGTATCACACTATTTTTTATTGTGGCAGGCATCCACTTTAATTACTGTTGGTAATTTGGTTTGCTGTGTGTGACTGATGGGTTTTTCATCATCAGCTGCATTCCCCTTTATGTTCCTGTTCTTTATACAAAAGCTTGTTATTTGATTTTGTACAAACTCTGTTTCATCAAGATCAATATTGTGATCTAAAATGACACTGTTAGTTGAGGACTGACGTCTGCTCATTATAAAAATTTCACAGCTCATCCTCTAACACCCATATAACCTCCATTTCCACTGGCTTTCTGTTTATTTCCACAGTTTATTCTTCTGGGAGGGTCAGTCAAGTTAATCACATCAAGGTCCCGATCACCCTTTGGAAAAGCTTTGTTTTTCTTGATTATCACTTGAATGATAATGCAGGGGTTTTCAAATCGCTGCATTGCATTGACTGCACCCTTTGTAGCAACTCTGAAAGAGATCAATTCATTCGGATTCGGGAGGGGGCCTGAAAGTAGCCAGAGGACAGCTCCCCACTCTGGATTGTTGCTGATCAGTGGCTTGCCATCATAATAAACATAGCTGCTTAAGGGAAGTTGCCCAGACTTGATATAGCATTGATATAGTCAATGCTAAAAAGCAGTCCTGTTAATGTAAACACGTGTGAGGAATATGGTGATCCCATTGTTATCCGAGGTACGTGACTAACTGCACGCACCCTCTGCTGGTAAACATCGGGAACTACTGCTTGGATCTAGTAATTTTCCACCTTTCCTCCAGCAACACATTTTAAGGCTCTGGTTGTTTCTAGACGTTTCTGGATTTATCGCGTACACTTTTCAGCCTATAATAACATTAATGTCTGAATTAAAAATCAAGTTTAACATCGTACAAACTATGACGTGGAAATTCATGAACTGTGAAAGCACACTATACATTTGATTTAAAAAAAAGACTGTAAACACCATCAGCTTTTTACAGTAGCTTCTAAATCTTACACAAAAAGAAAACCTTTATTGTACATTGGACATCGAAGTTAAAGGAGATGAGCTAGCTGTTTTCTTTTGTTATTCAATAAAAAAAAAACAGCATGTCACTGCAGTAAAAAGCAAGTAGATCCGACAACTCCGCTACGTTCTAGTTTGATCCGGTTTGCGGGGCCTTGTTACAGCTAAAAAAAATATTAGTCCGCGCACCATTTCCCGTGACGTCAGCTGTTGTGACCGTTAGTTTTTAGTAGGATTATTAAAAAGGTTAATTTTTTGTTACAGTATACCTCGCTGTTTTGTCACTCGTGTGTTGGCAAATGGTGAAATTAAGTTTAAATTAACCAGAAACACCCAAACAACGTGTTATTTGCAACGATTATTAGAAGGCTTCTAAGAATAGAAATCTGAATTATTTGTGCCTCATTACCGAGTTCAACAGTACTGCGTTTATTCACGGACACTGGTTCGTGTGTTATTTTCAATCTATAGCTAAAATAAACAAATACATGGGTTTGTTTTTGTTTAAAAAAGGGGACTACTTAAGCGGATGAGTACCACATTTTCTTGTAGCCGTATCACTATAACAATATAAATAGCGCTGGTGACGCTGTTGCAACTTACACCGCGCTGACGCTTTTCCGTCTTGTGGTTGGGCGTTGCAGGTTGACCGTATCTTGTTTTTTCCTTTTTTGATCTTTTTAAGTTCGGGTTTTATTTTCGAAGCTGTATAGCCTTGCTCTATCTAGTCTAATGTTTGCGACAAGTTTAATTTTAGCGTCTTGAGCATTATTGATCATTATTTTAATGCAAGTACTTTAAATCTCTAGATGTAACGTGTTTTCGGTTTGTTAAACGCTTTTTAGTACTGCTTTATTGCAAATGATTAAGATTGTAGAAGATAAACACAAATTCTACTTAGTCAGATCAAAGGCCTTATTCTTGTTTTTTTGCCGAGGGCTGTTGAGCTAACGCTAGGCTTAGCCAGCCAAATGTATAAATTTGTGCTAGCATTGTCAGTTATTCCGCAACAGTTGTTTTTTTTTAGCTGTCATGTTTAGCGTTTGTCTAGCGGTTATCTTGCTTTTTAAAAATATATTCCAAGTAACCATTTTTGGTCATACTAACAGCAGTTGGCTCGAGATGGGAGCTGTAACGTAGAAACGTGTAAACGTCGTCTATTGGCTAATTCAATTAACGTCATGACGTAAGTAGACGGCAGTGGAAAAGGGAGTGGTCAGACTGACGGCCATTATCAGCCTTCACGTAGTGCTTTTCGAGAAGGTGTAGAAAGCTTTTAGCAACAAAATGGCAGAGGAACATTTTTCATACTTTTGAAATTAATAAGGCAGTGAAGTTAAGTGCCTTATTAGGTTCCTAAAGAGTACTGACTTTGCAATGTGGTCTCTAAGATTAGATCACAATGTAACTACAGTTGACGGAGTCTGTTAAATATTCGAAAATTCGTTTTTATTCCGAAGAAAGAAAATAAGGATGTCTTGTCGTGATCAGACGCAGATTATGAGGAGTGCTAGTAATTGTATTTAAAACGGAGGGTTTATGTAAGCTCGGAGGTGCTATCGAACTACGATAGACTAGACCAGCCTGTGTTTATTTAAAAAAAAAAAGCATCAGGAACAGATTAAGTAACAACAGCGTCAAAGAAGCAATGAAGACGTTTTTATTTTTGTTTGATAGCTGTTACTTGGATGAGGTCCTTACCTCTGTCTTTTCACTCTTATCCCATTGATCGGGGAAGCATTTTGCAATGCGAAGTTTTTTATTTAATTTCTTTTAATCGACATTTTTGCTCAGTTTCCATCAGTCATTAGACTTGAAGTTTCAAGCTATCAATTCTGCATTCAAAGAAAGAAGATAGCATAAGTCAAGTAATGCTGAAGAATGGAAGCTTATCTTAGAGCTCTAGTAGTAGCTCAAGCAATATCAAGTTCAGATTTATGGACTTCTTGAGAAGAGATTTAAAAAAAAAAAAAAAAAAAAGGTTCATCACTTAGAGAAGACAGAAGATTTTTTTTTCTTGGGGGGGGGGGGAGATGGACTGAGTTATCACGGGGAGGAATGGACTTAGTTATTAGATGAAGATCGAAGGACGGCTTGGAGCGAGGTCGCGGGACACGGGGAGGACCACAGAGGAGCCAGCCAGGCAGGACAGGACCAGAGGGCGTGGGAGGACCAGTGTGGAGCCAGGCAGGACAGGACCAGAGGGCGTGGGAGGACCAGTGTGGAGCCAGGCAGGACAGGACCAGAGGGGCGTGGAGGGGAGGAGCAGAGGGGGCCAAGAGAGCAGGAAGCATCAGGAGCTGTCGGCCAGTGTGTACGCCAGAGGGAGCCAGAAACGCAGGGCAGTGTAGAAGCGCAGTGACCAGCCCCGATGCCGATCCAGTGCTGAGAGGGTGGGACAAGGGCGTGCAGACTTCTAGCGTCACAAGTTTAAAGCGGGGCTTTGGTTTGTATACTGGGTAGAGGTATTTCTGTAACACTCAGTATTTGGTTTTTGTACTTTCCAGAAACATCTGTTGTCGAACAACTTCTCGCACAGCTCTCTCTTCCTCTTTTCAGGCAAGCCGTGTAAAGTGTTTTGTACCGTGGTCACCCCTCCTGTTGTGCGCTGAAATGTGTGGTGGTGTCTGCTGTGATGAATGCCTTGGTAGTGTGCTGACGAGGAGCGTCTTAATGGACTTCTCTACCCCCCTGCGATCACAAGTAGTTTCCACAAGCGGAGGGAGAGGCAGTCCTTTTGTTGTTCGATAGGTCTTCCCCCAGAGAAGTTTTCTGCATTGGAGTGTGAAAGTGGATGGTCTCCCATACGGCCAATTGTGTATTCGGCAACTCTTCGGTACTTCAGCTGCGCCTCTTTGGTACAGATCAGCTACATCTACCTCTTAAACCCAAGCTGTGAGTTAATGCATGGAATGTACATGTGGGTGTAACTATCCTGTACATTAACTCATCATTACATTTCATAAGTATACAGTAATGACTTCACTCAAAAGGGAATTTGCATTGAAATGGTAGTTGATCCTGGTGGGTAAATATTTTTGGCTTAAGGGGAGGGGTGGGATGGGGGGTTGTTAAAACTTGTTTGGAGTCTTTCTTTTTACAGGCCTGGCCCCCTAACGCGATCATCGACAGAATCCCCCCCCTTTCTAGCTGCTTGGTACAAGTTGAGCTCATCCTATATACAGTAGTGATATGGATCGAGATCATGCGCATCCACTGTGCTTAAACGAGATATAGAAAGGTATTTGGTGTTCACTGACTCAATTAGTTTTCCTCTCACTTTTATTTGGAATATGTTGTAAATGGGCTTCCATGAATTTTTTTTTTTTTTGGGAGGGGTGGGTTGTGGGGCGTTAATCCGTCTCTTCCTAGACTTCACAGCTCCACATTGCCCAGTGCACATGGCTTGAATAGGAAACATCCAGGCGCAAGCAACAAGATTCAACTGGACACTTAACAACGCAAGATAGCAACCTCAAAAGTAGTCTTCTGATGTAGTGAAGCTCCTTTCCCCCAGGGAGAGTGCGGTAATACTTCTCCTTACTAGAAGTCATTGTAATTCTGTACAGGCTTTACGTTGCTTTGTGGGTTGGGAGGGGGCTGTGTATTTTTTTTGACTCTTACAGATTAACTTTTAAGGCCCATCCTTCAAAAAGCTACGTCCAAGTCCATGCCTACAGTTAAGGAAGGAGTCCCTCATACTCAGGCCTGTGGTATTTTAAATGTTTCTTATGGCAAATGGCTTCAATCTTTTGTGAATTGTATTTGTAGTCTTAAAGTTGGGCTTGTTAAAGCAGTTGCTGTAATCCCAGTAGTGTCTTGTAGTTTTCTACAATGTTACTTTAATGCCAGTGTTGTAGTTTTCTACCATATTGTATTAGGGCAGGGGTGTTGTGGGGAGAGGCTTTTCTTTGCATTTTTTCAGTGTGCTGTGTCCTGTGTGCTTTCAATACCCAAGACCATCAGGAACTCCTAACTCATTGTATGTACAAGTTTCCTTGCGCATCGAGCATCACGTAAGGTGGCTAAATGTGATCATTTACTTTAACATTCATTATTTGGCTAATTGCCTTCATTGCAATTCCTTTGCAATTAGTTACTTTGCTTTGTATCGCCAATACAATGAGTGAACTATCTGTAAAGGATTTTCTTACTGCATAATAAATGCATAGCTTGTTGTGATTGAATACAGTTTTGGTATGCATTTGTTCTTTTTGGGGGGGCTTGTGTGGGGGAGCTTTTCTTGTGCTTTTTCAGGTATGACTAAAGCTTGGAGCTTTGTAGAGCACGGATGTGACCTGGGCTCGAATGACTTCTATTTCAAAGTGGAAAGTGAAGGCAGATAAGTTGAATCCATCAAATATTGATGTCGAAAAACAGAAAATTCTCAGCCCTATAGGGGTCACTTATCTTGACTGGACTTGCGTGTCCTCATTCTTGAAATGAAAGCAACTTGCTATACTTGACAGTAGAAATAGCACTGCTGTGCTTTCTTAACAAGTCACTTGTGATAACGGGAAGATTTGATGGACCTTCATTGATTCTGACATTATCTGCAGTAAAGCATTTGGGTAAGGATAACAATAGTCAGTTCTACGATACTGTGGGGAGGGGTATAGGGGTGTTTCTTTTCTGCCTCTTTGCTCTTACAGAACAATCCAAAGGAAGAAAGCAGTGTACCTAGGAGAACACAAGAATCACGCTGCGCTTTGAACTCCACCAACATGCAGTTTGAACAAAAGGAGTCAGGTTTTTGATGTTTACATATATTAGAGCATTTAGCCCTCAGCTGCTTGCCCTTGTGCAACTGTGCAAGTGGCAGGTTGGTCACCTTAGCAATCGCGCAACTGTGCGAAGTTTCAAAATTTAAGCAGCTGAGGAAAGCTGCGCATGGTGCGGCTTAATTTGGTCTGAAATGCAGCGCAAATGTGCTGCCTTAGTTTCTATTGTGTTGTGGTTGGGCGTATCCCTACACTTCTCTTCACAGAACTCACAGTGCAAGACTGGTTCAAGCACGAGTCAAGTCCTAACCCGGAGCATGTAGTAAGCTGTTGGCTTTACTTGTCAAAACTTCTGCAATGTTGTAGTTGACAAAATGACATCTTGGAACTGGCTTTATGTTAACCTCAAATCATCAGTAACAATGCTTTACTAGCTTATTCCTCTTTGGCCTTGGGGCCCTATTGCTTTGCATCTTACAACCATAAGATGAGTAGAACCCAAATCTTTTGAGTATTGTGTGGTGGGTGTGTTGTGTAGATCACTCTTTGTTTCAGATCATTCTCGTCTGTCCACTCCGATCTCGCCTGCCTCTGAATGCAAAGCCATCTGTGGAAGCTGTCAGCGATATGAGTGTGGCCCCTGAATGAAGTACCAATCCCCTGTGCGCTTGAGCTTAAATCTGAACCCCTGACGTCCTTCGCAGAAGCCCCCGCTCTCTGTGTTTGTGTGCCTTTTTCTTTCCCTTTGGTTTCTCAGGTCAAATTACCCCAAATTCTTAATTTTTCATCTGGGATGGCCTAACCTGTGATGGAACACTGAGAATCCAGTCACATTAAGATCAAGAGCTGCAAGCTTGTTTTCGCTAATACTGCATCACTTCAGTCTCGTGGGTGCTAAGTTAAGTAATTTCGGTTCCCTTGATTTTTCTTTAACATACCATGGCTTTAATGTGTAACTCAACATGTTGCATGCACATCAGCTATGCATAACATTTTATTTGTAAAACAATGTTCATAAAGTCGTTGTCAAACATTGCAGTAGTATTATGGTTAGGAGGGTCTGGGGGGGGGGGGCAAACACTCTTCTTTCTCCCTTTTTCAGATTTCTCATTCAGCTTAACTTGCTACTGAACCAGAGAACTTAAAGGTCTGCAGGGAGTCATTGGATCACTTGGTACTGCCAGCCTCTAGGGTTCATTTAATACATTGAAGAGCTGAGCATCAGAGGAAGAATAGCTGTGGTAAATGCTGCATCAGCTGTGGTAAACTACAACAATGTTGATAAATTCAATCTCCCATCATATTGGATGAGTCTTGGTACAAGTGTGGGGTTTGGGTGGTGGTGGGGGGGGGCTTAAATTGTCTGTCTTTTTTCCCATTGCAGCCATAAAATTGGCAAGAAAGCCTTCACTGTCAGTTGACCCGCGACTCGTGCTGAATTGCAGAGGGGAAAATCGCTTTGACAAGGGATTCTGGTATCGTGGTTTTATTATGGCTAAACGGATTTCGTGGAATAATACACCAATACAGTGTCGCTGTGGGGAATTTTGGGGATTGGGGAAACCAGACGTCTCTCTGTTCTAGTTTCAGCCTCGTGACCAAGAGAATCCCCGTGGTGACAGCATAATTAGCATCCAGGTGTCGGGTTTTCTTTTCCTGGAAGAACAAACTGTTTTGTTCTTCCAGGTTTTGCTTTTGCCCTAACTAGCAAAAACAAAAAGCAAAAGACTCCGGTGATGGCACTCCTGACTCTGTCGGGACGGGGTTCAATTCCCTGCGGTGTCTTGCTTTTTTAAAATAAGCTTTGTGGGGCTGAAAGTATATTTAATAACACTTCAACTTTAAAATGGCTTCCATAAAAGGACAATGTCTGGGTGGGGAAAATATTTGTATGGAAATGATCAATAAAACTTTAAAACAATGTCTCTGTTTTTGTCTCTGTTCTATCGATAATTACATCAATATTCTGTAAATGACTTGATGAGGTGGGCATAATGCATAAAGATTACTTGACATTGTATTCCGGCTGTCCTGTGATGATTAGCAACAGCTTTATAAACCTCATTTTGCAGTCTGTGTCCTGGACACGACCCTTCTTGAGGTCCATGTCACATGATAACAAATGGAAGAGGTGAGGTCAGGAAAGAAGACCTGAGGGGAGCAGGCATCCAACAAAAGTCATCCTTGCTCTGGATCCTCTTTAGTACAACAGCATAAAACAGTCCAGCTATTGCTGTATGTTTTGATCTCAGCTCTTCTATGAGATAACTATGCAGAGTATCATGAACAATAACAGCTAGCTCTAAAGTAGCATTTTGCTATACATGTATGTTATTTTTGGGGGAGGATGGGAGGGGGGGTTGTGGTGTTTTGTTTTTTTAATGACACTGAAGAGCAGGATGTCTGATCAAGCTTAAAAGAACATGAATAAGGAAAACTTATTTGTAGACTTCAGCTATATGTTTTGTTGTGGGAAGTGTCACAACCTCATCAGGCAAATGGCAATAAAGGAAAGCGATGTCAAACCTTAAACAGTTTATTTAATTAGTTGGATATGTGGGAATGTTTCATACAATGCGCAAACAAAGAAGTTCATATTGTATTCTTGGGTATTGTATTACTTGTGGCCTGTGACAAAACCAGTAGATTCAATGTTTCTTTCATTGAATCTACCAAAAGTAACAGTTTGAGAGATATAAAATATTATTTTTGCATTAACAAGGTATTATTTTAGGTTGCATCAGTTTACCCTTCCTGTTAAAAAGGTGTTTTTCCTTCCCACCATTGTTCGTAGCGGGACATCTGAAGTTTATATATATTGTAGAGTCTCTACATTACGATATAACGTGTATTGAAGTGACTGTTTTTGTGAATTGGTTCGTATACATAAAATGTAGTTTAAGAAAAACAACTCACAATGGTGTGAATTGTGTGTATCTTTAAAGTATTTTTGTAAAATGGACAAGTGGAGGACAAAAGAAGTAATCTCAAGCATAGAAACTATCCACATTAGATGAAGACTAAAGTCAAATTCTTAAGAAATAGGAAAAAAAAAATCCAGCAAAGTCCTAAAATTGGACTCTAGAGATCATCAGACCCTTCAGATGATTCATTCACCGTTTGATGAAGTCTCATCAACAGTGAGCACAGTGAGGGTCTACAGCCATCTGTAAAACACGGTGGAGGCAGCATACTGTACCTTGTTTGGAGAGAAATATAAGGAAACGAAGAGTGGCCCAAGACTTTTTGCACATTAATAATGTATTTGATCTATTTGTTCTGTTTTTAACAGATGAAGTTTATGGTCCTAGTCCTGTCTGAGCTGAAAAAGGTTCACTACGTTTACTTGCTCTCTTCACATTTACATTGCATCTAATAAAAAACAACACAAATTATCTTATAAAAATATATCAGAGACATATGCTGAGTAAGGATGTCAGCTTTGACTTTAGATTTTTTTTCATACTTATAAGATCTTAAAAGTCCAACTGACTTAGCAGTAGATGGCTCTGATTCTGACCAAGGAAATCAGCTTGGCATGGTCAATAACTTCCTTTAAGGCATGTCTAAGAACACATATTTTTATGGAAAAATTAACTTTATTGCCCTTCATATTTTTTAAGGATTTAATTAGTTTGATTGCCTTTGTGAAGCACGTTTTAATCTGTAATAGAGAAGTATTCATCGGAATTTATATTTTGCTACACATATTGCAACCGTTTTTTGGACAGGTGACGTTTTTTTAATCGACATTATTTTATTACTACCCAAAGTTCAGTTTGAGGCTTTAATTTGGTGAGAGAACGAGTGAGGGGAATTTATATATAATAAATTAAGTCTTTTATATATATTTTTTTTTCTCAAAAACCTGAGTAAGCTTAACTTCTTGTGGAACTAATAGGCCGAAAAGTCGTTTCTGCGGAGGCATTTAACATCCGTGCCAGTCGCTAGCTAGCACTGTGTAGTTCATCTGTCGCTGTGTGTTTGATGAAGTGCGGAGCTAAGGGGAGATGTGGTCCTTTTTCGCTAGGGATCCCGTGAAAGACTTTGCGTATGAACTTCTTCCAGACAGCCAGGAAAAGTCCGGAATATGGACTCTACACCGGGGAAAGCGAAAGGTAAAAGCGGCATCCCGCTGCTGCTGATGCACTAGCAGTCAGCGTTAGCTCGATCGGTTGTGGGGCCTGCCAATAAGCTGACAAGTCAGCTTTAGAGCTTGATTTAGCCTTCAGATTAAATGTCAGCTCTGTTAGCGTTTTTCGGGTGTTTTTCATTCATTCGTTCAGTCAGTCAGTCAGTCAGTCTTGGTAGTCTTTTTTTTTTCTTTTGCTTGGTCTGTCTGTCTGATAATTGTCGCTGACTAGCCTAGCTCAGGGTTTTTGTTTACCCCCAGAGGCAGACACGTATTTCTCGCCACGTCACCCGTTTTAGCCGAGTAACGGCTCTTATTTGAGCTGTTTTAAAGTTAATGCTTTATTTCAGGAATGAAAGATTCCGTCTTAACTGCAGACAGCACTGCATACAACCCACTGCTTCATTATTATCACCGAGAAGCGGAAAGCTATAATCTCAGTGTCATCATCTTCACCGCGGGCAGCCGAGCCCAAACTTCCTACTTTCGTCATCCTCAGTCACATTAAATGTCTTTTCAAAATTCTGTATACAGTATTGACAGTTACTTCTTACTGGTAATATTTTCTGCACGATGGCTACATTTATATCTATATTTAATACAGCACGGATGTAAGGCCACGATACTGTTCACATCAGTCCGATGAAATGGGAGTGTTGGTGTAAGTCAAGCTAGTACATAATTTACCCTAATTTCTGGAATTTTGATTGTAGGGTGAATGTAGATTTTTTTCCTATTATAATTGCTTAAATATAGCTATGATAATATTACCTGTAAATTTATAACACCAGTGAAATATTACAATGGAAGGAAAATGGGAGTAGTCTGTTTGAAGAGGATAGCTTCACTTCAGATTAATTTAGTTTTATTTGTATAGCACCAAATGACAACAACAGTGGCCTCAAGGGCTTTACACTGTAAGGTAAAGACCCTATGATATTAGAGAAAAAACCCAGCAGTCAGATGATCCCCTGTGTGCTGTACTTGGCTGTAGTGTGAAGTAAGAAATGTCCGGCAGAACCAGGCTAAGGGTGGGGCAGCAATCTGCCATGATCAGTTAAAGTTGAAGAAAAAGAGAAGAGAATGGATAAAGTAGAGTATAGAGAGAACAGGGCAAAACAGAAAATACTGGAGAGACACAAAATTAAATGGCATGCAAGTAGTAATGTCTGTTAGTAACATGCATACTCAAGTTGGAGTAAAATTTTAGACTTGGACTACAACCACAAAATATTGGCTTAATTAAGAGCAATGGAGTAATTATAACTGGCTGCTCTTACTCCAATCTTTCTCCTCAGACCACTGGAGAGCCAGTGTCTGTGTTTGTATACGAGGTGGCTCAGGGCACAGAGCAGCAGACCCAGCTCGCCAAGGCTGCCTTCAAGCGTATGAAGACCCTGCGTCACCCTAACATCCTGGCCTATGTTGATGGGTTGGAGGTATGTATTTTATTGTGACTTAAATTTAACAGAAACCACTTTGCTTTAAACACACTTTTCTTGATATTTAGAGCTGAGATTCCATGTTTTGCTGTAATTGTCATATAATTAGTTGTGTCTCATTTCTGTCATCTGCTCTTCTCTGCATATTAAACATTAAGACAGAGGTGAGTGGGAATAGGTTTCTGTGGGTTTATAGTAGTTTTATAGTAGTTATAGTGAGTGAAGTAGAATGAAACTCACAACACACCTGGCAGAACATCATGTTATTTAGCTCGTCATATTCCAGCCACAGAAATTCTTTTGTCCATGAAACCAAAAAAGCTGCACTTTTTTTTTTTTTTTTTTTTTGCTTCATAGTCTGATTTTTCATAACTTTTCCGTTTTGTGATCGGCTTTTCTTTGGCTGCCCCTTCTTCACCCTGACCTGTCTTATTTGGCTGAGCAGAACTAAAATACCGGCTTAAATCCTGCTGCTTTTACACACACACCTGCATAACGGTCAGCGATTCTCTGCGCGATCAACCTCTCACATGTTTAAGCTTGCTGCGGGAGATTTCACTTGTCATGTCTGAATAGTAAGCTAATGAGTGATAAGACGATGCCAGAGGAATTGGTGCGCAATTAATCGTCACTCACCAATCAGTGCTGCCGCTCTCTACACACCGTTCGCGTGATTGCAAAGTGAAAGCAAAAAACAAGAGCAAATTCTAACGCGATTTCAATATGTCACATATTGACAGTGGCTCATTGATGCTACATTTTCAAAAGAATGCAAAAGCACTGACATATATTTTCCTATGATAGCCCGACGGGCAGGGCTGAGATAGATTTTGGTAGCCCGACTAGAAAAATCGCTAGCCCTGGGATGTCGGGCTAGTGATTTTGCAAGCCCTGCAAGGAGTCTCTTGAGAGAAAACATCTTTCACAAAGACACCTGGCAATGAAAGTACACAATGGCAAGGTTGGAAAATGATACAATCAAGCAGAGGAAAAACAGTCAGTAGATAAAAATAGAGCATGTTGAAGAACTGGTGCATAATCAAATATCCAGCAAAGCAATGGTAATCGCTTTTTCTTCTAAAATATCTGTGATCTGAACTCTCCAATATTCAGTAAATTTAGTATTAATTTATAGCATGTTTTTAATAGAGATCTGATGGGAAAATGCTGTGATGTATAAATGTGCTGTGCATATGATAGATAAATGCAAAAACTGTTGTGGAGAAGCTGTTTTCCTATGTCAAGTTACTGTTTAATGCAGTGACATAGAATAGTTTTGAAGTATAGTTTTGCTTTTATTTTTTTTTCCTTTCTTAGTTGATTGATGAGCTTGGTGTGGTTGTTACAGACAGAGAAGAGCCTCTACCTGGTTACTGAGCAGGTTACACCCCTGGCAGCCCATCTGAAGGCACGGGCAGAGAAGGGTGGTGTTGGGGAACTGGAGATCTCATGGGGACTCCATCAGATAGTGGTAAGGACAGGAGAGTTGAGCTGTTTGTGGCATCTGTCCTCTATTAGTCGTCTCTCACCGTCTCTTCCTCTGTTTGCTTACAGAAAGCTCTGAGTTTTCTCATCAATGACTGCCATCTGCTCCATAACAACCTGGGCATATGGGCTGTTTTTGTGGATCGAGCTGGAGAGTGGAAGCTAGGAGCCCTCGACCATGTGGCCCCTGAGCAGGGAGACCCAAGTGGGGTCTCGCTCCCTGCACCAAAGGCAGTTTACCCAGACATGGAGAAATATGACCCACCAGAGATGTCTAACAGCAGTGGAGAGAAATGGTGACATTTAGAGAAAAACTACCTGATGCGCTTTGGCTGCACCCTTTTGCACTGACCTGTGTGTATTTTTGTTACAGGGCAGGAGAGGTGTGGCGACTAGGTTGCCTGATTTGGGAGGTGTTCAACGGGCCGCTGCCACGTACTTCTTCCCTCCGTTCCCTGGGAAAGGTTTGTGTCTTCAATTGCTGTTTATCCAAACACCTTATGATTAAATATTGTCCTTGCTCCTTGGAGTGCATGCTCTTATTTAAGAAAAATGCAGCTTTTAGGAATATTTAGATTATGATGGTTGTTGTTTAAAGGAAATTACATGATTCTGCTTATGTAAAGAATCAGCAACAATAGACTGAACATATAGTGGGATAGCAGGGCCCTTAAATAATACATATGTCATGGTTAAGATCAACTGGAGAGAAACCCAAGAATCTGATGGTCTAATATGAACCCGCGTTTGGTGCCACCAGGGAGAAAAAACTGTGAAAACAGGACGAAAGATAAACCACAGGAAAGAGGAAACAAAAGTTAATGGCTTGCAAACATGACTGGAGTGGAGAAGTGCTCAGTGCATCATGGGAAGCTCTCTAACAGTCTGAGCCTATAGCGGCATAAATAAGCGATAGTTCCGGGTCACCTGATCCAACCCTAATTTTAAGATTTTTCAAGAATTTATGTTTTAAGCCCAATCCTAAAGTAGAGAGCATGTTCTATGAGAGAGTGGCCTGATAGCTGAAGGCTCTGCATCCTGTGTGCTTTGAGTGCTCTGTCAGAATAGTGTGTTAATGAGGTCTTTAAAATATGAAGGGGCCTGCGAGGAGAAGCTCTTATGAAGGAAATGTGATCTCTCGTTGCGAGCTTTAGTCTTAGTGCTGTTGCTTCATAGGCTCACTGACAGCTGAAGATATATTTTTTTATTTTTTTTATTTTTTTTTGTCATATGAGAAAAAAAAAAAGGTATAAGTCAAGTTTATTGTTTTTTTTTTTCTTTCTTTCTGTTCCCACAGATCCCCAAGGTTCTGGTTCCCCATTACTGTGAGCTGGTTGGAGCCAACCCCCGGACTCGGCCAAACCCTGCCCGGTTTCTCCAGAACTGTAGAGCCCCAGGGGGATTCCTGAGTAGCAGCTTTGTGGAGAGCAACCTTTTCCTGGAAGAGATTCAGGTCTTACACAGACTTTTGTTTGTGTTACAACTACAATAAAAACATTCTAGTCAAGTCACAGCATGAAGTATTAAAACAGAGGTTGATATTAATCAAAATCCCAAACAGATTGATGGCATTTGGCTAAACAAGTTTAATCTGGACACCATGCCTCGCTTTAGTCCAATCATCTATTGCAGAAATTAGATGATCTCTTTAAAACGATCCTTTCTAGATCAAGGAGCCAGCCGAGAAGCAGCAGTTCTTCCAGGATCTGAGTGACAATCTCGATTCTTTCCCTGAAGACTTCTGTAAGCACAAAGTCCTGCCTCAGCTGCTCACCGCTTTTGAGTTTGGCAATGCAGGCGCTGTCGTCCTCACACCACTCTTTAAGGTAAATCCCAACTCCCGAGGCGACTTTAGACCCTAATTAGAAACAGACAGTGAAGCAGACAATAATCATCAGTAAAATCATTCTTGAGACAAGTTGAAAAATGACATGATTGTAGCTATATCTGTGCACTTCTTTTTCTTCCATCTCTCTCTCTTCCTCTGTTTTTCTAGGTGGGAAAATTTCTGTCAGCAGAAGAGTACCAGCAGAAAATCATCCCTGTCATTGTGAAAATGTTCTCCTCCACAGACCGAGCTATGAGGATACGACTTCTGCAGCAGGTGTGGAATATTCTTTTGGTTTCCTTGCAGAGGTAATTATGTGTAAGATTTTAAAAACAAGTTCTGCACAAAACAGTTTTGTTCTTTTTAAATATTGACGAGTTTCAGAGATTTTTCAGTGATTAGGGTGAATATTGCCGAGATGGTGTTCTTATTTATTTTACGTTTTTAATATAGAGTTCATATTTAATTTTATGGTATGTTATTTCTAGCATGGAAAGAGAAACATTGGTTAAAAGAACAGTAAAACATAACAAACAGTTGTTTAATCACATGCCTGTCCAGCTGTTTTTATCTCTGTATTAAATAGAGATGGACCGATCCGATATTACGTATCGGTATCGGTCCGATACTGACCTAAATTACTGGATCGGATATCGGAGAAAAATAAAAAGTGTAATCCGATCCATTAAATATCACGAAAGCACCTCACAAAACTTGCAACACGCCGTAACTCACCTCAGAACGTTAGCACGTCGGAGCAGTAGGCATCACGTGATAGAGCGGCTGTGGCATGCGGGACCTGTCGGTGGTCTGGATAGCATGTGGAGCTTCGCTAGCAACCTGGCATTTCATCTCCGACAAAGTTATCCCGAGAGAAGTAAAGCAAGTGTGTAAGTCCATCTCTGAATGTAAAGCATTCCTGCGTTAAGCTTAACAAGCGATATATGGAGCGACTGCCTCTTCTTGCTGCTACTTCAATCATGAAACTGCTTAACGATCAGCTGATCGGCTTTTCTGTCGCGAGTCCATCTCTCGTGTTTGTTTTTGGCCCACTTTGCACCAGAAAGAGGAAACCAGCGGCTGAACAACAGCAGCACGTTTAAGCTTGATCAGCTGTTGTTAGAATTTATTTAATATTACTTTCTACTCGAGGATCTTTTTCTACGTAGCTGACGTAACTGTGCAGGCGCGGATCTAGCAAAGTTTAGCCAGGGGGGCCGATAGGGCATTAACAGGGAAAAGGGGGCACAAAGACATACTTTTCTTTCTTATTCTCATTTAAAATGTCGAGCTTTTAATAAATAATTATCTGACACCCAAAGTTTTAATTTGATGTAAAATGAATAGAAGTCAATTACTGTATATAGTGACTATTAAGTCTAATATATATACCCTAGTAAGCTATAGTACTTTTTCCTTTGGGAAGGTACCATCTGTGCAGTCTGCAATTTTGTTGAAGAAAGATGTTGAATCTATTTAATATTTCTTGAAAAAGAATTGATTTCTGTGCATTTTTTTTCACACTGCATCAAATTAAGGTTGATTACGTCGATTAAGCATCATGAGGTGGAGCGTGAGGGGTGGTTCCCTATTTTTTATTTATTTATTTTTGTTGTTGCTGGGAGTTGGAACCCTATTAGTTAGGTTGCTTAATATTTATGCTAAGTACTCTTTAAAATACCAGAATAGGGAGGATGGTGTAGGTTTAAGTTTATTAGATTGATCAGTATTGCTGAACTATGAAACATTTTTTTTTTGCATACAGGTATAACAGAATAGCTTTAGTGTAGTTGTTGTTTTAAACTTGAGTATGAACTTATACAAAATGCAGCAAGATATTTAAAAAAAAACAGTTTTGTTGATTTAAAAGACACTATATCGGATTCATATCGGTATCGGCAGATATCCAAATTTATGATATCGGTATCGGACATAAAAAAGTGGTATCGTGCCATCTCTAGTATTAAAGAATAAAACCATTTATCTTTTACTCACCCTAACTCTGTCTCTGTCTTTCTCAGATGGAGCAGTTCATTCAGTATTTGAATGAGGCTGCAGTGAATTCCCAGATTTTCCCTCATGTTGTTCACGGCTTCACAGACACAAACCCTGCTATCAGGGAACAGACTGTGAAGGTAGTTTTCACAATTAAACACAAGCACAATATAACAGGCGTTATCTCATACATATAGTACATGACAGATAGCATCCTAAATATGCTCTCTTCCCCCTCCCCCCCAGTCTATGCTGCTGCTGGCTCCGAAGCTAAATGAGACCAACCTGAACCAGGAACTGATGCGTCACTTTGCCCGGCTCCAGGCTAGAGACGAACAAGGCCCAATCCGATGCAACACCACCGTCTGCCTGGGAAAAATCGCCTCCTACCTCAACGCTGGGGTAAGGCAGACCTGCATCACTGTGTAAAACTTAAAAAAAACAAACAAACAAAAAAACAGAAAGACTGAGATCAGTGCTCAGTAAAGAATTTAATTGTCTCGCTGTTCACAGACTCGACAGCGCGTTCTGATTTCTGCCTTCTCTCGAGCCACAAAGGACCCGTTCCCTGCGTCGCGCTCTGCTGGCGTGCTGGGCTTTGCGGCTACACACAACTACTACAGTGTAACGGAGATTGCTGCCCGTATCCTGCCCACCCTGTGTGCTGTTACTGTTGACCCCGATAAGAGCGTCAGGGATCAGGTAGGGCTGGGTGATGTGAGGAAAATCGAATATCACAATATATAGATAGAGCTATAGATAGATGTGTATATATATATGATTGCAGTATGTTCAAATAACCTTCAAAAACAAATGTTGTTTTTGGCCATATGTTGCCTACAATTGCACTGGTATACTCATTCAAATCAACCATTCAGTTTTTTTTTTTTTTTCTATACTTTGAATACAAAAAACCAGAATGAACTGAAATGTATTATTTTAACAATTTCTTTTTAACAAACATCAGTTGCACACGGAGGCTTTTCACAAATGGCTAATCATAGCAACAAAAAAGCAAGAATCAAGCAGGAATTCAAAATAAGACAAAATAAAACAAATGAATTTAAAAAGGTGCTCTTTTGTGCTTACAAGATAAAAAATGTGATGACCTGAAATTACAGAAACAAAAGTCTAGATAATGACTATAAAAACTCAGCGAGTCAGGTATTCGACTGCTGGAGATATGTGGTTTCATGGTTTCTCACAGCTTGTACTCTTGCGTTGGTTTGTAGTGTTCCTTAGTTTTACCTGTAACTATGCCAAGAATGTTTTAAATTTATTTGTAGTCTTTTTGATCCTCGATCTTACAGCTGTTTTGAAGACTTGCATGCAAACCAGCGGTTGATGCTGTGTACCAGCAGTGGTGGTGGAGTTATCAATCTTGCAGCATTTAACTAAAAATAAAATGTGCAAGAACATTTCAGTTAAATGACATTAAATTAAAAATAGACTTTAGAAAAAAATAACATTAGTTGAAACAATATTGTGCACAAAGCTAAAATACAAATATGGTTTTACGGTTTTAGATTTTGTTAATTCAGTCACATTTGTCAAACGACTAGTGCAAGAAGGGACTATTTGCTGAAACTGGGATGTCTACATGTCTTGGTGCTTGTTCTGAACCTCTAATTTTGCCTGTCTCTTTCTCCGTGTCAGGCATTCAAAGCCATAAAGAGTTTCCTTTCCAAACTAGAGACTGTGTCAGAAGACCCCAGCAAGCTAGCTGAGATCGGTATGTAACTATAAACTGCACTGGAAATCTTCCCTCAAACTAGAAACTCCATGCTGTGTAGTTGTTTCTTTACCATGAATAGAGTTTGAGAAAAAGAAACAAATAATCCTGTAACTATCTCAGATGGCTTTAATCAAATTAATAGACACATTTTATATGAAAACTTAAACGTAACAACTCTGTTTTGTGTATCCTGCAGAAAAGGACGTAGCATCGTCTGCTCAGCCTGCAGGTGCCTCGTCCAGTTGGGCTGGCTGGGCTGTGACAGGCATGAGCTCGCTCACTTCTAAGCTGATCCGCAATGCTCCAGGGACGGAGGGGGGTACAGGCACTGAGGGAGGCGGACCTGCCGCTAATGCCACCAGCCCCACTACTCCCCCTAGTGCCAGTGATGGAACAGCCGCAACAGGTGAGGTGGAACCACAGCACCCTGCCTTTTTTTAAAAAAAAAATAAAGATTTACATACACTAACATGCATATTTAATCTAAATAGAATCATCTAAAGAATCTCAACACTGGAATAAGTGTATGTGTCTATAATAGTGGGACTGCTGGTGCTGGGAGGTGTCAGCTTCCTTTTACAACACAAAGCCTTCATCTGTCAATACAGATCTAAGACTTTATTGACTGACCAACGCGTTTCAGCTTGTGACCTTCAGATGACCCTGATGAGGCCACAAGCCAAAATGCCTTGGTCAGTCAATAAAGTTGTTCCTCTTCCCTTTAGGTGTTGCTGGAGTCCCTGCATTGTGCTTTGATAGATCTGTAACTTCAGGCAAGTCAGTGGATCTCACAGAATAGAATAGAATTCATTGCACAAGTACAAGGCAACAAAATGATGTTTGCGTCCATCCAGAAGTGCTTTAGCAAAAATATAGATATATTACAGAATATAGATCTATTATAAATGTGTTACAATGTACACGGTACTATGTTATCAATTTACTATAGCTATAAGTATGTACAGGCTATAACTGTAGTGAGTGTACAAGCTATATGCAGGCTATGAACATGTATACTTATGGTTATAAATATGAAAAGCTATAGCAGATCCCCGCTTAGCAGTTTAAAACCTGTGTGTAGCAGCAGAATAACGGCCTCTGTATCCCAGTTACTATTCTTTAATTTATTAAGTGTTCCCACACAAATCAGTGCCTTGAATCAGTGTCTCACATTAAAACGTTTCTTTCAATCTCAGGTTCTCAAGACAAAAATCAACAAGCCTCCCTGACTCACCACGGTGCCTCTAGTCGTGCCAACCAATCACAGACTCTTGAAGTAAGAGACAACAATGATGAGCCTGTAGGAGACCGCTGGGATGAGGAGGAGGACTGGGGAAGTTTGGAGGTAGGGAGAAAATAGTTAGGATATGTATTGTGCATAAATGGAAGATTATGGTCTCACATAATTATAATTTGAAATCACATAAATTGACTGCACGTTTCCTCAAAGGAGCCAGAGAAAGCTCAGACTGAGCCCGATGACTGGAACACCGACTGGTCAGGAATGAGTTCATCCAAAAAGAAGGTCAGACGGAAGATGCTAAGCAATGCAGTTATTTGACAGTCATTCCTTTTGTGCTCATTCTACTTCCTCTAATGCTGTGAGCACTGCTGATATTGTTAGATTACTGTGAGTCATATTAAACTATTAATCCTCCTAGTATAGTGTGCTGACTTGAAAGGTTCCCATTTACCTGTAATATATACTTGTATATGTTATTGAAAACAAATGTTTAAAAAAAAATTCTCCACTGTAAAAACAAAAAAATAATTGGTCACATCTGGGGGTGTATGTAGATGTGGAAAAATCAGCTGCAGCTGGACTCATTTCAGTTTTCTTCGCTGTGACGCAGGCGAGCCGCTCATCCACCTCCATGGTGGTGAAAAAACAGAGCTCCGACTGGAGCTCAGGCTGGGACGCCGATGACAGCTGGTCCAACGAGAAAGAAGGTCAGGGTCAGAGCTCTGCAGGCGAGGAAGGCTGGGGGAACGACTGGGGGGAGGAGGAGACCGACACAAGCTCGGCCAATAAAACGCTGCCCCTGCCCGAAGGTGTGCGGTTAGCCAGCGAGTACAACTGGGACAGCACGACAAAGGGCGCCAGTCAAAATGATCTGTTCGCCAGCGTGTCCCAGAGAAACACAGCTGGCATGTCTGCTGCCACGGTGAGAGCGCAGTGAGCCAAAAATACAGAAGTTGGTTTTCAGATTTGAGAGAAAAAAACAACGGAGTGTTAAATGCACTTTTGATTATGGCTTGAAAGTCTTACATGTGTATTAGAGGGAACACCAAACTTTATCCGATTTCATTGAAATGGCATTTTAACAGAGCACACCATAAAGCTGCAGTCACATGATCAGCCCTCAGCATCATGGTGGGCTTTTTTCTTCTTCTTTTTTACCTTCAAAATAAAATCGCTGTTGTTTAAGAAAAGGGCATTAACAGATCTATCTATCGATTGAGATCAAGATCACTAAATATTATATTATTTATTTATTTTTAAAGAATTAAATTAGATTTTTTTTTCTTCAGTAATTGTACATTGGCTTGATTAGGTTTGAATAACAGAGAATTATGTTTGTGTTGTTTTCTCAACGATAGTCTGGAGATGGCTGGGGCGCAGAGCCAACAGGAGACTGGGGAGCTGAGGAGAGCTGGGAGTCGGTAGATGGAAGCCAGGGTAAGTCCAACAACGAGGTTACCTTAATCAGAAATGAGAACCTGGATTGGCCTGATTGTAGAGACTCCACTCAGTTCGTACCTCCTTTCAGTCGGGCATTTTTAGCGTTTCCTGTGAGGCTTCTAAAAATATAGACCTGCAGTAATAAATCACAGAGCTGCCCCTTTATTTTTAGCTTATTCAGTAAAGGACCAGTGAAAAATCCATCATATGTCTGTTCACAATTCATAAGAATGACACCTCCTAGATCATTAGTCTGATTTTAGTGAAATTTGCTCACAATGATCAGCTGATAGGTCTTTAGTCAAACTGCTCTCAGAGCCAAGGTCACATTTTTTTGTTTTACAGGCAGTAGCATGTGAATTGTGATCGATCATGTGCCTCCTGAGCTACGATGTCATTGACATTCTGGTTTTATTTTCACTTAGGTCTCAGCAAGGCAGAGCTGTCCAAAAAGAAACGCGAGGAGAGGAGGAAGGAACTGGAGGCGAAACGGGCGGAACGAAAAGCTGCTAAAGGTCCTCTCAAACTGGGCGCGCGCAAGCTGGACTGATGAGGACCTAACAGAGTGGCACAAAGCAGCAGATCTAGGTTCCACATTCCACAAGTTAAGGACCAGAAAGAAGTGGCAGCATTAAAGAAAACTGACAGTCGCTAAAATGGAGAAGGCAGAGGAGAACCTTTCCTCTGGACAACTTTTAGTTTGGGGATTTTCTGTCTTTGTTCCTCTAAAAAAAAAAAAAACTGACACAGATAAAAGATGGAGACGGAGAGGAAATCTGGAGAGCAGCACCCCCTGCAGCAGAGGCCTGAGCAGGTTTCAGACGATGTCCCCCTCATTATTTTTTATTCATGACTCCCACAGTTGCTCTTGTAAACTATATGTACATAACTGGTGCATCCTGTCTTAAAAAAATGACTTTTTTAGAAGAAAAAAACCCACAAATATATATATATATATATATATATATACGTAATAGAATTTTTCTTCACACATGTATTGTTGTGCTGAATGTTTTTCAGTACGTGAACACACACACACACACACACACACTGTGGTTTCGAATGTTTTAATTCAGTTACAGACTAAGAATAAGTTCATGCATGCACTGTGTATTGTGTGGCCTAACAAAAGGCTTCATGGCAAGAAATTAAAAACGTGCTGAATTTACTTTGCACATGCAACACTGTATTTTACAGAAGTGACCCGACAGGTAACACAGGTGACTGCTTAGAGATCTTTAAATGATAAACATGCACTTTGGAGGAGCTGGGACATAGAAAGATGCAAATCCGGTGGTTTTAGGGCAAAATCAGGTGAGTTTGTAGCCTTGTGGTGGAGGCTATGTGAAATCGTCTATAGTGCTTATGATCACCTTTTGGAATCACTTGTTTACCACCAAGTCATTTTAGGCAATATATGGTTTGGTATAGGTGAAGGAGAACCTTTTTATACTTTTGATTTTATTATTTGTGCCTTTAATTAATTGACGGGATCAATAACTCCACATTTAAACTGACACTTGAGAAGCGGACCTGGAACGCATTAAAGCGTACAGCGTGACCCTGTGTGGCCTGTCTGGGTCAGATATGGTATTTCTAGGTTTGGTCTTTCGAGCTAGACGTTTTATGGATGAGCCAGTTGACACAATCCGAACCCATCACCACTGGATCTAAAATCTGGGTTTTGGTTGTTCGGGTCCAGTTATGAAGAGGACTACGCTGCATTAGTCGAAAGAAATCCGGATGTTTTACTAAGAAAACAAATCATGTAGCATGTGAGCTATTCTGACGTATTAAATAAAGTTTCTTCTTCTATGCTTGTCTTCCTGTGTTTGAAGGTTAGTGAGTATGTTTGTATCTGTAATCTGAGTTCTGATAACACCTGCTGCTTTCTTTGTTAGCTCGTATAAAAGGGTCATTTCATATGAAATGAGTGAAACCTGAGAAAGGTTACCACCTGACTCCCACAGAATCACCTGATTTTTTTATTTTTATTTTTATTTTTTTTAAGCATACAATAACTTCAGTATGTTTAATGAGCCATGCAAAATTTTACTTTCCTGCCCTTGATGTATAAAGACTTTAGCACAGAATTTAATAATTTAATGTGTTATTTCCAATGGTTTTCTAACCCCCAGTAAATTCACAGCTGTAGGAGATAGCTGTGTGACATTTGTTATAAACAAGCTTCAAAACCTAAAGCCAACATCTTCAGAACAGTTTTTTTTTTTCTCTTGGCAGTAACTCGATCGCTAATCATTAAAGGCCTCCCACGGTAAGATAGAGGGATCGTGTGTATTAAAAGAACGACTAGATAGATGTTTAACACTACTGCATGATGTGAAAACACTGATTGCTGGACTATGTTGTCACTGGTGGGGATGGTGTTGCATATAAATATGATGTATATCAGTTTCAGTAGTTTAGTAACTGTGACATAGAGTAGCAGAAGCAAGCACTGTTACCCTGCATGTTTTATTTGTTTTCTGAAAATTTATGTGATAAAAGATAAAAAGATGGATTTTGATGAAAACTTTGAAGGGTCATATCACTATTTTTAATAGAGGTTAAACTGCATCTAGCCCTGTTCACAAGTGCTGGGGGGAAAGTGCTATAGTTTAAAAATCAGCTGATTCTGATGGGGCCAGGTGGGAGTCTGTTACAGATTTCATGTGGAGTGACATCCCTGTCACAGGTAAATTTTTAGTTAAACTAGACTGCAGAGCAAGACCTAAATAATTGTGAGAGACATCTGTTAGATCAAAATAGGGAGGCCAGATGCCAACAAGTTTAAATGTGGGGCAAAAGCTGCACTTCTGTGAGATAGTGGGGCACGTGGACGATGCTGACAGGTTCAGTTACTGTGTACAGGCCCAATATATTGTATCTCCACTTCTTTTGCTTAGGAAATGCTGCAGGTTTATGAGAAAGTTTGTGTATTCTTAAAGTCTTTATGTAGAGCTGCTGCTCTCACTGGTTTATCCATAGATGGCAAAGCTTTTTTGAGTCACAATCAACAATAACACACACACACACACACACACACACACACACACACACACACACACACACACACACACACGTCACTCCCCACCATATTTTCCTCTCTGTGCAAAACTGAAAAATAGCACAAAAAAGTGTCTCTTTCTCAGAAAATACCTCTGCTTCATTTTCTTCGTGGTCTTTTCCACTATATTCAAAATTTGCAGAGCTTGTAAGTGTCCCTGAAAGGTAAGATGTTAGTCAGTCAAGAACTAGTACAGATGTGGGAATTACAAATGCTGTGCAGTGATGTTTATCCTAGACATAGATCATAGACTTTTCCTTTGTGAAAGCTTCATTTGGTTTCAGGGATGAACAGAATTGGAAGTGCAAGAATGGTGCAGGGTGCCTTTGCAAAGACTTTAATGTAATAGGCTGTATTTAAGGGTCCAATGACAAGAATGCTATATCACACACACATTCCAGGCTATCATTGAGTCAAACAATTCATTTATTTAAAACTTGTTCAAACAGTGAAACACCAGAGGAACAGTGTAACACGATATATCTGTGAAATGTAGAAACATGTTGATCATGTAAGGTTTTTTGCTCTTTTTTTAAGAAATCCTACATAACCTAGCATAGAGACTCATTAGTTTAATATTGAGTATTCACTTATAGCACTTCCTATTTTCTCTCCCGATGTTTGATTATACCCATTTACTTTAAAAC
Organism: Aulonocara stuartgranti; assembly: GCF_965226115.1. NCBI lineage: Eukaryota > Metazoa > Chordata > Actinopteri > Cichliformes > Cichlidae > Aulonocara > Aulonocara stuartgranti. The sequence goes on along the minus strand of NC_138940.1, from coordinate 34,331,051 downwards.
CATTTGTGAGTTTATAAAGTTATCATATATTATATAATCATAAATACCCTCCAACCGTCATCCCTCATGAGTCATTTCATTGATATGAAAACCACAGATTTCATCTTCTGAGGAAAAACTGTCAAACTTGTGCTGTATGTACAAATTTTAAACAACCCCAAAAATACAAACTAGCCAGCCTTACATCATTTCCCCCCCCCAAAAAACAAAACAAAAAGCAACATGAAGGACAGATAGGGGTGAAGCCGATCCCAATTTCCTGCTAAATCACACATAACTGCATGCAAGTTTGGCAGTGTTATTTATCTGCGACTGATTATGGCAGGCGCCAGTTAGGCTTTGCTGGTGATCTGCTAATCCAGACCCAAAACAAAAGAGGACGAAGGTTCATCACTGCGTTTCCTTGTTTTCGTTTTTGCTTCCTCCCAACCATCGTGCCAGCGCTAAAACACCCACACCCGCAGCCGCAGCCAAGCCTGCATACATGGCGACCTCTCCTGCCTTACGCACCTGCAAGGAAAACATACATCATTGCAGCTAACGTGATTTATTTTTTTTGTTGAAATTTATAAAGTAGCAAAAAAAATTTAAATCCCCAACACTGCCCAACTTTTAAAAAAAAAAATAACGATTTGAACTTTTAAAAGATTTTGGGCGGATTGGGTTTCAGTGAAAACATCTTCTAATTAAAAGATCATGACATTTATTTGTTCTTAGTGTCTGAAAGAAGCATTCCTGAAACAACACATCAGTGTTTATACTTAATGTACAAAGTTTGGAATAGGAGAAATCAAGTGGATGCAGAACTTGATTCAGTAAGAGCAGCTGACGCTCCTACTGAGCTTCACCTGCACTGGGAGCAGTTTAGAGTTTCACTTTCACTGCCTGTTAAGTTTCATTTTGACTCAGAGCCTTGTTCAGAAAAGGTAATGGGTGGACTTCAATGCACTTTAAGCAAATTCAACTAATCTTTGAAGGCTTTGTCTGTTTAGTTTCCAGGATCAGATACAATTTCACAATTTACACGTTTACTCACTGATGCTTAGATTTAAATATTAACTAAAGGTTGTAAAATCAGCATACACAGACCTGCCCTGCCATGTCCCAGGCCCCAAAAGTTTCCTCTTATCACTGTATGCAGCACGTTGACTCCACTGATATCATTCCGCCCTTTAAAAGCCCTTCCCACTGTTACCTCACTCTTTAGTTTCTTACATAATCCTTTACCTTGTTAAATATGTGGTGACATTTTGATGTTTCGGTGTTGTATGAAGCTGGAAAGCCTCTTGTACCCTGCTTTGAATCCCTAACAGACAAATAAATTAACTGATATTTAATTACAGCTAATTGCAACTGATTGAGCCATTCATCATTTAGAAGATGGCAAACCTCCAGAGCAAACAGGAGGGGTGGAGCAAGCAATGTTTGGTATGAGAGATAATTTCCCAGCTGGTGTCACAGAAGAATGAAAGGATTCAAAGTTATAGCTATGAATGAATCTTTAATCCCCATGTTTGTTTTAACCCTGGAGAACCCATGGGGTCAAATTTGACCCCATGGTTTCCCTAGTAAACCAGTGGGGTTGGCTCTGACCCCATGGGTTCTCCATGGTTAAGAAATGAACTATTTCTTCTGTAAATTTGTTCTGGCTTTTTCTGCTATTTTTTCCTTCTTCACTGAAGATTTCTATTGTTTGAAACTTACACCGCCCAGCCTCCGCCACCGCCTGTGTGTCAGTGCTTTGTCTCACTTCGTGTTTTTATAGTGACACAAAGGATTGACGTGGTTGGGCCTACCTGCCGGGACTCCGCCTTGCCGTAGCGCAGCTCATTGACAAAATGCTCGCAGTTTCTCCTGACGACGCAGTACGGCAGCACCTGGCCCACCAGCCTGCGGGCCTCCCTCACAATGTCACCAGGCGAGTGCGGCTCGTACTTCTTGTCCAGAGTGTTGCTGATTTTCCACTCGTCAGTTCCCACCACGTCCCACAGCCCATCTTTCTTCACCAATGCCTTCTCAGTTATGACAGACATCACGCTGCTGGAGCCGGCATCCGGGACCTCAGCTGGGGACAAAACCCACTCAGTTTACATGCTGAATATTGCAAGAGTTTGTGTTTTGAGTTGGCTGTACCCCAACAAATAATTTACATTCTGTTCTGTCCTGAAAACCCACATCACAGAATCTGCATGTGGCTTCTCAGATAAGCTGCCTTTTGTTTTCAGTGATGGGGTTTGGGGGAAGGAGTCCAGACAGTGTGTGTGTATATGTGTGTGGAGGGACTCACAGGGTGGTGCCAAGTGAACAACGAAGCCATCGCCAATGTACACAGCCCAGTGCTGGTAAGAGCCACGAAAGATCTCGATTAAATCCCCAGGCTCTGGCTTTTCGTCATACTTGGATTAGAAGAGAGGGGAAAAATGTTTGAATTTCCAAAAGAGTGTGTTTCTCAATAATTGCAGCACGTTTGACCCGATCACGCTGACTCGCTTTAAATAGAAATCAGCTTGATGTAATAAACAGCTCTGAGGCTATAAATGCCATCACATTCTTTTACTAACCAGTGTTGGGGCCATGTCAGCCTGTCTTTGGTCTGCGAACTTCCGATTTGTTGGACTTCCTGACGACTTTCAGCTGTAGGGATTAAAGATAAATAAATAAATAAAAGTACACATCAGATTTAAGCACACCACGTGATACATAATGAAAGTAAAAGACCGATAAATCTAATAACACTTTAAATATCTGTATGTTTTTGCACACCAAACCGGGCTAGATCCTTCCTGAGCTGAACAGCGCCCCTCTTAAAAACAGCTGCAGGATTGTTGATGTTCCTAATAAACTGGCACATTAGCATAACCTCTGCATAACCTCTTTCGTGGAAATAAACGCCAAAGAAGCGAATGTTAGAGAAAAGCTCGCACTTTTAGAGACTTATATATCAAAATAAGTCACAAAGAGTGTTTAAAAATCGCACACGAAGAAGATTAGCCAGAATTGGTCCGTGTTTGCATCACCCAAAAGCCATGAGGTAACACCATCATTCACGCGACCCTCAGCTGTGGGAGGTCTTTGATCGGGTTAATTCCTTACCTGCAGCGACCAGACTCTTCTTCTCCTTCTTCTGTTCTTATTGCGGTTGTCAAAACGATCTCGAACCCTTTCGTTTTGAAATGAGAGACGTCGCCGACGCAAACATCAAAAGCTCACTCGCGAGCGATCAGCTGATTCGTGCGCGTGCTCAGTGCCCTTCAAAATAAACGCGTGGCAGTATTTTATTTGTCTTTTTTAAGCGTCAGGTGATTTTTAAGATGACTTTTAAGATGACTGATTGTTTAAGCAAGGTGCAAGAATATTACAAGAAAACGCGTGAATATTTAATGATGTGATAAAATTAAGTGTGAAGGAATCAAGAGTCTGCTTTTGTTTCAGCTACAAATACCTACACTTTTTATTTTCTTTCTTTCATAAATGTGTGATTTTATCATGGGTAAATTTCATTTAAAATATTTAATTTATGTATAATTTATTCGCATTTATTTTGTTATTATTTATTTTTGTTAATATTATTTTTATTTTACCTTTTTTGGTCCGGCAGGTGCTTGACTTTAAAGTCTAATTTCAACAAATAACGACATTTTCTTTCTCTTAAATCGCCGGTTTATTATCCGCCACCCCCTCTCTTTCTTCTTTCCGTGATCAGTTATGATGGCCACGCGCAGAAAAACACGCAACTCAACCTTTAGAACCCCCAACACTTTCGGTTTAAATATAACTGAGAACTAAATCTTCACGAGGATTTTTTTTATTGCGTGACGACGTGACGACGTATGCTTGTTTGCTTCAGTAGGAAGTCAAAAATTGCTGGAGTTTATATTTGTACAGTTTAAATGTGGGGTGTCAAACAAGGGGATAGATCCGGCCCTTCTAAAGGTCCAGCCTGGCCCACTGGATGTCTTTACAATAAGCTTGGAGTTCTTGATGTGCTGATGGCAGGATTGTTAAACAGAAGGGAACTGTAGATATGTTTGAATGCTGTTTTTTCTTAATTAACACTGTCCATGTAAAGCCTGTCTGTCTTGTGAGCTGCAGATGGTGACATCCTTGTAATGACAGCAGACTAAAGTGAGAGTGGAAAAAAAAATGGTGAAATTATATATGTTTTTCTTGCCATGTTTCATGTTATTCATCATCTGATGGTCATTAAATGAGAAAAATGAGCAGATTTTTAATGGTTTTAGCTGTTTTTAAATGTTACTCTTCCAAAATGTATCCTTCGCATTTCAAAAAAAATTAGTCATGTATTTGTGTCTTGATGCATGCTCAGTCATCCAGGTAGGTAAACCCCAAAAGGTTGATTATGTTCATCTGAATGTAGCGTTTTCAATGGGAGAAACGTTTCATCACTCATCCGAGTGACTTCTGCAGTCTCAGCTGACTGCAGGAACTGACCTCACAGCCCACTGTTCGTCAGTGGTGCTAGTTGTGCTGTTTTCTCCATTTATGGATAATGTCTCTCAACGTGGTTCACTGCAGTCCCAAAGCTTTAAAATGGCTCTTAACCGGTTCCAGACTGATAGATGTCACTGACTGCTTCTCACACGTTCATAGGTTTCTTTAGATGGTGGGATGATGTGCTGCTTTTTGAAAGGAGCAATTACTTTTTCGCAGAGGGCCAAGTAGACTTTTTATGCCATTAAATCAAATCTTAATTTCCAAACTGCATTTTGAATTAATTTGGGTACTTATTTATTATTTAATATCAAAATTTATTGGATGATCCACAACATTTATGCCCATATGCAAAAAGAAATTAGGAAGGGAGCAAATACATTTTCACTGCACTGCCTGTCACCCTGTGAAAACTTTGGCAGCATCACGAAACTCTTTTTTATTTATTTTAACTACAAAAATCATCCTTATTCAATATAATTTTCTCCCCTGATGAACTTCACCCCACCTGGAGTGGCCTGTATTAAATTTAAATTCAACATGAATTGAAAACCAGGATCATAGAAGTCATCTAAATAAGTGGAATGACAGGGAATGAAATTTAAAAGTAGCAATGATGCTCCTATAGGTTGATATCCGAATATCAGCAAATAGGAAAACATTAACTGCTGGCAGCGGCTGATGTTGACTAATGTGTTTGTAATGAATATTTCACTGTATATTCGGCACAACTGGAGAATAAATACCACAATTTTTTCTCAGTTTTGTATTATTATTATTATTATGATCATTTTAAATATCTCTGCTTAAAAGCTTGTATTCCATTAGTAAAGTTAGATCATTAAGTCAGTACTGAAACACATAATAAAGGACACAGAATTAATATGTATCATTTTAAAAGTTAATGTTATTAATTTGTTGTTGTTGTTGTTGTTGTTTTTACCTAAAATATAATTATTAATTTACAAAAACTACGTACTATGATGATGAACTTTTCCTTCATTTTTTTCTCTCCCATGTCCCTTGCGGGGCTCCGTAACGTACTATGTAATAATCAGGCGAGCTAATTTGATTTTTCTTTGCTTTATCTCTGTCGAGTAGAAAGCAGCAGTAGCAGAAATAGACATGACCACTGGGTGTCGCCAAAGACTTCCGCGGTCCGCTTGACGTTTCCTTTTTCTAACAGCGAAGAACTCCCAACTTCCGGCTTCGGAGCGCCCTTTCGTTGTATTTTGTCCTGAAATTTGGTTGCGAAGGCAACAAAAAAGCTGCCATAATCGCTCAAGTCGAAGCCCCACGGCCGAGAGGTGGATTCGCTGTGATGTTTTGATGTTTACCGACCGAGCGATGTCTGTGGTGTTTGACGGGAGCCCGCTGAAAGCGATGCAGAGCTCACACACTCACACACCGCAGACTGCCCTGAGGTGAGTGGCAGATATGACACAAGAAGTGCATCCGCAAGATTAAGTCCCACAGCACACGTCTCCTGCTCGGGGTTAACTGTATGAAGAGCAGTGGGGCATACATTTATATTTCTGTGCATGATTAAAGTTAGTGCTTTAATCCTAGAGTGCATGCTTTCACCTTAAAGAAGACAAAACACAGTAAACACCTAAATTTGATTTGATCACTTTGATTAGTTTAAAGTCGTATCAAGCTTATGTTTTTACTTATCAGTGAAATAACAAAATATTTTTCATTACGAATACTTTCTGTGCGAGGTTAAAAAAAAAGATTACTTCACTGGATCAAAATTAATCTGCTGCTTTTCTAGTAATAGTTAAGTGTTTTTTCCTTGATGTGACAACAGTTCTTTGGCTGTCTTTTCTTTTAAATGACTAATCAATTAATTAATTGATGAAATAATTATCAGAAGAGTTATGATCAATATAACCTCAACAAGGGCTCAGATTGGGCCATATAAGCTTGAATGGTTCACATATAGTTAAAATGGGACCACAGTCTAAAGTATGTTGGATGGCACGTGACTGATACTTGGCCAACTAATGTTGTTAACGCTGTAAACCTGGACACTTCTTGGTTTCATTATATTTATTAAATTCTACTTTTAGGACAAAGAGAATACTAACAAATTAAAGATAGAAATTATTGTTATTTTGATCATCACATGATCAATATTATTTTAAACATTTAAAAAAAATCCAGATTTAGAATCTCGATTTTTAATCTAGAGCTCATAAAATAACAAGTGAATGCCTACAAAAGCCCAAACTGACGACCATCAACTAATAGTTTTGTTTGACTTGAACATAATTTGTTCATAATGTTATAAAACAAAGAACAGCAGGACATACTGGCATTTCTTCAGTGTTGTCATTGGTCAGTTCTCCACACGTAGTTGAGCTTAAATCAAAAGCCCAAGCTTCTACATTTTAATAATAACACCAAACAGTTACTTGCTAGCTTTGCCACTTGTAGTTCTTATATATGTTGTGGAAGGAAGTTTTGTCACAGGATGTCACTTTTGGTTCTGTAAGGCCTTAATGGGTGTTGTTCACAACTTCTTCATATATTCACACAGAATATGTTAGCAGTGATGTATTCTTAGATCATTATGGCCGTCCTTATCATTTTTAGCTTGTTGGTGAGACACCACTCACTTTCCTCATGTCTACTTTCTCCTTCTCTAGTACCCAGGAACTGTCTCAGGAGATCAAGTCCTTCATCAGTGGCGTTGACACCGTTCAGGGCCGGAAGCTTAGCGTCCGAGAACATGCTCGATGCGCTGTGCGCCTGCTGCGCTCAGTCCCGGCCTGTCGTGGGGCGGTCTTGGAGCATCTGCGAGGCGTGTACGATGAGCATGTGTCCGCCTTCCTGCACAACCTAGAGACGGAGAGTAATGCCAGCACTGGGGTCAGCTCCAACCTGGAGGACATTATACAGGTGTGACTACAAAAATACACCATCATAAAATAAATATGCACATATTGAAGCTAAAAAAGATTTTTAAAGGTAAATTTGTTTTATTATTTCTTTTGTCTGTAGGAGATTCACGCCGTGCTGTCAGAGTTCATCCGTCTCAACCCCCGAGCCTGGGCCCCTCTAGTGTCCACCTGGGCTGTGGATTTACTGGGCCAGCTGAGCAGCAAGCATGCTGGGCGCCGTGTCGCCCCCCACTCCTCCAGCCTCAACGAGCTGCTTCAGCTCTGGATGTCTTGTGCTGCCACTCGATCTCTCATGGAAGCCTACTCTCAGTGTCTGGCTGCAATGCTGGCCTGGTGCCCCGATGCCTGTGTCGATGCTCTTTTGGACACTTCAGTTCAGCACTCCCCTCATTTTGACTGGGTGGTGGCTCACATTGGGTCTGCCTTCCCCGGTACCATCATCAGCCGAGTGATGGCATGTGGACTGAAGGACTTCTGCTCTCATGGTGCTAAGGACCAAGGGCTGCTTGTAATGGGAGTGGATAAAGGCAGCAGAGTGCCAAAGATCGGCTCAGTGGTGGGAATCCTTGGACACCTCGCCGCTCACCACTCCGACAGCATCCGGAAAGAGCTGCTGAGGATGTTCCAGGAGAGTCTCAATCCGTCGAGCCCTCTATCTCCAACCTCATCTTCAACATCCTGGGAAAGCTCCCCTCAGCTTCGTCGTGCTGCGGTGCCGTTTCTCCTGCAGCTGGCAGCAATGTCCCCAAACCTTTTTGGTCCTGTGTCTGCAGAGCTCGTCGAGTTGTTGCGCCCCCCTGTTCTGCTCCAGCTACAGGCCGTGCTGCAGGGCCTCCCCAGAGAGGAACTGGATAACATGCTGGGCCTGGTTGTGCATCTCATTAGCCAGAGCCCTTCGGGAGGGGCCCGGGTACTCAGATTTCTGGCAGACACTGCGACCCCAGCTTCAGTCATTATCTCAGGCCCAACTCCCTCACCTCACGAAGGAGTCCGAGAAGGTTGCGACCGCCTCCTGCAGATGCTGCTCCTGCATCTCCACAAGTTAGTATTCAACCGCACTGATGGAGTTGAGGTCAACCCCCATCACTCTGCTTCCTCACAGCCCCAGAGGGTCATCCCGTTCTTGGAGGAGCTGCAGTCTCACATTGGTCAGCTGTGTGCTGAGACGCTGCGACTGGAGAGGAAGCGTCATCTCTGGCTGCACCAGCTGCTATGTCTGCTCTCAGTTTATGGGGGTCCCAGCACAGCAACTGAGGCCCTCTGCCAGCTGCTCACTCAGGCCCGCAATCCAGAGGAGTTGGCTCTGGCCTGGCAGCTCCACACCACGCTCTCCTCTTGCATGGCAGGCCTCATTCCTGCTGCCATTGCACGTAGCGTGGCGCAGATCCACACGCACACTCTGGGGCCTCGGCAGCTTAGGCAGCTGCTGCTCAACCTGGCTGCAGCCATCCAGAGTCAGGACGAGGAGAGAAGAGGAGCAACAGGTGCTCAGTCCTCCATGGTGGTCCAGGTGGGCTCGGCGGTCTCAGGACACCTCCATGATTTCTGCCCACTTCTTCTCCACGGTGACCCAGCTGTATCTCACGCTGCAGTACGCCTCCTGTCCTGCAGCCCGCTCCCTCGCACCTGCTCCCCAGCACAGCTGCTCCAACTCTCTCGCGCTGCCGTCACTCATTTCTTCCAGGCTCTGCGAAGGAGAGGAGGAGGAGGGAAGGCAGGGAGAGATGGAGGGCAGGCAGGTGAAGCAGTGAACTGCTCCGTTCTTCTACTGTCCCGTTTTGCCGCATACTCTCCTCTTACGCTCAAATCAGTGCTTCAGCAGCTGGTTGAAGGAGCGCTACATAAAGGCAACACTGACCTATTTGGAGGGCAGATCGCAGACATGTCTGGCGCCCCTGTGCCTTCCCCATCTGTGTCGCCTGATGTTGGAGCCTCTTTGCTGGACGTCAACTGTCGGTTTGGTACCACCGTTAATTTTTCAAGTAGTGTGTGGTCTGTGTTTCACGCAGGTGTGATTGGCAAGGGACTAAAGGCTCGCACCATCATACAGCTGCCTGATCCATCCTTAGTCATACAGGTGAGTGTTTAAAGATTGCAGAGCAGTTAAAACTATAAATAGACTAAGGAAGTGGGGTTTTTTTATGTATTTTTACTGTAAGTTGTGCATAAAAATTATTCGTCCATGTGACTCCTATGAAATGTTCAAACAGAGGAAATAAATCTGTAATAATGTGCATGTTTTCGTCCTCTTTTCTCTGTAGAACATTCAGATTCTGCTGGCAGTTATTGTCAAGTGTTGCAGCTCCTCCGGTCTGAACGGCTCACGATCACCGTCTGACCCCGATGAGCCGCCACCCATCAACGCGGAGGCAGCCAAGGTTGTTGCAGTCACAATAGTGGAAAACGTCTGTCCCGACGTGGCCAATAGCGAGTTATCCTGGCCCCCAGAAGAGCACGCCCGCACCACAGTGGAGAGAGACATCCACATTCGGCGCTGCTTTGAGGCCCACCCTGTGCTCTTCCCTCTGCTTCAGGTCGTTGCGGCTGGACGACCGGCTCTCTGCTACTGCTCAGCGGTGCTCCGAGGCCTCCTGGCCACTCTGTTGGCCCACTGGGAGGCATCTCGCGAGGCATCATCCACAGACTCCCCATGGCACCTCCAGGCTTCCTGCCTCTTGGTGTCCTGCATGGGAGAAGGCCAGCTCCTGCCACCCGTCCTGGCCAACGTCCACGAAGCTTTCCCTCACCTGACTCCCTTCGAGGTGAGGCTGCTGCTGCTGGCTGTGTGGGAGTACGTAAGGGGGAATGGGCCCATGCCCCAGAAGTTTGTCTTCAGCTCGGAGAAGGGCATGTTCTGCAGAGATTTCTCACGGGACGGCGACGTAGCAAGATACGTGGCGCCGATCCACAGCGTGCTACATAAAAACATTGACAGACTGGGGCACCTGTGCTGGCGATTCCAGCTCTGAGGAGTGACGGGGAATAAATAGACTGTAAAATGGAGGGATTACTGTGTTACGGTCCAAGAGCGGACCCCAGAGTTTCAGTCACTGTAGTTCACTACCATATCAGTAGAGGCTTGTGCGCGTGCATACCTTTTTGTACCGTTTTTAGACTTGATACATTTCTAACTGGTGAGAAACACAAATGGCACATGTGTACATAGTGTGCATACAGAATCTGGGATGTAATGTGTTTTAATGTGTCATTTTGGTTCCAAAAATACATTAACTGCTAAATCATTTACAGACTGTTTTGTATAATTTTCACATTGTTTGTGTTCTATAATGGAAACACAACTTTGCTTTCTTGTTGTGTACATGACCTCTTCTTTCAGCTACTTTTCAAAAAATAAACCTTTTGTTCCAGAATTTGACTTAACTTGAGGGTTCCTCGTTGTTGTGATCGTCAGAAAGTTGTATTATTAACAGTTTACAGGCTCTTTTTGTGTTTGAGCTTCGCTAATTTTGATTAAATGTTAAAACAAAAAAAATAACTTGCAAAGAAAGGTTAAGACACTCTAAATAAGGTAAAACAAAAAGACGATTATCAAATCATCAATCCTGGACTTTACAATAGTCTTAAAGTTGTCTTTGAATAACTTTGATTCTACAATTTACAGATAATCTGTATTTCACAAAAAAGAAAAGGTGGATGAAGTGGAGGTAGTCAGTGGAAGCTAGCCATAATATATATGTGTGTGTGTGTGAATGGGAGGGAGACAGGTGGAGTGATCAAGGTGGATGAGTTTAAACACCTGGGCTAAACCATCCAAAGCAATGGGCAGTGCACAAGAGAAGAAAAGACAGATTTGTGGCAGAAGGATGACAGAAAGAGTGAAAGGGAAAGTTTACAAGATGGTAGTGAGATCGCAAAAAAGACAGAGGAGGTGGAGCTGGAGGTGGTAGATGATAAGATTTCCATGAGGGGTGATCAGGATGGACAAAATTAGAAGTGAGTAGATCAGAGGAACAGCTCTATGGAGATTAAAAGGGTGAGATAGTTTGTCGCAGGGGGAATGTATTGAGCAAAGGAAGTTAAAGATAGAGACCATAGTGAAGGTTCATGGATGTAGGGAAGGATTACATGCTGAGGATGGAGGCTGATAATCTGTGGCGATCCCGAAAGGGAGCAGCCGATAGAAGAAAAACCGGACCACTGACATGAGGTCCAGAGGGGAAAACACGCCTAAATCATGGACGAGCATTGATCTTTAAGGCGATTACGTCCATTTGTGTTCCGTGTGTGTGTGTGTATACATCTGCCGATCGTTATGATTTATAGCACGGCTGTAGTACAGTTGCACGCATCGGATTGGCTGGAAATGAATCCGGTGGGACAAAGACTCCCATTTGTGCACTTCACTGACTGGAGCCTGGCGATGACGTGTCCGTGCCTGAGAGGATACATTCATACGTTCATCCTCTCTTTACAGCCAGAAAAATAACATAAAGATTAAAAAACATACTCTTTACAGTGTTAACCGCCACATATTGACCTGCTATTTGAAAAACACGCGTAAATATTAGCGCAGTTGCTGAGTATCCTATTTCTTAACGATCTTTGTTGCGGAGTGATTGGGGGCGGAGTCAAGAGGCCGCATAATCAAGATGGCCACCTTCACTGCAAGGTAGGACAAAGCAGTTCCGTTGTTTCATCGCCAATTTATTCTTTTTTTCGAAATATTATCAGTGCGCGGGAGGACAGAGTTTATCATCGTAGTTGCACATCGTATAAGCGTGAAAGCAAACTCACTGTTTCGGGGTTTAACTGCCGCAAAGTCGGAAAATTAATGCGGGAAAAATTCGATATCCCCCTCAATTGAATTGAATTGGATTAGCGACTTGACAGGCTGGCTCTTAGTAAGGTTAGCACCTTATCTTGATCCGGATTGCTTAACGATAACACTGCTGTCAGACAACGGGTGCATTAGTGCGTGTGTAAAAATGTAGACGTTTATTTAATGTTAAATTAAAAATTCTTAGCGGTTTCCTGTTGTATTTTTTCCGTCTTGAGCACTCTCTAGCTATCCCGCTTAGCTGATTGCGTTAGCTTTTACTGCCTCTTTTCCTTGTCGGCAGTCTGAACACATCCCCTCATCGGGATTTTTACAGTAGGGCTGGGAATGAGTCTTTAATTGCAGGACCAGCGTCTGAGGTGAGGACAATGGGGTGCTTCTTGTTAATATGCGCACCGTGTGCTGGGTGAGGAAATGGGTAATTGTATAGCTGCCTGTCACATCGTTTTAGCACCATAGAGACCAAAGTCCGTCTGTGTGTGCTGTCTGTTACCCAACTCCTGTACTGTAGTTTGGTTAGCTCTGCCAGGCGTTGCATCCAAATGTGATTGCACGCTGAAGCTAATGTTCTTGTCTTTGCTTCCCATTACAGGATGGCGCCTCTCTTGGTAGTCGGGCTGGCTTTGTGCCTCAGCGGGACTTGGGCTGTGGACAAAGGCAATTTCAAGACCTGTGAGCAGAGTGCTTTCTGCAAGTGAGTTCCCAAAAGACAAACTGCTCATGAATAAAGCGGCACATAATTGCAGAGGTTTATAACTGGTGTCGGCTCTTGGTTTGAAATGTTAAACAGGCGTCAGCGAGCTTTGAAGCCTGGAGAGTCTCCTTATCGAGCCCTGCTGGAGACCATGGAGCTGACCAACACCAGACTCACCCTGCAGCTCATCAATGACAACAACAAGGTAGATTACAGAAAGGGGACAACAAACATTTGCACAATCTGTAAAATATGATTTCTCTATATTTCTTTTTTACTTGTTTTTATTGCTTTTATCTTTATTTATCGCATTAATAACTGAATTATTAGGCTAACAAATCACTTTTCCCTTGTTTTTATGTTTTTGAACTATCAGCTGAAATAAAAAATGTAAATCCCATTTTCCAGGGTAACCTCTTTGTTATGTGAAATCATAGTGACCCATTGCTAAACCCAGTGTTTTCCTGTGCTGTGTTTGTAGAAAATGAGGCACCTGCCTTTGCTTCTCACTGTTCTCATTCTCACTTTGTGCTTGTGTCGCAGGTGCGTCTGTTGCTCGAGCTCTACCGCCTCCAGGGAAACATAACGAGGGTGAAGATTAACGAGCTTAAGCCTCTGAAACCTCGCTATGAAGTCCCAGACGTGCTCATCAGGGAGCCTACCACAGAGCCGTGAGTGTCCTGTGAGGGTTTCATGGGTGGGTGGAGGTTTTGATGTTGGGAGTCAAGCCGAAAACACAAGAACAGGAGGGATACTTATTTCAAAGGATCTTTAAATAGGCAGAGCAACAGAAAATATTTCATGATAACATCAGCTTTTTTAAAGGTTAGGTAAAGTGAGGGTGTGAATTCTGAAATTTCTACTTTGACAAAGATCCGTTAATAAAAGGGATGCCTCTTTTATTAAGGCAACACACACTCAGATGTCACTTAGGAATTATAAGATGAAGAATCTCTCAGATTTTCCTTGTTAAATGAAAGAAAACCCATCATATGGTTCATGGCTTCTCTGCACCTCCTGACTGTGAAGGTGTCAGGTGAGTGAGAACTGAAACTTTGAATAGAAATTCTTCCAGTAAAACAAAAACTTGTAACTGTTTCAGATAATTTCTTCTCTGTCTTACAGCTTATATAAGTATGAAGTTATGATTAATGAGATGATAATAAAAACTATTCAATTTAAGTTCCTGACCTTGCATTTCTTCATCAAAACTAAATCCTCACTTCACATTTCGCTCTCTCTCTTTTTCCTTTCAGCCTGTCTGTCTTGTCTCAGGACGAGAATGGTGTGGTGCTGTCCCTGGGGGTGGAGTCTCAGAGAGTCATTATTAGCGCCCGGCCCTTCCGACTGGACATCATGGAAGGAAGCGACGTGCTGATGTCTCTGAACTCACGCGGCCTGCTGGCCTTTGAGCACCTGAGGATGCGCAAGGACACGTGAGAAACCCACGCATGCACACACATTTACAAATGCCAGCCCTCTCTTTGAATCCACGTCGTCACTCCGTGGATGATTTCTGTTTTTGTTCCCATGATATGGTTTGTTTTTTTGAGTATTGTCTCTGACTCGTTGTTCTGTCCTCTTCTCCCCTATCATCCTAGTTTCTCCTATAAAGTAACTAGCACAGTGGCTAGCGTGTGGGATAATATCAAGAGGGTATTCTCTAGGTAAAGACCCTTAAGATTTGTGTGTATTCTGTCCCATGTGCTAATGCTGCCAGTAGTGACATAAAATTTAGGCCCACACATCATATCAACTGCTGTATTTACCCTCAAATAAATGTGATGGAGAGAGAGGGTGTGGGTGAGTGTGTGCATGGTGTTGTTTGATTTTTATTTAGATTAAGGGATCATTCCAGCCCTTCCTCTTAGCATAGCTGTGATAGACCGTCTTTACAATGACCATCAGAAGACCCAGAGAGATTATCTGGCAGTGTCTGCTTTAGGCCTTTTAGTTACTGTCTGCGTAAATCAATGTTTTGTCAGATCAACGTTTGATTAACTGTACTCCTTTAGTATTGCTCTAGCAGCTCGTCTGATAAATTCATCTAACACCGCAACTGCATGACTGACTGGATTTCTCAATCTGTTCTTTTGAATGAATGATTCAGATTTTCACTCTTGCTTAATTTATGGTCAGAGCTAAGTGCAGAAATAATGTTAAGGTCCAGATAAGTGCTATGATGTGGCATTACACACACACCAGGGTTTCCCACAAACTTATTTTAGATCTACCAGAGATTATGTTGCTGCCATACATAGTATAAAAGAGAGGGATAGTATGATGTTTTATAAATCACTGAGATGCTGTTAGGGCTGTTCGATATAACGATATATATTGGATGACGATATTAAAAACGTCTATCGTTTCATTTTACGCTATTGTTTGTTTCGTGGTGTCGCAAAATAAACTGTTTACGGCAATATTTTTTTCACCGTTTTGATGGTCACTGTAGTGGCTATATTAATTTCTTAAAATTCTCTCTTTCTCTTATATTTAATATAACCACACTACGGACGGACAAGCGCCTGTTTTTATGCGTTGTCGTTAGCAACAACGACGGTAACAGCATCGCCTTTCCGCTTGTTTATGTTCCACATAAACCTTTCACAATAAAGCTCAAGATCCTGTTGAGACTTTTCAAAATAAACTGAATCACGTGAAGGAGCAGATTATTTACGGGTGAGAATGAAAAAAGAGACGTCAGGTGCTAAAAAATAAAGCTTAGACTCAAATGTTAGAACAGGCTTTTCCCCGCAGCACGCCGTGTAATAAATACTCACAAAGAAAACGGCGGCTGTTACAACTTATGTCTAAAAATGTATAGTTTCATGCATCGGTTAAAACACTCGACTCCAGCTACATGAGGCGCAGCTGGAAACACTTCACGCAAGTCGAGCTGCCCGAGATTCACAGAATTTACAGAAAATGTTACATTTTTGTGATTTTTTTTTTTTTTTTTTTTTTTTTTTTTTTTAATATATCGTTATCGGGACGATAGAATTCTTATATCGGGATATGAGATTTTGGTCATATCGCACAGCCCTAGATGCTGTCACCATCTTGGTGTTTTGAAACCAGATTTGGTTAGAGAGAGGTGGATGATTGTGGATTGAGGGTAACCCTCCTTCCTGACACTTAGCGTGACCAAAATGTAAGCAATTGTCTGTAGACTTCAACAGAACTTGAGGTGTTTCTGCAGCCACAGGTTGCAGCGCTTAATGGTGGTCTAGCAAGTTCCAGGTTCACCAGTTGCTACACTGAGCCCATCTAGGCTGCAGAGCATAATAATGACTAACATCACCAAATAGAGTCCAAGACAATGGAGTTACGTTTATCTGCATATAAAATATGTATACGTTAATGTAAGATCATGCATAAACTCACAAACACCCCCTAACTTCTCCTGCCACAAAGTCAGTGGGAGACAGTGCATGTAGTCTGTGTCCTGCCTCTTAGTTCTCAGGCATTACCTCAATTCCCAAACCCAACAGCAACATCTCTCTTTGTGGTTATATTTCAGTTTGTAGTTGTGCGTGTTCTTGGTGTAAGAACTGACATTGGAGCTATTTTAACCAGCAATACAGTGCTTGCTGTCTGCATTAACAGGGTTTTAAGACAAGCTGTTGTTTACACTTATCCCTGGCATGTATATCACTGCAATTCATTTCAAAACTTTGTCGCAAATGTGTGAAGGGTCTTTTGGTGGCTTACTCTTGGTTACTTTCAGTTTATGCCTGATCCACTGGGTACAAGTCCTTTGGGTGTTACGTGCTACAGCCTCTGGAGCTCCTGTACTATAATGTGTAGCTTGAAATAGCCACAAGGCAGGGAGTTGCTCAGTCCCTTTTGTCATTACAGTAATTAATGGTAGATATGGTCAGATGTCAGTGTGGTGACAGCGGGGCAATCACCAACTTGTGTTTGTATGTCCCTTTCCTTGAATCATAGTTTAATTATCCCATATATTACCACCATCACAATATCATCAAGATGGCCTGACTTTGCCAAAGTAACACGCCTTTCTTTTTCCCCATACCCCTCCTCGCGTTTTTCTTTATGCCATGAGCAGTCAGGCAGACCCAGAGGCTGAGAAGAAGGAGGCGGCTGATCCAGCAAACCAAGCAGAGGTACTGCACAATAAAATCCACTCTCTTTCAGTCTTCCCCTCTTGATTTAAAACCACCATTTCACTGCTGCATCTCAGCTAGATCTGAGTAACGTGACTATTTCCCCTGTTTGGCTAACAGACAACAAAGGAAGAGGAAGAGAAAGTAGAAGACGGGATGTGGGAAGAAACATTTAAATCGCACACAGACAGCAAACCTAATGGTAAATCCTACTTGTGATTTCAGTATCGGTATCATAATGTCTGCATGTCAGTGTGTGTGTTCAACCCGAACACACACACTGACATGCAGACATGCCAGGTGGTGAAAAGGTGTTCTCTTTGACTGATGTTGGATGTGTTTGCTCCTCAGGTCCATCTGCTGTTAGTTTAGATTTCTCACTGCCAGGAGTCGAGCATGTTTATGGCATTCCAGAACATGCAGACACTCTCAGACTCAAAACAACAGAGTGAGTGCCACCAGCATTTTACATGTAGAATAGATTTCATTATGAAAAATGCACAGATGTTTTATGCATGCCTGTGTTTGTGTGTTCCAGTAATGGAGATCCGTATCGACTCTATAACCTGGATGTGTTCCAGTATGAACTGTATAACCCTATGGCCTTGTATGGGTCTGTCCCAGTGATGGTAGCCCACAGTGCCCAGCGAACTACAGGCATCTTCTGGCTTAATGCTGCAGAGACCTGGGTGGATATTAGCTCCAATACAGCTGGAAAGGTATGTGGGGGGGGGGTTGTCATTTCCTCCAAGAAGTCTTGATCTGGATTGTTACTTAAAGTGAATTTTGTTTTCGTTGTTTTTTTTTGTTTTAGCCATCAGTAATTATATCAAAAATATAAAAGCGTCTTTTGTCGTGCTGCTCTCTTTCCAGACTGTTTTTGGGAAAATGCTAGATTATGTTCAGGGCTCCAGTGAGACACCACAGACAGATGTGCGTTGGATCTCTGAAAGCGGCATCATTGACGTCTTCATTATGCTGGGACCAACTCCTAAAGACGTCTTCTCTCAGTACGCCTCTCTTACAGGTAGGAAGTGTCAATACTGCTGAGACTCTTGTGTAAAGTTGTATACACAAATACCACTAGCATTCATTTAATAGTCTTAATGTTTTAATGGTTCTTATCGAGGGCCTGTTGGGATTTCCTTGTTCGTTAGCAATTGCTTCTGGCCGGGAGCACAGGAGTGGTACCCTCGAGCTAAAACGTCTCGTTTCAGTTAGGCAGTAATCTACTGGGCTGTATGAAGGCCCAATACACGATAAAAAAATCTTATGTTGAACTCTGACTATTCAAGGATACAATCTATTTTGCTATTTTTATTTATTTTTTTAGCTTAAAATGAGCAGTCCAATTTATTCAGATTTGTTTTGATATCTCTTATTCATAAGAAATATTCCAGTCTCCTTAGTTGTAATAATGTTTATTAGATTCATTTTTTTTAGCCTAGGTAAGCAGCTGATTGTAATCTGCAGAGTATTAATTAATACTGAGACAGTTTTTCAGTGAACCCAATAATTATATTTGGTTCACAAATTCCCTCTATTTGAGATTGCTGGTAAATTTAAACAGAAGTGATTAAAATCAGTGGTGATTCATGAAAGCGTCTGCTCAAACGTATTGTATTTCAAGTCAAATTTTTATTAATCTTTTATATTATTGATCCACTGCCTAATGCCAGTAATAAAACTACCAAATTTGAATAACAGCTCTTGACTGGCCTCTTCCTTGTGGTTATCAGGCACTCAGTCTTTCCCTCCCCTGGCTTCCCTGGGATACCATCAGTGCCGCTGGAATTACAATGACCAGGAGGACGTGAAGTCGGTCGATGCCGGCTTTGACGAGCACGACATCCCCTATGACTTCATCTGGCTTGATATAGAGCACACCGATGGGAAGCGCTACTTCACCTGGGATCCGCACAAGTTTGCGACCCCGAAGGAGATGCTGCAGGGTCTCATGGACAAGAAGCGCAAGGTACAGATGGAAATATGACGATCACAGTGATATGATGCACAGTTTGATGGGTGTCTGGCCAGATCTTCACTTCACTTTTTTTTTTTTTTTTTTTTTTTTTACTCTTCTAGATGGTTGCTATTGTGGACCCCCACATTAAAGTAGACAGCAACTACAAGATCCATAATGAAATCCGCACTCTGGGTTTCTATGTCAAGAATAAAGATGGTGGCGACTATGAAGGCTGGTGCTGGCCTGGTAAGAGAGTGAGAACTCCACATCAGTATTTCTTTATCAAACATGAAATATTTCTCTAATATTTGTTCTCTTTGTTTTTCCTTGGGTTGGATGACATCTGTTAGGAAGTGCCAGTTATCCAGACTTCACTCGTGCAGACATGAGAGCCTGGTGGGCCAGCATGTTTGCCTACGATCAGTATGAGGTGAGCCTTGAAGACATGAAGTTGCTAATCTGCAACTAAAAGTTTACCTATTGAAGATACAGCGTGACTCCTGTGTAACTGATATATGATGCTTTTGTTACATTTTTGTTTTAGTAAACAAAATTTATTTAATATATTCTCACATGAAACTGAACCACCTGAGCTTTCCACAGTTGGCTTGTAACTGAATATTCATTCAAGCTTGAACTTTTTAGGAGCAAAAATAAATAAATAGATTTTCCATAAATTTGTTTAATCTCATCTCAAAATGAAATCTAATCTGTTCACTCTCCAGGGCACCATGGAGAACCTGTATACATGGAACGACATGAATGAGCCATCAGTCTTCAATGGGCCGGAGGTCACTATGCACAAGGATGCAATGCATGGATCCTGGGAGCATCGTGATATACACAACCTGTATGGTTTATATGTGGTGAGTGTATTTCACTGTGACCTTTCTCATTAATAATTTTTTTTTTAGAGAACCTATAGATTATTTGGAGTTTGTTACTTTGTTGGAGGACAGATAATCGTTGGCATCCTTTTATTACCTCTTACTGAAAATAAAACTCCTTTAAAAAGGAATAAGAGATCCTAAAGTTGTATTTGGTAACTTACTGTAAATGTTAGTCTGTTTTCCTCTTATTTATGGATCTCTTTATTATCGACAGCAAATGGCCACGGCGGAGGGTTTGATCCAGCGGTCAGGAGGAGTTGAACGACCATTTGTCCTGACCAGGGCCTTCTTCGCTGGGTCTCAGCGCATCGGTGAGCCATTTTCTTTCTTTACTTTCTTGCCTGCTCTAATGTAGACGTGGCATCACACGTCGAACAGCTGACGTTTACAGGATGCAGTCTTCTTTGTTTACATTTGGCGTTGGCTAGACCAAACACCACTTTAAGTTTGTTCAGACTGAGCCGTGAAAGGACCCTCGACTCTTGGACAGTAAAATTATCAATGCTCATAAAATTCAATTTACTTTTCATAACAAAAAGAATTGGGTGTTGCATTATCTTGTGTGTTAAGGTTTGTTTTTTGGCTCTTAGGTGCTGTGTGGACAGGAGATAATGCTGCTGAGTGGGACCACCTGAAAATATCCATCCCCATGTGTTTGAGTATGGGCCTGGTTGGAATCTCTTTCTGTGGAGGTGAGTGCAACCCTCCTAGGTTCTCTGGTCAGCTTACAATGGCCATCGTGTTCAGTTTCATTCTCAGCATCAAGAGCCAAATGCAACTCTTGATGCTGCTGCAAATTTTTTGTTTTGTTTTTTCCCCCCTTTGCCTCATTTAATGTTTTGCCCTCTGTCAGATAACTGTTCGAACCTGATTTAACTTAATTCTTAAGGCTGAAACGCTGCTCAGCTGCCACACTGGAGACTGAAATTACCACCATCATTACAGCTAGAGGTTTATAGTCCAGGCCCAGAGAAGTGATCAGAAGTCATCAAAGCTCTGAGCGTGGGACTTTCCAAACCTGGAGGCAGCATTTCTAGTTCTATCAGTCCTCAGATTTTCCTTTCCTTTTTATTTATAGTACTTACAAAGTCTTGATGTTTATGAAACCTCAAATGTGGAACAGAACAATGCTTTAAAAAACCCTTTATTTGCTACCTTTTAATATTTAGCTATACTGCAGCTTTCAAATAGGTGTGAGTGTGCAGCATCGAACTTGAACACAGCAGTAAAACAGGACTGAATTTTGAAAGGGGAAAATGCATTCATTCAGATCAGTTTTACGTAATTGTTTTGACTAATATACAAATCCCTCGGGTGTTTGGTAAGGTTGTCATGGAAATGGGCATGAGGCATTACCATGGTGAGCCCATATTCCCATGTTAAATCAGCTGCAGTCACATAAATATTGATTTGGTACAAAATCCGCTTTAAGAGTTGAGCTCTAAACACGGATTATTTCAAGAAGTTTGTGTCGTGCCGTTTTGCGTTGTCAACCGAGGCTATAATGTCCCTCTCTGTCTCACAGCTGACATCGGTGGCTTCTTCAAGTCTCCCAGCACTGAACTGCTTGTGCGTTGGTACCAGGCGGGTGCTTACCAGCCATTCTATAGAGCCCATGCCCATCTGGACACGCCCCGCCGCGAGCCCTGGCTGTTTGGTCCAGAAAACACTGCACTGATCCGTGAAGCCGTGCGCCAGCGCTACACCTTCCTGCCCTACTGGTACCAGCTGTTCTACCGCGCACATGTGACGGGAGAGCCCGTCATGAGGTGATGATTTTGGTTAACCTGTATGTATTGACTGTCTATCCACAGATAATTGTACTCTGAAGAGGCCTCATTTGAGCAAACGGCTGTTTAAAATTTATCTAATATGTCAACTAATTTTAAGGCAGTTATTTGATTGCTTTTAGAGTTTATAAATAAGAGTGATGCATAATACCACACGAAAAGACAGTGTATTCAGGTAGTTACTGCAATGTGCTGTAAGACAGAGGTGAATATTACTTTCCCAATCAAGAGAAATGGAATTTCAAATCGGGAAAGAAAAAAATCCTTTATTTGGGTTATATATCAGGTTATAAAAATATATTGCAGTGTGGCTGATTTGTGTAGTATATTGTGATGCAGATGCAAATATTGTGTTCATGTCTATTGCAGACCTCTGTGGGTGGAGTATCCTCAGGATCTGGCTACTTTTGCTCTGGAAGACGAGTACTTAATTGGTGAGACACATAACCAAATTTGAGGCCTTCAGTATTCATCAAGCATCCACAGTGATAACTGCAGTTTGTCATTGAAAGACTCCCCTGAGTGATCTGGGATTAAAAGCTACCCAAAGTAATCCTTTAACAGGTTCTTCTACAGAAACCTTGCTGAACTAAGGCTCCCTTATGTTCAAAAATGCAATGATCCTTAGTGGAAATTTATTTATGTCACCTTATTGCGCTTTCCTCTCATGCGACTCACCTGATGCATCAGTTGATTGTGTTGTCGTGATTAGGGCTGTTTGATATAACGATATGTATTGGATGACGATATAAAAACGTCTATCGTTTGTTTCGTGGTGTCGCAAAATAAACTGTTTACGGCAATATTTTTTCATCGTTTTGATGGACACTGTAGTTGCTATATTAATTTCTTAAAGTTCTCTCTTTCTCTTATATTTAATATAACCACACTACGGACGGACAAGCGCCTGTTTTTATGCGTTGTGGTTAGCAACAATGACGGTAAAACCATCGCGTGTCCGCTTGTTTATTGTAAAAGGTTTATGTGGAACATAAAGCTCAAGATCCAAAATAAACTGAATCACGTGAAAGAGCAGATTATTTACAGATGAGAAGTAAAAAAAGAGCCGCCAGGTGCTAAAAAATAAACCTTAGACTCAAACGTTAGAACAGGCTTTTCCCCGCAGCACGCCGTGTAATAAATACTCACAAAGAAAACGGCGGCCGTTACAACATATCTAAAAATGTATCGTTTCATGCATCGGTTAAAACACTCGACTCCAGCTACATGACGCGCAGCTGGAAACACTTCACGCAAGTCGAGCTGCCCGAGATTCACAGAATTTACAGAAAATGTTACATTTTTGCGATTTATATCGTTATCTGGACGATATAATTCTTATATCGGGATATGAGATTTTGGTCATATCGCACAGCCCTAGTCGTGATGTGTGATTTGAGTGTGGTGCTCTGTAAGTGATTTACCAAATGGCACTTTAAACCCACACTTAGGACTACATGCAACACAAGACTGTTCAACACCACATCAAATGACAGGAAGTGTAACAAGGTGACAGAGCTATGGTTGCACTGACACAAACAAATGGTTTGTCAGGTGAGCAGCTAACGGGGACAGTCTGATGCTCAGACCGGTCTTGTCACAGCTGAAGTTACAGTTCAAAGTTGGGGAGGAAAAAAGTCACAAGTCGACACGCATGTGAACATGATTTTGGCTAAAATATAACCTCCTATGTAGCTTCCCTCAGTTTGTTTCTTTCCAGCTGACAAACTTACTGCTTTAGGTCACTGTTTTCCCTTCTCTATAAATCATGTTTTGGAAGTACAGGTTGTGTAGTGGGGGTACACTATTATTTATGTTATAGAGTTATCTACAACTTGCTTCTGCTGCCATCAGGTGGCCAAAAATACCTGTTATCTCGGTTTAAATTGACTTCTAATGTTCAGACACTTGAATTAGAAAATCTGTGCAGCTGTGCCTGTCTGTGCGGTGGTGCTTCACTTTGTCAATATGACAAATGAGGATAAAACCCTGAATCCAGTTGTTCCAGTCAGGCAGGCATGTTTTGAAATGGTTGGCACTTCCCCTGACGTCATTTTAATTCTGCCTCAGGACGAGACTTGCTGGTGCACCCAGTTGTTGAGGAGGGAGCCAGAGGAGTCACTGCCTACCTGCCTGGCAAAGATGAGGTAAGAGGAAGAAACGGAGGCTTTTATTTTGACACACGTATCTTTGATCTTTTCAGACGGGCGTATCTTAATGTGTGTGAACATGTGTTATCAGGTCTGGTTCGATGTCCACACCTTCCAGAAACACAACGGAGCCCAAAACCTTTACATTCCCGTCACCATGAGCTCTGTAAGTGTCAAACTCTCAGCTTAACTTTTTTTTTTTTTTAAGCTCAATGTATTTTTTTATCACATTTCTCATTAGTAGCCTTGGTGTTTTGTTGTTAGATCCCGGTTTTCCAGCGCGGCGGTTCCATAATTCCCAGGAAGCTTAGAGTCCGCAGGTCCTCCACCTGCATGGAGCATGACCCCTACACTCTCTATGTGGCTCTTAATCTCCAGGTAACTGAACTGCACATCCTCTGTTGCTACAGTGCTAAGTAATGTTGAGATGTTAATGACAGGTTTTAACCATTTATTTAATGCATTATTTATTTTGATAGAGAACTGCAGATGGTGAGCTCTACATAGACGATGGCCATACCTTCAACTATGAAAAGAAGGAGTTCATCTACAGAAAGCTTACCTTTGCCAACAAAGTCCTCTCTTCTGTGTGAGTGACGGATATGTTATCAAAATTCTCTGAATAAAATATAAAAAAAACCATGATGTCACTATAGTTACACTTTTAATAGTCTCAGAAATGTTACATTATAAAATATAAACACAGTGAAACTGAAGAAACGTTTCCACATGCTGTGCCAATCTATTCATGGACAATTTCTTTAATCTTAAATCTGTTATTGCTATGTATTTAACTCTGTGCCTGCCTGATCCACAGTAACCTTGCTCCTGATGCCAAGTTTACTACCGATTCCTGGATTGAACGTATTATCGTACTGGGAGCCAGTAAACCCAGCAAAGTTACCCTTAAGACTGCTGGTAAGTGCTTGATATGAAATCATCTTCAGTTCGAATCTGCATGTTGAAGCTCCTTTCAAATGTTTTAAATGTAAGCATTTACTGGTAAACACTCATGGAATTAAAAACATTGTGATGTGTGCCATTAAAGTGGGATATAAGATAAAAAGGGATGTACTGGGTGAAATTTCATGCTCCAGATTTGTATCTTTATGCTAAAGTAGATTTGCATGAAACAGTTATAAATAGTCACTATTTAGCTTTTGATAGGCCTTGGATGCAGCTCCTCAATTTATCCAGTGCTTGAAGTAAGCCACCTTTCTCATGCCCCTCACAAATAGAAAGTTTGAACATGAGGTGGGTGGGGCTTCTCAATGACATGCAGATTCAGGACCAGGAAAAACTGTACAGACAACACTCTGAAGCCTGAGGATATTTGTTTATGCTACGACCGTGTTTAGTCTGAGCATCAACAACTGAAACGGGCAATGGATGACCAAAAATAAGGGAAAGGATCATGGATATTCACCATTTTCTACTCTTTGCTGATTTCCCCTTATTTAGTTTCATGCTGTTTAAGTTGTTTTCAAACTCTTATTCAGATGGGATGGCAGCTTTAGGATCTGAAAGATTTAAGATGTGAAAATTGGCAATCTGTTATGGATTTATGTGAAAAATATGCAGCTTCTAAACTTAAAATCCCCTGATGTTTGTTTTCTTACTTTTTTGTTTGTTTACAGATGGCCAAGAGAAGCAGCTGGAGTTCGATTTTGACGCCTCCATGTCTGTTCTGACAGTCCGTAAGCCCGGCATGAACGCAGGGGCCGACTGGACCGTGACATTTCAGTAATCATGAAAGAGGAGGAAGCAGGAGGGGGGAAAATGACTGATTTGAACCGAAAGTGAGCAGAGGGAGAGAGAGGGAAATAGAAAAAAGGCACTAATACCCATAACTAACTAAAACAGAGTAAGATAGGCAACATGGTGGGGGGAAAAAAGGATACACAAGACACTGATTACACGCACACAGAGATTCATGTATACCTGTTAGTCGATCTGAGCCACTTTACTTCTCAGCCATTTCCCTTGTGTTCACACTCTAATAGGTAACAGAGAGAGTTCAGGGTTATTGCTAGATGAACAATTATGTTTTGTCACATTGCTCGATCTGTTTGATTCATGTCATTGTTAGGAATCTTTGGGGTAAGACAGAAACTTTTTTTGTTTTGTTTTTTCGTCCACTTCATTTTCCATCCAGTTTGCCTCAGAAAAAAACCCCCAAACCAATCCACTGTTTTCCATTTAAAATAAAGGTTCACATTCAAAGCCTCCATCTGCTGCTGATCCTCATTGAAAACTCTTTTCATTCCTCTTTTAAGAAAAGCACTTAAATTGACTTAGATTCAGGCTGTCTTTGTTTGTTCCCTGTATTGCAGAATTTGTGCACATGGTTAATCAACCGGCACCAATCTGGTTACTTACCTGCTGCTCAGTGAGGGGATTTGCAGCTGTTGTTTAGAACAAAGTTGGCAATGGGAATCACTTCAGGGGACTGAACCACTGACAATTTGTGGCTCATTCTGTTGATGTGCTTTCATTGTTTTCATTTTTTTGTTTTCCTGCATTGTTCAAGAGATTTTCCTTAAATGCACTTAAAGAAGAATGAGAACTGAAATGATTCTGTGGAGGTGGGTTATGCTCCACCTAGTCAAATGATCTGACCTTTTTGTTGTAGTTTTGTTCTAGGAAGGTTGTGTTTTTGTTTTTTTTGCTTGATTGCTTTTATGATCACAACCATACGCTTAGTTGCATTTTTGTTGGTGATGAACTGGTGGAAATGGAAGTGAAGGATCGGACTTCAGCTCTCAAAGTTGTCAGATGTACTGTAAAAAGATGAGACCAAGTGAAAATAAAATTGATCAAATGTAAACCTATTGCCTTCTATGAGTCAGTAATTCATAAATGTTTCTTTATATGCGCCTGGTCCTGTTTCATATTCTGAGTGGAGTATCACTTCTAAAGCAGCCAACTGGATATGGTGGTATGCATTATATTAAACCTACACCGACTAGATTCTTTAATAGGTGCGCATATTCAACTGTTAATGCAAGTGTCTAATCTACTAATCACATGGCAGGAACTCCTTACATTTAGGGATGTAGACATGGTAAAGATGGGCTGTAGAGTAGAGCATCAGAATGGCACTAAAAGCTGATAGAGAAGAAACAGTAATCTAATAACTGCTTATTACAATCAACCATGTTAACGCTAATTATCAAGTATCTTACTTGCTATTTGACAGTGGAAAGAGGTCAGGGGGCTCTCATCTCTTTTTGGCTGCCTAAAACATTGAACCTTGAAGCAGAAGAACATGTATGGCTGTGTTCAGAAAAATGGTAGTTACTGGAATCAGGGCTGGACTGGGACAAAAAATCAGCCCGGGCATTTTGACTAGAGACCGGCCCACCAGGTATTATAGGAAAAACCATAAAGCCTTTGAATGAAAACAAATGTCGTTGTGACAGTGATGTACACTGTCTTGTTGGTACATGTGTATCAATCTAATAAACTTAAACCTACATCATCCTCCCTATGGTATTCTAAACAGTACTTAGCCGAAACCCAAAGACTGCTTGGTTGAGTTAACTTCCTGAACTATCTACAACATATGGTGGAAACCTGAAATTAAGACAGAGAAGACTAGAGGTGAGACATGACCATTACTGAATATAAAAAATAAATGACAGATTTAGTGATATTTTCATAAACTATTTATTTACCACATCAATAAACATGGCAGGGCAAAATATTTTTTCTAACATGGCAACCTTTTAAAAGTGAAAGGAGACAGAAAGACAGGTGAGAAAGAATAAAACTTAACTGACTTTTTGATGGCATTTTACACAAAGTACTAGTACAGTATCTAGAAAATGTAGGAAAATACTGGCATCATGTACAGTACTTTCTTCTGAAGAAATTATCTTGGGACCCTGAAAAAAACTTACTATGTACAATAATGGATTTCTATAAATTTGACATCAGATGAAAACTTTGGTTGTAAGATTCAGATAATTATTTGTTAAAAGCTAGAAATTTTAAATGAGAATAAGAAAGAAAAGTATTTCTTTGTGCCCCCCTTTCCCTGTTAATGCCCTATCGGCCCCCTGGCAAAACTTTGCTAGACCCGCCCCTGCACAGTTACCAGCTGTCAGCTACACAGAAAGGATCCTGGTGTAAGTTGTCTCTCAGAAACAGTTCATAGCTTTCCTTCAACCCATTCATGTCACCTAAAAGGTAAACCTGTTTCTCCATCACCTGTTCAGCTCTGATGATTCAGTAAGGACATCTCCTGGTTTCATCTTCATGTTTCCCTCTCACCAGATAACCAAACCGATATCATGACCAGCAGCTTAAACATCAGCTGATACTAGAAAGTAATATTAAATAAATTCTAACAACAGCTTATCAAGTTTAAAGGCGCTTCTGCTGTTTAACGAGACCTCCGCTAGTTTCCTCTTGCTGGCGCAAAGCGGGAGATAAACAAGCAAGAGAGACGGGACTTGCGGCAGAAACGCAGATCAGCTCAATACAAAACACATAATATTAACTCTGAATACCAGAGGATTCCGTTTTTTATGGCACGGTTGGGAACTCTACTAACTAACCATATGAATAAAATAAAGTTCACCAGTAACATCATAGCACCCACCCAACTGTACAGAAACTCCATCATGCTAGCTACTACACAGTACGAGTATTGTAACTGACTGTAAAAAGTTAACACAATGAAAATAAACTACACCTAAACTTGGTTTGACCCACATAGACTGCAGGTCATAACTTCTTACCTGAAGCTCATTTCACCTGACAGTCGGACTGGCGGCCGCCTTGGGTCTCTCCACCTCCAGTCCTTTCCCCCATCCACCTGCTGGCCTCCACCGCTTACTAATTTTACTGAATCTGTGAAAGCTCCACCATAGCCACTACCAAACAATTGAGTTATTTTTACACGTCTGCCAGCATCTGTCCAATCCGCCACCTTTCACTGTTTACACGGTTATGGAAAAAAAGACAACAACAACAAAACATCGGCCCATATAAAAACGAAAAATTACCATCGGCCCACCAGGCAAATGCCCGGTATGCCCGATGGCCAGTCCAGCTATGACTGGAATGTAAAAAATGGATCGTGAAGTCTCTAAACGCATAGACCAGTGGATTTCAATAATCTTTTGTTATTCAAACACAGGTACAGTGAAATTAGATTAGTTAAAGCCAACAAGAATATGAATTCAAACACAAGCAATAAATATGAAAACAAGGAATAAGAAAAAAATTAAAACAAAAATAGTCTAAATAAGAAAAGTCAGGTTTAAAGTTTAAAAAAAGAGCACTTACAAGCCAACCTCGTTGCCAAACACTAAACCTGGATAAGACATATTCTGTATTTTATTTTTGTGAGCATATACTATCATTTGTCTATGTGACCTCCATTTCCAGTTGAAACTAAATTAACAACTTGGGCTACACCACTAATTACTATAGTGATTATATAAACGTTTTGGGTTGTCTGAAAATTTCAAGTTATGTATAAAAAATTTGAGTTTGAGGTTATCATTTCAAAATGTTTGGTTATATCAATATTTGAAGCTTTGAGTAATAATAAAATTTCGGCTTATTATATAAAAATGTGGGGTTATCAATATTTGGGGTGTCAAAATCTCAGGTTTTTATACTGAACGTTTGGGTAAGATTAAAAATTGTCGTTATCGGCTTATTTTATCCAAATTTCACGTTATTGTCTCAAATTTTGGGGTTATTATATCAAAATTTAGAGATTTAGGTTGTTATATCAAAAATGTAAAATTTTGTGATCATAGTGGATGGCATGACTTGTGGATGGCACTTTTTTTCAGTGGCGGTGAAAAGCTTCCATAAAATGTAAATGTTGCACTTTTAGCGTGGTAGGTTGTTTTAGGCGTCCTGTCGCGCCTGAATGACGTCAGCCAGACGTTTACCGTCATGGCGGCGGCGGAGGGCTGTGAGGAGATGAGCGGCAACGGGGAGCTGGTAGAGTCTTCAGGTAGATGATTAACGGTGGTGAATTTAGAGTTCGTATCCGGTAGTTGTTTTACAGATGTGGTGGAGCTTTGGTTTAATCAGCCAGCGTTTTTAAAAACAAAGCCTCCAGCTGGAGCCATTGTGGGTGCAAGCATGACATGCTAGGCTAAGCTAACGTGAATTCACCTGCACGGAGAACAGTCTGTCTTTTACTTTCACTAAGTTACGATCGGGTGGGGTATACAGCTGTTGGCTGCTGTTGTGTACCCTTTTTCGACAAGTTAGTTGTAGTCTGTCAAAAACAGCCCAGAGGCGCTTTAAAACTCTGAGCTTTATATGAATGAAGCATCTCTGCAGGCGCAGACAGGAGTCGGTAAAACAAAATAAAATACTGTACGAACTCATTTTAGTTGAGTTTATTTGGCCTTTTACTAGATAAATCACAGCTGTAGGCAGTAGATAATTCTTTCCATTCTTTTCATATTTTATTCTAAAGTTTACATGTTCATGCATGGTTTCTGTTATTACCATTTTTCATTCAAAACTATTCAGGAAGTAGAAGAAACAGAAAGTGAATGAGTTACGTAACTTCAGTTAAGCAGCTGAGTATTTCTTTAAGTCTTCTTTCTATTTTTCATCACACCTGCTGAACAACAAAGAAAAGATGAAACAGAAACGATGTCATAATGGGAGTTTTATCGGGTGTTTCTTTGTGTTGTAGTCTTTTGAGTATAAATAATTTATAACTATGGGCATTTGTAAAAGGTAGGCTGTTGGATTTTTTTCTTTTGTAAAAATAATTAAAATAATAATAATTCAAATCTCATCTGTGAAAGGTCAAGAGGCATGGTATACCCTGGTCTGTCCCAGGGTTAACACATAGACAGATGACCATTTATGTCAGTGGCCAACATTTCTTTGGTCTGTCACATCAAAATGCTTTGAGACCATGTGATGACGAGTTGTCAGACTTTATAAAAGTTTTCATAAAGAAGAGATTTATTCTCTGGCACTAAAAGCAGATTAAATAATCACAGAAACAATGTAAACAATAAGATTTTGCTGGCACCAGCTGTCAGTCAAATTCTTGTATTAAACATCAATATTGGCTCAGAATGTTTTGCATTTTGGGTTTTTGGTTCAACAAAAAAGTGTATCTTTTTCAGTATCGTACATATTTTGGGTCTTAAATATATTGAGATATGCCCCTGATCTTTTCCTCTTCAGCCATGGAAGCTCCTGAGGTTCCGGCGCCACCTCTACCTGAAATGACGGAAGAGAACGGCAGTGCCGCCGTGGTTCCTGAGGCTCCTGTTGGCCCCGACCCTGCTTCCTTCTCCATGCAACCAGCCGCAGTGGATGAAGAAGGGGAGCTACCTGCAGACTTTGAGCGTCTGTGGAAGGGCGCTCATGACAATCCTCAAGACTTCACCTCCTGGACTGACCTACTGCAGTACTGTGAGCAGGAGGTGTGTTTGTTTCTTTGATTGATCTCTGATACATTTGTTTTCCGGAGATCACAAGAGATTTTTGGTGAAGAAATTTAGAGTTGCTTCGTGTGACACTTGGATTAAATGTGTCTCCTCAGGGTCACGTCACATCTTCACGTAGAGCACTAGAAGCCTTCCTTGTTCGCTATCCACTCTGCTATGGTTACTGGAAGAAATTTGCTGATCTGGAGCGCCGCATTGGGCTTAACGACAAAGCAGAGGAGGTAACGCGAGAGAGCTTTTACTGTTCTGTCCTACTGTTATTATATAATAATACTTTCAAGGCTATTTAGAAGCGCTTTATTTAGGTAGTTAACATATATGGGTGTCCTGTGTTGTGTTAGGTGTGCATTCAGGGTCTTCAGGCAATCCCTCTCAGTGTAGATCTGTGGATCCACTACATCAATCTGCTGCTAGGAACACTAGACATGAACCTTCCTGAGTCACCCAAGCGGATTCGCAGGTACACATACACACAGACCAGATCTTACTTCCTTTTTAATCCTTCCTCTTTTTTTCCTGTTTTTTTTTTTTTTTTTTGTTTAGTTTCATTTTTTTCTGCCTTTGCCTTCCCCATACAACTAAAATTTCTTTTTTCCAGCAAGAGCTCTGTTTTTTTTCGTAAGGATTCCCAAAAAAGAAGTCTTTAGACGTTCATCTTTTTTTCCTGGTCTTAAAACCAATCTAATCAGATTTGGTTAAGA
This sequence comes from Aulonocara stuartgranti, assembly GCF_965226115.1. Lineage (NCBI taxonomy): Eukaryota > Metazoa > Chordata > Actinopteri > Cichliformes > Cichlidae > Aulonocara > Aulonocara stuartgranti. Next base: position 34,299,123 of record NC_138940.1, on the reverse strand, counting down.
GAAACTGAAAGCTGATTATCATGCTTTTATTTGTTTCACAACAACCATCAGTGTGTTTGAGGATGCTGTCGCGGCAGCCGGTTTGGACTTCCACTCGGACCGGCTTTGGGATCTGTATGTTGAGTGGGAGAAGGAGCAGGGCAACATGAAGAACGCAACAGCCGTCCTGGACAGAGTCCTCAGAGTCCCCACACAGCTCTACAACACCCACTACGACAAGTACGGCCACCACCCAGTTATTTATGCTGATGTTAATGTGTTTTTCTCTACCAGCTTTACTTTTAGAATACCACATGTTATCTTCTTAATTTACTGAACTTTTAATAGTTGTTAAAATATTTCCCCATGTGCTAGGTTTTGTATCTTTTAAGGGCAACACTAAATAACTCCACTGTTCTGTCCCTTCCTTCATTTCTTCTTTTCCTCTTTTGTTAATCTAATTTGAGGTCTTACTTTATTTGTCAGGTTTAAAGAGCATCTGAACAACCATGAACCTAAAGAGGTGCTTTCTCCAGAGGAGTACGAGGAGCTGAGGGAGCTGTGCCGTCAGAGCCAGAAAGCGGAACGAGCCGAACAATCGCAGGAGGAGGAGAAGGAGAGGCCGCCGGGTGAGGAAGAGCCCGCCACACCCGAGGGCACAGACACAGTGAGTAAAATGGCCTGTATTTATATAGCGCTTTACTAGTCCCTAAGGACCCCAAAGCGCTTTACATATCCAGTCATCCACCCATTCACACACTGGTGATGGCAAGCTACATTGTAGCCACAGCCACCCTGGGGCGCACTGAAAGAGGCGAGTAACATCCACCTGCCTCACATTGATTAGAGGTGTGTGATGTGGATTAATGCGGAGGTCACATTGACTAATAAAATGCTTTTTCTGTGTTTTAGGAGGAATTGATGCAGAAGATTAGGGAGCAGGTGTTACTACGCAGGGACAAAGTGTATCAGGACAACGAGGGAGAAGTCCGGAAGAGATGGCACTTTGAAGATGCCGTGAGTTTGTCCTTCTGTGATTCGCTGCTGCTGTAGTTTTTGTGTCTCTATCTAAGAGAATCTAGGAGAAGTAGAGGGATTATTTTCTCTCCTTTATTCATAAGTGCTTTCCTATTTCTGTGCTAATGTAGAACATTGTCCTGAATCAAGGGGTTAATGTAAGAGTTATTAGAGATGATTAACAGATTAGGTCCTGGTAGAAAACTACATATATATTAATGAGCCCTTATTGGGGAAAGTAAAAAACACCTACAGTGGCTTGCAAAAGTATTCGGCCCCCTTGAACTTTTCCACATTTTGTCACATTACAGCCACAAACATGAATCAATTTTATTGGAATTCCACGTGAAAGACCAACACAAAGTGGTGCACACGTGAGCAGTGGAACAAAAATCATACATGATTCCAAACATTTTTTACAAATAAATAACTGAAAAGTGGGGTGTGCGTAATTATTCAGCCGCCTGAGTAGGGCTGCACAATTAATCGTTAGAAAATTGCGATCTCAATTCATACTTATGTGCGATCTCATTTCCAAATGACAAGGATTTAAAAAAAAAAAAAGAAAAGAAAAAAAACAGATGAAGATAGTATCACATTTTGATCCGGGACATAATCTGCATGGAGAAAATCCGTCCCGGTCAACCACCCAAACATCAATAACGGAAACCTTATACAGCGCTTCCCCATACCCGTCGAACTCTCGCAGGCACAAAGAAATTACGGAGGCTATCACTTATCACCTGGCTAAAGACATGGCTCCCATCAACACTGTGCAAAACGAGGGATTTAGGAAAATGATCAACACCCTAGACAAACGCTGCACAGTGCCGTCCAGCAACTATTTTTCTATTGTTGCACTACCTGCTGTATACACGCAGTGTCGAGCAACAGTGGAGACGGAATTACAACAGTACAACATTTTGCGGCAACGACAAAATGTGAGACATTTATTGTTTTTATGTTCAGTCTCAACTGTTATGAAGTTGATGTGCAGTTAATAAGTGCAATAAATATTTATATTGGAAAAGAAAATCATGAGAGAATCGTGATCTCAATTCTAAGCAAAAAAAATCGTGATTCTCATTTTATGCAAAATCGTGCAGCCCTACCCCTGACTTATACTTTGTAGAACCACCTTTTGATGCAATTATAGCTGCCAGTCTTTTAGGGTATGTCTCTACCAGCTTTGCACATCTAGAGACTGAAATCCTTTCCCATTCTTCTTTGCAAAACAGCTCCAGCTCAGTCAGATTAGATGGACAGCGTTTGTGAACAGCAGTTATCAGATCTTGCCACAGATTCTCGATTGGAGTTAGACACCAGACAGGTCAGGGATAAAGTTATTGAGAAATTTAAAGCAGGCTTAGGCTACAAAAAGATTTCCCAAGCCTTGAACATCCCACGGAGCACTGTTCAAGCGATCATTCAGAAATGGAAGGAGTATGGCACAACTGTACCAAGACAAGGCCGTCCACCTAAACTCACAGGCCGAACAAGGAGAGCGCTGATCAGAAATGCAGCCAAGAGGCCCATGGTGACTCTGGACGAGCTGCAGAGATCTACAGCTCAGGTGGGGGAATCTGTCCATAGGACAACTATTAGTCGTGCACTGCACAAAGTTGGCCTTTATGGAAGAGTGGCAAGAAGAAAGCCATTGTTACAGAAAACCATAAGAAATCCCGTTTTCAGTTTGCCACAAGCCATGTGGGGGACACAGCAAACATGTGGAAGAAGGTGCTCTGGTCAGATGAGACCAAAATGGAACTTTTTGGCCAAAATGCAAAACACTATGTGTGGCGGAAAACTAACACTGCACATCACTCTGAACACACCATCCCCACTGTCAAATATGGTGGTGGCAGCATCGTGCTCTGGGGGGGCTTCTCTTCAGCAGCGACAGGGAAGCTGGTCAGAGTTGATGGGAAGATGGATGGAGCCAAATACAGGGCAATCTTGGAAGAAAACCTCTTGGAGTCTGCAAAAGACTTGAGACTGGGGCGGAGGTTCACCTTCCAGCAGGACAACGACCCTAAACATAAAGCCAGGGCAACAATGGAAAGGTTTAAAACAAAACATATCCATGTGTTAGACTGGCCCAGTCAAAGTCCAGATCTAAATCCAATCGAGAATCTGTGGCAAGATCTGAAAACTGCTGTTCACAAACGCTGTCCATCTAATCTGACTGAGCTGGAGCTGTTTTGCAAAGAAGAATGGGCAAAGATTTCAGTCTGTAGATGTGCAAAGCTGGTAGAGACATACCCTACAAGACTGGCAGCTGTAATTGCAGCAAAAGGTGGTTTTACAAAGTATTGATTCAGGGGGCTGAATAATTACGCACACCCCACTTTACAGTTATTTATTTGTAAAAAATGTTTGGAATCATGTATGATTTTCGTTCCTCTTCTCACGTGTACACCACCTTGGATTGGTCTTTCACGTTGAATTTCAATAAAATTGATTCATGTTTGTGGCTGTAAGGTGACAAAATGTGGAAAAGTTCAACGGGAACGAATACTTTTGCAAGCCACTGTAGGTGTTTAAAAAAAAAAAAAGAAAAGAAAAAGATTTTTGACAAAGACAGTTGGAGGAAAAAAACCTAAAGGTTTTATTGGCAGTAATCAGAAAGTTTTAAATTCTTGGCTTCATAGGTTTTAAACTAAGATCCCTTTTTAACAAAGATGCTCCCTCCGCATTCTGTGACTACAGATCAAGCGACCGTACTTCCACGTTAAGCCACTTGATCGCCTCCAGCTCCGCACTTGGCACTCATACCTCGACTGGGAGATCACAGAGCTGAACAAGGACACGAAAGACCCCAGCCAAGGTGACTACACAGGTGATGAAGAGGCTTTTTGGTTTCCATGAATCTAAATGAAGTGTTCCAAACAGGCTCCCACACGGTTGCAATAACATGTTTATCTACAATGCTTAATCATATATCCTCATCTGCTTGTGGCTATGGAGAACCACTGACCTTCTATTAATCGCAATGTCAGTGGGTCGATCCCTGAAACCTCAGTTGCCATAATGGGGGGAAAAAAGTATTTGTAGGAATGGGTGGATGTATCAAGTTCTCAAAGTAAAAAAGCGCTGTACAGTACAGTGCATTTAGGCAAAGAGAAACCCTCTTATATGTAACAAATCTATATGACAAAATACATTTAACTTAGCAGGTTCACCTATAAATAAATAAGCATTTTTGAGCTGGGGGTCTTTATAAGTATGCAGTTTAATCCTGCAAACCCATTAAAACCAAAGTGTTTCCAACCAAAAATCTCTTTCCCTAATCTTGCCTTGAGCTGACCTGCCAGTGAGGAATGAGTTTGGGCTTTTACACAGGCACAAAACTGTGTTATAAGAGAGAGGATTAGAATTATAATGCAAGATGAAATGAGAGCCCCATTGCAGGTCTTGATTATTTTGTATTAATAATTATTGGAGGCAATCACTGTATCTGAATTTACATTTGAAATAATTGCACAGTCCTGATGGCACCAGGAGGAGGGTGTGGTTTACTAGCTGATTCCCATGTAAGAGGGCTTCTCTTTGTCATTAATCGTTTCCTGCTGGTCAAGTATCAAAACAAATATAAAGATGTTTTTGTAACTGTTTGCCCATGCTGTGCGACTGCTTTGTGACACCTCGGTCATACTAGATCCAAACCAGGCCATCACAGAGGAGTCGGAGGTCATGGCCCCTCCACAGGAACCATTGGAGGACACTATAGCTGCTCAAGATGACCACAGAGTTCGCATCCTCTTTGAACGTTGCCTGATCGCCTGCGCACTCTATGAGGAATTCTGGTCCAGGGTAAGAATGATTTGCAGATACACTTTTTTTCTGCAGGTTGATTTAAAATCTCCTTAAAATCTCCCTAAACTCAGAATTTTAGGCCTTAACACTAAAACTGCCAGGTGGGTCCTTTTGGCCCCATTCAGCAACAATAAACAGCAAAGCCAGAGAAGTCATTTCTTGAAGTTAAATAAATTTTTGTAATCAAAGTTAGTATTTAAAATTATGTCTTAGTTATTTTTATCAGTTTTGCAAATTATTTATTATTTCATTACAGATCGTAAAGGTAAAATATATACTAGAATTTACTAATAAAGAAATATTACAATAAAACAACACATACTTTTTAAAAATGCAGAGGATCAAAATGACCCTGTTACCCTTGATGTCTCTTCCATCTAATAAGTGTAAGTGCAAATTCAATGAGATCCGGCTCAAGGACAGCATAGTTGCTTCTGATCCACCTTGAAAAAGAAAAAGCTCAAATTAGGAATTAGGTAGATTTGCATCTAGAAAAAAGCCAGTCAGTAAACACCTGCCATCACCAAATATTGTTCTGCATACACGTCCGTCAGCAACATCATCAATATTCCAGCCTCAGGATGACCAACTCTACATTAACAGCTTTAACTCCTGCAACCCCAAAAACGGGACATCGGTGCTGTTTGAATAGTCATATAAAAAATAAAAAGCAGTTAAGACATGTATGCATGTGTGCTTAAATTGGCTTTTCAAAGTCTGTAAAACTTCACATAACACTGGAGGATATTTAAACTTCAGTTTGAGTTCATATGTAGTCTGCATGAATCTCTGTGTGTGTTTCTCAGTACATCCAGTACCTGGAGCCGCAGAGCGTGGACGAGGCCCGGGCGGTTTATAAACGAGCCTGTGAAATCCACCTGGCGTACAAACCCAACATCCACATGCACTGGGCGACCTTTGAGGAGAGGCACGGTATGACAAAACATTAAACACCCACCCATCCCTTTGTTCTTTATTCTTGAATGTTAACAGACACTTCAGGGCTGTACTGGACAGTCATGAAAGCTTATCATCTTCTCTATCAGGTGACTTAACTGAAGCTCGGCGAGTGTTGGAGGCCCTGGAGAAGAAACTGCCAGGTTTGGCGGTCGTCCGTATCCGCAGGGCTGCTTTGGAGAGACGAGCCGGCCAGCTGGATCAGTCGGAAGCCTTGCTGAGGGAGGCGGTGGCTGAATCCAAAGAGAAGCCCACGTTACACGCTTTCTATTCAATCAAGCTGGCTCGATTGCTGCTAAAACTGGGCAGGGACCCCAGCAGTGCCCGCAGTGTTTTACAGGAAGCGCTGGAAATTAGTCCGGTGAGATGACAGAACACAATTCATTCATATTGCCAGAGAAATTATGTTAGACCATAAATTTGTGTAAGCTGAAAAGTGAAGACGATGCTTGCATTCTTTGTAATGACCAGCAGGGGTCGACTCTGATTGCAAAAACAATCAGAGTCGACCCCTGAAAAAGAGTCTTCCGTATTGCTCACTTGATCTGGGACCTTGGTTAACATTTTCCTGATGCTTTCGTAGGTTGAATCAGATGTTTTAAATCTCACTGAATACACACATGATGTTCAGTTTGTAAATTGTGTTTACAAACAAGCTTTGCATCCTGTATTGTTTGAGCAAACTTTAAAAAACAGAAAGAAAGAAAATTCAAATTTTAGTGGACTTTTAAAGTAGGTACTAATTGCCCCCATCCTCTTTCTTCCCTTTCATTATCCTTCTCCTCAGGATAATGATAAACTGCACATGAACCTGTTGGAGCTGGAGGTTTCAGGTGACCCCTGGGCCTCAGCCTCAGCGGTGCAGGAGTGTGTGACACGAGCTCTGGCAGCTCCTCTCGAACCTCACACCAAGATCCTCTTCTCACAGAGGGGCCTACAGTTCGCAGAGGACTACAGCAACTCTATCCAGAGGTCAGAGTTCAGAAAGAGAACTATTTTAAATTAAACTGCTCCCTTAAACCCTTTCAGGTTCTTCAGTTTTTATATGTGTGTCCTCTGCAGTGTGCTGTCTGTTTACGAGGAGCACCAGAAGCTGCTGAAGGAGCTCGGTGGAACAAAGAGAGAAGCCGAGAACGGGTGAGAGAGGGAGGAACGACTAACTAAATGTGAAATGGACTTAAACCCTGGTATTATTTAACATGTAGTCTGAATGCCTTAAAGGGGTGGGGTTTCACTTCTAGATGATTTATTTTTCTTAAAGAATAGTCCTTCATGTTATTGTCATCTGCCTCATTAATAAACATGTATAACAGCTGAGGTCTAGATGCATATTTTTGCTGAGTAAACGAGATGTGAACTGATTAGAATGAAAGTCACGCTTTCAGGATTTTCGTTCTGTAGGGATGAAGATCCAGAGAAGCTGAGCAAAACTGATGACGGCTCTGCTGTGTCTGCACAAGTCCCACCTACCATGCCGCACGTCCCCATCACCACGCCGCCTCCTCCTGTGATGGGCGCCGATATGAGCGCACAGACTGGCTACGGAGGATACAGCAGCTGGTACCAGGTAACACTCAGATTTATATAAACTCTGTATTATGTGGTTTAACATGTCTGCCTGTGTTTTATTAATAGTGGAGTAGGATCAGAATAATTTATTAATCCGAGAGTAAATTATGTAATTGTTAGATTAGGATGGGTTTGAGGCTGCATATAGAAGATGAACACAGCCTCCTATTAGTTTGAAAATGTTCAGATCTAATTTAATAGCACAAATACAGATACCCGATAATTGTGTTGTTTTTTTGTTTTTTAATGCAATTATTTGCCAAATAATGTTACCTGTTCTGTAAACGGACCATCCAAAGAAGTTTTTGTCTTCAGTTTTGATGAGAATTTCTCGTATTTTATTAGTGTGTTATTTAGCTCTAATAGATGTCTGGATTTGAATCTGTTGGTCAGCTGGGGTCTTTCTGTGTGGAGTTAACATTTTCTCCCAGAGCCTGTGTTGGTTCTGTCCGGGTGCTCCAGGTTCCTCCGTAGTCCAAAAACAGGCTTGCTGGGTTGATTGGTTCATTCTAAATTGATCATATATGACCTATTAAGGGTGTACCCCTGCCTCCTGCCCAGTTGAACCCATCGTAATATGCTCCTGCGAGCTAGCCAAACAGGCCTATAGACTAGTGAGGGTCCCATTATACCTGCCGTCCAGGGCCAAACATAAATAGATGTGGCTGTATGACCGTTACCAGTGCTGCACATATAATAGGGCTGTCAGAAACCCCTTACAACCACCAGTCCTTTGAAAAAAACATATGTTGTCCCAGATAATCAGACCAACTTGACAAAATTCATTTTTAGCATTTGCCCCAGGAAGCATTGTGTGACTGGGGCTTAAAATAAATTGATGGAGTTTAGCAGCTAAAGATTTAAGCTTGGAGTTCAGAAACTAATGGGCTATGTTAATGATGGCTGTAGCCATCATTTATCTACAGTCTATTGAGAATGACTAGATGCTCCTTCAAGTGGACGCTCAAGAGGTGTCTTGATTTTTCAGCCCCCGAGGTTCCAGCTTGGTTTAATGTAGCAAAGCACAGTTTAAGATGTTTTTAATCCCGTTTCCTGTTTGTCGTGGTTTTTCTCCAGCAACCACAATACGGCAGCTACGGCTACCAGAACACCTGGAACTACAACCAGGGCTACTATCCACCCAGCTAGAGAGAGCAACAGCAAAAGACCGCATCAGGCCACTGAACAATAAAACTGAACTGAACAGTCCTCCAGACTGTGGAGAAGTTTCATCCTGCTAAAGTTCATCCAGTCATTATTCTTCCCTCTCCGTCCTTCCTCTCAGTCACCTCACTGTCTCACTGGATTTATGAAAACGAGGAGTTATGGTCATTTAAAAGATCATCTTTTCATTTTTTTTTTTTCCCTGAACAGCAGGTGGAAAGATGAAAGGAAACACGGCGCTCATCTTCAGTGGCGTGTCTTTGAATTTTAATCAGAACTATTTTTGTATTCGTTGCAAGTTGACCGCTTTGCTCGTGTTTTAAAATCATCCAACTTCACAGGTGATGTATGATTGACATTTTGTACCATTCCACAGACTAGGCTATGTTTTTTTTCTAATGTATATAAAGGTGTTTTATAGTGTGTCACAACACTGTTTCTTTGTGTCATGTGTTTCTGCTTGTGTGTTCATAATTAGAGTGGGTGGGGCAAAAAATCAAATATCACACTGTAAAACTGGTGGCCTGTTTCGGGTCGCTGTGCCTTGCTCATTATCTGGAGTTTACATGTCAGAAAGAGCATTTACAAGAAAGAGAATGCCCTTTGTTTAAAATAAAGTGTTGGCTGGATGGGCACATGCAAACAGGGAAAGCGCTCGTCTTCTTCGTGGGTTTTTATTTTTAGCCAAACTAGCATAATTTCTGTGAGAAGAGGGACTGCTATTGGTTAGCGACTGTGATCTGGGCTGAAACTCAGACACAAGATTTAAAACTTACTGAAAAAAGATGCTGAGGATTTTTTTTTTTTAATAGCCAAAAAAAAAAAACAACCTTGAAGTTAAGGAAGGCCATCTGTAACGTGGACATTGTTAGACTTGTACATATCAAATTGAGTTAAACTGACAGCGTCTGGTTGTGATTTTTGTCTTGTATAATGCCAGCACCAGTGGCTGTTTAGTGAGGACTACAAAGTCCAAAAACTTGTGTTATTTGGTGGATTAAGTATTGATTTCAAATGTGGACAAAATGCCAAACATGTAATGTGGGAGTGAGTCGCAGCAGGAAAAGGATCTGTGGCAAACTACAAAACCCAGAGGAAAATCACTTGAGTCAACTTTAGACTTTACACAGAGATAAAATCACTAAGTCAACAAGATTGTGTAAATATGGTTTCCTGCTTAAGACCTACTTTATCAAATTTTTTGCAAATCTGTAAGAAAGTATTAAAAAAGCTCCAGATCCCCAGACAATCTGAAGCACTTTGGGTTTACATTTGAATTTTGGACTATTAACCTTGAATATTGATTAACAGATGATCCTCTAAACCGGGGGTTTCAAACTCATTTTGCACTGCGGGCTAAATACAACACACGGTAATCTTGAGTGTGCCGGACCAAAGAAACTCCCCTTTCTAAGGAAGTTTAACTACACATCAACTACAAATTGTGAAAAAAAATTGTAGACAGTGGAGGAAAAAAACCAAACTTTTCTGTCAGCCACTTGTTTATTACTTAATTACTTTGAAGCATGGGGGAGGGCTTTATCAGTAGTTATAAAACTTATGAAAATACAGTTAAAAGTCCAAAGTTTATGTCGGACCGTTGTGGAGGGCTGCATCAATAATCTGGACTTGATTCTGCTAAATGTTATTTTTATCTCTTTATAAACTTCTACTGATAACAGGAGATGTTACACTTTCACTGGAAAATTGCCCAACCCTTCTCTAAACTTTATCCCCATCCCAAGGTCGGAATTTGTCTTTCTCTATCTGTTCAATGAGACGCCTACAAAACTAATGACACCGTCCACAGCTTCAGCTGAACCTTTTGTTTGGTGATAACTGGAACATATAAAGTAGGATGGAGATGATGAGCAGAATTAAATGAACAAAGCTCACAAGTAACAAACTTTCCAAGTCAGCTTTATTTTAAGTAGATTTTTGGTGACCAGGTAGACATAGCTGTTGATATATTTAAACTTATATATAAAAAAGAAAAGGCAAACTGTCACAAAATCAGGAAGATTGTGGGGATTAAACTTAAGGTCCTTTCCGAATCAGGTGTTTTTATGGATCGGGTTAAAACTTAACAAGTTTGTTCTCTATTTTTGTCTTTAATGTGTTGAAACTATGAGTGGTGCTCCTTGAAGCAGTATCTGTCAGAAACCAGCTATCTTCACTATCAGGCTCACTGCACACACCAACCCACAGCCGGTGAAACCAGCGCAGAACAGGATGGATTCAATCAAGCCTTTTTCTTTTTGATAGTCGAACCAATTTCCTCCATATCATCATTTCGAGAGGAATTACACATCTGTGCTTGTATTAAGTTATCTGGCTTGTTGGGTGAAATGAAAAAGACTGCAGCTCTGTTTGTGGATCAGTCCATGTTCTGGTATCTCTGGTGTCGATGTAGTGGAAGTGGTGAGGTAGGCTCACAGAGCAGATCCTCCTGTTCTTACTTTTTGGCAACAACCAGCACAGCTGAAGGCACCAAACCTGAACACACAGAACCAAAGCAAGTCTGATTTCAATTTGTGATTTTTTTTAATCTTCACTAAATATTAAAATTATAACGTGATGATACCAAATCCAGTTTAAGCTAAGTGGCAGCCTAATGCTATTCCCAGCTCACCCAGCTCTTTGAGGGGCTTCTCCATATCCAGTTCAGTGTAGACGTGACGGGGGTAAGGTGACAGCAGCGTGAAGTCCTGACCCTCGGGCGTGTTGCCGTTCATCTGCACATAGACGCGCACTGCCGCCAGCGGCTCCTGGGCCTTGAAGACTGTTGTGATGGTCGAGCCGTCCAGCAGACGGACCTGTGAAGAAGCAGCAAAAATTAAAGTACATATTTTAAAGTTCAACGCAACACCAGTTTAGTGGATTCATTTTCATCTAAAGGCCTAAGCCCTGAAGCACACTCTGCTTATCATCCATTTTATTCTAAACACCCTGTTAGGCCTGAAGACTCTGTGCACATATTATATATGCATTTATCGAAACCTGTGACGTTCTGTTTCAAAGGGCACAGACTTCAAACTTTATTAACATACATGTAAAGTAAAATTTTAAAACCAAGTATGAATTAGGTACCTGTATCCTGGATTCATCATACTCCTTTTTAGTGGGTGGAGGGCCCTGACTGGTGGGTGAAGACGGACTGGGCTGGCCAGGGTGGGATGACGCAGTGGTGCTCGAGGGTGCAATACCTCCAAACTTCACAGAAAAAAAAGTCCAAGTTGTTCTTGTTTCCACCAGAAGTGGAAGAATACAGAAATGGAAAATAAACTTGAAAAGTACCTTTTGTGCTCTTTCTTCTCTGTCTCTTGCTATCTTCTCTTTAACCCTTTGCCTGTTGGTAATAAAGATAAGCAACACAATGACTCAGCAACCAGAGTTAACAAAGGAACAAAGTTACTTAATCAAACACAAGTTAATCTTTATGAATGCGAACATTTTCCAATAGGTAAAGCAGAGATAAAAAATTTTCCTGGGTTATTTGTTACCTTTTTATAAAAAAAACAAAACAATTGAATGTAACAAAAAGGGTTCATGGGAACAACTAGTTACAGTGAAACGCTTAGCTTTTTTATTAATAAATCCACAGTATTTAGGCTTGCAATACATTGGAAAACATCACAAAAATCAACAGCATGACTGCTATCTGCTCTTTTGTGTGCCAGTGCTCAGCTGAAGTGACCACAGTAAGTTACTTGTGCATGTTTCTCACCAGACTGTCAGAAAATGATTTCACCGAGGGTGAAACAAGGGCTTGAAATCTGTTAGTGGTATCAGCTCACAGCCCAGCACTGTGCAGCTTTATGACTTTTAACCAGAGAACACCCAAATTCTCTCCACAGATTAAAGAAGCTTCAAATTGAGAACATGTGTCAGACGTGAAAGAGTGTGGCAAACATTATGATCCCTGTAACATCACTGGGACCCTCATGTCATCCTTGCGTTGTCTGTTTCCAACAGTCTGGTCAGAAACATGCACAAGAATAGCCGTTTAAACTTGATTCTGTAGGGCTCTGGCTGTGCTCCTCCTCACACAAGCAGACACCAGATACCAGCCCTGTTGCTGTGCTGATGCTCTTCTACAGCCCATCCATCTGTCATGAGATTATGCTGGGAGACAATTATCGGGCAGAGTAACATTATACTATTTAAAAAGCAACAGAATGCCTTTTAGCCAAGCTAGTCCTGTATATGAGATGGTGGGATTTGCTAGTCTTGGGCCTGTAAGACTGAAAGTTTGTTTTTATGAGAATAAACATGTCAGATAGGGTTGGGCCATAACATACTGTTCACGGTAATACCGGTATAATGTTGGGCAACGATAAGAAAATGGAATATCGCGATAGAATATGGGTCAAACGCACATGCGCAGTGCCTTTGTTTTTATACGCACATGGCGGAAAAAGCATGGCAGCTACGGAGAATGAGAAGGTCGAAAGCGGATCATTGAATGAAACAGATGAACCAGAATTGGTTTGTAAAAATGCTGCAGCTTCAGTGGTGTGGAACTGGTTTAGCTTTCGTCCGTCAGATACACAACAAAGCACTATTTTTGGTAGAGCATGCTAGCGGGCTGTCGTTATTACTGTGTTTTTTGGAAAATACGGCACACTTAAAATCAATCCTTTGATTTTTCTGAAAATCGACAGAGCCCCTTATAATCCCGTGTGTCTTATGTATGAATTCTGGTTGTGTTTACTGACCTCGAAACGATTTTGTGTCGTACATGGCGCTCGAAAATCTGTCAAATGTTTTAGTACGACTTTGCTAAGCTAGAAACCCGCACCGCTTGATGGACTGTCGGAGCATTACGGCTATCGTAGGCAGGAGCCTCGCGGAGTGATACGTACTGTGCTTCAACATAATATTACCGTATTGTGTGTGTATAACCTCTTTTTAACTTTTGTGGATATTATACATGGTTATGCTGAGGATATGTCGGCCAATTTCCACTGGAAACGCCTTTTGGTTAAACTGTCAGCAAGGATTTTGCATTTGCACTGTTAAATTTTTATATAACTTTAATGCACATAAAAAACAGCTGCTTGTTTAAGTAAAAATACATTGATTTTTTTTTTTTTTGCACTAATAAAGTTGTGGAGTTGTAAAGTATTTTGTCTAGTGTCAGTTATATCATCAGTTATATCATTATTGCAAATTTTCAAATGTATATCATATAAATATTTTTGGTCATATCGCCCTGCTCTAATGTCAGACATTTGGGAGCGAAGCCAAAGAAGTGTCTTTTTGACTGAATGGTTATTAGACTCTATGTACTCTGGTATGCAATCCTTCTCCAAACCTAATTATCACGTTCTCTAACTGTATGTGTGTTGTTGAAAAACATACCTTGCCATTTTGTCCTCCATCTTCTCCCTCTGACGCTGCTCAGCAATTTTTTTCATTTCATCGTCCTGCAGTTTTTGGCGCATCTGCTGCAGCTCCTGGCCCTGCTTCCTCCGCTGCTTCTCCCTCTCCACCTCTTCTGCCCGCTCTCGCTCTCTTCTCTCCGCCTGCTTCACCCGCATCAGCTCCTCGAGCCTGAAAAACAGACACAGCTTAAATTACACACGTGCTTCTATATTCAATATGCACACTGCTAATCAGTAAAATGCACTTTGAGTATCCTCTGACCTCTTGACTTGCTCATTTTTCTCCTCTTCTGTCATTGGCCGTTTGACGCCGTCCTCTGTCTCAATGTAGCCGATGTCTCCACCTGCTATTCCTGAAGCCGAAGCAAACAGGCAAGACAACGTGAAAACTTTGACAGCTTACTTCCGACTACTAAAAAACGCAAAACAAGACAAGAGGCCCATCTAAAATCAAATACCACAAACCTTAAAACAACACAGCAGTGCCAATGAACCACAACGAAACACCACCAACGAAACATCAAGGAAGTGACTCAACCACTTGACACAACATTTTTGAGATAAAGAGCTAGATAAGATAGATTTACTGGGGGTGCATATCCTGTAACTGAATTTAGCTGTATGCACGCGCACACATATAATAATAATAATAATAATGGATACTTTATTGATCCCCATGGGGAAATTACTTGTTTTTCTCTGCATTTGACCCATTCACTCAGTGAAGCAGTGGGCAGCCCACTAAGCAGGCGCCCGGGGAGCAGTGTGTAGGGACGGTACCTTGCTCAGGGGTACCTCAGGGTAGCCGTTAAGTGGATTCGAACTGCCGACCTTCCGATCATGGGGCGACCACTTTACCTACTGAGCTATCCCTGCGCTACTGAGCTATATATATACACATATATATATACACACGATTAACTGGTATAGCTATCAAAGGCAAAATAGTGTAATTTTACCATTTCCTTTTGGATATACAGCACAGGTGCACACATTCAGTATGACCACACTTACTGCAAATGTGGCGGTCTGATTGGTCAGATCTATTTATTTGGATCCAAATCAAGTCAAAAAAATTTTAACACATTAAATATTCACACGGATTTTACACGTCCAGTGTGTAAAGTCCTTAAGAGTAGATACATTTAGGTTGTCTAGTGGTATATTCAATCACACTGAAAATCTGTGGGTGACTTTTATTTCCTGCCCCTTTAATGACATACCTTCAAAACTTTCCTGCCCCTCCTGACCTTCAGAGCTGTCTGCTGTGCTGGGCTGGCTCTGTGCTTCTCCTCCCAGGATGTTGCCCGCTGGCGGCACATAGGGCTCATCGATGTCTGGGTCATTTTCGTGTTCCATTAGCCTGAGGAGAGTGCGTAAGCAAAATGTATTACTTTCCAACAGCCACAAAGAGCTTTACAGAGGTCTAGATAACATTTTTAAACACCCTATTTCAAGTCAAAATGGACACACACAAACAAAGTAAAAAAAACCCACAAAATCTGAAAAGATTAGTTTTAAACTGCCTTTTAAAGAATACCACAAAGTCAAGGGTGCAAAGAGTGTGTGACAAGCTATTCCAAAGTTTTGGAATATTATTTTTCAGGCGGGTATGAGGAACCACAAACAGGTCTAAGAACTTGGTTTGAAGAATAGGACTGGAGTAGTAGCAGGGAGACTATCTAGGAGGGGGCTGCACCCCATAAAGCCATAAAAGTGAGAACCAAGATTTTTAACTGAAAGCTAATCCTGACAGGAAGTCAGTGTGAAAGCTTTAAAAATATGGTGATATGAGAAAGTTTATAATGAGTTAAAAGCCTCACAGTAGCATCTTGCACAGATTAGATGCGATTAATAAATGTTTCAGTCCGACAAGAAAACAGTCCAATCCAAGTGAGAGGAGATGAAGGCACACACAAGCATTTCTAATTCACTTTTTGAGACAACACTACAAAGTTAATCAATATTTCTTAAACTGAAAAAACAACAGTCACTTATCCGATCACCACAATCATGTTTACATTGGGAAATGAAAACCACTGGATAGTTTTATGAGGGAAACTGGCTGGACTGTGGCACCAAGTTAAGTGATGACAGAGGGAAAATGTTAATGTGGGAGGTTTCAAAGTACCGTAGTGTGTTGTTATTCTGAGTGCTAAACTCACCAATCCATGGCTTGCTCAATTCCCTGGTTCCCTGTGTTGGCCACTGCCTTCTCTCTAAAGACAGATTATGATAATATGATAGATAATGTAGACACAGTTTAATTTCCTTGAAATCAGCTTCAAACCTGAAATCCAAATAAACCAATAAAAAATGTGTGCATCAGGGATCACTCACGCTCTGTTTCGATCAAACCCCATCTCCAGCAGACTCTCGAGTGTTGTTAGCTCTGCCATTTTGACCTGAAACAATACAGGAACGTTAACGAGGAGTTCATCGTCTAACGTACTGGTACAATGCTTTCATTTGATGATGAAAAGAACCCAAAGGACTTCTAACCAAACTAAAGTTAGTGCAAGAGCTCATGACTTTATTTTAGCCGACTAAAGCAGCTACACTGACCACTATTGTCCGAATATAACACTGCGTGAATATAAATAAACGATTCCTTTACTAGCAGCTTACCAAAACACAAATTTATTCCCGCTACACATATGCAGTTATTTGATATAATAAATACCATCGTGATGAGAGCTAAAATTAGCTTTAATGTGGCTAACGTTCAAATTGCGAAAGCTAACTGGGAAGCCTCGCTGGCTAGCACGATTAGAAACAATTAGGAACTCCAATAAGCTCTTCATCACTTGTGCCGTTAATGTTAGTTTGTATACTTGCGCTAAATGCAAACTGACGTGCCAGTTTATTTATGTACGGAGGAAATATGAGCTAATATACCCAGTGAAGGTAGGGATAGTTAGCTACTCACACATCGGACAACACCGCTTCACCAGTAAGGAAGCCCACGCGAGTCAAAAAGAACAACGCGAAATTCACGCTTATTAGAAAGAACGATTTTTGAAGTCCTAAGATTTGTTTAAAAAACAAACAACATACAGATCCTCCACTTACTGGGGACACTTTGACGACGCTATCTTCACGTTTATACACCTTGAGCTTCTACTGAGTTATACTTCAAATGAATGAATAAGCCTCCCTAACATGCAAATAATGAACAGTAACACGTAAGCTACTGCAGGGTTCACCTGACCCCATCTATTCATCACCTCTGCGACAGCATATCAATACCGGGGTACTAAAACGATGTCAAATGATAAACAATGCAAAATATCTACAGGAACTAAATCAAATATCTTTTTTAAGGAAAAAAACATTCTTACACCAGTTTCTTTAAATCACTGGTGAAATAGTATAGATTGGTGAAAGTAGTGCCCTAGGTCAGAGTGTAGAAATACTCTGTTCGAAGCAGGATTTTAATTCTACTATTATTACTGATGTGGCCTGAGTAGGATAAAGTATATAAATCAAGGTGTTTACCTCTGAAATAAAGATTAAGTGAATATTAAATCATTACTTCACTACGTCTATTTATGGTTTTAAAGAATATAATTTGGTGTGAAATATGGTGTTAAACCAAATTCCCGTCAAAGTCAATGAGATCAGGAAACACATTGAGTGTGTTACTGGTTTAGATGTGCTATTTAAGAACTATTTATAAATGCATCTAACTGGCTTGGAGGAAGACGAAGAGGCTCTCCCTTTGTAACTCATTTACAATTATTGTTCTCACACTTTGACCAAAGACACATGCAGGAATGAACTGTTTGCAGGAATCACTCACTTTGAGCTTGAGCCAAATGCACTTTACAAATTTGTTTCAGGCAAACACTCTTTGTCTTCAAAAGTCATCTTCAAAACAACACCGTAAAGTAACACTGTTAATAGAAACGCCTTCAAATCTGGGTCATTTTTAAACGGTTTGTGTTTTGGGGGATACATAAGGTCTTATTATTGTCTATAATTTACAAATCGTTTGAAAAAAAAAATCATATATCATCTTGTAGTCACTTCAAAAGTCCAGTCCAGATTTGGATTTGATAGATATCCAAGACCAGAATAAACAGTACAACTTGATGGAGTTGGCCCAGATTTTGACTATTCATCAATCATTTCTTTAAAGTAATCTCATAATGTTCTTTCCATTTAGATATTTAATCAGGGGATTTTATTAAACCGCGCCCCAGTAAGAGTGAGTGAGAGAGAGAGAGAGTGAAATGTGTCAGCAGAGGAATTATGTCCACTGATGATTAGGGGTGGGGGAGGCCTGATGAGAAGGTCGGATGATCTTATTGGCTGCTCTGCTGCATGTATGATTTCATCTCATCTGCGTGTCTCCGTGGGTGTTCAAACACAATGCAATTTGCTGACTTTTATGTGCAGGTTGGGTTTGTTACATATTTACAGTAAGTGTAATGATTAATTTTTCTCTCCCCCACGTAGTCTTAAGCAGCCCTCATTCACGAGCCTACCATTACTCAGAGACTCCGCTCACTGCTGGGTGTCTTTTTTGTAAAAACGCTCTTATTTACTATTTATTCGTTTGTCTTTTTTCCCCCTCACACTTATATTTTGTTCTTTTTTTATTTGGGTTTTACTTGTCTTGTGTTTTCCTTTTACAATTAATAACTGAAGAAGCTTTGCCTGCAGCTTTTACTGGGTAAGTATTAACTTTTCTTTTACATTCTAGAAAGCAAACTAACTCAAGAGATTAACAAGACCAGTTTATTTCACCATGCATCTAATCTGCTTGCACACTGCAGGACAAACCCTGTAATATGTATTTGTATATATGTTAAAATGAGAACAGTTGATCACAGAGGATCTTTTAAGGAAATTAGATGATTCATTTATAATGAATTCAAGTGCCTTCAAAAGCAAACACGTTCTGTGCGAACATGTGTGTAATTTACAAAGATGTTTGGTGTCATTTCGGTAACAAAGACGATATTGTACCTATTCAGATAAAAATGATTATAGTATGAATACATTTCAGTTTCTGCAGGTTCTAACTCTGAGATGATAAGCGTGAGGATTTTCCCAGCATTAAAAATGTTGGTTTAATATGTGGTATTTGATTTCCTGACGTCACCTTTCTCTGTCCAGACCGAGTTCATTCTAGTTTCCGTGCTCGGCCTCATGGTGCACATTATCTGAAGACGCTAATGACCCTTCATAATGGAATTATCTGTTAACAATATATAGCAGGGCGGCCAAAGTCGAAGGAGACAATGGGGTGAAGTTCTCTCCAGGCTGCCCTTATATTGCTTTATGGTTCTCTGAGGCTTTTTTCTTCTTTTTACAGAAGGAGAGGATTAAAGGTCAAATTTCACCGAGGATATTCAGTGAGATTCTGGGAAGAAGATGAGCTACACACAAGAAAATGATGCTCGTTCCTGTTTACCACTTGTGTTAAAGATCCTTTCAACACCTAATATAAAAAGAAATAGCACAATAGATCTATTTATTTTTTACTAGGGTTACTGGAACCATTGTTAACTTCTAGGAGCACGTGTTCTTGGAGGGAATGAGCCTGATTTTTATTGGCATCAGAAGGGACACATGTAATCTTAGAGGCAGTAAAAGCCAAGATTAGAAGATAAAATAGTGGATGATACTAAGTCTTTATTGGGTGTGGGTAGTATTGTGACATGAAAGCTGAAGTATCATGTGTAATAAAATGATTCAAGTTCATGTAGTCAGAAACAGATGACCAAAAGAGGGCAGCATTAATTCATATGATTTAAAAGTGGACCATGATGCTGCCGCCCCCTTCCAGTTTGCAGTACTCTGAAATGCTTGTCTGGCTGATCAAGAGTACGAACAATACAGACTGTAGTGGTAGCCCCACAAAAATAGGAAAGCCCAGAGGAGTTGTTTAAGGTAAGTTTTGGTTATATTCAGTTTTGCCAACTGAATATATGACAGGAAAAACACTTAAATAGAAGATGCCAGCAGAATGAGTGTACATCCAATGCCGTGGTCTGGCTTGGTGCTCTCAGCTGTGTTTTTCTCTGGGTCTCACCAGCTGTAACAGCATCTCCATATGGAAAAACTGTGGCTTCCAGTGGAGCTGCTGTTATCTGTGGAGGGACACCTCTTGTCATGCAAACACTGCTGGGACTCTCTGTAGCTCATGAACAGCAACACTTTCAGTTTCTTGTTTCTGTGTTTAGTTTAATTTTCATGGTGATTTATGTGAAGGCTGCAATAAATTAAACAATTCTTGTGAATTCAGTTGAAGTTTCTGTTTCTTTATAGCCCCTTTTCACGAATAAAACACAAAGATTGAGATTTGTATGGCATGGGTTTATGTAGCTTTCTGAAATGAAAACCAGAAGTAAAAGTGAATACAAGAGCATCATTTGTAGTAAATGGTCAGAAGGATATGGGACTTTCCCTGACATCAGTCAGCGATGGTGATAGACTCAAAGGTCCCTTACAAAAAAAATTACCTTTTGGGGGTTCTTCCTGTAAACCCTGTAAGTGTTTACAGGAAGATATCGTAACAAGATCTTTTTCAGCTCAACAAACTGAAAACAGAGTAAAAAAATACTCACCACTCAGCCTGAGAACACAATCATCATGAGTGCTAACAAAGAAGCTGTCTTTGTTTTTGTAATGAAAAGTCAAACCAAAACTAAATCACTGTTTGCAATTTGATGTAGTCATTTCAAATTAAAAGTAACGCTAGTTCCACTACAAACACTGCACATAAACACAATATAGTGAATATTAATTCATATTCTTTTCCACTTCTGCTCCCCGTAGCGTCAGTATAATAAATTTTAAATTTCTTCCTCTTCTCCACATTCCCCCATTATCTGCAAAAAGTGATAACCCGATTCCACTCTCTACATCCTTAAATAAATAATTTAGCAACATTAAAAACATAGTCTACTCACAATGCTCCTTTATGGCGTTCAATTTTCTGCTAAACCCTCCCCTCCGATACTTTTATTTGTCTGTCTGTTAAGAAATCCTTAATCCATCGGAACATTCTACTATTTATATCCATTTCCCTAATATTAATTAGTAGACATTCCCTCCACATTCATATGATATGCTTTTTCTATATATTGAAATAACTGCCACTACACTCTCATTGTTTATTTGTTTACGTTTTTGTTTGGATTTTTTCCTCATTAATAATAACTGAAACATTTAACCAAGACAAATATACAAAAAAACCCTGGAAATCAGGCAGGTGGTAAGCGCGTTTTCACACAACTGTATGTGTATGAACTTTTCATGCAGAGGCTTCACAGGTTCATATATATATGAACAAATGAATGAATACATGCTTTCATCAAAGTTTTCATATGGGTTATGAAGAACAGAGGCTTTTATTGTGAAATACAGACTGTAGCGGTAGTCCCCGCAAAAAAAAAAAAAAATACTGTTTCCGGAATAAGTCCTCTTAGGCGGTTCACCAACTGTCAGCAGGTGGCTAGTCGACTGGCAAGCCAATAAACAGTTTTGCTGTCTGACATTTAAGCAGCAATTGACTGCATCTATCTGACCGCAGCTTAGTTTTTATGGT
Source organism: Aulonocara stuartgranti (assembly GCF_965226115.1). Taxonomy (NCBI): domain Eukaryota; kingdom Metazoa; phylum Chordata; class Actinopteri; order Cichliformes; family Cichlidae; genus Aulonocara; species Aulonocara stuartgranti. The sequence goes on along the minus strand of NC_138940.1, from coordinate 34,277,673 downwards.
GGCGTGTCGTGTCACGTCACGTTAGATAACGTCCAGTGAAAAAGGAGTCCTCCTTGAATGACTGACTTCGCAGTTGCGTGGCTAGCTAGCAAAGAGGAGGGTGGGGACAAAAACTTCAGCCTCGCCCAGTCCGTAGCTTTATACCAGCAGGCAGCTACTCTCTCGGCGGTGTGAGCACCCACACCTCTAAATTCGATACTTATTAAAGGGGAGACTGAAACCCTCGTGTCAAGTAGGCGAAAAGAAGCAACCATGTTCAGGAAAAACTTGAAGAAGGATCCCGAGCTGTTTCAGAACGTGTCGGAGGGACTGCGGCGGCTTTACCGGACCAAACTGTTCCCGCTAGAGGACACGTATCGATTCCACGACTTCCACTCCCCAGCCCTCGAAGATGCCGACTTTGATAACAAGCCCATGGTTCTCCTGGTCGGCCAGTACTCCACCGGGAAGACCACATTTATCCGGCACCTCATGGAGCAGGACTTCCCCGGTATGCGGATTGGCCCGGAGCCGACAACAGACTCTTTCATCGCGGTGATGCACGGGGAACAGGACGGGGTGATACCGGGTAATGCCCTGGTTGTCGATCCCAAGAAGCCCTTCCGCAAGCTCAACGCCTTTGGTAACGCATTTCTCAACAGGTAAAGCCAGTGAGCAGGACTCCACTCTATCAAAGAGGATATGAAAAATTATATGACTCCCACCACTACCTCCACCTCCCAGGGTTATTCATTACTCTGTGAATGAAATGAATGGGGCTGACTCGAATTCTCACTTTAGTGCTGTTGTGTGTTGAGAAACTGTCATAATAACACAGCAGCCCTGATTTTAAATGCACTCCTACATGTTCTTACATGTACGACACGTTTCAAGGTACATTCTCACATTATGCTGTTGCACAATCTTTTAAAATGAGCCGAGACTGTGAGGGTTTTACCTCTTTCATCATCTTAAAAGAATGCTGGTGTTTTGTGTCAATAGATGACAGATGTAGCTTGTATATAAAGCAGAGGGTTGGAAGGTGCTTTCCAACACCTTTTCCCACTAGCCTTTCCCTTTCGCTTTGTATCATATGCTACCAATCAAATGATCTTCTTCGCCACCTGGCAGAGTCACTCTTGGCTGACCATTTTCTCCCAGTGTGGCCTCTTGAACTTAGAAATAGTTGAAGGTTATATTGCTAGGGAGCATGCCGACCTTGTCCTGTCCTCAGCTCATGAAGCCATAACTTTCATGTCCTATGGCATGGTAAACCAACTCCCTCATCCGCTACCTGTGACCTTTTATAGTCCTATCACAAAGGATTAAAGGCGTGGTTATCGATTTTGACTATTGTAACATACTTTTTGGCACTACTAGACTGGCTTATGTGAAGTTGGTCAATTCTAGTCCATGATCCAGATAACGAAGAGATTATGGGGAAACACAGCCACTCCCAAAGCATTATTAATTACTTTTATATTTGTTACTCAGCTCATGTCCTAATCCAACAAAAATGTCCCCCAGCAAACACTCAGATGACTCAGAAGTATTCCCCTTGTGGGTCTTTTACCAGTTAATGCAATTTAATTATGACAAGAATGCAGAAATAATCAAAAACAGCAGAATAAAATTAAATAAATGGCATAGAAAACTGATTCTAGGGTATTCTTTCAAACCCAGAGAGTGCCAAGGGCAGCTCAATCTTTGAGTGTTTCATTGAGTAAATGCTCCTCCCAGCTCAGAGTGCAAGTGAAACTGCACAAGCAATGTGCAGTGAGCCAGAGCCAGTGTGACGTTTCTTAAAACAGTCTCCTAGGTGCTGGGGGGCTTTTGGGGGGGGGGCAGAATTTGACATCATATGTCAAACATCTGATTGCTGATTATGTCATTTCCTGTAGAGGATGTAGGTATGCCCCCCTTCTCTGCCTGAGTCGCACCCTGAGTGGGATTAACAAATAATGCACAACTGAAAAACTCTGGGACAGTCATAATACTTGTTCTGTTATTAGTTTCAGGGTATTATGTGGGTGTAGGTAGGGTAGCGCAAACACTCAACTTGACACTTCCCTAGCTGGACTAATTTCCCATTATCTCATGACAGCCCTTCCTTTATTATTGTAGAGTGTTTGGTTTATCTCGCATGAGTGTCAAACCTTTGCCAAGTGTCATCACTCAAACTTGAAAATGTGAAGTAAGAATAGGGGACTCTAAGACTTCATTGGTCACTATGGCTTTATTACTGACTTGAAGGGAAGACAGATAAGATTTGAACAAAAGCTATTGTCCGTTGTAGCATCATTTGCCAAACTGCTGGAAACAGTCCTGCGGTATTGTGGGACTTGTGGTAGTCTTTCACTTCAGTGTGCATCTCTGTCTCAGAAGCATATGCAGACATGAGCGGGCATATGCTGGTTTAGAGCTCACATGATCACACACAACAGGATATGTGGGTAAGACAATAGCAGGTGTATGAACTGTTTAAACAGCTCACGTGGCATTTAGCCAAGAAGTGGCCTGCAAGTTGATGAATTGATTAAAATTTTCCACGAAGAACTGGATGTAGATAAACATTTAGAACCAGGCTGACTTCTGAACCATACTTCTGAGGCCAGTTTTCCATTTTCCTCTCAGGAAGTCAAAGAATTTAGCCTGGTCTTCAGCTAGGTAGGTAATATCAAGGGTCACATTGGTAATTGACTGAATGAGACTGTCAGGGCAGCTTCTCTTAATAGCTCTTAACTATAGTCATTCAAACTTCAGATTAGCCTTTAAATACCAGGCTCTCGGTATAAGCAGTTATTTATGAAGTGAGTAAACAGAAATCAGTCATGTGATCCTCAAATGCAGAGCTTTCTCTTGGGTTTTCTAAGCCCAAAATAGTAGGTAGCTTCCCAATTTTGGTGGTTTAAAAAAAAAAATAGAATTTATTGAATTGTGGTTGACCTTTCATTGTTTGTGCAGTGATACTGTTCTGAGTGTTTCCACAAAAGTTACCCAGTTTCTTTTACACCTAGATGAGCATGCAAATGTTTTAGCTCTTCTTCCCCTTTTATGTTTAATTCAACTGCAGTCAGAGCCCCTCAGTGTATGTCAGTGCTTTCTGTAAATGTTTAGTCAGTAAAATCGGAGTCAGCAGAGCTCAAGTTCCGCACTGGCCCACCCCGGCCCACATTATCCTGCTCCGTCCTGTACTCCTCCAGGGTGCTGACTCTGCACTTTGTTGTGATAGCGGCTGACACACGTACACTCTTATACAGAGGTTAGCATGAAGACCTGTGTAGGTATGTGTGTAGTGAAATGATTGATTCACCCACACGAGGCAAGACTTCACAGGAAGAAGGAAAAGTCACACAGTTGTAACCTGCTGTTTGCATCTCCAGCAGTAATGACAGATACCCCGTTTCCTCTTCTCTCAGGGAAGTTGAGGTTACGACGTGAGGGAAGGTCATAGGTCAGGAGGTCATTAGCTGGAGCCAGATTTGCTATCACAGCATAGGCTTGATGTCTTTTACACTGTGGTGCATTTCCCACTTTCTGAAGATATAGTGAAAAACTGAAGGATCTTTGATATGCTAATGCACCGTCCCCCCTCGTCCCCTTGGGCCCTCCGTTTCAAAGAATTCCAGCTCAAGTTCATTGGAACATTTTTTTTTTCCTGCTAGCTCTATGTGGAAAAATGTTTGGATAGATGGCTGAAATGGAAAAGCTCAGCCAAAATTCCTATTGGGAATCACATGCCATCAGCTTTAAGAGCGAGAGAGTGAAAAACCTGCACGTTTGTTATCTTTTTGTAGTTTATTATTGTAACATTAATACACAGGAAGCCCTATTCTTATATTTCTTTAAGTTGCTCTTTGTGGATTTTTCCTTTCCCTGCTTTGTTAGGGTTTTATCGTGTGTGTGTGTGTGTGTGTGTGTGTGTGTGTGTGTGTGCGTGCGTTCTCAGCGCGGTCACAGCAGGAATGTAAAAGCACGATTTTTTTTTTTTTTTTTTTTTTTTCTCCCCCAGTCTTATGACCTGCTGCTTCTGAGCTCATGTTGTGAGTATCAGTTCAGTTTGACTGAAAGGGCAACAGAGTGTGAGAAGTAGTACTCCTGACTGTGTGGTGTCTTAACAATCCCCTTCTTTGTCCTGAGTGGGACAATGGGGGTGTATGCAAAAGCAGTCATCTACTTTCATTCTTATATCTGTCTGTGTTTGAATTTCTTGGCTTCATTTCTGTTTAAGGGCTCACACTCGGCTTTAAAATTTAAACCCCAGTGTCCCAGCTTGATGAGAGTATTGTAAAGTGAATTATGCCGCACTGGGAATGACTAAGGCATATAATTTATGGCTTATCATGTATTGTTCATATGTTTCCCTTATTAAATATTCTTACCTCAGTGCTGACCTAAAAGCATGGCTGTCACGCCGTTTGGAAAATCTGACTGTATAATTATGTAGCCTCACTGTTGTTGAGGGCAAAACATCCAAACTAGAGCTGAAATAATTAATCAGCTTGTTGAACGACAAAAAGAAATTACTGCTTTGATAAGCCATTATTGATAATAAGCAAGTCTTTAAGCAAAAAATGTGACACGTCCATTCATTTCATCTTAAAAATATTGAGTCAAATGTGTTAAAAGCAGCAGTTGGTAGCAGTCTTTTACAATAACCACACACTTTATAAAGCAAATGATTAGTTGAACATTAAAGGGCAGATGTAGAATAACTGTTAACTTCAGAAATGTACATTTTTAGTTTACCTTAAGGCATCAAGGATTTGTAAAATGAGATTGTAGCTGTCCTCTAAACCCCAGCTTTGTCCTGTTAACAGACTCCTATTTTATATTAGTTTCAGGTTTCTTCCAACAAGAAAGAACATTATTTTATTCTTGAGATATTGTTGCTACAAAGTTCAAGATTAATGTCTGTTTAATAGGAGTTCTATGTAAGCATTCTCACCTAACCAGTTTTGTATCCCTCTCTCCTTTTACACCCCTCTGCCTGTTATTCTTGATCCAATCTCTCCCTCTCTCTTTCATAATGCTCTTTCACTTTCTTTTTCTCCCCTCTCTCTGTGCTCTGTCTCTCACCCCCTCCTCCCCCTCTCTACCTCCTTGGCAGGTTCATGTGTGCCCAGATGCCTAACCCCGTCCTGGAGAGCATCAGCATCATTGATACTCCTGGAATCCTGTCAGGGGAGAAGCAGAGGATAAGCAGAGGTCTGCCTCACATACATCCAGTTTTCCCACCTTTCACATACGCCTTGTTTCATGTTCTTAAAACTCTACCACACCACACCCACTGCTCAGAACCCAGAAACAAGCGCAATCAGAAAGCATTGCATGTATGCAAAATAAAACCACAGGAAGTGACAACTTCACTTCTGAAAAAGAAATGTTGAAACAACAAACATACCCTCCTTTCCCCAAGCCTGTTTCTGTTTAGCAAATGCACTGCCAATTTACTGCAGCAGTTTGGCTCACTGTGTTGTCAAACCTGTATTTAGCTCCTTTAACACCTCTAGGTCAATGCCTAACCAAACAGGTTACATAAATCTGATGGAGACCTCAACAGCATGACAGTGCCAAGAGGCCACATAGCACTTTTCATTCTTTGTAGCTCTTCAGCGCCTTTAAAGAAATTGTCTGAAAGGGAGAGGAGCTAAAACAGAGCTGAGGCCCAAGACCAAGGCCCGGTATAAGATAAATAAGGACTATTTTAAGCAAAGCTCCAGGAATAAAAAGATATAGTAGGGAATAATTATAATAGATTGCATTTAAATCCCTCTTGTTTTCTAATCAGACCTAAAAAGGTATGAAAAATTGCGTCCTGCATTACCATTCTTCCTATTTTTATTTGCTTTATTACTACTTTTTAAACTTGATTTACCTTTTCTGTTTCCTATGTACTATTTATCACTACAGATCTGAATCATTTCCCTGTACTCTGTGGAAATAGATCAATTTATATTTTTATCTGCATGCTTCAGCAATGCTTCGACCTGCAGGGTCATTTCAGAATTGCCACATACGCACTTTTCTTGTAACTTTTGATGATCTTACAAACAAAACATAGCCTCTTCTTTTTTTCCCCCCACCTGCTCTGTGTGTTTGAGAGGAAGCACATATATAAGCACAGGTTTTCTGTACAACCCAGAGACAGGAAGTGGAGTAAAATGGCAAACATAGCAGAGTTTCCCAAGACTGCCCTCCCCTTATCCACTACCGCCTGTGTTTGGCAGCTTCTTTACAGGCTGCTCTTTATCGCAGTTGTTTCCTGTGAGGCACTATATGAAGAAATGGGGGGAAAAAAGAAGACTATTAAGCTAAATAAAGAAAAACTGATTATGTAATTAGCCTGTAGAAAGAGAAAGGCCAGAGAAACTGACAAGGCCAGACAAGCGACTGTAGACGTAGAAACGGATGTGCACATCTGAGTATGAATAAAGAGATTTGGCACACGGAAAAGTGACCCTGACTAAAGACACGAGGACGCTAAATCTGATGTTTCATACCTTAAACAGCTGTATACATACAGCACATACTCCTACATTCTTGCTGTCAAAGAGACTGTCCTCCGCATACACACTGTCTTACAGACATTATCCTCTCCTCTGTTTCTGTATAAACATGAATACAATACGGTACTGCAGACATACTGTACTAACTGTGTCATATATAAACACAACTGATTGGATTGTGCTGCTCAACTTTGACGGTCATGTGTGCCTCACCCAGAATAATGGCAGATCTGTTTTGTACCAGGCCTACAGGAAGCTATGATATTATTTCAGGTTTCCACAGATTGCTACGTCTCTAGTTTTTAGTGTAGATCCGCATTGCACAATTTCAAATGTGCAGGCTGTTTACATAACTTCACAATTACAAAAGTTTTCAGGAAAAAAATCAGGAAACGTGAAATTGATTTAAGTATATGGTGCTTTTTTTATTGCATAACACTTGGACTGTGTTTATTTTTGATTAGGTCAGCATGTGTGGTTCAGTGCTTGTTCCTTAGTAAACTATGAAGTGGCAAAAGCTATAGTAAAACTGGAACTAGGTGGTGTGTTTTCCGACAAGCAGTGCTGATGAATTGACAATGATATTTTAATGCTATTTAGCAAAATTAGAGGGGACTTGTTGCCCTTTTTTTCTGTCATGTATGCGCTCCTACATTGGTGGGAGCTCCTGTTAAACATAGCAAAGGACTGAAACAGTCAGCAAGAAGTGCAAGTAAGATTATACAAGACTGTGCAATGAAAAGTAATCCCTGTATGGCAAAATCTCAGGCAGTGTTTTTTTTTTTTTTCTGCTCTTGGCTCTTTATATTGCCACAGAGAGGGGATGTTCCTACTGTGGTCACCTCAGACACCAGTCTCCTTCTGTGAGCATAAAATCCCCCCCCACCTGCTGTACAAACCTTTGCAAGGCAGCCAGTCAGAAGAGGGATGTCTTAAAGAGAGAGAGTAAAAACAGTTTGTTTCAGGCAATGGATGAACTGGGGGCTTGCACCAATGACCTGCATAAATAAACTAAACTGACTCGTGCAAAACTCTACTAGAGTCTAAGAATAAACATCTGGAGCTGGAAGTGAGCATAATAGGTCCACGTAAGCAGATTGTAAATACATTTTTTTAAAAAGGCTGAGCCTGCCACTATTAAGAGATAAAAAATAACACTTAAGGATTATTCTGAAGAAGAGGATGTCACTTTCTGGAAATATGTCCTTGCTGTGAAGTAAATGTGCAGCAAACAGATGTTTAAAGCTGGTTGTTTCTGTTGGCCTTTTGTTTAACAGACCTTGGCATATCGCACAACTTTATGCTAAGTCCTATCTGTTGTTTTATAGCTGCTGTGCTGTGATATGGAATTCTGTTTCTCGAATTCCAAACTAGTCCTTCGACTTTCCCAGAATTCTGAAAGAAAATATGCTCAGGGTTTTTTCCAATCATCTGCTCTCTGTCTAAGAGGCACATGATTTTGAAGCCATGAAGTCATGAGTGCATGGCTCTATCCCTTCATGTCTGTGTGAATAGTACAGACACAGCAGTTGTTAATGCTATGTGTTCTAAGTCAGCCTTGAGCAGCTGCCTCTCCGATTCCCTGACATGTGCGTTTAAAAACAGACTTAAGATGGAATGAACAAATATCCTCATCTGGCTCCCACTGGGATCCTTAACTGCAAGCAGTCCCCCTTTATGCCCCTTTCACATGTTACAAGCATGAACTAATTTTCCAGTATCCATCTGCTATATTCATCCAGACCTTGTCATTTTACTTTCACTTTTACTCTCTGTGTTCCCTCTTTATTCTCTTTTTATCTCCATGTCTCCCTCTTCGTGTCTCCATCACAGAGTTGCTCTTTTGACCGTATCTCTCCGTTGCTCTTTTGTATACATGTATTTGGACAGGGACAAAAGCCAGCCATGTTGGAATGCATGAGCTGCAGATCTGCCGTCAATTGTGCAGCTGCTGCGATGAGCTTTTAGAGCGACTGTCTCATTGGCTCAGAAAAGAATGCACACACTAATGAAAACCACTGCTCTCTTCGCTCCTACCTCCTCAAGTCCTTGAGGCAAATGAAAACTTAGGGGGGAAAAAGCCAATTTATGCAATCTGACTCTGCCCTGAGTTTCTCAAATAACCAAAGGAAGTGAATAGTACAGTAAGTTTCTGTGCTCAGGCGGCTATAGAAGTGTGTGTAGTGCACATTCTGGTCAAGCTATTCACTTTTTTTTTTTTTTTTTTTTAATTTAAAGATGTTACAGTGTATAACATTTTCAGTTTAACACCTTATATCAAGTATGTGTCTTCCTGCTTTCTGTTGATCTTTCGTTGCTTGGTTTCTCTAAGGCACGTTGCAGAATCTGCTGTGTCCAGAGGTCATTTTATTCCTGAGGCTAAAACCTCCAAAGAAAAAAGCTTTTAGCCAGTTCCACAGGAGTCACCCACCCTTCAATGTTGCAACACAATTTTCAAAATGTTTTTTTGTTACATTGATGGTTCAATTGTTTGTTTTTAAAGGGTCAGAAGTACTAGGTTATGTCAGACAAAGTAACAGGCTCTGCATTGTCAACCTCCCACGGCCTGCTGCAGGCCAGAAAAAAACATGTCATGCTTCAGATTATCCAGAGGGACTGTGGTTTAAACTTACCTTTATACCACTCTCTCTCTGTCTCAGTAAAGCAGTAAAGCCAGTTAATCAGTAATCAGAGGAAAAAGACCTGCCTCTTGAAATCCCTTATCTAAACATTACCTGGAATATAAATATGTGTAGAGTCCAAAACTAAACTTCTTTAAAGATGCAAGTTATTGGAGTTTCTTTCAGGTCAGATGGCTGCCACACCGTTGCACTTGATGTGCTCAAGTAGAATATGAACAAACATTGGAAGATAATAGTGCACACTGATACCCAGGACAATGTAGCCTGCTATGTGTGTCACTGTGAGCTTATCTAGTCATGACAGTTCTTTATCACTCCCCATATGTTAACAGCATGACACTATAATAATTCGTAATATGGCTGAATTTAACATGTACTGTCTTGTTTTTGTTTTAATGGCAATGCATCATCTGTTTGGGGAAACTTGATTTCAAGCAGCATACACACCTACCTAAGTTTTAATGTTGTTCAGACCTTATTGTAGACAAAAGGTTTAGAGCTGGGAAAACAGTCCAGTTAAGAAACCCAGTAATGCGACATTTAATATATTTAAAGATGTTTCAAAAAGCTTTTCTTTACTCTCTCCAGGGTACGACTTTGCCGCTGTGCTCGAGTGGTTCGCTGAACGCGTGGATCGCATCATCCTCCTGTTTGATGCCCACAAGCTGGATATCTCTGATGAGTTCTCCGAGGTGATCCGCGCACTCAAGAACCATGAGGACAAAATGCGCGTGGTGCTCAACAAGGCAGACCAGATCAGCACCCAGCAGCTGATGAGGGTCTATGGAGCGCTGATGTGGTCTTTGGGTAAAATCATCAACACACCTGAGGTGGGAAGGAGGGAAAAAAAAGCCCTTTTGTTGTTTTTGCTTTTTTTGTTGTTGTTTTTTACAATTCTGTTTTTGACTGAAGATTTGTAACGCTGTGAGAATTATTTCACTCTAGCCTCGTAGTAATCAAGTGTTAGACACATGTGGAGCAAACAAAGGATGTTACTGTTTCAGAGTGAAAGCCAAGCTCCAGGCGAAGGTTGGATAGCTTTTCCAACGTTATCAAGTTCTCACTTTACCAAGGAACTTAAGAAAAAAAAACACCTTAATGAAAGTGAAACGCGGATAAAATACCATCCATGTCAAATCCCATGTCCTAGCTGATATCACGTGACATAAGCACTTGTGATTTTTCCACCTGAATACTGAGTTAATGTTTGATCCAGAGCCATATTCATAAAGTGATCCCAGGGAAACCTTTGGAGCATGCAGATAATTACTCATTGACTTTGATCTGTAGTTCATATCCTGTTTGAAGGATTAACACTACAAATCAGTCACATTTTTAAAAAAATGTACTCCTGATTAACTCAGTCTTACACTCTTTTCTTGTTTTTATTGTGTTGGACTATATAAATGTTTTACTTCTGTTTATAAATCCATGAGAACAATGTCACATATGTGGCCTGTGAGAGAATTTCTTGCCGTGGGTTTGAGCTGTAAAGTGTAACCTGATGGAGATGAATGGATATTAACTTGGAAAACCTTTATTCTAGGTGGTGCGTGTGTACATTGGGTCATTCTGGGCACAGCCCTTGTTGGTCCCGGACAACAGGAAGTTGTTTGAGGCGGAGGAACAGGACCTTTTTGTGGACATTCAGTCGCTGCCACGCAATGCAGCTCTACGCAAACTTAATGACCTCATCAAGCGAGCACGTCTCGCCAAGGTCAGTATTAAGAAAATTAAACCCTGTGGCCCAATGCAATGATCATTGCACAAAGCACCACATTCTTTTATACCAGTGCTTGAGTAGCACCTATGCTTCCTTTAAAGGATAGGCATGGATACTTGGAGAAACGGCACAGGTTCACCTTTAGAATTGGTATGGATTGGTAGGAAATGCATTTTAAAAAATTCAGTGCTATACACCACCACTAGTTCTGTGGTGTGTGATAATCCACTAGTCACTGATGGATCATAGGAGTGTCTATAGACAAGCTTAGAGTTCAGCCTGCTGCTCTTTTCACATAGAGTGAGCTCAGTGCACATGGCAGTTTACCGGCGTTAGGTGTGCGTCTGCATGAAACCAAGCTCACCACATGTCAACCAGCAGCAGCGGTGACATTACATCTGGGGCACAGGTGACAAATAACACTGTAATAGTATAAACTAAGCTTTGTAGCGTTCACATCACAAACACAACCCGTTGAAAGTACCAGTATACTTTTTTTTTTTTTTTTTTTTTTTTTTTTTGGCATATTTTTATAAATGGTATATTTAAAAAAAAAAAAAAAACCAAAAAACAAAAAAAAAAAACAAACCATGAATTATAAATAATAAATAAAAAAAAAAACACAGAAAAACAGCACTGACCACTTTCGGAAGAAAGCCTGCGATGTCAGAAAACACATTTTATATGCATTTATTTACCCTGGAAATATGCGTCACTGTGTTCTGTCTCGATGTAGTATGTGTTACTGTGTTTTTACACGTTCCAGCCATAGACCCGTCCTATCTTCTTACATTTTGGTGGCATTTTTCATTTAATTGTACATTTTTAAAGAAACCAAAAAGTAAAAAAAAAAAAAAGGTTGAATTTTTTTTTAAATGGATATTTCTGTCACAGATTACCATTCTTAGACTTGGCTGCTGAGTTTAATTTATGTGGTCATATTTTCACTCTCTATTCTTTTTAAGCCCCTGTCTTATGTCATTAATAGGGTGACACCAAAAAACAAACAATCCCCACCCTGCAACTTAGTGTTTCATGTTTAAAGTCACCACAAGCAGATGTCAGCCCAGTGATATGTTTGAACATATGTCAGTTTTAAAACGACTAATACAAATTATAGCACAGGGTTTATCTATTTCTGCTTTTAGTCAATATGTATATATCTGAAATTTAAAAATACACTGCAGACATCCATTTTAAATCTAGTTCCCTTCATTTGGCCTTCTGCCTGATTGAAAAGTCCAAAATTCAGATGTTGTAGCTCTGAAATGTTTAATGCAGAAGTCCAGAGGGTGCTAAGAATTTCTGCTTTTTCTCTTATGCATTCAGGTGCAAGCTTACATTATCAGCTCTCTGAAAAAGGAGATGCCGAGTGTGTTTGGAAAGGACTCCAAAAAGAAGGAGTTGATTGCCAACCTGGGGGAAATCTACCACAAGATAGAGAAGGAGCACCAGATCTCACCCGGAGACTTCCCCAAACTTGATAAAATGCAGGTAAGATTTAAAAAGGGAAAAAAGAAAGAACTGAAGCACTTCCCTGACAAAACTGAAGTGCTGTCTTGAGTTACAGATCTGATGAAAACACAACTCTATTTTTGGAGTGTTGTATAAAGTGTTAGAAACAGGCTGTTCAGAGTAGAATGACCTTCCAACCTTTTACTCTTCACATCTTTGCCCTTCTTTCCTGCTCTTGCCCTCCAGGATGGGCCAGGACGGCGATGAGATTTATTTTTCCTGGTTTGTCAGGAAATCCTGCTTCTTGTATGTTGCTCCCATTGGTAGCCATTGAAGACTGATCTATTTCTATCACCAATTCCTGTTTTCTCTCAACCACCTTCATTCCCTCAGGAGCTGCTAAACGGTCAGGACTTCACCAAGTTTGCTTCACTCAAACCCAAACTGCTGGAGGCAGTGGAGGACATGCTCGCCAATGACATCGCACGTCTCATGGCAATGGTCCGCCAGGAAGAGGCCTCCATGCCCAGCCAGACCGTCAAGGGTGGAGCTTTTGAGGGAACCATGAGTGGTCCCTTTGGCCACGGTTACGGTGAGGGTGCCAGCGAAGGCATTGACGAGCTGGAGTGGGTGGTGGGTCGCGACAAGCCCACGTACGATGAGATCTTTTACACCCTCTCTCCCATCAACGGCAAAGTGTCCGGCGCTGCCGCCAAGAAGGAGTTGGTGAAGTCCAAGCTGCCCAACACAGTCCTGGGAAAGATCTGGAAGCTGGCAGATGTGGATAAAGATGGCTTCCTCGACGACGAGGAGTTTGCCCTGGCCAACCACCTGATCAAGGTAAAGCTGGAGGGCCACGAGCTGCCTCCCACGCTGCCAGACCACCTGGTGCCCCCGTCTAAACGTGGGACGGTGGAGGCCTAGATGCACCCTGCAGATCATTGATGTCAACACAGGGCTCTCCAGGCAGTGTCTAACTTCAAGAAAGAACGGCAGCACCTGGGGTATTTTTCACCAGAGAGAGACTGGAGGGTATCTGGGGGTTGGGTGGGAGGGAGGGCGGGTCCATCTTTGTGAATCTGGGGATAATGTTTAGTGTGTGTGAAATAAACGGTGGGAGAGGGGTTTTATTTGCAGACCGATAGAAGGACAATTACCAAACTGATGGGTAGCTGGAGGTCACACGATGAGGTGGAACATGGATTTATGCATCCTGTGTAAAAGATGTCTTACAAATATACACTTCATATTGTTATATGTTGATCCAAAGAAATCTAGTTTTTTTTTCCAAATGGGAAACAGAAAGGAAATTAATCAAAACAGCGGTTAGATGTGCTTTATCTCTATTTTTGTATTTCCTCACTGTTAACTTTGACTCTTTCCAGAAGCTTCCTTTTTTATTATTTTGCCGGATAAATAAAAAGGAATGCTTGTACCATTCAAAAGGTTAAGTGGATTTGTATTTAATATTGCTATATCACATTTAACAGTGGTTTGTCAGAAGAAAGCTACTTATTAAAATGGGGGAAACACATTTAAATAAATATGCTAAATAAATCTTAACTGATTCATAGTTTGGTGCTTTAAATTTGTAGTGGTTTTCTGTTACCAAAGGTTATGTCAAGGACTGTGTCACCCAGAGGTCATCCAAAGGTCATCCAGAGACTATTTAATGTATTAATTTAAATTGGTTTAGTGTGCTTTCCTGCCCTCTGTAGGCTAGACAGAGTCAAAGCAGGGGGCTGGGAGGACATATAAGGTAATTTAGCCATGAAAGTGGCTTCTGCCTGCACGTTTTCAAGGACAAATTGAAAATGGTGGCGAAGGCAGACATGCTTGCGTTCTCTGGAGCTCTTACACGACACGTGGAGACAATTTACAAAAACTCAGTCCGGGCTCAGAGACGAGCACAAATTGTAAACAGAAAGACAGGAAACACTCTCCAGTGAGCCTGGAAATAATATACACTTTTATTCGCCTTATAAATCTGTGCGACTATATAACCTGAGCAGGCCTAATGTAGATGTCAGATGTCAAAACAAGCAACTGAAGTATAAATAATACTCGTCAGGCCTGTATGTATCGGCTGTTTTCTCAGTGTTTGTAAAGGGAAATGCAGAAAGATGACTTATGCAATTCCAAGAGTTGCACAAACACATCCTCATACACTGCACGTCTCATCATGTTTGTTTGCATATTTTCCAAATGGCAGATTCATCGTCTCATCTGATCATTTTATGTAACTGAATATCAGTTGAGAGAATCAGTTTACCTCCTAAAACACGCCATTACACTCACGGTCATGTGTTTCCATCTTATCTTAAAATTACTCTGAAACGCTGCACAGTGACTCAGTAAGTTATCAGCCAGCATAAGATACATGATATTTCTCCTCTGGTCCAGAGGCGCTCTCTTGTGTCTTCCTGAGTTATTACAAGTGCTGTTTCAACCAGTTGTAAGCAATTCTACTTTCCCACACCCTTCCAGCACATGCGTGATGGTGACAGTAAACATTATGTAGTTATTAGGAGCTGCACAGATTTCTAACAGGTCTGCTCTGTCTTAATTATCTTTATCTGCATTCTTGCCCCAAATTAATATAACCATCCTTTCTCTATGTCATTTACTTATTGATACTTGACGTGAATGGTTTAATGTATTGAATGGTAAAAATGTATTGCTTTTTGTGTTGTTACACCTTTAACATAAGTCATGCAGTTAGGCCCATAAAAGTGCTTTAACCATTAAGGCCTCTGTCAGTGCGCCCCAGGGTGGCTGTGGCTACAATGTAGCTGCCATCACCAGTGTGTGAATGGGTGGATGACTGGTTGTGTAAAGCGCTTTGAGGTCCTTAGGGACTAGTAAAGCACTATACAAATACAGGCCATTTACCATTTTTATCACATCACCCAGGTTCAGATTGAGCAGTTTTTTTTTTTTTGTTTTTTTTTTTTGTCCTTTCAAATTAACCAGATTAAAGACCTGCATTTGATTCCAAGTGTTGATCTTGGATTTAGTAGCTGTTCACTGGAACTAAACAAGCGAACAGCTACTAAAAATGTAAATAAGGTACACCATCATTAAGCTGAAACACCCAAATAAACCAATCGGGGAGAGAACACTAACTTTAATCTGGTACATGTGTAAAAAGTGTGACAGCACCGGGCTGCTCAGCACCACTAATACACCACAAAAGACAGTTTAAGTGCATGATTGGATTCAAAAACACTCATGAGGTAGGAATATTATTGTCAAGGGAGTTTACAACAAGGTAAATGAACAGATAAGAGATAAACTTGGTCCAGAACAGTAGGAAGAGAAAAGGCTTGTGATCTAAGGCATACCATGCCATCTGTCAAACATGGTGGAGGCAGTGTTATGACATGGGCGCCTAGTGGAACCAGGTCATAGTGTTTATTAATGATGTGACTGCTGATAGAAGTAAAAGGATCAACTGTAAAGTATGCAGGGCTCTACGCTCTGCTCAGATTCAGCCAAACGCTGCAAAACTGATCAGATGTTCTTCAGTGGCCCAGTGAGTCGCCTGTTCTCAGGTCAATAGCTTTTCAGCTATTCAAAACAAAACTGAAAGCAGTAAAGGCCTGACGCAACATCTTAACCATGAAGACCGCATCTGGTGATGTCCATGGGGTTTGTGGTCCAAATACTTACGGACATAAGCAGGATGCGCAACTTTATTACCTGATTGTACTGTTGGTTGCATCTCTGTGTCTGCAAACAAAATGAATTTAACCAAAAGTGGATGCTTGTTTGTTGTCTCCCATTAAAGAGGTAAAAACTCTTTTAAGATGGATTTCTTTTTGTTCTCTGGCACAAAAATGTTGTTGAATATAACAACTGTTGTAAAAACCACTGATCCTGAATTTCAGCCACTGCATCACTATCACAGGATAAAGATCAAAATACAAGCCTTGTCATTAAACTGATGCAAAGAGGGAAAAAGGATAACTAATAAAATTGGAAAGAAATCATTAGTTAAGAAACGTGACTGGATTATTCTGCCAATCAGAGATACCAAGAGATTCCTAAAATTTAACATAAAGCATAATTTGTGGCCACCTTTAAAATGGAAAAGAAATGCAATTTAGAAAGAATTTTTTTCCATTTACTATGAAAATATTGGAATTTACTGAAGCTCCTTTGCTTCTGATGTTCTTTTAATTGTAAATAAAACAGAGCCAAAAACATTTACTTCCCCCTGAAAAGTCAGGATCCTCCCCGGTTCAAGCAGATCATTTCCAGCTGGCAGCAGCTCCAGAGTTCCTCCTGTTCAGGTATGATAATTTACTGACAGAAAGCTGCTGGAATGCCCAGGCTGGTGTGAAGAGAGAGGCTGTTTGGCTCTGCATCCCTGTGCCTCTGTGCACTGTGTGTTTGGATAGCCGCTCTTCCACACTGTATATCTCTCCTTTACATTGTTTCCGTCTTCCAGCCTTCCTCTGTCAGGACGTCACCCTTTTCGCCTCTTCCTTCCTTGCCTTCCACTGTTTTCTGCTACTGCTTCTTTGTTTTTCATCTGTATTCCAGCCATGCCCCTGTCTCTCTTTCACTCCACGTCAACCCTCTGACATGCTGACCCCAGCAGGGAGCTGACTGGGTCAGGCTTATGTAACACAGTCATGTGGAAGCCCACTTGGAATGAAGCACCTGTAGCCTATGTGTGAGTACAAACTGTAAGATGTGCAGCTATTAAATACTCATCTTATATAAGTCAAGTCAGCATTAGTGTAGTTTGAACATCCTTAATGACCTGTGGAATAAACCTCATATATTGGACACTTTTTAAGATGTGTGCCTACTTTTTCTGCACACTGAATGCAATCTTTAAACAAGGATATCCGAAAAACTTCCAAAGGTAAAAGCCTGAAATCTTCACTTGCCTTTCTTGCCATCAAAATGAACCAGATCTGTAATTTCAATTACAGTTGAAATTACAGTCTTACTCAGCACCTCAAAAATCTTGCGTGTCTTATGCATGAGTTCAGAAAGGAAGATCTGCAATCACTCATTTGCCTGCCTTCCTGGGTTTTAGGCTGCTTTGCTGTTCTCTTCATCACTACTGCTTTTCAATACAGTCAATCTCAATACTGTCATCATTACTCTAGTCCAATTATCTTCTTGCCCGCCTTCTTAGAGCCAATCAGTATCCACTTTGCGTTGTTTAAATCTACGCTCTCTGTCGTTCTCCCTTTCAGACTCATTCGTGTAACCCACCTCCTCCCCATCTCCACCTAGCAGACAATTCAGTGAGAGCTTCATCCAAGCCTCAGTCTTAATCTTCACCAGCACCTAGACTCCTGTTCTATATCCAATCACCACTGGGATTCTGTTCTGCCATGATGGGTCATCGGAGTCTAACTGCCAAATACATCAATTTCTCTATCAATAAATCATGTTCTTCCAGATGATTTCTCCTTATTTAAAAGAAATTGTATTCTTAGAATCTGTGTAGGAAATATCACACAAGGTCAATAATTTATTGGGACAAAATTTTATTTTTTGGTGATTTAAGAACACATCAGAGCAGCTTCAAATGTACCTCTAGGAGTGCTTCAATATTTCCTGTAATGAAGATGTTTTCTGGACAGTTTCACATTCTTGAGGGAAGATGGGGATGGGCAGAAGGAAGATTTCATATAAGTGTTTATAAGTTACAATGTTTAACCTGATTTTGTCTGGTGGAGGGGGTGGAAAGTGCTGCCACAAACACAAACACTGGTTTATCTGCATTGAAACTCAACAGAAAGACTTTTTTTTTTTATGTTTAAAGAGACAAAATACACACCAAACATTCAAATTAAAAGAAAAATCTTACATTTTTTTCTTAATTTAAAAAAAAAAAGCTTTATATACTGAATATCTTTTAATAGAAACCCTTAAATATAATTAGTCCTGTTACCCCAAACCAAATCTGAGTCTTTACCACAGACTCGTGTTATCTCTTTAAGTCCAGGGAGGTTTCATGAGGTAGACAGATGTGCTCTTTGGGGGGGAGGAACAGTCTTGCTTTGGCTCAGTTTGTCCTTTTTTCCCCAGGTTTGGTTGTGTGGTGTCTCCACTGGTCACAAATCAGTTCGTTTTATCACTTTTCAGGCTCAGCAGGGCCGCTTGGCTGCTTGCAGAGGAGCTCCGAACATTTCCTGAGAGGCATAGGTGATATACAGGAAGCCGTCACCATCTCTGTAGCGGGTATACACCTCCCCCATGTTGGAAGACATGCAAGACATGCTCTTCTCCGCCACCAGGAGAAACAGAGCCTGGGTGGAGTCCAGAGCGATTTTATTCCTGGAGGGGAGACAGTTGGAGAGGCAGACTGAGATTTTTAGGACAAAGAAAGACAGAATGTGAGGGAGGCAGAGGCATGGCGAAGAATGACAAATCTGACAACTTGCAGAAGAAGAAAAGGGCTTTAAAAATCAGAACAAAAGAACCTGCTGTGAGTCACAGATGACGTACCTGAGCAGGCAGAGGAACTGACCCAAGGTGAGCTCATAGGGAACCAGGAACTTTGTTTTGTCCAACAGGGGAAGGGTCCTTTCACGGATGTAACGTTCGACAATCACCTAAAAGCAAAAACACGTCTGCTTTAACAGGAAGTTCAACAACACGCATCTATTATGTCTTTAAAACATCTTAGTCTGAATCAACTTACAGGCAGCTTGTTGGGGAATTTAGACCGAATGCTGCACACTTCATTTTTTCTTGTTGCTAGAGAAAAAAAATAATAATAATTTGAAGACCATATTTTACACACATGCTTTAAAAACAGCATCCACTCAGTGAAATGTCAACCAAATTGTCCTACTGAGGCATTTCCTCTGCTTGAAGGGCACCGTTTCCACAGATTTCTCAAAAGGAGCCATTTGTGCTTGGTTTTGTTGAGTGTTTCGCAGAGGCCGATGGTGATGGAGGCTGTCTCGCCCGGGCTAACGTCAGAGTCCCCTCGGGTGGAAGTAAGCAAACCCCGACGAGCTGAGGTGACCACTCGTGTTTTATAGGGTGCGTGGGCTGGGAGGAGTCGAAATGGGACACCAGCAAACAAGGACACGCTCCTCGTCCCGGGGAGAAGTGTGTATGGATGCAGAGGTGTGTGTGTGTGTGTGTGTGTGTGTGTGTGTGTGTGTGTGTGTGTGTGTGTGTGTGTGTGTGTGTGTGTGTGTGTGTCCTCTTCAGAACAGATTCACACATACTGGCTATCTCTCTGAGTGTTCTCACGTCGGCTTGTGATTTCGGTTCTGCTGTCACGTACACAGAGGAGGACACTATGTGAAGAACACAGCGTAACGAAGGAGGCCCGCCTCCAAGAGAAGCAGAGGTTCCTAAACAAAGCTGCACAACCCAAACTGTCACACTCAAAAACTAGATGAGCCATACTTCTATCCTTTCACTTAGTGTCTGACGTAGGACACCATGGTCATCTTTAGAACATTTAACCCATGTTAAGCTAAACTTTTACCCTTGACTAACAATGGCCAGCACCAGTGATGACAGTGACTTGATCCTGTGTGCTTCTAATTACAGGAAGCACTGTGTAACTCATGTCTGCAGCATCTGCAAGCTCCAAATGTTATCTTATTACCTTTTTAAGTGCTGTGTGTGTTTCACACATATGGACACAGAGACATTCATTTAGATCCTCAGGCAGAAATCTGTAGTTGTTTCCACATCACATCTAAAGTCAAAGGGCGATTGTGCTTTGGCTGTCGAGCTTCATCAGTTGTTGACTGACCGGCCTGATGAAGTCTGATTTGCCTCATCAGCGTCTTCTTTTAAATCACTGCCAAAGACTTGTTTATATCATGTATATGATATCTGTTGGTATCCGTTTTTGTGTAGATTTTTGGCATACTCTGCTGATTCTTTTAACATTTAGATAGTTTTTGTCTTCATTTTAAGTTATTACAGCAGGTCACACTGTATCTTCTTCGTATTGTCATTTTTGAATGCTGTGTGGCCCATTTTAACTGATTTGTAAATTGTTTTTATAATTTTCTCTTAGTTTGTTCTTTTATTCTTTGTTTGCCAGAAGCACTTTGCAATTCTGCTTTACACATAAACTTTAATATTATTATTAGTGTTATTATTATCATTATATTAACTGGGGCTGTATTATTTTGATTTATTCAGTCTCTTTACACTTCTCTTTCTTTTGGAAGCTCTAAAATCTGCATGAAAGCTGCTTCCCTCCTGAATTTACTGGAGTTGTCAGTTTGTTATGGAGCTAAAACTAGTATTTTGCAACAAGAGTTCAGCAAGTATCATCACAGTGACAGCTATTTATGTTGGTTCCACAAAGACTGTAATTTAACTATATTTAGTTTTACAAAAATGTGAGTTCAGATTTTGTGGAAACCATTGTGAATAAACTGTCAGCTGAGTTATGAACAATGCATTTCTCTTTAAGGAGCTCATGCAGCAATGGACAGCTGCTCTACTCTGGATAAAGATTGCCCTCTGCTGGATGGAAGGTAGCCCAAAGGTCCCCTGCACTGCAGAGGAGACGCTCACCTATGCCTATCATGACATTTTCCCCAGTGGCTTCATTCTTAGTGGAGTGATAAAAACTCTTGTCAGTTTGTCCCCCCAAACTGACGACTTTATGCTTTTTAAATTTTTTATGAAGTACATTTAAAAGAATATAAATCCAACTAACAGAGTCAGAATTTAAAAAAATAAATAAATAAATGTAATGCTGAGAAACAGTCAAAATTCTCATTTCGAGAGATGATTTCTGACTTTACTCTCATTTATTATATCACTAGGCTATTCTCAATATTTTTAGAATAAAGTGAGAAAAGAAAATCATAATTCTGAGATTAAAGTTGAAATGTTGAGTTTAAATCTGGATTCTGAGAAGTCAGACTTCAGAGGAAAGTCAGATTTTAGAGAAAAAGTCAGAAATGAAAGAAAAAAATCCGATTGATGAGAATAAAGTCATAATTCTGACTGTTTCCTGTGAATTCTGATTTAATCTCAGATTTCTTTCAGATTTAAAAAAAAATTGATTCATGACACAACATTATTTTTTCTGAGGCTTTAACCTTCTTCTGTAGTAAGACAATTGAAACTTGTGGGTGGATCCAGTGTTGCTCCGTTCTGGCATCCTCTCCTCCCATGCCTGCCAACTCCAAGCTGCCCACATGTCACATACAGTAAACACAGCAGACTGGCCAGGGTAGCTCACTCTGAGAGCAAATAGTGCTCAGAGGTCACTGAATGTCACTCAGCACAAGGTAATTTAGGATTATGCTATTTGTCATCACAAAATAAATGAAGATTTTAAAAGATCCAAACTGTTTAGTTGCAAGAAAACCACAAAAGTGACAAACAAGTCAGTTCAGTTGTATCTGTTTAACACAAATTTGCAACAACAGTCACCTCAAGGAACTTCATATTGTAAAATAAAGACCCTAGAGTACAAAAAACAGGCAAGCAAACAAACAATAGGGAAAGACCCTTTTTGCAGAGTGCATACTTTTACTAGTAGATATCACGACGGTGTCAACGATGCTGAAACTAAAGCACTTTTGTGTTAGCTTTGCATTTTTTTCCCAAGAAAAGAAGAGGATAAAAACTTTGTTGTGATTTTTTCCCCATATAAGGTCAAACTTTGCCCCCAGAGAGGGGGCCTGATTCACCTTGACTGGTAACCATTGGTAACCCTCATTCACCACACGTAGGAACTTTATTTTTGTGAAGCTGCTTCAGCACAATTCCTGTGCTCAGTCTCTTCCTTATGTTAGCAGAAGGTCGTAAACTATAATGATTTATTACTATACATATAAGAAAGTATAAGCAGCTTTTAAAACTTGAAGCTATTTGACTATTAGCGTATCACATGTGACAACTAGGATATGTTCCACTCTCATCCCCGCCTTCCACCCACCCCAAATCCTGAATTAGACGGATAAGAATCCAGGGAGAAAGAAACTGGATGGATGGCAAACACAGCTGCTTTCATTTATTTACCCTGCAATTATTCTAAAGCATAATGTTTAGTGGAAATAGGTAGGTAAATGTCAGCAACACTCCAAATGACAGGAGGCGTAATCAGACAGAGCAAATGCAGGCTTCTGTGTGGGTGAGCAGCATCTCTCATGTGTGCTGTTTAGCTATAGAGTTACATGCGATAGAAGGGATAAATGCTTAAAGACTTCGCTTGGAATACAAAGATCGTCCTTTGATATGTGCATTCAATAAGACTATAGAGTATAGATTTCACTAATGCAGGCACTGGATTATAGTATTCAACTCTATGCAATGTATCAGTGAAGAAAATAGCCACATTAACATTATACACATTATATCTCAAAGAAAAGCACTCCTCAAAGTAATCAGATTACTGCTGCAATATCTTCTTATTAAATTAGTCACACATTCCCTCAATATCTAATATTGTTTGAAGTCACATGACAAGACAGCATTTTACACAAAAGGTGTTTATCTAGTGAGCTTCTGAAGTAGAACAAAGACTCTTAGTTTTAAATGTAATGGAGTTAAAATTCTACTTTTCTTACAGAAACGTCAACGCAGGCAAATAAAGCTGTTCATACTGGGTCACGTGGCTTCTTATCGCAGCTCTACTCCCCATCTTGCAGAGATGATAAAATCTTGCATAGCTGCAGCTTTTAAGATGAAATACGTGCAAGTTTCAAGTTATAGCCGATGGAAAAAAAACACTTGCAGCGCATTAAAAATTCAACTTTTCTACATAAAAAAAAAATCAGTTTAGGGGTCAAAACATGGGCTAAAAAGTGGAGCAGAGAAACGACCCTGCTGATTATGTGCACAGTGTGCTGCTCGGAGCGTGGGTGCTGGGGTGTTTTCTACTGCTATAGTTGGATGAACACTTGAGGAAACAGTGCATCTGTCCTCTGCGATCCTGCGCGCTGAAGTTGGACACTCTGGGAATTTTCTTGCGTCCGTTCGAAAAAACTTGGTCGTCCAATCCGTGTGCAGCTCCTGCACACTGGCTCCTCCTTCCCCTCTCCCTCTGCCTGCTCCCACATGTAACGCTATCGCTGCCTCTCTGTTGCATTGTCTCATTGGGGACGCAGCGCACGGAGTCCAGCGCTGCGGACAACTCCGGCGGACCTGCGAGC
Source organism: Aulonocara stuartgranti (assembly GCF_965226115.1). Taxonomy (NCBI): domain Eukaryota; kingdom Metazoa; phylum Chordata; class Actinopteri; order Cichliformes; family Cichlidae; genus Aulonocara; species Aulonocara stuartgranti. The sequence goes on along the minus strand of NC_138940.1, from coordinate 34,254,242 downwards.
TTTAAAGTGACAGGGGAAGGAAAAATGGACAATGTCGAGCGGAAATGAAAACCTGGGATAGTATGAGTCATGGCTCGTTGAGGTGTCTTCAGTCTGCCGGTGGATTCATTAATTCCAGCCCTGTGTCAGTCAGTCAGCGGGGCTGCCTGAAGCCGCGAGGCTACACTGCACGTTAGAATGAGCCGCTATCCTTGATGTTGCGTTAAACCAAGCAGCTGCTATGTTGAAATCCCTCATTCGGACCTGTGTGGCTCTACCTGGTGCTGGACCCTAGTCCGTTCCTTCCCTTATCCCGGTGTGCGGTAACTGAGCGGTGGTCAGCGGTGCGCCCTGAGGAGGATGGCCGCCCGCCGCGGATGCGTGAACTCGCTCTGGTCGGGCACCGAGCGCGTCCGCATCGGAGAGCGCCTCAAAGCGACGCTGGCCGGAGTGATGGAGCTGGAGGTGCTCAGGTGCAAACACCTGGAGATGGTGGACGCCGCTCTGGAGGATCGACCGCCCGTTGCCGCCAACGCTGAGGATCCACGGGCGGCGGAGGAGGAGGAGGAGGGGAGAGAGACCTCGGAAAGCGGCGCAATGGATGCCGAGCATGGCTCTGCGACATCCCGCCGGCAACAGGTCAGTCAGTACGTCTGTCAGCTCACAGGTCGGATCCACAGACAGATGATTAAATATGAATGAAGGGCTGATGGTGATCTGCCAAAAAGCCAGTCCCTCTGCGACTCACTAGACAGATTTTATCGCTGCCTCGAGCGCACGGCTGTGCCGAGAGCTGAATACTCAATTGAATGTGATGGTGCCAGAGATCAAGCCAGGCATGCAGTGTGTACGTGTGTGTGTGTGACATGGAGCAAATGTCACTGAGGTCAGGAAACCGGGACCAGCTCTGGCTCTGTGCCCTGCCTCATGGTTAGAAAGAAACATGTGGCGCTCAAATCAGGTGCAGGTATTAATACACAAGCCAGCGCTGCATTTTTTGGCTCAGGACCATAAGCTCTCCAAAGGTCACTTTGGCTCTCCGTTTGCATTTACAATTACTCTGATCACATTCTAAATACCAGCCCCTCCACTTTTTGTCTAAAAAGTGCGCTGCCTATTTTTTTTTAAAAAGTGTGTATGTTCAGTGGAGTGTGACCAACCTGAAGAGGGTTAGGCTGTCTCTAAACACCCATTTAACCCCATTTCCCCAAACCTGCCCTGAAATGGATATGCAGGTCTTTTGTGTGGAGAATGTGGGTTGACATGTAGGCTGATACAGGAGGACAGGATGAGAACAGGTCTCATCCTGAGGCATGGGCCCCGGGGCCGTAGCTGGTCTGCTCCGTTATTGGTGATCTACATTTAAAGCTGAGGAGTCATCAAGATGTAAAATCGGCCAAAAATGAGATGATTAAGATGACTGTGGGTGCATCCATCAGTGTGTGTGTGTGTGTTTTTAACAAAACATAATAAATGTAAAATGGCAATGGGCAAGAGGGCACAGGAAGAGGATGACCAGTGTTATAAACAGAAATATAATGTTGAAAATATTAGACATGACCACTGTTTCAACTTGTTAAATTTGTCTTTTGATATTAAACAAATATTTTCTGGTTTTTGATTGTTGGTTAAAGGAGACATGCAACATGAACATCAGGCATTATATGCTAGAAAACATTGATGGATGGACATTGATTGCAATGACTGGCTTCAAGTTTAAACACCTTTTTTATGGTATTCACAGCCATCTAAAAAATAAATAAATAAAACAAACATTTTTCCAGCAACTTTAATACCAAAAATAAGCAAAAGTAATCTGAAACTTCACTGCATTGCACATGAAGTGGTGTGTTACTTTGTACAATGTGGATTATACCTGGAACATTTCCAGACTTGACAAACAGGTGATGGGTTCAGGCTGGAATTTGAGCAAATGCCAAATTTACGTTACATTTTAATGAAAATGATAAATAGTTTCAGAGCCAGGCAGCACCACAACCCACAAGTCTGAAGCATCACAGTAACCTCCACTGCACAGATGCCCAGTTTCACAAAAACAGATTCTTTACAGAAGGGATTTTGTTGTAGATACTATGTGCAGACCTGTTTTCCTCAGAACTAAAGGTTGCTGCTTTACAAACAAACTGCCCAGCAGTGCTTGCTACTTTTCACCAAATACAGTGGGGCAAAAAAGTATTTAGTCAGCCACCGATTGTGCAAGTTCCCCCACTTAAAATGATGACAGAGGTCAGTAATTTGCACCAGAGGTACACTTCAACTGTGAGAGACAGAATGTGAAAAAAAAATCCATGAATCCACATGGTAGGATTTGTAAAGAATTTATTCGTAAATTAGGGTGGAAAATAAGTATTTGGTCACCTCAAACAAGGAAAATCTCTGGCTCTCACAGACCTGTAACGTCTTCTGTAAGAAGCTTTTCTGTCCCCCACTCGTTACCTGTATGAATGGCACCTGTTTGAACTCATCATCTGTATAAAAGACACCTGTCCACAGCCTCAAACAGTCAGACTCCAAACTCCGCCATGGCCAAGACCAAAGAGCTTTCGAAGGACACCAGGAAAAGTATTGTAGACCTGCACCAGACTGGGAAGAGTGAATCTACAATAGGCAAGCAGCTTGGTGTGAAAAAATCAACTGTGGGAGCAATCATCAGAAAATGGAAGACATACAAGACCACTGATAATCTCCCTCGATCTGGGGCTCCACGCAAGATCTCATCCCGTGGGGTCAAAATGATCATGAGAACGGTGAGCAAAGATCCCAGAACCACACGGGGGGACCTGGTGAATGACCTGCAGAGAGCTGGGACCAAAGTAACAAAGGTCACCATCAGTAACACACTACAACGGCAGGGAATCAAATCCCGCAGTGCCAGACGTGTTCCGCTGCTGAAGCCAGTGCATGTCCAGGCCCGTCTGAAGTTTGCCAGAGAGCACATGGATGATACAGCAGAGGATTGGGAGAATGTCATGTGGTCAGATGAAACCAAAGTAGAACTTTTTGGTATAAACTCAACTCGTCGTGTTTGGAGGAAGAAGAATACTGAGTTGCATCCCAAGAACACCATGCCTACTATGAAGCATGGGGGTGGAAACATCATGCTATGGGGCTGTTTTTCTGCCAAGGGGACAGGACGACTGATCCGTGTTAAGGACAGAATGAATGGGGCCATGTATCGTGAGATTTTGAGCCAGAACCTCCTTCCATCAGTGAGAACTTTGAAGATGAAACGAGGCTGGGTCTTCCAACATGACAATGATCCAAAACACACCGCCCGGGCAACAAAGGAGTGGCTCCGTAAGAAGCATTTGAAAGTCCTGGAGTGGCCTAGCCAGTCTCCAGACCTCAACCCCATAGAAAATCTGTGGCGGGAGTTGAAAGTCCGTGTTGCTCGGCGACAGCCCCAAAACATCACTGCTCTCGAGAAGATCTGCATGGAGGAATGGGCCAAAATACCAGCTACTGTGTGTGCAAACCTGGTAAAGACCTATAGTAAACGTTTGACCTCTGTTATTGCCAACAAAGGTTATGTTACAAAGTATTGAGTTGTATTTTTGTTATTGACCAAATACTTATTTTCCACCCTGATTTACGAATAAATTCTTTACAAATCCTACCATGTGGATTCATGGATTTTTTTTTCACATTCTGTCTCTCACAGTTGAAGTGTACCTCTGGTGCAAATTACTGACCTCTGTCATCATTTTAAGTGGGGGAACTTGCACAATCGGTGGCTGACTAAATACTTTTTTGCTCCACTGTATGTTATCTCCGGATTGTTTCCATGGTCTGCTGTGATATGAAACAATGCCGTCGACAGCTACAGGAATAACACTCGTTCTGAGAAAGTAACAAATGCTTCATCATGGTGGCTTTACACAACCTGTTATTACACTGTGAATATGTGTTCCTGATACCAGTGAGCGGTATTAGTCAGCAGCCTGCAGCATATTAATACATGTTCTGTTTAAGCCAGGCTACAGCTGAGGTCACATCTGCAGAATATTGTATTTATTTATTTTTGACAGAGTGAAATGAAATTGTATCCCCACAAATAGTCTGCAGAGGAGAAGCGGAAAACACTTGAAATAAAAAGTGATGGGAGAGAGCTTTTTTGCAGTCCCATCTGAGAGAGGGCATCCGCATGGAAGCGCTTCTCATAACGTGCCGCCTTCCTCACCACCCACCCACCAACATCTCATCTGTAGTTCCTCCCGTGGTGCTGAGAAATCCTGTGGAGAGGCCGAGCAGCATTGCTCATTCTCACCTCTGAAGGGAGCTGCCGATGTAGCAGAGCAAGCAGGCTGGCACGCTGCCCTTTGCCCTGGCTGGCCTTCACCAACACACACACACACACACACACACACACACACACACACACACACACACACACAGTTGTGTTTTCATATCCTTATGGGGACATCTAATTGACATAATGCTTTCCCAGCCATAACCATAACCACAAGCATAACCTAAATGTAACCCTGACACTAAAACCACATTTTGAGCCTCAAAAATGCCTACAAACTCGTGGGGACATGCATTTTGTCCCCATAAGGGTTCTTGGTCCCCACAAGTGTAGTAACGTTCCAATTTTTGGTCAAAACAAAGATATGTAAACATGGTACGCACACACAAAACAACATTTGCATAAAAGGGAAACAAATTTCTGTCTTGTTGCGACATGTAGCTGCAGATGGAGAGGGAACGAGGAAGGGAAAGTTGACGGTTACCTACTGCTTTGTTTACTAGAATCAACATACAGTTTTATATGTAAACCCATTATATTCATTTTCCCTGTATACACTACTCATTACTTTGGAAATCATTGGTTGTTCAGCCTTTTTTGTAAGCCAAGGATTTGGTGACTCATAGCATAATGTGCTCTACCGCAACACTAGATTTTTTTTCTTTCTTTCTTTCTTTTTTAATAAACTCTTGAAATATGATTCACATTTTTTCTCTCTAGCAGCAGAAAGAGGAGGATAGAAGCCACAACTGCGCACATCAGGGTTATGGCTGACTGTTACGGCCGTGGTGTCATCCGTGCTGAAAAATGCAGTTTAAAATGAGGGAGTATTTTAAAGAATGTCGGCTTTTGAACAAATGTTTTAAAAAAAACAGAGCAGTGGTTCTGTAGAATGGACAGAAAACACATTTAATTTGCATTAATACTATGAATAATTCAGATCTGCGCAATCTGTTGTATGGAGAGAACAAGCTTTGAGTTACTGAAACGACATCTAATCTGGAAACTAGAAGAAACATAACTTTTTGCTTTCGAAATGAGCATCAAGGCCACGATGGCGGATTCCGGCTCATTGCCGTTCAGAGTTTAAAAATAAAAATCTCCTCGCTGAACATAACACATCGAGAACAGGAGTGGGAGAAGGAGGGAATATGCTGCAGAGCTTTAATTAATTCACACGCACAGCAGAACTGCAACGATTAATTAATAGACAGGAAATTAATCAGCAGCTACTGTAATAAGGAAATCTTTTAGGACTGATTAAAGCTTGTCAAATGTGGAAATCAGCTGTCGTTTCTTGCAGAAAGCTGAATATCTTTGAGCTTCATGATTAAGCGCAAACAGCCGGTGATACTCATATAACGCTTTTCTACTCACATTAAACACACAGAGTGCTTTCTTACTACAAGCTAGAGACGAGCAGGTTGATCCAAATATCAGTAGTATCGATACCAATGATACCGGTATCATATCGATACTAGCGCGACAGAATCGATACTTTGTTTCTATCCTCTAAATTACTTTAAGTTAATAATTTAGCCTGCCTTTATAAGTTTAAACTATAGGTATGGGTACTGATATCAGTCATACTGGACCTGTCTTTACTTGGCAGTATTGAACAGCACTGCTACAAGCCTCAGTCACATATTCACGTTTCTTTAAATCAGGGGTCTCGAACTCCAGTCCTCGAGGGCTGGTGTCCTGAAACTTTTCCATGTGTCCCTGTTGCAACACACCTGAATACCATTAGTAGGTCAATAGCAAGACCCTGTAGAACGTGACTGCATGCTGAAGTGACAATTCAGCCATTTGATTCATGTTACAGCAGCTCATGAGTGAATGAACATGGTGCAATAAAAGTACTGTTAGAAGTAAAACACTTACATTTACTTACATTTACTTGAGTAGGGTTAGAGGTTGCCACTTCAGCATGCAGTCCAGTTCTATACTCTTGCTAATGACCTACTAATTGTATTCAGGTGTGTTGCAACAGGGACACATGGAAAAGTTTCAGGACACCGGCCCTCCAGGACTGGAGTTCGAGACCCCTGCTTTAAATGATAAGCACTTTTAACCTAACGTTTACACACTCACACTCCGATGGACACATCAGGGGTTAGTCAGCGTTCAGTATCTTGCCCAGTAATGCTCATGTTGGATTGAACCACCGACCTCCTTATTAGTAGACGACCTGCTCAATCATGAGTCGATAAATCGATAACTGATGGGAATAATATTCAGATAAGGTCCTAATGAGAAGTGTTTACATTGCCGTGTGCGCGCTCATTGAAGGAAGGCTGTCTTGAAATTAGGTTTGGGAAGCATCATCTTACATGGTGAGTCATTAGCCCCCCTCACTTGTGGAGTGACAGCTTTCATCTCCCCCCTTTTTGTGCCTCGGGGTATCTCCAAGTAAAACAACAAAAGTGTGTAACATTGATAATTTTTTCAGGATGATCCTGAAAGCTGAGTGAAGATGAAGATTCACAGTGTGGGCTGTCTTTACATTTCAATACCATATTAATAATGTATGAAACAATAAATAGACCACCATGCGAGTTCTTCACACCGATCGCTCGCGCCGTCCCACACTATTTGACCAAATTATTCTGTCTCGACAAGCCAACCGCTGCAATTCGTTCTCGCTGATGACATAATGCACCTATTAAGAAGAAGTGTATGGCTTGTGCAGTCGCTGCAGCATTATTATCCCATCGACCCATACATTTTCTATGTGCACCCCTCCCTCACATGCAGGACTATCATATTACAGAGCTCTGAGCGAACCATCACCCGTCTCTCCAATGATTTGATCATGTGCTAGTCACTGTGTAACAATATATCCCGTAGCGTGCAAGGCCTTGTGTTGCTGGCACGGATTTGTTGCAGATATTTACCCTTTCAGGAGACTTTTAAAAAACGCGTTTCACATCGTTGCACAGGCAGAATAAGTTAATGGTCTTTTAAAAATGTCGAATTTTTCAGATCATACATGTGAGAGGAAGTCGCGTCACTATTGGACTGCATGTTTGTATGTGTGTGTGTTCAGGCTGAGGATTGAGTTAAATATTTCGCCAGGCCTGTTGTGCTGTTGTGGGTCTGTGTGGGAGGAGAAGCGAACGCGAGTTAGAGAGCGAGCAGCTGTAGCTATGGTGAGTAGAGGGTGGCTGGCTCGAAGGATATTATAGCAGAAGGAGGAGGGTTATTTGTTAAGGGGCCTGTGGGGGAGGTGGGGGTCCTTCAAGATGCCCCTCTCTCTCGCCCGGCAACCGCCCACCCCCCCCCTTCACCTCACCTCACTCTCCCTTCACCGCCTTCACTCACTCAGTGACTCACTCCGCTATTTCTCTGTCTCTTTTTTTGTCCCTCGCACTTAGTTTTGGTCACCCACTCAGCCACGACTCGCTGTAGATTCACAGGGAAACAAAAAAAATAAAAAATAGTGAGGAGGGGGACAGGATCTCACTGACCTGAGAGGGAGAGATAAGCCGAAGACTGGTCAAAGTCTGAAACTCTCACACAGTTTCCTTCCTTCTCTCTTTCCTCCACAGTCCATCCCCCTTTTTACCTTCTGCCGCTCTGGCAGCTCTTTGTTACGTCATCTGTCTTCTCCCATTATCCTCTGAATCCCCCTCCTCTCCTGTCACCCCAGTGAGTCACTACCTGTATTGTTTCCTCAGTAACCACAGGATTGATCAGCAGCACCACTCACAGTGTTTCTGTTGTTTGGGCCTGATCACACTAATGCAGGGGCTTTTGGCTGCAGTCCTAAAGGGATGGGTTGGGGATTTGGAAGAGGGTGAAGGGGGGGTTACTCTTCTGCCCTCTTACTAATCTGGAAAATGGAGGCACTTTGCTAACTTGATGGGCTGATTGTTATTCTTGTTCTTGTTGTGCACAAGGCCTCATTTCTGACTGTTCCAGTAAGTGTGGTGTGACGTTGCTGGAGCATGTGGCTGGTAAATGATATTGTGAATGCACAGCCCTTTCACGCGGGTCTGGACCAAAACATGCAGAGGGTTAAGCTGTGTTTTTAAAGCAGTATCCTTATTGTCACTGGTGGAAAGTATACTTGAATGCTTAATAACATCTAGAATACTTTCTTCTTCTAACTTACTAGGTTTCCAAGGAATATATTGTAGTTTTTTTGTAACAACACTGTTTTTATCCAACCTTTTTCAGGGTTTTCTTTTTTTTCATATTCAGAAAGTTTTGACCTCTGCATGCTTTTTATTCTCCCCCACGCATCTATCAACTAGGTAAACTTGAGTATTAATCTAATTAAATTATTCTTTATGAAGCTTTATGGTAAATGAGCTGGCTCCTATATAGTGCTTTTCTACTCTACCCCTTTCCCCGAAGGTGCTCTATTGGATTGAGATCTGGTAAGTGTGGAGGACGTTTGAGTGAATTTATGGGTGATGGTGCACTGTCTCATAAAGGCATGAACATGGTCAGGTAGGCTGCGGTGTTAAAATGATGCACAAAAAGTGCCAAGAAGATATCCTCCACACCATCACACCACCACTAGAAGCCTAAACGATACAAGGCAGGGTGAATCCGTGCTCTCACTCATTGTGCGAAATTTGGACCCTACTATCCAAACAGAGCAGAGGCAGAAATCTTTTGACCAGACAGTGTTTTTCCAATCGATTGCTGTTCTATTTCGTGAATTGGTCCAACTTAGAGCCACAGTTTCCCGTTCTCGGCTGACAGCAGTAGCGCCCAGTGTGGTCTTCTGCTGCAGCTGCAGAACACACTGGATGTGTTTTGTGTTCGGAGATGCTCTTCCGCATACTTTGGTTGTAAGGAGTGGATATTTGAGTTACCGTTACCTTCTTGTCAGCTTGAAGCAGTCTGACCATTCTCCTCTGATCTTTTACATCATCGCAGCATTTTCTCCCAGGGAACTACTGTTCGCTGCATATTTTCTCTTTTTCAAACTCTTCTCTCTAAACCCTGGAGACGAAAGTGCTGGATAATCCCAGTAGGTCAGCAGTTTCTGAAATAATGAGACCAGCCTGTATGGAATCAAAAACCGTGCCACGTTCAGAGTTCCCTAAATCACCTTTCTTCCATTATTCTGATGCTCAGTTTGAGGTTCAACAGGTTGTATTAACCACGTCTGCATGTCTAAATGCACTGAGCTGCTGCCATGCAGTTGGCTGATTAGATATTTGTGTTAACAAGTAGCTGAATGGATGCACCTAATGCAGTTTCCATGGCTAAATATTAGCCAAATATATACCCATGAGAGCTGATCTTTAATCTCTAGTTTTCCTTCCACTGTTTCTTATTGATGGTTGGTGGTTCAATACCTGAGTCCTCCAGTTGGATGCTGGAATATGCTTGGGAAGAACTTTAACTTGCCTCCCAAAGCATCCATTTCTGTATGAATGTGTGTGTGAGTGTGAAGTGTAGCTTGTTGTGTTTTGGGAAGCCAATAACAGTAAAGATAAGATAAGATAAGATAACCTTTATTAGTCCCACACGTGGGAAATTTGTAAAGCAATTTATTTAGATAGCAGTCCATCCATTTACTTCATGTTTGCTGCATTCATATCTTAAGTGACAGTAAATCAATATACCCAACTTCTGGTAAAATCGTGTTGTTATTCGATCACTCTTGTCAGATTTGCACACTCCTGCTGTATGCTATGCATTTTCAGTATCTAACCTGCAACTGAAGAACAAATGCATAAAAAGTAACGTTATTTTATGCTTGCTAAGTTTTAGGCCTGCAAAGAGCAGTTTAGTAAAAAAATCTCAACAGCCAGTATGTTTAATATGAGTCATGTTTTTTTCCAGTTGTCCACTGACAAACATTTTGATGACGATCATGTGTCATTTTGATTTTTTATTGTGGTTTTAACCCTTACTTCCATTTTATCTGTGTGAATGAATCATCCATCGTCACCTACTGTTCTTCTTTTCTTTTTAGGATCCTTCTCCCTCTGACACCGCCTGTCAGAGCAGCCCAGAGGAATGCGGGGGTAATTCAGGGGACGGGACAGCTCACCTCTCATCGGGCAGAGGGAGTAGCTCACGTTGGTCCACTCTTTCCTGGGATGCCCCCTCTGACTTGCTTTCTCCTCCAACCCCGGATCTTAATGGTATGATCCCCCTGGACAGCGACTCCAGACCTAGTTCAGGTAATTACACACCTGAACACCTCTTTCGGGCGGTTTAAATGTCAGACGACTGAGACAACGGCGTTGAGCTGTCCAATGATCCAACAGTTTCTCACCTCCTGATAGAACTACAGCTCACCTTGAGAGAATTTCCATGAAACATTAACCACGTCTCTTTTTTACTTTTGTTTGCTTGCACTCTGTGTGACTCGGCACTGACTCACTCAGTTTGTCTCTTGCTGTCAACATTTTTTAGCCTCTCCTCAAACTCTTATCCGTTCTCTGCTTCCTCTGAAAGCTTTTCTTGGCCAGGTATAGACTCTCACCCACTTTTCAATCCACTATTATTTATGCTCTGGAAAATCTATCAAACCTAAAGACATGATAATATATAGAGAGATTTTCTTTTAAAATCAAAATGATTTTTATTTGTCCATTCTTTAGTCAGTAAAAATGTAATTTCAGGATAAGTCTAAGTGTTCATGGCTCACACTGCATGTCTAACAGTGGTTTCTGCACTGTGACGCTTTTCTTTTGGAATTTTTACGAGGTTTGAGTTTCTATAGGTGATGGTAGCTTGTTTTTACTGACTCACCTATTTATCCGAATGCAGAAGGGATTGTGAATCTTGTGGAAGCACTGATGTCTCTGCTCTGACTCATAAACCGTGGCCTGAGCTTCATCTAAGTCACAGTAAGAGACAAAGAGTATTTGACTGCTAACAGTGCAGGCTGACAAAAGCAATCGAACCTTTGAATCAGCTGTTCCAGTTAAGGTGATGAGATTGGAAATGTGGACTGTAGGGGTGATTCTCTTTTTAAAGAAGGCCATAAATATCAAAGTCTGCTCATCTTAAGAAAGATTGATCGCTGGGAAGCATACTGCAATCATATACCTCCATGGGGCTTTAGCAGAAATGTTTTAGAAACGCAGGGAGCTTTAAAAGATTGCAAAAGGTGTTCTGAAGATCTGGGTGTTCATTAATCTATAACACGACTACCTAAAAATGGATACAATTCAAGGCCGCTGCTACTTTTCAAAGGAGTGGGCGTCCTGTAAACGTCACAGTAAGAGCACAACGTACAAGCCTGAACGAGGTGAAAAAGAATCCAAGAGTAACAGAAGAGCAAAAGAGAGGCAGTATGCAGAAATCACTACAGGTTAATGAGTGTTCATGGAAGTAGTGGGAATCATGAGGGAAACCACCACTATGCAAAAGCCGCTATTGTTTGCCACGGCGTTTTTTGAGGCTATGCTCTGTGGACAGATGGGGCAAAATCTGGTTGTTTGGAGGAAAAATGTTACCACACACCATGATTATAACTTCATCCTAAATGTAAAGCAGGATGGAGGAGTTTCACAGCTTTGAGACACACATTCAGTGAAGGAACATTGAATTAAAGTGATTTCTTGAGCAGTTACAGCCCAGGAAAATATCTAATAGAGTTCATTAAGAGGTGGATTTAGTTAATAAATCTACAGGTTTGTTTACTTTTCCTGTCAGTCACTGTCAGATACCTCTGTGTGTTTAATAAAAGGAAGATAACTACAGTTTGTGTGTTATCGGTTTAGTCGAGTTATTTTCTCTATATGGAGTCTATCCGAGAGGTGCAATACACCCTGGACAGGTCACCAGTTCACTATGGGGTTAACTCAGAGAGACAGACATACGTGCTCACATTCACACCTAAGGCCAGTTTAGAATTGATAATTAACCTGAATGTACATCCTTGCATGGTGGAAGGAAGCTGAACCTAGAAGGAGGAGAGGAGAACATTCAAAATCCACAAAGAAATGCCTCTTTTACAAATGTCCGTGTCTTTTTTTCAAGGTTTCTATTCAGTGAGCGGCAGCTCCCTGTCAGACTCTTGCTACTCTGTGTCCAGCGACGCAGCCCATGGAGGACCGGTGGCCCCTGCCAGGCCCCTGAAGCTGTGGGAGCAGGTTCCTGCGTGTGCTGACAACACTGACCTCCTGTGGCCAGAAGTTGCAGTGCAGCTGCAGCAACCTGTACTCCAGGACAGCCAGGAGGACGCTGAACCAACAGAAGAGACGCCCGTTTCTGGTGAGTTGGTGCAAACAATAGATCCCTATCTTGTAAATCAGTCCATGTAGATATGAGGTTTCAACTGTAAGTGAAAATACCTCGAAATGTCCACTGAAGTCTAAAGGTTTTTTTTCTCTCTGTCTCTTACAGTCCCAAATGACCTTGAAGCAACTGGTCTGACCTTTCTGTCTGAACTTTGTTCAGGACTTGGCGATTCCCTGATTTCTTTCATCCTCCCGCTCCTCAACCCTTCATCCTCCTCCTCCACCTCCTGCTCCCAAAATTCAAAACTCCAGCTTGACTCCCGCTACTGCACAGACCTGATGTCCCGTCGGACCAAAGAGGTTTACTCATACCCAAGCCCACTGCATGCTGTTGCCCTCCAAAGCCCCCTCTTCACCACCCAGAATCAAGAACAGTCAGCCTCTGTGAGCCCTGAGGGACCCCAGCATGATGAACCCACAGAGTCAAATGCTGACACAGCTCTGCCTCTCCAGCCTCAGCAACCTCCCACTCCACCCTCCTTCACCCAGTTGGAGCAGTACATCTCTCGTCTGGCTCGCCAGTACCACAGTCGGGCAAAGTCCACCTCTGATCTCACCTCACCTGCCACCCCTGGGCCAGTAACACACAGAGGCCTTTGCACCCCTGGCAAAACTCACGGATCCACCCAGTCTCTTTCTGCCTTCGAGAGCCGCAGCACACCCTCCACCCAGCCAGGCGTCAACATCACACCCTCTAAGTCACTGCTAGGGAACTCAGCCAGAGTCAGCCTTAGCACCACCGGAAAAAAGGGCACCAGGAATTCAATCAACCTGGGAAATCTTCCTTCAGCCACCGGAGAAGACTTAAACATAAATCTGCATCTAAACCTCAACTTGAACCTGACTCCCGGTTTAAATTCTGGTCATGGGCTAGTGGACAATCCCAGAAACGGAGCTCTGAGGAGAGACTTTGCGGCCAATTCCACCGCTTCTGCCTCATCACATTCTTCTGCTACACCCACCCCAGCAATGAGACCTCGTCCTCGCATTTCAACTTGTCCAAGCAGCCTGAGCCACCGCAGCTCCCTTGAGGTCCCACTGGGGTCTGGAGCCAGCTCTGGGTTTGGCTCATCAGCTTTCTGTCGCTCATTAGACTGGAGCAGTGGTGCTCCACCTGAGGCTGGACAGCCAGTGTTTGGCACAAATGCAGGATCAGCTCCCGGATCTCAGCGCAGCAGCTTGATCCAGGAGTCCAACTCCAGTCCAAAGTTAAGTGAAGACTCGCCCATGGTGGAGGAGATCTCCCGCCTCTCTGGCCTGTCTCGAGCTGTTGTAGTTGGACTCATGGAACAAGGCGTGGAGCTAGATATTGACTGCTTCCCAACAGATACTGCAGGTGAGATGAGAAGCCACACTAAAACTCACCTGACAGCTCAAACAGATCAGTCACATGACTATACTAGACTGACAGACTTGAATCCCCAGAGACCAATACAGCTGTCTCTCAGTGTCACTCATTCTCCACAGTCTCAGTCCAGCCTCACCCCTCCTCTCTCACACTCCAGCAGCCCCATACACCCCTACCAATCCATGCACATTCCCTCCTCCCACTACTCCTCACACTCCCACTACCAACAGACACCTGACCTTCCTTCCTCCACAGCCTCCTCACCTGCCTCCCGTCCTACCCCAAGAGGTCGCTCACCTCCACGCCCTCTCCAACCATCCCCCCTGGGTGCGACTCCCCTCTCTGTTTTCAGACGAGATGCACCATTCCAGTGCTCCCTGCCCCGCACCAATACCAGGACCTCTCCTTTTGAGCATGGCGGGATCCAACCAAGAGGAGGATCACTTCGGCAGAGCAGTGGAGGAGGCGAGGGCAACAGCAGGCAGAAGAGGGCGGAGGGTGATGGGCTCTACAGAGGGAAACATGCCTCCCATAAGCTGATCAGGGCAGCAACAGTTAGCAGTTATGCAAAGAGAGAGGACTACAGCTCAGTTTGGCGTGAGGAGGAGGAGAAGTTGCGAGCAGCCGCTCACACATCCAACAAGTCCTCCAGCAAACTCTGGAAGGGCTTTGACGGACGCCTCTGGAGCAAAGAGTCTGAAAGTGAAAGAGAGGAGATAGACAGGGCAGAGTATGGCTATGGCTGGAGAACGAACAGCGTGGGAAGCTGGAGAAGAGAGCACAGAAGGGTTAAAGCTTCTAGCAGCGGTGACAAAAGGCCTAAAGTAGACAACTCTCCTGTCTTCTCAAAGAAGAGAGGTAAAGATGATGGGGAGAGACGCAGCTCAAGCCTCAAGCTTTCCAGGCGGGCTCTGTTCAGGAGTGAATCCCAGGGCTTGCTGGTACCTCGGAACCACAGCGAAGAGCCCACAAAGCGGCCACACTGGGTCTCCTCCTTGGACGTGGGGCATGGTGGCATGGGAATCAGAAAAGACGAAGGGGTCAGACTACTGAGAGCGAAGGAGGAGGACAAACGGCTGTCTTCCACCGCCAGCCTCTTTAACCTCTCTCGTTCTCAGAGCCTAGAAGGCAGCTGCCATTCACTCTCTCCTCTCTCCTCCCCTTCATTTTCTCCTTCTCCACCTCCACGGCTGCCCCTTCAGCGCTCCCGATCACTGAGGGATTTGGGAAGGAAAGTGTTTGGTTCAATGAGGTCGCTTAGTCTCAAACAGAAATCATCCAGGAAGTGACTGCTGTACAAAAAAGTGAACTTCATCGTTTGCGTTGTACATTCAAAAATACCAGTGACGATTAGTAATATTTGATGTTTAAAATAAAGTGCCAATATTTGGATTTTTATGACTGATCTGATACACTGGCTATGAGATATCCACTGGTCCTTTCACTCATCTCCAGTGTGTTGAAGTTCCTCTCAGGCACATCAGGTCTGTGAAGTTTTAGTCTTGGGTCACTTCATTCATTCTAGTAATGTTTCTTTTGTAAAACTAGGCATATACGTTTTTAGAACCTTCTCAAAAAGTATAAAATAAATGCGAACCTTCCCCAAACACGATATTTAGTATATATGGAGCACTTTAAAGCTCAGAAGTTTTTGTATTAGAAAACCATGTAATGTAAATTGTGCACACCGCAGCAGCAAGAAAGAGGTGTAAGATGCAACATGGCCCACAGAGAATTGTAATACTGCTTGTCCATTGATGTGGTACCGGTCTGCAGCTAGTTCTGCTTTGGTACCTTTTGAGTAGCAGTCTACAGGTTTATGCATTTGAAGTAACTTCCACAGGAAAGAGACCATGACTGACCTAACTTATGTGAATTTCTCTGATAGCCACTAAATAATTTCAACTTTGACTCCAACAACTTTATGCTACTGTGCACTGCTAGCTATTGGTACCAGGAATACTCTATGTGTGGCAGTCCTTCTAAATTAGGCACCACATCAGTGGAAAGGAGGCATCATTGAAGGGAACATGAGTGACCTGTTATTTAGGGGTGAATGATTCTTTTTAGGCTCTGTAAAGGGCTGCAACCCTTATAAACCTTAATTTTTATCAGTGCGAATGCCATCCTGAAGAGGAACACTTCTGGGATCCTATTGTGACAGGAGAGTAGCCATTTGAAAATACTGTAGTAATAACAACTGTAAGAAGCTTCAGTGCATAATCATGCGTATGAATGTGTACGTGCACAATCCCCTTCTGCATGCTGCTCTGTGACTTGTTCAGTGATTATAGCTATTGTGAGAGTGTGATATTCCTCTTTGATCATGGGCAGTATTGCCACTGAAGTACAATCACATTGGCCAGATTATGACCAAAATTAAGCAAATACTCTTTAACTTGATATTTTGCTCAGGATTTTGAAATGAACATTGAATTAAAGTATTGATGAGTTATCCAAGATACATATGTGTCCTCTTATGGCTTATGACTAATAAAGGAAACTTATAACTGAACGTGTGCTCTTCCTACTGTAAGTGCATTAAAGATACGTGTCAGCAAAGGGCTTTGCTAAAAAATTAATGAAAATTAGCATTTTTTTAACAAATATTTTTATTGAAAAGTCACAAAATTAACATTCATATCACTGACCAAACAACTGCAATCACAGAGGCAATTGAGTAGTGCATGAAGAGCCTCTTTAGCTTTCAGAAGCATTTTGTGAACTATATTAGACTGTGTTGCTAGGAAACCAACTTTTCTGTCTTTTCTATTTTCAGCAGTGACATCTTTGCTTTCCAACTGACTGCTTTCCTCAAGTCTGTATAATGTCTGTTATGCTTACGTCAATCCTCTCCCATGGAGACACAGCAAGAGTCGTTCAAGACATGTAAACATTCTTTAACCCCTTTGTGGTGTGGTCTGAGGTTGGAGCAGTCTCTCAGGCTGAGGTTTTATTTGGCACATTCAGCTTGTGGGCTAAACGCCGTCGCCAGCTCTTCTGGTTTGGTTAATCCCACCCTCGGAGCGATCATTCTGGTTGGAGGAAAACATGCCTCGATACATGGCTTTCTCTTTTTGTAAGTCCCGACTGAGTTTCTCCTCAGCCCTCTGCAGGTACTTCCTCACATTGGCATCTGTGACAGAAACGTATACTTTAACTCGCTGGTCTCCAGAGAAAAGATCAGTAATTTAAACTATGCTTAAATTACTATGAGCAAATCTATATCCTTCAGAAAAAAAAAAAAAAAAAAACTGCACAAGCTACCCACCTGGTCTTGATAAAATGAAATGACTCATACATGAGTCTTCTAACGTGCTTTAATTAAACACCTTTAACATGGGAAATGGTGACGCTTCTAACTCATGGGTTTAATTGATCACAAAGTTAAACAAGGTCAGTAAGCTTTTCTCAAGCTGAGCTGACTGTTTACTTTAAAGATGAGTGTTAATATTAATTACCATTTCCGAATGGATAGCAGTGTAACAAAAGAACAATTTTTGGTTATGGTGGTGGACTAATTGCAAATGTAGACTGAAAAATAAATACATTTGGAGAGCACAGGCGTCCACGGCTCCCACCAAAGAACTGCTGTTTCGACATGCTCTGTGCTAATCATCTACAAATCACAACTTATTCATCAAAGACACAGATTCTTTTTATTGCTATTTTTTCCTGCTTTCAGCTAGTGCAACTAGCTGAATTAATGTTTAATGTTTTCGCTCTTGAAAGTCGCCACCAGAAATACCTCTTGGCCCAAAGATTATGACACAGCCTCTGTGAGAGCTATTGGTGCTAGCAGTGCTAGTCACAATATGATAACTACTATGATGAATGTGCTGCATATTTCGGTAGCATTTAAAACAGTATGTGCAACTGGCAGATAGAGGAAGTGGCTGACATCCAGAAAGACAGCACAGAGGCACTAATAATGGCAGCACAGAAACAAGCTCTGAGTACAAGGTCCAAATAACTATGTTATAAATAGTTTCAACAGAACCCATCAATTCCTGACTTGTTATCAGGAATTGTTTATCTTCATTTATTTAAACTTTATCTTCCATTTTTGCGATCCACATGTAGTTATGACCAAAATTTGGCATCATCTGAGTTAACAGAACTCTCAACATTTTCTGTTTATTTTATGCAATTTGATGGACCAAAATGTTTTTAAAACTTTAGTAAATTAAACCTAACATACTTTCAATCAGAGCCCTAGAGATTTTTCTTTTGGGAGAAGGTTATAACCTCTTTGGTGGTCCTTAAAAATGTAATATGCGGGAAGAAAAACCTGGCTATATATGTCTAAATAACTATTACGTCAACTTGCTCTTGAAGATCATGATGGTCTGGGTCTTTACCATTAGGCTGCTCTTTAGAGGCCTGGATGAGGTACTCTTTGGCTGTCTCTGCATCTCCCATCTCCAGAGTGGCTACCCCGGCCCTGTACAGCGCTTTGGCATTGCCTGGTCGCCACTTTAGCACTCGCAGACTGTACTCCTGCACACGAGTATAATCAACAGTCTTTCTCTGCAGCAAACAGGCTGGAAGAGATATAAAGAAATGATTATACTGAGGCACTTGTATCAAACTAGTGACTAGAGAGCAGTTTTTCAAAGAGTTACTACTTCAACAGCTTTGAAAGAATATGACATTATCTCAGAATGATATTTACCTACCAGCAAGGTTGTTGTAGCAGTCCACTTGAGTATTTCTCAATAAAGCCTCCTGTTCAGGTGTGAGCACAGGTGTCTCAGGCCCAAACCCTTTCACTGATGTCGTCACATCTGAGTCAATGCTTCGCAGGAGCAGAAGAGCGCGGTGATAACGACCAATGGCTGAGCGAATGTTCTTATCCTTGTAGAAAGCATTTCCTTCTGTTTTCAGCTGGGCTGCTTCCTCTAGCAAAGCTGAAACCGGCTTAGCAGAATTTGGTTTGTGTCCAAAGAGGCTCGGTGCTGCTGCCGCCGCCGCCCCCTGTACATCTAGGCTAGCCTCCCCACCAGCACCCTCCATGTCTGCAGTGAAGCTAATCAGCTGTTGGGGTGAGAAAGCACATTTTAGTTTATTCTTAAACAGAAAGCCTAAAACATAAAGTGGTGAGATGTAGAGAAAAAGATGTAAGGACTTATGAAACATAGGTTCAGGCCACTATATTAGGTACACCTGTTCATTAACTGCTCATTAATTAAAACCAAAAATCTAATCTGCTAATCAAAATCAATATAAATGAATACTTTTCTCCAAGTGTAGGGCTGAACTCAAATTGAAAAACTTATAGTTATGTGAAATAAAGTTTAACACTTTTTCTTACAGTGGTATTGATCAAATAAACGTTTCAAAAGCGCTTACACACATAATCACTCACTGGCCACCTTGTTAGGTGCACAGGGTCCACTGCTTGTATACTACAAACATGTAATCAGCCAATCACACGGCAAGAATAGAGTCAAGACAACAACATGAAAACATGGAGCCCACCCTTGTTAGGGTGCTGATGGTGGTGGTTTAATAATGTGGGGGTACATTTTCAGTTTGAGGGGTGTTGAAGGATACAGTTTGTGCCCCTTATTACCAATCGAGCACTGTTTACACGCAACAGTCCACCTGAGTCTGATCGACATTAGTAAGGCTCGACACCACCTGTTCCAGTGTAAAAAGATGCTCTGCGTATAATAGTAGAAAGCACTTATGTGTAAGAAAACGGTTTGGCACACCTCTGCTACTTCACTCCTTCACTTGTAATACCTCACATATGACCTGGCAGTCACACAGTGAGCCACACTGCTTTTAATAAGAAGGTAGACAAACCGCAAGAGCAGTAGTTTTCCCACCATATTTAATATGACAAACGGCAAATCTACAGCTTTTTATTTGAAGTATTGGTACATGCCAACGTTACATTATTTTACGAATCAAATAGAAAGCACGTCACTCAGGTCCAAACGTAAACCGACGTTTTGCGGCAAAACGTCCAGGGTTTGTAGCTACCGCTAACCGAGCTAGCAGGCTGCCAAGCTAGCCCGGGTCCTCGAAAACTAGCTAACTCATTATTTCCCGTATGTTCGCGCATTTTATAAGGTTCGCTACATGAAAGCTGTATTGTTCTGCATTCTCTCGCCTTACGCCAGTGAAGCGACAATCCACGGATAGCTACTTTTCAGCTGGTAGTCATCTTAGTTGTTGCTGCCACACGTGCGCTTCCTTGCTTGCCTTTCTATGGACTCGCCCACAAACTGTGTGGAGTGCTACTGCCACCATAAGGTCGAAGCAGGAATTGCCAGCAAATTAACACAAAATACACCCTCTTCGTTTTTATTAAATATAATTTTGAAAGTAATCCATGCACAAAATACCAAAACAAACTTTTTTGGTGTAAATTACACTTATTCTGGAACAAAATGTAAACGCAGTTACTGAAAAAGTTGTTCCAAAACATTATTTACAACAATTAATTTATTAAACAATGTTTTTAAAATCTACTTTTCAGGTTCCAGAGTCCTGATAACAGAGCTATGCCAAGCATACCACACAGCAAGTAAAATAGCTCATGAAAAATTTACATTTGATACTAGAAATTGATAAATATAATTATCTGATCTTTGTTTTTTTTACAATTTCAAAATCTTTCATAATTGTATAATGACTCATTGATAAAACTGCAAATGCCCTAATATAATTATTCCGATTAAAAAAACAAAACAAAACACATTTATCACAAAGCAACTGTAAAATTTTACAATTTTACTGAATTCTACAAAAGAAAGATTGTAATTTATGAAGTATTTGTGTGCAACAGCTGTAAGCTGCATAGCTACAACCTTTTCTAAGCAATGGTATATAAGTGCTAAAAAGAGAAGGTTCAAGTATTTTTTTTAAAGTAAGTCAGTGACAGATTCTTAACATAAACAGGAACAAACCATGCACTGATTATAAACAATGAATTCCTCCAAAGTCCTTCATTTCTGTTTTTCTGCCAGAAAAACAGAAGGTGTGGTAATAAATCACCATAAAAACACATCTGCATCCCACTAAATCATTTAGTTTGTCACTCCAACTGACTGGGGGTTAGTATTAGTTCAGTTTCATTCTGACCACCTTCTCCTCCTTGTGTGTTTTGATGATGCCATTGATCATTAATGTTAATTTTTGTGATTCTTTGTTGGCCTTCACTTTGGGTACGTCCCACCTCTCAGAAATCACAACATGCAGATAGTCCTGACCGGAGAGCGCTGGACATAAATGCCATGTTCAAGAGTGCAACCTGGGAAGTGAAGGACAACAGGTAACCCTATGGATGGTTCACCACTGAGCAATCTCAGCAACACTCCAACTAGCAAGCCCATGATAGAGCCATAACCATTGGAGATGTTAAAAAAGAGGACGCAGACTAGTTGAGGGAACATGATGGTGTAGGTTATGTCTGAGCCCAGGATCCAAAAAACCATGATGCTGTTGTTTAGGGAGGTGAGCGATGTGCCAGCCACGCCCACCAGGACCACAGTGACACGGATCACCCACTGGAGCTCCCTGTCTGATGCCTGCAAAAAACCCCAAAATAAAATAAAATCTGGAAACTGAACCAGAAAAGACATAACCACAACTCGAATCTTCTTCTTTCAGGTCTCTTACTGTGGTCCTTAGGATGCTCTTATATATGTTGGATGAGAAGATGGAGGCGGCAGATAATAGAGCAGAGTCTGTTGAGGACATCACAGCAGCAGCTACAGCTCCAATACCAATGATGGAGATGTAGTTTGGAGTGAGGTACTGCAGAGCAATTGGCAGAACCTGACCAGCGTCTCTTCGCTTGAAGGGGGATGGGGAGCCATATAAGGTCATGTTCCAATCTGGCATAAAAACATAAAAATGTTATATAAAGTCATATTAATTCATTCATATTTTTACACTTGCTGTTGACTCTGTTGTGGTACCTGTTGATGCTGTGACTGCTCCAGTCAGCACAGATGGGATTCAAAGTATGAAGACTAGCAGGTGATCCTGGCTGTATTTGATGAGGAGGCTGAGAGAGTCCTCTGGTGGAAGTCCTGATATCCAAGGTTACCTAAACCCTTTAAAAAGAAATTACAATTAAGGACTACAGTACTTAAAATCTGATGCCATTAATTTATTTTTAATAGCAAAACTCAGATGCAGGCTGGGACAGATCAAATCTAAAGCAACAGCCTACCCAACAGCCTCAGGCCAGCTTGTAGGAGCCATTTTTAACTGTTTTAAGGAGCATTTCTTCAGAAATGAACAAAATACAATTTTAAAAAATATCTATCGACATGGTTCCTGTGCCATAGAAAGACCAACCAAGCTTTGATTCATAATTGTTTTTCAGTACAAATAAAAAAAGAAGATGCATTTGGCTTTAGTGGGTTATTCGTGTGAAATCAGAGGGCTTTTCACACAAGGATTCAAGGGGCTTTATTGTCATTCGCATTGCATGTTAACATGAGGTGGAACGAAAATATGTGCACACGGTCCCGGAGCGAAAAAGAAACCAAGTAATGAAGAAACAATTTTTTTTTAAGTAATAAATAAATAGTTGTTTTTTGGTTTTTTAACAAACAGAATAATAAGTAATAAAACACTACAATAAATAATACAATAAGTGGAGTGCAACAACCTGAGTACCAGTATGGAGTATGGGTATAGAGTGTAGGTATAAACATAGGTATAAATAAATACTTTAATAGCAAAAGGGAATGATGACCAGCATTGATAAAGTGACAGTGACACTAATTATTAGTATGTTTAAATTACTAAAACTGTAGAGTTTTCCATAGTTGGTTACAACATGACTATTAAGTGACCATAAATTCATAGATTTTAAAAATCTCAGTGGAAATAAAAGTGCCTGAATGCATCTCACTGCAACAATAGTCATTAAAATTTCACCCATATTCACCATTTTCCCTACACACTGCACACTAACCTGTCATAGTGAAGACTCCAACCGCCAGACTGATCCCTCTGTTGCCCAACAGCGTGATCTCTCTCCGGTCTGCTTTGCTGTTTTCCTCTAACCCCTTGGACTTCCTTGAGGCCCACAGTCTGGTGCCCAGTACCATCACCACCATGCCCGGGATGTTAAGGGTCACCATTCACTACCTCAGAGACAGACAGACAATGGTTCCCACTAGCTCTCTCAAATACCTACATGATCTGCCTCCTGATGTAGAGCTGGAGTGGTGTTGCTCAATTACAAAGCTCACAAACAGAACACAAAGGAAAAATAAATAGTTCAGATCAGAGCACATCCCTGTTCAGATAATCTGAAAAGTGTAGGTAGGTTCACTTCACAAATTAATGCTCTCTAAAGACACACACACACACACACACACACACACACACACACACTTAATGGAGATCATTTGTAAGCGCAGATATTAGCCCTTTCATCTAACAGCCCCTCTCCTGATATCTCCACACTCCCAAAACTGTGCTGGGAGACGCAGCAAACCTTCACAGCTCCTGAAGGAGATGCACTACCTGTGGAACCTTGATGGGCTGCAGGTACTGACTCACAATAAAAGTACTGCTAACACCACTTAAACTGGAGAAAAAATAAATCAAGAGGGGATCAAAAGGTGTCTGTGGTCACCCCCTGCAACATCATTTTATTTTTTAGATGCTGCATCTGTTGTTACTTTCATTTTAAAAAACAGCATAAAGATTAGTTTTATGTATCTTTTGTTGTAAAAACTGTCTAAATTTGTTTGCTAGTTTTAGTACAATGAAAATTAAAAACACTGGCTCGTAGTAGCTGCAAAGCACTGTCAGCAGTCATTTTTGAAATGCTCAATTTAAAGGCATTTTCTTTTTCCAAATCAAACTGCAAACCCGTTAATGAAGACTGAAACCTCTGCAAAGAAGCAGTGGCAGCGACATGTACTCGCTTACTTTATTTCTCTGCTCAGCGTGATCCATATAAAGTTTCTCACAAAATTTTGTCATCCATAAAAGTGTGTAAACTTCATATCCTTCATACCAATAAATACCCCTGCGTCCATGAGGCTGAAGCCACACCTCTTTGAAAACTGGCTTACAAGTGGAAAATTACAACTTTAGGATTGTTGAGCTGGACTGAAGGTTGGCAAGAGTGATAGAGCACTAGTAATAGACCAGACTAAAAAAATGGTAACAATTCCAGGTTTGCAAGAAATGTGCATTACTAATTATCAAATGACTTGTAGTATGTTTTTCCACACATGGCACAACGATGGTAACTACATTATTCATGAGTATTAATTGGGGATGGCCCGATTCGATATACAGTATCGGTCCCATCCTGACCTAAATTACTGGATCGGATATCGGGGAAAATAAGTGTTTTTCATAGGGGTTTTTTCGACTCACAACACTTTTTGGCCATGCCTCGTGTGTGTGTGTGTGTGTGTGTGTGTGTGTGTGTGTGTGTGTGTGTGTGAGTGAGAGAGAGAGAGAGAGAGAATGAGGAAACAAAAAGTCGGTTATGTGGGACTTGCTTGAATAAATTGCTCTACCTGATGCACTTTGTTATTCCTCTGTCTACTCAGATTGATAACTAATAGACAATTGCATTTGGCAATTACTCCACAATGCCAAGAAAGAGCCCATTTTAAAAAAACAGAAAAAACAGGAGCTACACCAGGATGCTACCGCTAGCTGTCCTCTGTCGCCAATCAGGTCATCTAACATTAAGGAGAATGAAATAGCATCCTTTAACGTTTTTATGGGCTTGCCAGCAAGTCCATACAAGTCTTGTTATAAAGTCTTGTATGAATCTAGGCGTTACCTTACTACTAAGAAATGGCATTCACAGTGTCTGATAAAGGAAGCTCTGTCACTGTGTGTTATAGATACATTAAAACATTCCACTTCTCATTATAATCTTTGTCATATATTTTTTCCTGTAAATATAAATCCAAAAATCTATTAAAATGAAATCTATTGGTGAGTACCCATAGAATGAAGCATATATTTTTTTCTTTTATTTAAATTGTACAATGCCCTAACTTTTTTAGGGGGAAAACAGGTTTAAACAGGTTTGCCTGCCCAAAGAAGTTCCAGTTGCTATGTGGGTAGTAAGACTATTTAACATGGAAGCACTAAATGAAAAATTCAAGCACCTAGCCATGCAGTCTGTCTTTACAAACATTTGTGAACAAATCTGTAGCTCTAAAGAGCTCACTGGATTCCAGCATGGTTCTGTAAGAAGATACAGCCATTGCAACAAGTTAGGAGTGAAACAAAATTCGCAAAGCTAAGCATTCAACAACCTTCAGATTGTATTACTGCAAAGTGAAAGTGTTGCGGAACCACATGAACTCAGCCACAAAGTGTCAGACCACATAAAGTTATAAATCAGGGTTACTGAATGATGAGTCACCAACACTCTGCTGACTTAATAACTGTAGAGCTCCAAATCTCCTTTGGCTTTAACATCAGCACAAACATTGCTTCAATGTATCACTGTAGGTTAAATATTTAGGTGGCCTAGTACACACACACGCACGCACGCACGCGCACACACACACACACACACACACACACACAAATCTTTCATCCAGTTCCAAGTACTAGTGCGGTCTCAAAGTTTGTTACTTTGATACGGAACCAGCATGCGTTTACTGCTGCTAAACTTAATATATACAAACAAATTAAAAGTAATATTCAATATTATTTGATAACTATATGAAAATAATGAGCGTTTACATAAGAAATTCAGCTATTACTGATGTTACAGCGTGCAAACAACATACAGAAATCCCAGCTGGCGAATTTAAACCTAGGACGTGTATCAAACATATTGCAACATGAAATTGAAAGATTTTTTAAATTGTAACCATTTATAAATGTATACCATCAGGATCAGCTGAGTGCTTGAATGCCAGTCAACCAATTATTCATTATGCAATGATGTTATACAACCAGCAGTATTGGCATGTAACGTCACGGATGATTCTAGTCGTGTATGTATAGCAGTTTTTTCAGACTGATAGAAAATGTAATTTCTATATCAACTTTTGAGAGAAAGATCACAAAGTGCTTCACAACAAAATACCAGAGCATTAAAAAAAGAAAAGAAAAAAATTTAAACACAGGAATAATCTCCTATAGATTGTCTTTTATCTCACCTGTCATGATCACGTTAGAGTTTTCTTAGTTGCTTTTTGGTTTAAGTATGCTTCCTGTCTGAGTTCTGTTCTTTTTTTCCCTTTGAATTTTCAGGTATTTCATGGTCCTGGGTTCTCTAACCCAATGTTTTTCATTTGTGGACTTTCTATATCTACTTATTATTCCTTCACGTCTTAGTTTGCTTTTTACGTTATTCTTAAGTCTTTGTTTCATGACTTCTGTTGGATGAGTTTTATTACAACTTTTGTGGAGCAATTGGAGTTGAATTGGTTTTGCGATCTGCGATTACTTTTTAGTTTTCGATGAGCAGGAATTAAAGGCTTGCCATTTTTCTACACTTGTGTCATGTGTTCTGAATATTGGCTATACAGCTTCATGTATGAGACAATGGTGGAAGGCTGCCTCCCTGAGCCTGGTTCTGCTGGCGGCTTCCTCTTTTTAATAGGGAGTTTTTCCTTCCCACTGTTGCCAAGTGCTTGAATAAGAATTGTGTGATTGTAGGATCTTTACCTTACAATGAGAACCTATATAAATACTAGCTAAACTGAAAAAAAAAAAATAAGAAGAAAACAGTTTTCATTAAATACCAATGCTAGAAGTTCTATAATCTTGTATTTGTGTATCTTTCCAATTATATCTCTTGTGGTGACTGCCTATAAAATGTCTAACATTGTGTAATTTTTACACATTTGAAAATGAGTGTGATTGTGTTACAAAACTCACTTCAGTTGCAGAGTTAAAGACCTCAACATCCTCCACTCCAGAGGATGTTGAGGTCCTCTGATAATATATTAGATAATATAAAAGCATAAGAGAAATCTTGCATAATCTACCATATCAGCATGTTCAAACATCTCATGATGTGTAAGAAAGAGCAGAAATGTTAGTGTGAATTTTTATGTCATGAATAGGACACATGTGGTCACATGTGTAAGTGTGGCACAAAGAAATCAAGGCATATAAAGAAGCAGATTCTTACCCTTGCCCATACTAACACTGGGAGATGTGAGGAACGTGGTGACATGAGTACCCTATATCAGTGCACAACAAACATATTTAAATAAGTGGTATGTGGGCATGCTAACACCAACACTTAAATACTGCAGAATGCATGCCCGAGATATAGATTTTACATAACGTTCATATGGCTTTAAATTCAGAATTAACAGTTAAAGGTACTTTAAATGTCAATTCTCTGTTCATTCTAACATTATAACACAAATCTACATCCCAGTAAACCATTTGTTTGTTACTACAGGTCCAACATGACTGTGAATGAAACCACTGACAGTAAACCCAGTGCCCTGCCACCACAAAGCAGGTAAAAAAAAAAAAAAAAAAAAAAAATAAATCTACCATACAATGCTACAGGCCATACTGTACCTGAGCTTTTTAACATAGACTCTGGCACAGTGAAAAATTGTCCTGTAGTACGACTAGAATTCATAAGAATTTAGCGATTCTGATTCCATTATCAAAAGGATTCTGGGAAGTAGCTAGCCGGTCGTCACGGCAAAGCTACGAGAGCGTCTCTCAGCATGGGCCCGAAAAAAGTTCTGTCAGCCGAGGAAGGAGACGATATTAAGAAGTCGCTGGAGTTTATGACAGAGGAGATTTCTACTGTCAAACTGCAGCAGAAAGCCATCCTGGACCTGGTCGAGGAAGTTAAGGCTCTCCGCATCCAGAACGCCGAGAAGGATCGGCGGCTGGCGTACCTGGAGAACAGAGTGGCGGATTTGGAGCAGTACACCCGGATGAACGATGTTATCATCACGGGGCTTCGCATCAAACCCCGGTCATACGCCCGGGCGGTCGCCACTGACAATGTAGGAGGGCCAGGAGAGGAAGATGTCAACTCCACGGAGCATCAAGTGGTTACCTTTCTACGGTCCAAAGGTGTGGAAGTGGATTATAACAACATTGAGGCTTGCCACCCTCTACCCCGAAAAAATGACAGTAACAAACCAGCCATCATTGTGAGATTTGCAAACAGAAAACAGAAAACAGCACTGTTAAAACAAGGAAGGAAACTGAAAGGATCCGATGTCTTCATGAACAAACATCTGATAAAAAGAAATGCGGACATTGCCAGGAAAGCACGTTACTTGAAGAAACAGGGAAAAATTCAAAATACATGGACCACCAACTGCAAAGTATTCATTAAACTCAATGGAACACCGGAACAAGCCAAAGTGTTGGTCATCAGAAATATGGAAGAGCTGGACAAATACTGAGGTCAACTTACTCTGTAGGTATGAATACACATGTGACGTGACACACAACACAACACATGGCACAGTCCAAAAGAACTTCATCTGCATCCGGCAACAATATCAACATGACTCATTGGAATTCTCTTTATGATAATCTGGAACTGAGAACATTTCGATACACAGACCATAATGTTCTAGACTTAGAAAAGGATATAGACCCGGAAAATAATTTCTTCTACAACATCAGCTGTAACTGCTGCTACTTCACTGATGAACAGTTTAAGCACACCATCAACACGGAAAATAAATTATCAATAATCCATTTTAATAGCAGAAGTCTGTATGCCAACTTCAACAATATAAAGGAATATCTAAATGAGTTGACAAATCCATTTGGAATTATTGCCATTTCTGAAACATGGATCAATGCGGAGAAAGGAATGGACTTTGGACTGGAGGGATATGAAGTGAATTTTGTAAATAGAAGGAACAAGAGTGGAGGGGGAGTAGCTGTGTATGTGGATAAAAACCTAAACTACAAGGTGGTAGAAAGTATGACAACTGTAATTGATAATTTACTAGAATGTATAACAATTGAAATTTATAAGGAAAAAGAAAAAAATGGAATAATTAGCTGTATATATAGAACACCTGGCTCTAGTATTCAAGTATTTAATGACTTCATAGAGGAAATATTCTCTAAAACAAATCAAAAAGTTATGTTTATCTGTGGTGATTTTAATATTGACCTGTTGAATCCAAAAAAGCATAAAATGACCGACGAATTCCTAAACACTATGTACAGTTTGAGTTTACATCCTAAAATAACCAGGCCTAGCAGAATTACACCACATTGTGCCACCTTACTTGACAATATTTTCACTAACAATATGGAAAACAACATTGTGAGCGGAATATTAATTAATGACATCAGTGATCACCTACCAGTTTTTGCAGTTTATGACACTAATTATAAGAAAAATCAGCATGAAGAACAACTGAGATACAGACGTGTAAGGACAGAAGAAACTATGACTGCATTTAAGAACGATCTATTAAATCAGGACTGGGACAAGGTGTACAAAGAAGCTGATATTGATATTGCATATGGCATATTTTTAAGAATATTCATGGAGTTGTACGATAAAAACTGTCCAACAATAAAATACAACAGAAAGCACAAATATTCAGATAGACCATGGCTCACTAAGGGTTTACAAAATGCATGTAAAAAGAAAAATACACTCTATAGGGAATACCTAAAACAAAGAACAAAAGAAGCTGAAAATAAATATAAAAAATACAAAAATAAGTTGACCAATATTATACGTGTATGTAGAAAGGAGTATTATAGTAAAATATTGAACAACAATAAACATAATATGAAAGGAATATGGGATGTTTTAAACGGTATCATTAAAAATAATTCTGGACAACAAAGTTATCCACAATACTTTATTGATAATGGCAATATTATGGAAAACACTGCTGATAAGGTCAACAGCTTTAATCATTATTTTGTAAATATTGGACCAAAACTGGCAGAACAAATTCCTGAGTCACTGCCATCAGTAGAATGTAGTGAAAACCTGATTGATAGGAACCCTAACTCAATGTTCCTCACATCAGTGGAGGAAAAAGAAATAATTGACATTGTACACATGTGTAAATATAAAACATCCACTGATTGTAATGATATTGACATGAAAATCGTCAAGAAGGTCATTGAAGGAATTGTAGGACCTCTAACATATATTTGCAACTTATCATTTCAGACGGGAAAAGTGCCAAACAAAATGAAAATAGTTAAAGTTGTGCCGCTGTATAAAACCGGGGATAGACGCCACTTCACAAATTACAGGCCTATTTCTTTACTACCACAATTCTCCAAAATCCTAGAAAACCTGTTTAATAAACGATTAGACAAATTCTTAGATAAATATAAATTACTCTCTGACAGTCAATATGGATTCAGATCAAAAAGATCAACATCTCTGGCATTAATCGAATCAATTGAGGAGATTACGAATGCTATAGATCAGAAACAGTATGCAGCTGGAGTATTTCTGGATCTCAAGAAAGCATTCGACACAATCAATCATGACATATTAATTAATAAACTGGAACGGTATGGGATTAGGGGGGTTGTACTGCAATGGGTGAAAAATTATTTAAGTGACCGGAAACAATTTGTGAAGCTGGGTGTCCATTCCTCATCATGCTTGGACATTGCTTGTGGTGTTCCACAAGGCTCTGTACTGGGTCCAAAATTATTTATTATTTATATAAATGATATTTGTAAGGCATCTGATATATTAAAATTAGTATTATTTGCAGATGACACAAATATTTTTTGTTCTGGGGGGAATCTAAAGGAGCTGCTGGATACAATTACTTCAGAAATGTGCAAAATTAAAAAATGGTTTAACAGGAACAAACTATCGCTAAATCTAAGTAAAACTAAAATTATCTTATTTGGGAATTCCCTTAGAAATGCACAAGTGCAGATTCATGTAGATGGTGTGGAAATTGAAAGAGTACTTGAACATAAGTTTCTTGGTGTGATTATAGATGATAAATTAAACTGGAAGTCTCATATAAATCATATACATAACAAAATTTCAAGAAGTGTCTCAATCTTGAGTAAAGTAAAACACATTCTGGACCACAAATCACTCCACATTCTCTATTGTTCCCTGATTGCACCGTATTTGAATTACTGTGCAGAGGTTTGGGGCAATACTTACAAATGTTCGCTATCATCAATCTTTATATTACAAAAAAGGGCCATAAGGATAATCCATAAAACTGGTTACAGAGATCATACAAATCCACTATTCTTAAAATCAAAAATTCTAAAATTCACAGATCTGGTTCATTTTCTCACAGCACAAATTATATATAAAGCAATAAATAACCTGCTTCCTGACAATATTCTAAAAATGTTTTCTAAAAGGGAACGGGGATACAATTTGAGGGGGGAATTAAATTTAAAACATCCTCGTATCCGTACAACATTAAAAAGTTTTTGCATCTCTGTGTGTGGAGTGAAGCTGTGGAACAGACTAAGTAAAGATATGAAGCAATGTCCAAGCATGGCGCAGTTTAAAAAGCGGTTTAAGGATATGGTTTTTACAGGGTACAGGGAAAAGGTAGAGATTTGATAGGGTGTTCTTGTCTAATATTTTTTTTTTTTTTTTTTTTTTTTTTTAAATGACATCAGAAACAGCAGTATGCGACATTACGTGATGGCAGAGCTTCAGTTCATCCTTTGTCATTTTTTTTTTTTTTTTTAATAAATAGGACAGGGGGAATGAATGAGAGAAAGAGGGGGAGAGAAAGAAAGAAAACCAAAGGGGAGAAGAGACGGTGAGAAGGGGGGGGAAGAGAGAGAGAGAAAAAAAAAAAAAAGAACTCCTGGGTCACCTGTATGGAGAAAAAACAAACAAACAGAGGAGACAGCAAACAACAAAGAGTAACATAATAATAGAGAAAACAAAGCACCATCACAATAAACTAGCTAGTCATAGATATCAATATTTACTAAATAATAAACGATATTGTGCAGCACGCAAGATAGA